>NW_024609879.1:85139551-86496276 GCF_016920785.2 Ixodes scapularis
CGCTCTTTCCTGTCTCCCTCGTATTTCCTTACACGTCGTTTTGTGCTTTATAATCTCAATAATATGCTTGGATATTTGTCTTTATCTAAATGTTTTTTTTTTTGTAGTTTTATTAGGACGCACTTTTTATGGCGTGTTCACACACTTGCGTTTGTTTGTTTACGACTGCGTTCTCGTGGTCTCTTAATTACCACGAGAGAACACGGGACTCCCTTTCCGGAGGTGCATTCGGGGACATCGGGGCTTGGGCGTGTACGGGTGGGCCAGGTGGGTTAATATATTTTTAATGGGCCATCTGCAGACGTTTGCCTCGAAGCGGTGTAAGGTGGGTGGCTTAATACGCGCCCTAGTGGACACATTTAACAACTAGGCCGGCGTCACCTGTGTAGGGACCCTGGAACTGCATGTCACTACGCGAGAAATGGTCGCCTGTAAAATTGTCAATAAATTCTGTTTTTTAAACAAAAAATAAACAATAAAAAAATAACGCGCTAAAAACAAATATACGGAAACGTTAAGTTTTTCACAGCTACCAGATGGATGGCGCCACTGTGATCTATCGTCGTAAGTTATCCCAAAAGGTTTCAAGGCACACGGCCATAAGAAGTCGCAAGACAGTGAAGAAGCCTTTAAAGTCAGTCTTTCAGTTAAACTGAAAGCTCGACTATCCTCGATTGAACGCCCTCCGGTGGGTCCATAGTTCGTTGCAACCTAAGAACGAAGGGCGAGGGCAAGACAGGCCGGGGAGGAGGAAGCAGACGGAACGCTAAAGAGAGAAGGAGGTTTCCCCCTCTCTTCTCCAGCGTTCCGCCTGCTTGCTCCTCCCCGGCCCGTCTTACCCTCGCCCTTCGTTCTTAGGTTGCAACGGACTATAGTCATACTTCCGTCGGTTTACGTGGAGGCGCGAGTTTGTGTGAAAATAAAAGCTCAACAATCTAATAAAAACGACCTGGTTGTAACAGCTTACCAGAATGTAATACAGGGACTTAAAAAGATGCAGCTGGTGCGGATAAACGTGCAGTTCGGTCAGAAAAACGCAGTGCCTATATTTATTTTGTTAAAAAGAAATCTTTGACTTTTCATGCACGATAGTGTCATCTACTGTGCTATCTGTAGAGACCTGCTTCTTGCGTATCCGCGAATGACCCGCGGATCATCCGCGAATATCTGCAGTGAGCTGGCAGATGTGGCTAAAATGAAATGTATCAGGTTTGGAAGATTGCGGATCAGATGCGGATATCTGTGGGTCCGGACCTACATTTTTGCCGAGGCGGCCCATGAACATGTGCGACAGCACAGCGTAGAGTGAATAAATTAGTTATACTATGAAGTGCATCATCGAATGTGTTACGGGAGCAAACTACTTTCTTCGATAAAAAATGCCAGTCGGGGAGAGAATCGTCATTTACGTCGAGAAAGATTTGATCCCCACCAAACATTGCTTTACAACGTTCTATCTTGCTACAAATGCTGTTCCAAGAAAAAAAAAAAAAAATGAAGGATGCAGGCGTATCTGTCGTACCGGGAAAGCCTGTTCTTTTTTGGCAGAGCGGAAAACGTTTTTCGGTAATGAAATTCTAAAGCGTACAAGCCGCAACAAAGTGGAAGAAGCCTGCAAGTGGCTGCTTCGCCTACAGGTAGATCAAGGAGATTGAATTCGATCCTCTGGAGTGGTAGAGCATGCGCCAGCACGAGTTCGCGCACCTCATTCCTTTAGCGCAGTTTCTGCATGCCACTCCAGAATCAAGTGAGAAAATGGAGGGAGACTTCTCAGTAGCGCGTATTAATTTAAGAAAGGAGAATTAGTCTGAATCTGTCTATGTTCGCGATGTTCTGTTTCTTCTACGCAGCACCCTCCACAAGTAAAACGTTGCGTGTGTGTGACTTTTCTTTTTCTCGACAGGTGGCACTGAGTTGTTTTTAAGTATATGGTTCCGAGCATTCAGTTGAGGGTCCGTGAGGAAAACTGAAACCAGTAGGAGGTGTTGCCATTATGGAGTATTGTGATATTTTCCTAGTGGTGTACCCGTGCCTTACCACATATACACGAAGACGTTGCTGCGGTGAGTGAGCGCCTTTCCTCCACGCTTTTTTTTTATTTTTTGGCCTAAATAAAATGACACAATGTTATTAGTCTGCCCTTTGTTAAGTTTCATGTGTATACAATATGCGTCCGCTTGAAGTAAATTTTACAAGGCAAAAAAACAAAACAAAAAAACTTCCTTTTGATCGTATTTTCTGGACAGAGTCTCAGTGTCACGGACTCTCAAGACGATTCTATAACTGCGATCATATTTACAGTTGTGCGAATTGTCCCTGGAAGGATGATCGCTTATTTTATAAATAGCATAAAGCAGAATACGATAAAATCTCTTTCATTGTATTCTGAGACGAACAGTTCGTTGTACGAAGGTAAGCAAACGACTTACAGGCAATAAACCAGTTGCTTTCATTAATTTTTTTCATGCTTGATTTTATGACGTAAAATGAATGCGCTGATTGAGGGTGGGATGTGGTTCCGAATTTGGCGGATGCGGTTAAGGTGTGGATACAAAGTCTGCGGATGCGGATCATCAAACTGTTATCCATGTAGGGCTCTAGCTTTTTGATACATTGAACGATACTTTTTTAAAAATGCCTGCATGTCTACGTACCCGCAAAACACTCGAAGAACCAATCTCTGCGATCTACAAAATCGACTCAGCAAGTGATGAGGCGAAACATCTGTTTATACCTCAAAATTAAGTCTGCGCTGTGGCATTACGCAATGCAAGCATGACGCTTTGCATTGCGTAATGCCACAGCGCCGACTTCATTTTAAGTCTAAACGAATGTTCCGCATCATCATTCGCTGAGTTGATTTCGTCGATCGCAGAGATTGACTCTTTGGGCGTTTTGCGGGTAAGTCGACGCTCAGGCATTTTTTAGAGTGTAGAACGATACACATTAAAGTTATAGTTCCCGCGTGGGTTTACGAAGAGTTGTGAACATATGTTGTCATTTGCTATTCTTACTCTTTTTTTTTTCTCGTTTAGAAGCCCCTACCTGCTATTAGTCATCGCGTAACGCTTAAGGCCACGGTCCCACTGAATGTGGCAGTTTAGGTACTTTTTGGCAGGTCATTACTCATCTCCTTTTAAATACTGTATTGTGGGATTGATGTCATTCGAAAGGCAATGCAATCCTCTTTCATTTGATATTATGTATGTGTTGGGTTTTACTGTTCATGCGCGTTTGTAGCGTTGCGATTATGATGGCGCTAACCCTCACTTGCTCCGCTAGTTCATGTTTTATGAACGATCCATTAAAGATAGCACGCTTCCAATATAGCAGTTTTGTTAAGATGATGTCGGAGCAGAATGTGACGATACACTTTTTTGATATTTGCACTACTTTGTTTTGTTCATCCCTCCAAATATTGCCCTAAAATTGTCATTTTTCAGCACAAATATGTTTTTAATGACAAGCGCTAGGGCAATGAAATTAGCTACAGGTGTAGTGCTTATAATTGGTAATATACAAAAAAAAAATTAACGCTGTGTAAAATATTTTTGTTTAGATATTTTATATGAAACGTAGCACTTTTTTGTGCTTCGAGTCATGGTACTTCAAATGCCGCTGAGGAAATAATTAAACTATGATAACATCTTTTATACCATTTAGAAATACAATGGTTGCCCAAGAGATGGACGATGGCTTTTTTTCATTTTCAAAGTCATAACGCTCCAGGAGCCCTTCAAACTTACCTGTTTTTGACGCATACCTTTTTTGGACATCAAACAGATTTATTGGCATCTAATAACATTTATTGTTTGGAAAAGATATATTTTACGATGGATTACATTTTCACAATGATCTTGCTTTGGTTTCTTAATAGGTGTAGAGCTTAGCTAATTTTAAAAATAATTAAAGAGTGTTTGGGTGTTTTGTTGCGCTACCTGGCGGATGGCAGACAAACTGCTGATTTCAAATGTTCAAAACATTTCCGAGGGCGGCGTTGGCGTCTGTATCATCATCAGTCTCCGTGTCTTTTTACCTTCACATTTAAAAATAATATGGAAGATTTACTATCGATAACTGAATGGTTTAAGTACTGGGTCAGGCTAATAAATCTAAGACAAATAATTACACAAGCGTAGCGTGATATAATGTGTTCATTATTCGGTATGATTGAAATCGATAAACAATGAAGACGAAGAGGAAAAGAATACACCCGAGTTCACTTTATGCCTAGAGTCACTAAATGAGCCTTAAAGTATCGGCACTCCGTTCCCCAAAATTGTTTTGGGCGCCGCCATTTTGGGTCTTGTTCAGAGCGAACGCAACTGCCGATCGTCATGATCCAAAAGTACGACTTCCTCAGCATTAGATGCGGTGCTAGGAAGCTGATGCAATATTGCAATGCTCTGTCGCGGGTTGTTTAAACATTTGTGGGGGACGGAAAAGCGCTTCCTGTGATTTTAGATAAAGCTTCAGGTAACTGGCAACCATGATTTTAAGCCACAATATGGCCAAGTGTCGTTACTCTGAACCGTAGCTAATTTACTGGCACAAGCGCGAACATTGAGGAAGAGGCAGGTGTCAAAAGGGAGTGGCTTGCGGAATCCACGGGGCTTACGTCATGGCCCCTCCAGGTATTACAAGCCTCTTGAACAAGAGCATGAATAGTGTCATTAAATAAGATACGCGTCAGAGTAGTGACACTTGGCCATATTGTGGCTTAAAATCGTGGTTGCCAGTTATTTGAAGCTTTATCTGACATCACAAGAAACGCTTTTCCGTTAACCACTTTAAACAGTGTGCGACAAAACAAAGCAACAGTACATGAGCTTCCTAACACCGAATCTAATGCTGAGGATGTCGCACTTTTCAATCATGACGATCGGCAGTTGCGCCTGCTCTGCACAAGCACCAGAATGGCGGCGTTCACAACACTGACGGGAAAGAGAGTGCCGATACTCTAAGAACAGCTAATTTATTTGCTCTAGTTCCCGCGAAACTCCTTTTCCCTGACTTGAACTGAAAGTAAATATGAATAATAGACCATTATTATAGCTTATTTAGTTATAACCACCTACACATAACGAGAGAAGTCGGCCGGGTAGGAGAAACGCGGGTTTTATGTGCGACCGTTCTAACCGTCTCAAAAGAGAGAACGCGCGAGCTTGCGCTGGTTTAAAAAAAAGGCATCTAAAGAAAAGAGGAGGCATGCTGTGTTCTTTGTTATTATGTGTCTAATTGCAAATTGTTGTGTGTATGTTTATACAGCTGGAAGTTAGTCCGCCTTAGTGGGCGTCTGACTCTCAGCTGTAGATGAGCAATTTAGCCAGTGCGGTACAACCGCAAACCTGGGGTCTTTAACGTGCACCACGCAGTAGTGATACACGACCTCAACGCCGGTACGCTGCTCTTCCAGATCGAAACGGGCAGGGGCAGGTAGGCTTCTGCCCCCCCCCCCCCCCCTACCCCCCCCCCCAGCTCGAGCTTTCACTCCGAATGCTCCGAGCTGGTCTGCGCTAGACCATGCACTCGGCCACCAACCCCCCCCCCCCCCCCCCCCCTCCCCTTGTGCGTCTAATTTATATACAGGTATAAGTATCTGAGGATCGACGATGGACGTCGATCGTCTCGAGGTAATGTAACGTAATAACATTATATAAATAATAAACTTGTTGAAGGACTGAAGGACTCAATTTTTCAATTCTTGGATTGTAATATGGCGGTAGCCTATTGTACTTACTGTTGATGAAGAGCAATATGAGGTGACGAGGTAATGATTAAATGATGATGCTCTATAAGGACGACGACATTAGTGGGTGTTGAACCACAACGTACAGGGCCAGACTTGTTTAAAGTATCGTGTACCCAATGACGTTCTTCACCCGCAACAGAATATGGTAGAATCAATGAGGATGCTGTTTCACAACTGTACTTGGAACAGGAAAACTGCACTGTGCAGAAGTGCGGCTTATTCGTTAATAGGAGGGACGGATTTCTAGAAGCATTCCCTGATTGACTACTTGGAACAAATGGCCTCGTTGACGTAAAGTGTCCCCGTTCCAAATGATTCTTGAAGCATACTTAAACCGCAAAGGAGTATGAGGCGAAAAATAAGTAAAAGGAGCCTGGTGTGAAAGGTCCAAATCACCACCATAGCTTCTACTATAAAATACGAGGGCAGTTACACAATACACAAAGGGAGTTTTGTGATTTAGTTATATTTACACTCAAGGGCATTGATATTCAACGTATTCAGAGAGATGACACGTTCTGGTCAACCAACATAGAGCCTTTTCTACTCAAGTTTTACATGGAAGGCTTGACTTCCGCTGAAATTCCTTACGTAGACGAGTTGTCCGACCGAATAAACTGCAAGTACTCCCGTTCTGGGAATCTCTCGATCTTCGTTCGTAAGAGATCGAGGAGTGTGGCTCTTCGTCCGCCGAATATTGCGTCGGCGGGTGTTTTTATCGTGTAAGATCAGACCGTGACGTGCTGCTGGAACAACAACCTGACGATTCTTCACTGAACTGCTTCTTCCGTAAGCTTCAAAAGGGCTTTTTTTTTGTTTCGCACACCATCTGTTCTGCATGCCCGTTAGTTGCAGGATGGTAAGGTGCACTAATGTGATGCCTGATGCCGGTTTTTTTTTTTTCTTCAAAAACTTGTTTATTTTGTTTGAAGCAAGACTTGGCGCGTTATCAGAGAAAGGTATTTTCGGTAGGGCAAAAGTAGGTAAAAGAGACCGTAGAACGTCAATAACGTGTTTGGACGTCGTGGTAAGAATCGAGTAAACTTCGAGCCACTTAGAGTACGCATCGCCCATGACTCCGCAGATGTGGATACGTTTCGCCACCCGCAGGTTGAATAGTGGATCGTTTTCAGTTACTGTTCATGATGGCGTTGGACTCAAGGAAGACTTCGAGTCTTTCCAGAAAGTTGGCCCAGGTGCCAGGACTTTTGTCGAAAGCGGTAAGTGTTCGAAACGTGGACAACGTCGGTAGCCGCGTGTTGTGTTTGACACTGGACACTTATCATTCGCTGAGAAGAAACTTGCTTGTTCGTCTGCCACGAGTCGTCCGATATCAGGTCATCACCGCAACGCCATCTCCCGACAAAAACGCATGTCCATAGTTAGCCATCACGTGAGCTTATAAATTCCCGAACGCTCATAACTTGCCGTCGCTAAGCGCCGTTCATTCATAGCGTCATCATTGCAAATAAACGTCTTCCTATTTCTTCTGATGGTTTTCATCATATTCCTCCTAAGCTGTACTTACAACATTATGTGTGCCGGTACTTCCGAAAATATTGCAACGGCGTTTGTTTTCTGGGAACCCCCCCCCCCCCCTCTCATGTAACAACCTTTACAATATCTTCCGGACCCCGTGGAACATAATATTTCGTGACATTTTTTTAGACGTCATTAAAATGGTGAGGTAAGTACCGTAAATCGGGAAGCAGTTTCCTTGACGTTTGCTTCCACTGGTGTGTTGGAAGATTGAGTCTACTGAGCGTGCATTCCAGCAGAGGAAATTTTCATTGATAGAATATTGACACGTCAATCAACATTTGATTCCTTTTTGGTAAGATTTATTGCGAAAGCCCGTTACAACCGCCGAGCCGCATCTCCCTATATCAGAGAACAATTTTTACCCAGCCTGATATTCTCGCATACATCCGTTTGCTGGGCCACGCTACTTGAGCTAGCTGAGCACAGCTGGCAGCGGCGCGAGCAAGGCCACGAGGGGAACGTGATGGTGCTCGAGCCATCCCACTGTGAACCAATGTTTCGGCCACCCCACGGGTGCGTGTCGCCATCTATTGGTTGAACTAACGCCTTGTTCAAGATGGCTGCCGTGGGACCGCAGCCTTAAGCTTCTGAACTCATCAATAAATAAGCTGGAATAATTGAGTTCCGGCTTTTTCATTGAAGGTCAACGCACGGAATCACGAAGTCCTTATGGCACTGCCGGTTGTATCTTACACTCTTAATGTCCGTTTTTAGAGTTTAAGATCACTAATTTAAGAAATAGAAAACAAAAATTACGTGCATTCGGGGAAGAAAGCTCAGGCCAAAAATGGCGATGGCAGTTTATCTCCGGCAAATCGGATTACAGCAGCTTCCTTTCAGTTTGAGCTTCAGTCATAAATCCTTCCCTTTAGAAGAAAAAAAATCTTTCCTTCGAATAATAATAATAATAATAATATTAATAATAATAATAAAAAAGAATCCCGAGGTGGCAATTTTTTGCTTTCTCTTTCTTTCGCTTTTCTTTTACATTATGGTAACAGAGACTCACATATCTGGGATAGATGCTGTGCATCGCGACTTTATGACCATTATGGCGGCCGCCAACGCATTTCTATTCGTTTGATGGCTGGCATTTTCTCCGGCGCATTACTGGAGCTCCTTGACGTCGGGGGCGGGTGGCCCCTTTTGCTTTGTGCGTTTTTTGTTTTCCGCGGCTTGCACACATGGTCGAGTTCAGTCCGTCTCCCGGAGTCTCAATCTCTAGATTTGTTTCTTCCCTCCCACGCTCACTAAGGTTTTCTTCTTAGCAAAGCTTTTTTTTTTTCTTCTCTTTAACATACATACTTAGTTTCCCAGGAAAAGTCGACGGCTTTTGCGCTCTAGGCATTGTTTGTCGCTGATGAAACTAGGTCAGTCGCACCCGAACCGTTATATTTGTCTCCTATTTACTCTCCATAGATGCGATTTTGTTTTTTGTATGTCTAACGTATGGGCCATCCGTCATTTCCTTTTTGTTAGATACACACTGACTGCGATTTGGCTGATGAATTGGGCCCGAAATGCATCGTGACGTTTCTGAGACTGAGTTACTCCCGCGTTTAAAAGCGTGTTCGTAGCGAAAAAGGGGATGACATCGCAAAAGGTTTATGACAGTGTCATTATTACCTCGTATAATCTTAATGCGTTTCTTGTAAGTGGCCTAACTCGGAAAAAGTTTAGTGTCGAGTGCGCCTTTTACGGCGGTTATAACTTAACCAAACTGGGTCGCGGAGGAAAATGCTACGCACGGTTTGGCTTTCCCGCATAATGAGTCTTGATGTGGGGAAGCCTTCGCCCGACTTGCGGGGGGATCTCCTCGGTACACCGTGGTGAAGTGGATGTTTTAATTCGAACGATGTGAGTGTTACGCTGTTTTGAGCGTCAACATACGATTATGGTCACATTTACGGGTGTTTCCTTCTACTGGCTACTTGTAATGGGTTCGTGTGTTTGAGGCCAGTCAAAAAACGGGCTCATCCTTAAGTGTTTCGGCTGGTGTTTGGTGACTGAGCATGATACGGATAGTTTGTTTTTGTGCTGTATTTGCTGGGAAATGCTTTCAAGCGTTACTCCCTAATCTGAAAAGCTACAACCCCTCTCCCCCTTCCCCCCCCCAAAAAAAAGAGAACAAAAACGAAGGAATTGTTTATAATATAACTTGTCCATACCCATGCTACAAAAATTCGTGTATTTCCTCAGTTCCTCGCCGAAAATGTTGTCTATGGAGCGAGGTACCCGTATAAACGCAGTTGATATCAACGGGACGTGATTCTATCTTTACAAATTACTGACAAGCAAAAATATAGAATCAAACGGTCGGTACCCACATTTGTATTCTATCGATCCAACAGTCGTACGCTGAATCGCCACGTTGGATGGATGGTGGGTTTTCATTACCTTTTTGCCTTTTCTTAATTGGGCACTCTGATTAATCGTACGACGCGGTCAGGCAACGTCATTGTGTCGGGTTACGGCGTGAAGTCACATCACGTGGGACAGCGTGAAACGAATGGCAAATTAACGTTAATTCTATCAATCAAATACGATGACGATTAAAGCGTACCGTTACCGCATACCCAAGGTTGCTGTCATACCGCTACTACGTCGCACAAAAGACAGTCTGCTGTCATTGCCCGAAGCGTGTTGCTTCCTCGTATGAAGCCCCTGTGACACTGGTCGTTCACCAACTGCCCGCAGCCACGTTCGCAGCATGCGCATGTACGAAACATGCGCATGTATGATACAGATATGTTTCGAAACTGCTCGAGTCGTGTCCTGCAGACATTTCTGCCACCATGTCTGTGGAGAAACTCCGTGTCTTTTGAATAGACGTGCGAGCAGCGGGACTGCGACTTAAAGGGGTCCTGAAGCGATATCGGGTTGGAATGTTTGCGACTTTGCAGAGGCGTACCGGTCCTAGTCTGGCCCGAGTACACTCGCATAGACAACCACTGACTCCGAAGCTTTCTTGTCGTGGTAAAATTGCCAGGATTAAAGGGGACTCTTTCTTTCAGTCTTGCCTTCGAGTAGCTCGACGACGTAATTGTTGAATCGGAGCCGCCCGCCTAACGACGGTCGAGCGCGGCTCGCGGAATGGACGCGAGAACTGCGCGAGCACTCGACAGGGGCTCGTAACAGTGAATGCGTCGGCGGACACCCCGGCAGTGGCTCGTGTCCAACCAGTGCGATGATTAGAATAGCCGAACTCTAACAATGCCCGGAGCACAGCGCGGGTTTTTTATTTTTTTATTTTTTTTTTTTTTTACTTTGCCGACCTTAGCGCGTGGCTACGATTAACGTCGGCGGCATAAGATAAACACCGGGCCTCGTGGCGGCTTGTTCTGGCTCCGGGTTGAGCGAATGACCGATGCTCATATTTTGTCGAATAGAATTGCCAACCGCCATTGCATAAAAACATGAAAAGAAGGCAAGTTTTTTTTGGGTTATTGACGTTAGGCAGTGATTCTGAGTAGCATTATTTAACGGAAATTAAACAAAAAATAATAATTTCGTGGTCCCTTTAAGTCTATGGAATAATTTGGATCACCTTTTCCGCAGCGAACACTGTCTTTTGTATATAGAAACAGTTATGTTCCTGAAATGACTAACGCGACATTTATACTAAATAATTTAGTCGCGTACAACAGGCCGAGTTTGGCGAGATATCACGTCCCACAGAAACAGCCTACCCTACCATGTAAAAACGTAGGTCCGGAGGTCGTAATGCGACACTCATGTAAAGGTAGGTTGACATTCGGATCTCTAAATCGCCGATTTCAACGGAACCGAAGACACGACTGATGTAGCCAATAAACAACTAAATACTAGTTGTAAAATATTTTGGGGATTGTGAGTTACGACCTTAGACTCTTAAAATCCCCGCACGTTTACTTACGCGCAAAACACTAAAAAAGCCGATCTCTGCGATCTACGAAGTCAACTCAACGAATTATGAAGCGGAACATTTGTTTAGAAAGTAAGTCTCCGCTGTGGTATTACGCAATGCAAGCATGATGATTTGCATTGCGTAACTTCATTTTGAGGTTTAATCGGATGTTCCGCCTCATCACTCGCTGAGATGATTTCGTAGATTGCAGAGATGGGCTCTTTGAGTGTTCGGCGGGTAAGTATAGACGCGCAGGCATTGTTTGGAGTGCATGGTCCACTTTACGTCAAGTCCAAGCGCACCCAACACTACCATCTGGAGGACGCCAATCGAGCAACGTCACCGGCTAAACCAATCACGTACAATAAACGCAGTGTGATTGGGTGTGCGATCGGGTTAGTCAGTGATAGCACAAAGTGGGATTCGGAGCCGCCATCTGGGAATTCGTAGGCCAGCGCTTTGCCTCAAAACCCCGACTCTTTTTTCTTCTTTTTTTTTTCTCCAGCAGCCACCGTGTGCGATACGGCGATCATGGGCTCTAATTTATTAAGTAATCATCAAAATAGTCAGTGTTTGTTATATTTTTTTATGTGACACAAACACGTGACTAGTATTACATAAGATCACTATAGAGAAACGGCATGCACGACGTAGTATCCGTAAAGGCACTGCTTTAGAGGGTAATTGAACACTGGACGGATTTTGTGCAACACTTGCGCTTTGAAAGGGACGGTGCGTCGTTATTTTGTTGGAAAGTATTTTACTTTACAAGAGCTAACTGGCGCTAGGGGAACACACGTATACTCGCACGCAACGCCACTGACCAAGAAATTTCTTTGTTGCGGTGTAATCTCAAGGACAAAAGCGAGCGTTTCCTTTCAATCTCTCCTTCGCGAAACTTGATGACGTAGCTGGAGCATCGCAGTATTCCCCAATGACAATATTTCAATGCGGCTTATATATTGAATCCGAGAATCGTATGAGCACTCGATTTGGGCTCGTGATAATCAATAGCTCGACAAACATTCGGCCCGTGCCATTGCCCTTGTCTAGTCACTGCGTTGACGACAATAGCCAAACAATAACAATGTCTGGAACTCAGCGCGTGTCCTGTGTTTTGCCAACCCCAGCGCGTGGTTAGGATCAACATTGGTGGCATATAATCGGCTCCAGATCACGTAGCTGCTTGTTCTGGCGGCGAGTTGAGGAGGTGAACGCTGCACGTTTTTCTTTGATTTTTTTTCTTCTGCATCTTCTATTACCTGTGGTGAAAAACGACCGCGTGTTTGCATAGATGATTAGCGTCAGGGATTCGTTCTAAGCGGTATTTGCGCAAAGTACAAAAATCGTTGCATCGCCCCTTTCAAGCGATAGCTTTACGGACGACATTTTGCAGGAATTTCGACCTTCTGAAGCTACAAATCTCGTTTTACTCCACGTTGACGAGCTTTCGCCGTATGTCTTCATATGCGAGGAGTTATAGTGTTGTCCAGCTCGGTCGAGTTTTTTTTACGTCGTCATCGACTACCGCTCCCGGAGTAGTCGGCGACACATAGAAGCATTATCTGGCGTTCGAGCCCAAACGTGAAACCTGGATAAGAGCGTGACCGTGAGGCTCGAAACTGATTGGTTGACGGGTGGGAAAGGAAGAGCGAGGTGCTCGACGCTGATTGGTTAACGGGGAGGTCATGTGACCGGGGGTGGAATGAGGCGGAGAGGTAGGTGAGGAGAGAGAGGAGGAGTGGGTCAGAAAATTCTGGAAGTTCACCAGGTTTATCATTTCAAATGTACACATGCCACGCGTTACATTATCTGATGAATCTGATGGAGACGAAACGGGCTGCTAAACGATGATATAAACGTTTTTTTTTATCTTGGAACGTTTCACCTATGATTCACGATAGTCTAGCAATTTTCCATACATATTTTTGGACTGAAGAGGAGCCAGTGATCGAAAATACGCCATATTGGAGGCCAAAACGGCCCCGGTAGATGCCACCGGGGCAGCTCCGAAAAGAAACAGATTCGACTAAGCTTGACTTTATGCGGGCCAAATACGTTCCGAATCGTACTTACTGAGTTCTGTCGTCGACGGAGCCATTCGCCATGCCTCAGCGTTTCACCAACACCGAAAACGACGCCAACAGCTAGCCGTCTGCCCATAACAAAAAGGCAAAACTGGCGGACGCTGTTCATCAAAATGGAGCAGCGCGGCTTTTAAAGAAAAAAAAGGAGTTTCATGAAATCGCCTTATAGTTTATGAGGGCCGACCCTTATGTGTTTTGGCGTTCTTCACTTCGGACAATTTAGATTGGTCCTTAAGTCTCATAATGAATCATTGGACACCTTGTAAAACACTGTCATAGCTTTAGAGTAGTCATCCAGGACAAGGTGAGGAAAAGTGTCTTTAAACGATAACAACGAAACTTTATTGTCAGCTCATTTGTTTTTATTACACGCATTACCGAACCCGGCTGGTACAATGTCAATGCACTTTCCAATAAATACAAACGGGGTCGAGATCTCTTACAATAACATACTTTGTGTTTTCACTCGCGAGCGACAAAATGCTCGCAAGTTCAGCAGTAGTTCTTCTACAAGATTAACTAATTGTTTCAAATGACTTCATAGAATGTGCCACAAACACGTTAAGGGTTGCATCAGCCGGCATCAATATAGCCTAATATCGTAAGCGTAGAAACAGGTAACTTCGACGCTAAACGTCTCGTCTTGGCACAGATGTCTAAGAGTTCCGACCTCTGTATTTCAAAGCGGAGTAAATGTTTTATGAAATACTTTTACGGCTTTTATTTTGCAACAAATGCCGACATTAGCGCAGGAATTGTGGAAAGTTGGTAGCTCATTTTACGCGCGCTTTATGCTAACTATCGTATCACGCAATCACTTTGTATAGATATCTTTTAAACCTTACTATGCTCCACCTATCGCTACGGTAAACTGCCGTCAAAGCTATGTACTGTTAGCGCCCGTCGCAGCAGCATATCACGTGGTTTCTAACTGGCCAGGTATTGGATCTAGCAGCCCCTAGATTTGACCGTAGTTCATCGTAGGTCAGGCGGAGCGTAGGAACAAACAAACGGAAGAGATTAACCATGGAATACAGGTGTGACTATGAGGTCTCTAACTACTGTGTGCACAAACAGAATTCAAACGTATTCACAGGGACGGACGAGACAACAGATTGTGATTTTCCATTGTTCTTTTTTGGCAGTGAACACATTTCGGTCGAAAACCCCATTTTGTTGATTCACACAGCAACAGTCCCTTCGAGGGATACTTCTCATTCGAGGCTAGTTCGAGTTCGGGCACTCTAGACACGTCCAGTGTTTGTGCTTCACGAGGTGGTCTCGTTGGAAGGTGTCATGTCTCAAAGCCTCTCATAGGGCACCTTTGTAACGTTGCGGACAGTTCTAGCACTGCTGGATCACGTGACTAACAGGTGACCAACAAATGTCATGATAGGTTAGTCTCCTGGACTAAACTTATGCATGAGGTACTGGTAGTCGTGGCATGCTGGGGTTTCTTTGCCTTCTTTGGGAAAATATTTTTTTACTTTTATGTTTGATTTAGTTTGAAGTATTTTTAACTACGTGGTAAAGAGAAACTTCTATAGAGAAAGAAAATACTATTGTAAAAAATGCAGTTTTTGGGTAGAAACACTCGCGAAGCACTTGAACAGGTAACTCAACTTAGGCGTAGATCGTAATGCGAGAATTTAAAAGTTTTATCTGAGGTCTCTTTTAGCTCGCATCGAATTAAATTTGAGCTTTCTTGATCACGCGTTTTGCATACGAATTATTTTTATCTTTTTTTTTGTTATGGAATATATAGAGCACTAAGCTCAAGGAAAGAATCTCTCGCGCAAACGCTAACTATTATATTAGATGCTTGCATACATGTCTACCTGTCCAATCGACTGCATTCTCAAATAAAATATTTGTTTATATATTTTTTACCAACTAACCCGAAATTGTTCTCAATTCTTTGAGAAGTTTCGAAAGTTAAGGATGGGGACACATGAGCGATAAAAATAGAAACTGCGGCGCGACAGTTTCCATAGCTACCGGTGCTGGCATTCCTTCGGTGCCGCGCGCTCAGATTTGGTCGGTACAGAAAATGTTGCGTGGTGCGCTTATGCTGGTACGTCTAGCAGCGAGCGGTGAGCGGCGCGCATTTCCCAGTTTCACCCTTCACCTGTTACCCGCTTTATACGATTTTACTGTCGGAGTTTCACGCATTGTATCACTGTACGATTCACTTATGAGCAAGCTTCGCTTTCAGCTAATATTTTTTTTTTATTTATGTCAGTAATTCGTCGCACCAGTATGGTTAGAATGGTCCACTTACGGTTCTACTGAATAGCGCTACTCCCTTACCAAAAGATGTCGAAGCCACAAGTTGTTCAATTAACGGACGGTTGAAATAGGGTTAACTTCCCACGAGTTTCTCAGTAGCAGGTACCCTTTTGGTACATCGCGCATGACCATTCGTAGTAGACAATTGGCCATGTTAATCTCGTCGGATGTCTGAGCCTTGCAGAGGTGGTAGGCTCATCAATACGCATATTAAGGAGTAAGTCAAGATGACATCACTCAACCACTTTTTTGATGAATGTTTTCTTTCTTTGTTCCCTCTCTCTCTCTCTCTCTCTATATATATATATATATATATATATATATATATATATATATATATAAGACCCAGAAAGATTAATGTCACTGGGGATTAGATAGGCCCAGCACATGTAGCCGAGCTGCCGAACACGCGGGGTGAAGAAGCCGAAAGTAAGAAGACATGTCCGCTTACATCACACCGTTCCTTCTCACAGAGTCACACGCCAGGACCACGGCGATTTGAAGTCACAAACCACTTAAACGGCGGTTTCTCCCTCTCTCTTTACGTCGGAGCAGGCGCTGTTTTCATTCGAGATTCTCACGACTTCGTTCGCATTCTTTTCTTCTCCGTAAGAAACCACGTCGTCTGCTTCCTTGGTGACGCAAGACGACACGGCGGCCACGTTAGGCTTAACCCCGAGCACGGCCTGGATGATGAGATACTTCATGGTGGGCGCCTCGGTGACCGGTGGGACTGTGTCTGCGTCTTGTTGTGGGAGAACACTGTAAGGACCGAGCTTGGCGACCCGTGAGTCATCGAGGAGGTGAGGACCTGCGCCGACGACCACGACCGTGGCGGCCTGATCGAAGTCTGCGGCCGAGAGCCGTTGCTTAGTCTTCGACAGGGTACACAGAGCGTCACGGAAGGCCTCCCGGTACTTGACGGACATGAGGGAGTACAAGATTGGGTTGATGGTGGCGCTGAAGTAGTACAGGCAGCCTGGAGAAACGTAAACAAGAAGTCAGTAAGCATTCAATAAAAATAAAAAAAGAGAAATAGGAACCAACACGGTCGCCGTCACAGCGTCAGGGAGATATTTTATTTTATTTTATTTGCAGTCCCATCATCAGCGCGAGCTTGCTGTCTCTGACCGTGCTTCGGCATTTCTCGTCCTAAAATGGTGCACGGGAAGTGAAAGTACCATCGAAGGCAGTGACAGTAGCAAAGGTAGCCGTTATTTCGTGCAAATTGATTTCGCTATCACGATATCCTCCTTATCACCGCGTAGTTGTCATGCAAAATTCGCTGCCGTATTTGTTTTATTACTTTTTTTTAAATATTTTAACAACTAACTTGGAAATATCACATACGTAATAAAAACATGATTCATAACCAACCTCGGCTACCATTTTTTTACTATTGCCATAAATTGTTTTAGAAAGTCTGTGTGGCAAATTGCAACAATCGTCGTTACCTCACAATTGGTTCCCGAGCGTTTTTAAATGTGATAGCAAATTTTTCGGAGCTATGAGATAGTAAGAAATCCATAATTTATTTTGAGCGTTGTGTTGCCTATCTGATGCTGTCGAAGCTGTGCCTATTTAAATATCGTAACGCCCATAAACGAAGATAGGCTTTCTTCGGAACGCCTTGATGTAAGTTCAATAATTCCAGTAGTCGTCGGTTTTCATTTGTTATCGTAATAATAATCAGAAATAGCTGGTTACACGTTAATTCTACGTTGGTGAGCGTTTAGACATGGCAAGACGCAAACACGAAAACATGTTAAGCACCATGACCCTAGGAACAGTCGCGGACGATATGAGAAAGACCAGTGCGAGCGCGTGGCCCCGAAGACCGGCCGTCAGTGCTATCTAACGAAAGACAGCTGAGATATCATCGATACTATTGTGTGGACGAGTGGCATTTCAGCAACTGTTGAATTTTGTTCGTTACTCCCCACTTAGACGGCGAACAATTGCTGAATCAACACCGATAGTATAGTGGTGTTCGGTGAAATAAACAAAATTCGCCTTATTGACATTAACCCCGCAAAAACATTATAAAAAAAAAAAAAGCAGATCGCTTAGACTGCCGAATTGATGGCTTCAGTCACGCTCGATTTTGCCTTTTGTCTCGGAACGCCTTCATATTCGGCGCTTAAAGTATAAACCGTATGCAAGCGATCTCGCGAGCGACGAGACAAACCTCATGAAAGCGACGGGAGCAAGCGAGCAAGGCGATGAGCTACATTTTCTAGAAATTCAAAATCCGAGCGACGCGACGAGCGACGCGACGAGCGACAGTGAGAAATCTCCGTCGCTTGTCGCTGACTCTCGTCGCTTGTCGTCGCCGCTCGTCTCGTCGCTCGCTAAATCGCTTAAAGGGGCCCTGCAATGACTTTTTTACTAATTTTTAGTTTGCACCGAACCTGAGCGCACTGAACGTAGTAACTTATTGAAACTTTTCTGTTCTCGAAATTCCCTTTATTCTAAAAGCTATAGGCAAATTAAAATTACAAAAACAAGCAAAAAATAACCTCCCTCGTGACGTCCTTGGTTGCTTGAGAGTGGCCGTGAACTAGAGGAGAAGTAGTGAGCTCATCGAGCGCTCGCGGCTGCCGCACTCCGAGTCGACGGCGCGAGAGGGCGCCATTGAAGCGTGTTCTGGATAGGCTGTATGCAGCGGGCAGCCAGAACGGCTATCATTGCATTTGCTGCGCGATTAAATACTAATTCGGCATGACACTTCATTGGCCACAAACGACAGCAAACACGGGGTAAAGATCAGTTCAGAATGGGAGCTACTTTGCGCTGCCATACCGCGAAACGACCAAACCGCAAGACTAAGCTTCTCGCCGAAGGCCTTCGCAACGCCCGGAGCCGGTCGGATCCTCCTGCCCAAACGACCGCAGCGCCGCCGCGTACATCCGGGACCTTTCCGTGTCGGCGCCTGATCCCACTATTCCTTTCTAGTATGCGCCGCTTTTTCCATCGCTTGGTGGCGGGTATGTCGACGGGTCATTTCTTGTTTCTGCACTTTATGAACTGCATTCGTTTCTTTTTTGATCTAAAATAATGAACAAAAACTACTTTTATAAATAATTGAAACGGTTCGGCGCCACTAATATTTTGTATTTCGACTAAAAAGAAGCTTTTAGCGGCTCTGACCAGTAGTAAGCCCAGGACCAAGGACGTCACATTTTGAGCGCTTTCGGTACCGCGGGTCGCCCTCGTCGGTGGAGGAGGTTTCCGCGTCGTCCGGTTAAAATATGACGCACTGGCATTTAGTTACTCTCTCCGTGCCCGCTGGCTTGCCCAAACCCCAAAAGACGTGGAAACCGCAAAAAAGGTGGACGCTTAAATATGATTGCAGGGCCCCTCTAAGGCCCGTTCACGCACTTGCAACTCCTTAGACCCGAGTGCCTTGAAGCCCCTTAAAATTTCTTAGTGAGAGAACACACTGGCACGCTGGCGCCATCTATGCGGTGACCCTGAAACTGCATTTCACGAAAGCGAAGGTTTTGCGAGATTTCCGATGTCAACTGTGTGTAATACTAATGAGAAATGCTCGTTTATAACGTTGAAAAAAGTGTTTCGAGCCAAGAAGAAAAGGATGATGCGCGAGAAAAATAGAAAATATGCCGGACCACCAAGTTTCCACTGCTATCCAATAGATGGCGCCAGTGTGTCCTCTGGGTCTTGTTAAAGAGGGGGGGGGGGGGGGGGGGGGGGGCGCAACGATTTTCGGACTTGGGACAATTAACTGCGGAAATTAATCTGTGTCGCCTATGGAACGAAGAATAAAAAACCGTATTTTCTTGCGAGCGCTAGTTTTTATTTCAAAATAATGAAACAAATCGAAGGTCGAAGTGCATCTCAACATCTCCACGTCGCCTTTCGAGTGACGTACTCGGGGGGATAACGTGGTTTCCCTTTGGATTCTGTTTCAGAGACCCCAGTTGCTTCCTCCGCGATGGTCGACTTTTAAAGGATTAGCATATTTGAAGATCACGGCGAGCGATCGACACAAAAAACAGTTCGCCACGGGGCTGACGGCGAATGTATACCAGTGGAAGGGGACAAGTTTTGTTGATTGCCGCGTATCCCCCAGAGACAACGAGTAGAGATACTTAAACTAAATTTGAAATATAGAGGTCGTGTCCAGAAATAGGCTGAATATGATCCCCAATATCCGTAAATGACAATCGTAAGTTTGTATTTTGAGCCTGGTGGCTGTATTTTTCGTTATAAACGGGACACTCTTACAAACGCTTGGAGAGCAGCCAGCGGAGAGTACGCGTACTCTCCGCTGGCTGCTGGCTGGACGATATGTCATAGCCGTTCCAGCCACCAAAGCGGTCGAAGCACGCCAGCGATCGGCCACCGCATCTAACCCCAAAGCTGCTTTTGTACGAATTTTGAGTGACGTGTTAATATTCTATAATCTCGTAAAGGGACAATAGCGACGCCTGGAGGCTGGGACACAAAAGAGAGTCCCGGTGATTTCTCTCGTGGTGGCCGGAGAGCTGGCGGAATGACATCAGGTTCAAGGCATGCATAGGCGAGACAGACATCGTCACTACCTGTCAAGGTTCCTAGACGGGAATTTCAAACGAGGTTTTAACGACATCCACCAGGTGCTCTTTGCTTATCGTTTAATTCTTAAACTTTCTTTTCGTGTTTTTATTAGCAAGAAATTTGTGTGTCCTATGTGATAATGCTCCCTTAAACACGAATAGACCAAGAAATATGCGCCGAAATTTTATTCTACTATGCCTTTAAGTCAATGACTACTGGTCAAGCGGGGTGTGTGACGACCACAACTGAATAGCCCCTGAATCCTCGTTATGTGCTCAGCCTTCTTCTGATAGATCGTGGAGCAGGCAGGCCTTCTAAGCCATGCCCTCGCCTGGGCATTTTCATAACATCCGCGACTGTAGGCATAATTTATTTACGCTGATCTATTTCGCTTTCCGTTCGAAGTCTCTTACCAGCGGTGTAGTAGAGCACCTCGTTGAGCGTCCGAAGCCCTCGGGTCCACTGGCTCGGGTTTACGTAGACCACGAGAAGGCGCTGGGTGTGGAAGGGAGCCCAGCACACGAAGAAGGCGATGACCACAGCCACTGCGGTGAATGAAAGCCCATCAGCTGTATATCTCTTTGACTTGTCCTTTAGGGGCAGGAGTGAAAACAAACATTCTGTATTGTCCATCCCTATTGAAAAAACCAGCTTAAGCTGGTCCCAGCTTCAAGCTGGGTTATCGCCCCAGCATGCCCTGCTTGGCATGCTGGTCATGCTGGTTGATCTGGTCCCAGCTTCAAGCTGGGTTATTGCCCCAGCATGCCCAGTTTGGCATGCTGGTCATAGTGGTTGATCTGGTCCCAGCTTCAAGCTGGGTTATTGCCCCAGCATGCCCAGTTTGGCATGCTGGTCATGCTAGTTATACTGGTCATGCTGGTGGACTTCCCAACCAGTTTAACCTGTTTAATACACAGGATAAACAAGCCAAGCTCTTCAGAAAAGCCAACTCATCCAATTTATTATTTTCGTACTTGCGGCCGCCTCACATGAACTCAGATGCTACATACCCTCGGCGCTGACACAGTACTAACCGGCGCACAGATAGTGGTTCTCAGTGCAAAGCCAACAATGTTAATAAAACCATATTGTTTATCTTTCAACACGAAAAATACTAGACACACGCCAAAAACAGGCAATAGCTAAAGAAAAACCTACTCGGATGAGAGCAGCGAACCTGGGTACCGCCAGTGATGGGGGCGAAGCGGCAACTTGCGTGGTCGGCAGAGGCGAGGAAATCCGTGTGGTTTGGATGGCATTGGCGATACTCCTCGGCACCACCGTCATTCACGAGCACAAACACGTTCGAAGACACGAAGTGACGCCTCAGTCGGGGCGTCCGACATCTTCCCGCACCGAACGGAGTGCCGCTCGCTGTCTCCTCAAAACCCACTTCGCTTGCATCGTCGTTCAACTAGTCTCCAAACAACGCGCACACAGCCGTCCCTTCGAAAACTGCCTAAGATAGCCAAACGTGTCCTAAAATTCTCCGTTCTTACCACTCTTTCTCTCTCTTTTCTCACACACAAAGGTAGCTTGCAGTGCGCCTGACGCGCCCTGTCGTCTACCAAAAACGAGAGGACAAAGAACAGGAAGTGGTCTCGCTCTATCCTAAGCCGACCTTGGCGCGCGCTCCCAGCAATGCCAGTTCGGCTATCTCTAGCCGACCTTGGCGTCCGCGCTCCCAGCATGACCAGCTTGACCACCGCGATTATTAGTTCGACCAGATTCACCAGCTTGTCTCCCAGCATAACCACCTTGTCTCCCAGCTTGACCACATTGGCTCCATGGAAAACCAGTTTGACCAGTTAGGACCAGACTGGCTCCTATCTACACCAGATTGAATATAAAACCAGATTCTAGTTAGTCCATGCTGTTTTTTACTTAAACCAGACTGACCAGCTTAAATTCTACCTTGCCCAGCTTAAGCCAGCTTGATTTCCAGTTAAACCAGTTTGATTACCACATTGACCAGATTGACCAGCTTAGTTACCAGCTTGGCCAGTTTGATTTTCATGCTGGTTTTTCCGATAGGGCAAGTACGGCCTCGTACACATCGTGAGAGAGTCCCTCCGCCTTTCTAGGTCAATTTGCTTCCCCTCTGCAATTTCGTAACTATATCACCAGCCAAATGCCATGTCAAGGTTGTCTACATCTGGAGATCATTCGACACTGACTACGGCGTAACAACTGCTGCGAAACTTTTTTTATTGGCTGGCAGGCTGCAGGACAAGCTACAATTTAGTCGGTATCAGCCGCGGTTTCTATCACCGTCTGAAGCGTTTTCCGGATGTGGCATCAGCAGGGGGAAAGCGAATGAATTAAATAAAAATGTAGTCGACGCAGCGACCAGAGACGCGGTCGAGGCACCGAAGTTAGACCTCGACCGCTAATCTTTCTCACGGAGTAAGAGGAACCAGCTATTCTTGGGAAGAGAACGAGGGGATGATGAAAAATTAAGAGAAAATACGAGCGAAATTAACACGGATTTCAACACATTTTCCTCGAAGGCTAGAGTTTAGTTGAACTTCACGCTAGAAAAGCAGCCGTTTGGTATCAAATTGAGATGAAAATGGAAGCCTACATAAAGAGGAGAAGCGAAACACCCCACAAAAGTGCATACGGTGGTATTAAATGGGCGCCATATTTGATCGCGCTGCTCACAGTGTATGGTCAGTACGAGCTCTCACTACCCGTCTGAAAAAAACAATAGTCCTGGTTGTCCCGGCGATGCGAAATGCATGCTGCACAAGCCTTTTTGGGAGCCAGTAGCCAGCATATACTATTTGTAGAGTACGCCTGCTTCTTGCGCAGGAGTTGCGGTGACGTCAGAACGACGCCAAGTTCTTATTGGCTGTTTGAAAAAAAAAATAGTGCGTAGACTTTAAGGCATCTTGCATTGAGGTCTACACACTATTTTTTTCTATCAGCCAATCAGAGCTCGGCGTTGTTCTGACGTCACCGCCACTCCTGTTTAAGAAGCAGACGACTTTCTCTCCGCATATACACTTTGAGTGATGCTTGACTTGATTGGCTCCCCAAGATTGTAGCGATGGCCGTGGTCGGAGTGAAGAAACGAACTAATCTATGGTATCCCATAAATACTACCTACTAGGCGAAGAATTTTTTTTTCTTTCGTGGAGCGCAGTGCCGTGTCTTAGTGCCATAGGCGTGACTTGAAGTCATGTCACGTGGTTTAAGTGAGATCATACGGTCTGTCGGAGCAGATAAACGGATCTTCGAATCGTTTATTTACTGGTGTGGGTGAGCTTGCTCCGTCCGTTAGGAAAATATATGATAGGGAATTGAGTGTCGAGAGAGCACGCTGGATATGAGTGAAAAATGCAAATACCAATCGAGTTCAATTATTTTACCGAATAAACTTCAATTATAGGGAACAAAAAGAAACAAAAAACTAAAAATCCTCGAGTAAATTTTTCTAGATATGCGTTTACCCTTTTATTACCGCAAATATCATTTTCTCCTGATGTACATCATGTTTCCGCGATAAGCCTCCAATTGGTATGAAGAAGGGAGTAGCCACGTAATCTGATTATACTGTAAAATAAATTGGTTTTCTCGTTATATGCACTTCCTGAAGTGCGCTGAATACGCAAAAAATTCCGCTCTTTTAAATTACTCTAAAAAAAGATATAGATGCTAACGCAACCAAATACTGTACGAAGAGCCTGTTTCGACAGAAGAATATGAAACAAAACGTTTTGCGCGTGGAAATAAAGCTTTGTTGAGAAAACGTCGTGGGTCTCGCTTCAAGCCTCTACTCCAACTTTTGTATTATCCTTAGTCACTGTGGTCGTACAACAAATGCAGAGCATAGCTTACCATTGACTGACCGCACAAAGAAGATTCACAGGGTCTCTTACGTTCTTCCTAAGACGACTTGGAAACGAAAACCCATGCGCCGATGCATTAAAAACACCCCCCCCCCCCCCCCCCATGATATACTTAATTCACTTTGATTCCTCTTAATGCGCTTTGTCATCCTTGTTAATTTCATTGCCTCTAATTCAGCTGGGGGTTACATAAACGTGATTGCGAACCTCCAAAAACACCGTGCCCTCCGACGACGCGCTTTTGGCGCCGTTTCATTGGCTCAATCGGATCGTGGTGTCGGCTATGGTCCTGCGGATTGCGAACCTCCGAAGACAGCGCGCTTTTTGACGACGCACTTTTGGCGCCATTTCATTGGTACCTTTCGTGTCGCTGACCTGTTTTCTGAAGGTCGACTGAACGATGATACATATAAGGCTGTCGCCTTAATAAAACAAACTCGGAACGAAAGACGACGAACATCTTTCTTCCTGAGTTCCTTTTGTGTGGCGATTCGATTGTTTTCTTTATGTGGGCTTCCATTTCCATCTCAGTTTGATACCAGAACGAAAGGTACCAACGAAACGGCTTCAAAAGATGCGTCGTCAGAGAGCGCGCTGTTTTTAGAGGTTCGCTCTAACGCTTACGTCACCACTCATGCGAATTAGAGGCAATGAAATTAAGACAGAAGACAATGGAATTGACAGGAATCAGAGTGAATTAAGCAAACCTTGTGTCTGTCTTTGATGCATCGGCGCGTGGGCTTTCGCCTTCCGGTCGGCTTAGGGATAACATAACAGAACCTGTGAATTTTCTTCCCGTGGTCTGTCAATATTACCAACACGTTCTACAGTGAATGTGAACTTTGCTTATCGTGCTTACGAATTCCTCGCTTTTTATTCGTTCCTGTGGCAAATTCTTATTAGCCGATAGCTCAATCCCATCGACTGCGAAGCGATAATGATATGCCCGGAACTCAACGCGCCCCGCGTTATCTCAAGACGTCGGTGACCCTACACCAACTCGCCTCTCTGACGTCACGGCACTGCGGTAGCGCTGCGGTCGGCACTGCGCGTGCGCGCACGCTTCACATCACGTGACTCTGGTTTCTGCGTGTGGGCATATACCGACTTGTTTGTAAACGGTGCGTTGGTCTATATACCTTTCCAAGAATCGCCTTCTGCGCGCTGCCATCTTTGTCTGCTGGGCTGTGGAACACCTTCTGAGCATGCGCTGTTAATCTGCTGTGCGGCATACCAGACACTGCGCATGCGTCCACAAGTCAGCATTTTTCGCCCGGGTGATACGCCAGCGAAAGGTCTACGTATACGGCGGAGAATAGGGGTCCCAAAAAGCGGTTTTGCCGCATCGGAACGCAAGTACGAGCACGCCATTAAAAGGGGTAACATAAAGAACGCCCATGGAGCGCGAGATGACGAGGCAGCCAAGCGCGCGCCGTCATTAGTTGAGGTCGGGATGAAAAACAAAAGTACTAAAGGGGGGGGGGGGGGGGCGCTCGGGGCGTAAGCAGACGTACGAGGTGTGCAAGGAGTAGACCAGGGGCCACGGCGGGACGAAGCGGAACCAAGGGACCGGGACGACGTCGTCTGCATCGAGTGGTCAGCCACCGCGCCACTGACCAATCGCAGCAGACGGCATTGGTCGTGTCCCTTCGTCCCGCTTGGTCTTGCCGTGTAGCATAGGGCCCCAGGGGTCTCGAACACGCGGCCTGCGGCCCGCAGGCGTACCGCGGCTGCGAGCGCCTTTCCCACGCCTTGAGCGCCTCACGCGCCATAAATAATAGTTTTGTATCCTCCATTCATTTCTGCACGAAAAGCAGCTCTGCCCATATACTGTGTTCAAGATTTTTGCATTATTCGCTTTCCTATTGAAAGAGATATTGCTTCGTATAAACATTTCCTTATCGGTGCTTTCTCATGTAAATCAACCGGAATGGTAATACCACTACTAGGCTACAACTGCGAGCTCTTTACTCAAGGAGGAACATCGGCTGCACGAGCTCTTGGTCGGCAGGAGCAACTGCCAATGATAAAGCTCCGAGCTCGGGCCTCTAGCTGTCAGACAATACCGTTAAAATACGAGTATTTTGTTATAATACTGCTATAAAAATCGTCAGGAAAGCAAAAACTGCGGTATGAAGAGGTATTTCTTCTACGCCCGTTGAGCCTAGCAGATTGTGCGACAGGGCAAGGACGGTGTGCTTGCTCTCGCTCGATTAAAAACTGCCAGTACGGTGGAATGGTGGTGTTCTAAATCAGGGCCCGTTTGCTTGGTGGTGTTCTAAATCAAGGCCCGTTTGAGTTAGCCGCAGTACCTAGGAGAGAGATTTTGAAATCACGTGACTGGCTCGATAGGGATGTGGGGAAGCATGGCAGTGCCCCGGTGAGTGAGCGCCGCTCGCTTTGGAACTAATATGTCGTCGTAGCTGCAATATCGGGCGCGTCAGTCAGCAACGAATGGTGCAAGCCTGTCTTGTCTGTTTGTCTTCAATGTCCCTCTTTCCTTATCGTAAGCAACAATTTTTTTTTTGCTTCAGCGAGCCGTTTTGTTGTTTTATTCTCGCTTGGGAATTTGTCCGAAACGATACCTAACTACTTTATTTTTTCTCTTAAAAAAAATCAAAAAATCTAGGGGCCTCTCAAGTATAAAGTAAAGTAGCACTTTAATTCCACTGAAAATAATAAAATAAACCACCTTTTTTTACTCCTATGCAAAGGTGATTACATATTTAAATACAATAATTTGAACTAAATCGACAGCGCGCAGTAAAGCTAGTTCAAAACTGACATAGTAGCTCTGGAGGAAAGGGAAAAAGGGACAAACACGAAACTCAAAAGTAAGTTTTGAGTTTGTTCTTGCCTTCTCCCACCCCTTGCTCCAAGGTTGCTGTCACATAATCTTAAAACTATGCTCTATATTCCTATAATCGTTTTCACCAGAAAAATTGTAGTAAACAAAAATAAAAAAAGTCCGGTTCCTCGCGGAGCGCTAATAATTTCATTCTTTATGTGGAGAATGAAGATATATTAAGGTGGTATTTTAGATCAGACATGTGTTATCTTATCAAGACGTGCACGTTTCGAACGCCGAAAGCCTCGCTTCCTCCGACAGCCAAGCCTCGGAAGCACTACATCGCGCGCCGTATGAACAATGAGCAAAACTTCCTTTTGTTCTTGGGGTGAAAACGAGCGTGTACTCGTTTTCACCTGACTGAGAAAAGAAATAAGTTCTAAGAAGATTTGGTTGTCGGAGGAACAAGCGATGCTTTTTGTCGTTTGATGCGTGTACGTCTTGATAAGATAATGTATCTAATTTAAAATGCCCCCCCCCCCCCCCCCATATATCTTAATTTTCTACGTAACAGGGAACATTAGTATTACTCCGCTAGGAGTCACACTCTTTTTACCACGGCTCTTCAGGTAAAAACAAGTATTGTTGCGTGCAGCGTTGCCGAAGGCACACTGGCGAGAGTGTGGTCCAGGCAGTTGGAGAGAAGGGGAAGAAAAAAAATTAAAAAAAAAACCCACACTGCTTTGCTCTCCCTCAGAGATTAGCCTGTCACTCAAAATTAGTACAAAATCGACTTCTCTCTCTCTCTCTTTCTCTTGCCCGTGGCTTCCATGGTACTGCGCCCAACTAGAATCAAGTTAATCAAAAAGGCTGGTTCAGGCACCTGTCCAATCTTTCCGGGTAAAGTTATTTGAGTGCGACCAATGGAGCTTTATTGGGCAACAAGCGCCGTCCGGAGAGTTGTCCGCGAACAACAAATGAAGGGCGACCCGGCGTGCCTGCACCAGTCTGAAGATATTAGCATCGCGCCGTTGTATCGGTGTGATTTATTTTTTGTGTTCCATTCTAGTAATTTTTGTACACGTTACTTGAAAAACGAAATCGATTACAATTACAATTAATCTTACTTAAAAAAGTATTTAATTATACTCGGTGCCACTAGATGTGTGCAGTGCAGGCGAAGGCAACGCCTGGCGAAGAGAAAAAAGTGGCGAGCACTAGGAAGGCGGGATGGGAGAGGAGGACGATGGAGGGCGAGGGAATTGGAGAGCACTAGGAACGTTAGAGAGGAGAGGAGGTTTTTGTCTTCTGCTTCAGCCTTTCTAGGGCTTGCCCTTTCTACCTTCAACGGCATTGCCACCGCCTGTAATGGGCTCAACTAGTGACACCGAGTATAGATGACTTGATCACCCGAGACTAAAAGTAATTGTTACTTCTCCAATTACCTCAAATTTTTGAAACGGCAGTGTTTACTCATGATCTGAGCCCTGAGACAAGGATAAATAAAATAACGGATAAGATATTATTTATTCCTGTCTCAGGGTTTAGCTTATATAACCAGCTCACCTGCACTTTTTGCTCGTTTCAGTGTTTCCTGCCGGTTTAAAAACAAGTATTTTACACTATGTTTTATAATATTATAATCAGCGAATTACGAGCTACTTATCTTTTTCACCCACCAGTGACCACGGGATCCTTAGTAAGCGCGACGCAGTCGGATCGACACTACTTAAGGACCAACGTCATTCGATCAACTCCGTCACGCAACTGATCATAGACGCCGCTTTCAGGAGTAGTACCTCCACTCCCACCCAAGGTTCGCCTCCCGTCGTTCAACGTGCCACCGGGGTTTTTAGGGGATGGTAACTAGTACTATAGGGTTGATCTAATAAACTTGCGAGAAAATGAAAAAGGCCCGCTTACTCTCCCTTAAGACACAACATTAAGAGTTCGATCGACCAACACCTCCTAGATAAGAAAGTAGCATAGTGCCGAATTTTCCTGCGTCCCCAAAAGGCCAAC
This sequence comes from Ixodes scapularis, assembly GCF_016920785.2. Lineage (NCBI taxonomy): Eukaryota > Metazoa > Arthropoda > Arachnida > Ixodida > Ixodidae > Ixodes > Ixodes scapularis. The sequence continues at coordinate 85,168,332 of NW_024609879.1, forward strand.
ACATTGGGCATGATTGCCGCGTCAGCGTTTGGCTGTGACTTGTGTAGGCAATGGCGAAGATTCAGCAAGTAGTCATCTGGCCGCCGCCAAGTCTCTGCTCGTGCGGGCAAGTGCGTCCAATTACAAGCTTGCTATAGCTAAGTTCACGCACACGCTGCACATGCTTTTGCACGCATGGGCACACTTGAGGCGTCGGCCATAGCTGTGTGCGCGACTCGTGAGCGGAAGCTGTTGACGAGCTTCTACAGTTCTTTTGCAACGTGCATTCCACACAGTCAAGATTGGTGCTCTTAGCAGCCTAATATTGTGAGCTTATTCTGAACATGCGCTCTAAACAGCGCACTCGAATATGGCGTCCAGTGACAGGTTAAAGGGTTACTGAACCAAAGAATTTAGTGTCCATAATAAGTGGCGCACGTTCTTTCCACGAGTCAGCAGCCGCCAATGAGCGCGAGCACACGCAACGAAAATAACGTCAAAGACCCCCATTCGCGCTTAAGAGGACAGTGAAATGCATGGGCTTCGGGCCCAAGGAGAATAAAGACAGGCTTTTTATCTCTACAAGTGAAAGCTACGTGCTTGTTAGACCAGTTTATAGCTTACCTTTTACACCAGACACCACTGTGTAGATAAAAAAACTTGTCTTGATTCTCCTTTGGCCCGAACCCCATACATTTCCCTGTCATCTTAACCGCGAATGGAGGTCCCTGACGTCATTTTTGTTGCCTGTGCTCGCGCACACCGGCGGCTGCTGGCTCGTGGAAAGAACGTGCGCCACTTATTGTGGACACTAAATTCCTTAATTCGGTATCCCTTTAAGACCGCAGTAGATGCTTCGTCTTTAGCGCCAGCTTTCTGCCTCTGATAGCACGCGCAGTCAAAGCCCAGCGGAAGGCAGTGAGTCCGTACTGGAGACGGATCAATAAGGAGTATTCACTGGACACCATATTTGTGGGGGCTGTCTAGAGCGCATGCTCAGAAAAAGCCCACATCAATAGGTTGCTAAGACCGGCAATCTTGATGGTCTGGAATGCACGTTCCAAAAGAACCGTGGAAGCTCGCAGCTAGCGCACACAGCTATGGCCGCCAGTGAATACTTCCTATAACTTAATTCTTAGCCTGTCATCGACCACGGGCGACGTGCGCAACCAAGGGCGTCACTGCGGACGCGTCCTTCCAGGGTTGGTGAAAAGCTGAATTCGTCTTTTTTTGACGGTATTAAGAGGAACGCCAGACTCGACTTTGACGATGTTAGTTTAGGCCAGGGAAGCGATGACCTCAAGCTTCCAGCCTGCAGTTTTGTAATCACATTATCAAAATCGTCGCTGGCAATCTATAATCCTCCTCGTGGCGTCGCGGATCAAGGAACCGCAAGAGGGAGCCACCGAAACAGGTCATCGCCGATATGAGGTGTTGGTCCGATCGCAGGCGGCATGACTGTCGATTCTCTTCCACTCACGCCTATCGCATTCGCGTGACCTTATCGGCGTGGCCAATATTGGAAGCTTTTGTAGACCGTTTCCGCCGTCTCGTAGCGCCCTCCGGAACCCGCTACACGAGATTCGGAACCTCGCAGGCAATGCTATAGCGTCGCACATGCTCGGTAACGGCGTCTTCGTTCCAGAATGCGTAGCCGAAAGGAGGAGACGGTCCACGAAAATTCCCAAAAGCCAGCAGTCTTCAGCCACACCGTTAAGTTTAGTATCGTGGAGAGGGAATGGCGCCAAGGTTTTGTCTCTAAGTAATGTTGGTCAGATGGGCTCACGATGAATCGCTTTCCGCGCCCCTTGCGGACGCTTCCGTCGTTTACGGAAGGGGGAGTTCCGCCGCATTACTGCGTAATGTCTGGCCGCACCAATAAGGCAACAAAAAAAAACAAAAAAAGGGGGGGGGGGGGAGTGCAAGATTGCAGCGTAAATCCACTGTGCGAGGTTCGTTTCGTGGCGGATTCCAAGTGCACAAGACGACCAGCACAATGACCATGCACTTTTGACGATTCCTGATTGGCTAAATCAGACCGTAGCTTCGGTTTCGGTCGGACTTTAAGTGAAACGGTCCACGGAGTATACAGGCTGTTTCTTTTTAAGCTTAACAAATTTGTTAACAAAACAAACAAACAAAAAAAAAACTTTAAATGCTACATTAATGCGGTTTGTGCAGGTGAGTTATACGGACAGGGGGAGATAGTATAGGGTTTTTATCGTCACAATCAGTCAAATAATTGGTAAACCTTTTTAATTAGTGAAAATAGACGTATGAATTAATTGGAAACTTGATGAACGTCATCGATAACCACTAAATCAGTATTTAAAAAAATGACTTAGCGCATGGGAAGCGCAGTAGCGCGCTAAAGTTACCCCTCGTGCAACAGTCACGAAGCTAAAGCTATGATAAAAGACGAAAAAAAAAAAAAAAAACGCGAGGGAGCGTTATCGCACCGATTAGCCTTGCTCCTGCCGCACCAGGGGTAACTGTAGCGCTCCACCGTGCTTGCCACGTACTAATATTGATTCTCTCTCTAATATCGACTAATTTTCGATGACTCTCAGCGAGTTCCTAATTAGAACCATATATTTATTTTTCAACAATTTAAGCGTTAATTTACACATTTTAGTTCATTTGCCGTCTGATCGTTAAGCTATGCTCCCTGTACTACGTCCTCCTCGCCGTGTAACTCACCTGCACAAACAGCATTAGTGTATCTTTACAACATTTTTTAAACAAACCTGTTAAGCTTAAAACGAAAGACCCTGCGTAGTTGATCGTATTCGCAATCCGGTTGTTTGTGGAGGGTACAGCACTCGTCTGGCTTTCAAAGCCCCTCACCGAGCATCCTGTGGACGGGTCTCCGATGGTTCCTGGACTGTCCTGGCCCGGGCTGCCTCCTGAGCCTGAGCCCGATCTTGAGGTAGAGCACCACGATGACGGTCATGGGAAGGCAGAAGAAGGCGAAGGTGGAGCACTGGAGCAGCGGCAGGCTCACGGCCGTCGTGTCCATGGGCAGCGCGCAGAAGGCCGACTCCGGCAGGGCGCGCCCTGAGCCCACGGGGAAGTCCACGAAGTTGACGCGGGTGTAGATCGCGAACGGTACCGCGCTCACCAGAGACACCACCTGCCAGAGAAAGATGGAGCAAATGTTTATTTAAAACATAAGCATTCATACGACCGAAATCTCATAATACCATTTTTGAATGTAGCTTCACCAGCGGACTTTTCAAATTCAAATTCTCCAAGACAGTCTCCTTTATATTATACACGTATTAGTATCTAAAAAAAAAAAAAGAAAAGAAAAGAGGGACGTTTACAAATTTCCGTAAAAACTAGAGCGCAGCTCTTGAGGAGGAGGAGGAGAGGGGGGTACGTAGGAAAGGGCACGCCCTTCCTCCTCCCCTTTCCCCCTCCTCAAAAACAAAGGAATGATTCCACAAAGATTTGCTGCTGCGTTTATTTCTTGAAATAACAAAAGGAAATAATCAAATGCATGGTATTGTCCATAAGAGTACTACAATTTTCTTAGGATGTAGTCGACCGTGGCTCAAGAGTAGAGGATTACTGCTTCAAATTAAGTTTACGGACCGTTTTATTTTTTTAAAAAAGCTACCCGACAAAATCTTGCAGTACAAGTAACTGCGCTGTTCACCCCTGTGAAAGTTGGGACGCCTTTAGCTTTGTTAGCTTTAGTCATGAAAACGAAGGGCCAGTTAATAAGTAAACGTCTATTTGCTACGGCGTTTATTGATTAAAAAAAAACAACAACAACAAAACAGTCAGATGTACGATAATGTCTACAAGGCCATCATCAAGATTTTTTTACGGCTGGCCACAACTCCAGCAAGAAGTATAACTCCTGGTAGGTCAGCTGACAGTTTTGAAACAGCGCCACCAATAAAATCTTGGTATGGAAAAGAACTAAACTTTGCCAATCACTACTTTCGGAAGCTGGGGTGCCTTTTTGTGCAGTTCCCTTCGTCGAATCGTTCAATGAAGGAATTACGATTTGTTACGGCGTTTGGTAAAATCAATAAACGGGAACAACCAAATGCTCTATTTTGTCCATGTACCGGGACTTTCTTATCGCCGACCACGACGAAAGCTAGAAGCGTGGTTTAGCGAGACTTGTCGGGCTAGTTGGGTCATGGTACCAAGTATACTTGTACGCGGAAACACAAAGGACGAACGCGAAGGGGTGTACAAGGACAAGGGCGTGTCCTTGTTCCTGTCCACTCCGTGTCCGTCCTCCGTGTTGTTGGCGCATACAAGTTTACTCATTAAGCGAGAAGGATCACTGCTTCCATGGTAGGTCCACATACAGTTTTCAAACAAAGGAACCAATAAAAACTCAGTGTACAATGGACTGCGCAGCTCACCCATATAATGGCGATGATGCGCACGGCCCTGGTGAGGCTGGACGTGGTCTGCAGGAAGAGGGGGTGGTAGATGGCCACGTAGCGCTCCGCGGTGAACGCCACGATGGTGAGCACCGAGGCGTACGAGGTAGCTTCGGCCACCAGCGCTCGCAGGCGGCACAGGGTCTCGCCCAGGCGCCAGGGATACTGCTGCCAGTACAGCTTGAGGTCATTCGGAAGACCTGCGGGATTACAGAGAGGGAACGACAAAAGGTCATCACGAGTTGCGCCGTGCCCGCGCGTCTGGTTCTTTGTCTCCCCGTCAAACGCGCGGTCCCGCTGCTTATACATCGCACAAAATACAGTCTGAAGATAGGCACCGTCTGAGGCTCCTACTTGGAGGACGATCCTGCCACATTGCGGACATGTTCGAATCACGCATATGAATAAAGAAACCCTGCGCTTGTGGGGTGTCTGCGGATACTTTTGTCATAATGTTTGCAGTGAAACTCCGTGTCTTTTGTATGGTGTATGAGAAGTATGACACCGGCCCGATAGGGCGAGTCAATCGCTTGCCCAATGAGAGCGAGCGAGACGGGCGGGAGAGAGAGATAAATTCTTTATTATGGAGATGTTGGTATTCCTTAAATGACACCGGCTACTCCATAACGAGAAAGAGAGAGAAAATATATATGAATAAAAGGAAGAACATAAAAGGAAAAGAATAAAGATAAAACACATAAAGTAAAACCGTAAAAAAGACATACAAACAAATCTAATTACAATTGCGAATAAGACGACCGTTTGGGAGTCGTGCACCGATTTGCTAAATTACATACATAGTCATTCCCGTTGAAATTGACGCACGTTCGCACTTAATAATCATACACGATTCTAGTGTCCTTTAGAAAGTCATGAATGATACTCATTGCTCTGTCTTGTTTTTTTACGCGTCGGCCAGGGCCCCAACAACTTGGTCAGAGACAGGGGTCTATCATCTAATATCTGAAGGCGAATCTCCATCCGGCGCCTTTCATGTTGGAAGCGTTCACAGTCAAGGAGGATATGTTGTACATCCTGATATGGTTCTCCACAGTCACACCTTGGCGAATCTCGGCGTTTAATTCGAAATAAAAAGCTGTTAGTAAAGGCCACTTCAAGTCTCAGTCGATGGATTAATGCGTCGTATTTTCTTTTCATCCCGGTGTGCGGCGGAAGCTCAAAATCCGGGTCGATATATGGTAGGAGAGTCTCTGCTGAAGTGTCCTTTAGCCAGCACTGCCGACAACGTAGATGGCGTAAGTGACGAAGGATGAATTTCGCATCTCCAGAGGTAAAGGATGTCGCTTCCATTGCGTCACCATCGTGAGCTTGAGCTGCCAGGTGATCAGTCTCTTCATTTCCGGAGATTTGGCAGTGGCTCGGTATCCCTTGTAGCCTGACGTTATGTCCGTGGAGTCGAGCTTGTGCTAACGTGAGTTGCACCCGATATAGAATGGTCGCCTGGGAAGTATGTATAATGGCGGAGTAAAAAGTAGCTCCGTCTCTACAGGAGCCACTAAACCAACTACGATGCGTAGTAGCGACACCTCTGTCATCTCTATGCTTTAAAGGAATGGTTGCCAGTTGAAAAAGGTTTCTCTAAAATCGCAGGAAACGGTTTTTCGTCCTTTGGAAATCTTAAAACAGTCCGCGATGTCGCCTTAGTTTCCAGTAACCGTATCCAGAGCTCGGGAAGTCGCGTTTTTCAAATTGTACCCATCGCCAATTTCGCCCCCTTTGCGCAAGGCACCAAAAATAACTGCGCCCGCGAGGAAATCGGGGAATGAATTGCCAATATCTTAAGCGCAACTTATGCGCAGACCAAGTTCGTCTGCTTCTTGCCCAGGGTTTGAGATGATGTCAGAACGCCTATATTTTATTGACTAATTGAATAAAAAAGAGTGGGTATACCTCAAGGCGCTTAGCATTGAGGTCTACCTGCTATTCTTCCAATCAAAGCCAATCAGAACAAGGCGTCGTCCTGACGCCACCACAAGCCCTGCAAAAGAAGCAGACGACCTTGCTCTCCGCATGGCTCAATAGTCTCCATGCGGAGAGCAAGGTCGTCCGCTTTTTGTGCAGGGGTTGCGCTGATGTCAGAACAACGCCTAGTTCTGATTGGCTTTGATTGGAAGAATAGCAGGTAGACCTCAATGCTAAGTGCCTTGAGGTATACCCACTATCCTTCTAATCAGAGCTCGACGTTCTGGCGTCACTGCAACCCATGCGCAAGACGCATACGATCTTGCGCTGCGGATATGATACATAGCACCTTGGATCTTTATGAGAGGTAGATTTAAACAAATCACATGTGGTAGCAAACTCCGTGAGATGACACAGTCACAACTTGCCCAAACGCCGCGTTTACCTTGAACCAGGCTTCCACCCGATAGAAGCGAAGATTGCCCACGCAAATCCCATAAAAAAAAAAAAAAAAATCTTCTGTTTACGTAGTGCCGCTTGCGGGAAATGGGAGCAAGGATCACAAAATCTGGTCATGGCGTTCTTTCAGGTTCTAACGGTCGTTCTCCATTTGTCCAATGTATAGCCTATAAAGCTGCTTCACGCGATATCAATTTTGACCAAACTATTTCGCAAAACGAACCAACAAGCAAACAAGACCGCAAATGCTGCCGACTGCGTTCATGGCAAAACTCAGGAGGAAAAACATGTTCTGATTCCGGAAATGAAAATATAGAAGCTAAGAAATAAATAGTGGAACACAATAAAATTTATATTTCCTAAATACGGGCGCATGGACTCACCAACTCAACTTTTCAAAAAAGCTCGTATTTTCAACCCTAGCTAACGGTGCAAAAATCATTAAACATCAGGTTCTTTTGCCTCTTATTAAAAAATGCTGAAACCACCCAATCTAAGAATGTTTTTTTTTTTTTATTCTAAAGCTCACCAGACACAAACAAAACAAAACGTTGTCTGAATAAACTTCTAAAAATGATTAAAAATGTTTCCGATATTGATTTTTTCTTTTAGTCATTAAAACGTGCGACCGACTTGTTCATACCATTACTAACAGCATCGTCTGCGCGTCATTACGAACCCAGTTAAATATTATGTCATATAGAGTTTTGTAATTTACGATGGCTCAATTTACCCGTGCTTCTATTATTCGTGTTTTATAGTGATGCCCTATTTGGGAGAGCTTAATCTACGCGTACTTCGTTATATATTTTTTACATTATTGTCAGGGTTATGATTTATAATTTATACCGTGTAATATTGTTCACTGCCATTCTGTATCTCTATGCTCTGAGGAGGAAGTGTCGATAAAGATGAATAGGTTTTAGTGTTCATTTCTGCTTTAAATCTCTCTTTAAAATTAGCCGTTTGTTAGCAACAAAAATCACGCTTTTTCTGAGGCCTTGTGAATAACCTCGTTGAGTTTTGACAGCAAATTATGTTCCCTCCTAACCAAGCCTATTAAGGACATGCTCGGAGAGTATTAAAAGTGCGCCGGGATTAGTGTAATAAAGAATGTTATTAGACCCTTTCCGGAATTCAGTGCCATCTGGTGACTCAAATGGCGGTTAATCTTTTACTATACTAATGGCGGCAATGAACCTGTGGTCTGCAGTATTTAATGGGGCACCATCACTTAAAGGAGCTGTGCAACGATATTCAATTGGAATGTTTTTCTCTCTACACGAGCTTACTGGCACACCTGGGACTCAAGGATACTCACGCGCAACGCCATTGGCCAAGAAACTCCTTTGTTGCGGTGTAATTTCAAGGACAAAAGCGATCATTTTCATTCAATCTCTCCTTTGGAAAATTTGATGACGTAACTCGGGGATCGCAGTACACCCAAGTGACGATATTTGAATGCGGTTCATAGATTGGACCCGAGCATTGCGTGGGCACTCGACTTGGGCTCGTGACACTTGCTAGCTCGAGAAGCATTCGGGTAGTGACCCGTGTCCAATCGCTGCAACGACAACAGCCGAGCCATAACAATGTCTGGAACTCAGCGCATGTCCTGCGCTTTGCCAACCCCAGCGCGTGGCTATGATCAACACTGGCGGCATATAATCGGCTCCAGATCACGTGGAAGCTTGTTCTGGCTGCGAGTTGAGGGAGTGAACGCTGCTCGTTTTTCTTAAATTTGTTTCTGGGACTTCTATTGCGTGGGGTGAAAAACGAACGCGTGTTTCATAGGTCATTAACGTTAGGGATCCGTTTTAAGCGGTATTTGTGCACAGTACAAAAATTGTTGCATCGCTCCTTTAAAAGTCAACGGTAAACGGGAATGTGCACTTCACTACAATTATTTTCAATCTCTTTTAGTGTCAATGGCGAAACAAATGCAGCCAGTCGGAACGAAGCGCCAACCCACATAGACGCCTTGATAGAGTTCTTTACATCAAGGGGCTTTGAGGCCGAGTGAGTGCTACTAACAGATTGACTGGGACCGAGTTAGAAACGAACGCTTACGCAGCTCTTACGTCCAATTCCTGCTTCACGCCGCGCTAACATCGAGAATGTATAGGCCTCGAATCATCTGCTTAGGAGAATCTTCAACTTCTTCCTTCATGAATCATCAGTAAACAGAAGGCCGCCATTAGTATAGCACATATGCCGTTTTCAGATGATGATGATAGTGATCAAAGTGGCCAGACTGAATTCCGGAAAGGGTCTATTACACCTCTTTCCAGCGGAAGCATTGCTCGCTAAATTCAGCGGAAAAATGATGTGCGTTTCATCTGTGACGTTATAACTGTCACATGCACGTAGCGTCTTCAAAATCACACCCCCTTAAGAAAAGTGTACAGGCTGTTACTTCGTACGCTCAGCAGATTTATTTAGAAACATGCCGGGAGAGCTCCCCTAATGTGGCGTTTGCAGGTGAGTTATACCGCCAGGGGAACAGTGCATAGGGGGCTGATCGTAACGATCAGACGGGTAATTAACTAAAATATGTTAATTTATGTTTTAATCATCGAAAAGTAAACATGGTCTTAATTAGGAACTTGCTGAGCGTCATCGAAAACCTCTAAATCAGTCAATATTAGAAATACTTGGAGCACGTGGGAAGCATGGTGGAGCGCTAAAGCAGTGTTGGACAAAATACTCGATAAACGTATTTAAGTTAAGTTACTAAATACCCGCTTCATGAAGTATTTAAAATACTACTCAAGTTACTTTCACTGTAAAGTATCTTGTGTAGAGAACGAATACCTAGAAATGTAATTCAGTTACTTTTTAAGATACTTTCGCATTGCGTAATATGTATCAATGTCAGTGCCAAACAGAATTATAGTGCCGGACTGACAATCAAAAAGAAAGAAAAAAAAAAACCCGACGATTTGCCGTAGCAGGGTCAAATATACAACAAGCAAAACAATTTTCTTTTGTCCACGTCTCATTTTCTTTTATTTGTTATTTTCTTGAAACTCAAGTCTGCATTGTTGTTGTAAAAAGTTCCTTGGTCTGCTTGCGCCTCCGGGTGGCATCTTTACTTCAGTAAAACCACCCCTATTGTTTGAGGATTTATTTCGGGACACTCTGGGAAGAAAAAGGCGCCTTTCGGAATGCGGGGACAAAACCTTCATTCTACGAACTTGGGAGTAAAATATGAGTCACAATCGGCACAAAAGCGATGTTTTTACGAGCGCTATCAAACTCACTGTAGCTTATCGGAGCTAGCAGCAGGATTTGATTGCTCCAAACAATATTCACGATTGCTCGTGCCAGGCCCGCGCCACTTCATACCAAAAAAAACTCAGAAAATGGCGGAATGCCAAAAATGTATTTGAGATAATGAGTACAAGATACTCAGAAATGTAATTAAAATACAGTATCAAATACTCTGGATCAAAAGCTTTTGCAAGATACCAAGATACTTCATAAAGTATTTATTTGCAATACAGTATCTTGAGTAGTGTATTTAAGATAGGCACAAATCTGAGCTAAAGTTACTACTCCTGGTGCAGGAGCAAAGCTACATATCCGATAACGCTCCTGCACGGTTTTTCTGACTCTGTTGTAAATCACGCAATAGTACTTATGGAAGTCAGTCGACAGGGTGTACGCGGCGTACCACCCTATCTAACAAATAGGAAACAACGTGTAGTTAGTGACAGTGATTTCTCCTCTTCCCAAAATGCATTTTGTGGTGCACCGCAGGGAAGTATATTAGGTCCCTTTTTATTCAATGTTTACAGCAATCATCTAGGTAGTATCGACGACCAAGTGCAGATGATTATATATACAGATGATAAGAGTGTTTTTCTCTGCAGCCGATGATGATACACTGTTATGCAAAGACAATTCTACTCTAACAAAATTTGCGGTGTTGTTTGATAATAATGGTCTTACAATGAAATCCAAAGCAATCTTGTTCAGGTCAAAAAATAAACCAATTTTCATAAATCATATTCTTTCACTCGGTACATCATCAATCAAACTAGTCCAAGAACGTAACACGGTAGGTGGGTAGGTGTATTTTTTTACAGATCATTTGTCTTTGGATTTTCATGTGAATTACTTGGTAACTAAATTTTCGTGGGGTAATTGGTACTGTCTCTGGGAGCCGCAACGTTTTAACACCAAGATTAAACTTAAAATCTTCTGTGCATTATTTAAATCACAATTAAATTACAGTCACCTTGTATGGGCTACTACAACAAAAACACATCTTAAAAACACACTTTTACTAGGAAAGAAAATATTACGACATATTTCCAATGTTTTGTTATTTAGACCATACTGGTGCTTATTTTCAAAATATTAAATAATTCTTGTTGAACGCATGTATGATTATCGTTTACCTTGTCCTATTCGTTTCTCATCTACATATTTCATAGACTTATAATACAATATTTCTCAACTTGCAAAGCATGGCAGTCATGCCAGCATGCGCCGCAGGGAGGCGTGGGTCTTCCCTCATTCCCGTACAAACTACAATTTACAATCCTTACATTACAATGTACCACTCGTTCCAAATAAATGCTTCACAAACAAGATAAACATATACACGATCAGCAAACACGACTGGAGGTCTTATATCCTCGTTGCTTTCTAACTCAGTGCACCGTATCGTCAATTTGTTTGTGTTATTACATTATATGCTCATACGAGCAGAGTGTATTGTACCAAGGCTGTTGCTAATGTAACAAGGGTTCCTGACCCAGTCAAGCTTTTCTAACAGTCCTCGGCCTGGACTGCTTTCGGTTTTTCTGGAAAATAAAGCTTTGATTTGATTTGACTTTGATTTGATAGTGATCCGCGTTTTCTCACCCAAGCCTTCTGCCTGTTGCCCGAGGGGTACCCTCAGCATACTACTGCGCTTTCCACGCGCTCAAAGTCTTTCTAGAAATGCTGATATAGTGTTTTCCAATGACGCTGAGCAAGTTTCTGATTCGAACCATATACAGTGATGTCTCGTTAATATGGATCCCGTTAATATGAATACCCCGCTATATGGACACCAATTTCGAGGACAAACTGAAGAAATACATGACTTTTTGTCTCGTTATTATAGACAATTCACAGTATGGACGATTTTTTTTTAAAGAACGAAGGTTTCCATATTAACGAGACATCACTATCTATTTTATTGTATTAAAAAGTTTATTAACACATTTTAGTACTTATTCGACTTATCGTGACGGTTATCTACCTATATTATGTTCCCCTAGCCGTAAAACTCACCTGCACAAACTGCATTTCAGGGCTTAAAAAATAATTTAAAACTTAAAAACAGGCATCCCAAATAACTGGAATCTTTGACGGTTAAGCTCTTTCTCTCTGCAATACACGTCACGTTGCAACCTTTCAGTGCACTGTACAAATATTTTATGGACCGCTGTCGGCGTTCCACACTCCCTAGATGTTTATGTGTGGAAAAATATCTGCACCTTTTCCTCCGACTGCAGTTTGAGCGTGTAGACCGTCCTCGGCCCATTAAAGGGGTATCCACACGAAGGAGAAATCCGGTCCTTTCCTCCGCGGAGCGCGCATCACGTGAGACATACGTCATCCCTTTTTGACGCCTCGCTGGCCTCGCGCCGCCGTTCTCCTCCGTGGCGGAGGCGCGGAGGCTTCGTTCTGTCAGCACGAAAGCTCCGCAGGTGCACGCGGCGGAGCCGGGGACGGAGTTTCCCGGGTTGTTGACGTCACGACATCCGTCCGCGGAGTTCTCCTTCGTGTGGATACCCCTTAAAGGGGCCACGAAACGAATTTTGGGTTGGGATGAATGATTTTAAATTGTGACTTTACTAATCGCATATCGTTTAGTTGGCCAAAAGAAAGAGGCTAGAATGTCAAAAGCCAGCTTTTCGGTACGAACATTTGAAAATATGGCGGACTATTTTGTACCTTCTTGCCTTCAAAAGCTCTCCGCCTTTTCACTATGATACATCCGCGGTTCCAAAAGCGCGTCACCGGCACCAAACTGACGTCAGCAGAGCCCAGCTCACGCATTGGACACGAGAACTTCGTCACTCGGACGTATGCGCTCGTCAGCAATCAATCCGTCGACGAATATTTGGATTCGCGTTCGTGGCCAATGAGTGCCCTGACGGAACTTATTGTCCCTGGGGAATGACAAGTTCTATGGTGTGCATAACAAGCAGGGTGGAACCTAGGAGTCATCGTACCGGTGCCGAAGGAATGTCACGACCACGTGATTTCACGATTCGCATTTGAGTTGAGGGTTAAAGCTAAGGAGGAAGAAGTAGGAAAATCGTTTCATGGCCCTTTTAACTAGCGCCACCGGCTATTGGCGACGTGAGCGATCGAAAGCGTCGCTGTGGTCGGCCCACCACAATTGGCCGAATGCTGACTAACGTCAGCAAAGGATGTCTCATCGACGGAAATAAGAGGAATGAAAGAACTTTAATTTTGACGGTGTTGGCAGCGTTGCTTTGAGAACGCTATGATTTCAGGCTTCCACCATGCCCATTCCAAACAGCATCGAACTTGTTGCTCACAAGGTAATGACGTCACGAAAAGTATCCGAACGAGGGCGCCACCGAAACATCTCGCCGCTAGTACCCGCGCGTGAGTGATTCCCAGGCTCGCGCGAAAATTCATCGGTTCGGACGACCGGTGTCTGCCACCCATAAATTGCTGCGCAGTATCCGTAAATAGCGACCTGCCGTTTCAGCCAACGCTATAATTGGTGCCGGTTTGCGTAACAACCGCCGGTCTCGGTTGATGCTAAGCGCGTGCTGACGGCAAATTTGCCGAAGCACTTACGCAACCTACATATTCCGTGCCATTAGGATGGGCGACATCTACGGACGATGTATACTAAATACGTAATCTTTTTCTTTGCTCGTCTGTTTACGTTGTAATCCCCTTCACCGTAAAACCACGGTCATATTGTTAATAAATTACACACAGAAAACAACAAATTGTCGACACCGTTTAATTCGTACGCTTCTTTTTTGTATGAAGGCCCCGTCACATTGTTCGTACAAAACTTGTTTGCCGAAAAGTTCGAAGCACATGTATGGACATGAACATGAACATGTATGAAGCGAACATGAAGTGAACATGCTTAGAATATGCTTGGGGCCTGTCCTCATATAATTCTTTTCGTGGTGTCTGCAGTGAACACTCTGTCCGTTGTACAACGCACGAGCGGTGGAACTTTCTTTCTTTCTTTATTTCTTTCTTTCCGGATTGACCGGGAGGTGGACAGAGACTAAAGGCGTGATGCCTGACGAGGTCTCTGTCCCCTTTACAGTTCTAACACAGCAGAGTAGGGTACATAGATTTTTGAACACGAAAATTAGAGAAAAGAACCTATAAAATTCTATACAACTCAGAAACAATAAAAAACAGGATCGATCAAATATCCCGCGATAATTTTTTTTCAGCAAAGAAGGATAAAAACAAATTGGCCAGAAACATGTTATAACAATTCAAAAGTGAAATATGGACATGATTTAATAAGTAAACAGTACACATATATCAGAACACAATGTCACTGCCCACCAGAAGTGTCTTTAGTCTTTTCTTGAATTGGAGTATATTGCAGTTAAAATCTATTAGATCTTCCGTATTATTCAAGATTTTGGCGACTTGGAAGCATGTCGTTTGTTTTCCGTAATTGGTACGTATTTTTGGAGGTCGTCTGATTCTATGTCTAAGGGTGTGATACGCTGTGTTTTCTGGCGGAAACTGCACCTTAAGGCCAAATGGCGGAGTGTAGGTATACTGTGGACTTCTATCAGTTAATGCATTCAAAGGACGCTGAGCTCGGCGTCAAGCTTGGGCTCAATCGCTAATTTGGCGTCATTCGAGTGTGATCACGTCCCGTAAAGGATTAGAGGAGGATGTCCAGATGCTTCGATCTTTCGAGCTGGTTGGCTTACTCACGCAGAGGGGCATATAAAATTCAGATATTGCACGTACGATGAGTTTCGAGGCAATAACAATGATATCCGATTGTTTTCTCGAATACAAAATTTGACCGGACAATCCCTTTAATAGAGCACGCTTACAGTGTCTCCACAACCGTGTCTGGTCATATGGGCTAGAGTATCTGGGCATTCATTGCCGCGATTGTGGTTGCCTACCCAACTTCCAACGGTGTGAGGCTGTTAAGCGTCATGGGGACCAGCTTACTCGTGAAATTCTGGAGGCTGTTGAGATAGCAAGGTTGAGTGCAGCATGTGTAAGCAGTCCTTCTGTGGCCCTCTCAGGCAAGGAGATGAATTTTTTAGTTCCCTGACTTGCTCGTTTTTAGCACGTACTCTGTACGGTTGTGTCATGGCGTATTTTTTTATTATTTTTTTTTATTGGTGATGTATCAAATGGGCTGAAATCTTACTTCTCTTTTGTTCGTGACAACGCAAGTATATATTGCGATTGCGTTCAATAAACTCAGTTGTAAGTCAGCGCTGCGTCCGTGTTACTTCTTTGTCTGGTCCTCGTTTTTTCGCGCTGTTTTTAATTCCAAAGCATACCAGTTGAAAAAAAACGAAAAAAAAAAAACGCTTTATAGGGGATGAAAGGGCGTTCTGAATGATTGTGTTAAAAATACTTCTACTTTACTTAGAAAGTACGTTGTATTTATACTACTTCAAGTACATTGAACCCGGTTTACTTACTACTTGAAGTACACAACCTCTCATTTACTTTCTACTTCCAACTAGTTTTTAGACGTACTTCACGCAACACTGTAAACAAGCAAACAATATCTACAAAATGAAGCACAGGCAGTTTTAAACCTCAAAGAAGAAATGATACATCCGCAGTACATCATTGACCAAAAGGAAAATAAAGTACAAAACAATTAGGCAAGCAGAGGCAGAACAAGCTATTAAAGCATTGCTGTGAAAACACAAGCGGCTTTATATTTGGCTAGCCAAATTTCGCTAACGGATCAAAACCTATGCACTTCCTTGTTAGCGTAAAAAACTATAAAGATAACTTCAAAAGTAATTCGCTACTTTTTATGGTAGTTAGTAATTTACTCAATTAGTTTCCATTTGAATAACTTCTACTCTACTCAAATTACCTTCGAGGCTAATTCTCAGTAACTTGACTTAACGACTTTATGTGAGTATAACTTGTGCATGTTTGGTTCTATCATTCTCATCAGTATTCTGCCCTGTCGGAACATGCCGAAGTTTCTATGCACTTTGATTTATGCCTGGTGAGCTTTCTTGGTCCCCATTATTGTGCATTGACATAACTACCTAACTACTAGATTTATATATAAGTAGATATATTCATCCAACTTATATTCTTTTGTAATGTTTACTCTAACTCTCAATTTTGTATTTAAGTGCTTAGCTCTATAATTATTTATTTAGTTTTTTCATTTATTTCCTGGCCCTCGAGACAATGACAGATTCCCGATTCGGCCCCTTAGCCGAAAAGTTTCGAGATCCCTGCTCTAGATTAACTTTGAAAAACACCATACCAAGCGTACCACTTAACAAACCCTCGGGGCTCCAAACATTCGGTCATTTTTAGTCCGCTCACACTCTGCGTAAATACGACTAATGACAAACTCCCCTCCTCTCCGCCGCCCCACCAAAAAAATAAAAATACTCTCACTGAGATTTGACCCCGCTCTGTTTCCATTTTCGCCTCTATTGACACACACCGTCCTCGCAAGAACCCTTCCCACTCTTTTCAAAGACACAGATGGGAAGCGCGTCGTTCATTACCCGGCTAGATTAATTAAATACGCTTTACATCTCCGAGCGTGTCAGGTCATGTGTGCTCGATGTAACACAAACGTGTGTGCTGGCGAGCTAGCCCGCGGACATGTACGCGTTCGTGTGTTCCAGAACGACCCTTCCTTTTCTTTTTCTTTCACATGGTACAAAATGGCTTTCAGGAGTTAACATAAAGGAAGCAATAAGGAAGCCGGGTAGAAGACGGGATGACAGGCTGTTGAACTTTCCCGTCCACTTGTCGTCTTTATGTTTCTTTTGTGTCCATTCACCAGCGCTTGTCTTGTCTACAACCTTCTACTTCGTTTTCTTTTATGCGCTGGGTCGATTTCACTATTCACTTTACATTTCCCCAAAGGCGCATAAAGTAAGAAAAAAATGTGCAGACACAAATGTAGAAGAAACGGCAAACTGGGAGGTTATTGACTCTGAGAAACACCCATTACCAAGAGTTATAACCGAAAAAAAAAAAGAAATGAAAAGAATAAAAAAAACAAGAACAAGTACTTTTTTTTTGTTTGGATTACGAAAAACACGTACTAGCCATGGCGCAACTTAAGCTCGCAGACAACAAAGCCTTGTTTACGTATTCACAAGTGGACAAGCTTTGCGGACTTCGCTTTTTCTTCTTCAAAAGCACGTACACAGGCTCACAAAGAGCTGCAATTGGACCCGTATACCGTTTTCCTTTGTATGCGGCACAAATGAACATACGACAACACAAATAAAAAGTGGCTGTTTTTGGGACTTTTCGTTTTTTCTTTCAAAGGCGCGGACATTAAAAAAGAGACGGATTTAAACTCGCACATCTTTCCGAGTTTTGTTTTGGCTACACATAAAACGACAACAACAAAATTAAAAACGAATAGGGAGCTGGGAAGGAGCACAAAACGATTGCTATTGAGTGCCGTTTACCTTTTTCTATTTAGCTTCCCCCGTTATTGTTGTTCTATTGTTTGCAGCCTGGGCCTAAGTGGTCTGGAGTGCTCCCGTGTATAACCGTCCGAAAAAAAAAAAATTGAATACGGCGCTTGCAATAGTGGAAAAGTTTTATTAAACAAATTCATCGATTTTTTTTTTAGCGTTTTTATTCGAGAGACAGAATTTTGGCGGAACTCTCGCAACATTTCGCGAGAAATTAGTTTCGGGCATTTTTGTTTTTCTTTATTTATTAGATTTTCCGAAACTGTAATTCACGGTTAACGCTTTTTGTGTCCTGCTTTCCGTTTTCAAGTGTGTCGCGGGCTGGTCAAGAGTTATTACTGCTAAGATGATAGCAACACGCAGCTGCAGCTGAGAGCTTCTTTTTCTTTCTTGTATTTACAATTTAATTACGGCAGACTAAAGCATATTGTTTCTTGTTTTTCTTTTTTTTGTGTGTGTGTGGTTTTTTTTTAAGATTACGGTCGCAGTATGGCAACGCGGGTCACTTTGTTTACTACGCGAGAAGTGGGGCAGACGAAAATGGGCGATATATATTCCCCGACGAAAGGATGGAACATGATATTGTACGTTGTAAACTTTGGCCGCAGTTTTTTTTTTTATTTATTTCTTGTCGTACGACTCTTCTCTTTTAAATATTGCACGCGAGAAGAAAAAAATACTAGAGAACGTGAAAAAACTGGCAGCAGCGTTTGACGTGATTATCTTTCTGCGCACGGAGCTATTTTGTTTTAATACATTTCTCGTGACAGCTCAGCTGCCTTATGCGTACATTAAAAAGTGCATGGTTAGCAGCCGTCGTACTGGAGCATAGCACTCAGAATAATTTAAATTGCGGTTTAAAATAGCGATGTAAATCGAACCGGTTTAACACCTATATGATAATGAAAGACTGTCACGTGACTCAAAGTGTTACGTAACCTCACAGTTCCACGTGACTTCCCCGTAAACTTTAGCGGGGAAATATCTTATCCAAATTTTGATAGAAAGAGTTGCCCGTTAACAAAATCTTCATAAAGCGCAATCGCATCTTCAAGGCAGTTCACAGAACACCGAAAGTAGGCAGTTTTTTTTTAGTTGGTAAGTATCCGTGCATTCGCTTATGAACCGAGACCCATACCCGCGACTTCCGACGAGAACGCCACTTGTTGTCGCTGTGATAACGTGATCGCTCACACAAGCCAAAGAAAACTACCCGGGAGTTGAAACCCCGCTGGGGAGGTAACGTTTCTGCAATGGCCGCCAAAGTTCGCCGAGGAAATCAAGTTAACGAATTCCGCTAAATTCAGCGGGCGAGACATCGCCCTCCAACTTTAACAGGTCGTAACGCTATCGCGTCTCGCTTTCGCGTTTCACGTTTTCGCCGAGTAACCCTCACCAAAACCGCACGCAGTTTATTTTATAATAATAAAAAAAAAACTATTTCGATTTAATTTTGGTGGTACAGATAAAACAAGTGTCCCAACTTTGAATGAAACAAAGGAATAACATTAAAAAAAAACTACGCAGTTCTGTGTTTATCGACAGTACAGTCACAGGGACAACTGCGACACGTCATGGAGATGTCATTGGGCATCGAAATCGCTTTCACGCCCCGCGGGGTGCGGCAACATAACAGACATCTGACCATTTTGTTAAAAGCGCTTTTGTGTTTTTTTTGTGTGTTTTATGTTTTGTTTGTTCAGCTCTTGGCATGGACAGTGCTACGACAGCATTTTGTTATAGGCTCTTTTATTTTTTCAGAGAGCGCGTGCGGTGGGCATCGGGTACTACAAAAAATCCGAAGTATAAAACAAATTACTAACTAAAATGTAAAAAAAAAAAAAAAAAAAAAAAACTGTGGCGTAGCAGATTTAGGTTTGATTCTCGCGAACGGCGGGCGGTCTTTTTCCAGGATTTTGCAACATCGACGATGGACGCCATAAATCGCCAACTTTACAACAACAGACGTTATTTCCAGTGAAGCGCCCATATCAGCCATGTCTGTAAAGTTCATACGGGGATATATCGGCCTTCTACGTATAGGGAGAATTATTAATTCCCAAGAGCCATATTTAGACCGCAAACTTTCACGGATCCAATTATCTCGGTGTAAAAGGGAGGTATAATAACCGCGAGGCTCTATATGATGGATCGATGATGCGAAGGTTGACGCTGATCATCAATTTTCCTGTAAGAAAAAGAAAAAAAAAGAATAAACGTCAGTGGATTCTGCGTTCTGCAAATTGTGCTGCCCGTTCGTTTAGGCGGTGGGAACTTGGTCAGCCCTAACGGACGCGTCAGGTCTCACTGCACTCGATGAGACGTTAGCCCGGGGACTTTTACCCTGCGTTACGCACTAGTGATACATGACCGCACACGCCAGTTTGTCTATACGATGTTCATTCATATCAAAACGGCCAGGAGTGGGGAGTGAATCCAGGATCCCTGGGTCCTTCAGCGCGATATCTCTCGCTCCACGTGATCCGAAATGTGGTGCGCGTAACACGCTCACTCACCGATCCGATATTTCGTAAACGCATTTGTGCGTAGCGCATATCCATACACGTCACAATTGTTCCAACGACAACGAGAAGGTGTTGACCCTCGGTTTACGAAATATCGCTCCACGTCATTGGAAAATAAAAAAAATAAAAAAGACGAGGTTTTTGTGGCACTACAAAGAGGCGCTTTCGGTTCCTATATATTCTGGCAGGTGAAGCGAAGAATGCCGGTGAGATTTAGTCCGAAAGTTGATTGCTCTCCGCGGGGAGGGATGATGGAAAAGCAGCGGAAAAAGGTAAGGCTAGGGTGCCTAGATTTCAGAGTGTTTCCTACTGCCCGATCGAGGTAACGTGGTTCATGAACCGCGCTTACAATACAAGCGGCGAGGAGGTGCCCAAAAGCGTTGATCGTCTGCAAGTGTCTATGAGCTTTGCTCGGCCTCTCTGCCTCGCCACGGGGCGACTTAGTCGTGCGCATGTGCGTCCAACGTGCGCAAAAGGCGTTCGCCATTACATTGCAAACGCTCTTCATGGTTTGAGTTGCTGAGACTCTTAAATCTAGACTCCCCCTAGGTCGAGCGAGAGTGGTCCTCGTCTGAATAGGAATCAGGAGGCGTGTAGTCGACAGGGCGAAAATCGAAAATAAGAGTTCTCAAGCTCCGCGATGCTCGGCCTGCTGAATCAAAAGGCCCGTGGTGCTCTTTCAATCTTTCTTTTTTTTAAAGGGGGAGGGGTATTTTGTCGTTATGACCTTAAGTATGAGAATAAAAGCTCATAATGTATGAAGGGTAGCGAACAAAAAAATCCTCCGGCATAGACATTCCGTCCAATAAATTAAGGTTGCGATTGCACTTGCTGGTGTTTATGAAGGGCAGCACTAGCTATCAATATGACTCGCGATGTGACAAGGGGTGTAGGCATTGGAAGTGTATAAAGGTACATGCAATACGGCCGTGAATTGCCTCCGCGCATATCAAATCCTTCAACTAATACTCAATTCCCCCCCACCCCATTTTGCTACTCAGCCTCCTTCCTACGCAGCGGAGGGGAAGAGGAGGAGGGCAAGGTGTGAACGTTATCCCCATTTTTTTTTACTAGGAGACTACAATCCCCTCCGCTCATTTTCGTTAACCAGCCCGCCTACAGCACCAAATAATCCTTGAGCGGTTTGGAAACGCCGCGTCTCAGAGAAGGCATGCGTATTGCGGTTGTCCACGATGTCGCACTGCGCCGAGGGAGACGGCTGCCTCCGACGCACCGACATACCGGATCCGCCAAGAGAGCAGAGACGGCTGTCTCGACGGGTTTCCACGAACATAAATGGCGGCAGACACCACTCTCAATTCAAAAGGGAAAACCACGATGCTGCGCGCCATCCAGCTGTTCCAACTACGCAAAATCAGTCGGCGCCAGGGTCATATTTTCGCGGAGTAATGGCGCATTCACAGTGGCGGTTGAACAGCGTTTTCGAAGCGGTGTCGGATGCGGTTTGCCACATTCAGACACACCGCGACGCGGTTGGCGTTTTCTGACCGATCACGCGTGACCTCTCGAAACTGGCGTTTGGCAACCTTGTTCTACAAACCAAAATTCCCTTTAGTTCATGGTCAAAAGCCAAAGTTTAGCTATTTTTGTAATGAAGGTTTTTCTCAGTGTTGTTCGCATGCATCCCAAATTAAAAAAATCTGGCTTAAAAAAAAAATTAATGAAGTCGCATATAACCTGGATATTACGTCGGAGATCCCCTCAGAGCTCGCCCACGAGGAAAGGCCAGGGCGCGCCCTGCTGAATAGAAGTGGATGACCCCGATGACCCTTTCTTTGAGTGGACCGCTCCCGTATGAATACTTGACCTGGTTTCCGCGATAAAAGCGGCTATCCTTTTCCCTCCTCGTTGTTTGCTTTTCAGTTTCGTAGTAGTTAGAGGCATTGATGGTGCGGGAAATGTGTTCGGGGCGAGTCGGTCGTGGTTCGCTTGTTAACGGACTCGTCGTTCGTCGTACGTCGAATGGCTATGTAATTTATTTACAACACAGCTTTCTTCCCTCACAAACGTCCGGTGCTACACAATGCCACATTTTTTTTTCGTTTTGGGTGGCACATGCAAATATTCCAATTTAGGAGGGTACGTTGTTGGGCTAGTTGGTTCATCATAGTTCGACATAAAAAAAAAAAAAAAAAATAGCGGGAAAAAAGGCAAGGACAAAAAGTATACAGGAAAAGCGCTATGATTATATGCTTAACGAAATATTACAATGCCTCCATAACGTGTAGTTCCCACTCTAACCGCGAGGTGAAAATACGGCTTTGGTGGTGGTGGTGCCGCCGCCGCTGTAGTGACCTCACCCTTCATACTCCCATTGTCCGAGCTGGAGTCATTCGAGTAAGCCACGCTTCGATGATCGGCACCCGGATTTTCACGTGGACGCCGCCATTTTGGTGGTTAGAGCAGAGTATGGAGGCACAATTGGCGATCGTCATGCGTTTCAAAAATGCGACTTCCTGAGCTACTGTGTCCAGGAGTTGAAAGGATATCGTCTCGCTTTGTCGAGCGAACTGTTTTAGCGTTTCCGGGGGACGGAATATCGTTTCCCGTGGGATTTGGGATAAAACCTCAGCTAACTGGCGGCAGTGAATCTAAGCACCGAGATAGTTGGTGTGTCGTTACTCGGAAGCTATATGATAGCATAGAGAGTAACCGCACAGCTCGGGAAAGGCAGAAAGTGACGTATTATGTTTACGCCTCTTGCCTCATGATTCTTCCGGTGTTTTTATTGACTGCCCTAGAGCTGTACCGGTGGTTACGACCTCGTCAGGTGGTTTTCATCGCCATTTGTCCCAACCGCCTTAGCACTCGTGTCAAAATAAAATACGTCAATCAATTAATCGATCGATCAACCAATCAATAATGTCGAAATCCGACTGGCTACGGGGTGATAATCGGGTGCTGCGAACTCTTCACGCCATGGTTCTTTAAAAAAAATAGAAATAAACAGAATAGGCGCCGATGGAGATGACAGAGCTTCAAAAGCGCCTTTGTCGGACTGCTGTCATGCGTGAAAGATGCGTTGCGCCCAATTGCGCAATAAAAGCGCCTTTAACGTCTTTAAAAAGTGCGGTCGTTGCCTTCGTTCACTGCGCTGGTGTACACATCGGCTTTTTGCAAACAATCGCCAAGTGCCAGATCGTGCCTCCTCGTATTCTCGGTCATGTCAAGAACCTCCCTGACACTATATCATCGCTCAGTCTGTGGGAGTCGTGTGCAGGCGTCAGACTGTGCGAGTGACGTAGAGCTCCAGCGCGGAAATAAAACGATAAATATATTGCCTCACATAATGTGTTTAGTTATTTTCTGGTAATACAAAAAAACGGACCGTTTATTTATATCTAGATTTCATTGCGTCATTTTCAAAATTCTCAGTCGAACTTCTACTGTATTTTTTTTAGGCTTACATTTGTGCATATGATGTTTCTAAATACGGGTATTGTTATTAATTTATTTATTTATTTATTTTGGTTACCTCGGAGCGTCTAAGAGGCGTTATTGCGAGGAAGGGATACATTTTTATACAGTTACAAATATAGAGTCACTTGATATGAACATGCACAACTGGTAGCTGACGACTTGTAATGGTATTGGTAAGTTCGAGGCAGTATAGGGGGAGCTACCGGCAATCCAAGATGGCGGTCACAAAAGCGATTGTTCGACAACGAGGTCGCAGTGTTTGTGAGACCAACGTGTCCTTGGACACAACGTACGGCGTGACTAACTCCAGTTTGTCCGATTCCAAAAAAACGTCTTGAATATTCTCATTGAACGTATTAGCAATATAGCCATCGACAGCTTTAGAAACGTAGTACGTGGCGTAATTGTTATGTTAACGCCGAAATTTCGTTGTAGTACCCCTGTAAGTGCATAGTAGAATTCGTGGGACAAAAATCTATTATAGTCCACTCCAAACCAAGATTTTTGTTTTTGCGTCTTAGTTTCTTTGTTTATACATTAACTTGAGCTTTTAGAGTTCATCATATTTACGAAAACCTCCGATAATATGGTAAAATAAGAGACGAGCTCAATTTACAGCTGTTCGCTTCCATACTTATATTTTTGTTCAAATTCTTCACCAATCTGCTTTATTGAAATTTCACTAAAGAAGTCCGTCGTCTACTTCCGACCCTGCAGCCGAAAGGAAAGCTTCCCAATCTTGAGGAAATAGCTCGCCCTGTTCCGCACGGTAGTTTTAGAAGGGTTTGGAGCAGATGGTTCTCAGCCCTGAACAGCAGCAAGCTGATGAACCAAGAGTCCCCCCGGCAGAAGCCTTCAACACGCCTGTAGCGAGACGTGATGCATCTGGTGGTGGAAGGAGTTTGCCGCTTTTTTTATATTTTCGGAATACCTCCTTTAATACTGATCTTATTTGTGCATAGAAGGTAGTACTAAATCAATCTTTCAAATCAAGTTCGTTTTTCATTTGGTCAAGAAAAAATATATATATACGGCAGAAAACGCACCTGAGACGGTTATATATACATATATTGATGTTTCTTTGGAGCTTATTTTACATTTTTCAAAGTGTGGTGGTGTGTGCATACATCTATCGTTGTAGATAATGTACATACGTATATAACTGTATATAGCGTAAAAATGATGGAGTACGATGCGCGGTGATGTTCATGACTCTTCGCATTGTGTTTAATGAATAAATTTTCTGTTTATATTATAAAGTGCTGTTGTGAGTATGTGGTATATAGAGATGACAAAGTACCGAACGCGAAAAATAATTTTCTTTTTCGATAAAACGTTTTAGAGCGCAGCTCTTAGGGGCCCGTTTCCGGCTTGAGCGGCGTCCCCGTCGCCGTCGGCGTAACCGCGCGGTGCATTATGGGAAATGTCCCATAATGCACCGCGCGAGCCCCCCCCCCCCCCCCCCCCCCCCGGGGTCACGTGACCTTGGGGGAAGGGGGCTCGTTTGACTAAACTATATACATAGTTTAGTTAAACATTAACTAAACTATGTGAATGTCTCCTCAATAAAATTTGAAACAGAGTTACTGATGCTTCGCCTAGCTCCATGTTTATAATCGGCTGGTGTGTATAGAAGGCTACGGCTGGGTCAGGATGCAGGACCCAGAATTCAAATTTCCAACAAAAACAAGAATAAAAAACAAAACAAAGAATGTTGTGCTCGCTCGGAGCAGAGCATTCGGGTCAACACATCCATTCACAGTACGACGTTGACAGCGCACTGTGTTAGGAACAATATTCACAGAGTCCTTATTGATCGCGCGAGAAAGTCAAACGCACAAAAGGATTTATATATAGTTCGCACTTCACGGCCCTTGTTAGCTTTTCAATATAAGGGTGTCTCTAGCTTCGGGCAACAGCGTCGTCTCAAAACTGGGTTGAAAATTTCCATACACGTATATAGTTTAAAACTCGGTGTGACACGAGGGACCAGCTTATTGGTGCGCTGATCCACCGCCTATTTTCGTTTTTATTTTCGCTATCACACACAGGGAAGTGACGAAATATTCCGAGGGTGGGATAATATATGGACGACCCAGTTTCGGCGCAAAATAGAGTTCACACTTTATTTTACTTTTCCCGAAACAACAATAAGATGTATGTGCTTCGAACATCGTGGCGGCCCTTTTGACATTTCGGAGATAAAGAAAATATAAAAAAGAAGTATAAACAACTAATAATTCCCCCTGTAGTGTTTACGCGTCTCCGCAGGCCTGCTTCCGTTGACCTCCTGGCGTCATTCAAACCACGTGCGACACAAAGTTTCCAGTATTTTTTCCCTTTGTAATTGTGTTTTTTCCTTAATAAAATTACATATAGCTTCAGAAGCAAGGCGTATGCAAACAATACTCGCGACTGCAGTGACCTGTAGAGGTCGCCACTATTGGACAAATATGGCGGTCTTAGACAGGTCGTGCTGTGCCAGATGTGCCAGCTCAAAGCACAATTCGCGGGGTTTCACACCCACTCAAGGAATTGAATGCCATCTCCAACTTACGGCACTCCATCGACGCCAACGACACCACATTCTGGAAAAATAAAGGCTCACACACAGATATAGGAGAAACACCGCAACATGCAGTCGATACAGCTCCACGCTACGCACATGGCAAAGGACTTTCCTACTCAACGGAGAAACCTAAACTCATAGTCGTCGCAAAACACAACGCCAAAAAACAGCATCCTTTGATAAAAAGTACTCCTAAACGACAAGAAACTTCCTCGGAAAAACGTCGTCAAGATCTTGGGACTAACTATACAGAGCAACGGGCAAGCCAAACTCACCGTACGCAAACTTATCGACCAGACAAACCAAATAATTTGACTCATCAAACGAATCTCAAAAAAGTCACAGACGACTACGAAAAACGGACCTCCTGCGACTCAATGAGGCTCTTGTCATCTCCCGCTTCATGTACCACATTCCATGCCTAAACCTCACCAAAACAATTAAAAAAGTACAAGTGCAGCTAAAGAAAGTCCACGAACTGGTATTAGGCGTCCCCATATACGCCAGCCAACAAGCTCTAGACGACACGGGCGCAACAAATACGCTAGTAGAACGCCTGATGGCCCACAAGATTGGACAATTAAGACGCCTATAAAACACAACCAGAGACGCGTCATCCTATACGTACACTGGGCTATCAAACAAGCGATGGAACCCAAGAAGCGGACGAGGTCACTTTTTAACGCAGGGGAGGAATCAAGGTATCACTAATACAAACTGTCATGGACCCTGACAGGCACCGCAAAAGGCGCCCGTGTCAAATCAACCCACAAGATCATTGATAAGACAGCCGAGGACCAACGGATATTCTACATCGATGCCCGTCTCGCACCAGACTCTCTTTCGGTTCGAATGGCAGCTGTGGACAAAGAGCTATCCACGGTCTCCTTCGCCCCGATACCTGACTCCCATTCCCCTACCTAAGCAGAAATAACTGCAATCGCTCTGGCTATTTCCATAGATGTCCAGATTCCAGGTCATTCACCACGACCAACCATCATCCTAACGGACTCGCAAGCAGCCGGTGGAGCACTCCGTCTTAACAGACTTCCCGATATTGCAGCCTCTGGCGTAACCGAACCTCTTCTAACAAAAAGGAACACGCCAATCCTCATATCCTTTGGGCCTCTGGATACGAGGGTCTACCAGGCAATGAGCGCGCAAATGAGCTCGCCCGAGCTCACAACTTCCGGGCACCTAGAAACCCGTGCGCAACCCCAGAAACACACATTTCCTCCACTACCGTAAAACACTCCTTGCACAAACCAGAGATACGTAGGAAAACGCACCATAAATCCCATAAGAACCTCAACAGACACCAGAGCTCAATCATATAAGACAAATCAAAACAAAAACTCTCCCAAGCCCATACCTCACACACAAATTCCGCCATGCAGCGGGAATAGCCCCATGCATACACTGTGGAGATTATCCCAACATACAGCACGTACTCCTGTCCTGCCCCACATGCACGCACACACCCCACCTTCCCCACACCCACTCCCATATCATGGAGCGGCTGGCTGGCTATCCCTAGAGCCGAAGACCGACTACTCAGCACTATCGACAACGCGGAGGCTGCCTTAGCACCCTTTCCAAGCGACCTGGACCAAGGTTGCCCTTTCAGTGAAAATAAATAAAGTTTTCCTCCTTCCGGCCCTCCCTCTGGTTTCAGCAGGCAAGCACTGGGTTCAAAAGGGTCTGTTCGATTTTCATTTACTACGTTTCAGATCTGCGGCGATGTGTTGGCGTAAGCAAGCTTCTAAACACTTGGCTCTTTTTCGGTGAAGCAATGGAAGGACTGCGGTGTTGATGAACGTTGATAAGCGCAAAATGCCTGTGTCGCGTGGTGACGCAGTTTGCGCTCAGAGCGACCTGGGCAGCGCGCTTACACGACAATAACAACAGAGTCACCGGCACGATTGTTCCATGGCGCCAGCCGCCGACAACGGGTAATCACGGAAGCCACAATTGGGACGAGAAGAAATCGCGAAAGGACCTGTTTCGTTCAATCCAATGTTCCCCCACTAGGTGCCGCCCGTTTCAAATAAAATCGCAAAAAAAAAAAAAAAAACACGGCGTTTTGTGTTAAGTCACGTTTCCCGCCAAGATACGCTATAAGCGGCTGTAGGACTATTCGTCGAAAGACAATTCGTAGCAGGGCAATTCGTCGCATAGGAGAATTCGTCATAGGGCAATTCGTAAAAGGACAATTCGTCACCCTATTAAAAGCTTATGTGTTTAATTTTCTCAGTTTATCGAGTATATTGCTTCAAAATTATTATTTACGAACGAAGGTTCTCCCTCATTTGGTATTTTGATGTGTAGCATAATGTTTAAGATTTGGCTTAAATGCTCTAGTTTCGCAGTAGACGTGTCTACGCCTTTGAATATATGCCACAACCGAGTTATAACCACAGAGGTGTCAGTTCACGAAAAGAGTTTTATTTGCATCGGAAACTCTGCACATACATCTCCGTTTACAATGCTATGCTTCTGGCGCAAGCCTCGAGGATGCCCCTGTTGTCTGTGGTTATTTGTGACTTTAAAACAACTGTCACAAATAACCACAGGATGACTGTGCTTATTTGTGACTTTAACAACGCGAAGCTTAAAGAGGTCAGTCATGATCTTTGTTTTGCAGGTCTCTCTTCTTCGACATATCCAGTAGATGCTTCGCTTAGTCCTTCGGTTAACAGTTTATAAAAATCCTTCGCAAACCAAAATATCCTCGCCTCTTTCAGTCCTGACGACTTCCATAGCGACTGCCAAAATAAACCCTTAGACCAGTTATTTTTTATCATTTGGCAGGTGTACGAACGTGCCCTCAGAACTAAAAGGATGTGGATGACAAAAAGGTTTTATAAACTTTATCTTGTAAGTCTTGAAAGTTCCTTCTGGACTTTTCGAAAGACGATAAGTGAAATATAAATAACAAAAAGTAACAAAGAAGTAACAAAAAAGCTGCACGCTGGCTGAACCACTCAAACTGTTGTCCCGGTGAGCACACAGCCTCCCGTGCACTGTCAGCTTAAGGGTGAATAGAGTATAGAAAACGGACAAAGGATCGTGAATTACCCAAACAGGATACAACACAGAATGCATGTTTAGAAGAACAGCCTCGGACCTTTCCGAAACTCCAAAAGAGCGCGGACAAGAAAGCGGTGTTCGAACTTTTCTTGGAAGGCTTCTGAACTTCATATTTTATACATACACGTTCCGTCCCCTCCCCCTTTCATGAATTCCTCTAAACTGTCCTAAAAAAATAGTAATCTAGAAAAATAAAACCCAGTTTTCGACTAGATGCCCTAGCGACGAATAGCCCTATGACGAATTGCCCTACGCGACCAACTGCCCTGCTACGAATTGCCCTGTTACGAACTGTCTTTCAACGAACGGCCCGTAGCCCGCTATAAGCGCCGAGAGGGTTCGATGGCGTCCTCTTATGGTTCCTGTTCGTAATGTCACGACCAAGATCTGCCTCGCCGTGACGTGACGAGTTCTAGCCATGATTACATATTTGTTGCTAGCCACAAATTCAATAATGTTCGCAAAAAAAAAAAAAAAAAAACATAGTGGAAGTTTGGAGTTATGGTGTTCTTAAACCAACATCGTCGAAGTTGGCAGCCTGGCATGACCCCTCATTTTCGTCGGATGGATGAAAAATTATTCGTCGAGCTCTGGCTCGACGAATCGTGGAATGTCGGTCATAGCGACGGTCTTGGTCCCGCACGCTGCCCGTAGTGACTGACAGGATAAGAAGGGCAAATTTGCCCAGCTATTTCGGCTGTCCAACCTCCAGCGTGCGCTCGTTGACTTCCCAAGGGCCGAAATCGAGCATTCACGCGATGCTCGTTTCCATTCCATGAGCCAGATTTGAATATCGTCGCCCGTGGGATAAATCGCTGCGGCTGTCACAGTTCATCGATGAAATGACACCGGACAAAGAAAATTGTCGGTCCGTGGCGTTGTTTTCGAATATAGTTGGGTCACGCTACTACTAGTAAGATGGCATAAAGGGAGAAGCAGTCGAACCCGATAGCGTTCTGAAGGGGTTTTGGAACGGCCCCTTTAAAAGGGCCTAGCAACGATACGTCTCTGTACGCATTAATCGAGCTAAAATATTTTTCTGAGAGCGGAAGTTCTATATTGCCTGCCATGAGAAGGCCTGTTGCACTCCAGGAACTGTATCGGGATGAAGTAAGCGCGCACCATATCCGTATTAAAAAAAGAAAAAAGAATAACAAAACAAAAAAAGGCAGATACCCCAGCTTGCATTGAGAGGTTTCTTCGGAATTTGCCGCTACGCTGGACAAGCATCTGTTTGAAACAGCCAGCTGCGCGCCGAGATCGAATACATGCATTTTCCGAGCGGAATCGTTTTCACCGGAAGTGTATCCTCGCGTTTATTTTTTATATCTCTTGCTGGACTGGACGCCAAAATCGTCTTACAAAGCTTATTTTTCCGGATCTTGCCCAGGGCATGTCGAATCGAAATGACAGTTATTTGTTTTTTTTATCCACATTCGACGCCGCTAGACATAAATTGACCATCACCTGCGCACTCCACGAAGTTCCCGTGGACAGATCCATCTCCGTTTCAATCTCAGACGCATCGAACGGGGCGCTACGGGTCGTCCCGTCCAATCCACCGCCGTGAGTATACCACGTGAGTTCGTGCTCCACGGGTCGCTGCGCACGGCAGTAAATCACATGACACTCTCTCAGCGTTTGATTGGCTCCGATGGCTCGTAGCATTCGCTGCATATCCATCGTATAAAACTGCACAAACCCACTCATTTCTTTTTCTTCTTTACTGGAGAAGATAAAAAAAAGGGACACATGTGTCGGAAGCGCATAAGTGCGGCAGTTCGCGATGCCGGACTGACTGCTAAAAGCACTCCCGAAAAAATGTAAGTCGTCAGGGCAGAAACTCAACATCGACAGCATGCACTTTTTTACGACCGCCTTATTGACTGACGGTCGATTGCAAAACAAAACAAACAGCAATATTAACGTGGAAGCTGGAGAGCAGCATCACGCTTCTAGAGAAGCTTTCCCTCGATTCGATAGATCCTCATACTCCGTCTCACGTAGTGATGGACCGCAGCGGAGGTTACGAGCCATCGGAGTCAATGCTATGCCTTGGGAGCGTCACGCACCCTTCGGGTAAGGCCCGGCGACGCGCGGGGTTGCGTTGTCACGTGACGGGTTCACCGTTCTGGATTGGCTGGCGCGACTGGTAAAGCCCGCTGTGGTCCACCATGAGGTAAAACGGAGAATAAAAGATCTTAGCGGGTCTATGCAACTGCCGTTCCTTACGTTCGGACATACTCTGGTGCGGTTTTCGTACCGATGCTTAGATAGGTATAGACGTTTAGTATGGAAGGGGTTCTCGTTCGGACATGTGTATAAATAAGGCTGACGTGCGCGCGCGTGGTCTTCCAACTGGACGAAATATGGAGCGCGCGCGACGCCGCGTATGCAAAACTCGCCATTTGAAATTCAAATTCGAATTTCAAACGGTCTTGTTTATGCGCACATGTGCTAGCGGGCTCCCGCTCTCCTCTTGACGTTGATGGGCGTGCGTGTGTTAGTGTCACGTTTTCGTATTTTCTCGGGTTCGGGTATGAGTGTTCGTTATGTGTCTGTGCGTAGATCGGCTTCCCTGCATTTGCTCGTGTTCGTGCGTGTGAGTTTGCATGGCGAGCCCGGGCCCCTGTGTGCTGGCCCGTGTTCTTCTGCGTGCCACTTTATACTAGATTTGTATAATGCTCATTACAATGATCAATTAGAGTAATCTGATTACTTTTAGAATCAGCAAAAAATACCTTACCCGTTACTTTCTTTTTTCCTTTTTATTGGCGCCCCTCGTTTCTACATGTTTTTTTTTTTTTTGTTTTTTTTGCTACCAAAGAATCTTGGATAGAAGCCTCCGACTGGACGATGGTTTACCAAAGCTGGTGGATTAAGAAGACCAAGTATTTCATAATTGGGTGATTCTATAATTCAATACTGAATGGTGCCTATATGAAGGACCCGTTTTTGAACCAACAGAAAACTTTGGCTTTGAAAGTCTGAAGTAATCGGAGAGGCTACTTCTTGAAGTAACCGGGCCAATTATCTTTCGTCTTGAATAAGGAAGCAATCTAATCGAACACTTTTAAGCGAGAGTAATTCTAATTGCAATCCATTACTTTTTTTCTTGGGTAACGTGCACAAGGCTGCTTTATACCGACAAACTGACAGAAAATAAAATTCAAAAATTAGACATTGGCTGCCTGTTTTGCGGGGCTGGCTACTTTGTATCTGAGGACA
The DNA here is from genome assembly GCF_016920785.2 of Ixodes scapularis. Classification (NCBI taxonomy): domain Eukaryota; kingdom Metazoa; phylum Arthropoda; class Arachnida; order Ixodida; family Ixodidae; genus Ixodes; species Ixodes scapularis. The sequence continues at coordinate 85,200,655 of NW_024609879.1, forward strand.
AAAGTTTGTCCGCTCTCTCCGCAACACACTTGTGACACAAACAACGGTCACAGGCCACCTACCCATCAACATATTATTAAAGTTTCATCTTTCACCCTGTACACGTTAGATACATTAAAGCGACGCGATGTTTACATACAGTAATCTTATAAGCGAGCACCTTTTGAAGTCCGGTATTCGCGACTCCAGCGACCTATAGGGGGCGCCACCACCAAACAAACATGGCGGCTGAGTCCAGGTAGCCGCGGCTCGGCCGGGCCGCCTGAATGGGTGGCGCGTTCAATTTAACAGATTTTCTTTTGTTTAATGCCCAATTTTATAGGTATTTGGACTGAGACGGTGAAGTGTAGCCGGTGCAGATAAACTTGCAAAGCATAGTTTTGTTTTGCCGGTGTTTTTTTGTTCTTTTCGTGTCAAACTTTCGTTTCGGAGATCTCGTTCAAAACCGAAACTATGGGCTCCGGAGAGACGGTAATATACTAATCAGTTTTGATCCTCTAAGGAAAGCGGCGATGACTATAGAATTGTTCCACAGATAGTAACTTTTCAGCTAACTCGCATGCCTCGACCATGCGACTTATCTGTCCGCGGAATCGAGCTTTTGTGCGTATCCGCGTTTACGAAACAGCTCCAGTCGTCTGCTCGGCCATCAACACAGGCTGCAGGAAAATTACGAAAATTAAGCAACCGCTTTTTGAGCCAAGGAGCATGTTAACCCGCCGGCGCCCCACTAAGCAGCTGACACTCGTATTTCAATTCAGGTTTTAGTAGCAATCGAGAAGTCATTTTGACGAGCGGGTTATGTATTATATTACGTACTATGGTCCCACTAAAGCGATATTAGTATATCCTTCGGGTTGAAATATGAGCTTAGTTGACTAGCTATTAGGTGAGCTGCTGAATAAAAGTATATTTGACAGACGAAGACATACTACTTAAATTTAGCCAAATGGTTCTATAGCCGGCAGCACGGAGACAAACTGAAGAGAGTCTTCATTGAAGATCCACGCAGAACCTCTCTGCATTGAACTTTGCTTCGAATCCTGAACGGAGAAAATTAGTATTTTTTTTGTGGCCGGTCAGCCTGATCAATGTAGACGTATATTACTGCTGGCTTCGACGTCCTGGTAATATAAATATTGGAAGCGCGATAGGTCAAAATGCCGTGGCAGCATCTAACGTTGCGAGACTTGTCTCCCACCTTTTGAAAACAGATAATTTCCCTCATTCATCATTTGCAGCGAGCAAGTTTTCCTGAATCAAGTAATTGCGAAATCAGTCCAACTCCTTCAGTGTGGTCCAGAGGCTTTTTCGGCGAAAAGCAGCCAAGATGAATAGCCAACGCACCGACCGGCGTGGGTGGCTCAAACTTGAAGCTAACCGAACAGAACCAAACTCAAGAAAAGCAGCTATCGAACCTTCCCATTCACTTGACTGCAACATCGATGTTCCCTCCAGTATCAGTTACCAAGCAGTCGTCACTTTGAATGTGATTCGAGACAGACAAGAAATCAAAAAGTTTTTCCGTGATTCCTCCCCATCCAAGAAATCGAAAGCACGCGACCATGGGCTGTGGAATAAACGGGCTTTCAAACACGTAATAGAAGAAAACAATCTACTCAGGCTTCACCACACTAATGAACACTCAGGCAAACTTAAGAAATATTCGGACCTTCGTCAAATTACATTGTTCGCCACCGCGCCGACAACACGTCTCCGCGAAAGCCACCAGAGACGCGGAGGGGCGCGGAGCGACCTGGACCGGCTGGTTCCCGGTTTTCCCGCTTGGCGGCGTCCGTTTTGCTGGAGTCGCGAATACTAAACCCGAGACGGCGGCAGAAAAGGGGTACAAACACAACGTCTCAAGTTCCGTTTGTCGGTTTTCTCCCCCTCCGTCTCGGGCTTCGTGTGTCGGATAACAACCAACTCGCCTGCTTATACTAACGTTTGTCTTCAAATTACATTTCAAAGTGCACAACTTACTGTGTCACTTTTCTTTATATTTTCTGTCTCGGTGTACGCTGTCGGGCCGGCGTTCTTGGGCATTTTACACGATTCAAGTACAAAGCCAAACTCATCGCTTCCACCTGCTTGAAACGTGCGTGGCGTGAGCTGCCTCTCCCCGTCTTTGCGTCTTCTGTGCTGTGTTTCTGGACGTCTCTACACAGTTCTTGCCTTTCTCCCCAGTTGGCCTTTTTGAAGGGTGCGCCTTTCCCGCATGTGTCTCTTTTTCTCTCTCGCCCCCCTGTAAAAATAATTTCGAACGTTTTATCGGAAAAGTGCTAACGTCTTGTAAACTGGTGATTCCCTTCCACTCTGACTGCTTGTTGACAGGGTCAATAGAAAGACACGGATCGTTCTGTTGATTTCGTGCCTGAGAGTTTTCTGTCGAGTTTCTGTAGCCATCGTCAATAGAGAAGCTAGCAAGACTCGTTGTGAGCTTCGCGATGGAGTCTTTTGTTGTTGTTGTTGCTGATATCCTGTTGACAACGCCATCAGACAGCCGGCAGACGTTTTGTTTACTTGCTTTTTCAGGCGATTCCCTGCAGCCAGCGTCGGCAGAAATGCTGCAGAGTTTCCCAGTTGAGCCCGTGTGGTAAATCGTTTCTTGACTTCCTTTTTCTGACAAAGTTGTGAGAATGTTGGGATGCTTATTTCTTTTCCTTTTTAACTATGCGTTGAAAAGAGCACTGGATTTCCCGAAGTCAGTGTCAATAGAAAAGCTATAGACGTTCTGTCGTCTCCGTACTGAGCTTTTTTGGTTGACATTGTGTCAAACATTTATGCCGAGTTCCTACGCTTCATTGGCTGTGACTAGTTTAAAGACACCAATAAAAAGCAGTAGGGTAGATAAATAGTGATTCCGAGATTGACCTAATCTGATCTGGCGCTTCAGGATTGTAAGAACTATTAGCTATATTCACGAAATAGCTGTTGAATGCAGTTGCCAAATTCGAACCACTCAATATTTCGCCGTTACGGTTTATGTTTTCAATTTTGCTTGATTTACAGGACACATTAAGAACACTGTTTATACGTTGCCATAATAAATCGGCTTTCTTTAGGCACTCCACATCAAATAAAGGAGAGTAATAGAGTTTTTCCGATTTTCTAATTTCCCTAGTTAATTGATTTCTATATTTTTTAATTGTTCAAGTGCCGTTCTTTCACGAGTTGCAAGAAATGTTTGATAAAGTTGATATTTTCTACGTGTCTTTTTAAAAAGTGTAGGGGTCATCCATGGCTTTCGTCCCTTTCTGGCAAGTTTCTGTCACTCGGCACGGGGAAACAGAACCGAACTCGGCACGGAAGGCATTCAGGCAGCCGGCAGGAAAACCTGCCTGCCTTGGACGCCGTTCCTACTATTTCCATAACATCGAAAACGTCGACACAGTTCCGCGTGGGTTCCGCCGCTACCGCCGCAATCCAGAGACGGCCATCTTACCCAGTGTACGTAGCGCTGCTGGCACTGCTCCGGAACTTCGCTGCTTCTAGCTGCTTCGTTTGCTCGTTTGATAAAATTAGTAGTAAAAACGTCAATGCAACCGAAATGTTCTGCACGTTTGGACAAGAAGACGGAATTACAGGCGGCCTTCGCTGCCGCTGAAGCTCAACCAACTCAACAGCTATTTATTAAACAACGTGCGCGACCTGCTCGAAAAACGAAACCGAAACAAGATGAGTCGGGAGGGCGAAAGCTTTCTCCCGTCTGCCTGGAGAAGGAGGAATACGTCTCGTTCCTCCCTTCTCCTCGTGTCCGCTTAGGGGCGCGTCAGTAGAAGGGAGGAAGACGCGCCGTTGCTACCTTTTTCCTCCATTTTTTCTTAGAGTGTGGCAAGCGCTCGGAGAAGGCACGGCGGAGCCCACGTGACATCCAACGCAATCGTGACGTAGGTCGTCTCGGGACGAGCAAAGCTACGGCGAGGCTAACGTCGAGAGGATGGCCTAGTCGTTCCAGCCACCGAATCGGCTGCTTTTGTACGAATTTTGAGTTACGGGTTAATCTTCTATAATCTTGTAGGGGGACAATATCGACTTCTGCGACACACAAAAGGCATTCTCGGGAAGAGGGGAGTTCCTCCTTCCCCTCTTCTCTCGTCGTGGCCGGAGGCGAGACACTCACCGTCAATAGCTGTCAAGGTTCCTAGACGGGCATTACAAGCGAGGCGTTAGCGACATCCACCAGGTGCTCTTTGCTAATCGTTTAATTCGTTTTAAAATTCCTTTTCGAGACTTTTTAAACAAGATATTGGTGTGTTCGATGTGATACAGGCCCTTTGAACACATGCAGACTAAATAAAATGAGCGCCGAAATTTCTTTGTAGTATCCCTTTAATACAAATAGTATGGCCCAAACTGGAAACCAATGCAGGGGCGTTTGTCGTGACCGGAATGCACAATGATATGTCGTTCTGAACCTTGACGAGATGATCGGTAAGACCCCTTTTTGTCAATGAGCCGAGATTGGAAAGATAACTGTGGTAACATTTTCCCGGGACCATTGACCCTTTGCGCTGATCAAATTTAATTGTAAAATACCGTTTTTACTCAGTTTATTGAGGAGGGGGGGGGGGGGGGCAGTGGCACATCAATATTCGGAGTTTATCGGATAAATCCCAATTGATTAAAATTTTAACGGCGTTTGTTTTTCGGAGTTTTTCGGATTTATCGGAAAACACGAGGGGAGAAAGTTTCCTTCATTGGGCGAAAAAAGGTGGCAACTTTCCTCCCTTTGTAGGGGAGCAACTTTTTCTCCTTAGGCAAAGATAGGTGGCAACCTTCCTCCCTTCTTAGGGGAGGAACTTTTCCTCCCTCTTGGGGGGAACAACGTTCCTCCTTTCCTAAAAGAACATAATCGACACGGGTGTTCCTCCTCTAAGGGAGAAAGCACTACTCCTTTTTTTTTTTTTTTTTTTTTTTAGTGAGCAGGAGCTTGAATAGCGGGCAAATGGGGCTCTAAGTTGGTAACTCGACGAGATCACCAATCGCCGCGATCGGCGAGCGCCGCGGTTGACCTTGTTTCTGGTCAATCGCAGCGCGGTTGCTGGTCAATCGCGGCGATCGGCGATCTCGCCAACTTCCTCGCCAAGCATCCAACATGGAGCCCCAGACCGCACCGACCGGCCGATCGCGCAGAGTGGTGAGATGGCTTGCGAGATGAACACCTCTCGCATGCGGCACCGCGGCACTGGATGAATACATACCAAGCTCATCTGACAGCGAGGACAATGAGCGTCCAGAGGTCCGGTGAAAGGGGGCTACTCTGCTGTACGTATTGATGGCAGCCCAATAAGGGCAGAAAGAACGATCCGCTTGCTCGGAGTCCTCATCGATAATCGAGGCAACCGAGGGTGGGCGCTGCAGAACGTACTAGAGGACGGGCACGAAAGTTACTTGGAACGCTACGCCAATACGGTAATCGCAGCTGGGGTGGGGCCAACAGACGACGATGATACTTCATCGTGGTCTTATTTACAATAGAATTCTCTATGTGCTGCCCCTCTCAAATATTCATCAACACCAGTGGTTGATGTTAGAGACTTTTAATATAGGGAAGCAATCAGGATATTGGCGGCGAGATTAAGTAAAGTCCCTTTCTCCTGGGAAAAGTGGCGCCATTCATTGTTGTGGAAATGCTCGAGACACGTGCCGCGCGCCACTTTTGGGGAGAACATGGCGTCTGAAATCGGGCTCAGTGCTGCGCTGTGTCGCCATGGTCTTCCCAAGGGTCGCACGTTGCACGTGACTCGTGCATCGACGCACCTTGCGCTACTTTTAAAACATAAGGGGCTTTAGGCGAGATGTCCTGGTGGCGCCCTCCTATGATTTTCCCTCCTGACGTCATTACTTTGCGAATAACAAGTTCGATGGGTTTTTAATGAGCAATGTGGAACCTTGAAATCACTGCACTCTAAACACCACACTGCCAACACTGTCTAGTTTAAAGTTCTTCCATTCCTCTTATTTCCGCCGATGAGAAATTCTCTGCTGACGTCAATCGTTGCAGGCCGACCACAGCGACGCTTTCGATCGCTCACGTCGCCAATATGCTTGGGTTAACCGGCTTCATTACAAGACACACCCACGCTGGTTGAGGCAGGGAACTCTTCCCTTCAGCTACAGTATACGGTGCCTGGACGCGTATCTTACCGGTGTGTTTAGGGTTCTATTCAGCCCATGCATCGAAAGTTTTCTCAAAGCGCAACAAATGACGTCACAAAAGCCAAAGTGTCATGCTGTGTAGGATTTCGTGATCCTAATAATTAAACGTCAAAGTCGTTAAAAAAAAAAAAAAAAGCAAGAGGGAAGCGGGTGTTGCTGTCGTCGTGACGTCCCAACTTCTGGCTGCCGAAGCTCCCGTTGACTGTGAAGCTAAGAACGACCTGCAGCAGGACCGACGTCTGTCACTCTCACCACTGCCTCCGTGACACCGTCGAGATCGCGGCCGGTGAAACACGATGCTTCTGTCGCGTCATCAGGTGGAAATCAAGATAGCAATCTTTCTCGGACGCGGTAGACAGACTACACGAAGAACCGCTCCAGGCACCGGCCAGAGGCAGAAAAGAAGGAGCTCCGCCAAATATGCAGACTTTATGATACGGATTCTGCCAACGACTCGTTAATTGTGTGCACTTACTTGAAGGCAATGATTTAGTTTGGCTAAGTAGCGCAGACTTTTTTTTTAACCCGACGATGTCAAGAACAAGAGGACAATCAACTAAAGATATTGGCGCAAATAATCAACCAGCCTCGGCAAAAAAATAGATTGCAGGGGTGCTATGTTGCGCTTTTTGGACTCCCAGGAGACTAGGGAGAAGGAAGTGACGTCAACGACACAGCAAACGGAGATTAGGTGTTAATTTCGTTTTCTTCTGTCAACATCCAATCTGCGTTTGCTCTAGTCGTTGACGTCACTTCCTTCTTCCAAGTCTCCTGGGAGTCCAAAAAGCGCAACATAGCACCCCAGATATAGCGTGGCTCGTCATACCACCAAAAAACAAAAACCGAACCAATTCTGGTATGGTTCACGTTTCATGCAAAAGGTTACGTGAAAAATGATTCGATCACATAAATGTATATCGTCCCTGAAGTGGGCCGATTATGCAAGGGTCGACAGAGCAACTCAACTCAACAATAGCGGTATCTACCGCTCGATTGGTAGCCATCAAATACGGAACATACAGACTGTATTTCTCGCAGTCTTAACTTACTTGTGTTGCCGAAACTGGCTAACCGGAACAAGCGAGACCTATACCCCTTTCCAAAAAAGACTCGACCCCAGGGGCCACAAACCGTTTTCGATCCTAGTCACTGAGTTTGAGGCTACTCTCTCACCGGCGTCCCTCCTAACCCTAACCGAGTGGGCTGTGATTTCAATAGGTGCAGCCTGCGTAGGCGCAGTTTCAAACGCTGCTGGCGGCTAAATTCTCGTCTTTTCCCGCTATATTTTGTGTTTTATGGTACATGTATTTTCCCGAGTACATTAAGAAAGCATTGTGCCACATTTAAAAAAACAAAAAAGCAAAAAAAAACTGTAAACTATTTTTGTTGGGTACGCGCGCGACAGAACGAATGCGACTGGTAGTTATTTTTTATTTTTTTTTCTTAGGATAAGTTTTGACGGCGCCGCGGGATTTGCCGCAAATGAAACGACAAAGCGCTTTGCTGACAAAAATAAATTGCAAAAGAAGAGGGCCGAAAGGCGTGCATTTTTCACGCTCACAAATAACGTGTTTACCGATGGACACGACACACAATTGAGGAAGTGTTAACATTCGTACAATATATCGTACGTACCACACGATGCAGCGTTATCCTAAAAGAATTTATATGAGAAAGATCTCAAATCACACAGTCACAGTCAATGACAGTCACATCTTGACGATCGGACGGAATCCGAGACTACTTCGTTTTGGGGCACGTTTTGGGGAGAGCTTTTTTTTTCACAACCGCACCAAGGCAAAGAAACAAACGCGACTGACCTGTTTCTCACCCCGACCCGGACAACTATTTTTGGAGATGACTGAGGATTCTACGCGGATTATCTCTGGGAGGGGGTAGAACAATGTTCGCAAAATCGCGTCGAGGGTCGTTCGGCGTCCTTCACCTCCTTCGCTTCCCGTGAATGTCGAGCAGAAAAGTTTGAACGGCAGGCACTTACCAGCCTTCTTTCTCACAATGGAAGATAGCACAAAAAGGGTACGCAGAACGCATAAAAAAAATTAAGTGGAAACTTTCAAAAGGGGCGAGGAAACGTCAAATACAAAACCGCAAAAATGTAGGCAGAGAACCGCGCTGAGCGGGTCTTCACAGTCCCTGAGAGTGGCAGAAAATTTCTAGCTGATAGAGGGCGCGAGAGTCGCACCAGCCGCATCAGCATCAGCAACATGGCGCCGGCCTAGGAGCATTTTTTGGAAAGGTGTATTGCCCAACGGGAAAGGCCACGATCAATATCCGCTTCCGGTTAACACCGACGCACGTATGAATACCACGAAACGAGAAAGCATACGATCTGAGCTTGACAGAGCACACAAAGACGTACGTCCAGCAATCTTGATCCGCAAACACAACTTCGCGCACACAATCGCTCATCCAAAGGTTTTGAAAGGTTACCGCGACGCAGAAACGGACTATAAATACTCACCAGTCCAGATACAAATAAAGAGAGTGGGCTAACGCGTCTCAGATCGGAGCGTGGAGCGAAAGCTTGCGCTGGGAACCTCCTGGGTTCGATTCCCGCCGCCCCCGCCCGTTTCGATCTGGATGAGTTTCGTACCGGCACGCGTTCGTGTGATCACTACTGCGTGATGCACGTTAAAAACCCCAGGTTAGCGGTTGTACTGCACTAGCTAAATTTCTCATCCGCAGCTAAGAGACCGATTACCCGTCGTGGCGTATCTCCCATCGAGGCTGTATAAACATACAGAGCAAACCAATTTTTTTTTTTTTTTTCAAATAAAGAACTGCAGAACGTGAGCGCAGCTACACAGACTCAGAACAGCTTCTTCATATACCAGCACCACCTTTTGAGTTGATCAGACGCGTTTGAATTGCAACTCACGCAATTAACACGAGGGTTATATAGCAGCATATTCCTCGGGCCTGCCCAACGTTTGCCGATCGGGGAAAATCTGAAATTTGTTACTTTATACGGCGAGCAAGTGTTCCGAAACGAATCTTCGGAGCACCAGAATGCAAGAAGGAACAGGCCAATCAAGAGACAACACAAAGAAGGCGCAGGGAATGCACGGTGAAGAGGCAGCCCTCTGTTACGTTACTTATTTCGTGTAACGGGTAACCTAGTTACGTTTCTCGTTACACCGTCTTCCGAGAACTTTGAAGAAAACAAAAAATACAATTCAATTTATTTTGTGTTTTTAGGTGCTAAGTCATATGAATGCTAGCACTCGTCCCAGATGCCTTCAAAATTTTACCTTTCTTTCCCCTACGGAAGCGCAATTATGGCGCTTTTAGACGGCTGCAAAGTCAAAACAGTAAAATGTTCTAATGCATGAATAAAAAGTAACGTAAAAGTAAAAGTGCATGACTTGTTATCGATGACTGTAACGCGTTCCTTTTATTTTGAGGTAACGCGCTCATTTTATTATCAAGTCACGAGTAGCGTATTTCGTTACTCTCTTTTGGTAGTGAGTACAACGTTGTTGTTTGGTTATATTATTATCGGTGCACGAAAATGAGAGTTGGACAGATGTCGAGAAGCGCTATTATTCTGCAGAGTTCTAGCGCCTGATTCACAAGGTGCGAGATCGCTAGCAATTAAGCAATTGACGTCAATCGTGCAAAAAAAAAAAAAAGTGGTAAGGCTTTAGCAACGCTTCCGCTGCGAAATCGCCAGGAAAATCGCACCACGTGAAGACTGATTCAAGCCGGGAACACATTTGCGAAAAAAAGCCGAATTTTTAGCGAAAACCGCACTCGAAAACTGCACGGCAGCTAGGCTCCTTCCCTTGCTCCTCCCCTTTTCCGAAAATCGGGAGCGGTTCGAAAGATCTGCAGCGCCAGATAGTTTCGCACGGCGCCTCCGAATTCCGGGCGTAAGACCTCGGTGAGCGAAAGCGCGGAACAGGACGGAACTGACCGAACGACAAGATACGATCGGCTCGCAACATGGCGGTTCGCGCAGGTTCGGAAGCAGCGCAGCCAGCATCGTATGCCATTCCTGCGTTCTCATCTCAACCTTCGGGGGAAACCCCTTCTGTCTCAAAGGGTGGTGGGGCTCGCGTGGCCATTCTACGAGCTTTTAATACCTGAAGTTTCGAAGAGGCGCGAAATATGGGACGCCAGTTCGCCAGATTACCGGAACAGACTCGCGAAGTCGGAGCACGAAAACCGCAGAGCATTGCGATTTCCGCGCCGCGCGTTCCACCTCGTTTGGCTCGTCTTCCGAAAATCGCAAGCTACGATTTTCGCAGGCTCTGATTTCCGTCGGATTTTCGGTTCGTTTTTTTCGCAAATGTGTTCCAGGCTTTAGGCCTGATTTACATGGCGCGATTTTACTTGCGATTTTGCAGTTACAACGTCGACCGTGCGACGAGAAAAAAAAAAAAAAAAAAAAAAAAAAAAAAAAACGTGGTGGGAGTTGCGATGCGGAAGTAAAGTCGCACAACGTGAATTGGACTTCAGGCTTGGTGCGATTTAGCTCGCGAAAATCGCCGCAGCGACGTCGGGTATCCCAACTTCTCACGGGTCTTTTTTCTTTTTTTTTCCCCACACGAGCGACGCAGCAATTGCGAAATCGCCCGTAAAATCGCTTCATGTGAATCAGGCTTAAGCGTCTGACTGTCGAGTGAATAGCTACTCTCCAAAAAAAAAAAAATTCTGTGCGTTCACTTCCCCGCACAACACTCGGAGAGCCAATCAGCGCAACCTACGGAGGCAGCTCAGCGAAATGCGGAAACATATGTTTAGACCAAAAAAACGCAGTCTGAGTTGCGACATTAAGCAATGCAAAACGTCACGCTTGCATTGCTGAATGTCACAACTCGGAATGCGCTTTTTGGTCTAAGCATATGTTTCGGCTTCGTCATTCGTTGAGCTGCCTCCGTAAGCTGCCGTGATTGGCTCTCCGAGTGTTGTGCGGGGAAGTAGACGCACATACTTTTTTATTAGAGTGTGGGGCTTTTTTAGTTCACTGACAGCTTCAAGAAACGCAGGGATTCGCTGGTTCCGAGCAAGTTATTATCGCTCCTCGGCCAAACAGATTGCGGCATAGGACGACGAGGACGTCAAACAACCAATCACGAAGCAAGAAGCGCGATACTAATGAGCCACAACCCTGCAGTTTTGCTGATGTGAGTGACTACATGGGGCAATCGTTTTGGGACGTCTACACTTTGCACACCGAGTCTAAAAAAGAAAAAAAAAAAACATCTGAACGTGCACTACGTATGTTTTATTGAAACCCATGGTTTAGTTATCTCAATTGTTCAATGTGTCCGAGAGCAAGTAAAGCGAACAGTTTTTTATTTAATTTCTTGCATACGCTTTAGTTAAATAGTTAAAAAAGAAACGTGTCCATGCAATTACTTTGTGCAAACATAACTTATAAAACGTTGTCGGGGAAAAAAAACACAAAAAAAAAAAACACACACACACACACATATATTTGCGCAAACTTCCGGGATATCAATGAATTTATAAGTCAACAAGAACGTTGCGAAATTTATGTGTGTTTTTTTAATGCATTTTTCAAATTGACTTTGACAAAAAAAGGTTAGATATCTGAAGCCAATCTCGGCACTGCCTGATTCTTTAGTAAGCGCAGCTTTTTATTTCTGCGTATTTTTATGCCTAATTATCTAAAAGCGTCGAGTTATTAAAATTATTTTTCTTTCTTTATTCAGATGTTTCTTTTTGCGTTTATGGCCATTTTTTTGGTGATAAAGCAATACTAGAGAAACGCGTTCCCTAATTAGAACGGGCCGCAAGAAACATAAGAGCCGCCACTGCCTGGGGTAATAAATTCGAAACGTTCTTCTTCCTCCCGAACGGGGCCTGATTAAATACTCGCGAATTCTATCAAATATTACGCTTCCCCTTTCAATGACCGCGACCACATGTCAACTTAAGGGCGAATATAACTGCTTTAAACGTCTGTACTGCTTATTATTCCATCCTCGGGCAAGCAGACCCAGTTCAATTAGCGGCTTGAATGAAATACGTTCATCTTAATGTTCTGAGAATATTTCGACGCTAGCCAGCTTCATTAGCCGAGACGATCCAGTTTCGCCCCGGGCTCGATATTCATTTTTGGGAAGGTTTTTTTGTTTTCTATTGATTACGACTAACATAATGGAACTTGCGCAGGCAGCGCGAACTTTTGCATAAACCGAAAAATATCCCCAAGCAAGAGATGAAGCATCCGACTTGAATCGTAAATCTCGCGAAGTTCTGAAGATTACATTTAAAATGAATTTTATGTTCAACAACTGAAAGATGCACTAGACGACGCACAAACGGTGCGGTATTTAGATTTTACTCATTCGTTTACCTATTTGTTTATTTAGGGTTCTCGTGAACTGCTGGTGCCTTAGTAATCATGCATGACAAGAAGATTGCAAATTAGAATAAACCCAAAGGAGCCATAAAACAATTTTTCTAATTTTGCTAAAACCTACTTACCCGTAGAATACCGCGCATCCACCCCATTCCACACTAAGCGCCGACTCCCAAATTTCTAAGATCCGAGAAAATATGCACAATACAATGATATGTAAAATTGATGACCGGACAAGCACCCATCCTCCGTTTTTTCGCGATTATCTCTAAATTTTGAGTGGGCGCTTGCTCGGTAATTTACGGTACAATCATCCAATAACGTTAAGAACTGAATAAACAGACTTGGTTTTTGTTTCTCAAGAATAGCAGTCGTCAACAACAACAACAAAAAAATCGAGAAATTTAGGTATTGTTTATTTCCTCAACTCGGAGCCAGAATAAGCGTCCGCGTAGCCTGGTGCCTATTCTATGCCGCCAACGTTAATCATACACCCACGTGCTAGGGTTGGCAAAGTGGAAAACACTACCATGCTGAGCTTCAGGCATTGTTAGAGTTCGGCTATTCTCATCACCACAGTGGTTGGACACCAGCCACTACCCGAGTGTCCGTCGAGGATTGTTGCGACACGCAGTTGAGTGCTCACGACGTTCTGGTGTCATATTCATGAGCTGAGCTCGACTCTCGTGCGGCGGGTGGTTTCGATCCCCCAATTACGTCATGAAGCTTTGCGACGGCAAGACTCAAAGAAATGCGGAGCGTAAGTTTGTCTGCTTCTCGCGTTGCGGCGATGTCGGAATGACATACTCTTATTGGCTCATTTGAGAAAGTATAGTGCATAGGCCTGAAGGCATCTAGCATTGATGTATACCCACTATCCTTCCATTCAAAGCTAATCAGAAGTCGGCATCGTTCTGACGTCACCATAACCCCTGCGCAAGAAGCAAACGACTTGCTGTCCGCATAGTCCCCTCTTATCCCCAAAAATCACCGCGACAAAGAAGCTTCTGAATCACAGTGGCGGTATGTGCGAGTGTACTGGGGCCAGACTAGCACCGGTACGCCACTGCAAAGCCACGAACATTTCAACCCGTGGAATATGAAGCGTCTGGCCATGCGCCGTGACGACTGCAGCGCCACCTCTGTGGCCTGATCGGTGTCGAATGGGCGTTTCTGTTTGGCTCACTCCGTGCAGTGCACGTGCTACTCACGCTGTTGTGCTTTCATTTCCATAGTGCATAGAAGCTTGGCATTGAACGTGCTTGCAGCAGCAGTGGAAGCAGGAGTATCCTCACTCTGGGTTGTGAATAAATTCCACCAGGTGGCGACACCTAAACTCCTCGCCGCGAATCGGCGGAGAGTCGGTCACTGACAAGCTGAGAACGGCAGGGAGGAGCTTCGGCCGGCCCTCCTCCCGGGCGAGCTTCCTAGCTTTGGCAACGCTTCGCCGTCTCGTTCGAGAAACCCGTCCCGGCGTTCTAGCTCTGTCAGTTACTACAGCGTGTAAAAGGTATCTTTGCGAACGCTTGCGAAACGGTACACGCGCTCGTTATCACGTGACGGGCGTCACGAGACCTATATATACGAACCAAACGACCCGAGCGAAGGACCTAGTAATCAGACGAACAGGCCGTCATGCAAATACAGCGAGAAAATCTCTCGCGTAATGAAGGGAATTACGCCCGACACGAACCTCTCGGAGCGAGCTTCAGATATATGTGTCGGCTGTTGGACAGCGATATAGCGACCGGGAGAAGGAAACCATGCACTCTGCCAGCCGGTCGGTCGCTTGTCTCCAACTTGTCCATTACCTCGACGGGTCTAAATTAGGGGGTGGGGTCGATGGGAGACAGAAAACCGGTGGGGCGTTTATCCGCTTATTGGATGGGGCGCACTCGACTTGGTCTCGCCCTGTCCTGGCTCGAATCAATACATGCCTTGCACCGACGTCAACTGCAGGTGGTGGCCTTGCCGCTGTGCGCGTACCTTTTAGTATCGTCGCGGCTGGACAGAGGGCGCGATATCCTACAACATTTCTGTGAGGGGTACACTCTAAAAAAAGGGCATCACCTTCCACCTTTTGTCCCATGTAATGCACTCCAAAACTTTAATTCGACGTACAGCTCACTATAGTCGAACAGACGGACCCAGATTTTACGAGGGGCTTGATAACGGTGCAGTATAACTTATTAAATAGCTAAAGTACGTATCAAAGACAGCAGAAAGAAAGCACTGAGCTTTTTTGAGTAGGGCCAAGAAAACCCCTAATATATTTGTTTTTGTAGTCAGTAACACGTACATTAGATATTTTAATAAGTTGTACCACACGGCTATCAAGCCTCTCGTGAAATTTAGTACCATCCGGTCGACGTCAGTGTGCTGTACGTCGAACTGAAGTTTCGGGGTGTATTATATTGGAAAAAGGGTGTAATAATACACCCTTTTTCTTAGAGTGTATAGTGTCTCCAGCTGGCACCGCTGCTCGGCGGGTCGCTGCTACCTCTCCGCTCACATGGCGCTCGAACACCTTCTGGGGAGGTTGTACAAACTCGACGTATGGGCCAGTTCCCTCCGGGGTCAACTTGGAGTTATTTCCAGATTAGTTAGACCGACGGGCCAGGAGGCTGCTTGCCTGCAAGGACTTACGCGAAACACCGTTTCCCTTAATCTTATAGAAAAACATAAACAAGCATTTATTTTTGTACGCAAAAAATATTTAGACAAGGCATATAAAAAAGGGGCAGAGCAACAATTTTTTGTAGTTTGCGCAAATACCGCTTAGAACGAATCCCTGACGTTTACGATCAATTAAACACGCGTTCGTCCCCCCCCCCCCCCCCCCCCAACCCCCCCCCCCCCCCCCCCCCCCCCCCGCAATAGACGTTGCAGGAAAAATGAAAGAAAAACGAGCGGCGTTCACCCCCTCAACTAGCAGCCAGAACAAGCGGCCACGTGATCTGGAGCCGATTATATGCCGCCAATATTAACATAGCCAGGCGTTAGGGTTCGGGTATTGTTGTCATTGCCGCGACTGAATTCGAATGGTTGTCTAGCTGTTCACTATCCCGAGCCCAAGTCGAGTGTTCACGCAATGTTCGAGTGGTTCAATCTATGAGCCGCATTCAAATATCGTCACTGGGGATACTGCGACCCCCCCCGCTATGTCATCAAGTTTTGCGAAGGAGAAACTGAAAGAAAACGCTCACTTTTATTCTGTTAATTACACCACATCAAAGAGGTCTCTTGGTCATTAACATTGCCTGGAGTATGCTTGGGACACACTAGTGCCAGAAAACTCGTGTAAAGTGAAAAACATTCCAATTGAATATCTATAGAGAGTTTTCATAGACCGCGTTTCCCCCTCCGCTAAGCCCTCTGCAACGAAGAAGTTGCTACTGCGCCTGCGCGCCGATGGCCTTGGCTGTAGAGTTCTGGGAATCGTAGCGGGTTGAGGAAAGTGTTGCGGGACGGCGAAAACGATCTACAAAAACTCCCTATCGCAACGCCTTTTTAAGGGCAGCACGAAGACGATTTTAAACTTTTTTTTTTTAAGAAAAGGGTGTTTTCCGACTTTGTAGGGACATGATAATATGCTCAATATTTTTATACAATTATATGACGCTTTTTATTTTGTGCAAAATAAATCAGCGAAACCGAAACTGACGTTTGACATTCCCGCCATACAACCTCTCCTAAAATAAAAGGTGACGTCAACAATAAACGGTCGTTTTTTTTTTTTTTTGAATTTTGTGTTCATTGGCTCAACTGGTGCGGCGAGCTCAAGCAGCGCTTTGTAATTTGAGAACGT
Source organism: Ixodes scapularis (assembly GCF_016920785.2). Lineage (NCBI taxonomy): Eukaryota > Metazoa > Arthropoda > Arachnida > Ixodida > Ixodidae > Ixodes > Ixodes scapularis. The sequence goes on from NW_024609879.1 coordinate 85,216,980, forward strand.
CGCACCGCAGACGTACCGCGTTGCGACTGCGAGTTACCAGCACAGTGCCTGTCGGACGGAGGAAAATAAAAAAGGGGGCCGCCGTCCGACAAGTTGCACGACGCCGACGTTGCTTCAGGTGGAGGCGCCACCTTCGTTGGGGCACCAGCAGACGACGCGTCGCGTGCAAAGCCATCGAAAGCAACTGAACGTCGCGTTTAGGTTTAAAGAACACGAATTGATGCGGCCATGATTTCTTTCTTAGCTACATATACGTAGTGCCCTTGCTATTCACACTGACATACGAATTTTCAACACTTTTCTAGAGCAACGTCTTTTTAAATGAGCCGGACTCGTGGCAACTTTATCAGATGAATCTTATCGGAATGAAGTTGTATCTTGTTCTCTCATCGGCGCTGTCAAATAACTGATCACAGTTTTCGCATAAGCACATTCAGGGAAGCATTTCAATAAGTGCGACCGAAACCTTTATATTACGAGGTAGGCGTATGTTGTCTTCAACAATGCTTTCATTTCATGAGCAGTAAATGACTCGCTCGCTCGCGTAGCTGCTCCTTCGCTCGTACTGATGGTGAAACAAAAGTCGAGCTAAAATCACATGACGGGCTGGTTGATTATACATTACACAAATAAAGGTATAGCCCAAAAGACGGGGACATGTAGAAGCATAGAGGAGGCTATGGTAGAAGACACAGACACGACGAGCGGTCCTTCGTATCTTTATCTTCTACTTGTCGTCGTCTTTTGCACTACCCTTTATTTGTGCAGAGGTTAAGCCCACAATAATTAGCATGTAGAAATATTCAAGCAGAAAGAAGCATATGTTCTCCCGTCCAGCGTGCTGTCTAAAGAGTGCTTCACACGCTTGATTCTAGCTTATTAGAGCGAGAAAACCACGAGCCGCACGTGGAAACACTAAAAGTCACAGACTTCTTTCCAGCGAAAGTGCGAGCATGAGTGCTAATGAGAACTACACTTTTTACAGAACCACTTTCTCGCCATTCTGACTATTGCAACTTCCCTTGCACCGAAGACAACGTGTAAATTTTGCTAGTGATATATATATATATATATATATATATATATATATATATATATATATATATATATATATATATATATATATATATATATATATGTATATATATGTATATTTATATATTATTGCTACACGCATTTGAAGACCAGCTGCCCAACACTAACGTCCGAACAGGTATAGTCCAGCCGCTGGTGCCACCCCCCCCCCCCCCCCCCCCTCGAAACTTTTTCTAAATTTAAAGTAAACAATGGGAGCTATCTGTACGCCAACGTAAAGTGTTGCTGAGAGCTCGAGCGTAGACATACGTTGTGTCAGGCTTGGGAAATGTTCACTCATGAAGCTACAAAACGCTGCGTCTCTCCATAACTGCCCGGCTTTTTTTTTGGAGGCGTGCTGTTTTACAGTTGCAAAGGGTGGCAGCAAGTGAGCACGATCATCCTCGTGTACAGCATCTACTTTCTCGAGCACGGACTGAGATTCTTGTCTTCAAAACTTACGCTAACTATTCGATTAAAAAAAGGAAAAAGCAGAACGCACGTTCAGCTGATCGTTACATCCAATGATCGTCGCAGAGTGCCGAAAAGAGATAGGGATCGGTATTGAAGTACTGAAGACATGCGTTCTTCGGCCAAACAAAAAGTACCTAAAAAAACAGATGGCAAAAAAGAAAAGCCCTTTGAGGCAGACAGTATTGATTACGAGAAGTCCAGAGCATTCCCATACGAGCCCCGGCGTTAGCCTCCCGAGAGCCTCTATTCCCAGAGAGTTTCCAACTGGTCGATCGTGGTCACGTGGTTTATGGTCCGTGTTTGCAATACGAGCTGCGAGGAGCCGCCGAAGGCGTTGCTCGTCTGTAAACATCTTCGCCTTTCAGCCTGCCTTCCTCCTCGCAACACACATAAAAAGAAAAACGCAGTGCATGCGTTTTTATGACCAGTATCCGTAGAAGGCGACCGCCATTACATTGCAAACGTTCCCCATGGTTTGAGATGGATCCCGTATCCGGTCGTGTACGCTATATACGTGACCGGATATTGGAAGACTAGCGGAGTCCAAATCCCGGCTCCGCACAAAAGATGTTTGTTTTTCGGCGGCTTCGTAACACTCATCCGCATATTTTTGATTACTTCCTCCTTTGGAGACCGAGTTTCTTAACGCACCGCAGCTGAGAGCATGTGTAAGAGAAAGTGCAGATCCCATGGATCCTGGGTTCAATGCCCACCCCTGCCCGATTCGATTTGGATGAGAATCATACCGGCGTGCGGTCGTGTATCACTACTGCGTGATGCTCGTGAAAGACACCGGGTAGCAGTCGGTACCGCACTGGCTAAGTTTCTCGTCTACGGTGGGTAGCAACGTAGCCACACTCTGACAGACTAAACTCCCGCTAAATAAACATCTGACTCATTATATTTTTGTTAAATGTCTCGGAGCGTATGTAAATTTAGACGGCGAGTTGCTTCCGCGGATGCTGGCTTCAGGTAATAAACAGTTGCTATCGTACTCAACCCCAGGAAGCAGGGACATCGACTAGCGCCATCTCTTGGCAGATGCGCGTAAACAGCCAAATAAAAATAAAATTTACCAGAAAAAAAAAACAAAAAAACGAGTAACTGAACTTTCTCCAACATATAAGATAAGTCAGATTTATTAGTCCTGAAAAACGTTTCATTAACCTACGACTCTTTTTGTAGGTTCCTGGAGAAAACAGGTGCGAATTTTCTCTATTGACTCGCACGAGAATCTTCGTTCTGTTTTTAGTTTTATCAAATTTACGAAAAAAACAATTAGGTATCTTATATATTTCTCCGAGGGATATATAGTAGGGACTGTACGCTATCAAATTTTGTACGAATCTAACCTATTACTGGATTTTCCTGGGTTCACAGAGCGATAATTTATTAAATCTTCGCCTCCTGCCCTGATTATGTCTCTTTCCCGCAGCATGACAAATACTACAGGGAAGAACACTTTAAATTTACGCAGTCACACTTGTGTAAAATACGTTTTTGCAATATCTCGCTATTTTGCCACTCTGGTGCAATCTTAATTTTTAAAATGTATTTCTGGCTCATAACTGGGTATATATTTTTTCCAAATTTGATAAAGCTTTTTCTATTTTTATTTTTTAAGGGGATTTGGCGTTTCGACGGATTCGGCGTTTTTATGAAAATTGGTTATAACTTCATAAATTTACGCAAAAACATCGAATCTTTGAAAAAATAAACAAAAACAAGAAACAGAATTCTAGAAAATAATATAAACACCGAAAACGCCGAACCCTACTCATACCTCGTCGCGACGGAAAGAACGGAAGACCTCACAGCCAATCCGTAGGGTGGTAAGCATTTTGTCAACCGCCTGATTATCGGTATTCGGACCGTAAAAAAAAAAAAAAAAAAGGGGGGGGGGGGGTGGGGAGGGGGGGGGAGTTGGCGTTATTGAGCTTGGGTACAGCCGTTTATGAGTTCACTTCGCAAGATAATATTGAACGGTCTGAAGCAATCAGGTGATCACTTTTTGTACCTAATGGTGGTGATTTTAGGGTAGAATTTTTTACTGCGTTATATCGACTGTCCCCGTTACAGCAAAAAAGAAAAAAAGAAGAAGTCAGGCAGTTTAGTCCTTATGTGGCATGTTTTAAGCCTACCTCCTAAGATATCTTCGTTCTGTACTTTAAACTAGTGGCACAAAATGCATCAACCTATCTACATGAAGAACTGCGTGTTATGCAGAATTCGAAGACCGTAAGGGTCAAAAAGCGCGTTTTGCGCGAACTAGTGAAAGTGTAATTGCAGTTGTCGCCAACGACGACGTTGCCAAAGCGTCCAGATGATATACATTCCGGCAACATTTAGAGACGACTTCTCATTTCAGTTGAGCGTAGCTCGTCTGGACTCTGGTATGGTGTGTTACGAATTGCTTACTTTATTTCAGACAGTCATATTTTTCATTTGCGCATGCAGTCAATTGAATTTGTGATTTTTGATATTGAAGCTCATGTTGATTCGCTTGAGTGCGAGGGAAGAGAGAGATATGAAAGGAGCACGAGAAGGATGAGAGGTTTGCGAGATTCGCTCTGGTTGTTGAGATGAGATGCGCTGAAGGTGGCTACTTTAAACGAATCCGGTCCGAAAGAGCAGATCTACTAATTTTTAATGAAGTGCGCTTACGTCAGGAACCCGGAGCGTTCAAGCTATATGGCCTAGAGTTATGTTAACATCTACTGAAAGAGTCGTACTACACGATTCCCAAGGAACTCTGCGAGATTCGCCCTGATTGCTGGGATAAAAAAAAGTGAAAGATGTTTACAATTCTCTGTAATGCGAAATTGGAGCGCAGCTCTTGAGGAGGAGGAGGGAAAGGTACGGAGGGGAAGATGTGCCCCTCCTCCTCCCCCTCCCCTCCTTCTCTACTCCCATTTAGCGAAAAATGTTCGCTAAATTGTCTGCTAAATTTAACGGAAAATTCACAACAATCTTTTCCGCTAAATGTAGCGGAACATTTCCCCGCTAAATTTACCGGGGATTCGGCAAACCTTTTTGCTCTAAATGTAGCAGAAGGATTTTCCCGCTAAATTTAGCGGGAAATTTAGCAAACATTTCCCGCTAAATTTAGTGGGTTAATTGTTTCCCCGCTAAACTAAGCGGATTGAGTTTCCCCGCCATATTTAGCGGGGAAGATATGACCAGTGCAAATTAAATACTCTCCAGTGGGAGTAAATAAGATAGAAAATTCACACTTTTAGAATTTTAAATGTAACTTCATAAAAGCATCAAAAGAAGTAGCCTCTAAGACTGCCCGAGAATTGTTGGCCATCAGCATTCCCCCTTTGTCTATACTTCGTTTAACCTTATTGTTCAGACACAGCCGACGCTACGAGCTGATGCTACCAATAAGACAACATCAAAAACGCACCATCATAATGTTCGTCATTGTATCTATACGTGTTCTATTATCGCAGATCCAATCCTAAAAACAAAAAGGCCTAGTGACTTGCGCCTTTGGTGCTGCTTGATTGGTCCATTACTTCGTAACGTCAGATACGTCTGGACTGAAACTAAACTAATATCTCTGATGCGTGAAGCTACATTTCCTCAGAAATGGAGGCGGCCAGATTCAGATGGTGAAATAAATGGAGGCCGGAAAGATTCATAAAAGAGGAGGCTAGGATAGCAGTAAGCCCGTTCTTCCCTACCTCGCTTTGACGGCGTCATCTCGCGGGTACTCCGGCGATTTGCTTCAGCTACCCGAACGAAATATATTTTCGGAATCACCGTCTTTCATCATTTCCGATATGGTATTTATACTTTGTATCATCCTACGATGAACTAAAGGCCCAAGCCACGGGCTGCCAGGTCCGATCACGTCCGACGCTATACTATAACATGCTTAGTATTGATTGGAGGTGGACGAATAATGCTCCGAACCCAAAAGCGCGCTGCATCATTCTTATAGCTTCGACACTGCAAAGAGCCTGTACGTCTTGGCTTTTTTACAATGTAAAACTGTTGAGTCACTCACTGCTATTCGATTCGCACCACTGTCCGCCCATATCGAAGCGAAATGGCACACAATTTCCAAGTGGCTCGTGATTGGATCTGGCGGTCCGTAGCTTTTCTCTTTCGTCCATCGTAGGGTGAGACGAAGTAGAGTATCGCTAAATTCAGAATAGTTATCGTGAATTCGGCAAGTGAATATGATGCCAAAACAAACATTCGAATATACCCATGCTTTTCAATGCCATGACGTCAGGGGAAGGCAGGCTTGCAGATCGAGGGGGCAGTCGAAAAATCTACAATGCCGAGCATTTGTTTCGTGCTGCTGCGCGGGTGCTGGAGTGAGCTTCCAAAGCACTCATTTGACACCATGAAACTGCTTGTAATCAGTTGGGAACAAAGTCTATAGAGTCCAAAGAGTCAATCCCTGCAAACGTTACGAGGCTACCTTAGTTGTGGAACTCCCGCGGGAGGGGCTACCCCCCTTTCTCACTTTAGTTCACCTCCCGTCGCTCGAAGCGCCTTCTAGATTTTAGTTTACAAACTGTGTTTTCCCTAGAGTACTATGGAACGGCATCTAGACGGCAGCGCTTCGAAACATACGTATTCCATAGAATACAGTGCAGTTACCATAGCAGCCGTCTGGCGCGTCAAACGACGGGAGGTAAGTAGTGGTGAGTGCAGTGGGGTACTGCTCGTGCATGCAGCGTCTACGAGCAGTTCAAACCTGAGGTAAGACGTCGTCGTGTTTCTTCCACCCAGTCTCAGGTAGTCTAAAAAAAATGGTAAACTTACACCAGCTCGCCTGCGCTCTAAGTGTTTTTTGAATAACTGGTTTTTACATTGATCCTTGCCTTACACTGACGTCACTTTTTTATTGTTGCCAGTAGATACTTTCACTTTGAAAAACACGGCGAGGGCCATATTTGTAAATTCAATAACTTTGCGGGAAAAATAATTGTTTTGGCCCAATACCTGGGTTACTATTTCAGCAATGTTTGATGGTGTTGAAAAGGTTCAAGCAAATCGGAGACTTTTAAGAAAACGCCGGAGTACCTCTTAGGGTTGACATGCCACGTGGCGTGAAAACTTGGAACTAGGCCGACGTGTCCCGGAAAGCTGGCCATGTACTATGCAGCTCCCTTTTGTACGCAGCGGGGTGGGGGGAGGAGGAATGGTTAGCGCACTGCTTACTCTAGGGAGTTTTAGTAGACCATTTCCGCAGCCCGCTAAGCACCCGTATAGCGCTTCGTAATCGGCCGCAGCACCTTCAGCTATGCAGGCAGGGCTGGCGGCGCGCCCCCGTGCCCAGCTGCGGCGTTTTCTTTACGAATACTATAGCGTAGGAGAAAAGCGATCTACTACAACTCCCTATTGACCGAGCGCACTTCGACGTCAAACAAATAGCTGCGCTCCGTTGATGGCACTCTCTCCCGTAGCCGTGCTACGATGCGACTAATACCGACTCGAGCAGCTTACGACCGTGTGTCTTAAAACCTCTTAAAATTATTTTACGACGAGAGAACGCTGGTGCCATCTATCAGGTAATAATGGAAAACTTAACATTTTCGAATATTTCACTTTTTTTTTTTTCGGATATTCGGTGGTGGTCCATGAGTTTGGAGCAATTTTTGGAGCAGAAAACATCACATTATGCAGCACCTTTGTATCAGGAAAAATCTCTTTTTCGAGCAGCATTGGAGCAGGACATAGGGAAGTTTGGAGCAATTCGGTGCAGTTTCCTATTAGTGATGCCAGCATGCATTCATGCGATCGGTTACGTGATGCCCATAAAAAACCCAAAGTTAGCAGTTATACTGAACAATAGTTGGTGACGGTTTAAGAGTAAAGTGGAAGTCCCCCCTCCTCTTTCCACTCTTGCAGATCAAACGCTGCACTTTACTCTTAACTTGTCACAAACTATAGTCACATGCCCTTCGACGGCTGTGAAGCTGTGCCATAAACAGTCAGATCCGTGTTTCCTTTTCATTAGCGCCAGTAGATATGCATGAGCAGGTTTCATGTAAGCGTATCAACTATAACCATTGAGAAGTCTGTGCAGAGTACCAATTTAACTTTAGATTAGGCGTCTACGTTTTGGCTAATTAAGGGGCCGGTTTGGGGACCAGGGTCAGAAAATGGATAAGATTACATAAATAAGAAAATGATAAATAAAAAGTAAAGCATTTTATTACAAAAATAAAAACAGCAAAAAAATGTAAGATGGTTGATTACATATATACTTTATTCTTTAATGCAATGTATGACATTACAAAGTAACTGTTACCGAGAAAACTGACCAGGCATAAATCAAAGTGCATATATTAACACAGGGCAAAAAACTGAGAATGCAAGATGTGATGATAAAAATATGCAAGAGTTATGAAACAGATCATAGTTACACGTACATGAAACAGGGAACTACGAATATAGTGATGGCCGCTGATGACAATGCATAACAAATAGGCGACCGAACCCCCATTTTGATGCAGATTTTCTGTTTTTTTTTATATCTTCGCTTGCGCTTCTAAAGCGCGTCGCAACGCACCTCTTTATTTTTTTCACGCGCTTTTATTTTTGCGTTTGTAGATGTGGGCCGGCGGGCCGGGCATCACTGGAAAGACCGCGGCCATCTGGGGGGCGGGCGCAGCGGCTCCGCGGGACGGGGTTTTAAGACTCCTGCTCTAGATAGAGAGATAAATTGGCACTACACGAAGTCTTATTACGTGAAACGTGCAAATATTCAATACAATATCCTGGGTCTTCCCTAATGTATAGACATTTTAACGAGTAGTAGGCTCAAGGATGCACATCATTTGACGTGAAAATGGCAACAATTTGTAACCAAGCAGCACCGACCGAGCATGTTAACGAAACAGGAACCATGTGTGAACAGATTCCTGTAAAGCATTGTCACGCTTCTTAACATGAGCGAGCAGAAAACAAAATTACTTTTGCGTGCTATTCTTCAGTAGTGCGCTTCGCAATGAAACGAAACTGTTAAAACTACGCTGCGTTTAGAATGTCGGTGAAATTGGTGCGAAACCTGTGAAACAATGCCGTGAAGCCGGAAACCTGGATTGGAGTGGGATGGCCAGGTGGGATGGATGGATGGATGGTAATGGCTATACCCTTTGTAACCAGCGGCAGCTTGCGCCACCTAACCTAGCTTTTCGTCATCCCTTCTTTGTAAAATTTGTATAAAATTTGTACTAGCACAACCCTTTAAAGTGTTCCCATTGCCTGTTTTTATCTGTATTTTCACCCCTCCCTAGATCTTTTCCGCAAATCTTCCAATCTCTTCTTACCTACCGCAATTCTTTCCCTATCCATTCGTCCATCCGTGTCTGCAAATCCCAGTGCCCCCTCCAAATCCGAAGTCCCCCCCCCCCCCCCCCCCCCCCCCAATAAGGTGGGACGAAGCTTCGTGCACCTTAAAATTACATGCTCTATAGTTTCCCTTTCGCTGTTGCATACGTCGCGTATAGAGTGTCTATTTCCTAGAATTTAGCACTATATGTTTTCGATCTCAGCACACCCGTTCTAGCTCAAACAACATGGAGCTTCCCAATAAAATATCATACATATCTTCCTTCTTTATTTCTTGCTTTTGTGCCCTGTATATTGTTAAAGCTCATTTCCTCTGCATTCTCTCTTCCCATAATTTCCTCTTCGTTTCCTTTACTCCCTTTTCTACTTATATGCTCTGATCGGCCCCACCTCGTTGAATGTATTTAAATCTCAGCTTGCGGGTTCGGTTTGTCCACTTAGTATTTAGACTTTTCATATTTGTATACTTTCCCGGCCTCCGCGTATCCTCAATTTCAGCTAGTCTTTGTTCAAAGTTTAATTTACTGATCGCTTCTCTACTCTCGAAAGATGCCGAATCCATATCCCCCTGTACTCCTTCATTTGGTGTATTCCCATGTGCCCCCAATGACAACCTACCCACACTCCTTTGGTGCATCACCAAACTTGCCTGGATTTCTGACCTCACGCACAATACCGCATTCCCAAATGACAGTCCTGACAACATGACTCCCTTCCATACACCCCTACAGACTTCATATCTATTTTAGTTCCGGAGTGTCCTGTGTTTCATGATAGCTACATCCCGTTTCCCCTTTATTACAGTATCTTCATGTTCTTTTAGATACTTTCTTCCCACATTTAACCATACTCCCTGATATTTGCACTTTTCTGTACGTGTTATATCACAGTGTCTTGCATCTCCAGAGGTTCCCCCTTCGCGTCGTTATGAACTAGTGTCCCAGACTTGTCCCTACTGAAGTTTAGGCCTAAAGTGTCCCCTTCCTTGCCACAAATACTAATTAGTGCCTGCATTGTCTTTCAACTCTCTGCTACAAGTACAATATCATCTTCATACATCAGCCCTGGTAAATTTTGATTTACTTTTTTTCCTCTCTCCATGTAAGTCAGATCAAATTCTAAATTGCATTGCTCTAATCTTTTTTTCCATTTTACTAAGGTATATCATAAAGAGCAGGGGACACAATGGGCAGCCCTGCCTAATTCCTCTTTTTATTGCTGCTTGTTTTGTGGTTTCGGTTTCCCAAGTTTTAACTACACTGTTATCTGCATATATATGTTCTAGAACTTAATCACATTTTCATTTAATCCATATCCTTTCAACCCCACTGAATTCCCGCAGTTTCCTGACGAAAACGAAAACTCTTCCAAAAGCCAATTCGTTCGCAGCTTTGCTCTCTTTGGAACAGTTTGGCGCGATGTTTCCCTTTGGGCGCCGAGAGGCGCAGGCAAGGGGGAATTTATCGAAATGGCGCAAATGGCGCAACTGGTTTACCCCTGCGTATTAATCTGACTTTCTTGGCATGGAAAAAACTTAATGATGATGCTTTAACCGATCATTTGTCATAAATTGTAAGTATATCTTTATCTCTAAAATACCATGAAACCTTCTAGTGAAATGCAGTTCCAGGATCTCCTCGTAGATGGCGCCAGCGTGCCGGCGTGTCCTCTCCTCATGACAGATCACGAGAACTCTGTCGTAAGCAAATGCAAGTGTGTGAAAGGGACTTAAAGCTATCGTTTTTAAACTCACTATACTTCGTCTCATCCTACGATGGACTAAAGGCCAAAGCTGCGGGCCGCCAGGTCCAATCACGTTCTACGCTAAACTATGACATGCCTAACATTGATTAAGGATGGACGAATAATGCTCCTAATCAAAATGCGCTGCATCTTTTCTATAGCTTCGACGCTGCGAAGAGCCTGTATGTCGTGGCTTTCTTTGCAATGTAAAATTCATGAGTCACTCAGTAACGTTCATCGCAGCGAAATACCAGGCAATTGCCAAGTGGCTCGTGATTAGATCTAGTGGTTCGTAGCTTTTGCCTTTAGTCCATCGTAGGGTGAGAAGAAGTATATAGATGAGAAGGGTTTTCGGCCAACTTATCTCGGGTACAGTTTCCTGAGTTTACCCCACTGGGTTGAGTGCTTTGATTAAACTTGAGGGGTTTGTTGCTTCCGACGGCGTTGGAGGTGCCGTTGCCGTATATAACAGAAGCTGTGTGGCAGAAGGGACCTTCGGTAAACAGTTGCCGTGTTTCCGCGCACCGCACCACTAATGGCTTACTTTTAAGCGCGCGCTAGGAGTGATATCGGGACTCTGAGGCGCGCGCTTAAAAGCAAAGCTAGTGTTAAGTACAATAGGCGGAACACGGTAACGGTTTCCTAAAAGTTCATAATAAAACGTGTACCTGTATTTAAGAAGGGTGCTGTGTACACCCGTCTTCTTTATGTTCCCTCGATCGTTTTCGGGGTTTCGAGGCGCGAACTTTCGCGAGCCCACCTGAGTCCTAGTTCGTTTTATTTTGTCCAGCGGTCTTCGAAACATGTTTCTAATCGTCTTTCCTAGAAAAAGAAAGCAAGAAGTGCGGAGTAACGCAATTTTAAAATTGAAAAAAAGACCGTAGCATGGAAAGCCCGACTCCAGTTGTCTCTGAAGAACAGGGGATAAAAAGTAGAAAGAGAAAATAAAAGGAGACGACGAAGGCGTTCCTTCTTTAAACATCAAACTACCCCACAATTACAGAAACAACTTCTGTTCCTTGTTTACTGAAGGCCATTGTACAGCGTTTCTCGGAAACGGGAAGGGCCTCATACAGTTTCGCGATGTTTGCGTTGCGGCTTTCCCGCTTTACCAGAACGGCAATTCAGAGGGCCGAAAGCGGATGTATCGCCGGCCTAGTTTCTGGGCGATATTTTCCGACCAAAAGGCCGTTCTTCGTATAAGCAAAGAAAGAAAGTGTTCTGTCGGCTTTCTTGCCGAATTTACGGACACCATCAAAGCTTTGTATTGAACAGGACACTCGAGCTGCTGACACGCTGTTAATACATCGTACAAAAGAGAGCCTGAAGACACTGTATGAGGGGTGCGTCGTTCTTGTTGGATGGACCTGACACATTGATCATACAAAAACTGTCTGCAGGCACGTGTAAGAGGCAAACATGCATAAAAAGCTAATGAAAAAGTGTGCTCCATTAACCGAATACGCGGCGAAGAAACTTCTCCCGGCAGCAAGTTCGCTTAAAAGAATTAAACACAAGAAAATACCATACGAAAGGACGAAAACGTTTTCAGCAACCATATATATAACGATAAATGGTCCGTTTAATATATCGTACTGGATTAGTTTCCACACCAAAAAAAAAAAAAAAAAAAAAAAAAACCGACCTGAAACAATTGTCTCTCCAAATTTAGGAATAGATTAAAAAAAAATGCGTGCCCAAACACTTGGCTTACCTCAATAACTAGCATGGCCCATCATGCTTATAAAAAATGCGAAATGCCGTTGTTAAGACTGACGACGATTGGGCTGGTTGGGTGACCACTTCCAAAACGCGCATATATAGTTCACACACAGCGATTGAGATATGAGTGAGTCATCCTTTTTTTTTCATACAATACATAAAAACACGGGTAATTAAAAAAAATTGTTAAATTGATTAACTAAATAAAGGTGATCTTATATTCGTAAAATTAGCAGCAAGTTCTAGAATTGCGCACCCAAAAGCTTTGCGTCCAAGCAAAACAAAAATATTATTGCGCCAATTTGCTTCGCGTCATCTTAAACGCGGGTTGGGCTGGGCGCATGCGCGGTGGCGACTTCGATATTTCTTCGCGTGCGTAAAGCTTTTGGGTAGGCCATCCTAAAACGCCATAATGATTATATACGCCACGCACCGTTCAGAGGGTGCGTGCGTCGATGCCAGACGGGCGCCGTAAATAAGAGAAAAATCGGTTATCGTTTTTCTTTTTTGCTTTCTATTTGTGTAAGTTTGTTCGTTGAAATTTCGGTGCAATCCTAGCACCACCTTCGGGTGTACCTCTGTGGTAAATTGGAGCGCGATGCTTTCGCAAGCCGATTGATGAGGTCGCTTTGAAAGCTTCCCCCGGATTCGTGAGCACGAGGCCGGGAGACCCTTCAGACTTCTTAGTGTGCAGTCTCCGACAGCTTAGAAAACACTTCTTATTTTAACGCGCTCTGTGATTCGTTGCCGGGAGTTCTTATCGCCGAATGCAGGAATCTCATTGGTTGCTGAGCGATAATGAGATGCAGGGGACTCGTCTTGTGGCGAATATACGTCCCCTGCATCTTATTGCCACTCAGCGTTTCTTAAAGACGTCAGTGTTTGCTTCCAAATTTTTGTACATGTATCATGTGGGCAACCTGGAGATGGGTGGATGGATCCTAACGGCTGTGCCATTTATATCGGGCGGTAGTTTGCGCCACCTAGCCCAGAAATTAAGAAAGAAAAGATGCAAAGCATTGGACCAGGTTGCCCGTACGCTAAATCGTCTGGCCATTTCCTCCGCGAGGGGTACCCAAGTGCAATCGGTCACGGCAGGCTACGCGAGTGGCGCTCCGGCCTTCATAGAAGGCCGGCGCGAAGAATGCGCGAGGCCTTTTGGGTCCCGGTGCGAGCGAGAAGAAGGAATAAAGGACTGCGTGGTGTTGAAGAAGTGGCGGTGTGTCATTCTCGGCACATTCCATATTCTATTACGTTGTGCCACACGGGAGAAAATGGTTGTTCATGGGCACAAAAATAAAGAGATCATGATGATGATAATGACGACGATTATAAAAGTCTGAGCATCTACACTGAGCCTGCCGGGAGAATGTGGAAAGCCATGATCCGTGTCAGACCACGACTTTCATTGCTTCGTGACTGCAGAGCAGAGATGGCAAGAATTAAAAAAAAAGGAATTATATTACATTACTTACTTTCCTGAAAACAGCAAAAACGTAATTAAATTACATCACAAATTACCCCAGACTAAAAGTAATGACATTGCATTACAATTTCTTAACAAAAGTGTTGAAATTACTTTCACATTACTTTTGATTACCTTGAAGCAGTAATCCGTGCTCATTTTATTTCCCGTATCTATATCAAAACTCAGACCTTCCTGTTTACACCGCAACAGCCTTATGCTCCTCCAAGTGAACCATGCTGAACAGTCGTTTTCCTGGCGCACATGACATAAGTATTAAACTGGGTGAAAGGCCTTTTTAATTGTGACTCAAAGACAGTCGACTCAGCGGTTTCGGTGTTCATTCAACGGTAAAGTCACTTACTAAAAGGGTGGTATGCTTCCTTCTACCTGATTTAGAAGAAGTTATAGTCCATGTCAGTTGTTTAGCCAAGCCATGATAGCTCGTTCTTAGAAAGAGTCGTCACGTGAAACGTCTACCTTCCGCCTCAGACGCAGCATGATCCTATCCTCCCAAACGCACTAGTTGACGTATTCCCAGTCATTCCTCTCAAAGAGTATTGTTCCCAAACACCCAAAGAGCCCAAGTATTTTTCACCCCCCAAGTATTTGTCACCCCAAGGGGGCTCGATAATTCATAAGCACTAGAGTCGCCAATTGAGGAAAGGACTGACGCAAACTTCCTAAATTGTGTACTTTCCCAACAAACGGGTAGCGATATCTGCTCATAGGATATTTCCGAATAAACTTCCCAATCAAAGGCAGCGAGGCATACCGCGAGCGGCGTGCACCTGCTTTGCTCGAGGACGCTCAAAACGTGTTCACAATCGTCGAAGCTTACGGTTCGACCTTGCTTGACAAAAGTACAAGAAGGCTGGGGGTTTGTTTGTCCTTTCCTCTCAGGTTTTAAAATGCGTTGACCTCACGGGTGATGTGTTTTTCGCCTTGTAGCCTATAAGCCATTCATCCTTAAGCTGACAGTGCGGAGGAGGCTACGTGCTCGTTGGAACAATCACACGTCATTTTTCGCCACGTAACCACGCCCTTATTCATACCCACGCGCAGGGAAAGGGACTGGTCAGGTGATACAAGGCAGGTGTTTGATTGGGCGCGGTAGGTCTGCGCTCTTTTACTCCTACTCCGACGCTTTGAGTTCCTATACTCCGAGCGCAGCAACTAAACGGCACATGGCGTACTGGAGGAGCGCGACACACAGAAACTATAAACGAGCCCCACGAGCTCCTTCCGACCGTACGGTTATGACAAACCCGGCCTCTCGTGGATACGGGTGGCAGAAGCCGAAATTATTTCCAAGATAAATTGATTAGGCCTGTGTGTAGCGGCAGGGTGTGAAGTAAAAGAGGAAACGACGACGTTATGAAGTTTCTACGAACGTTTTAATATTCCTGAAAGGTTTGAAGACTGCCTTCGAGCACGTATGCGGAAAGTTACCTTGGTTCATTTATTTATTGACCATGCATGATGTTCAGATTTAAATTAAAGACAACATTGTTGTTCCCGCTTGTCGACGCAGGAAACCCTCAAACTTGTCAGATATTTCGTGGTTCTGTCTTGCAGCGCCAGAGGGAAGCTACGCCGATACCGGCTCACCATCGTTCAATGGATAGCATGTCAATTCGTTTTCAGGCGAGATGCATGAACAAACATTTTCCGCAACGCTAAGTGGTATGTTTCTGCTTTCCAATCAAAGTACCTTGATTCGATGGGTTCTAAAAAGGGCCAGCGGTCTGACTGTCTTCTCATCTCAACTTTTCTGTCGCAGTGGCTGTGCTATTGGCACGCTGCCGTTCAATAGATCAATTCGTTTTCAGGCAAGACGCACGAACAAACCTTTCCCGCAACGTTAACTGATGTTTCGGCTTTCTAATCGAAGTATCTTTATTCACTGGGTTATGCATTATAAAAGGGGTAGCGGTCCGAATGTCTCTTGATCTAAATAATCCTTCTGTCGCTCTGCTATCGGCACGCTACCATTTGATATATGAATTCGTTTTCAGGCGAGATACACGAACAAACCTTTTTCGGAACGCTAAGTGCTGTCTTGGCTTTCAAATCAAATCGTTTTTACCTGCTGGATTAAGCACTAATCAACTGAAAAGGGCAGCGATCCGGCTATGCCTTTCGTCCTAATGGTCTCGACAACAGCGCAGCCATCTTGTTTGTGGACGTGACGTCACGGAGTGCGAAGAAGTCACTCGTGCTCCGAGAAAGACACGGTGCTTGAAGAGCGCGCTCGAGTGTCAGTCTCCGGTGGCACTCCTGTCCATTTAGTGAAAGGAGCGCCAAACTCCCGCGCTCCGGAGCACGGACTTAACGCGCCCATCGGTTCTGGTTTGCTTGCAGCTCCCACCGCACTGTCAGCTTATAGGATGCACGAAGTACAGTATCGTCATTATAACGTAACTCCGTGAATGTCTTGCCTGGAGTTCGTAAACCGTGGCCTTCCAGCGATGTCTTTACACGTAAGCTTTTCTCCTTCGCCTTTCCAATCCTCCTTTGTGCTCAGTTGGCCGTTTTTTTTATTTTTTCTGATGTCTCTTTCGCAGCATTTCACCATTAAAATTAACTTATTTCTTTTTTTTAAAGCTTGCAAACGAACGGTCCAATTTGGAACAAAAGTAATTTAAAAAAAGTAATAAGTAATTGTCTTGAAACTACTTCCTGAAAGTAATTCATTACATTACTCAATTACCAGCTTAGAGAAGTAATTCATTGCATTACTCATTACCACAAAAAGTAATTTAATTACTGTAATTGTATAACAGTAATGTCATTACTGCCATCTCTGTGCAGAGTATCCTCACTGAATCGCAGTGATCGACTGTTCAAGTGCCTAGCGGGAAATTAGACGCACGCGGGCATTTCTTCCCAGTGCAAAACGCCCTCCGAACTTGAAAACGGCGAACGAACGATCGCTTAGGAAGAGTAGCCATGGAGGCTGTTCCTACAAACTGATAATTTGTTTGACGTGGTCGTAATCATCCTTCTCTCTATGTCTCTCTCTCTCTCTCTCTCTCTCTCTCTCTCTCTCTCTATATATATATATATATATATATATATATATATATATATATATATATATATATATATATATTGCTTGAGTATCCGACTCTATAGTAACTCAACTGAGAGGGGAAAAGAATCGTAAAACTCACTATCTTTGAGAACTCCGCCGCCCATAGAACTCGCGATGCAGTTTACAAAGGCGAGTTTGTTCCACATTATGACATCTTTTCTCCTAAATGTTTGCGCCATAGCCCTGCGATACCACTCGTACGAGCACAGACACACCCCTAAAGACTTCGAAGGCCTCAACATTAAACATCAAAAGAATGCCCCGCGTTGCCGCGATGCAGTCGTAAACACCGGTTAGAGTCGCATTGATAGCCATTACGCGCGCGCGCTCCCCAAACCATACACACTCGCTGAAGCGCGAAAATACTCGAGATATCCTTCGAAAATTCGGAAGAGAGTCGAGAACTCCAAAGTTGCCGATTCCAAATAATAATAATAATAAAAAACAAGTGCGCAAGAGGTTGTTTTATTCAAACCACCGAAACGTTATTACTTCTCGAACAAAGCTAGCCGCCGTCTCGAGAAAGTACCGCCCACAACACTTGGCAAAGAGCGAAGGCTACGGCCCCTTGGTCCAGTAGGGAATCTTCGTAGATCGTTTTCGCCAACCCACAACCCTCTCCGCAACCCGCTACGTTACCCGGAACTCTACAGCCAAGGCCATCGGCGCGGAGGGCTTAGCGGAGGGGGAAACGCGGTCCACGAAAACTCCCTAATTGGAGCGACGGAGACGATGTACGTGACACCCTATAGAGTTCAGTCACGTGTCTCCCTCCGACGCGCTGATTGGTTGACTGGCGTCGTAGCCTCCACCGTTTGCCAAGTTGCGGCGAGACGAAGTATAGACTCGGACGCCGTGTCGAAACTCCGAGAACTCTTTTTCTTTATACAAGCAAAGCGGCCCAAGTACATTCCATACCCGGAAGGCTTCAGAGATGTTGGTAGATAAATCGTCGTCTCGACCGTGAAACGCGCCTTAGAATAGCAATCTTTTTTTTATATATATATTATATATTTATATTCAACATACTCTCGTTTATCATCTACTTGACTAAGGCGTAAAACAAATTCCCGATATATCGCAACGTATAGACGCGGCAGAAGAAAGACACGCACAAAGAAAAATCTCCCGAAGGTTGCTGCCCTCGACCGTACTCTCTGTCTTGTCTAACGACGCTCTCGAACAATGAAGAGTCCGGAATTGTTTCCTTGCTTTCGATCGTGCCCCGTCTGCTTCCTTTTGTCTGTCAAGTGTGCATTCGTTCCTGCTTCTCCTTTCAGTGTAGTCCCGAGAGAAAGAGGAGAGTGGTCTTGAAAATGTTTCTGGTTCCTGTTTTCGGATGGAGGAAATATATATATATATATATTTTTTTTTACGTTTTAATTCGTTGTTGCTTTCGCTAGCAAACTCGAACGAGCTCTGACCTTCGATGGCTTCGGAGATGTAGAGGCTGCGATCAATATCGCCATCGAGTCTCTTGGTTCTGCACGAGCTATGTCGATACATTTCAGTTCATGGAACCTTCCGTAACTCTAACGAAAGTTCTTGTATAATATCCAAGCAGTTTTGATTTGTACCGTTTTCTTTTTTGGTTTTAATGTAGTTTGCATCTACTTTATCAGGGGTAGCGCCATTTTAAGAGCTAGACAAAAGAGCGCTTTTCCGGCGCTTTTCCCCTTGCTGGTGCGTTAGAAAGAGTGAAAGTCCCGGATGAGTGACTTCGCCGGTGTAAGGTGTATGCATTGCCCAAACTTGGTTCGCGCTTACTTCTCTGTTTTAAACTTCCAAACTTAATTCGAGCCAGGGGCTTGGATGCGACAGTCCCCCGGTCATCGGGACACCATTCCTCGGTTAACGGTTAACGGCATTTGTAAATCGAAAAACTCTTTTTTCCCATCGCCATTTTCTCGACTATGCTCGAACATTTTGTGAATGGAGCGCGCACCGAACGCTGTACCGCCGATGTGCATGGGGTACGCTCGCAAGGTGCGTGCAAGTTTTTTCGTGATAATTGCTGTTTCCGCTTGTAACTTTTTGTAACTGAATTTTGCTTAACATTAATATTTTGAAGTGGTGACACTGACTCGATTTTATCATTTACAAACAGGCCTGCATTTGTAAACAGCGCACTGGCTCGGGCACTGCGCACGCGCAGTGCCGAGACTGGCGCCACCGCGGTGATTCGAGTTAGTGCGCACAAGCGATGAGTGTTTTTTTTTTTTTTTCAGTTTTCTTATTTGGTTCAAAATATAAGTTGTAACCATGCATTTTCGGACACGTACAACATCCTTTTGAGAAAACAAATAAATAAATAGTGCGCATAAGGTGTAGATCGGTTCTATTTCATGGCTCTTATTCAGTCTTATAAAATACTACATGAAAGATTAGATAATTTCGTAGAATATGAAGTTAGAAAATTTTGCTGGAAAAGCAAGGGGACTCACATCGACGTTAACAACGTCAACGGCAACGACAACGGCAGGGTTGGCTTCAACGACAACGTTCTTTAGTAAATTCTTCGAATTATTTCGACCCTCTCTCCTGCGCGAGACCAGAAAAAAATGACATATGGCGCAGTATTCATGCGCTGCTGGCAGTATTGCTCGAATTGGTTGTCAAAAAAAAAAAAAAACATGCGATGACTCTTGAAACGTGTACGCCTTCAGAAAGTCCCATAACGCTAATCTAAGACATACTATCTCCATTCAACACAGGAAGTGGGAAGTTAGTAAGGTTCCGGAATTTGTAGCGGGTTGCGGAGGGCGATGCGGGACGGAAGGAGCAATATTCAAAAACTCTATTCACGAACGTACCTTTCTTCTTAGAGCGCAGCTCTCCATTCCCCTATACAGTGGCGTCGGCGTAACTGCGGATTTCCCGCAAAAATAGGCGGGAAATTTATACCACAATACCTATACACGAATTCAGTTTCCCCGCCAAATTTAGCGAAAAATGGACATCACGTGACCTTTACACCAATTCATTTTCCCCGCTAAATTTGGCGGGAATGCCGTGTACACGGGAAATTGACGGCACGTGACGTCAATTCACTTTCCCCGCTAAAGTTAGGGAAAAATTTCATGTCTTGTGGCCAAAACATAAATTTAGTTTCCCTGCTAAATTTAGCGGGAAATTGACCTCACGTTACCTATAGACCGATTCGGCTACTCGCTCAACCTAGCGGAAATATTCACGTTTAATGACCAAGACATCAATGCAATTTTCCCGGTAAATTCAGCAGGGGTAATCGACGTCCCCTGACCTGGCCTCACTTCACCTACACAACCATTCAATCTCCAACCTAAATCTATTATGTAAATTAACGTCACGAGATACCACTCTCCTCGCCAATGCCTTATCATGACAATGACGATAAAAAGATTAACACGGTTAGGACAAAGGGATGACGGACACTTCTTCTTTCAACTCGCAACGACGCGAATACGGTGAATCTCCTAGCAGAATAATTCTGAACCCACCCTTGCCAAGAATCATGAAAAGGGAAGAAAAAGAAAGCGAGTGAAGGAAGCGATATCGTAAATACAAAATAAACGGAGATAAAGAAAAAATAAGAGCGACGGAAAAATTGCACTACCGGATGGATGATGAAATTTAATTATGCAAACTCCGGTGTAAGAAATTCTATCTCATCCTTTGTTACAATGATTGAAGGCGCCTAAATATTATTATTAACTGAGCTCGTGCTGAAGGATCCTATAATTTCTCTGCCAAACCTGTTATATTCTGCCCTTCCAAAATTCTCGTTTGTTCGAAACTCTGAGCACAGCCACTGCACGTGAATGACAATGGGGTGAAAAGAGTTTGCCGAAGCTTTTGTAACTTCCACGTGGTGCTCGCAAAATCTTTTTTTTTTTTTGTTCTCGTTTATTTTGTATTCATGATATCGCATCCTTAGCTCGCTTTTTTTTTCTTTTTTTTTATGAATCTTGTCAGGGATGGGTTCAAAAATATTTCGATAAGGGATTCACTGTATTTATGTTGTTGCGAGTTGAAAGAAGTGTCCGTTGTCCCTTTGTCCTACGTGTGTTATTCTTTCTGTCGTCTTTGTCCAAAAACCAACAAACTACCCAATTTAAATCTCCTATCATGCCTTCCTTCCTTCATAACAATGAAAGACTGGAAGAAGACTGCTCCTTAAAGGGCCCCTAAAAAAAGAAAACGAATGTTTTCTTTTTTGTTAACAGCTTTGTTTGGACACGCGTGTAAAAAAAACAATGTTAGTCAAAAAAAAAGATTAGAGCAATATTGACGGTGCGAGACGCGATTTAGACGGCAGTCACCTCCTTTCCACTTGTTTTCTCTCTCGGCATTTCGGGCGCGGGGAGAGGAGGAGGAACGGCTTCGTCTTCACGTTGGGGTAGAAATAGCTAAAGACCATTTCGTTGAGATCGAAAGAAAGAAAGAAGTATATCTTTCTTTCTTTTCGGGGGCCCTTTAAAGGACCGGTATATGGGGAAAATCAAAATACCGTAAGAGCAGCGCTTTGATTCCGTATTACAAGAAGTCTGAACGCATTTCGATTTTTATCTCCACGTTAATAATTACTGGAAGAACATCAGCAACAAACCCTACAGCAAAAACGACACAACCGCCCTGTTGACAACCTTCACGGTGCCTCCGTGCCGCCAACACCCCCCCTGCCCTCAAAAAACGAAAATCAAGCAAATTTATATAGTCACAAGTATGGCCACCTCTCATTTATAAGCACGCTGTGACCAAGGTGTGTTTGTTACATTTACGAGCAATATAAACCTTTTTGCAGAAAAAATTCCACAAGGTCTCAATGCACCGCGCGGAGCGGGGAATTGTGGGGCCGTTTCGATGTACGCACGGTCCGGCTCGTACGCGCTCCGCATATCCCGGAAGCGGCTCAGTTCCTTCTCCCTTACCAGTGCGAGTTCAGAACGCGAAGCGAATAAAGCGAACACATCGCAACGCCGATTACGTACACTGTTTCGTTATTGTCCCGCTTTATCTGCACTCTTAAATCGCAAGACGCTTAACAAACATGAAGCGCTCCTTGGCGCGTCGTACATCGGATTGCCGTAATGCGCCGAAAGGACAACGGAAGGCGCTGGGTATTTCCGCAAGGATTTATTGGTTGAGAATGTCCAGCCAGCGGTCTCGCTCCTGCTCTTGTTCACCCGTTGCCAGTGGAGAGGGACGCCCACCACAACGCAGGAGCGTTCAGCTCCGTGGCGTCTGTTTATCTACGAATCTGCACCTCCCAGCGAGCGTTTCGCTCGGAGCTTTTACTTATATCCGAAAAACCGATTCAGGTCTCTGTTTTAAGCTTCAAATTCATTGTTTACAATGGATTCCCACCCAGAACGGGCTCGACGTGTAGATCGAACGGGGCCCACTCAAAGCGGGAAAATAAAGCGTTAGAAAGAAATATCGAAGAAAACTATCGAGGACTTTCGTTCGTTTTCAGCCGTTTTCATAACCAATGAATACAGAAGCATGCATGGCAAAAGAGCTTGCTGAGCGAGAAACATTCGGTCTACAACACGCTTCCGCACTGCAAGTTCGCTTAGATCGTTTCTAAAAGACGGAGGCTGGAAGCCTCTTTGCTTGCCTTTCCCATTTCAGTGTTTGCCTTTCCCATTACACTGTCCGTTGTAAGAGTTTCCGAGCGAATTTGCATTCTCTCCTTCCGGAGAGTGCTATCCTCTCGAGTGTTGTGAGTGGGCCGCGTTGTAAACAAAATAGTGTGATTGGCCCCCATTTTTTGTTCTCGGTAGATAATTCGCGAAGTGCGCGCATTTTGCTTATCTGCGCTCCACCAATAACAACGTGAAGACAGGGCCTGCGCAAGACGTCATCGTTAAGGATGGAGGGATGGACGAGGCTGAACCCTTTGAATCGGGCGGCAACTTGCGCCACTGAGCCGGTCTCTTCTTCTTTTTTTTTTTTCATTTATGTCCAACTTTTGCTTCAAGCGGAAAATACGCCGGAGCCCGACGGCTGTCACCGCGTGATAGCGTCGCATTCGTTGCGAGACGCTGAAAGATCCCCGAACGTCGAATCTGACGCGCACTAGGTGGTGCTGCTAGGGCTTGTCTTCTAGGCGCTATGCGGAGCGTAGGTTCGCCTGCTTCTTTTGCAGGGGTTGTGATGACGTCAGAACGACGCCGAGCTCTGATTGGCTCTGACTGAAGAATAGTGGGTAGACTTCGAAGCCTTGAGGTCTACCCACTATCCTTCAATCAGAGCCCGGCGTTCTGACGTCATCACAACCCCTGCTAAAGAAGCAGACGAACTTGTCCTCCGCATTCGCTCTACTCGACAATCGTGACGCGCCTCTACGATTGCTCCGGGAGTCTCGGAACGGTCCAGCATATATTTAAAGGCCGACGCAACGATTTTTGCATGCTTTGCGAAAATACTACTTAGAACATATCCCTGACGTTGATGACCTGTGAAACAAGCGTTCCTTTATCATCACACGCTATCAAAAACGCAGGAAAGGAGAAAAAAAAACAAAAAAAAAAACAAAAACAAGCAGCGCTCAGTTTTTTTATCTCTCAGCCAGAACAAGCGGCCACGTGATCTGGAGCCGATAATATGCCGCCCATGTTGATCATATATTTACGCGATGGGGTTGGCAAGGCACAGGACACGCGCTGAGTTCCAGACGTTGTTACGGTTCGGCTATTGCAGTCATTGCATCGATTCAACACGGGCCACTACCCCAATGCTTGTCGAGCTATTAATAATCCCTAATCGAGTGGCTCGCGCGATGCTCGGGTCTGATCTAAGAGCCGCATTCAAGTATCGTCACAGGGGGGGATACTGCGACTTCCCAGCTACGTCATCGGGTTTTTGCGAAGGAGAGGCTGCGATATAACGCTCGTTTTGTCTTTGAAATTGCACTGCAACAAAGGAGTTTCTTGATGAGTGCCGCTGCGTGCTAGTTGTACTTAAGTCCCATTAGTGTCATTAAGCTCGCGTAAAGTGGAACGCATTCCACAAGAATATTCGTTCCAAGGCCTCTTTAATATATATTGAGCGTCGCGAGTAGCTGGCATTTCATTGCTGTTTTGAAGCCATTGAAATTACAGAACTACGCAATGAGCACGTCAAAAAACAAACAAAAAATCACGAACTTTTTTTTTTTTTTTTAAGTTGTCAGTAATTTTAGGTGCTGTCGTATTCGGTACTCGAGGTCGTGTGAAATCCTTACAAGAAAATGGGGGAAAAAAAAAAGAACGCTTGGGAGACATTGTTTATTTCGGTCTCGAGAAATGACGCCGTCTAACGACGTGTCAGTCTCGGCCGGGACATGGACGTGCGCGTCTGCTTCCCAAAAAAAAAAAAAAAAAAAAATTCCAGTTTTTTTTTTTTTTTTTTAATTTTGGTGAAGGTACATCTGACAATGTGACACAGATTGACAATGTTGCACGGTGTCCTGCGACACCATGACGTTAGGTCACGTGGTCATGTCACAGCTTTTTAATACAGCTTGGAGCGGTTTGCGAAAGCGTGGCTTCAATGATATTGGCCTTGGAGGAGTCAATATAGTTTCCTCTTCAAGGCGGGCGATTTTTAGCATCTGTTACATGGGTGTGCCCAGACCAAATGCTCAACGATGTTTTAGAAGCATGAAGTGCTTCGGGGCGTAAGGTTCTTCTATCTAAAAGTGCCTGGCGGCAGGGGCATCTCGCTTTGAAGGCTCTTGCAAAGTTCCTTGAAGACACTCAGCTTTATTATCAGCTATTACACGCAGTTTTTGCGTGCGGTGAAGTATAACACACGTCATGTAGTTTTCATTTCTATTTTTCCGTTTTTTTTTATGTTCGACTCCTGAAAAGTAGCCAACTGAAGCTTTTGTCTGGCTACTGTTTTTATTATTCGTTAAAGACCGACGACCAGTTCGCGCTTTCCACTTTTCTGTCGCTTCCTCCTTTCCCCCCTTCTACCCTGTCCACCGCTGCCTGTTTCCCCGTCCCCATGGTGAGGAGGATCCTCTGCCTTGCAGAATCTCGAGTCTGATCGTCGCCCTTTAAGAAGAAAAAAAAAACAATATCTAGGAGAGGGTGGCCCCCGTTTTGAATCACTGAATCACTCAAATCGGCACACTGCCCTTTTAAGAAGACGATCTTAACTTTCTCAATAGAGCGCCAAAATAATTTTTAAGAGCGTTTTTTTCATGTTTATAAATTATACTCACCCTACACGACCGACGCATCCTAGGAAACTCAAATATACGATTTCGCGTTGCCTCTTCTCTTATTACAAAAGAAATAAAACATCACAAAACGTTCCTTTTCATAGATACTCCAAAGATATAGGGGCGTGTCACATAATATAATCACGATTAAAAAAAAAAGAAAAAAAAAAAGCCACGCGTGACGGCGTTTTTGGATTTTCTAAGGTGCGTGGGGCGCCCTGATTGAGCTTGCGCCACAAACAAGCCAATCTAAAGGCAAACACGTAATGTCCCTTTAAGGGAATGTCGTTTGTAGGAGAGAAGCCATTAACCTTGACACCTCTTTTTGTTGGAGTACGAGGAGACAATCCTTATTGTTTGGTTCTGGTGCTTCTTCTTGTTCCGTTTGCCTACACTCGAGGCGTGTGCCTTAGTACATGTAGCAGCTCCGTTGAGTAAAAGTTAGGGGAAGCCGAAGTGCCAAAGCGACCAAGAGAACAGTTAAAAGCGAGCGCGAAAGACCTCGGAATTTATATCATCAGGAAATCTTATGAGCATGAGCAAAACCAAATTAAGCGATACCCACACCGCGACAGGGTTCCGTTAGAAAACCCCCCGTTCGCCATTGCTTAGGAATCCGGGCGGGTCACTATATTGAATCTCAAGAAGCCGCGGGTAGCAACCGAGGAGGCTACGCTTTCACCTTCCTGTCAATAGGGCGTTTTACTCAATCGATCTCCGTCGTCCCGCAACGCTCTCCCCTACGTAATCGGACACTCTGCAGACAAAACTAGCGTTGCGCATGCGCAGTAGAAGCGTTCTGGATGAGGAGAACGTAGCGGAGGTTGAAAAAAACGGTCTACAAAAATTCTCTCGTGTCCACCTGTATTCCCGCACGCATGTTTCCCTAGAGTGACGTCCTCGCTTCGTAGCAGACTTCTACACATTGTTCGAAGAAACTAATAGATCACAATTACAACTACTCTTGGTTACAAAGTGTTAAATTAGATTACTTGATGACTTGAGAAGAAAAGTAATTGGACGTTGCTTGAAAAAAGTAACAGTTACTTTTCCGATTGCCTAAGACATCCGAAACGGCAGGCTTTTCTACCTGTTCAAAAACGGGTCTTTTGTTGGATTCGAATCACCGAATTATAAACTAATCTAATGAATCCACCAGTTTCGGTAAACCATTCGCCTGTCGGCGACTTGGCTCGTGGATACCTTGATAGGAAGAGGTGTACATATAAAGGCAGAGCCATTCATACTGGGAGAGTTTTGCCAATGGGTGGAGCTTGCTACCCTCTAGAACCAGCGGATTTCGCGATAACACAAAATGGCGTTACTTCTTTCTCTTCTTTATTTCTGAGAAATCGCATAGAGTTCCTTGGAGTCGGAGCCAGAAAATGGCGGACGGAAGTAGTTGTCAGACTACGCTGCGGACGGAAGTAGTTGTCAGACTACGCTGCTGTGGTTGCCAGACTGTCTTTAAGAAGGTTAAACTCTCTTAGTATAAACGGCTCTGTATAAAGGGAACCATAGGAAGGAGAGAGAAAAAAAAACATGTGAACGGTTATAAATTATTGTATTGCTTCCAAAAGCAATCAAATTACTCTTAAACTTACTTTCTAATAAATAGATTCAACTGATCACAAATTTATTCCAAAAAGTAATCAATTAATTTTATTACTTGTAATGAGTATACTGTGCAAGTCTGTTTCTTGGCCGCCCTAGAGACCGCACCTCGAGATCGAGTTTCGGGGGACTCTTCTTCTTTATCAAATGACAAAAAAGAAATTGGAGATGTTGGCCGCCGTGAAGGCATGGCCGGCTACTCAATCGTCTGCGACTCAATCGTCTGCGTCGGAGCATGATGTTAACAATGTCAGTGATGCTGTTCTAATTTTCCGAAGTAACGGAGCTACGCTTTTAAATTACACTAAGTAAAATACACATGTAAACTATACCTTCGACGAAAATATGAGCTCTCTACTTGCAGGTGTCTATTTTTACGGCCCGTTTTACAGCAAGCACCTCCATTTGTGACTCCCTAGGTATACTGCTCCCCGTAGCCTACACTGGCCGTTCATTTGGCTCTGCCTGGCTCGGCCGCCTTTAGCTGCACTCTAAAAAAAAAGGGTATCACCTTACACCCTTTTGTCCCATATAATACACCCCAAAACTTCATTTCGACGTACAGCGCCCTAGAGTCGAACATACGACACGAAATTTTACCAGGGGCTTGATAACGGTGTAATATAACTTATTAAATTGCTAAAGCACGCATCAAAGACCAAAGAAAGAAAACACGGAGCTTTTGCAGTGCGGCCAAGAAAACTCCGATAATTTTTTTTGTAGTCAATAATACGTACATCAACTGTCTTAATGAGTTGTACCACACAGCTATCAAGCCCCTCGTAAACTTTGGGGCCGCCTGTTCGATTATGGGGCGCTGTACGTCGAATTGAAGTTTTGGGGTGTATTATATGGGACAAGGGGTGTAATAATACACCTTTTTTTCTGAGAGTGTGGGGGATGCTCGCCACCGTAAGTTCCACAATTAACCAAAATGGGTTCGTTAACGTTTTAAATAGTAATTTTATGAATCATGTTGTAATGCCTTTTTTTCTTAAGGAATCAATTATTTATTTATCAGAGGTCCCATTCCTTTCAAATGCCTTCCAAAAGAAGGCAGCAGGTTTTGAGATAATTATTAGTCACTTTTTCCCGCCCGATTCCGAAACTGAACCCAGAAAGAGCGCCCAGGAGTCCTGCCCACAATGACGCGTAAAAGAGTGACGTAGTTGTTTCGGGCACCTCGTTGTTATCTTGGCAGCTGGCCCCTGGTGAATCAAAAGCGAATATGGGCGTCCAGCATTAACCAGGCGCAGTAGCCACTCCTTGCCCCACCGCAACGTCTAACGTCGCGTTTTCGTGCTTTTGGGGCGGCCACAGACCCATCACCCCACGACGCTGTCGACGCCATGAAAGAGCGTCAGGCGACAGGCCACACCGCCTCTCTTATTGCCTGTTTGCTGGGGACATCTATCGACAATATTTGGCACCATTCGGACGCGGTTACTAAATTGACGCAGCGCAACAAAAGCTTGCACCATGAAACTTTAGTGCTGGAGGCTCATGGGTCATTCTTCTACGCCTCACTGCACACAGGGCTAAAGGCTCTTTTTCCATATAAAATTTTGCAATAAAAAAAAAACGCGAAGATTGATTACCGGATTTTTATAGCATGGTCCTTCTTTGTAAAAAATGTATATAAATTAGTTTTGCCTATGACGGTAATTGCCATTGATACGGCAACTAGCGCATGGCCCACCAAACCAGCAATAGAAAAGTTAATCGCCAGCTTTTAGTTAACAAGTCTACTGATCGTGATGTATCCTTTAATCTCATGTGCCCCCAACCCGGTTACGATGCAGTGGAGGTCATTTAAAAAAAATATACTAATTAATAAACATCAAGTATATTCGCCCAATGGAATTTCTTCTTACCAGTGAGGTAGTGCGATTATGGCAGTGTACACGCACACAACACACTTTGTACGTTTTTTAAACGAGCTAATTAGCGTACTTCTAATCCGGAGTTATCTTTCCTTTCCTCGGCTTCGTAGAGCAGAGCTGCAAAAAAAAAAAAAGGATACTTTGAAAGTTTTTTTTTTTTTTTTTTAATATAAACATGCATAATACACCTTAATTCCCAAGGTGACCCGGAACAGAACCAACCTGTCCAGCAGAGAGCTTCACCATTATCTATCCGAAAAAAACCTCCCCTTAAAAAAAAATATATATATATATATATATATAAGTATATATAGAATTTTTTGCTTATTAATGCACGTACCTCAAACTACAGGAACACTGAAAGTGAAAAATTAATGTTTGCAGATTGGCGTCATAAACCCCAGCGGACGATTATAAAAGAATTAATTGGTGGCTTTATTAACATAAATTCGCTAATTATATTTTCAACTATTTTTCTTTGCTAGAATGTTTTAATTGGCTGTGTAGCTTCCCGTTAATGTACGCCGATAAGTGTTAGATTTTGGGAAAAAAACTTAACGCCCAAATTTTGGTAATTTGCGACCTAATAACTCGAAGTGAAAAAACATTATTTTTCTAAACTCTAATAACTAGGCTGGCCTATTAACTGCGGGCTAGAAAAAAAAAAGAAAAACAAACAGAATTCAAGGATGCCATTCAATAAACGTTCTTAAAGGGAAGTTGAAGCGGATTTGAATTTGATTAAAAATACTTAAATTTTTTCATTTCGACTTCAAGCATCACGAATATCACGAAAAGTAGGCTATTTCATGCCGGTATTGCCCCAAAAGACGCATTCGAAGTTGCAGGGAAACCACGCCCCTCCGCGGCAGCGAGAGAGGGGAGTAAAAGGAGAGGGGGAAACATGACGTCACGAAAGGGCCCTCGTGCCGCGTGCTCCTCGGCTCGCACCAGCGTCGGGCGTCGTCGGTACTGAGCTAGTTGCTGACTCGTGCTTCTGAAGGATGCCGAGTCACTCCGTCTCAATCCAACCGTGCAGTACAGCCAAAGCTACAGGGGAGAGAGCGTACGCCAACCTGTTCAAGAGGATAGAAATGCATACATGCGCAAGTTACTAAAAAAAAAAGTAAATAAGTCAAGTTACTGAGTATTTGCCTCAAAGGTAATTTGAGTGGAGTAGAAATTACTCAAATGGAAACTAATTGACCAAATTACTCACTACCGTAAAAAAGTAGCGAATTACTTTTGAAGTTGTTTTTTTTTTTATTTTTTTACGCTAACAAGGAAGTACATAGGTTTGATCCGTTAGCGAAATTCCGCAAGCCGAATATAAATCGGCTTGTGTTTTCACAGAAATGCTTTAATAGTCGGTTCTGCTGCTGTTCGCCTAATTGTTTCGTACTTTATTTTCTTTTTGGTCAGTGATGTACTGCGGATGTATCATTTCTCCTTTGAGGTTTAGAACTGCCTGTGCTTCATTTTGCAGACATTGTTTACTTGTTTACAGTGTTGCATAAAGTACGACTGAAAACTACTTGGAAGTACAAAGTAAATGAGAGGTTATGTACTTCAAGTAGTAAGTGCAATGTACTTGAAGTACTATAAATACAATGTACTTTCAAAGTATAAGGTAGAATTATTTTTAACACAATCGTTCAGATTGGCCTTTCATCCCCTAAAAACGTTTTTTTTTTTCTTTTTTCGACTGGTATGAATTGCTTTATGGGAAATGGGAGGTGCATCAGTGTTCGTTTTTTGGAAAAGCCAGCAAAATCGGAGGTGCATCACTTTTATGTGTTTTTGTTTCGGAAACGGCGGTAAAAATGTGGAGTCCCTAGAGAGTAATTGTTTTATTCTTGCTGACGAACTATTTAACACAATCAACTTATAAGGCACTTATTTGTATCGGTATTATAGCCGCCACCACTTCACTGAGAGAAATGACCAGATGACGTCTCGAAAGACAGCACAAACAATACAGGAGCACCGGAGCTTCAGAGTGGGTGCTGCACTTCGTTACCTCCTTTGGGTGAGAATGCAGTGTGTACACCTCCTGTAGTGGACGAGAGTTCCTACGTTGAGGAGAAGCGGGGACAAGCCCTTTTTTCAAGAGCCTCAAGTCTTCTTGAGCTTCGGGACACCAAGAAACGCCAAGTCTTCGGCGCTAATTCCGCAGCTACTCGGTCTCATTTGCGACGTGTCTGTCCGCTCCCCGCGCCACGTGGCAGAATTCTTGCAGTAGGGGACCCGCGAAAATTTTAAGGAGTTTCGAACCGTTCCAACTCCTACCCTCCCTCACCCCCTAGCCTACACGACATCTTTTCCCCTCTTTGCAGATATCCAGCTGATCTTCCTACACATCTCTTTTTGCGCAGGAACGTTCGGTTATGAGCAAACCTACCACTATTATTCGAAAGTAATTTGTAATTTGAGAAAAAGTTACTCGGAAAGCGTAAATCAACTAAAATACTAATTACCGACATCAAGGTTTAATTGAAAGTTACAGAACTACCAAGAGAAGTAGTTAAACTACAGTAACTTGAGTAGAGCAGTTGAACTACGTACAAGTCTAGGGAAAGGTAGAACGGGAGAGAAGAAGTGGGATATCCCCGTTCCTTCTTTTTCTGCCGCTTCAACAGGTCGGGATACAATATCTCTCGTCTAGCTTTGGCTGTGCTGCACGGTTTTAGTGAGACGGATTATGGGAAGATACATAAAAAGAAAGAGAGAGAGAGTGTAAGATTTGAAAGGAAAAACAGACTACTGGACTAGCAACCATTTACTGAAGATCTTCTTTA
Organism: Ixodes scapularis; assembly: GCF_016920785.2. Classification (NCBI taxonomy): domain Eukaryota; kingdom Metazoa; phylum Arthropoda; class Arachnida; order Ixodida; family Ixodidae; genus Ixodes; species Ixodes scapularis. The sequence goes on from NW_024609879.1 coordinate 85,248,364, forward strand.
ACACCCACTAGTTGAATATCACGGATCGAACGGGTGTGAAAGAAAAAGAGGTCTATCTTCAGTAAATGGTTGCTATAGTCAGTTGCAGGCTAAGAATAGTTTTCGAGGGAAACGAAGCCTGGGTAGGAGGAAGCAGACAGAACGCTGAAGAGAGGAGGGGCTTTCCTCCTCTCCTCTCCAGCATTCCGTTTTCTTCCTCCTCCCCAGTCATCTTTGCCCTCGAAAACTTTTTTTTGAACCTGTAACTGACTATAGTACAGCAGTTCCAAACATCTTTCTACAGAAGATTGAGGCACCTCGGCGAATCCGAGGAGCTTACGCGAAGCGGACACGGAACGTGGTGAGGATTTCCAGTTGATAGTTGAGCGAAAGACGCAATTAGAATCGCGCCTGCTCTTTTTATGACGTCACGGCTAGACTAACCAACCACGTTCAACGGCGGCGACCAATTGCATGTTGTTTTCCGACTTAATTTACGTTTAGCGTCGTTTTGAGGACAAATGATGGTAATATTCAGATTCCCCGGGAAAAACTACAAAAAAAAAAAAGCATTGAATCATTTTTTAAACCGTTTCAGGTTTCTTTTTAATTAGGTAGTTAGCACATTCTGGTTAATTAAGCCAGTAATTTTATTTGTAGACTCGTGCCCTGACATCCGCCGCGGTCTTTAACGTTATTCTGCAGGAATAATTACTTTACTTCCAGTGTTCCTTTTCTTTAAAATAACTGCCGTCTTAAAAATAAATCTTTATATATATGAATGCAGAGTTGTTTTAACAGCATCTTCATGAGGAGCGAGCAAACGTATTAAATCCGATAATTACTTTCGACGAGCGTTAATAACGAATGAACCCAAAGTGGTGCACACAACAGACCTGTCGTCTTTTTTGTGTCGTTTATAAGCACTCTACTCTTCTAATCCGTACTTCAATTAGGCAGCTCTCGTCGCCTCTCTTGTGTCGTACAGCCACTCGCCGACGAGGATGAGTGAACTGCGTTGAAAGAACCAGCCACGGCAATTTGCTTTTCCGCTTCCGAGGTTTCGTGCATTAACGCACTTATCTTCTAAAAAAAAAAAAAAAAAAAAGTCATTTTAAACGTGTCTTTTATCGTCCACTCAGTCTCGGTACTCATAAATCATTTAAAAAAATTAATAAAGACGCGGTGTTCGCCGTAAACACGACCTGCCGCAAAGATGTCCGCAGACAGCGTTTGTATGGCTGATGTGACAGGACCGGCAAGCAAGGAACAAACACACATTGGACACCGTCTAAAGACTGTCTTCTGTAAAGGGCGTATTAGCGGTGGGACCACGGCTTTAAAGGTTCACAGTATATAACATGCACGCTTTGTTCAACAAACACTAAATGTTTTTTGTTTTCTTTCACGTAAGAATTCAGGAGAGCTTTGGTCGCCCCTACAGAGTCACACAGATACCACAGGCACACGGTAAAATTGAAAGGCATTTCCATCGAACGACATGAACTAATGAACCCTTCAGCGCATTCCACTCCTGGCGGAGTGCGTGCGAACGCACGCCTGACGCTCACAGTCAGAATCGCGCGCTGATCTTTGCCGATCGGTTAATGCCGGTCGATGTAGCTGATATAAGCTCCTAAAAAAAGAAAAACAAACTAATCTTGGGTGGGACAACACTTTGCCCCGTCTATAGCTGCTGAAAGGGGCGCTCAAGTGGATTCCGAGGTCGTCTATTTATGGTGATAACTGGATCTGCGTGTTCTGAGCATCATAAATAAAAAAAAAAAAATCCAAATGTACACTTTTGGGTGGCCGATTCCCCTATTAAAAATGTAATCAGAAATTGGGACAGGACCCTTTTTCTGCGCCTTGTTTGAGCAGACACCAGAGGGCGCCATCGGACGTCGCTTTCGAGCACTAGTTGCTGTATTACGTCTCCTACACTCTAAGAAACGCCTGCGGGTCTACTTACCCGCAAAACATTTAAAGGGCCAATGTCTGCTACCTACGAAATCAACTCAGCAAATGATGAGGCGGGACATCCGTTTATACCTAAAAATGAAATCTGCGTTGTGGCATTACTCAATGCAAAACATCATACTTGCATTGCCTAATGCCACACCGCAGACTTACTTTTGAGGTCTAAATGGATGTTGCGCCTCATCATTTGCTGAGTTGATTTCGTAGATCGCAGAGAGTGGCTCTTTGAGTGTTTTGCAGGTAGGTAGACGCGCAGCCATTTTTTAGAGTGCACGCCCAAAGATTCGACATTTTTGCCAAAATATAACGCACAACGCGCCTAAAAAGAGCATTAAGAGTAACGTTCGGAATCTCCACGCAATATAACTATTTTAATTGATCAAATTGTATGGAGGTGGTGGGGACCCGAAGATGGCCACTCCGAGGAAAAATAGTGCCCGTGTATGTCTATTCCCTACGAGTTTACGAGGGAGTCTTGCCGTCTCAAACCGGTCATTTTAATTGTTTAAAACATAAGAAACAAAGTGCCATCAAACACAAGCTTATACAAAAGAGCAGGATAGTGTCCATTTAAAAGGCAGAGCAACGATTTTTGTACTTTGCGCAAATGCCACTATAGAATAAATACCTGACGTTTATAACCTGAGTAGGATTCCGTATTTTCGAAGTTAATTTTTCGTCAAATTCCAAAGATGTTTTTCGGACATGTTGAAATAACCTGAGACTGGGGTAGAGCAGAAGCATCAAAGCGTAGAAGGGACAGAAAATAGACAGGACGACGTCTATTTTCTGTCCCTTCTACGTTTTGATGCTTCTTCTCTACCCCAGTCTCAGGTTAATTCAACATGGTTAATATTCACCAGCTCGCCTGCACCCTTACGATTTTTTCTATGTTTTTCGGAGTATATATATTTTTTTTACCTCCAATTAGGAGTTTATCGGATTTTTGTATTTTTTATTATTCCCTATTCTCGGAAATTGTGAGTTTAATTTCGCATTGGTTTCTATTAATATAAGTAAATGAATAATATCCGGGTGTAAAAGTATTCTAGCTGAAATAAATAAAACGCACTTGCATCAATTAATATTTCTTTAGCTGGGTTTGGCGTTTGCGCCATTGCCATTGACATTACTAATTTATCCCACGACAAATGTTGCACGCTAGTGTTGCCTCAATAAACGTCGATAGCTTAAAGTCAATAAACTCCCGGAGGCAGTCGCTGAGAAACTCGTATTCATCCCATCCTATTCCATCAAGCTACCCCACGGCCACGCGACGTGGAGTGGAAAAGGATGCAATAGAGAAGCTTCAACTTCCCTTCTTCCCCATTTGATGCAACCTTCATGGTCCATAGCGTTCACTATTACAAAAACCCAATTTCTCCTTCTGAAGCACAAATAGTATGGCCCAAACTGGAAACCAGAACGGTGGCTTTTGTCGTGAAGTACAATGACCTGTTGTCCTGAATGAACCACGTCGAGATAAACCGTAAGACTCCTTTGACAAGGGTACGAGATTTCAACGATAAGTGGGGTGGCATTTTCTCAGGACCATTGACCCCGTGCGCTGACCAAGCTTAAAGGGGTCATAAAACGATATCGGGTTGGAATGTTCACGACCTTGCAGAGGCGTACAGGCCCTAATCCGGCCCAGATATAGACTTGCACAAACCGCCACTGATTCTGAAACTTCTTTGTCGCGGTGAAATTGCGCGGATAAAAGGGGATTATATCTTTCAGTCTTGCCTTCGCAAAGCTAGATGACGTAATTGTGGGATCGAGACCACCCGCCTGACGAAAGTCGAGTGCGGCTCATGGATCGGACACGAGAACTGCGTGAGCACTCGGCTTCGGCTCGTAACAATCAATGCCTCGGCGGACACTTGGGTAGTGGCTCGTGTGCAACCACTGCGGTGTGTAGAATAGTCGAACGCTATCAATGCGTGGACTCAGCATGCGTATTCTACTTTGTCAACCCCAGCGCGTGGCTATAACTAACGTTGGTGGCATATAGGATATAAGCACAAGACCTCGTGGACGCTTGTTTCGGCTCCGAGTAGAGGGGATAAACGATGCTCATATTTCTCGAATTGTTTTGGCGACCATTGCCATTTCCTATAGTCCGTTGCAACCTAAGACCGAAGGGCGAGGGTAAGACGGGCCGGGGAGGAGCAAGCAGGCGGAACGCTGGAGAAGAGAGGGGGAAACCTCCTTCTCTCTTTAGCGTTCCGTCTGCTTCCTCCTCTCCGGCCTGTCTTGCCCTCGCCCTTCGTTCTTAGGGTGCAACGGACTATAGAAAGAAAGACTAGGGCAAGCTTATTCAGGCATTAATTGGGGGGGGGGGGGGGGGGGGGTGAAACAATTTTAAGATTAAAAGAATTTGCATCTCGTCATTTTTACGTTATTTATCGTGTCCCGGAGGATAGAGAAAACATCTCCTTCATTAAAACAATGTCGCGATTCCGCTGCATAATCGCAAAGCAAAAGTCGAGCTTTTTCCCCCACCTGCAGCCGTAGTGGCAGCCGAAGGAACTACGGCGAAGAGATTTCGTGAGCTCGCTCGGCTCTAAGCTGCAGCATAACGCCCTCTAATGTCAGCAGAGAGAGGGAGAGGAAGCGTCCTCCGAGGGAGCACACGGGAGCCTACACGGCACTCCGAATGACGTCACTAGGAGGGGGACCAGGTGTGCTTCTGAAAACTGCGAGTGAGTTGAGGGGTGCCAAGAATGCCAATATTTATCTTTTTTTTTTTTTTTTTTTACACACAATTAGGACACGCAGGTGAATTCGGTTTTCTGTTCTTTGCTTTAGAAGTCTCAGAGGGCAACTTCCACAACTGTTTGACCGAAGTCCGGAAATCGTTGCACCCTCCCCGCCCCCCCTTTTAACGTTAAGGAGTGATTCTAAGTAGTATTTAGTGAAAGTAGAAAATCGTTTCATGGCTCCGTTAATAATAAAATACCGTCCTTCTTTCTGTTTTCTTTATTTTTTTTTTTTTGGGGGGGGGGGGGGGGGGAAAGGGGGCGCCCGAAAAAAATATTATTTATTGGCGTATCAAAATTCGGAGCTTATCAGATATATACGAATTCTCCAAAGTTTTACCGGGGGGTGTTTTTCAAAGTTTTTCGGATTTATAAAAAAAAAAAAAAAATGAAACCCTAACTATGAGGCACGCGTAAGGTTTTCTCTCCGCCTATTAACTGTCGCAGAAAAGATAGAAAAAAAAAAAAGGAAAGACAATATAGCAAATTGTTGGGGAATTCTGTCTCACGTTCAACGTGTGCCGTCTACGCTCTCAGCTTTGTTTATCGGTTAGTTTAACGACTGGCTTAACGCGCGGCATGTGCACTCGATAGAAATTCCTGGCATGGAGATGCCGGCGCTAACCCGGGTTCTAAAAACGTGTGTCAGGGCTTCAAGTTGCTATCTGCCGGACGCAGAGCGGACGCCCCCGCACGGCTTTCTCGTCAAATAGGACCTCAACTCACGGCCGTTACATGCTCAAAAAAGAAGCAAAAAAAAAAATGTCGTTACATGCTGCACAGACACTCGCTCAATAGCCTAAATGGTCTGGGTTGGACTTCCGCCTGGCGCAAACGCTTTTTTACTGCGATGGCCACTTCACCCCCACTCAAAACCAATCAATGTCGAGCAAAGAGGTCACGCTTTTATCCAGGAATAATAAACCTAATAATAATACTAATCAATCAATCAATCAATGTTTGTTATAGTGTCCAGGAACAACCAATCTTGTACAAGCATGGTGGGGGGTGGGGGGAAAAAAACGTTGTCCAAGCGCGGTCCCCTGCTGTCAGTCAGCGGTATTGAACTAACAAAATTAAATAAATGCAGGAGTCATAAACAAGCCAATTATACATGTAACACAATACATTCCTCGTTGAAAAAACAAAACGAAAAAATAAACAATGGTTTGCAGTGAGCAAAAATCAATATATAATAATTTCGAGATCCAACACAATAAATTTTATAATACAAAACATTCCCTCAAAATAAAAATAAAAAAGTACAAAATTACTGATGAAATAAACAACAGCAGGGTTCGACGTCGTTATTGCAGCGATTGGGCACAAGAGACTATACTCTGGCTGGTGTCTTGGAACGCGTCTTTCTCCCACTGGTCCCTTTACGGCGTTCAAAAAGAGTGGTCCATCGATTTCTGCCCCGTGACGTCATAGAAGTACGTCATGCTGTCGCCGGTCGCGATCCTGGCGGCGTCCCTGCATCAGTGGTGCATGCGACCATGGCCTCCGAGATACCGAAGCGTCCCGAAGCGCGCGAACGCTTCTCCGGCCGTCCCATTCGTGCGGAGAGGGCGTAATCGGAAAAAGAGAAGGGGGACACGTCTCTCCGTGGGGAGGCGCTTTCAACCCAGGCATCGAATGCGCCGTCTCAGTGGTTTCAGCATGGCGCGAGTGAGAAGAGTCCAAGAAAAAGTCTTGTTACATCGAGTTACTGCAATTATACTTACATTTTTTTTTGTGTATTGTGGTAGAACGGTGAATAGCTGCTCTGGGGATGTGGATAGACAAGTTGTGATGTTTATTTAATTTGAGATATTCACCAGGACATGTTGCGGCTGGCGCTACAAGCGCGGCTTTCGACGTATTGTACTGCCGTTTGTAGCGCGTACAAAACTCCAGAAAACATTAAGCTCCTTACATAAAAATTTTAATTTTCCTAAATAAAAATTATAATGCTGTACTTTTTTTCTTCTTCTTTTTTTTTTTTATCTCCGCACGTTGTTTAACGTAGCTTTATGAGCCTGAGCACGAGGCTGTATACTATATAATGCAGTCCGTGTTGTCCTTCTTTTAAAATTTTTATTACTTATTATGCAATTTATGCCGGTCATACTGCGGTGTTTGCTTTTACCAGAAGCACCTCTCAGCCGGAGTCACTGCTTATGCATTATAGAAAAAACAGTTTGCAGATTTCAGTCACCACGATATCCGTGGTTCGAATTGTGCGTGCCAAGTGTCTCCTTATACTCGTTGACGTGCGGTATTCGAAGCTCAGATCTCGTGGTGACTCGCGTTCAAATCTGTTTGCAGATATTATTGCACCTCGCAATAATATCGCCAAGTTTTTTTATTAACTTCGTGATTATTGTAGATAATAATTCAAAAGGTGGGGCGTTATCTTGTAAACGTCTATTTGTTGGCACATGTAGCACAGACCATCGTATTCCCTTATGCACCTTGTGATGTAGCTTAATTGATATGCAAACAGACAATAGGATCTCAAGAAAAAGAACTCTGGTTTATTTATAAATACAAACCTTGTGCAAACCTGGTTTATTGGGTATTCCAAAGTGGTATATTTACAGATTCCAAGCTTTGAATTTTGAGATGAGACGCGAAGAATGTCGCGATGCAGTGGCTTCAAGCAGTTTCTTTCAATACGCTACCCAGTCTCTCATGTCATGCCTACGTTGACGAAGAATGGCCGCACAAACGTCTGTATTACAGTCCCAGAATATATTTGCCTCATAGTCATCTCTTGTAGCGCAAAAAAAAAAAAAAAAAAATAGCTTCGTACAGAAAAAAAAAAAAGATTTCCCCAAAAAAAGCAACCTTGCCGCAGTTTTTTTTTTTATTTTTTTTTTATTTTTGCACGTTGTTTGATGCGGCTTTTCTATCTTGAGCACAAGGTTTCATACTACAAAAGTGCAGACCTCGTGCCACCATTTTTCCCTATTTTGTTATTATTTATTAAGTAAATTATGCAGGTCATATTGTTGTTTGCTTGTACTATGAGCACGTTTAGGGAAAACGTTATGGCGGTAATATACGACCACCTCGCAATGATTTTGCCATTTTTTTACAAACTTCGTGATATCTGTAGGTACTGATTCAACAGATAGGTAGTTTCCTAGTTACCGCAAAGTTTTTGGCACATGTAGCACAAACCCTCACATCTCGTAATTTAGCTGGCACTTTGAGATGTAGCTTGTTATGCAAAACAGACAATGAGATCTAAAAAAAAATTCTGGTTGATTTATACATTCTAAACTTTCTCCTACCTGGTTTCCTCGTTATTCCAACTTTCGACCTGATTTATATGTACACATTCCAAACCACGAATTTTGAGATTAGACGCGAAGTACTTTGCGATGCAGTGGCTTGGAACACAGTTTCTTTCGACAGGCTACCATGTCTGTCGCAGTCATGTTTATGTTGACCCAGGAATGGCCGTACAAACTTCTCTATTACTATCTTCGAGGTTCGTGTCGCATGGTCATCTCTTGCTGGGCACGCTAGGAGGGGGCACTTCTCTAAATACGGCAAAATCAGGGCTGCCAACTCTTTAAGCACTCCGACAGCCGGCCCGGCCAGGCCCGGCCCGACGTTAATTTTTACGGGCCAGCTGCAGCTTTGTTTTAGCCCAGTATGAATAGCTCACAAATTGCGCGGCATGGCAGCTCGCTTGTTACTGCTACACATAACTTGATTACGGTACCCGATAGTCAATGCTAAAATATTCTTTTTTTTTTTGCTGCTTTTATTAGTTGGAAAAATCTACAGGCCTGAGTAGCTTGTTAAAAGTAATCCATGCGATCTTCCTTCTCGACCAAACCCGCGCAAAAGGACGAAAAAACGAAAATGACAAGCAGAAGTAAACAAAACCACGTGTCACATAGAAAAGAAAGGAAAACGCCGCGACGGGTTTGGACAAAAGACGAACAAAGTTCTAAATCACTACTCTCGCTGCGTACAACCGAAAAAGAAAAAAAAAAAACTATAAAACAATGTCGCCGTCTTTTGCGGTGGTCTGAGAGAAATGGTTCGGGAAAAGCACCCCTCAGGAGAACCTCTTCACCCATATTTGGGATGCACGCACTCGTACGTAAAGATGGATTACGCCGGCGAGGGTGCACATTGTGTGGTCGCGTATGTGTGCGTGTTGATCGGGAGTAGCGATGGTATGACGGCGACGCCGCCGCGGACGAAAAGGAACGCCGCGCCGCTAGTGCTCTGGAAGAACATTCGCTGCACACACACCGAACCGTACAAAAACATATACGCACACACACATGTTTCAGCATCTGTTTCCCCCCACTGCGGTTCCTTTCCCAACACCCGAACACGCTTCCAAGGTGCATTCCGCTAAAAAGAAAAGTAATGGCCGGCTTGGCCCGTTTTGTAGACTTGAATGCAAGGCCCGTAATCGGCCCGGGCCCTTAATGAATGTAGCCATGAAGCCCGAGCCCGGCCCGTGGCCCGCGGGCTGGCTTGTACCAGTGCAGACCACACTACCTGCGACGCTGACGGCTCGCCGCTCTGTTATGACTGGGCGGACATCGCCACCTCGCGGCGAGCGACGGAGTTAGGGCAATTACACTCGTACTGCTCGGGAGCGAGTCGAATCATCGAATGGGACCGCCGGAGAAGCCTTCTTGCACTCGCTCCGGGATCTCGGAGGCCATGGCTTTTTGCCGGAACTTCTACGACCGACCGCCAGGATCGCGACGTCCGACAGCGTGACACTACGACGTTTGTGACGTCATTTGTTGCCGCATCGGGACCGTTTTAGATGCATGGCGGAGTAGAACGTTATATACACACCAGTGGGAGTTCCAGGCACCATACTTTTAGTGACGTTAAAGATTCAGCAGGCTATTTGTTATCGATACTCGTCGCCAGATCAACGAATAAAGGAAACGTTCCGCGCATTATTCGTGTCATGGGCGTAGTTCTTACAAGATTTAATTCTCAACTAAAGAAACGACGGTTTTGGCGTTTGAAATGCGTACGTTGTGATAAAATGGCGTAAAGCTAATATATTAATTTAACGGCATAAAGGGGAATGTCAGTAACATTGAGCGATAGGCGGACTTGTATTGCTACGGCACTTGAGAGAAACACGAGCCTGGGAGGTTTCGGTTCTTCTGTTAGAAGCGAAGCGCGTGCGTCCGTTGAAATTTGCCTCGCCTAATTTTTAGGCAAAAGTTCGATGGCTTTAAATCTGGGTTAAGTTTCGTCTTTTCAAAAGGAGTAAACATTTACGACAGCAATACCCTTCTTTATTGCACAAAATAAGCGTAGAAAACGAAAAATCGACAGGCGTATCTCTGTTGTTGTTTTTTTATTATGGAAATTGAAGTTTATGTACGTGGCAAAACAGACAACTAAGTCAAACCGTTGAGATCTTATTAGGATAATTAAACATCTCCGATGGAGAAAACAAAAATGACATCAAAGCAGGAAGCGGCTGGCAAAAGATGAAGAATGCAAACCAGAAAATATTAATTAACTTATGTATTTCTTTCGATTCATTCATTCCATTTGACACGCTAAAAGTAGAAGCTCCGATTAGAAGAATATCGGAAACGACACGGCGAGGAACGATAGCGCAGCAGCCTTTCTAAGTCCTCTCCGTTCTCGCAAAACTTTCATCTCGTCGTCGAAAAGAAGCATTGGAGGGGAAATATGTCCCAAAGCGTAAGAAATCTAAACAGGATCATGTCGTTTAATTAGACATCTAAGAAAAAACAAATGAAAGAAGGTTCGATACTTGTTGGAAGCAGAGGCCGTTCTGTGTGGACGTTGAAATGAAAATCCAAAACAAAGACGTCGAACTGAACTGAAATAAAAAGAAATTGTTCGCCCGGAAGCTCAAGCCGGACTTTGACGTCGGCTTTCATTAGCTGGATGTTTTCCTATACCGAAACCTAATTCTGGAATGTGCACGGCACATATCACTAACAGGTTGCGTCAGATATTACGCCATAACGAACTGCATTTTTCAAGCCCTGGAAACAGCTGTTGTCCCACAAGAAAGAAAAAAAAAAAGGATATTTTTTAGTCTTAGAACACTCTCCCACAGCGACAAACGATTTTTTTATTTCTTGTACGTCTCTGCGCATGCGCATACGTCCTCTTCCAATGGCCTTGCTTCCCGATGTCGCCATCATCGGAGGGCGCCGCACCCCACGAGAAACCTGCAGACTCGTACGGAAGTCACTACAAATAACGAAATCACTTGTAACCGATTCATTTTTGGAGTAATTTTGTAATTATTTGATTACATTTATTAGGGAGCGATCACGGGAGTGATCTGATTACTTCTGGGAATGCTAAAATTACTTCTAACAGTTTTCTATTTCCCTCTCCTCTTTCTAATGGCACTCTGTTCCTACATGTTTCCCACTTAGGAATTTTCGGCTCAAGTCTCCGACGTAAGAATGGTTGAACAAAATTCTTTAATTAAGAAGATTAGCAATTTATAAATCGGTTATTCTAGTTCCATAGTGGAGAGTGCAAAAACACCCGTTTTCAAACCGGGGGGGGGGGGGGGGGGGGGGGGGGGATGTGTCGTTTTGAAAATTTAACTATTATGAAAAGCAACGGGTTATTTACTTTTTCTTTCAAGGAATGAAGCTATCCAATTGAATACTTTTCAATCAAGAATAAGCGTAATTGTAATCGATTTTTTTAATAACGTGTACAAAACCGCGCATAAAAAACATTAGTTTTTTTTGTGTATTTTTTTATGGATTGTTTTTGACGTCACGCAACGGTTTCCGTGACTCGCTACGAGATCAGGAACTATGTATGCAAGCATGCGCACTAGACGGGTCTTTCTTACGGAGAACGTAGCGGAAGGGGAAAAAACGGTCTACGAAAACTGGGTATTGTCAGAGCCTATCTTTTCGCGTAAATCTTTTTTTTTTTTTTTTTACGATTTATTTTTTTGGGCATTGGTAGTATAGGGGGCATAAAAAGCAATGAAAAAACATGCAAGAGCACGATGCCGATGTGTTCTGACGGCCGAAGGCACGGAGGGCAGCCCTCCGTTTGTAGTTTGAAAACAACCTCCCAGACGGCGTTCGTTCATAAAAAAATGTCAGTTGCCTGCGCTGCAGGACGGCTTTCTTTCCCCGCGAAAGTCCTACAGTCTCTGCACTGACAGTTTTTGCGTTGTTGGAACGGCTGGAGGCGCGCAGCGTCGTGGCCTTCCCCTTTGAATTGGGAGCGGTGCCTGGCACCATCTATCGTCGTGGACAGCCTTCGAGACAAGGGGGACAGCCGTCTCTGCTGTCTTGGCGAATCCGGTATCTCGGTGCGTCGACGGCAGCCCATTCCTTTGGAGCAGCGCGAAAGCGCAACAGCATGCATGGACAGCGCGACATGCGTGCGTGCTTTGTTTCGGACGTGGGGTTTACATACCGCTCGGAAAATAATTGAGGCTGTAGGCGCGCTGTTTAATGCAAATGAGCGCGAACAGAATATATTCTATAGTTGTAAAGTAGTTGGGTTTGAGCTTAAATCTATAGGCTCTCTGGAGCTGCAAATCGTGAGGATTGTTTCTTGCGGATGCGGTCATCCGAACGCCGCGTTTTGCGAGCGTTGGCCATTATGCAAAGTACTTGCCGCCTCGAAAAGTTGGATTCGCTGTGTACACATTTTGCGATCGCGTCAAAGAGTCTCGAATCCTTTGCTTAAAACAAATGCACCATACGACGAGCTGTGTACTCTGCATAAGCCACATCGTAGAGTTGTGAGGCACACAGTTGCCGGTGGGCATATTATTTCTATGTTTCTGATTATGGGGGCATTGACCCCAACAAAAAGCTAGCTTGGTGTAATAGCGTATATTGTGGTGGGTCGTCAAATTCTAAAGTTTTGTTTTCTGCTTAAGGCTGCGATTGCGTTGCAGCCATATCCTGAATGCGTAGTTTGGCTTTTTTTTCTACACACGGAAATTCAACGAAACAAAAACCTCTCGCACTGCGGCTTATCTGGTGGGTAATCTGAGATTAAAGCAATGCATCCACCAAAACTAAAAGGTAAATATGAAAATATGGTAATAATGAAAACCGAGTGATGCCACCTCTGTCAATGCATTCAACAATACTACTAGCCATGGGCACCACTTCAAATTGAACAGAAAACACAAGAAAATACTGCCTTTGCGGCTTGTTCGTGCTTACAATGTTTCGACATTGTGAATTTTATTTTTGTTTGTCTACAACACTGAAGGCATAGCCTTGCTACCTAACTATTGTGGGTAATATAAGATAAAAACAACACATCCTCTCGTGAACTAAAAGGTAATGTAAAAGAAACAAACTAGATGTAAAACTACAAAGATACTTTACATACACGAATTTCTACTTAGTTGCATTTGTTTTATTTATTTATTTTAGAAACCTCAGTTCTTTTAAGGCGTCACAGGAAAGCGCCAATATGTAAAATAAAACAAAGAGCACTAAAGTAATATTCACTTTGCTTCGGATCATAAGAGAATCAATGCCGCTACAACAATCCGAAGCTGTTAGTTTCAAATTGTACTTCAGGTTGTTTTTGTTTTTTTTTTGTAGAAATTTGGCGCCTAGAATGTTCATGTTATACAACACTAACTCAACTCTATGACGTCACAACAATGAGGTGGCGCTGCTGCCAGCATTGCGCATGCGCAGGCGCTTTATACGAGCGTTCCTGCGCACTTATGAAGCGCGTTTTTGCGCACGTGCAGCGCGCGCACAGTGGGCAAATGCGGGCTTGTTTCTGAGCAGCGTGTTGGTCTATATGTCCCCGCCAAACGGTAAAATGTAAAGTAACTTCAATCGAATTACATTATCAGATGGGCCAATCAGCGAGCTGTTTCACTCATGCCGAATTGCGCGCGCGTGCACGCACGACGCTCGGAGTCAAGATCGCGAACTTATCTGCGGATAAGTTAACGTTGTTCGACGAAAAATATACTAAATTTTGCCGCTTGGCATGGGTATAGTTGCAGTTATAACCTCGTGCAAACCGGTTCTATATATCGCCGACCTGTCGCAAATACAACAATGAAAAAGAAAAAAAAAAAAGATTTACATATCATTACAGACTTTCAGTCTTCCTTCACGTGAGATGTAAAAAAATGCACGACTCTTGAAGGCCTGAAATTTTGAATACATACTTTTACGTGAGTGACCTTAAACAGTCATGATTTAAGGGGAAGGTACTACCCCGATATTGTATTTTATTTTAAAACTCGCATTGAAATGAGAGTGTTACCAGTTTGCAAAAAAATCGTGGCATTACTGTCGAAAAGGTTAATTCCTTTAACTGGAGTAGATTTTTATTCATTATTTTCGTCATGGCAGCTCTCTCTGAAATGGAATTTTTTCGAACTTTGGAACAGGTGTATCTGAGTTTCACTTTTTGGCAGCGGATTACATATTTACTATTTAAAAAAAAAACATACTGAATCAGTATAAGAAACTATCTAGACACCTGCGTTGTTTTTGCATTAATATTTTTTTTTGTAAGGCGGTTACTACGTCTTGACTTTTGATTTGTCTTATTCATTTATTATAAATATTAGGTAGTCGTGAAACTTAGTAAACATAAAAGAAATTTCTTATCTTTATTGAAAGTATGCTTAGAAAATAAGTAAAATTTGTGACATTCTTTTTCACGGTAACCGGTTACATATCTTCAAATATGCATTCCAGCAGAAAAACAGTTCATAAACAATAACATTTCAAAACGAGAAATTTCTAAAGCAAACACGCTTTTACTTCATGGTGACACATGTGATTTCTCAGTAGTGACTTCCGGAAATTTTTCATTCCGTTGTAATCTATGATAACAAACATACGTACAATTTAAAACATATATACATGCACATTACATTCAGATTGATGAAGTGTCTAAAAAAGTAGACTTTTCCATTTTACATCTCGGCTCTACTACCCCGAGCCGTATAATACCACGAGAGGCCGTTCACCGCAACATTCGTTTCACCTCATCGCAATGACATGGGACAGCGAACATGCAACCCCATAATGCGGCAAAAAGAGAGAAAAGATGGCGGCAGAGCTGCCGCGTGCAGTGCATGCACGTCCTCGCGGAAACACAGTCCGACCTCGTGGGACATGCTCCCGAACCGGCGCCACGCCCAGAAACGCGTGTATAAGGCCGCATGATTTTGAAACGAAAACTGTGTTGTTGCCATCATATATACTGACACGCCTCGATGTCTCTCTCGCATACGGAGTAGTTCAGCTGACTAACCAATACACGCTTTCTATTCTTAGGCTCGGGTGTAGCTTTAAAAGGTTACTGCACCTACAGCCGGGGTCACGCTGCTCATAGAGCAAACAAAAGAAAATCTGCACGCACGAGTCAACGCAATGTCCGTGGTTAGAATGCCGCGTGCCAAGTTTTCTTTTTGAAGTCATTGCCACGCGGCATACGAGGCACGGATCTCGCGGTGATCGTGCCTTTCGTGTTTTCCGTGCATCTCTGTCACCATCTGCCAAGCTCTTGGGGCCCGGACCTCGGCAAGCGAACGAAGATTGGCTTTTTTGTCTTTGGCTTCGGCATCTGTACTTGCAGATGCCAATAAAAGATTTGATTTGATTTGATTAGCGTTCGAATCGGTATGCAGCGGTGGTGAAGTCGAGGGCGTCGTCTCGAGTGCCTGTCTCTCCAAGGACAAAAACTATATTCAGTGACAATTTAAGGAGACGGAGAAGGGTGAACATGGGAAGCCGCGGTCTGGCATTGCTTAGAATCTCAGCGCCTACACTCAATATCATAAAGCACAGAAGTTTTTTTACTTCTGTGAAAAGGGGTAAAAAAGGAAGGGTAATGAAAGGATACGATAGTAAAAAGCGGGGGCTATTTAATGTTACAATGTTATACTTTCAGCATACTTTGACAGGTCATAACTATTGGATGATGTTGGTTTGCATTCTGCTTTTCAGTGCTGGGATGATGGGGCAAAAATTTAAATTTCTTCAAATATTATACCGCGTTCAGATTGTTCACTATAAAGTTTATCTGAAACATCGTTTAAAAAAAGATGTAATGCATTCTGGGAGCATTTTCCAGCGGTCAGTACAATTACTCCAACGTCGAAGAAAAAGGGTATAATCACTTTCGAATATTCTCAACACCATTGATTACGAGCCCAAAAACAAACAAACATAAGTTCACAGTTAGCCTTATCAGGTATCTTAAACCATCCTTCACTGTCTACATTAGAAAGAGCTCCAGCTGGCGAAACATCTGTTTTGATATTATATCTCGATATGCGAGTCTGCTGGGCTGGCTTTCTTTTAATTTTATTTAAATTGTTATGCCGGCGATTACTGACGCGATGCGTGCCTATACATCATGATGGCTGGTGTACTTCGTCGGCGGACGCGAAAATCCTGATTGGCTCATAAAAGAATCATTTGCCTCAAAGAAAACATTTTAAAAACTTAAAAACTTTTGGGCGGAGCGGGATGGAGCCCACGACTCTTCGGATGCGAGCCAGGCACGATACCCACTAGGCCGCGCAGACACTATGTTTTTATTTATTTCCATTTATGTAATATTAAACAGATCACTTCATTTTCACACAATAGTTACACATAGTTCCATTTCGCACAATAGACACGCCATATCCTAGAGCTGGGAAACATACTCTGCCTTACTCGCTGGATTTATTCCAAGCGCTTGAACATCGATGTCAACCCTTGCCAGAATTACGTACATACACGTAACTAACATGCGGGGTAGGGCACTGAAAACATTTCAATAACAGTTCTACATCCGCGTTTGTTTATTCCTGGTACATGCTTCACGTGAATGGTTAAAGCATGAGTCCACATTACAACAGTTTCATCTGAATGATATTTTCTAGTAATGGAGCCCATTCTGGGGCACCCGCTGCTGGAGCGTAAATGCTCTTCATTTGGATGATTTTATCAGTGAAATAGACATTAATAGGCTAGGGGTTAATATCTGCATGCTGCCACGCGTGATTTCCAAATACTGAAAAGCCCAAGGAACATGAAAAGGTCGTATGGAATCCTTTCATGTTTGTCGACACGAAAAAAACGAATGGAGCGCGGTGCATGAGGCATACGCTTGAACGACTTGGAAACGACCGGGGGTTTATATTTAGCTATCGCATTCCACTCTTAAATGGCAAAATTAAGAGTCCTTCTGTAATTTTTGTTCTGGAATTTCGTTCTCTACATTAATCGTGTTCAAGCGAGTTCCTTTCCGCTGGTTTAAACAACCGTACACGGTGCAACAAGTCGACTTCTAGCGGCTCGATGGGTGGACAATCTGTTCAAGCGTATCAGAGTAACTGTTAGCTTAAGACATTTGCAGAGTATGGCTCAATGTGTGTTTCCGCTTCTTGCTTCCCGACTGGTTTTAGTGGGGTCCTATCGACTAATGCCTGAAATCTCATTGGCTCCGAAGCGATAATAATAATTTCCGTCTGTAAGCTGCCATCTTTGTCTTCTGGGGTGTGCAACGAGTTCTGGGCATGCGCAGTAGCCTCCTTCTGAGGAGTATCATATGGTCCCCCAGCGTCCCCCTCCAATACCAGAAAGAAGGCGAGACATAACGCCCCCCCCCCCCCCCCCCCCCCCCGAACGTCATCACTGGTGGTACTGGGACAGACGCGTCAGTCGCTTTGCGGCGCCTGTCGTTGAGCTTCAGAGTTTGCCGCTTGGGGCAGGTCGGGGACCCACGAACGATGACGTCATGCCGCACGCCTTGCCTTCTACACTCGCCTGCACCTTGAGAGAAAAGGAAGTTTCGCGCCTTGTTCCTACGCGGCGCAAAGTAGTTCTTACGAGATTTAGTTGCCGGAGCAGGAGCGATGCTTTTGGTGTACGAAGCGTGGACGTATCGACAAGATAACATACATCTAATCTCAAATGCATCTACTTAATTCTCTACGTAAAGGGGGAAATTAGTAATGCTCCGTGATGAGCCGGACCTTTTGTTCTTGCTACGGTTTTTTTAGGTGAAAACGAGTATGGGTGGTATTGCCACAGCCCAGTGACTCGGCTTTTTTTCCCCTCTCGTAAATAATACAGTCCCTCACTGTGCTCTTTTCCGTCCCCCCCCCCCAAAAAAAAAAAAAAAAAAAGCAGACGGCTTTGTGTTTCTCTGACGTCATACGCTGATTAGAAGTAAAAAAAAAAGAAACGGGGGCCGTTTCATGGTACGGAGTCTTCCAAACATCCTCCTAAATGACCATCAACAAGGAGCCCCGAGGGAAAGATAAAAGCGCCCACCAAAAATATCTCCTAATTTAGCTCGTTCCAAAGGGGCAAAACAACGTGCGCGGTAACTTACCGTTCATTATCTTGTTGTATTCTTGTTTTCTCGGACACCGCAGGGACGATATATTCCCCAAACCCGGCAAGCTCTGTAGCTTCCGCTTGGTGGTTCGGCTTCTTTGACTCCTACCCCGGTCGACCAAAGGCAATTTAGGAGCTTTTTTTTTCTTCTTCTTTTTCTTTTCGTTTTACGTTTTTGAGAGCTTGCTTCTTTTTTTTTTTTTGCTGCTTTTGTACGCACTCTCCACACGGTTCCTGTCAGTTACATGTACATCCGTAGTCCCATATATATATTTATATACATATGTATAAATGAAACACGAATTTGGCCGGAGTTTCAATTAGGGACGAAGAAACAGGACATTAGCCTCTCGTTCAATTACTTCCCCGCTTTCTGGATTCCCACTGGGCGCTCCTTTTGGGCGCGCTTTTATCCGGACAGCTAGGCCTCGTTTCATCTTACGACAAGCCTCAGAGGATGCATCGAGCCATCGCAAGCCAATCCAATGCCGCGTAAGTGGGACGTGACTTCCAGGAAGGTCGCAGCAACGCGCGTCGCGCATAGTCACGTGACATGTTAACAACCGCTGGATTTGTGGGGATGGCGATTGTAGCGTTCGCATCGTTTCTGTGGACATCTTGAATATTGTTTCACTGGTCTTTACGTAGGCACGCAGGCCTGCGGACTGGAAGCCCGGTTTTCGCTGCTCGTTCATGCGTTCTAGTCGGGGGTGTATAGACCAGTGTCCGCGCCAATTCCAGGGCGCCGCCATGTTTACCTACGCTCGCGCCACCACGCGGAAAGAACTGTCAGGCAGGAAGCGGGGGGGAGGGTGCTGCGTTGGCGGCGTTGCTTTGGGGAGCTGGATGCGACAGGCTGTCCGAATGCACCGACAAATCGTGAAAGATGTCTTCAACAGAAGCTTCCGCGGCCCGTTCTGGGTGTCCAAAAAACCCTGCGTTTCCTCTGGTTGTTCGTACAACCAACAACGGCACAGTGCCGTCCGGACGAATTGCTCTGATGCATTACACGGCGGTAAACAAGACCGACGCCGGCAATGTGCTAGTACTGGGAAAGGTCGCGGTCTATCGCCCCCCCCCCCCCCACACACACGCACACAAATACATACACACGCTGCGAGACTGTTAATTGCCAGTTCTAAAGGATGGTACTGACTTGAAGTGGGAGCTGGAATTCTATGAGGTACCAGGAGACACTTACTACCGGGCAACGAAGCAGGGTGCCTGGGGGGGGGGGGGGGGGGGGTGGAGTCTGGGAACGCTACTGATTAATATTGTGAAAGGCGATCAGTTATGATAACAAACGAAACTTCGACTCGTTTGTTCAAAAGTTCCCTGTGATATTTTATTAGCCCTCGTTACAGCACACCAAAGATCTTAGGCAGTGAAATTCAGATCTCGCAGGCCCGTGCGTCGTAGTCAAATGAGCGCAGTCGACGACGAGGTGTAATGAGAAAATAAGCTTTACAAGGAAAATGCGCATGGGAAAGAGTTTTGAGGCAGCCCAAAACACCGATCCAGCATTCGCACGTACGTACGTTTATTCCGGACTCCATGAACCCGACGGCGCAAGATCAAAGCGATCAAAGAGCACCGCCGCCATCGCCACCCGGTTTTCTCTGCACTTTGCGCGACAACGGCATTGCAACGGAGGGCACTCGCCTCGGCGTTAACAATCCGCGAAATAGATTAATTTTCCACTTTTGAACCCATTCCAAATGATAAATGAAAATACCTCGGCGTTGTAGAACATCTGACGACACAACGGTGCCGAGCGCCTGCTCGGCATCGTCGTTGCTCGTGAAGGCCTGCTTATTTGTAGTTGAGACGATGATTCCACATCTTTCGTGCCACTCGTGGTGCTTGCAATAACTTCGAAGGGCAGGGAGATCTTCTCACGAGGACGTTGAAGACACGCAACACCGGAGCCACCAAAGCAATCTCACAAACCGTCGCTATGTTTGCTTTTTCTTCGTCACTCGTGGCGCGGTCAACTCGTCGCGAGATGTTTTCTGGCTTGGCTAGATGGAAACCAACAGCGGCGAAGTGGCGTATGGACAAACGGCTCTCACCATTACGGGCACTATACTCACATACCGCGGTAAACAGGACCGAAGCCGGCGAAACGGCAGTCGGCACACCAGCGAAGAAGCCCGCGGCGGCAACTGCGTCCGGTCACAACGGACGCAGTTGTAGCTAACGCACTCGTACAGTTTGTGCAGTCCGGACCTTAAAAAGAAACGGCTGGAGTTTCACCGCTTGCCACTCGAGGAACCTCGTCGAACTACTTGGTGCAGGCTCATCGGCTTGAGACTCCAGGTCTAATGTCATCCGTGCATGCTCGGAACATTCCGTACATGGAGCCGCCACTCCTGGTCGCCCGATTCCGACGACGAACTGTACTCTTCGTCGGAAGAGTCATCACACTTTCCAGCAGGCGTACCGGCGTATGGGACCAGTCTCTTGCTGTAGCTGTAGCGCAGCGTATCTAATTGAATTTCGTTCAGCTGCGATATGTCCATGTGTATCGCGGTGATGAGAGGCGCCGATTCAGAAAATATGTCGATGGCATCGGCACCATCAGCGCAGTAAAACCTTGTGGTAACACTTGCCGCGGTACACCGTCAGCTCGCCGCTAACGCTCCCATTCTCCTAGTGCCGAGAGAACTTCCCGTTCCGGTAACAGTACACATCACGACCGTAAAAAGTACGCCGCGACCTGTTTAGCGGTAAGTTGGAGAAGAAGAAGAACTCGATGTTTCAATAACCTTTCGTGTAGAAGTTAATAAACCGAAACAAAAACGGATGCTTGTTCGGTGTTCAGTGAACATTGAAGGTTTAATGTAAACGTTATCTGGCAAAAGTAAAAAGGTCATTTGTCCCTTGAACTCTCGAGAATGTGACGTGTATTTTATTGCTCTGTTGTGTGACAGGTTCTACATCGGACAAACCAGACGGTGCATTAATGACCGATTAAGTGAACATCCATAAAATAAATCTCCGGTCATCTGGGGATTCACTGCTGTAACTGTGGAAGCGCCCCTGACTACGAAAAGCAAAATACCCAAAGGGAACGGTGACATACTATAGCTCGAGAGATAATAGAAGCTTACGAAATAAGAAAAGAGAAAAAGAACAAATGTGTCCGCCCGGTTTCCGTTGGTCTGTCCGATAAAGAAATTAGTTTCTCTACTGGTGCATGTTAGGGACCGACTGTGACACATCACTGTATAATCTAACTAATAGGATGCTGAGACTGCATGTACTTTTAGTGTCTTTTGTTTCGCACTATGTTTGTTGGGCTGTTGCCCATGTGTAGATATACTGAGAGCGGGAAAAACAAACCTTTAGTTGATAGTCAGCGCTGTTGTCTGTCTCGTCTTCACTTTGTCCTTGTCTTGTCCCGCTGTTTTGAGCCAAGATGCTTATCAACCCTCTAGCCCCAACATACCTTTTTGAAGAACGGTCCCTAATTAGTGGCTTTAGTCTGTACGCAGCACACCAACACGCAGCCCTTACGCCACGCGGCTGCTGTGACGCTGTTGAAGGAACGTCGCATGCGCACACGCTTCAGTTCACACAAATCTGCACCCCTGGGAATAGGGGTGTAGTACTTACGCCCCTATTGTTACACCCCCAAAACTACAATTTGACGTTGAGGGGCCCTGACGTCGTGATATAAGGGTGTAGTACTTACACCCCTATAGCACACCCCCAAGACTACAATTTGACGTTCAGGTGCACTGACGTCGTGATATAGGAGTGTCGTACTTACACCCCTATATCACACCCCGATTCGACGTTCAGTCCACTGACGTCGAACCGACGCTACCAGATTTCACCAGCGGCTTGATAGTCGAGTGATACAACCTATTAAAATAGCTAATGTACGCATTAGAGACTACGGGAAAACACCCAATGTTTTGTAGGCCCTGCTGTAAAACTTCAGTTTCACTTTTTTGTAGTCTTTTTACGTACATTAGCTACTTAGTAAGTTATTCGTTATATGTGGGATAAGGGGTGTAAATAGAACTCCCCCATTTTCGCCAGTGTATTTTCCGTGCGCGCGCGGTACCCACACCCGGCGTTGGCAAATGTTGACTTGTTTTGTGAAGAGCGCGATGTCGATGTCTTTGGCGATGTCTTCCGGTGGATCCCGAAGCATATTTCGTGTGTCTATCGTGGCCCACCAAATATAGCGGGAACAGTCCTCCTCTAAATTTAGCGGTGGAATAAGGGTGTCCCTCGACGCCACGGTGTCACGTCGCGACGTTGCAATTTACTCGCTTTAATTTAACGGAAGACCATTGTCCGCTAACTTGAGCTGGGATTCAGTGCTACGTGACGTGACGGTGTTCAGTGATCCGGTCACGTGACGTCGCGGTGCCACGTGACTTTACATTGTCACGTGAAAACCGTTGGCTAAATTTAGGGAACATAAAGACAACTGGATTCAGACGCAGCAGTGTCACTGTGTGCCGCAGAGTGAGTGTGTGTGTGTTCTGCGCCTTATCTATTGCCGCAGTTTACTCGCGCGACAAGATGAGGAACCTCAGATGTTTTACACTGTGGCGTGTGTACAAGCCGCTTATGATATGTGAGGCGAATTTCGCGTCCCGATGCTTAAAGCCTTAATCACACGATGTCATTTTGCTCACGATTTTGCAGCTGTGACGTTGATCACCGCAGGTTCCGCCACACTTCTTTTGCCGCACGCGCGATGTTCCAACTACGAAATTGTAAGTAAAATGGCACTGTGTGAATGAGGCTTTTGACACATCTTCCGGAAGGAGCATAAAGGAAGGCGAACATCTGAACAGCCTAATATTGATAAACGCGATTTTAGAAAGACACGCCCAAGAAAGGTCTTTCCCGAACAGAAATTCCAGACACGATTTCTGAAATACCAAAATAAAGATTTCCGTAATGTCCCTCTTTTTTTTTTTTTTTTCATGATGGAAATATTTTTTTGTATTAAAATTTCCAACCAATTTTTTACTCGCTTTCTTTCTTGAGGCAGCAGTTTTATTTTTATTGACTCTGTATCAAAATAACTGCAATCTCCCGGGAATCTAGTTTTCTTAATTTACCCCTGTACCATACAATAATATGCAACTAATATCAACGGTGTTTTTCTTTTACGAAGATGCTCAAAACAAACCATCGGTTTACACAAGTGAAACGTGTAAACGCTCTGAACAAAATGTCCAAACCACACACTCGTTTCCATATGCAAAGGCTAGACTCCTCTACCTTGGAGCGACTAGCCGAACTTCGCCCGTCTGCAATCACGCTTACTATGGCCAATCGGTTTACAAACATGAGCTACCGAATGAGCTCCTAAGTTCCGGATCCTGGCACCATACAATCTTTAGCGCACACGCATCTACTCGAAAGCATTTAAACTCGCAAAACAGAAGCAAAATAAAGACGTTCCAACAAAATATCTATAAAAAAGAAAGAAAACAAAAAACATAAAAGAACATGCGACTTGTGCCGGCGCCGCTTCCGCGTGGTCGAGATTGTCCGGATATCCGGTATCCTTTGCTCCACCGGTTTCTCCCCACGTGCGTCAGCGGAAAGTCCAATTTGGAGCGTGCACTGAGGCACACAACTAAATTGGGTTTAGAACTCTGTCCCCTTTTCAATTTGGGGATTGTGGCAGCCGTCCACTAGCGCGAGGGGAAGGAGGGGAGAGGGGGGTGGGGCAGCGACACGAGAACAAAAGCCTAACTACTTTCGACGTGAACCAACGGATGGACGCTACGAGCTATCGGCGCCCTATCCAGGGTCGCGTAAGTATCACGTGTCCTCATAAAAGAAAGAAAAAAAGCGGTATGGGTGGCGGGGAAGCGGGGAACGCGCGGCGAGCGTGGTCATGTGTTACGTTCTCAGCGTTGGATTGGCTGGAATGACTCGTAGCGTCCACTACGCTTCATCATGAGGCGAAACGGACTAAAACTTTGGTCATCGTTTGAATTTTTTTTTTTTTTTAGTAGTTTAGCTTTGTTTGTTACTCTACCAGATTAGCTCCCAAACATTGCTAGCCAGGTATTCGCTGAGGTTGGCAGCTAGGTTAGTTGGTTGCTACGGGAAAGAAAGAAGAAAAAAAAGTAGAAAAAGTAAGGCACGGTTTGTGTACGGGACATAAACAAGAAAAAAAATTCGCTTGTTTGGGCTATTGCCTTATTTATTTTGCTTCCTTCTTTGTCAGCCGGGTAGCTATGGCCGCCTTTTCTTTGTGAACAAACATGCTCCCGGAACCTACCGACTTCCTTGGTCTCACATGCGGCATGCGTATGTTCCTGCGTTCGCAGTTAATTTTTTTATGGACACTTTCCAGTAACGAGCGCCGTACGGGCACTTTTCTTCGAACTGCAAATGGAGGGCGGCCAAACATGCCTTTCAGTATGCGTTGGCATCGTGACGTTGTACCGATCGTCGTTGATTTGTACGCCCCGTACTATCGACGCCAAACAAAAGAATATCGCAAAAAAAAAAAAAAAAAACGCTCAAAGGATGTAAGCATGCGCAAAAGCTTACTGAAAAAAATAAAAACAAAAAACAATTACACCAAAGCCTGGTACAGACCGTTGCGTTGGTTGCAAAACAAGAGCAACGACAAATTAAACGGGACAAGTGTTCTCCGTGCAGAAAGTGGCCAGCAACTCAAGAAGAGAAATGATCAGCACGTAGATGGTTCCTATTCGCGGACTCCCTCCAATCGGAGCGAACAAGGGCGTCGTTTGATTCTCGCTCAGTGTTTCGTATAATGTGTCACATTTGTCCCGGATTCCCGGGCGTTGCTGTCCTTTTGGTTGCCAAGGTCAAAAGGTACACAAATCTGAGTATAGAATGAATATGCCGGCTATTTAGGCGAAAGTTTTCAAAAATTCCTAAAATAAAAATGGCTGTGAAAGGAAAAAAAAAACCTTTCCGGAAACAAATTGTTACCCACGGCGAACGCCTAGGGTTGCGAAAAAAAAAAACAAAAAAACACACACACACAAAGAAAACAACATAACAATTAGCTAAAATATTAACTAAAGTTAACACATTAGCTTTTCTGGTTGCTGTGAATAAACATATGGCTCCAATGAAAAACCTTCTAAGCATAATCGAAAACCAATAAATCAACTGATTTTAGAAAGATATCGGCAGGGTAAGCCTTATAGAGCGTTGCGATAAAACGCCCAGTCTGGACGCGTTTCTAGTTTTCTGTTTCATATTGGAGCGCATCTTTGCGCCAGCCGCGTTGCTCTCCGGTGGCCGAGACGCGAAGCTACCGCCTCGCCTCGCTCGCATGGAGGGATGTATGGAGCGTCTCGGCCACGGGGTAACAAGACCGCTGGCGCAAAGATGCGCTCCGATAGAAAACCGAAACCTAGAAAAGCGTCGTAATGAAGCGTTTTTTTTTTTTTTTTTCGAACGTCGTAAAATGTTGTTTCTGCTTTATATCTTTCTAAAACTAGCTGATTTAGTGGTTTTTCATTATGCTTAGCAAGGTTCTCATTCCAACCATATGTGTATTTTCATAAATTAAAAAGTTAGCGAGTAAAGTTTTGTTCATTCTTGATCTAATCATAATCAATATTTTTTTTTTATGCAATACGTGACGTCCGCCGTGGCTGGCAGTTTGTTCCCGAAAAGAGTTTTTCTTTTTTTTTTCTTTTTTTCACAACCACGTAATATTTAAGGTTTTTCGAAATACTTTGTCGAAATAGCCGCTATTTTTAGTATCAATGTCGAGGTTCCAGTCTCGTCGGTGCTGCAAATCTAGCGTTCTAAAAAGGCACAAAAAACAAGTTCAAATGAGAAAACTAGACTTTTTCGGAATGCTTAGACGACAGACGAAGGGGAAAAAAGGACGCAAATATAATAACCTAGAGTTGCAAATGGACGAATCACCAGTCTCCCTTCGCCGGCCCTTGAATTCTGCTTTTTTTACCGTCCGGTGGACGAACGCCGTTCGAAACCTTTCACTTGGTCAGTAATGACCTGCCAGCCTCCCGTCCAAAAACGCACATGCAGTAGCATTTTCAAGCGCCGTCTGTAAGGGAGACAGGTTGTTTACGGGTTTAGAGAAGCTTCCCAAGCTTGAATTTGCTTTCCAACACTTCCTTTTATTTTCTGGTCATTCTCGCGTCCCCGAAGTCGCCCTGCCGAACCTGGGGAAGCCGGGATATATTGACGGCTGAATGCCTAGAAGGTTTTTGTTGTGTGTCTTCTGTGCGAGCGCCAAACCACAGGTGAAGGAACAACGGACGCTGTTGACAGAACAAACTCAGCCTGTTGGCGATACATTCGGCAGCATCGTTCGTAAGCAAGCATGCTGTTGTTCGTTTTTGGGCGACCAGTTATGACACACAACTCTTAGAAACGGTCATGTGAAGTTTAATTGACGCGTGTGCGATAGCCCTTCCTTGTTTTTACTCAAATGTCATAACATTTCATTCAACAACCTACCCCCCCCCCCCCCCCCCCACCCCCGGCGCCCCTCTTAAGCTGTTGATGGAAAAACGCGGAAGATTTATTCGCATCAAAAGCTCCTCAAGCACGGTAACTTTAACACCCCCCCTCCCCCTTCTCCCCCCCCCCCCACCCCCCCTTTTCGCACGTGCTTCAAGTCTTCCTTAAATTAAAGAGCCGTGTGCTTACCTTTAAGAACTTAAAGGCTAACACTACATTTCAGTCATTTATTTAGTTAGTATGCCATCTTGCAATTCCCGACTAACGCCGTGTTGCTGACGGTTTATTTTGTTGAGTTTTTCCTCAACCATCACATAGGTAGGAAGATCTGAAGGTCTTCGGCTGAAACTTCCGGTGTATACAAAATAAACGATATAGTTACTGACTGTCATAGACACGAAGGGCGAAGCCTATTACGTTCCTCAATTGGGGTTGTGTGGATATTTATACGGCATGTAGTTGGTCAGCCATTTCAAAGTTGCAACGAGTCACTCGCTGTTGATGAGCAATTTAGCCAGTGCAGCACAACCGCTAGCCTGGGGTCTCCAACGTGCACCACGCAGTAGTGATACACGACCGCACGTCGGTGCGATGCTCATCCAGATCGAAACGGGCAGAAGTGGGGATTGAGCCCAGCATCTTGGATTCGGCAGCGCAAGCTTTCGCTCCACGTGGTCCGAGCTGGCGTGCGCTAACCCACTCGGCCACTGATCCCCCTTCTTATGTTCCTCCTTGCTCTGTGATTGGTTCATCGCCATTCTTATTGCCGAATGCTACACTCTCATTGGCTGAAGATTATGGTAGAGGCACTCGGACGTTATTTAGGTCTCAGGTGGATTAAGCATTACAGGACGTAAATTACTCTTAGAAAAACAGGGGTTACTTGAAGGGCCTGTGGTACACAGAACATTTCGCGCCGTTTGTGTGAAATGAAAAAAAGAGAGAAAGGTCAGTCGCGCGTTAACATAAAACGGTAGATATTAATGTACGTCACCGAAACTATACATTTCACGACTGCAGATATGTTTAACTTCTTTCCGAAGCACACGAGCTGGTGAAGATTATACATAACAAAATCCTTAGACTGCAGGAAGCAAAAGATGACACACATACACATGCATGGTCTTGAAAACAGCTGAAGATTTGTTTAACTTGGAAAGAGAGAGAGGACATAAAAAAGAAAGAACGAAAAGAATCTTCCTTTTCCACACCAGTGTATTTCCTCTGTTTTCGCGTATCCTTGAAGCACATACAATACATTCCTTAGTTTTTGTTTGTAATGGTTAATCGTTAAGCACACGCAATAATTTATTTAGTTTCGTTTGGGTTGCACAATCTTTAAGCGCACTCAACTGCCTCTTTAGTTTTGTTTGTTTTATCTAATCCTTAACCACACGCAGCAACTTCTTCGGTTTTGTTTGTTTTGCCTAACCTTTAAGCACACGCAATTGCTGCTTTGGTTCAATTTGTTGTTATGTAAGCTTCAAGCATACGCAATGTTTTATCGAACATTTCCGCTCAAGCGATCACGTTTATTGACTGCAATGGCTTCTTTAAACCTTTTTGAACGAATCGGAGCCCAGACGCTAGTGTGAAAAAAAAAAACACCATAAAAACTGTAAGTTGTAAATTCTATTTTGAAGTCAGGTCTAGACTGGCTTCGACGCGCAAATAGGAGTTCAATCCGGACAGCTTGTAAATGTATACCCTAAAACGTTTTACACAATTAACTGCGTAAATCAGCTTTTCTAACTGATAGCGCCCTAAGAGTGTTACAGCAATGCCCTATAGACAGCCAATGAACACTCTAAAACAGGAGGCTGTCGATCTTATTAATAATAATAACATTATATAATTCTTTATTTGTTTTGTGACCCAAAACAACCTTACGGTTTTGATGCGGTGACACGTACGTACGTTGACAATTAAAAGTGTGCATATTAACAACGCCCTAGAGCTTATGTTGTATACTGTATACAACATAAGCTCTAGGGCATTTTCACATAAGGTCGAACAACCATGTCCGGTGACCATTTTTAATTTTGATGAAAAAAAATATTTTGCTGGCATGACGCCAGCAAAATATTTTTTTTGCTGGTGCCCAGAATAAAAACAGGAATCCTAGTTATCGAAAAAAAAAATTGTCTTTTGGGAAACAAATTTGTAAGCCCCCTCTCAGTCAAGTGCGCGTTTTGCTTATCGCGTGATGTTGACATTTCGGGCGAGTTCCCCCAAAAACCTGCTCCGGCTACGGGTCTAGAAATATTTACTGACAAATTAGGCACAGGAAGAATCGACAAAATGTATTAACCACCAAGTATTAGAGTCGTTATTTTGGGGAAAAAAATCGCAAACAAGGCATAATGCGCAATACCGCTCTGGATTAACGATTTTGTTTCTCCGTATCTATACAAGCTAAGGTCTTAGAAGTTTGCCGGTGTATTGCCCTGTATATAGTGCATACTTGAATGAAATATTCTTGTCCTGGTTCGCGGGAGAAATTTACAAGAATTTCTCACACAGGAGAATTTAACTAAAAGTGCATTATTTTGAAAATCGTTTAAAAAAAAGGCCATCTTTACTTTTTTTAAACTCTCCGAAATTAACATTTATAATATGTACTAGAAGAATTCGCAAAAACATAATCCAATATTTGCTTGGCTTCGAAGTAATAAAGCGAGAAATATGGCCAAATTGACGCTAACGCTCTTGCCATAATTGGAGCGTTGACATACCCATTTTTTACAATTTCATTATTATTAAGAAGCGTAAAGATGCTATGTGGGTGGTCAACAAAAGACAAATTGACAGCACAGAGGTGGACGGTAGTTTTGAAGGGAAAATTCCTAATACATTTTCGAATAAGCGACCCAAAAATGGTGCGCCACCCTGTATCATGCTTCGCGGTGCCTGTTTCAACAGCCGGCGTATAGCGTCTCCGTCTACGCGACGTAAAGCAAGCAACAGGAGTGACTTTGCAAACACATCAGCCTACAATATTGGCGGTAACATGATATAGGAGGTGGGGCGCGGCAGAACTTGAACCTGCGCCGCCTGTGAGCGCCAAAAAATTCACCGCCATGGAGGGCCGCACAACGCGTAAAAAACAAATTTGATACTTAAAAAAAGAATTCCGATTGACTGGGATTGCCTATATTGGGTGTTTTCAGATAGGATCGAACGACCATGTCCGGTCGGCATTTTTTTCTTTTTAGTTTTTACCAAGAGATATATTTTACTTGTTGTGCAAGCGAAAAAAAAACATATTCGAACATTGTTTGCTAAAATAAAATTTCTGCTGAGTAACAAAAATAACAGTCACTGTCGGTATACGCCCACAATTTTACGACTTGCGTGAAACCGGCCTTCTCGATATTTATAAAACAAAAAGTGTTATCGCCTTAGGTTTAATACTTTTTGTGCAGAGACTGTAAATAAAATGAAAGGAGGTAAACATGCATTTTCGATTACGAAACATTTCAAAGCTTTATAGATCCCGATATTAAAAGACTGGAAATTCAAATTTTATAGCAAGATTTGGACGCGTTTGCTCTTCATTCGCCTAAACTGTCATTAAAGCTAAAACAATAACCTTTCTAAAAAAAAAAAAAAATGCACTGAAATGTAGACAGGTTAACGATTTTGCATATAATTGGAAAATCAGTTTAAAATGAAGGCCATCTTAATTTTGCTTCTACTTTTCACAGATAAAGGTTCGTAATCTGTTTTATCAGGCACTTCGAAAACGCTTTGCAATATTTTTATATTTTTGATTTTACAGAGCACTAAATATACAGAATTGCAGTAACGAGAGTATGGAAAGATAGGATGTTGCCGATTTCAAACAAGGGCAAGAAAGGGGTCGAAAAATGTAGAAAGCCTGTGAAGAGAAAACATCGTGACAGGAGCTCGTGAAAAATAAAAAAATGCATACAAAAGGTTACAGGTGAGTTTAAAGCACAAGTCAGCAATTTAAACACAGATTCCTCGGATCAGTGAATTTCGGAGCCTACCTTTCGTAGAGAGGCTGTGCTGCTGACGACCAAGTTTAAGTAGTGTTAAGAACGAAAACATGTTTAAAGTGGTACAATTGAAACAAGTTTAATGAATCAAGATCCTGTGCGCACATTCGGCGCTTGTCACATGCTTTCTTTCTGTCGGACGCTGACCTGAACCGGTCACGGCACTCTCCTGGCACTCCGTGGAAAAATATTTTTTTTTTTCCCATTTTAGCTGTAGAGATTACTGTTCGTTCCTTCTCAGTGGCACCGTAGGCTCGCCACCTCGATCTGCTTTTCGCAGCCGTAGGAGACTTTACTTTCAAAGATAAATCTTTTCCGCGTCTACTGTTCTTGCTAAAACTGCTGTGGTTGCGAAGTGTCGGACCGCGTACACTGCCACAAGTGACAGGACTGAATTCCATGCACAACGGAAAGAGAGTCCCACTCCTTTGTTTTCATGTCCCTGAACGCTTTGACGTCAGCTTTAGGGAGGTAGATTAGTTTCACGTTCGGCAGTTTAGTGTTCACTGGGGCAACCATCTCTGACGCCGACTTGATCACCGATTTGGTGGGCCGTCAGAGGCTGTATAACTTGACATGGCAAGGCACTCTTGCCATGTCAAGTTGAGGAGAAAACATACCTCGTTAACGTGTACTTGTGGCTCTGCAGCTCGTGTAGTTGGTACTTGTTCTTAAAGTGCCTTGCTGCACCATCACTTTGTTTTGTCTGGATTGAGTAACAGACAATTTGCTGAAGAACACTCAAAAAAACATATGATATCGTCCTTCAAAAGTACGCAGTCATCGAATAATCGCATATTCGTGAATGTCTTAATATCATCAGCGAACATTAAGAGCTGTTAATTTTTTATGCACAATTCGAGGCCGTTTAAAAAAATAAGCAACAATGGAGAGGCCCGAGGTTGGATACTTGGAGTACCCAGATGTTGGCATAGAAATATTGGAGTAGCTGTTTGACATCTTTACACAACTCTGACTACCAGTTAAATAGGTCTTAGGCCAGCTAAGCACTGTAAGGGATAAACCATATAGAGATAACTTATAGAGTAGAAGACCATGCTTCACTTTATGGAGAGCCTTATTCATGTCAAAGTAAACAATATCTACTTGGCCTCGGGGAAAAACAAAAAAAAATGGGAACTGAATAATCGAGAAAAGAGCAAAAATTGGTTTCTTCTGAACGACCCTTTCAGAACTGATGTTGAACAGTACAAAATATTCGTTGAAAGTAATAATAAACACGCTGGTAAGTAATCATCTCAAAGACGTTCGAAAAAGATCATAACAAAGATATAGGTCAATGCTTTTCCACTCTACAGGTAACACCGTTTTTATACAATGGTATAACAACATACCTTTTCCACGGTGATGGAAAAATATCATTTTTTAAAGGAAGGTTTCATGTGTTACATAAAACATTAGCTAGCACATTGGCGCAATTCTTGATGATAAAATTAGGTATCATATCGATTTCTACTGACAACTTAGCCTTCAGCCTTGTTATTGCTTCTAAATCCTCACTCGTACCTATGCAACTGATAATAAACGAAGAGTCGTGACATCGCAAAAACACAAGACCATTGTGTTTGTACTGTTTATGAAATTGTCTTTTTTTAAACATATAATGTTTCAATTCCTTAAAAAAGTGAGTATTTAGAGTGCTTTGGGTTGCTGTTTGGGATAAATTAGTTTATTACATTTTTAACAATCTAATTCTAAAAATCGGTAGCGGTGACTACGTTTCTAATTCCCTCCTAAGGCTGCATTCAGACTGGCGTTCATCATCAATTGCTCGTGAATTTGTACTGCATCTTTAAAGGCCGACTACCAGATTCGAGATTCTGCAAGGCAGAAGATCCTCCTCACCATGGGGGTGGAGGAAACAGGCTACGGTGGACAGGGTAGAAGGAGGAGAGGAGGAAGCGAGGGAGAAGTAGAAAGCGCGAACTGGCCGTCGGTCTTTAAGCAACGGCGTTCACAACTGCTTTGCGGATGCGGTTGAGTGTCCAGCGTGAATGCGGCCCAAAACTAATCTTTACCTGCAACAGTTCTTACAAGCAACAGGCACTACGTGCAGTTTTCACATGCTGAGAAAAGTCGAATATAGATGCAGTGCATCACGCACGAGAAAGGAATCACGACCCTGTTGACTTCTCCACTGTCTTATGTTTCTCAGGTGACCGTCTCCTCAAGAGGAAAAGTTACAGGTAGGCTTCTTTGCTCTCGCCAATATTTCACGTGAAGCGTAAAACCTCTGTTAAAGCTGTCCTTGAAGGGCGCGAACACCCCCAAAAAGGGCGTTTGTCTTACTTCGAGGTAGAACCCCTTTCTACACCGTTTCTACTCTCTTCAAAAAGGGAGAGTTTTCAATGCGACAACACCCGATTTTAGATTTAAAAAGAGAGCGGTACTCAAAATAAGAGCGCTGAATGGGAAAGTGTGAGTCTCAGAAGCAGCCTTAAAGGGTAACTGCAAAGAAAAAAAGTGTTTTTTGAAACAGCCTATTTAGGACAAGCATGTCACAAAACAAATCTTCCGCGGAAAAACAAATTTTTTCTAGCAATATTTACGCCGCAGGACGTAATTTAGTCGGAGTTACAACGTTTCCACATTTGAAACTCCCGCTCTTTTGACGCGCGCGGAGTGGCTGGTATACGTCACTCCGTGACGTATAGCAGCCACTCCGTGACGTAGAATACCAACTTTGTGGCGCGCGATCTAAAACGGACGAAATAGCCGCAAACTAAAATGAGTCTCGCGCAATAAATATTGCTGTAAAAAATTTCGTTTTTGGCAGAAAATTTGTTTTGTGACATGCTTGTCCCAATTAGGCTGTTTGAAAATACACTTTTGTTTCTTTGCAGTTACCCTTTAACTTTTAAACCATTGAAGGTGTAAATTATTTTAGTGTTCGCTTCGTGAATGATGGAATACACAAGCCTTCCTGAACAGTAGAGAGGGTTGTGAATATAATTAGTTAAAAAATAATAAAAGAAATACGAAGGACGGAGACAAGACGCCACAGAAATTTCATCACACGAAGCCTCTGTACGCATGCGCAAAAATTTGGAAGCAAGCTTACTTTACTTGGCGAACGTAAAAGTGCAGTATTTATTGGCCATAGGGTTATATTGCCTTACAGTAATAAACTAAATGAAGCGTTAACAATACATATATATTTGTTTCATATCGCTCTATATTTGGTTATCATTCTACACTCTAAAAAAAGTTCGTGCGTCTACTTTCCCGCACAACACTCGGAGAGCCAATCACCGCAACTTACGGAGGCAGCTCAGCGAATAACGATGCCGAAACATATGTTTAGACCAAAAAACGCAGTCTGAGTTGTGACATTAAGCAATGCAAGCGTGACGTTTTGCATTGCTTAATGTCACAACTCTTTGGTAAACATTGGAGTTTCGCCAAACCAGACGAATTTCGAAGTTGGACAAAACTTCGTGACACCCCAAATAAAGCTTAAACTTTTTTTTTCTCGCTATTGACGCTCTATTTTAATACAATTTTCAGCTCGACCTAAATCGCAGTCGACGTTACGAAACAGGGAGTGTTTACCAAAAAGGGTCCATCTGCCTAAATCCACTTGTTCGCGTGAGCTCTTCAGTACGTACGGGCGTCGAAATAATAATCCGTGCATTAGCGCCGCGCACATCCTAATGCAGTTAGATCTCGGCCTTT
Source organism: Ixodes scapularis (assembly GCF_016920785.2). NCBI lineage: Eukaryota > Metazoa > Arthropoda > Arachnida > Ixodida > Ixodidae > Ixodes > Ixodes scapularis. The sequence continues at coordinate 85,282,624 of NW_024609879.1, forward strand.
TCGGGAGCTGTTTTGTTCCGCGACGAGTCGAGAAAACTGGAAAATCATTGCATTTTTGCGCTTGTTAGGGAATACAATACGGTGATGAGTCATAAACCGTAAAACAATTCGTATTATGCAACCGATACGTAGAATTTGTTTGCACAAAATTCAAAAAAAAAAAAGATGAAGAAATAACAGCATAAGGCATTTATGCAAACAAACACTCTAAAAAAAGTCTGTGCGTCTACTTTCACGCACACTACACGGAGAGCCAATCACCGCAACTTACGGAGGCAGCTCAGCGAATGACGATGCCGCAACATATGTTTAGACCAAAAAACGCAGTCCGAGTTGTGACATTAAGCAATGCAAGCGTGACGTTTAGCGTTGCTGAATGTCACAACTCAGTCTGCGTTTTTTGGTCTAAACATATGCTTCGGCATCGTCATTCGCTGAGCTGCCTCCGTCATTTGCGGTGATTGGCTCTCCGAGTGTTGTGCGTGAAAGTAGACATACAGACATTTTTTAGAGTGTAGGGTTACTGGCAGAAACGGGGGGCGTGACAAGCTGCAAGCATCTCATTATCGCTTTGCAACAAACAGCACCATTGTAGCTTAAAGAGGCCAGAGAGTGAACCACGAAAGAAGGCGCGTGAACATAATGCCGTACGTTTAGCACTTGTTTGAATTGAACGGTCTTCCGGTGCACAATACAGAGTGCAGGCAGCAATGCCGCTGGCATAGCTTTACGGACTTTACGGTCGTCTTAGGGACTTCATAAACCAGCGCTCACGTTCCGAATAAGGACAATTTCATAAGGACGAAAGTGCATTTATACGAAAGTGTAATTGTTATCCAATATTGTACGTATTCAATAATAATAATATCCAATAATCCGATATTAAGCTTAATTTATATATCTATCCCACGTATCTCTAAGGCCCAGCGATGTAATGACGCAAGAGCTACGAAAAACACGGCGATTTCTCTTTAAAAAAATGACACACAAAAAACGGGCTTTTATAAAAAAAATAATGGGGTGACAGTTACGTGGATGCCGTCTTCATTGTGTGTATGGACTCGGCGGACGTTGGGTGGAAAAGTAGCCGTCATGATCAAAACGCTAATTAACTAAAATATGTTAATTGTTCTTTCCCTTATTTATTGATTTTGTGGGTTATACTGAAATTGCAGGATTGACGAGAATTACTATACGAAGCCAGTCTAATTACTATACGAAGCCAGCCCGCCAAAGACGTGCTGCCGAGCACCGACACGTAAGAAAGTGTATGCATGCTCCACTTTATACGATTTTCTTCAGATAGACCTTAACAAAGAGGGAGTCACTATACTCCCGCGCAAAGCACTTAGGAAAGCCACTCACTACAATCTACGGAGCTAGCTCGACGAACGACGCTGTGATAATATATTTTAACCTAAAAACCAAAAAAAAAAAAAAAAAACAGTCTTTGCTGTGACTCTAAGCACAGTGAGACGTCGTGGTCAGTGCCACATCGCAGAGTACGTTATTTGGCTAGGCGTTTGGCGTTTTGTGAAGCTCAGATAAAAGCGTGGCCGCGAGGCTCGGCACTGATTCGTGCACGCATGGAAGAGAAGGAGTGAGGTGCTCGACGCCGATTGGTTAACGGAGATGTCATGTGACATAAGGGATAGAAAAGGAGGCGCTTGACCACCTGTGCGCAGTTAGGAAGGGGAGTTCGAGAGCATGGAAGGCTCTGGAAGGTCGCCAGGTATATTAGCCCAATTAGAGGTATAGCATCGCTTCATTCTAGGAGCAACCACCGAGTGTGCACATGGTATCCGCGTTAAGCTATCTGATGAAGAGTGCCGTGAGCGCCGTGGCCTTGTATCGCTAAAGGTTTGTGATGCTATAGAACGATTCATGTATCCGAAACAATTGCCTAGCAATTTGCCATAAAAATATATAGGTCTGCACAAATTATCAACCCCGCCATTGGTCGAGCTAGATCCGTATATGCAGCGATTGGCTCAGGATTGGGCAGTATCCCGGTAAAAAAATGCATCGCGATAGAATACCTTAGAGATTAAAACTTGGGTTTGGGCTAGTTGGTCCGTTACTGAATAAAAGGTTAAAAGGCGCGAACAAACGAGGACAATAAAGAAATAAGGACGACAGGACAAGCGCCTGTCCTGTCGTCCGTGTTTCTTTATTGTCCTCGTTTGTTCGCGCTTTTTAACCTTTTACCTTAGAGATACTTTCGGGTATCTGTATTTGTGTATCGATACGCATTTTTAAAATGAATTTCTATCTCGGTAGCGAAATGTATTTGTAATATATCGCTTTTGTCGGGATACACTTCCACGCCTAAGTTATTTCGTTACATCTGTTGTCAAAAATTAACTGTCGGGTTTTTGCGATAAACTGAAAACCGCCTCAATGAAGCGAGGCATCCCACACTTTACAACATGAGCCCGTCATATAACCGCCATACAGTAGAGATACCTGAAACGAAAGCCCGGTATGTTGCAAACAGTGACCAAAACACAAGTACGCGTATAATATAATTTGCATTCGCCACGAACTGCTCCCTACGCACTCAGAAAGGATTGGGAAAAGAAATGTTTTCGGTGGATATATCTGTATTCTGGTATTTTGTATTATTATTATAAAGCAGTTAATGCAAAGGTGCAAGCGAGTTAGACAAAAATGACAATAATAATCCCCCAGTCATTCTTGTTCAGCCCACTTGCACCTTTCGATTAATGGCATTATATAACCAAAAGCTTCAAATGCAGGCCGTTCATCCTTGTTGGTGTTAGAATGGTAGCAGCTGATAAAGCACGCGTTTGTTCTACTGACGTCTAGCTCCTGGTTAGCTAGTTGGCAGAGCGCTCCACTGGAAATGGAGGGGACCCTGGTTCGATACCTGGACAAGGTGGATTTTTTCGGTCGCCCAGCAGTCACCTACCTGTGTTTGGAGATTTGTGTTTGTCCCATTTGTTCTCCTTCATTATTGTCATACTTCTTTTGTTGTTTCTGCGAAAGTATCTTAAAAATATTCCGCTACACGAAAGACAAATGTACCTTACGGTACCTGTATGTTGGCCTTGAAATGCACGCATCTCACTCTTCGTATTCCGGAATACTTTTTTTGTTTTAGTATCTTTGCCCACGGCGCCTAGTCATTGGCCTTGGCGGCAGAGTCGTCGCTCCAGCTTTTTCGGAGTATAGACGCTTTGAAGCAGCTGGGCGCCACCAGTAAACCGACCTCCCGTTTTAGAGCGCAGCTCACAGTGGAAGCGGATCCGCGTTCGCGAGGCGGTTGCGGATGCGGTTCGCGAGCGATTCCGTTCAGACATACCTAGAGGCGGACGGCGGTTTCTCGGCGGTCACGCGTGATCTTTTGAGACTTGCGTTTTGCAACCCTGTTTTACAATCCAAAATCCACTTTAATTCACGATCCAAAGCCAAAAGTTTGCTATTTCGCCACTCGAGATTTTTCTTCGGGATGCTCGCACGCATCACGAGTTCAGGCAGCGAAAAAAGAGACATGGACCCGCCAAACCCGCCTGTGATTCCCTCGACTTCGTACGCAAGCAAAGCTCAGCCGGTCCCTTGCTAAGGATGGCCCCGACCCTTTCCTTAAAGTGGACCCTTCCCGCATGAATAGTTGACCTCGTTTTCGGGATAGCGGGCCAGTTTTTCCCCCGCATTGTTCGCTCTTATCATTTTCGGAGTGTGAGCGGCACTGGTCGCTGGTGGGCCCTGGTACGGCGGAATGTGTTCGGTGCTAGCTGGTCGTGGCTTCGTTGGTGGCGGATTCTCCTCTCGTCACTCGCACGTCGATCGAGACTACTGTTTGTTTGACATTAAGCTCAAATAAACGCCGTATGGATTACCTATGCATCGCCTGGTACGCACACTTTATTTCTTGAGTAAGTTCCCTTTATTTCTTTTGGTAGTAGTAAACGTTACAAGTCGTGCTAGCGCAGGTACCCTGCCAGCTCCGCGGTAGTGTGTTGGCTACGCAATTGGGCTCACGACGTCTCTATCGGCCTTCGTGGTGGTCATGCACGGTGTCGAGAGCTTTCACTAGTTCACGCGACTGCATCAGTGGTTACAAACACTGTCATTTCGATCAATCGGTGGCGGTTTCCGATCTTTTACGGGCATAGACGAACAAGGCAGAGAGCGACGGGCTTTGGCACCCCGAATATTAAGGCCACGGTCCCACTGAGTGTGGCAGTTTAGGTACTTCTTGGCAGGTCATTACTCATCTCCTTATAAATACTGTTTTGTGGGATTGATGTCATTCGAAAGGTAATGCAATCCTCTTTCATTTGATATTATGTATGTGTTGGATTTTACTGTTCATGCGCGTTTGTAGCGTTGCGAATATGATGGCGCGGACCCTCACTTGCTCCGCTAGTTCATGTTTTATGAACGATCCATTAAAGATAGCACGGTTCCAATATAGCAGTTTTGTTAAGATGATGTCGTAGCAAAATGTAACGATACACTTTTTTGGTATTTGCACTACTTTGTTTTTTTGATCCCTCCAAATATTGCCCTAAAATTGACATTTTTCAGCACAAATATGTTTTTATTGACAAGCGCTAGGGCAATGAAATTAGTTACAGATATAGTGCTTATAATTCGTAATATGCAGAAAAAAATTTTATGTTATATAAAAAATTTTTGTTTAGATATTTTATATCAAACGTAGCACTTTTTTGTGCTTTGAGTCATCGTACTTCAAATGCCGCTGAGGAAATATTTAAACTATGATAAAATATTTTATAACATTTAGAGCTACAATGGTTGCCCAAGAGGTGGACGATGGCTTTTTTTCATTTTCAAAGTCATAACGCTCCAGGAGCCCTTCAAACTTACCTGTTTTTGACGCATATCTTTTTGGACATCAAACAGATTTATTGGCATCTAATAACATTTATTGTTTGGAATAGACATACATTGCGATGTATTAAACTTTCACAATGATCTTGCTTTGGTTTCATAATAGGTGTAGAGCTTAGCTAATTCTAAAAACAATTAAAAACTGTTTGGGTTTTGTGTTGCGCTACCTGGCGGATGGCAGACAAAGTGCTGATTTCTAGTGTCCGAAAAATTTCCGAGGGCGGCGTTTGCGTCTGTATCATCATCAATCGCCGTGTCTTTTTACCTTCACATTTAAAAAATATATTGGAAGATTTACTATCGATAAATAAATGGTTTAAGTACTAGGTCAGGTTAATAAATCTAAGACAAATAATTACACACGCGTAGCGTGATATAATGTGTTAATTATTCGATATGATTGAAATCAATAAACAATAAAGACGAAGAGGAAAATAATACACCAGAGTTCACTTCATGCCTAGAGTCACTGAATGAGCTTTAAAGTATCGGCACTCCGTTCCCCAAAATTGTTTTGGGCGCCGCCATTTTGGATCCTGTTCAGTGCAAACGCAACTGCCGATCGTCATGATCCAAAAGCACGACTTCCTCAGCATTAGATGCGGTGCTAGGAAGCTGATTCAATATTGCAATGCTCTGTCGCGGGTAGTTTAAACATTTGTGGGGGACGGAAAAGCGTTTCCTGTGATTTTAAATAAAGCTTCAGGTAACTGGCAACCATCATTCTAAGCCACAATATGGCCAAGTGTCGTTACTCTGAACCGTAGCTAATTTACTGGCACAAGCGGGAACAATGAAGAGGCAGGTGTCAAAAGGTAGTGGCTTGTGGAATCCACGGGGCTTACGTCTTGGCCCCTCCAGGTATTAGAAGCATCTTGAACAAGAGCATGAATAGTGTCATTAAATAAGCTACGCGTCAGAGTAGCGACACTTGGCCATATTGTGGCTTAAAATCATGGTTGCCAGTTATTTGAAGCTTTATCTGAAATCACAAGAAACGCTTTTCCGTCTTCCGCTTTAAACAGTGTGCGACAAAGCGAAGCACCAATGACATGAGCTTCCTAACACCGAATCTAATGCTGAGGATGTCGCACTTTTGAATCATGACGATCGGCTGTTGCGCCTGCTCTGCACAAAAGGGGGAAGCGGCCAGGTAGGAGAAACGCGGGTTTTATGTGCGACCGTTCTAACCGTCTCAAAAGAGAGAACGCGCGAGCTTGCGCTGGTTTAAAAAAAAAAAGGCATCCAAAGAAAAAAGGCGGCACGCTGTGCTCTTTGTTATTATGCGTCTAATTGCAAATTGTTGTGTGTATGTTTATACAGCCGGAAGTTAGTCCGCCTCAGTGGGCGTCTGACTCTCAGCTGTAGATAAGCAATTTAGCCAGTGCGGTACAACCGCAAACCTGGTGTCTTTAACGTGCACCACGCAGTAGTGATACACGACCACACGCCGGTAGGATGCTCTTCCAGATCGAAACGGGCAGGGGCGGGGTGGCTTCTGCAGCGCGAGCTTTCGCTCCAAGTGCTCCGAGCTGGTGTGCGCTAGACCATGCACTCGGCCACCGACCCCCCCCCCCCCCCCCCCCCCCTTGTGCGTCTAATTTATATACAGGTATAAGTATTTGCAGATCAACGATGGACGTCGATCGTCTCGAGGTAATGTAACCCAATAACATTATATAAATAATAAACTTGTTGAAAGACTCAACGACTCAATTTTTTAATTCTTGGATTGTAATATGGCCGTAGCCTATTGTACTTGCTGTTGATGAAGAGCATTATGAGGTGACGAGGTAATGATTAAATGATGAGGCTCTATAAGGACGACGACATTAGTGAGTGTCGAACAACAGCGTACAGTGCCATACTTGTTTCAAGTATCGTGTACCCAAAGACTTTCTTTTCCCGCAACAGAATATGGTAGAATCAATGAGGATGCTACTTTACAACTGAACGTGGAATAGGAAAACTGCACTGTGCAGAAATACGGCTTATTCGTTAATAAGAGGGACGGATTTCTAGCAGCATTCCCTGATTGATTACTTGGAACAAATGGCCTCATTGACGTAAAGTGTCCCCGTTACAAAAGATTCTTGAAGCATACTTAAGCCGCAAACGAGTATGAGGCGAAAAATAATAAAAAGGAGCCTGGTGTGAAAGGTCCAAATCACCCACCATGGCTTCTACTATCAAATACAAGGGCAGTTACACAATACACAAAGAGAGTTTTGTGATTTAGTTATATTTACACTGAAGGACGGTGATATCCAACGTATACAGAGAGATGACACCTTCTGGTCAACCAACATAGAGCCTTTTCTACTCAAGTTTTACATGGAAGGTCCGACTTCCGCTGAAATTCCTTACGTAGACGAGTTGTCCGACCGAATAAACTGCAATTACTCCCGATCTGGGAATCTCTCGATCTTCGTTTGTAAGCCATAGTATCATGAGATCGAGGGATGTGGCTCTTCGTCCACCGAATATTTCTTCGGCGGGTGTTTTTACCGTGTAAGAGGAGACCGTCGCGTGCTGCTGAAACAACAACCTGGCGATTCTTCACTGAACTACTTCTTCCGTAAGCTTCGAAAGGGCTTTTTTTGTTTCGCACACCATCTTTTCTGCATGCCCGTTAGTTGCAGGATGGTATGGTGCACTAATGTGATGCCTGATGCCGGTATTTTTCTTCAAAAACTTGTTTATTTTGTTTGAAGCAAGATTTGGCGCGTTATCAGAGAAAAGTATTTTCGGTAGGGCAAAAGTAGGCAAAAGAGACCGTAGAACGTCAATGACATGTTTGGACGTCGTGGCAGGCATCGTGTAAACTTCCAGCCACTTAGAGTACGCATCGCCCATGACTCTGCAGATGCGGATACGTTTCGCTACCCACCGATTGAATAGTGGATCATTTTCAGTTACTGTTCATGATGGCGTTGGACTCAAGGAAGACTTCGAGTCTTTCCAGAAAGTTAGCCTAGGTGTCAGGACTTTTGTCGAAAGCGGTAAGTGTTCGAAACGTCGACAATGTCGGTAGCCACGTGTTGTGCTTGACACTGGACACTTACCATTCGCTGAGACGAAACTTGCTTGTTCGTCTGCCACGAGTTGTCCGATATCAGGTCATCACCGCAACACCATCTCCCGACAAAAACGCATGTCCATAGTTAGCAATCACGTGAATTTATAAATTCCCGAACGCTCATAACTTGCCGTCGCTAAACGCCCTTCATTCATAGTGTCATCATTGCAAATAAACGTCTTCCTATTTCTTCTGATGGTTTTCATCATATTCCTCCTAAGCTGTACTTACAACATTATGTGTGTCGGTACTTCCGAACATATTGCAACGGCGTTTGTTTTCTGGGAACCCCCCCCCCCCCCCCCCCCTCTCATGTAACAACCTTTACAATATCTTCCGGACCCCGTGGAACATAATATTTCGTGACATTTTTTTAGACGTCATTAAAATGGTGAGGTAAGTACCGTAAATCGCGAAGCCGTTCACTAAACGTCCGCTTCCACGGTGTCTTTGAAGATTGAGTCTACTGAGCGTGCATTCGTGCAGAAGAAATTTTCATTGATAGAATATTGACACGCAAATCAACATTTGATTCCTTCTTGGTAAGATTTATTGCGAAAGCCCGTTACAACCGCCGAACCGCATCTTCTTATATCAGAGAACAATTTATACCCAGCCTGACATTCTCGGATACATCCGTTTGATGGGCCACGCTACTTGAGCTAGCTGAGCGGCTGAGCACAGCTGGCAGCGGCGCGAGCAAGGCCACGAGGGGAACGTGATGGTGCTCGAGCCATCCCACTGTTAACCGATGTTTCGGCCACCCTACACCCCACGGGTACGTGTCGCCATCTATTGGTTGAACTAACGCCTTGTTCAAGATGGCTGCCGTGGGACCGCAGCCTTAAGGTGCAACCCCACCGTGCATGACGTTTTGGTGCTTTTCCGACGGCTTATAACTTTCTTTCTATGTATCTTACAGTTATAAAGTTAGTGTCAAATTAAAGAGCAGTTTTTTAACAATGCTTTAATGTCTTGATATCACGATTATTTTTAATTTTTAGTTAATTATTGGGCTTTTAATAGACCACAGTCCCTAATATTGAAAAAAATATTTCTCGAGTTATAACGTCCCATCGTCCACGATATTTTACGTGAGCGTTCGGTTAGATGTAATAAAATAAAAAAGTAAGCAACGAACATTACAGATAATGTATATCTTAAAATAAAAAATAAAGTTTAAAATTGTAATATTTTATGGCGCTATAAAAACGGAATCACGTCAACTAATCAAGATAACGAGACATTAAATTATGAAGCATCCTTCGATATTACATTTTCCAGAACTTCCATGTCGATATATTACACGTTAAGAATGTTATAAGGCCTCAAACTTTTCCCCTTCAGTTACGGCGAATTGTAGTTTCTTAATATAAAGTACAGATGGCGACACGTGTTCAAGAACAGCTTGATGTGCATTTTCCGTCGTGTGCCGCTTGGAACGCCACATGAAAGACAGAAAAAGCGCCAGATGTCAGGGTGTCAGATGCCTGGATACCCGCAGTGAGCGAACCAGAGATGTGAGAACCACAAGCGTGAGGCTGCGGGTGCACCACAGCTACCTTTGCGCGCGTTCTACTGTGCGTCGGTACACATGCCCGACGCGATCCAAATGAAATGGGCGCCATGAAATGCATTCTGCCATTTCAGATTCTGCCACGTATGCGAAAACATTTTAATGTTTTTATCACTTGCATAACTCATTTACGATATCAAACTCAGCTTGTCGGAATGGTTCGACTATATTTTGTTTCAAAAACCACCTCGGTGGCTCTTAAGTGGCAATGACATTAAAACGTCTCAGCTCCTCTCAGCCAACGCGCTGGCCCATGAATCTATATTTGTCGGGTTTAAATATCGGCCGAAGTGCCCGCAATCCGACGGAGGCCAATCTCAGATTTCGGTTGCACGTCAAAAGATCTACGGTTAGCCAAAATAAACCCGCAATAATTTCTTTATTTTTAATATGGGCGTGTTAAGTGCTTTTTGTTGGTTTGGCTTGTGAAACCCTAAGATCTGATTATTTCCTTTGCTTTACCTTAGTTCGGAGCGCAACCAACGTTACGGGCTGATGAAGCCACTGAAGCAGCGCCAAGAAAGCCAAGTTAAGCAGTTCGTTCTCTTTCTGTGCCTATGCGGTCGGGCTAAACTAGACCCACTAATTAAGCTACGTTTCATACAGATATGGATGCTTAAAATGATGGTTGTCAGTTATCTGAAGCTTTATCTGAAATCACAGGAAACACTTTACCGTCCTCCATAAATGTTTAAACAGTTCGCGACAAAGCAAAGCAATATTACGTGAGCTTCCTCACACCGAAACTATTGCTGAGGAAGTCGCACTTTTGAATCATGACGACCGGCAGTTGCATTTGATTTGTTACTAATCACCAACATGGCGGTGCCCAAAAAAATATCGGGGAAAAAATTGCCGATACTCTAAGTGTAGCTCATTTGGTCTAGCTCACAGGATAAATCAAGTGCGGTGGGGGATCGCTGGCCGAGTGTGTTGTGGCGCCGCAGATCAGAGCACGTGGAGAAACGCTCGAGTGCGAGCTCCGTTCAAAGCACGGAGCTCCCGCTGCAGAGCGTGCAGGGACTAAATCCCCTCGATGTGTTTGCGTTGGTCTTTCAAATAACCTCAAAGGTGCCAGTGCACGAGGCCCGTTTCAACGACCGGCCCTTATTGGACACAAATGGCGACGCAGCACTATACTTCGTCTCACCCTACGATGGACTAACGGCAAAAACTACGAACCACCAGATCCAATCACGAGCCACTTAGAAATTGCCTGGTATTTCGCTTCGATGAACGTTACTGAGTGACTCATCAATTTTACATTGCAAAGAGCTACGGGCTCTTTGCAGTGTCGAAGCTACAGAAATGATGCAGCGCATTTTGATTAGGAGCATCCTTAATCAATGTTAAGCATGTTATAGTTTATCGTTGAACGTGATTGAACCTGGCTGCCCGTAGCTTTGGCCTTTAGTCCATCGTAGGATGAGACGAAGTATAATACATTCAAGTTGCCCGTGTGGCACGCGTGCCACACGGGCAACTTGAATGTCATTTACAACGAATGACATTCATCTGATCAACAAATCGGCTCGCGATCTGTCGCGCGTGGAACGCCCCACGCTCGGAGTGTCGCGCGCTGATTGTCCGATCCTTCAAATGTGATTCGTTGTAAATGGAGTTCGAGTTGCCCGTGTGGCACGGGCATATAATGACCGGCCCTTGAAAGCGAATGGCGGCGGAGCGCCCGCTCGTGGCACGTGTCTTGCGCGTTTTCACAATAATGGTTGGCGGTACTTGTAAAAAACGTTTTTATCAAGGGGCTTTAGCAGGAACCCTGGGTTCAGTCGCCCATCTGCATCCTACCGTCGTGCGATCGTGTATCGCTGCCGCATATACTGCGTAATGCAAGTTAAAGACCCCAAGCTGCCAGTTGCACTGCACTTTTTATAACCTTCATCGGGTAACAATGTCGTCCTACGAAATTGCTGCTATCTAAAAAACTAACAACTAATTTTGAATGCGCCGTACATCGCATTTTTAATCTGTGTTCCCGTTCTTTTTTATTTTGTTTGTTTTTGTCTACATCTTTGATTATGTGGCCCTTACTTATAATGAAACAGACTATAGTTGTCAGACTTCTGGAAAAATATTATATAACTAAGAAAATGGCACGTGAACGTAAAAGTAAAAAAAAAAAAGAAAAACGCAAAGGTGCACTAATAAAAATAGTTGAATTAATAGAATTGATTATAATTGTGTTTTCAAAGGTTTGAGCGCCCCAAACGCTATAAAGGCGAACTCGGTGCTTTGGATGGTGCGCTTGTTCACTGGAAGTGTAGTTCAGGAGAGTATTCTCGCAATTGTATGTTCAGCTTCGCTCGCAGCATAAAACCAAATACTTTATTGGTAATGTATTTAGAGAAACAAAGCTTACCTTCTGTATATGTGCAATGCCCTCAGTTTTCGCGTGATTACACGCTTGTCTATCATTATTGTTTTCGTTTGCCACTGCGCTTCAGTTCGTGCTCTTTTGTGTGCTACATGAATTATTAGAGACCAAGGTAACCCAAGAGCATTCTTTTTCGCGGATTCTAAAAAAAAAAAAAGAAAGAGAAAAAAAATCTATGCAACTTGCCACGTGTGCCACAACCAATAGAAAATATTCTAAGCTTCATATATGACAGCTTGCCTGACTAAACATTGTTGTTTGTCAAGAACAATTGAGATCGTATGAAATCACGTGGGAAAAACTCGTTCCAAGCACGCGACCGTTGGCATGCAGTGAATACCCAGAGTTAAGATGTTTCCCTCTTTCTGTTGTAAGCAATCAGGAGACAACTTACACCGAATCTGAGGGTAATAACTTACTATGAGCATTCAAACACAATAACCTGAGCAGTATATGTGTACAAGCTTTAGCTTTTGATGCACCCTTAACTTTAGACACGCTCAACGCTAGTGTAAAATGTAGGGCTGTTTCATTCTTAATCAGCGTATTATGTGCGTGCTTACACTATATTTTATACAATGTCAAAGCCTACCCGTTTCCATCGTTTTCATTTTTGCACACCACTACTTGCGCGCATGAATCACCAAATTAAGACAGGCACAGGATGTCGCAAAAACAATTTACAGGGTTGTTTTTTTTACCGCAAAAATAAACTACGCATTGCCTAACGCTCATTATCCGCCCAAAGGTAGCGCTAGGTCACAACCAGATGCCGAAGTTTCATCTTGAACGGACACCTTATTCAAAAGTTATTAGTGATTTTCTGAAAATTTCAATGGAAAAAATGGAGCCCATTTTTGCTTGTTTTTCGTTTCTGGTGCCATAGAGTCTCATGTATTCGAAAACTCCGTCGGCCGCTATTTTTCCATTGAACTTTTCAGAAAATCACTTCTAATTTTTGAAGAAGGTATCGTAATGAGCTGAAACTTTGACATCTGGTTGTACCTCTAGCGCTACCTATGGGCGGATAACGAGCGTTCGGCGATGCCTAGTTTATTCTTGCGGTAAAAAGAAACCCTGTATTTTTTTTCTTTTGTGACACCCTGCAAGTTGCTTAAACTATGTGCAAAAGCTATCAACAGACCCAGAATCTTTGCCGGGTCAGTCATTGCATTTATCACCGAATTCGTATTAAAATTAATTATTGTTTATTGCTGTGAGTTTATTTTTAAACTCGGCATTTTTTATTATGACCCCCGCACCAGTCCTACTTTGGGTTTACCAAACTCAACATCTAAACCTGAGTGTTATTTTTGGTGTTATCCAGTCTCGGGGTTTGGGTCAAAATAAACACCCAGCTACCTAAATGAGACACCTGACCGCCCAAAAATAGACTTTTCTTTTATGTAGTTAATTCTTCAAGCTAGGATTTTGAAAACCAGATTATGACGTCATCACGTTTTGCTGGAAATCCACAAAGATCCAAACACATGCACGATAAAAGGGCCGGCCCGTCATATTGCCGCCCGCAGAGCCGAGAAAGCAACGCTCGGTCACGGACTTCTGGAAGATTCGCGTTCATTCTTGCACCTGATGGAACTTTCGCCCTGTTTTCTTGTCCTCAAAAGTGCCAGTTCATCCTCGCCCCGAACGCGCGACGCTCGAACCTTCTTTGCCGAACTTTCATGACTTTCGAGATGGTGACGTGACGCACTCTAGATAAGCAGCTGCCAGCGTCCTTGTCGAGTCAGTCTCGCTCTCGCTCTTTGTTACGCTGCCGAATCGCCGCCTGCTTCTCTGCTGCCTCGACGCTCTTTGTTTACTTTTTTATTGTTTGGAACAAGTTCGCCGATTAAACCTTTATTTTTCAGTTCACTGTTCGTCCTCTTGTCACCCTCACTCGTATCAGTATAAATCTGATCACATTGTAATATGTGTCATTGGCCTCTGAAATCTCCGATAACGGCGCACAGGCAATTTTATATTTTTCAACGCGTCGGTAGTTTTGTTGTGCATGTGTCTCGCCATTTGGCTCAGGACGATTTTCGCGTTTTGTTCTGCCTACATTTGCTGGAGACGTGAGCTCGGAGCGTGGCAACTGGCCCCCTTGCACGAGAACTGGCGCAGCCGTGCGCATTCCAAAGAAAGCTCGTGCAGAGAAAACCAAGCAAGGGACCAGGGATGTCAAATTCTGGATATAGAGGAATATCCAACTGTATCGAAGCGCCACCACACACGATTTCTCGCATTGATGTACAGGCCTGGAAGGCGATCATACCGCCATCTGTTGGTTCAGAATCACACTAACCAGGGGTGGGGTTGCACCTTAAACACTCTTACCCGAACCAAATCACCGGAGTGAAGCCCGTTAAGGTTACGGTTCAATTCGTTTCGCGGCAGATTCAAGTGAGGGACGTGAACATCACGTTCCTTCGTTGATTTGTTTGCTGTAACGCTAGGACTACAGAACCTTGGACGCCTCGCCAGCGACAGGTGCCATTTTGTTTGAAAAGCCACTGACGTCACGTCAGCGTCGCGCTACGATTGGTTGCCGCTTCGCGGTTCGCGAAAGCGGTTGGGAGAAATCGGTCCCCAAGCGGTTGGCAAAAACGCGCCCCAACCGCTCGATTTCAGCCACTTTCCGGTTGAGAACAGGCGGATCCGCTTTGCGGTTGCGGATCCGCTTCCAGTCTCAACGCGCTATTAGGGGTCCGTCTCCGGGTTGAGCGGCGTCGGCGTTGGCGTGACCGCGCGTTTCATTATGGGACATTTTACTCCTGAATTTAGCGGGGAAATCTTTCCGCTAAATTTAGCGGGGAAATGTTTCCGTTAAATTTAGTGGGAAATTTTCCCGCTAACTTTAGCGAGTTAGGTTTCCCTGCTATATTTAGCGGGGAAATTGACGTCACATGGACCTCAACCCCCCCCCCCCCCCCCCCCCCCAGTTCAGTTTTCCCGCCAAACTTAGCGGGGGAAAATGATGCCACGACTTCGTGTCTCCCATGAACAAATTCAGCGGCAGGAGGAGAAGGAGGAAAGGAGGAGGAGGAGGAGGGTAAGGCGAGGAGGAGGAGGGGTATACCCTCCCCTCGCCCTCCTCAAGAGCTGCGCTCCAGTCTCTCATCACAGAGATTTGTAAACGTCTTTCAATTTTTGTTTCCTGTTATTCTGTTTATTCCACTTCGTCATTACCGTAGCAGGCCAGGTTATCGACATTTTCAGATTCTACCATGTCCTTCCACTCAGCTTTGGCCTCTGTAGAAGCTTATGAACACTCGTTTCAGTGGCTCGGAATATCTCGGGAAGTCAAGAGAGGATCATCAATGGCGGCCGTAATCTGGAGCGCCTGTAAAGCGTTTGTAGAGTCGCTGAAAGCTGTAAAAAAAAAAAAAAAAAAAAACACACGCAGGGTTTGGCTTAGTGTATTCGCGCTTCTCGCTTCGTCATTGGCTCTTCGACGTTCTTTTCGGCCAATGCTGCAAGCTCATTGGCTGCAGAGAGTTAATATACCTTTTGGCTAAATTATCCAAGCACAGTAGAGAGCGTGCTCGAAAGTAGTTAGACGCGCTGCGCGTGCTGCAGCGTGTGCAGAAGTAGCTGCTCTAAAACAAACAAACAAACAAACAAAAATCTCAAAACAAACGGGATTTTGCGTGCGCGTTCATCGATTTTTTTGGTTTTACATCGAATCTTTTATACGCGATAAGGGGAGCGCCAGCAGCGCGTGTACCCATGTTCCCAGCACTCTTGTTTTTGATACTCGGGTATAATTGGGCAAAAAGCCTATTAAGATGACCGGAAGTGTACACATCCTGCGTTTTTTAAGTTTCAGTCACTCTATGGTGAGATTTTAGTCATTGTGGAGAAAATAGTTTGTCGCTGGCCAGACTTGTGCGGTACTCATTGGAAGTAATCAAGTTACTTGTAGTCAATTACTATTGGAAGTAATTTTGTAAGCATTCGATTACTTTCATGGGGAAGTAATCAGGACAGTAATCTAACTGATTTTGAAAGTAGCATAATTACTTATAACCGCGGTACTATTTTTTCCCCTTTCCTTCTTAATGGTGGCCTCTTGTTTCTATAAACTTCTCACTAAAGAATTCTCAAACTAAGTCTCTCACAGGTGGATGGCCTATTAAAATTGGCGTATTGAAATGATGATTCTGTGATTCTATGTGATTCTAATTCAGTAAGGGACGGTACCAAAGGTGATGCAATAAAACTTTGGTTGGGGCTAGTTGGTTCATATCGATTAAAAGGTTAAAAGGCGCGGACAAACAGGACGAAAAAAGAGACGCGTACGACACGGACAGGCGCCAACCTCCAACTGATTTATTGAAACACGAATCATCGTAAAACTCGATCCCAATCGCCTAAACACATGCAACTGATAAAAGTTCTTATCGTTCATTACACACATCCTTCAAGAAACACAATTTCTTTGGTTAACAGATAAAGAGATGGCATGCTTACGCATCTGTCAGCCGCTTTTTGTATACAGAAAGCTTAGATTAGTTCTCTTTTCATTTTTTCATTCCCTTTCTTGATAAACCTTGTGCGCTCAAACAAAGGTTCGCACCCACATCGTTTGCAGTGCTCCGCAAGATGCCCACCCGAATTATTGCGTACGGCAAGCTTATGTTCGCGCGCTCTTTTATTAAAGCATCGGCCGGTCTGACCGATGTAAACTTGGCCGCAACTAAAAGGAATCTCATAAACCACCTTAGTCATGCATTCGGTGTATCTTGTTACATGTTTCTTTGAGTACACTACACACTTTCGTTTTGTCATCGCGGAGCATATCTTTGAAAGTTTGCACGGGGCTGTCTGTCTTTTCACGACAAAAGTCGTGAAAAGACAGACAAGATGCCAGTGCAGGTGATACCATATTTGCACAAAGTGTCCCATAATTTAAAAAAGGATGGCTGTTAGACACAGGGTGAACGTCGTCTTCTCAGCCCCGTGCAAACTTTCAAAGATATGCTCCGCGATGACAAAACGGAAGTATGTAGTGTACTGAAAGAAACATGTAACAAGATATACCAAATCCGTGACCAAGGTGGTTTATGAGATTCCTTTTAGTTGCGGCCAAGTTTACATCGGTCAGACCGGCCGATGCTTTAATAAAAGAGCGCGCGAACATAAGCTTGCCGTACGCAATAATTCGGGTGGGCATCTTGCGGAGCACTGCAAACGATGTGGGTGCGGACCTTTGTTTGAGCGCACAAAGTTTATCAAGAAAGGGAATGAAAAAATGAAAAGAGAACTAATCTAAGCTTTCTGTATACACAAAGCGGCTGACAGATGCGTAAGCATATCATCTCTTTATCTGTTAATCAAAGAAATTGTGTTTCTTGAAGGATGTGTGTAATGAGCGATAGGAATTTTTATCAGTTGCATGTGTTTAGGTGATTGGGATCGAGTTTTACGATGATTCGTGTTTCAATAAATCACTTGGAAGTTGGCGCCTGTCCGTGTCGTACGCGTCTCTTTTTTCGTCCTGTTTGTTCGCGCCTTTTAACCTTTTAATCGGTACCGAAGGCCCGTTTCCAAACCGGCAGATAAAATATGTCGTTTCGAAAGTCTGCCGTGATCGGAAGAGCAACCGTTACTTTTTGGTATAACGACCAATTACGTTTCCTCTCGAGTAATCGAATCGAATATTTTTACCCAGAAAGATCGCAATTGTAATCAGTTGCTTTCTTTTTTTTTTTTTTTTTTTTTTTAGCAACGCGCGCTACAATAGTTATCCCAATGTTGGGAAGAGATTTGTCGTTTCCCCGTTCTAGGAGACAGATACGACGCACAAATTAGATTAGGTGGTAAGGAATTAGATGAGTTCTTCCAAATGAGAAGATAAGCGAAAAATAATTAATTCAATTCTACCTTAGGTATACGCAGAGCCGCGTATAACGAGGGTTTGATCAATAGGAGACGCGAGCAGAGCCAAGGCGTGCACCACACTCGGAAAGAGGGCTTGGCATGCTCTCTTGGCCAACCAGAAACCAAAAGGCTAGCCCTAGCGGTGGTATCGAGAAACGGCTTTAATCATCTGCATAAGGTTTCAATGAGCACGTAAGAGTTAAATGCAGTAACCCTTAATGGGTGAAAATAGGGTGCACTTGATGTTTCGATCATGATCATGCCGAAAGATGTAAGAAACGAATGTTCCGCTCGAACTCAGTTTTTGTTCGGACAGAGTGTGACCGCTCGGACGGCAGATTTCCGGCCCTCAGCGCCTCGCGTACGGATCATGTCGATCGTTCCGCTATAGTCGCACTCTTCCACCATGATTTTGGATGACTGTGATTAAAAAATCACGTGCACCATATTTTCAGTCACCGAGAGTTACTCCAACGCACCTATTAATTTCGTTTCTGGAGACCACCGCCAGGGCATTATTTCCGGCTTCTGGTTGGCCACATTCGAATTTGTGAAGACGCCTTGGAATACGCCCAGCACGCTTTCGGTTATAGGCGCCTCCTCATTTGCCTCCTATGCCTCGCAATGAATTGCTAAACTCTCTACATGTACGGCTCTGGGTATACAGAACGCAACCTGCGCCCTCTAAACAACTGGGTGAATTAAACAAAACAGGAAAATCCGTCTTGTTTTGGTTTTAGCACCGGGTCCTTCTCAATAGCGGAGCGTTGTAATAACACAGCTAACAAGGCTAGTTCAGTTGGTATTGAGCGCTCTGTTTGTCTTCAATCAATAATTGTGTTGGTAGCTATACAAATGCAGATGCCGGGAGGCCTCCCGGCATCTGGAAGAGGTTGCGGCACCTGTGCTCAGACCGAACTTTTTTTTTCTTCTTCTTTCAGTAGCACACCAGGCGTTTAGAAGGCGAGTGCCACGTTTTATCTCTAGTGGAAGGATAATGTTATTTTTGCACAAACATTAAGTAAGTTATAGGAACAGTGGCACGAGAGCACAAGCGCAAATAATAAGAACGAGCAATGTGAGGTTAAAATTCGAGCAGGTTCGACCATTTCCTTTTTTTTTTTTAACCTCTGACGTGAAGTTTAACAAGTTCGACTACAGCTTGAGTTTTACGCAAACACACGAAAATCGAAAACAAGCTGGTTTCACCTGGCGGGGAAGAAGTGCACTATTTCTTGGTTATATGTTTTGTTCTTTTCATTGAAAACGTGGCTGCGCTTACAGAAACGGGCAAGAAAGAAGTTTAGACAGCTTTTCTCTTTTGCCCGTGTCTATAAACGCAACCATGTTTTAAAGATTCAGCACCAACTCGCGCAACAGTCCTCATTGAGGTTGTTTCACACCGCTAAACTCACTAAAGCATTAAGAGCACATGCGTTCGCTTTTAGATTATGAAAACATCAAAAATCATTTTAATAATTTTTTTCATAAAAATATTGTTTCCTAATAATGAAAATGCAATTAACGGAAAGGTGCAAGCGAGGTGGACAAAAATGACGAAAGTAATCCCTAGAGAAGGGGAACAAGGGAGACAAAGGACAAATACAAATCTCCGAACACAGCTAGGTGACTAGTACGCGACCGACAACAGCACTAGGCGGATTTCTTCAGTCGTGCACGAGTCATCTAACTCTGCTTTGATATTTGTGTTTGTACTTTGTCCCCCTTGTTCCCTTTCTCCAGGGGTTATTATCGTCGTGTTTTCCGAAACTTCTTTTTGTCTAGCAGTCGGGCAACACTGTTAAATCTTAAACTTAGTGATGGTACCAGGATTCTCGTTTGACAATGTGGTACTGTGCATAAAATCAGAGATTTAATCAGGATTACAAATTCGGGAAAGAAGCGTAGGAAGATTGGGGCACTGGGAGCACATGAAAAGACATCAAATGAGAGAGTATATGGGGACATGGGCTGGTCGTCTTTTGAGAGCAGGGAGGCAATTAGTAAGTTGACCGAAATGGATGATATGCGGTGGTCAAGGAAGGCATTCAAGTATTCCTACATGAAACGTTTACACACAAATCGGACAAACCCAACCCAAAAGCTTATATTTTAGATGCCAACACAGCAGTAATAGGGCTGATCAAACTACTTCAGTGGAAAAAGGAGTGAAAGAGGCAGAAAGAAAAATGTTGAGGCAAGAATGTAGGAAAAATCAGCTCTAATAATGTACAGGACACAAAGCAGGACATAAGAAATGAAAATTTTTTTGACAATTCACTGAAAAGTTCTTTACTGTTTGAGGAGAGAACGGGAGTTTTAAGGACGAGAACGTATAGGATAGGGTCAACTGAACAGTTACAACTTAGAAAGAAACCGAGAGAGGAAAAGACATACACACCGCTTTTCCTCTCGATTTTTTTCCACGTTGTAACTGTTCAGCTGACCCTATTCGATGTGTACCAACTAGCTCAAGTCAAACCTGGAGGAGAACGCATAGCGCTAAATTTCAGGAGACACATATTATGTGCCGCCTGCCATAATGAAAGCGAGACACTAGAGCACTTGGTTTTGAAATGTACGTGGCTTCGCCCTGCCCGCCCTGAAGGGGTAACAGGTTTGGCCGGGGCCCTGGGTTTCGCTGGCGACGATGGAAGAACGGAAGATAAAAGAATTACAATCACAAAGAAGCGGTTAGATGATTAGTTGAAATAATCTAGGGAAAACTGAATGATGCACAACTAACTAGCACAGTTAGGGAAAGGCGGGACAGAGAAAAAGTGGGAGTCCCTCCCGCGTGGTTATGGCCCAAAGTCTCAACCCTGTCTCCCAGTGGGTCCGGTGCTGGGCTAACGCCGACAAGGTTTGACCAGAGGAAAATCGGCGACTCCGTCGCCGGGGGAAGAGGCGGGGGGGGTGATGTTTTTTAGTTATTTGCCCGATCCACCAAAGGTCATCCTGGTGATATCCCACACTGCCTGGTGATAATTAGGGGGAGAAAATTGTCTTAATAGGGCGGGAGGAATTATATGTTTGTCGTTTTACACTTACGCTAGGTGGCGCAAGCTACCGCCCGTTACAAAGAGTACTGTCATTATCATCCATCCATTAGTCGAACTTTGCGAAAAATGTGAAGACTTGCCGAAAAAGTCAAACCTGGAGGCTTAGTCGTCGAACTTTGAGTTCGACATACATTGGCGACATCCCTAATAAGAACTAGAAGCGAAAATATATAAAAACGAATTGTCTGGAGAGGTTGTTTTCTTTTTGCGGAGTGCATCGTAACGCGGATGCCACCTGGATCAACGGAGCGGACGTCCGCATATAACTACCCTTTGCAAACGGCAGCAGACAACGCTGGCAAATAAAGTTTCATCTACTTTTGCTTTTACCCAAGGCCCTGCCTGCTCTACACCAGAAATATTTAAATATCCTTCCAAGGCGCTCCTCGCCATCATGACGCCAGGTCGTTTGTCATGCCAACAACGCAACAGATTTCGTGGAGTCTAGCTGTTGATGACGTGGGACACTCACGTCGCAGTTTATATATATATCTACTGTATATAGATCCTTTTTTTTAACGTTTTGTTTCTGTCATTCGATATCCAAAATATTTATTAATGAAAGTAATTTTAGAAAAAAGCGCGCACTTGTGAGCAGCTGTCCGTTCGCAGACGTTACGCGAACATTGCCTCAGTGACGCAATTTCTGCCGACATGCCCACGTTTTCCAGATGCTTAAGGTGAACTGCTTTGTGGTTCTTCGGGGTTCATCAGAAGTGGAAAAAAAAAAGGTTAAACTTAGCGAAAAGAGGTAGGAAATTGTAGAAGAATACAAGAGACAGGAAGTTCTTTTACCTATAGGGTCCAGAAAACAATCTACGTATTCTGTCTCTTGAATTCTTCAACAGTTTTCTACCCACTTTCACCGAGTTCAGCCACGTTTAATGCTTACCAAAGAGCCCTGCCCATCATCCTTGTCCATCAGAAGTGGACGCAGATTATCGTTACGTGAATAAGCTTCCAGACTACGAGTTAATCAAATCCGCTTATCGTCGTTGCGACGGCATAAAAAAAGAATGAGGAAGAACAAATAATACGAGGTAAAGGAAAACGGCAGAACTGAAAGGTACGCCCGGTGGAGATTAGCTATAGAGACAAAGCCTCTGAAGACACTCGCACGTAGAATCGCTAATTTATAATCCTCAGCTTCCGGATATTTTTAGTCGTTTATATATATATATATGTTCTTCTTTTTTTAATGTCGGTGTTTGTGCGCTAATTAGTTCTAATCAGCCAAGCTTAAGAGTGAAAAAAAAAGATCACAGCTATATTTTATTTAACACTAAGTCCAAGCGCAATTGACACTACGATCCGTTGGATCCATTCTTCCATCCATCCGAGTTTATCTTTTTAGACTTAGGCTAGGTGGCGCAAGCTGCCGCCTATTACAAAGGGTATAGCCATTAAACTTTATCCATCCATCCATCGAGCCAATTGAGCACCGCTGTATAGTGCATCGTGACGGCCCACGTCGTCTTTGTGCGTCTGCTCCCACCGTCTAAACCAATCACGCGCAGTGCATGCGCTCTGATCCTGCGCACCAAACGCACAAAGACAGCGAGTGTCATGACGATGCACTTTCAGCGCTGCTTGGCTGGCGCCATCGGATCGCATACGTTGACTGCTTTCCGTCCTAAAGGAGGACGCTCGTCGCATGTCTTTCCACTTTGGCAGAGCAAGTGCGAGAGAGGAGGTTGCCTCCTCTCCAGCGCTCGCTCCGCTAAAGTGGAAAGAGGTGGCAGGGACTTCCGACTATAGTGTGGAACGGGGTATAGTGTACGTTTTCTCCACACATTGCGAATAACTCAACAGGTCGATCCAGTAATCGAAAGAGTAGAAATATTTGAACTTTCATCGGAATTGTGTTCTCCCAATGGATAATGGCAATATGTGTTCTTTTGTCAATCTTAAATGAAATCTTTGCCACTGTGACTTTTTAGATGACAGTGTTTCGGCTACTCAAGTATGTCTTCGCAATAGTATCGTTTATTATCTGTAGATGATATCGATGGGTATTGTTGTGGCGTTTTAGCAGTAGAGTTACTGAATAATCCAAAAGTTCAAAATGGAAATAAAGCGAAGTATAATCGTATAGCAGTAGCAATTTCAGTCTCTTGCGGTACAATCGAAAACAGATGGTGCAAGAATTGTACAGATTTAACCTTGCATTGGCGATCTTGTTTTTTATTAGATAGATCAAGTTGACTAAAAAAAGAAAGTTAGTTTGGATTATAGGGCCTAGAAAAGAATCAACGCTTAGATTTCTGTCAGGTAGCTTGTGGTGGTCAATTTAGTTTAACAGTAGTTCTTTTTTTTTCTTTTTTACGCTTTCACGTGATAATAAAGTAAACCAAATCTAGCACTTTGTTTAAAAGTTTAAAAGCGCGAACGGAAACACGGAAAAAACAAGGAACACGTTCGACAAGGACAGGGGACAGGCGCGTGTCCTTGTCGCACGTGTTTCATGTTTCGTCAGTGTTTCAGTTAGCGCTTTTAACTTTAAAATTATATACAAACCAAGTGGGCACGGCAGCGCGAGCCGAGGCATGTCGGCTAAACTTCTTCCTGTTATCGTGCAGCTTCTACTGATCGCCGACGGACGCGCTCCCATTCCTGATGCGTCATCTACACAACATGGATTCGGCGCAGTACCCCACTTTCGTCACATGGACCACATTCTTTTCGGCTTCGTGACATCGACGCCAGGGCCATCGTCTACAAAAGAATCTGCCCATCACGACTTCACCAGTGGGCACGGCAGCGCGAGCCGAGGCATGTCGGCTAAACTTCTTCCTGTTATCGTGCAGCTTCTACTGATCGCCGACGGACGCGCTCCCATTCCTGATGCGTCATCTACACAACATGGATTCGGCGCAGTACCCCACTTTCGTCACATGGACCACATTCTTTTCGGCTTCGTGACATCGACGCCAGGGCCATCGTCTACAAAAGAATCTGCCCATCACGACTTCACCAGTGGGCACGGCAGCGCGAGCCGAGGCATGTCGGCTAAACTTCTTCCTGTTATCGTGCAGCTTCTACTGATCGCCGACGGACGCGCTCCCATTCCTGATGCGTCATCTACACAACATGGATTCGGCGCAGTACCCCACTTTCGTCACATGGACCACATTCTTTTCGGCTTCGTGACATCGACGCCAGGGCCATCGTCTACAAAAGAATCTGCCCATCACGACTTCACCAGTGGGCACGGCAGCGCGAGCCGAGGCATGTCGGCTAAACTTCTTCCTGTTATCGTGCAGGTTAGTAAAAAGTGCTATCTCATTGACGTATTTAAGAGACATTATGTTGTTTTTTTAGTGCTGCCGTGCCCTGTCACAATTCTGTGTATTCTGGCCGACTGTCTTTATTCCTTTCGCACGGTGCTGTTAGAGTTGGCCGGTGATGTGGAACTTAACCCGGGACCGATGTCGGAGGCCCAAGTGATACAATTTAACCAGATGTTTACTTTGCTACAAGACCTAGGCAAGCGTTCAGTTAAAATTGAAAATGGTCAGTCTAACCTTATCCAAACAGTTAATGAAATAAAGCTGAACCAAGCTTCGATTGAAAAAAAAATCGCAGATTTTGGCAAAAGACTTGAAGTGGTTGAATCAGAAACATCTGCCCTCGAGTCAACTCAGAAAGAACTGGTTGAAACACGGAAAATGGTTTCCTCTGTACAACAAGAAAACACCTCCCTGCGTAACCGTTTGGACGACTTTGAGGATAGATCACGGCGTGAAAACCTGCTGTTCTATGGTGTGGACGATTCAAGGTCAGAGACATGGGCGGAAACGGAAAATAAAATAGTTGGCATACTTCAACGTACGGTTGACCTTCAAATTGCCCCAGGAGACTTTGAGCGAACGCATAGACTCGGCTCTTTCACGGTTGAAAAATGTAGACCTGTCATTGTGAAGTTTTCTTCGTATAAGCTGAGAGAAAAAATTTTAGTCTCCCGCTCCAAACTAAAATCTGCAGGAACACCGGTCAGTGAGGACTTCTGCCCCGCGACGCGCCAGGCTAGGAAAAAACTTGTGGAGTTCGGTATCTCTCTAAACTCAACCTTCAAGCTGAGGTATAACAAACTTTTAGTTAACGGAGAGTGCTACAGTTATGATCACTTAACCAACAGTATTCATTTAACAACTAAAAGCAATTCCATCGCACTTGTCTCCGATGACCAAGTAAAAGGAAATCCTTCCCCGATATCAAATCTGCAATAGCATGCCGCGCGGGGTGGTGGTTATCTTCAACCCTTGCCTCGTGATAACGTTTCCGTTCTGTTTACCAATATCAGGAGTGTTGTTCCCAAAAAAGAGGACTTGTGTTCGATTATCGACTCATCTAGTGCTGACATAGTTGTTCTTACTGAAACCTGGTTAACAAGCAAAATCCGGAACTCTGAAATTTTTCCCTGTAAAAAACACTTTAATATATATCGCCAAGATAGAAGGAGTAGGGCTGGAGGCGGTGTTCTTATTGCTGTCGCCGATTCTATTTCGTCATCCTGCATTAATGTGGTCTCCGACCTCGAGATAATTTGGGTTTCTGTTTGTATAAATTATAACAAGTATGTTTTGGGTGTCTGCTATCGCCCTCCCACAAAGAGCGCCAATTTTGTTGCCGAGCTTCACGATGTCGTTAACGCGGTCCATGTACGCTTCCCAAATGTTCCTGTAATACTCTTGGGAGACTTCAATTACCCAAACATTGTATGGACAAGCGACAGCCCTTTCCTTAACCCATTTTCTACAGAGAGTAATGATTTTTTAAACTTCTGTACCGATTTTAGCTTTTCGCAGACAGTAGTGCAGCCTACACGGGTTACTAATTCTACAGCCACTATATTAGATCTAGTGTTAACCACGTCAAGTGAACTTATTTCCCCTCTCACTTATTTACCCGGTCTTAGTGATCATTCTTTGTTGCTATTCTCCTTAAATATCCCAAAGTGTAAATCGTCGAAAAGTGTTAAACGCATATTTGACTATGCTCATGCTGATTTTACAGCCATCAACAACGATATGGGTTCGTTTTTGGCGGAATATCTGTGCAACTTTTCCGAGCGTTCCGTCGAGGCTAATTGGTGTTTATTTAAAGACAAAGTGAATTCCCTTACGAACATGTACATTCCTGTGCGAACTATTCGTTCTTCCACTCGATCCCCATGGTTCAATGGAGCGCTCAGAAGGCTTTCAAACAAAAAGAAACGGTTGTTTCGCTCTGCGAAGTTATCCGCTTCATCAATTGCTGATGTACGCTGGGCGGCATATCGCTCCGTCGCTGCTTTATATAAAACTACCGTCAGTGAAGCCAAACAGCATTTCTTCGGAAGTACTTTGCCAGCAATGTTGCTCAACAATCCTCGTCAGTTTTGGAATGTTGTGAACCCCTGCGAAAAACCTGGTGTAAGGCTTACCAACTCGGACGGGGAAGAGATACCAGAGAGGGAGTGTGCATCCGCGCTAAATGAAATGTTCGTCGACTCCTTTTCCAGCCCCAACGTTCTTGACTACCCTGATTTGCTCCCATCAAACTTTTGCACTATGGATTCCATTACTATAGAGTGTGGTGGCATTGTCAAAATTATTGATGGCCTTAAACTATCCTCATCATCTGGCACTGACAATATAAACTCAAAATTTTTAAAAAACACTAAAATGTACTCTTCTGTTATTCTAACTAAGCTTTTCCAGCAATCTCTCAATCTTGGTACTCTTCCCGAGGACTGGAAGG
This sequence comes from Ixodes scapularis, assembly GCF_016920785.2. Taxonomy (NCBI): domain Eukaryota; kingdom Metazoa; phylum Arthropoda; class Arachnida; order Ixodida; family Ixodidae; genus Ixodes; species Ixodes scapularis. Next base: position 85,309,242 of record NW_024609879.1, read on the forward strand.
TGGGGAAGGTGATTCCGGTCCATAAAAGTGGCGATAAATCTAGCCTGAGTAATTATCGTCCGATTTCATTAACGAGCATCCCTTGCAAACTTCTGGAACACATAATTTATTCTCATCTTGTTGCTTTCCTTAATTCTAAGTCTTTTTTCACCCCGGCTCAACATGGATTTAGGAAACTATTTTCGTGCGAATCTCAATTGTTAACACTTACTCACAATCTTCATGTCGCTCTTGATCGTTCTTCCGCGGTAGATTGTGTATTTTTAGACTTCTCAAAAGCATTCGACAAAGTTTCACACCGGCTTCTTCTTCATAAACTCACTGTCCTTAACATAGAACCCCATATTCTTGCTTGGATTGAGTCTTTTTTAACTAACCGCTCACAATTTGTTCATGTTAATGGCTGCAACTCAGATCATTCACCAGTAAGTTCAGGCGTTCCCCAAGGTTCCGTACTAGGTCCTCTTTTATTTCTTATTTATATTAATGATTTACCTACTCATGTTTCTTCATCCATTGGCTTATTTGCAGATGACTGTGTCATCTACAGGGAAATAACCAATGATTCTGATATTCATTCTCTTCAGTCAGACCTTGACAGCATTTCCCGGTGGTGTGACTCATGGAATATGAAACTTAACATTAACAAATGCAAATCCATGAGAGTATCACATCAAATGAACACATGCCATTCTTACAATATTAGCGGCGTTGTCCTTGATTCTGTCTTATCATATAAATATCTCGGTGTGCATATAACAAATAACCTCTCCTGGGATACTCACATTCAATACGTAATCAACAATGCAAACCGCGTGTTAGGCTATCTTAAAAGAAACTTCTCTCTTGCTTCCACCTCTTTAAAACTACTTCTTTACAAGTCTTTGGTTCGAAGTAAACTTGAATACGCCGCAGCTATATGGGACCCTGGTATAACACTTGCGTCATCACTTGAAGCCATTCAAAACCGTTCTGCTCGATTCATACTGCATAACTATCACCGAACATCCAGCGTATCAGCAATGAAATTCAATCTCTGCTTACCTGATCTCTCTCTTCGCAGGAAAGTGTCACGCTTGTGCTTATTTCACAAGATCCATTATCTTAACACGTCAATGCGCCAGCTTTTGTTAATACAACCGTCTTATATCTCATCGCGCGTCGACCATCGATATAAAGTTGGCATTACTCACTGTCACACATCACGTTTTTTTCAGTCTTTTTTGCCCAAAACGTCACTGGACTGGAATCGCCTTCCCGCAGCTGTAGTCGAGATTGCCGAGAGCTCTGATTTTCGAATTGCTGTCTACAATTATTTTTTGCATCCTCTATAACTCCCTTGTTAAGTGAATTTGTTTGTGTATATATTGTTTCAAATTATATTTTTGTCCTGTTTAACTCACTAGTTAGGTATATTTCTTTTGTTTGTATATTGTTGCTATGCCCACCCCCCTTCTGTAATGCCTTCGGGCCCTGAAGGGTATCAATAAATAAATAAATAAATAAATAAATAAATAAACAATACACAACCAAAGTTTTATTTCTTGCGCTTCGGTTTTGTATTGATCCTATGTTCTAACTTAGGGTGTATACTTTACGGTGTTTATTTATGACAAAAATCGGCGGACATTTATCGGTGTTTATTTATTTCACCAATATCGGTGCTTTTCGATGAATTCTCTCGTCCAGACGCTAAAAACGGTGATTAACGGCCGGAAAGGGGGGGGGGGGGGGGAGGGGATTGCGAATGTAAACTACCACTGAAGATGAAAACAGCCCCAAATTGTGTTTAGACATTTTACACAATCTATTTCGCACTTGATTATTGTAGTATATGGATGCATACATTCCTAGGCTCGAGTCTCTCACTGACGCCCGCTCCTCCCTGTTGACGACGCACAAATTCGAGGATGCCCGCTCAACTTTTGCGCTGGACACGGGAAGCCCCAAAACGTCCAACGACGCTTGGGGCACTACTGGCCAGCTGTGGCTGGCCTCTCGGGCCACTAATACTGATGTTCAAGCTCGGCTGCACGTAGGTCACAAAAGACAGACACGCAAAGTGCATGATTCCGGGTAAGATAATGTGTTTGACGGAAGTTTGCGTTGAACTTTTTCAGTAAAAAAACAAAACAAAACAACATACTTTTTACAAAAAAATATTTAGAAACCGGTGTATTTTCTTTTGAACGATTTTTATTACCGTCACCGTTGGGTGTTGATTGGTATTTTTCGGTGAAAACTTGGAAGTATGGAGGTCTTTTTCGGTGAAAAAACACCTGCGCTTGCTCGAAAATATAAAAAAACGGTATTTTTCGGTTTCAACCGATTTTGTATTTTCGACACTGCCGGATGTTTATCGGTGTTTTTCGGTTAAAACCGGAAAGTATACAGCCTACAAGTTATAAGTTACTTTGTTCGTGAGAGTATCTCGACTATGCGATAATATTCTAGAAATGGTAAAAAAATAAGTAAAGCACTATATCCGTTTTCACCATAAGAACCGTAGTAAAAAAAGTCCTGCTCCTCGCGGAGGATTACTAATATTCCACTTTATATTGATAATTAAAATATGCGTGGGTCAATTTTAGATTAGATATCTGTTATCTTATCAAGAAATAGAGGTTCCAAACGTCAAAAGCATCGCTTTTTCCTCCGACAACAAAATTTGGTAAGAACTACTTCGCGCCGCGCATGAACAATGAGCAAAACTTCCTTTTTTTTTTTTGAGGTGAAAACGGGTATAGATACCTAGTCTTTTGTCGTTCTTCCTGTAGCGAAATTTATTTAAAAAAAGCCTATTATATGTTGACCATTTTTAGCATATGAAAGTTTAAAGTTGGATCTTGAAAGCAAATGACAGTAAAGCGAAACATTTTATACAATTTCTAATGCACAGCCGTCTAGCTCCTACATATGTTCAAACAGTTACCTAGTTTGTTCCTAAATGAATCTCTCGTGTTTACATTTTTCCCACTTCAAGCTCCACTCGCCAGTTTGCGCTTCGTGCCTTAATCTAAAAAAAAAAAAAAATCATGCTGCAACGCGGTAATTCATTGAAATCACTTATAGTTTAGTTAATTAATTAATCATCAGCACACAACCTACCAAACATATTTTAATACACGCTGTTATCATATATCTGAAAAAGTACGGGTATCAACATTGACCTTTGTGGTGCACCCGCACTTCTACGATACTCGTTCTAACTTGCAAGTAGTCAAATTACTCGTAATTATATTGCTTTTTTGAAGTAATTTTGTAATCACTAGATAACATTCAATAAGAAATAATCACAAAGTCATCCAATCAGTTCTAGAATTACTAGAATGATTTTGACCGTTTCAATCTTATCCCCTTCTAATGGCGCCCTTCGTTTTTTTCAAGTTTTGTACCAAGGAATCCTCCAACCGAGACTCCGACAGGAGAATGGTCTACAAAAGTTGGTCGGTTGAAGGAACATATGTCGTTTTGAAAATATCAAGTAATCGAAACAGTAAGGGATAATTCATCGAGCAACGGTCAATTAGTTTTCTGCTCGGATAATCAAATAATCTTACTGAATACTTTTAACCAAGACTGATTACAATTGCAATATATTACTTTTTTTTTTAAGTAACGTGTACAAGTCTGGCTGCACCCGAACGATATATGACAGATACAAAGTACGATTTGTATGCCTTAAAGTCTGCAGACTCTGTCCTATCACAGAAAAAAAAAAGCATCCGGCCAAGGATTAATATCGGTGCCAAGAATCAAGAACCTTGTTTTCTTATTAGTTTATTCACGAGCTAGTGGCTTACCATATTAAAAGCGTCACTTATATTGCATCTAACAGAGTAAAATTCGCTATATTGCCAGAGTTGACATTTCACACGCAGATCATAGTGTAAACTTCCACAAGCAGTAATTCCGCATGACGCTGCGGCTTTGAATCCACGCTTCTGGGATGTAAGTCTGGTAACCATGGGTGGATTGGTGGCCGAGTGTGGTAGCGTATCGCGGCCCGGAGCGCGTGGAGCGAAAGCTCGCGCAGCAGGACCCAGCAAATCTACAGCTTCCATCCCCACCCCTGCCCGTTTTTATTTGGACAAGCATCGTACTGCGAGTGGTCATGTAATACGACCGTGTGATGAACATTGCAGACCCCCACCCAGTTCAGCGGTGGCACTGGTTCTGACGCCCATCGAGGCTGGTTAACTTCCCGCCGTCCAAACAAACAGACAACACAGTTAACCAGGATACGTCATCGGGCTGGTTTCCGTGAGAGAATCGCAGCGCTACAAAAATGCGTCATAAAGAGAAGAAGGAGAAAAAAAAAAAACGTCACACGGTTACTAACTGTAGTGCTCGACAACATCGGTGGCCAAATTTAGCAGACTCCAGAGATTTTATGCTATTTTCTCTCCTATATCGTTGTTTTCTTTTGTGGTTTTTAAATCAAGTTTTTTTTTCAGATTTGTATTCTCTTCGTTTTCTTTATATCATTACTATGCCCTATTTTAATTCACGCTGCTATATTTAGCCTACGGGGCTGAAATTATGTAGAGGATTGCAAGCCGGGCGACTGGCCGCCGCCTTGTCCTTGCTGGTGCGGGCACGCCCGTGGAATTGTAAGCTCGTCAAAGGTAGGTTCATGCATACAGCACACGTGTTTGCGCGCATGGGGCACCAGTCGGGCCTCTATGATAGCAATTGTCTATATACGTGTATAAAATAAATATATACGTGTTTGTGTGCCTGTGTGTGGGAAATAGGTTGATCTACTCAAATACGGCATTGCAGACTTGTACCTAGTTCGACTACTCTACTCAGAAAAGTGGTCTAACTACCTCTATAAGTAGTTTAGTAACTTTCAATTACATTTTTATTTTCCGAGTACCTTCTCAAATTATAATTTACTTTCCAATTTTAGTCGTAGGTTTGCTTATTAACAAACGTTCCTGCACAAAAAGAGATAAAATGTGGGAAGATCAGTTGATATTTTCAAAGAAGGGGAAGCATGTGGCGTAGGCAAGAAGGGGGGGGGGGGGGAGGTTGGAGGGTCAAAAATTTCTTAAATTTTTCACGAGCCCCCCACGGCAACAACGCTGCTACGAGACGCGGGAAGCGAACAGACACGTCGCAAGTGAGGCCGAGTAACTGCGGGATAAGCTTTGAAATAAATAGCGCGAAGGTCAAGAAGAAACTGACGGTACAAGCGCTAACTCACAACTTTCGTTTTAATAATCACACAGAAAACGAGAAAGAGGTAGCGTTTCTCTCTCGTCTTTCTTTTCGGTATGAAAAATTCCCGAAATGAAACTGTCTTGATGGAAGAGGAAGTTACGTTGAGGGAACTCAGAAATAACAATAAAGGAAGAGGGCGTTACGTTAAAAAACTGAAAATTAGCAGAAAGAAAGGAAGAAGCTGTCCACAGGGAACCAAAGAAGCAACCTTAAGTAGGAAAGTTAAGGTAGTTAAGTTCTTTTTCAGTTAATGCCGCTGATGGAGCACTGACACACGAGTTCTCCTTTCCTTTTATGGCCATTGCCTCGTATATTTCCCTTGATGTCTTCTCACGGTACCTTCGAAGGATCCTTGTCTCTGTAATTTTCGGCTTGCAGTGACAGTCTCTTACGTGCACTGCAAGATGCCCCGATGGCGTTGAATTGAGTGACGCAGCGTGTTCATGTGACGTGGTGTTCACACACCGGCCAGATTGACCAACATATACTCTGCCACAGGTGAAAGGTATTTCATATATAACCTGGCTTTGGCAAGGTATATATTCATGTCGTATTACACCTGAGACTGCGGTGGAAGAAATCGGAAGAACTTTCAGTAGAAGGAACAGACACAGAGAATGTTTGAGACGTTCTCTGTGTCTGTTCCTTCTACTGAAAGTTCTTCCGATTTCTTCCACCGCAGTCTCAGGTGTAATACGACATGATTAGCTACCACCAGCTCGCCTGCACACTCACCGTCCTTTCACTAAAGGTATATATGTTTGCTTGTGCCTCTGGCTGCATTCTTTGCGACGGTCTTGTGGGGAATTTATCACAGGACAAAGCTTATTTAGCTTGTGTGGTGCTGAAAAGACGAAAGGGATGTCATACCTGGCAGCCACCTTTTTCATGTTGTGTGATACCCGTTGAATGTAGGGTATTACAGCCGGGCGTTGTCCTTTGTTCTTGGCTTTTTCTTTCTGTCTGTGGATGTTGATAATTTTTTCTACTACATCGTACAAGGTGGTACTTGGATAACCAGAGGTCTTGAGTCGGTTTATTTGTGTCTCAAGGCTGTCTTGCCGTGTGGTCACATGACTTTTCAGGGCTGCGCTAAGAGAGTTTTTGATTATAGCCATTTTAATGAGTTTTGAATGGGAGGACTCATATTGGAGTAATTGTTTTCTTGAGCGTGGCATGTACATCCAGCAAGTGTGGTTTTGTTGGAATATCATCTGTAGATCAAGAAATTGAAGGCTGTCGCCTGTCGGTAGCTCGTGTGTAAAGTTGAGTCCTTGTGCGTTTGCAGTGAAGATTGAACGAATATTGTTGATTTGTTTCTTGTTATTTACATCAGGTCTGTTTTTTAGTAGTACGAGATAATCGTCCACATATCTGTATATTCTTGAGACCTGGTTGTTGGATACCCGCTGGGCGATGGCCCGATCGCATTTGGATAAGAAGATGTCACATAACACTGGTGCCACAGATGATCCAATGCAAATTCCTTTCTTCTGCAGGTAAGTATTCCCGTTGAATGAGACGACTGTGGATGCTAGGTAGAATGTCAGTAACTCCAAGAATGACTCAAGATGTACGCCAGATTTGTTTTGGAAGGGCACTGTACCACTTTCTTCGATACATTCTTTTACTGCTACGAACAGTTGGTCATGAGGTATTGAATAAAACGAATCTTCCACATCAAGGGAAAAACCATATTGTACTAGTGCGTTGTCATTTTTAGATCCTGTGTAACTTGTTCTGAGTTTGAAATCAGGAACGGATCTTTTAGGCGGAGGTTTGATAATTGACTCAATAGAAACTTTGACATAGCTCCTTGCCAAGAACCTTTTTCAGTTACGACTACACGGAAGGGACATTCCACTTTGTGTGTTTTAGCCGTAAAGAACATATCCAAAACATCTTTCTTGGATGCGGTAATTTGCTTTTTCAGATTTGTTAACTCAAGCTTGAAGCATAGTTGAAGTGCTTTAGCTTTCACTTTGTTGGTCTTTATATCTTGCAAATAGTTGAAGTTCTTTTGTATGGCTAAAGTCGCCTTTTGAAAAAGGCGACTTTAAAATACATATTGGTGGGGCATACTACAAATCCCCCTTCCTTATCTGAAACTAGGAGATTCAAATTATGTGTTTTGAAATAATCGACCACTCTGGGTCTCATTATCTTGTTCTTAACATGTCCGGATTTCAACAAAACCTCAACACATTCATCAATACATCTGGTCCTGTCATTTTCCGGAGCTTTCGCAGTAATGTCGCGTACAGTCGACAGCATCTGCACTCCCTGTATGTGCGGAGCCGTACAAAATTTGGGGCCTTTCTCCAGGACCTTTTCAATGTCTGCAGGAAGAGAGGACTCGCCCAAAAATCTGACCGGCTCGCCTTGGTGTTCCTTCTGTTTGGCGCGTAGATATCGTAGGTGTGGTATGTAGGTCCTCCAGAGAGATTCTGTCATCCTGGTTGAAGTGTGGAGAAAGGACTTGTATCTTGATTCATGGTTGAAACCGGAGGCATCCGTGTTTGCAAGTAGCCACAGGCACTCACGGCAAAACCTAACTTGTCTCCACAGTTCGGATCGGAGAATCCTGCAAATCCTTTTGCTGTGGCGCATTGATGGTTGTGCCAGACCGAACATACCTCCGATGTCATGGGGTATGACATTGCTTCTGATGGCGAAAGCATAAAATCTTGCTCGGCAGGTAGAAATGGCAATTAAATCAATATAATAAGAAACTGGGTCTGGACATGATACACACGGAAAGGGGCCCATTGCAGAAGAAGGATACTGTACTAAAATATTAAGGTGGGCTAGTTGGATATGCATATTTCGAAGTGAATAGCGCGAAGGTCAAGCACAAACTGACGGTACAAGCGCTAACTCACAACTGTCGTTTTAATAATCCCACAGAAAACGAGAAAGAGGTAGCATTCCTCTCTCGTCTTTCTTTTCGGTATGAAAAATTCCCAAAATTCCACACTTGCTGGATGTACATGCCACGCTCAAGAAAACAATTACTCCAATATGAGTCCTCCAATTCAAAACTCATTAAAATGGCTATAATCAAAAACTCTCTTAGCGCAGCCCTAAAAAAGTCATGTGACCACACGGCAAGATAGAGCTTTGAGACACAAATAAACCGACTCAAGACCTCTGGTTATCCAAGTACCACCTTGTACGATGTAGTAGAAAGAATTATCGACATTCACAGACAGAAAGTAAAAGCCAAGAACAAAGGACAACGCCCGGCTGTAATACCCTACATACAACGGGTATCACACAACATGAAAAAGGTGGCTGCCAGGTATGACATCCCTGTCGTCTTTTCAGTACCAGACAAGCTAAAGAAGCTTTGTCCTGTGATAAATTCCCCACAAGACCGTCGCAAAGAATGCGGCCAGAGGCACAAGCAAACATATATATCTTGCCAAAGCCAGGTTATATATGAAATACCTTTCACCTGTGGCAGAGTATATGTTGGTCAATCCGGCCGGTGTGTGAACACCACGTCACGTGAACACGCTGCGTCACTCAATTCAACACCATCGGGGCATCTTGCAGTGCACGTAAGAGACTGTCACTGCAAGCCGAAACTTACAGAGACAAGGATCCTTCGAAGGTACCGTGAGAAGACATCAAGGGAAATATACGAGGCAATGGCCATAAAAGAAAAGGAGAACTCGTGTGTCAGTGCTCCATCAGTGGCATTAACTGAAAAAGAACTTAACTACCTTAACTTTCCTACTTAAGGTGTTTTTTTGGTTCCCTGTGGACAGCTTCTTCCTTTCTTTCTGCTAATTTTCAGTTTTTTAACGTAACGCCCTCTTCCTTTATTGTTATTTCTGAGTTCCCTCAACGTAACTTCCTCTTCCATCAAGACAGTTTCATTTCGGGAATTTTTTATACCGAAAAGAAAGACGAGAGAGAAACGCTATCCTATTAATTAATTGGGTTGTGTGTGTGTGTTTATACAGCCTAGAACTTGGTCTGCCTCACAGGGGCGACGAGTCTCCCAGCTGTAGATGAGAAATTTAGCCAGTGCGGTATAGCCGCTAGCCTGGGGTCTTTAACGTGCACCACGCAGTAGTGATACACGACCGCACGCCGGTACGCTTTCGCGTTTTCTGTGTGATTATTAAAACGACAGTTGTGAGTTAGCGCTTGCACCGTCAGTTTCTTCTTGACCTTCGCGCTATTTATTTCGAAATATGCATATCCAACTAGCCCACCTTAATATTTTAGTAAGCTTTGAAAGTCTGGCGTTTTCTTGTGTCCCGAAGCTCAAGGAGACTTGACGCATTTGAAGGGTTTGTCCCCGCTTCCCCCCTACGTAGGAGCTCTCGCCCACTACAGGATGGGTACACACTGCATCATCACTCAAAGGAGGCAACAAAATGCAGATCCCTTTTTGAAGCTCATCTGGTGCTCCCGTAGTTTGTGCTGTATTTGAAGAGTCGCGTTCTAAGGAGCAACGTAAAGGTGACCTCTTTGAGTTGCCTTTCCTTCAAGAACTCAGATCATGCAGGTCTTTCAAGATTCAAAGATCGCTCGAGAAACCTTAATGAGGCCCTCAACCTATTTACCATATTTTCCGGACTATAGTCCGCGGACTATACATGTTTAAAAGTTGAAATTTCTGGCTGCGCGGACTATCTACGCGTGCGGACTATACAGGAATTATGTTTTTCAAGATCGTTTATTATGACAAGACGTGACGAATTTTGTGCACGAAAGTGTATGTTAATGATGATCTATGCACATTATAGGCTTTATTGTGAGCCAAGAAACAGACATTTGTAAACGTGTGCCGTCTATGAGAAGATTTTCGTGTCGACTAAGCACCAGGTGCGGACTATGCACCGGGTGCGGGCTATGCACCGGGTGCGGGCTATCTAAGCAAAATCTTTTACTTTTGACCCCAAATTTCCCCCTACTGACTATACACCGGGTGCGGACTATAGTCCGGAAAATACGGTACATAAAAAAATAATAAAAGATCAGTGTTGGGAAGTGCTTTAAGTGCACGGTACTCAAAGTACTACTTCAAGTAGGTTTAGAAAACTTACATTTACTTGAAGTACATTATTTGTGCATGTACGTACTTGTACTTTACTCAGTTATTTTTCTGGTTGTTTCCGAAGAAGGTACAACTCCCGATATCAAAGTACATTCCCCAACTTTAAAATCAAGAAATGAAATATCGTCATGTGAAAACGCATTATCGCCTTTGAGATGGCATCTGGTCATTTCTCTGAGTGAAGTAATGGTGGCTATAAAACCGAAACAAATAAGTGCCTTTATAAGTTGGATTGTGTTAAATAGTTCGCCAACGAGAGTAAAACTAGTTTGTCGTGACTTGACTTTATCCAATAATTGTCGCCCTTTACGACAAATATGATGCCCCTCCGACTACCCCTAAAACAATGCATACCAGTTAAAAAAAAAAAAGAAAAAAAAAAAAAAGCACTGCATAGGGGCAGGGGTGGCCAAGCTGGGGCTCTTCGCGTGTTAAAATGCGGCTCGCGGCTCCCTCCACCCCCCCCCCCCCCCCACCCAAAAAAAAAAAGAAGAGAAATGGAACGCGTTTCAAATCGAAAGAAAGGTTGCAGTTTGGTAGTCTTGTGCTACTGCTACCTTACGTAGAGTTGGACTGCTTTTGACTCGGATAGATTGAAAGTAGTTCGAGTTTCGTTTATTGCTCTGGACAAAAGTTTGTAACCCCCCCCCCCCCCCCCCCCCCCGCGGCTCTTGGAAGTTTGGTGGCTTTGTTTGTGGCTCTTAGGCCGGGCCAGCCTGGCCCCCCCCCTGGCATAGGGGATGGAAGGCCATCATGTAAGATTGTCTTAAAAAGTACCTGTGCTTTACTTTGAAAGTACATAGTTTATATAGTACTTTGCTTCAAGTATATGACAGCCGGTTTACTTACTACTTCAATTGAAATACATAACCTCACATTACTTTGTACATTACTTCAAGTACCTTTTATATGCACTTTACGCAACACTGTAAACAAGCGAGCACCTTCTGCAAAATCGAGATTAGTCAGTGTCACTGCCTCATAGTAGAAATTATATATTCAGAGTACATCATTAACAAACAAAAAACGCGAAACAATTTGGCACGCGGAAGGAAAACCAGCTCTTAAAGCATATCTGTGAAAACACAAGCCGCTTCCTTTTCGGCTAGCCGAAATTCGCTAACGGATCAAAACCTGTTTTCTCTCGTTACCATGAAAAAATATAAAATTAACTTCAAAAGTAATTCGCGACTTTTTTACGGTACTTTTTAATTTACTCAATTTATTTTTATTTTAGTAATTTATACTATACTTAAAATAATTTTGAGACTAATACTCAGTAACTTAACTTGATTACTTTTTTAGTAACTTGTACATGTCTGCGTCATTGTCGTAGTACCGCTTGAACCAAAATTCAGGAGCGGTGGATCGTGTCGAGCTGCCATCTGGCGGCGTTATTTCCAGCCCTCTCGTCAGAATTGCACCCTTTGTGCCGAAAGAAATAATTTATGTAATAAATCGCTGGCAAATTAACACATATAATTAGAGGTGGGCGAATAGTGAACTTTGAAGTCGAATAAAATTTGTATCGAATAGTGTCAAATGGTGGCCAAAAAGTCGAACGTTGAATCAAATACAAACGCGACAATTTATTCGCAATGCTCACAAGACTAAAAACGGGCCCGTGCGTTCTCTGGGTGTTTCGGTGATGGAAAGTGATATCATTACTTGCCTTCTAGGAAGATCATATTCCGCTGATCAAATCGCGACCATCCCCGTAGCGGGTACTAACTAAGCATTGAATGTCCGTGCATTTGCAATCGATAAAGCCGCTCACACTCAGCACGTCACGGCCAATGTTCAGCTGTCTCGTCTTCAGTGCGGTCCTTCGTCTTGCGAAGCGTTCAGAAGACTGCGGTACATCCGTGCAATGAGGCCCTCGCCATCAAACCCGCGCATGCGCTGTATCACTTCACAAGTTTCCTCCTTGCCAGGGAGGTTGGGTGCCATGCTCAATACCTTGGGGTCCTCAGCTCGACAAAACGTTTTTCTGAAAATCTCACAAGGACTCTCGTGAATTCCACATTGCACCGCGCGAAGCGGGGAATCATGGTTCCATTCGGATGTACGCCCGGGCCGAGTTTGACACTTCGCACATCCTGAAAGTGATTCAATTCTTTCTTTCTCACCACTGCGAGCTCAGAACACGACAAAAAAAAACAACAGAAGGAACACATCCCGAAGCAGATACGCATCATCTTTAGTTATCGTCCTGCTTTCATTGCGTTCTGAGATGGCGAAATGCTAAATAAACATGAACCACGCTCCTTCTATTCATGGGCACTCTTTCACGCGTTGTACAACGGATTACCATATAGTGCATCGATGAAACGATGGGAGGCGCTGTGTATTTCCCGGAAATAAATCAAACGCAAACACATCCCCCGACGCGCTTTACCTAAAATCATAATTTAATCGGCGATTAAGTTTTGTTGGATTTAGAAGCATTGTTGTTGGATTTAGAAACTTTGGCTAGGCGCGAGCTAGCCGCCGCCCGTGATTTAAAGGGTTCAGCCATATCCATTCATCTATCCATCGTCTATTCTCCTTGATGGACCTAAGTTTGTTCTTCTCAATTCATTCACTCATTAGCATCATGCGCATGTGAGTGCGTTTCATGCTATGAATAAAAGATTATCCTGGGGAGGCCGGTGAGAAAAATATTCTATCGCATTTCACAAAGCCGCACAGATGAGAAAAAAGCTCCGTCTGTTTGTTCTTCTGCGGGGCACACAGAACGACGAAAGGTTAGCACGAATCAAAATGACGTTAATGAGCACATTTACGCGACAAACTTAACAGAGCTGTCGGTTGGGTTCACCCATACGCGTGTGGACACTCAACGTGCGGGATGAATGGACGGATATTGCCGGTTGAACCGTTTGAATCGGGCAACTTCTTGCACCATCTATAGTAAGTTACAGCTCAAGAAGGTAGGGAGAGGAAAAGGAAGGCTGGGGAGGAGGAAGCGGACGGTACGCTGGGGAGGAGAGCGGGAAACCTCCTCCTCTCTCCAGCATTCTCTCTGCTTCCTCCAGCCTGGCCTTCTTTTCCCTGGCCCTACCTGCTTGAGTTGCAACGGACTATAGCTCTTGCCCTAGCACCTTGCTCGACGCCGTGGGGGAGCGAAGGGTTAGTGGAAGAGACCGGTTTCATTACCGTTTCTGCTTGCATTTCTGACGATATTTCGTCATATTATGGACGTCACAACCAGGGGTAGGTTTATAGTGCACAGAGCTGGCTGCAGGTTACGCAAATTCTTTAATTCAAAACGTTTTTGTCGAGCGCATCTAAGAGGCTAGAGGCATGACTGCTTCGTTCAAGAAACAAAAGAAACGAACTGCATTCTGCATATATGGTTTGTTAGTCACGGCTTTTGAATACAGGCTTGATTTATATTTCATATAGGTCGGTGAGGACTATTTCATCGTATGCGCATCGTGAATAAACCAAAATTTGCGCCAGCAATAGTAATACTCAGTTAATCGAATTAAGAAGAAAAAAACTCGAACACAGGGAATCAAAAAGTCGAATCGAACTATTCCGCCAATGACGGCCGCATTCGGTCAACCACTATTCGAATCGAATTTTAAATTCGAATATTCGCACACCCCTGTTATAATGTTATTAATGCTTATCTAAAGCAAATACCTTTTTTTTTAAATCATCGCAAGCTTTCCTCGCTAGCTTTCCTCGCTATGTCTGGCCGTATTCCAAAAACGTAATCGTCAAAGAATTTCAATAAACATTTGATAAAACCCCACTCCACTCATCGCCATAAATATGACTCATTAATTAGATTCTAGAAATAGTTACTGCAACTGGGTTCCTTTATAAAAAAAAAAAAAAAAAAAACTACGCCTTCTTTCTGGCTGCTGCCACAGGAGATGTGATAGTTATTGATACAGCAAAGTGCGTTGCTGGGCAAGCTGGTGCATAATGAGATACAATTTTTTTTTAATGAAAAAAGACGAAAAAAGACAAAGGCAAGATTGTAGACAAGGTAGACGCTGTCCTGTTACGCTCTCAAATCCTTGCCTCTTTTGGCAAGGATTTGTCTCTTTATTGCGTGCCTAATTGAGATTCCTCACACCTTTTAAGTGCAAGTCGAATTCAGCGTCCTCGGTCTGAATCGACACGGTAATGTTCGGTGAGTTTGCGCCAATATTTATGAAAATTTAATTTATGTAGGATCATACATCAATGAAGGTTTTCCCGCTGAATTTAACGAGGAAACGGTCCTCGCTACGTTTTATGCTGGAGAAATTGCATCGCTGCATAACTACACACAAATCCAAACTTGCACGCTCTATTTAGCGAAGAAATCTAGCTGGTGCATGGTCATACACAAATTCAGGTTTTTTTCGTTAAATGTGGATATCGAGCCGCGACGGACGGCCGCATAAAATCTCACGGTTCAGTAGCCTTACAAATAAAAACCGTATCTTTTTTTTTTTTGTCAAAACACGTTTTGGGAAAACACGCTTTATGGTCAACTTTTTTTTTTATCTATGCATACACGTTTTATGGACACACGTTTCATAGACACACATTTTGTCGGCATTACTACGTTTTTTGGACACACGCTTGCTGCGGCGTTTCATCGACATTGTTTTTTTCTTTGACTAAGTGGATTGAATTGGATTAATTGCATGCATTCGTTTGCTGGAAGTATTCCGCAACTAAAGCGGAGCCACCCAGGCACTCCATATGAACAAAAACAAATTCGCGAGCCCTTACCCTATAGGCTTCCAAACAGACCGCTCGATGCGCGGTCACCCTTCGCTTTGCTCAGAGAAAATTTAATACAATATCTTGACAGTGTTTTCACCAAGCCTCGTCGGAATTCCACCAAGGGCTTGGCAAGCAAGGCATTCCGGCGTCCGAGTTTATGCTCGCGAAAAGGCGCTTTCGATGAAACGGCACAAGGTGTGTCGATCAGACGAATGCGGGACCTTCCGATGAAGCGAACTGTCAACGAAACGTTACAATGTAGACGAAACGACTTTTCGATCAGACGCCGTTGGACAAAGTGATTGTCACTGCTAGAAATACTCTCGCGCTTAAAGCGCGGTTGGTGGCATCTCATTCATCGCGTCTCCAGCGTTCTGCTTTCAGGCGTGTCGAGACATGTGTCGCCGCGCCCGCCCTGGGTATATGTCGTTCCGTGCGGGACCGTCCGAAAAGAGCTGCCTCGTCGTCCGTGGCGTTCCAGTGTCGGCCCACTTGGAGCTGTGCCCGAAGACAGACGCGCCACACGCTGTCAACACAACCCCCCCCCCCCCCTCCCCTCCCTTTCCGTCTTCCTTCTCCCTTTCCCCGGTTCTGTTTAAAGATTCTGGGGGATTCTGTGCGACCGGGTCGGATCTTTTAGGTCGACAACGTTTCAATGTTTTCCGGGGGGCCCTGTATATACAGAAGGCAGGCGAATGTTTCATTTTAACTCCCAGCGGCCTTTAGAACCAGGATTAAGTAGTATACAAAAAAAAAAAAAAAAAAAGATTGTTTAGTACGTATTTACAGCGGGGGCCCAACGAATCCGACCCACTTTATATAAATCTCGAAGACCAGTTTCGGACGCTCCGACACTGGAATTTAGAATGAAGGTGCGCTTGTTTGTGCATTCGTAGTTGGAAAGAAAATATCAGAGAGCAAGCTAGCCTGAGTGAAAAGTTACACCTAAAAAACAAACATCGTCTGTGGCTCAGTGTGGGACTAAAAGTGAAAAAAAAAAAGGAACGTTCCTGTGGGTAATTGGAACTTTTTTTTTCCTTTTTTTTTTTTTTTTTTTGTGCAAGACAAGGAACGAGAGCAAAATAGGATTGTGTTTTCACCCTCTTTCTTGTTTCGGGTAAATAAAACGGCCTAAATGTCCACGGTAACGTTTTCTTTTTTTTTTTCACATTGGCAAAAAAAAAAAAAAATTCCAAAATACTGAGTCATAAAATTTTTTTTTTTGTTTTTTTAGTTGCGTCTTGTTTGACGTTTTCAAGTAGAAAAATCACCACCCTACGGTATATATATATATACATATATATATATATATATATATATATATATATATATATATATATATATATATATATATATATACATACCGTCTTATAGACCACGAGCCGCGAGCGGTAGCTGAGCTAAGGTGGCTTGTGGAGCTCGTCGCATTGCCCAATAAGATTCCGCAAGCAATTCTATTCTCCTATTTCAGGGTTTTTTTTTTTTTTATGTCGAAATATTATTTCTTTACTCACCGCAAGCCGTTCCCTTTTTCCGCGGATCGTGAGACTCGCTCTCAGAGCGGTCTGGGAAAATTAGGCACACGTGTAGGAATGTTTATAAGTATTAATGTATGACTGAAATAGAGGTATCTAAAGTACAGAACTATGCGCAATGACATAATCATTCACGTTTCGTAAAGTTTCGCCAAACTTCTATTGAGACACTTTTTTCTTCCTTTTTTTTTGTCTAGATACGCTTTTTACTTCTTATAATGCGACGAAGCTTTTATATTACTGCTTAACCCCGGCCGTAATCTCCAGACAGGATATTCTTTACGTCCACCGCAAATACAGTTCTCATTTGCATAATACTATTTTACTTTTTTACTTGGCTATTAATTTGCATTCTCCTTTGAGTCCCAGCCCAGTTTTCGCACGCAATAATTCATTATTCTTACGTGCCTCACTTTCTTTTTCCGCATTAATCCGTTCAGCGGCATAACTCTATATGCATCAACTCAATTATTTGACACCACGTTAATGCGGCGGCGCTGTGGTCGCTAGTGCGCATGAGCAGACGCCTCCATCTCACGCGACTCTGGTTTCTGCCCAAGCACTCTATGTAAAGTTGTGTTCTATACTCTTGGTGACATCGAGAAAAAGAAGGTAGTTTCGGGCATCATTCATGCGGGCATTATTCGTGCGGGCTTAAGAAGGCGGGTTTACCTTTCTCGATCGGACCCTGTTTACGGGGAGAAAAGTAAACGCGGCTTTTTTGCCCGCATAAATAAACTACGCTTCCCCGAAACCAGAAACTCGGTGAGAAAGTGACAATAGTGGCTCGGATCAAATGCGAAAATTCGATCATATTACGTTCCATGGATAAAACAAACAAGCAAAAAGCGTTTTTTAAGAGCCGACGTTTACTTGAGCTTAATTTACGTCGTACCGATATTTGAGCTTGTGGGCGCCTGTAGCATTTATGTCAGTGAATAAAAAAAAAATTATAGGCAGTCCGAAACACTATTGTTTTCATTTTCGGTGACCATTCTTATTTTTACTGACGTTATTGCTACACGCACACGTAATCTTAAATTTCAAAATCACGATCAATATCAATATCACGGCGCCCCACTGCGCCGAGACGCCGAAACACGCTTCTCCCGAGCAAACAATTGTGTTTCGGTCTTAGGTGGATATGGGGTAATATTTTTTTTGTATTCTTTTTTTTTTTTTTTATCCAGAGAACGTAATGCGCTCGAATTTTTCGCATTTTCTGACCACCACAAGGGTCGCTTATTCCTCAAGGAGTTTCAGCATTCTGCGAAGCGATTAGCTTATTTAGGCGGGCTAAAAAGCCGAGTTTACTTTCTCGATCGGACCGTGTATAGTTCTTACGACATTTGGTTGTCGAAGGGAAAAACGATGCTTTCGTTGTTTGAAACGTGCACGCCTCGATAAAGTAACAGAAAGCTTTTCTGAGATGCGCTTACATCATAATTCAAACCAGGAATGACGAAATTAGAAATGTCCCGCGAGGAGCTGCACTGGTTTTACTGCGGTCCTTGAGGTGCATACTGGCTATAGTCGTTTCACATTGTACTCGTTATTATCAACGTCATGACCAGGCTTGCATAGTGCCCGTCAAGCTTAATGTCGGAGAAACGTGAGGAAAATGTACCTTAGAGACTGAGCAGGTTGCTGTTGCCACAATCTTTTCAATATAGTTCTTTTCTTTTTTGTGTGTGTCTGTGTGGGGATTTGGGGGGGGGGGGGGGTGTTGGATTAATATATTATCTGTTCGAGGCACTTACCCCTTCTAATGAAGCTCTGGTCGAAGCTTCATTAGAAGAAGCAATAAATGCCATGTTAGCCCGTCCCCGGTCTCGCACTTCCCTAATGAACGTTTCGCGTATTCGTTATGTGCAGGAAACACAATGCGTCCCACGCCTGCCATACGATTCATCCGGATATCGTATCTCAATGTGTTGTCTCGATAGGTGGAAACCTGTAGCAAATACGCGCACTTACAGAAGCAACTTCGAAGCGAAGAAGCGAAAACAGGAAGGAGCTTTGGTTGTCCCGCTTCAGGCGTGAGCTTCCGACCTTCGACGATGCTTCGTTGCACTGCCAAAGCACGTTCGAAGGCACAGAACGCGTGTTGAAGACCGGGCGTTCGAAAGATGCTCTATGCCGTTATCACTCTGCTACTCACTACAGACCCTTAAGAGAAAATGTGCAGCAAACTGCTGGGCAATCGTTTTACTCGTGACACCGGGACGTTCCCGAGCTCACGGCCCGTACGATCACGGCGCTCTTCGTCAGAGAACTTAACACGTGGCATATAAACTCGATATCATTTTCTGGGGTGAAGATACTAACGCTAGTCAAGTATTAAAACAGCATGGGAATTTTTTTTAATGTCTTCTATATTTACCCGAATCGGCCAAACAGCGTTGATTACGTGACATTTCCGCCACAGCCAATCAGCGTGGGCTTTCGTTGTCGATTTTTTTTCACCTCACCCTCGACGAGCCAAAGAACGTTTCACGTTAAAATGGCTTCTGGACGACGCCGTTTTTAGCGTTGGTAGCGTTTGGCGCGTGATTTGCTTGCTTTGAGAAGCGATCCGCACGTACGCGTACTCGGCTGTGGATCGAGATGGCACGCTGGCCAACCTGGACGACGCCGTTTTTAGCGTTGGTAGCGTATGGCGCGTGATTTGCTTGCTTTGAGAAGCGATCCGCACGTACGCGTACTCGGCTGTGGTTCGAGATGGCACGCTGGCCATAGCCTCCTATATACTGACAAAGCCTGGCAGATCGCGGTTCTCGCTCACCCTCCGTCGAGAACGGTCGTGCTCTTCGAGCTCTCCGTTCTCGCCGAGTTCCCTGCTCCGTAACGTGAGCCTCCAGACTAAACATCGAGAGGCCCACTCCCCGGCCGGCCGCCCAGCTGCATCTCCGGCACCGCGCTGCTTCTCCGAAGCTCCCGCCATGACTCCGCCCGTCGCTGAACCATGGACTACCGTACGTTACTCTACAAAACCAACGAAAAGTCACCTCACCATCGTCATAAAGCTGACCGACGGGGTTTCCCTATCGGAACTCCAGTCTACCCACCTCACCGATGCCGTAACCGCCGCCGCCCACCTTACGCCATCGGAAGCGAAAGAGACGTATTTCAAAATCCGTGACGTGCAAAACGTCCTCATCGCAGACGCCTACCGACCCTCGGCCCAAGAAAAGCTCCTGCAGACCACGAAACTCACCATTGCAAATCGCGACTACGCCGTTACCAGCTACTCCTCGGCCCCCACCAACTCCTGCAAGGGCGTCATCCACGGCGTCGCGTCTCTCACCGCCCCCGACGAGCTCATCGCCAACATCGAATCCAATGTCCCTGTACTCACCGCTCGCATGATGGGCAAGACCGAAACAGTACTCATCACCTTCGAAGGCACATACGTGCCCTATACTATATACTACCGCCGCCTCCAATTCCGGTGCCACCCACACAAGCCAAAATCTCAACAATGCCAAAACTGCCTCCAACTCGGCCACCGCGCGGAAGTCTGCCCCAAGAAAGGCAAGCTTACAGTATGCGACATCTGTTACCAGGAAAACATGACCTCGGACACCCTTCACAACTGCGTTCCTTACTGCGTCAATTGTAAAGAAGAGCACGCCTCCAAGGACCCGAACTGCCCCGCCAAAAAGCAAGCCGATGCGCAAGCCACTCTCGCTGCCTACAAACGGCGAGTACAGCAGCGTCCCAAGGTAACAACCATCCCCAACACACTGCGCACCCCTCCTCCACCACCAAGACCGAAGGGTGGGAAGGCCTTGACCACTCCCAACCCGCCCCACCAACCAGCACCTCCTTCCGACAAGGTGCCCACTACCAACTCCAGACAGGAGAATTATCGCCTACCGCCCATCCCACGAGGCTCAACTCAGCAACATCGCAGGACCCGGAGTCTCAGCCGCAACAACAAGGTGAGAGAGCCACTCCGTTCCACATTACACCCGACACACGCATCCCGACCCAAATCCATACCCCAAGCCATTACTGCATCCGACACGTACAAACAAGCGCTTCTCGCTGCCAAGCGCACACCAACCACCCCAAACACAGTACAAGCGATAAACGTAGCACCAGAAAATCAACACATGGACACTTTACCTCCCCCCTCTCAACCCGTCACTCCCCAGGTCTCCATCGAACTCAAGCAAATCATGCTCGTTCTGAAAAACATTCAGGAGCGCCTGGCCGCTCTCGAGCAGGATGTAGCAGAACTGAAAGCACAGGGCCCTCAGCACCCAAAACGAAAAGCAGACGACCCCTACAACCCTGAAAGCAAAATCCCCCGTCAAAATATCGACACCTCATCAACTGATGACGAAACCAATATCTAAACAATCTATACACATCCTACAATGGAACTGCCGCAGCCTACAACGTAAACGAGCCAGTCTCACCCAATACCTCAACACGCTAGATCGCAAACCTGACGTCATCCTTCTTCAGGACACGCAGGGCACTCACAACCTTCCACAATACACACCCTACACCCAACCCAGCATCACTCAAACCGACCGCAGGCAAAACACATATACCCCCACACTCGTCCCGACATACATCTCTAAGGAACACCCGTCAATACAACTCAACACAACAGACATCAACACCGCTCACCAAGAGCACGTCATCATCACCCTTCAACCCCGCAACTGCCCCAATCCCATCACAATCGTCAACGCGTACTGGCGACCGGGCCGCAAGGTCGCAAATCCCACTCCCTGGCTCACGAAACTCGTGGCAAACAACTCAGACCACGACATCCTCTTAGTCGGAGACTTCAACAGCCCCAATGTGTCCTGGGGTTACCCAAACACTCAACACAATGGGCGCCTCCTCGCACAAGCAACCGCCCAAGCGTCGATGACACTGGCCAACGACACTACACAACCCACCCGCACCGGTAACAGTGTAGAGCGCGATACCAATCCCGACCTGGCCTTCCATCACGGCCCATCCGTTGCTGAATGGTCCGCATCTGACGAACAGCTAGGCAGCGATCATCGCCTCATCCACCTCACACTGATCACCAACGTCAAACAGAAAGTACGTCGCAATACTGCTCGCATCACAAACTGGGATCACTTTCGCTACCATACCTCCAACAACCCCCCACCGACGGACGCTGATCCCAGAGCCTGGGCCAACCATCTCCTCCAGGCACAGAACAAATGCACCAAAGAAGCCCAAACCACAACCGCTACCCCGTACATTGACAACCATCTTCTCAACCTCTGGAAAACTAGGCGCAAATTGGTGAAAAAATGGAAGAAAACCAAGCACTCCAAACACCTAAAACACAAAATTCACAACATCACCAAAGAAGCCGAAACCTACGCAGAGCAACTCACCACCGAAAACTGGCTCCAACTTTGCGACTCCCTCAACGGCCAACTCGGCACCAAAAAAACGTGGCGCATCCTACGCACACTCCTCACACCCTCTCAACCTCGCGACCCCCTCACACGCATTATGCTCGCCAGCAAAATTACCTCGCACGACCTCGAGCAGCAACTCCGCGACACCTTCTTTCCACCACCAACCGACACATCACACACACCAGAACCTCCAACTCCTCCCCTCGACCCATGCGACATGGACGCCCCCTTCCCACTCAACGAACTAAAGCGGGCACTTGACTCTCTCAAACGAAACACATCACCTGGCGAAGATAAAATCACATATCAACTTCTCCGCAATCTCGACGACACACAACTCCAACAACTCCTAAACTACTTCAATAGTGTTTGGCAAACTGGCGACATACCAGCAGAATGGAAACACGCCATCATCACCATGATCCCCAAACCAAACAAAACCTCCGAAGTCAAGAACCTACGACCCATTTCTCTCACCTCGTGCACCGGCAAACTTCTTGAGAAGCTTGTTCTCACACGCCTCGAATGGCATCTCGAGCACGTGAAAGCCCTACCCTTTACACTCATTGGCTACCGCAAGAATATCTCCACACAAGACTGTCTCCTTCGGCTATACAATGACCTCCTCCAAGACAAAAGTACCACACAACTCCGCTCACTCCTAAGCCTGGACATCTACAAAGCCTTTGATAACGTCTCACATGACTCCATACTCAGTACCCTCAGAGAAACGCAGTGCGGCCCTCGAATGTATAACTACATCCGCAACTTTCTATCGAACCGCACGGCCGCCTTTAAAATTCCTGGACACATCTCCACACCTTTTCCGTTACACCAAGGAGTACCACAAGGCTCCGTCCTCCCTCCCACCCTTTTCAATCTTGCCATGAGCAAACTTCCCGCACAACTCGACACCATCCCCCACCTCAAATTCTCCATTTACGCCGATGACGTTACCTTATGGACCAACACTGGCTCCCCCGGCCAGCAGGAAGAGACACTGCAACACGCTTGCGACACTGTCGCACGCTATGCCATTAGTATAGGTCTGGCCTGTTCTCCATCCAAATCGGAACTCCTCGTCATCTCCAACCGCAAAAACAATCCCGACAGGCAGCTGATCACCGTACACCTCGACGGCACTCCCATACCCCAACGCCCGCACATCAAGCTCTTAGGGCTCACCATCCAAAACAACGGTGCAAGCGATATCACCGTCTCCACCCTCTCCAAACAAATAAATCAAATCACACACATCCTCGGCCGCGTTTCCCGGCGCCACAGAGGCCTCAAAGAGAGCGACATGAGACGAGCCATCGAAGCTCTCATCTACTCTCTCGTACTCTACCATATCCCCTACACCCCACTCACTGCCCGTCAACTCAAACACCTCCAGACACAGCTCCGCAAACCCACCCGCCTTGCTCTCGGCGTGCCACAGTACGCTCCCCTAGAGCACTTACAACAGATGGACCCCTTCAATACACTCGAGGAACGAGTCGACTTGCACCGACTGGGTCAACAGCAACGCCTAACCACGTCTCTGCAGGGTCGCTACATTCTCAATTCTCTCGGTTACGACACCCTGCACCTCCCTCCCATCGAAACAACCACACCTCCCTGGGATACCATACCCCAAATCACCGCACTCCCCATACCCAAACACATGAATCCCGACAGCAACCCGGAACGCCGCAAGCACAGAGCCAAACTCATATCCCAAAAACTCGCCACACTTCAGGCACGGCAGCACCTCATCTACTACACAGACGCCAGCTACGACCGTGGCACCAAACTCGGCCGCACCGCAATTCACTGTCCCCAGACCAACACAACGCTTAGGCAAACATACACCGAAGCGCCTTCGGCAGACCTCCTGGAGACTCAGGCGCTGTGCTCCGCCATTCTCCATGCCATCGCCAACCCCCACGAGGGACACACCTCCATCACTGTCCTGACAGATTCCCAAAAAGCAGTTCGCACATTTCAGTACAACCAACTCCCCAACTACATGTCGCGTGAGCTTCGAGCCGCCCTCAACACCACCCCCACCCTTCGCTTCTACATCTACTGGATCCCTGGCCACGCTTTAATCCCAGGAAATGAACGAGCACATTCACTTTCCCGAGTCACTTCCACTCCGGGACCTGCGATTGACTGGCCTACGTCCTATGACCCCCAACTCCAGCGCAATGAATACCATCAACAGCGCTCTGACACACTCCGACAACTCCGCGAATCCAGACTCGCCCTCGTACCACCGCCTCCCACACTCTCTCGACAACAGGCCAGCACTATACGCCGAGCACAGACCCACACGCTATCCTCCCCACACTATACTCATCTCTTCCAAGGCGCTCAGGGCACAGCTAAGTGTCCCTTCTGCACTGGCTACCCAAACAACACGCACACCTACTGGCAATGCCTCCACGCACAACCATCCATCCGCTCTACACTTTCCAAGCTCCCTCCCGGGCTTCGGCCCACGACATGGAAAGAGTGGCTCTCTCCCACAAATCATCAAAACGTGCCCGCCATCTTCGACGCCCTTCTTCACCACATCACAACCATCGAAGAGAAGCTGAGGGCATCGAAAGACGCCACCAATCCCCCATGATCCACCTATCCTCACCCTTCTGAATGGCGTCCTCCTGGACACCACTTTGACACCCTGAACTGAGGGTCAATAAAGATGTTTTCTCTCTCTCTGGCAGATCGCCATGAGAAGCGGCCGCCGAAATAGAAAAGGTGGAGCGGCAGACGACTGATGAGAGGGGAGCCACGTGACTGGCGCCCCGCTGCGGCGAGACGCCGAAACATGTTTCTCCCGAGCGAACAATTGTGTTTCGGGATGTCGCCGCTGCGAAAGCTGTGCGCTGACGTCCATGTTCCCAGAGAAACGGCTCTTTAATGCTTGTGCTTCCAAATCCTCGCGGTCCAAATCTGCGGCCGGGCACTCTAAGGCTCCGTTGTCGAACTGCCAGGCTTTGTGAGTATATAGACAAGGCTATGACTGGGCTGTTGATTTGTAAACATTCAAATCAAATCAAATCAAATCAAATCACATTTATTTGTTTTGATTTGATTCGAACGGTGTACCTAGGGCATCTCTTTCGAATGCCCGGACTTCAAAACGCACTGGAAAGCTTCAATCGGGCTTCGGCCGCGCGTGCACGATCGAGACCCACGAGACGACGAAGCGTCGTCGAAGGTATAGACCTATTTCGCAAGGGCGCCGCCATTTTGAAATGTCGTCACTTCCAGTATAGGCGAAAGCATTGTTTTGACGCGTCGCCACGCCAATAGAATGTATTTAGAATATAAGCGTACCCGTCACCCATGCACATTTTGTCCCCCCTTCATTTTTTTTTAAACTTTGCGCAGGTTGAAATGTCTTATTATTTTTTGTCGCCCATACAGAATATGTCTACCTGCAGGTTGCTGGGAACGAGAGTAAGCAAAAGGTGTCTCTAGGAAGCTATATGGCGCTGGAAGCGGGACAACCGGAGGGCCTCCAAGCCCTTCTTATCCCCTCAACCAGGCCATGCTCCAGAATAAAACTACCGCCAAATTACTCAAGCATCAAGGAGAATGCAGGGAATGTAGGTCCATGCGGTGCACGTGCTGGCGTCTGCAGCAGTAGCTGTTCTAATGCAAACGCCCAAAACAAATGGCATTTTGCACGCGCGTTCGTCGACGCCTCATTAACGTGAAACGTCAATTGGCTAGTTACTCCCGATTTCATGAAGAGGTTGCCCGTGATGCCTCATAATGCAACGTGCACGGTGTTTCTCTATGAAACGTCACAGACCTACACACCGAATCAGTTTCTCCGCTAAAGTTAGCGGGGAAGTTGAATTGGTGTAGAGGTGTGCGACGTCCCATAATGCAACTCGCGCAGTGTTGCATTATGGGACGTCTGATACCTGCACCCCAATAGCGGGAAATTTAACGTATGTGACTTACACAAACTAGTTCAGTTTTACAGCTAAATTTAACTAAGAAATTGACGTCACGGGACCTGATGTCACGTGATGCTAGAATGTCTCTTGTATGCGACACAATTGCCCAGACATTTGCCATATTTTTGTTAATTAGTTGGAATATATTATTCAGGGAAGGTGAGCGTGCGTGCGGCACGTATAGACCTACACTCCCTCTATTCTCCTTGATGCTCGGGCAATTTAAGGTGCCTTCGTGAGTTGAGGCATCCAGGGTAATTTAGCAGTAGGACCATTAAGCCATGTCGGTACGGACGTACATAGCCTTTCCTGACTTTCACTGGATTCGATAGATAAAACACAACACAGGTTATCGTCCCGCTAAAAGTAAAGTGGAATTGGTTTTGCATCTAAGAAAACCCAACAACATAAATTGTCTTTCTTTGTCCTCCAAGATCACGAATATCAAAATTATATTTCAAGTTGATGCGTCACTCAGACACAACAGCGCTTTCAAAATGGCGCTCAGGCCCGTATACCTTCCTGGCGCGTTCGATGGGAGGAGGGAATAGGCCGTTTTCAAAACTCCATCGAGCAACATTGGCAGTCAACAATGATTTCTTAATTCCTACGCTAGATGGCGTAAGCTACCGGCCAATACAAAGGGTACAGCCGTCAGCATCCATCCATGTACACGAAGCGCGTGATTGGATCCGAATCCTCGCCGTACACTGACGCAGTGCTCGTGTCCAATAAGAGGTGAGCCGAGTTCACGCCGAACGCTGAAAAAGGCCTCGTGTCCAATACCTGCTCCGATTATGTGAGCAAGCAATGGCGGACGGGCGTTGGCGTGGACCTTTGAAGAGGGCCTATTGTGACGTATTTATACACAGAGATCTCGACATTTTCGAGCCTTACCCGACCAGTCAAAAACGCTCCTTGCGTTCCCTCACAAGTGGCACACGCAAGGCAGTTGAAACCTCTGGGTACGGCGTAACACACAGTGGTTCGGTTTTTCAGTTTTTCTCGCGTTTATTGATACGTTCGAGTCATATGCTCGTGACAATCAAATTCACCGGGCGCAAATACGCTAAAGTACACCTCTAACTCGTTCTTTTTTTTTTAAAGAATGTTTTTGACTTTTTTTTAAATTAAGTTGCATAACGCTCAACCTCCGTGGGAATATGATGCTATAGGTCTACATATAACATGCGAAAGTTTGAGAATATACTTTAGTTGCAGTTGACTTTGATAACATGATGGTGCATGTATAAAAAAAACAAAAAAAAACATTTAGCCTATGAGCCGACGTCTGCCTAAGCCTAATATTTGTCAAACAAAAAAAAAATACTTTAAACGCTTTTAAAATTGATACGTAAAAAAAAAAAAAAAAACAAGCTTGCCCTTTTTTTTTCGGTGAAAACCGTTTCCCGGCTATTAGGTCTAGCTGGACGATGGCTTAAAAAACATTTTCCTGTCTCTATTTTTTTAATGATCCATGTAACGTCATGTTCTAAAACTTTCGCATTATGTTCACCACAGCTAGAACCAGATTCATACGCAGTTTCGGCGTTCTGCATAGCGTAGCTTCTTTTTGTGGGTAAAAAAAAAAAAAAACGGGATTTTCTTTTTTGTATTGGACACTGCAGGTCTGTATTAACATTATGTGGCAGTAACCGATCCGAAAATGCGGTTATACAATAAATCTCCATAAGTATTAAAAACAATATGTTTAAATTAGCATAAAATGTAATTCCTCTACGCAGTGATAAAGGTTGAGTCGGGATCTTGTCAAAACATAGCCGCAAGCGCTATGGCTATGCTCTCGTCTGTGTCATAGACTGCGTTGCACATAACTTATGAATGATGTGTAATATACATCTTAAAAGGTCGACTCAGGGTGAAGACCTTTTGCACCACTTATCTTACCACCCTACGTGTCGCTTGGCTCCTTTCTGAAACTGAGAAGGTTATTTATGACTCCCAACGCCCTAACTGACACCCAGAGGAGATAACTGCACGTGGCTCTAAGTTACATTACACAACCACTTAGCGAGCCCGTTGACCAGGCGAATAATCTAAACTGCAATATGCGGCCACACATTACCTTCTTGACTTCGAGGGCCATCTCTCGCCTTTTGTTTGCACTTTCGGGGGCAGTAGCTGAATTGCCGCAACGCGGCACACCTTCCTTTATGAGGCTTTGATTCTGGAGCCCCACAGGCATACTTGTATCTAACGAAGCTTTTTTTTTTTTTTTTTTTTTTAAGTGGATACACGAAACAAAGCCTTTGTCTTACAGAAACTCGAATACCTACAGGAGTGTGCGAGCAAGCAGGTTTATAACACCTCTTCGGAAATGCAGATTTCCCCGCTTACTTACAGACCTGCCATACAATTGAACCTGCTAAAGTAAACAAGTTAAAACGCAGATGAAGAGTACGCTCTGCAAACGGTACACAATTAGTTCTATTGTGACTAACATCCTAAAAGAAAAAAAAAAAACGCAATATGTTTTTTTTTTTATTTTTACCATTAGCGTTTTGTGATTTGCTCCTTGTCGTTCTTATCGCTAATTTCGCACCCTCATTGGCCGTGCAGCGACCAAATATGCTGGAACTCGCCGCGCCTTGCGTTTCTTCAACTATCAGCTAGTGATTAAAGTCATCTAAAAAAATAATGGCACACGACGATTCGTCTCTTAGTATGTACGGCAAAGCCAAGAATGTTTGTAGTTCACGCAGAAAGAACAAAGACACTGAAATGGGCGCGGGACAGACACTGACAGTTGTATCATGTGTCTGTCCCTCGTACATTTCATTGTTTTTATTCTTTCTGTGGGAACTGTATATAGATTATCCAACGCGCTCTGCTACGTGTCCGAAGAATCTTGCACGCGTATTCTTCACTATTTGGGCAGACTTTGGAAACTCTTGTGATCGAAACTAGGAAGGTTCTCTTTGCATTGACCAAAGGACATCGAGACGCCGGTTTATCATCAAACTATGTCCTTAATTCGGTGGCATCCACCTAAATTACGCTGCCTGGAGCGTGACGTTGACTCGTGTGTTTACCATCTTATCCGCCTAACCCATCAGGCTGGTCCTAAAGGGGCTTCAAATTTTGTGACTGAAGGAAACGGTGTGTCATGCTGTTAGATGTCGCGGCCCCGGCAGTAATTTATAAAAATTCTGCCAAAAAAAAAAGGGCGTATGCAGGGGTTTTTGTTGTCATGGCGTCCCGGCTCGGCGTCTGGTTTTTATCGATTGCATGTCTGCTAAGTGACTAGCAGCAGAAAAGGCGTCTCCACCTCCGCTACTGTGCTACCGCCAGGATCGCGGCACGTAACAGGTGATGATGATAATTATGGCGATGATGATGCTTGTGGCTATCCCTTTTGAATCGGGTGGTCACAATTATGTGTCCAAGTTTGCGGACTTCACTGTCTACACTTTTCTTTGGTGATCCACCAATTTTCGAGTCTTCGCTTCGTAACGTCGACAATCCATCGAGCGTAGTTTTTATTTAATTTTTGGGACCACTTTTGAGGACGTGATGAACACGCCAGCCGGAAGAGACGCGCCTCAGGCAACATACCTATAAATGAACAAATAGAGAGTTTTAGTAGACCGTTTTCGGTTTCCCGCTCCGCTCTATGGAAAGCGGAGTCGCCATCGCGCATGCGCGACCCGCTCTGGGATTTGAGCGTGGAGCGTCAGCTCCGCTATCGTCGCCATTTTGAGAAGTACGTTCCACTCTCAGTGAAGGTTCACTAGATGGTGCTTTTCTGGAAAGGTGGGTGCTCGCTATTTGAAATCATGCTTGGGAGCGCGCTTGACCCTTATGAACCTCGCTGCACTAAGAAGCTGCGCAGACTTTGTTTGAAAAGGCGTCCCCCAGAAAACGTTTCACGGTAGTCAAGAACCTCTGGCTGCTTCGAGAAATCGCTGGCCGCAGTCCTTTCACGGCCCCTGAACGGTGGGGACAGGTGCTGCCTTGTCTAAGCCAGCGGGCTCGATTTTTCTATGCGAGATGACGACGACGACGTTGAGAGGATGACACACCGGGCGACGGCGGTGTCTCAATCTGAGCCCTGGGCCTCGGTCCCTCGGAGGCGGCAGCTTCTACTTCGGCTGGACTACCTCCTTGGAGCATGATTCTTTGACCCCAGTGGACCCCAGTGAGCGATAGCGCCATTATGTTCCTGGTGCTCCTTCATGCACTGATCGAACGGCGTGCAAAATCTTCATAGCTCGCTGCTCACCCGCCCAACCCGCCTCCACGAAGTCTGGACTTCTGCGAATCGGACTGCCACCCTCCCCAATACCAACAACCCATGTCGTCGTCATCTTGCACGTATATACTCATCACATTACCAGGTTCCCTAGACGCGGCACCGCGGGCCTCGGTGGTACGGGCTGCTGCTTTCCGCGGTGCCGCAGCTCTCCAGAGCCAAAAATTAAAGGTTAAAGACCAAAGACTAAAGCAGTCGGCAAACGGACAGATATTTTGTTTGGTTACTTCAGGCATTAAGACAGTGAAAATTAGCGAAAGCGAGTGCTCCATTTATATCTCTACTTTTTTTTCCCGAATGAAATGAGTCTTTTCTTCTTCGTATGCTTCGGTTTGTGATATGGTGCCTTGGTGTTTATGTACACTGCGCGACACTGTTAGCGGGAGCATTCAATATCCTGTTTTCATTTTTCACCTTAAATTCGAGGGGCTGACATTTGCCTATTGGTGTGGAATAAAGTGCTCGTTTGGGGCACCAATCTGAGCGACACATTTTCAGCTTTTTCAATAGCTGTCAAAGAAATAAACTGCAAATAAAAGCGATTTTTTTCGTGTTCGTATTAACAGTGGAGCGCAGTGTATGTATCTGCCTTGGGGGGTGACACGAAACCATTTTGCTTCACTATACACTTCTTTTTATTTCTTTTGTGTGTTTATGAAAGTGCGTTTTTCAGCTTAAGCTCCTGCCCAGTTTCTGCCTCACTTGTGCTACGGTCTTTTCTTGCAATAGAAGGCCACGCAACATAGTCTACTCTTACAATGCTGAATTCAACAGTAACACTGTAAATTGGTTAGATGCAATATTCACACGCACATCTGAGAAGTAAAATGGGAGTCGTTAGTAAACGTTTTTTATTAAAATATTTCTAGATGCCTTTCAGCCCAGTTGGACAGGTATTTCGCTCAGTACAAAAGCTTGAACATAATTTACTGTGATAATTTTATGCATTCTAATATTAAACAACCAAAAAAAAAATGCCCATGGTCTTTGTAGGTTTCGGCCAGCCGTCAAATTATGCCGTCTGCGCACATCACTGCCTGGTGCTTCACGACGAGCACCCTCTTGTGCTCTTCTTCTAATTTTTTTGATGGACGGCATATGGGCATGCTGTGCGGTCAACAAAACCCTTGTCCTTGACGTTCCCTTGTCCTTGGCGGCCTAATAAAAAAGACAAAGAAAAACACTCTTGCAACACGGCAGTATTTAAACACTACCAAAACATGTGATATGGGACTTGTTACTCCTCTAAGATAAAGCGTATTTCCATTGTAGGGTTGTAAAAAACTGGGTATCGTAAATTAATATATATATATATATATATAGTTGTTTCTTAATTCTGCTAAGGTTTGAGGCCGTCAAACTGTGCATGCGAGGCCCGCTACGCCGGAATTCAAAACGAAACTTCTGAAAACTGTTCTAATCTACCACTATTGCTAAGAAGTCCAGGGTTGTGTTTGCTCAATTTTGCATTGTTTATGCCTGTCTGGTTTTCACCAGACAAAAAATTGACGTGGAATATTCTTTCGACTGTTATTGGTAACTCTTTTCAAAACACCACCGGGTAACATATTCGGCCGCCATATTTTGGGCATCGCTTTTAGTGCGAGACTTGTGACTAGAACCCATTTCATATTCAGTATTGACGCAGCATTCGTGTCTAATACATTTAGACTCGCATCCGCGACAAACAATGACGTAGCTCTCTTGCCGCCTAGACACTTGGCCAAAATAAGGCGGCCTCGAAGACTAGCGGCACCATGGGTTGCACTTTTAAAAAGGCTGCATCCAAGTTTCTATTATTTTCTAAATCTACCAAGGAAATCCAACGCAAACATTTCTTGAGGAAAGTTAAACAATTCAAAATTTGCGAGCGAGTGTGAATAAATAAAGCTAAGAGGAATGGTTTCTTTGGTGCAGCTTGCGAGTGCTATGCTCGTGGTCAGCTTTCAGTGGCATTTTCGACAGGAGGGCGCATGCACAGATATAATCGTCGTTCAAGCACGCGCACCCGTACATCTGACTGCATAGCCATAGGCCGTCCACAAAACGCGACGACTTTACCGACGCCGTGCTGGTTGCAAAGTGATACTCGTTCACTTCGTTTGATTATGCTGTTTTGTGTTACATAGAACTCAAATCGAATGGTTTACTTTTTACGCGCGGGGCGTACGCTTTACTTCTTGATTCGACCTCTTTCAAGCTGAGGTCACGGTCAAAAACATCGACGCGTATTGAATAAGTGCAGCCATCTTGAGATCTAAGCGATCACGCTAAGGACGCTGAGGGCAGTCCGCTCTGCAACTTGCGAAGCGGAGCGCACGCTCACTCCGCTAACTTTACGCTCCAACTCAGAGCGGGCCACGCATGCGCGGTGGGGACGATGCTTCTCGCAGAGCGTAAAGTAGAACAAAGAGGGCTCATAAAAGTGGCCTACTAATACTCATAGATTACGAACGCGCTCGTCGTGACTTCTCCTGACACTGCCCATGTACACCTTTGGCGTATAGAAAAAATTAACTTTTCACCAGACAGAGCAGCTGTGCTAGAAACAATGGAAACGCGAAATTTACACAAACCATGCAGGGTCTCACCTGTGAGCACAGCTCTAGTTTCGCCAGGGTGAACCACCTATGTTCGTTCATGTCAGCAAGCAGGTGGCCGAACCTCTCGTTGATGTGACCCACGATGAGGTTCACAGAACTGAAGGACACCGACAAGTTCCGTCCAAACGCTCATCCAAGTACGAACAGACGGTCGGGATAGGCCAGTCGAGGAAGAACCATGCAAAGCGTCTCGCCAGATTGGCAACACCCTGCTCCGATCTGTCGGGTGCTGGTATTTGGAGGCCCGCACGCAGAACAGCCAGGTCCTTCTTTAGGCAGGATAGCTTCCTAAAGGGTTTCTTTTCTACGTTGGAAATATCCAGCAAACCGCGTTCGGAAAGGAAGCTTCGGCGCTTGATGGCACGAGGGATACGAATCATAGATTCGATGTCTCGCCATCTTAATCTCGTTAGTAGAAGTCTCCTTCCTTGTGAACAGCGGGGATTCATCGTGCAGTTGCCTTGCTAGCCTTGAGCAACACTGTACTCGTACTACGCAAAAGGATGTACTCCCAATGCGCAAACTTCGTCCTTTTCTCTTATTTTTCTACTTCGAATAAGTAAATATGCTTCAGTTTTAATTCGAGTGGAGCAGAAGCTACAAGAGCGAGTGCCGGCCTTTCAGCGTCCTTGATAAGCACGCGCGCTCGTGCAGTCCAAGCACTGTTTAGAGCAACATGCTCATGCTTATACCTTCGGCTTCACTCGCACACAAGGTGGAACGATTATATTTATATTTTATAGCTTAATATTTCTTCAGGTCTGTGCCTACTCTTTTGTGCTCAATATTGTCGCCTTCGTTTTTACTACCTCTACAATCACGCTCCCTTTTACTCTTTTGGTGTTAACGCTTAGGTTTTTTTGTCTTACTAGTACTATAAACGTCCACTTGTGGGGCTACGCAAGCAAATTTTTCGAACCCGCTCAAAACGCTCTTACGCTGAAGAAAAACGCTCTACTAAAACGCGTTTTTGGACCTCCGCTTTCCATTCCGGCGAAGCGGGCCGCGCATGCGCAGTTTGGCACCCTCAGAGCGGAGCGGAAGATGAAAACGGTATACTAAAACTCTCTAATACCTTTCTTTTCCTCGTAGCCTATGTTTCGTGCATCGCGACTGGATAGTACACGAAGGCAAACGAGTGCTCCACTTACCGAAGACGAGGATGAGGAGATCCGAGATGGCCAGGGAGAACAGGTAGTAGTTGGTCGGCGTCTGGAAGTGCGAGTTCCGAGCGATGATCAGACACACCGTGACGTTGCCCACCACGCCGCTCACAAACACCACGACGTACAGTATCGTGAGCGGGATCACGATGGGAAGCAGGATGTGCTGCGGACCGAGGCGAAGTTCCAGGTACTCGCGGATGGTGGCGTTGTCGTCCAACGAATCCGCCGCCGCCGCCGCTGCCGCCAGGTCTTCCATGTACCAGGCAACTCGCGGTACGTTCACGAACTGTCGATATATGAATCCTCACAGTGGACACCCAAAGAGAACGGAGGGCACGGCACACGTCACTTCTGAGTAATATTCCGACTGGCACTGTACCATTGTCAGGATTAGTCGCACAGTTTGTCTTTGACTGCGTGGGTTTCGTTGCTGCGATCTGATTTTTTGCCGCTCCACAGAAATCACGGTGCTTACGGTTCCAGTCTTTCAGGAAGGTAAGGGGGGGGGGGGGGGGGGAGGCTTATTGGTGAAATATGTAAGTCTTGAGATTACAGTGATCTTTTTCCTGTCAAGATGTTGTTAGTTTGTGGAATACTTTTAAAATAGGTTTTTTATTTGCTAACTCTTGCAGACGGAAGATATCCAATTCAAAAATGGTGTCTCAAATAGCGAAAGTTGCCTTATGCATTGGCATCGTAGCGCTTGTAATGTTTAAACAGCGGAGAGGGGCTTGGGTTTTAAACGATGTGAATGAGTTGCCGTTCATGGTAGTTTGGTCATTATTTTGTAAATATTTATTAAATATTTATTAGCTCAAAAAACCTTTTGGGAGATCCTAAATGCTTATTTCACACATTAAATGTTCAGTTTAGGATGTGGTTTTGGTTCATAGATGCTAAGGCTGGTTGGTCAACTTAAGACCAAGCTCTAAAACAGTGTATTGTAAGACATGCCTAGATAACTAATAAACGTGTTTTTTTTTTCCTCGTTTATCTTGGTGTGCCTTTACAAGAAAGTATAGTAGTCTCGCGAGAAGGGATTAAATAGAGTTGTACATTGTGCTCTTGAAGCGTCGTGTCGACGCCTATAAACTATCTACCTTGCTCAAACGCGAGTAGTAGTCCTTTCAGAGCTCGTAGGTGACTGCAAAACTTGTGGCCAGATCTATGAGGTGATAATTGCCTCAGCACTTAGTGGGACAGGTTCAACCGTTTGAAACGGGATTCGTGTAACGTAGGCATTCGTCGGTCATCTTCACAATCGCAACTTATGCTGGAACTTTCAGCCGCATGTGCCATTGCATCCCTCGAAGAACGTTCGGGGGCAGATGAAAACGGCTTGGGGAGAGCTCACTCGACACGTCTCGTCTGCTACAGCGTGGGGGCTTCCATGAGCGCCATCTGTAATTAAATTGAAAAAAAAAAGACCGTTAAAAACCCATCAATCAAAAACTGCATCACACGCGTTCACAATACGACTCCCCTCTACGTCTCGCGAGTTTATCCTCATGCTCTTCTTCGGCTTCTTCTTCGGCTTTGGCTTACCTGAGGGCTGTGATTTCTGCGAGAATATTTGATTTATTTCAGGCATCAAGCACCAGATTATCGTCCTGTGCTTAATATGTACAATCTGTCGCTTCATTTAGTAAGCTAGGCTATCTGGTCGTGCGGTGAAATCAAAGTTTATCAGCATAGTGAAAGGCGCCCGTGCGTTTACGTTTCTGTAAAGCATCTGAATAGCCGATCACTTCATCGTCGGAGGAAGCATGTCGAATGGAGTGGCCCAAAATATCGTTGGACCCAAACATAAACTGTGCGATTCCGTTTAACATGGCAACCCATGCTCGTCGTCAAGTTCGAGAGTTCATTTTGATATCTAAACAAGTTTTCGGCCTTCCTACTCGCGGGGCTTTATCCGTAGACGGCAGTGACTTGCCCTCCGATAGGTAGTAGGGAAAGTAAACATGCCGGCATATTTTAAAGTGATCGTAGTCGGGCCTCATAATGTCTGACATCGACGGAAGGAAAGTTAAACCGATTAATATTATCAGCAACCTTTAGCCTCAAATTTAAAAAAAAAAAAATCATAAATTGCCGTATTTAAGAAGTGATCATTTTAATTTCTCTAGAAAGCTATATACAGACCTGTATAGTATGTCACGTTAAATATATATATATATATATATATATGTATGTATATATGTATATATATGCAACACGGGCACTTCACGTCATCGTACACGTACATGTACACGGGGCGAGACAAACAGTGGGAGGATTTCTGGAGCACAAACGAGCACGTACCACGTGACACTAAGCGTCGTACCGCGTTCCACGCGGCGGCGTGTGTTTCCAGAACACCTCCGATTGGACACATTTCGTTTCTTGTGCATTAATAAGACAGGTAGAAACGCCAGAAAGCTAAGGTGGAGTGGTGTAGTGGTTAGCACACCCGACCGGACATTGCGAGGCCCAGAGTTCAAATCCTGGCTCCGCCAATTTTTGGCTTTCGGCGGGTTCCTGAAAAACTTGGATTCTTTATTTCATTGGATTAAGTACGGTTCATTCATCTGCACATATTCGTTTATATGTATATATATGTATATATGTATATATCGTAACGGTCAGGTGAGGTAAGGTCACGTGAGGTCAACTTTGCCGTTAAATTCAGGGGAGAAACTACATTGGTGTATAGCTCACGGGACGTCGGGTTACGTGGCATCCATTTCCCCGCCAAATTTACCGGGAAACCGGGTCGGTGCGTAGGTCATGTGACGTCAATTTTTCCGCTAAATTTAGCGGGGAAATTGAATTGGTCCGTAGGTACCGTGACGTCAGATCAGGTGACATCAAATGTTCCGCTAAATTTAGCGGAGAAACTGAATTTGCGCATAGGTCACGTGACATCAATTTCCCCGCCAAATTTAGCGGGAAAGACAAGGACAAACAAAATGTTGCGATATCTTTTTACCGAGAGTTTGTGTGTGTGTGGGGGGGGGGGGGGCGGAGGAGGAGGATGAGGGGGGAGGGTAGCGTTAAAAACCATTTCATGCATTAAAAGAAAAAAAGTTAACATATGTGTTAGGTGATAGATACTTAGACAGCCTAATATTGGTGTCCCTGAGTATAACGACAAGGTTTTAGGAGAAATCAACTTGGCGCAGTACCGGTGCTGAAAGTACAGACAGCTTAAAACGCAGGGCGTGGTTAGCCTCTCGAGCGTTTCAACGGCTACACCAATCAGGCTCCCCGAATGCGGCGTGATCCTGCGCCTTTTTTTTTTCATGCGCGATTGGTTTAAATATCAAACCTGTAAACGACGACGAGAGCCATGACGACGCTCTTTTTGGCGCCTCTTGATTACATCGGATCGTAGCTTTGGCTGCGTTAACCGAGACCAACTCAACTCAAGGACGACACGCCACCCTGAGGTGGCGCTGCTGTCGGTACTACGCATGCGCAAACGCTTCACTTTTCTCTAATTCGGTTTCTGCGACTTGTTTGTAAACACTGCGTTGGTATACTGTATAGCGCGCCTCACAAAGTGAGAGAGTGGGAGAGGTTACATAAGAAAGAAATAGTTTGCCTGACAATTAAAACTGGCACGATCCCGCCCACATGTATCCCGCAGTAAGCGCTGAATCGAAATAATGTCGAGATCGGTTACAACGAAGTCAACGGGAATCGGAAATCACTTCGCTATATCCGCTATTTCGTTATAACCGACTTCGGTTATAACCAAGTGCAAAAGAGAATGGGAAAACGTGACCGCTTCGCTGTAGCCGTTATTTCGTTATAACCGACTTCGTTATAAACAGTCTCGACATATACCGCGTGCGAAAACAGAGAAAGAGAAAAAAGACGAAGGCAGAAGAAAATATTAGACGGGATAAGGCGCCGTCTACTTCGATTCGCTTCTCATTGCCAAGGGTATCTTCTAATATGGACATTCGGCGAAAAAGTCGGCGAGGAATCCGGCGGCAGCGATTGGCCGATGCCGCGCTTGACCTCGGCGCCGTCCAACCACGGCGCTCAAATTCCTCGACGACCTTTTTTTTTTTTTTTTTTTTCGCCAAGATTATAGAGCCTCTGTTCGCGCGCTGTGCACTTTTATTTTAGCATACTCGCGCGAATATTTTTTTTTCTTTCTCCCAATACGGTTAGGAGGCAGATTAATAGCCCGCCAACACTCGGCATTCTTTCGTAACTGGGGCCGCCGCCGACTTTGTCCTTTTGGCACATGACGTAATGTAAACACACCCAAAGAACAAGCGTCCGAACCGACAGCCGTGCCACGCAACCATCACTCTCCGGAATCTCTCGGACGTGTCGGGAGCACGCTACTCGCTCAAACATTCGGAAAGACGATGTGTCCCAACCGCTCTTCTTGTGGCCGAGCAGCCACGCTCCGTTCCACCCTACGATGAACCGTAGAGAACGCCACGAGCCATCCCGGCCAATCCACAGCTGCGAAAGAGTCACGTGACCGCGCTTGCCAGCCTCATTGCCCCACCCTTTCCGAAAGTCATCTGACACCGACGCCCCTTTCGATTGGCTACGATGGCTCGTGGAGTGTTCTCCGCGGTTCGCCTTGACGTGTGAGGAGGAAGAACACTCGAGCTGCAGCCACTCATCTTTCGAGATGAAAAAGCATCCCCATAAGCCTTGACACAATAACGCGGATGGGGGAATCGCCATGGGGGACCCGAAATAGCCCCAACAAAGCACCGAACAGCGACAAAACAAACGAGAGTTCGCACGAGGCGGACAATGGGGCCAAGAAGTGACCGGTCCAACAAAGCGGCCCTAGGCCGTATGTATCTACACACCGCTCACCCCCAAGCTGACAGTGCGGTGGGAGCTATACCGGCTCTCGGCACCAACCTCTCTACACGTGGGTTTAGACGGGACGCGTTTCCAGAAAAACTTGTGGTGTAAGTCAACTGGATAAGAGCGCGTTTTTGTGGTCGCTACATCGCCTGGTTTACGCGAGAGATTTTAGGTAGACACGCATCCGTGATTTACGCGCTGCCCTTTAGCCAGCTCTCAGATCTCCTTGTGCTTATTGGGTAAGCGATTACCTGAGCCTCGCCCAACCCCCTTCTCCCCTTCTTTCTCCGCGTCCGCAAACCAGGCGATGTGACGTCCGCGCAAACGCACCAGTCCGGGTGCCGAAATTCGCCCGTTGACTTTACCCCACAAGCTTTTCGAAATAATGGGGCAGGAGCATGATCACGTGGATAAATATAGACGTATGACTGGTCCAGCGAGCACGTAACTTCCTCGGCACCGTCAGCTGAAGGGGGCTGAAAGGAGTGCAGGTCGTGTTTGCGTCGGCCGTTTCCGCCGACCCGTAACGGTAATACCCCGCCAAAACATGTCCCCGCAGACTTACAAAAGAGCACAATTGCCCCTCCTCCGTGCACGCACACACACACACACACATACGCACACGCGTACATATACACGCACACACATACACACGTGCCCGGCGGACCGATCGCAAGTTGGTCGGACGCGCATTGTTTGCGGCCGGCGTTATGGGGCACTTCCGGCGATCCGTGGTGTCCCACGGGGTAGGGTTTCACACACGAAGGTAGTGTGTTCCTTTTGTACTTGCGTAGTGAGTTCAGGGTCGCCGACTCTGCGTCTAAACGGGCGAAAATTGCTTCGATACGTGCCACCTGTGCCCCCACCTTTTTTCTTTTTTTATTCTGTTTATAATATCGCGTTATCGAACCAGCATCGGATATTTATGCACTTAATTTGTTTGAAAATGCTATTAAATAGGCACAAAGCTAAAAAAAAAAATATAAACGCGCCGATTTGCACATTGCGTAGTGTCGTGCTTACAAATGAGCGAAACCGAATTTGGCGCAATTATCTCTCGTGTGCCAAAGCATTACGATAATTTGAATCCAGTTTCGCTCATTTTCAGGTACGACACTGCGCGATACTTACAGCGCGGAAAGGACTTTGGTTCTTTTTCGCGTTTTGTTCAGAAAAAAGACAGTGACGAATATCAAGTTTTACCGGGTAAGTATACTTATCCCTGATGCAACTATCCATCCCATTAGTGATTTCAATAATAGTTCTTTAGTTGCCAGAGAAACAATAACAAAAAAAAAACAGCTGATTGATTGTTCGAGCTTTCTCTCACACTGTAGATTAAACACACAATGATCTACTGATTATTCCATAGCCCTGACAATGACGCGATCTCAGGGCTGCATTTACAACGAATGCAGCATATCCGCAGCATCATTCACTAATTGGAACCGGGGACAAGCACACGCAAACCACCTTGTTATTTAAGTTGTCATGTTCGTGTTTTGGTTTCGTGTAAACAGAGCGACTCTAACGCTTGTCGTTAGAGTCGCGTTAGAGTCGCGTTAGAGTCGCGTTAGAGAAGTTTATGTGAATCGGCGATGAATGAAAAAAAAATTAAAAATAAACGAAGAACAAGTAATTATGTGCGGTTCTTTTGTTTTTCCCGCATTTTTTTCGTCGTTTCTTTTTGTTTTGCCGCATTTTTTGTTTTGTTTTACCGCATTTTTTGTTTTGTTTTCCCGCATTTTTTTCGTTGTTTTATGTATATATATATTTCTAGTCTTGTATAGTTGATAGCTGCAATCTACGAAAATCGAGTTTCTGGTTGGCCGGGAAACCAAGGCACAAAATAACACCCCAGATCTAAACGGTGCCATTAGAAAAACAGAGAAAAGA
This sequence comes from Ixodes scapularis, assembly GCF_016920785.2. Classification (NCBI taxonomy): domain Eukaryota; kingdom Metazoa; phylum Arthropoda; class Arachnida; order Ixodida; family Ixodidae; genus Ixodes; species Ixodes scapularis. The sequence continues at coordinate 85,349,949 of NW_024609879.1, forward strand.
AAAACAGACCACTAGGTAGACAAAAGAGCGATAACAGATTGAATAAGATCTGTGTGAGTGTGCGTGTGTGTGTGTGGGGGGGGGGGGGGGTGTTAGGGGGAGGGGGGAGGTGTGAGGTTCACTTATTTATCGTAAGGGAACTCGTGAATCTCAATCGCCCCTAAGTGCTGCGTTCGCAGTGAGGAACGGCCTGGGCGATGCCCTTGAGCAAGTGCTGGCAAGTAGCGAGATGTCCTTGGCTACGTTTCCGGTGAGCAAAGCATTAGCGCCGAGAGGATTTGGTGGAGCCCTCTTGTTGTTCCCTTTTCTGATGTCACTACGAGGACTTGTTTCGCCGTGACGTCACAAGTTGTGTTCCTGGCTTCCTATCGTAAATTTCGAACGAGGAATTGGGTGATGTGTGTAAAAATAATGAATGAAGCACGGGATCACCGCGTTTTTTCTTCCTAGAAATGTTTGGGTACGAAGGAGGAAGGAGTCACAGAGGCAGTAGTTGAATGATAAAAAGAAGCTTATTTGATAATATGTAAAGAAAGTAAAGCACGAAGTAGGTGAGGTGAGCAAGTAAAATACTCGAAGTGTATTTAAATAAAATATCCCATATACTAAAATTCGAAATAAACAAAAAGAAATTCAAATGCACGTAAATGAATGCATAAAATATTAAAACGCGTTTCCACGCAAGAGATTCGCGCAAAATAATATTGAAAAAATGAAAAGAGGGCTTACGTCGGCGTTTGCCCGCTAAGCCTCATTTTAATATTTTACTAATCATTTGCACCAACCTTTTTGCGTAGAAACTTGCTTTTTGTTCTTTTATATATTCCTTTAACTGCGTTTAAATTTGTTTGTTTATTTCGAATATTAGTGCACATAAGATTTTTTTTAAATACAATTTCAGTTTTGCTTGTTCACCTACTTCGTGCTTTACTTTCTTCCTACTCACTCATACTATTAAGTAAACTTATTTTCTATTTTTTCTTTCTTTAACTGCCGTGTCTGTGCACCCTCCTTCGTACCCACGTCTCTCTCTCTCTCTCTCTCTCTCTATATATATATATATATATTCCTCTTTGGCTGTCTCGTGTTCGAACACGCTCCAACGTTGAGCAGAGACAAAGGCAGCTGGCCTTTCCGCCGTTCTGGCGTCCCCGCGCCGTCACACGTTTCCTCCTCTCCCTCAGTTGCTCTCCGTATGGGCCAACGCGTTGTTTACCGCCGACTAGTCCACACGTTAGCCCACGCCAAATGCGGGCACTGCGCGCGCGCAGAAACGAGACTTGCGGGACGTAAAGCTTCTGCGCATGCGCCTTGCCGACAGCAGCGCCACCACAGCGGCGTGACGCCGCTCGTTGGCGCATTGTTTTCTTTTATCGGGCGCCATCTTGTACCCGCGTCATTTCGTGCGTGGCGGCACTCGATGGGAGAGGTGGGGAAGAAGGGAATGTCCGCTTCCCAATCACGCGTCGACGCGGTAGAGGGAGGGCAAGGGCGCCGTGCACGAACACGTTTTCGGTTTAGCCAGCTCTCGTGTTCTCTCTTTTTCTCTCCTTATGTTTGGTTTGTGACGCGGTTACCATCGTTACAATGTTCGCCACTCCGTCGGTTCACCCTGGAGTCCGAACACGATCCGGGCGTCCCACGGTTCGCCGGAGGCCTTGGGAAGTTGGCCGAAGCAAGCGGTGTTTACTTTCCGTCAGTCGACCTACGTGTTGTTCATTTTCGTCTCTTCCCTTTTTTTTATTTTTTCATTTGCAGAACGTTCGTGTTTAGAGGTAGGCGTGAGAGGCAGTAGCTGAACCTGTCCTTTGGTTGTACTTAAAGATGATAAGGACATGTTCATTAGGTAAAATACATATGACGCTGCTCCAGTGCTGAGAGCAAACACGTCTTGGACTGACGTGTTTACCGTGCTATATCATTCACACACACACACATATATATATATATATATATATATATATATATATATGCTTCCTGACTCCGGCCGGACTCCGGCCGAAACGTCGAAGATTAAATCGTCCGTTGTTGCTGTTTTCACTAAAGGTTCTTTTCTTCTTATATATATATATATATATATATATATATATATAGAGAGAGAGAGAGAGACAAAGAAAATATAGCGTAGGATGCCGAAGACTATAAAGTAATAAAGTCACACTTCGAAACGTTGTTGGAGTTTTAAAGCGTTTAGTGAGTCGACGTTTCGGCCTGAGACAGGCCTTCTTCAAGACTAGTTGCCAGAGTCGGTTACAGGGTTGTTTTCGCTTTCCCCACCCGGGCCACGTCACCTGTCAGATCACGTGTAAAAATGCGCAAGTAAAAGAGCCCAAGTGAAAAAACGCTGCTGTACTCCCCCCACTCCACGCACGGCCGCAGCAGACGCCGCCAGCCATCGGAGCAAACCAAAGGCCACGTCAGACTTCGTGACCCCAGGAACGTCACGTGCGGAAGGCGCAGTAACGTTCACATAGTTGGATCGGCCCAGATGGCCAGCAACGCACGCCGCGGAAGGACGCAAAATCAAACAAAGCAAAAAAAAAAAAGAAAAAAAAAAGGGAGGGGGGAGGAATGTAATAAGCGCAGACAGTAAATAACGCCAAAACACATAGAAAAAACCCCTACATAGAGAAAGAAAAGGTGAAATAAGCACACAGAGTAAATCAATGCCAACGCGCACAAACAAATCCTCTCCATTGAAAAAAAAAAAAAAAAAGCGCACGCATTAAATTAAGCAAACGCTCGGCCGAAGAGCATAAACAAATCTCCTGCAAAAAAAAAAAAAAATTCTAAATTTAACAGTGTTAACCACAGTCCCAGAACATTCAACAAGGAGCTACAGGTGGAAGATGCCTGTTGAAGGTCATGACCCGTTGAATCATCGACAGGTTATACAGAAAGGTACACGAAAAAATTAAAGGGTTGAACGAATGCGATTGAATTAGCTACAGTCACTCCGCTACAGGGGGATCAAGGTAGATTGCATGCATAGATGACATTATACCTGGATCTTCATTAATACCGGCCCGGATTGAATTAAATTTGTAAATAAGATACGATTCTCTCTGCTCGCGATCACGGTTGCTTTTGAAATTGGATTGTAAAAATGTAACGTCCAGTTTGTCAAACGTGTGTTTGGGTAAAGCCATATGTTTTGAAAGGGGGAGTTTGGGAAATGAATTTACATGCGCCCTGTGGTTGTTAAGCCTCAATCGGAAAGGTGTGCTGGTTTGGCCCACGTACTGCTTACCGCAGGTGCCACATGTGAGGAGGTATATCACATTACTTGTGCTGCAGTTTAAGTTTCCGTGGATTATGTAGGTGAAATCGGAATTCGTACTCTCTACCGTGGTTTTAGGTGTCACGTGTTGACAGACCTCGCAATTTGTTCTTCCACAAGGGTGACTGCCAGTGCTTTCAGTGTAGGTTGTCTTAGACCTAACTATGGCGTCCCTAAGATTGCGTGAGCGTCTGTAGACCACTCTGGGAACGGAGGGGATAATTCTTGCGAGGCGTTCACTTTGTTGTAAAATGTTAAAATGTTTTCTTAATATGGGTGCGACATTCGGAGTCTTATTGTTGAAAGTTAGTACGAGGTTCGCCCGACGCTCCTCTGTCTGAGGGCTCCGCTCACTCAACAAGAGGCCACGGTCAAGGACCTGTGCCTTATTGATCGCATCGTCTATGATTTTTTCCGGGTACTTCTGTTCTTTCAGGACTTGGCGTAATTCATCGGTGTTTATTTTAAAATCGTCGTTGTTGGAACATATACGTTTAAACCTATGAGCCTGACTATAAGGTATGCTATTTTTGCAGTGCCGTGGGTGGCAGCTGTCGTAGTGCAAGTATTTCTGACGGTCCGTAGGTTTTCGGTACAGTTGAGTGGCCAATTTAGAGTCATTAATTAGCACTCTTGTGTCTAGAAAGGTAATTTCAGATTTTGAGTAACTATGTGTAAAAGAAATGGAGGGGTGCGCATAATTAAAAGCTCTAATGAACTCAAGAAGCTCTTCTTCCGAATGCGACCAGATAAGAAATATATCGTCAATGTATCTTTTATAGAAAAGTGGTTTAAGTGAACGCGATGCCAAAAAGTTGGATTCTAAATTTCCCATAAATATATTAGCGTAGTTAGGTGCCATCTTCGTTCCCATTGCAGTGCCGCTGGTTTGAAGGAAGAAACTGCCATTGAATTCAAAGCTATTTAACTCAAGCACCAGTTTCGAGAGAGTAGCCACGACATGCTTATCTGGTAAATCGTCACTCCTGTGAGTGTCGTACGCATTCACAAGGGCCTCTATGCCATCATTGTGGGGGATGTTCGTATATAAAGACGACACGTCCATCGTAACGAGAAAAGCATCTCTAGGGATATTAATTTTAGAAATTTCTCTAAGGAAGTGGTTCGTGTCCTGAATGTAAGATGGGAAGCTGGGCGGGATGTTCCTAATCAAGCTATCAATATAGCTAGATATTGGTTCGGTGAGGGTTCGTGATCCAGATATAATGGGACGGCCTGGGTTCCCTTCTTTATGAATTTTTGGTAGCATGTAAAATCTACCTGGCACGGCGTTTTTATCAGTTAATACCTTTGCCGCATTTTCGGTAATTTCCCCCTGTTCAACCAGCTGGCCCAGCAGCTCCCGTATGATGTCGGCATGTTGCCTGGTCGGATCGTTTCTGAGATGACAATAGAATTTTGCATCGTTAAGTTGTCTATTGCCTTCCTGTAAGTAATCGCTGGTGTTAAGAATGACTATGGCGCCCCCCTTGTCGGCAGGTTTTATCACGATGTCGTCTCTCTCGCTAAGGGACCTGAGTGCCCTCCGCTCTGGAGCGGAGAGGTTGTAGTTGTTAGGCTGCTGTTTTCTAAATGCCGCTACGATGTCTTTCTGAACAGCATTAATAAAAATGTCTAAATGCTTGTCTCTGCCAGTTTTGGGAGTCCAACCAGTCGATGTGGATGGAAGAGCAGACGCGCCTTCGCGGGGCCTGTCGAAAAAGAACTCCTGAAGTCGAAGGTTGCGAGCAAAATTGTCTAGGTCTTGAAGCAAAGAAAATTCATCATATCGGCCTGTTGTGGGGCAGAAGTTGAGACCCCGCGAGAGGAGCGACGACTCGTGGGTGGACAGTTTTATGTTTGATAAGTTAACTATGTTAGTGGATTCGGGAATACAATTCTGCGTTTCTCGTTCGCACACTCTCCTCGGTGGATCCCAAGTGGGTAGTTCTATGTCTGATGAGCTAACTGCGTTATGGGATTCGGCCCTGCAGCTCTGCACGTTGCGTTCAACACACCTGTCGGAAGAGGTCCAACATTGTCCCCAGTCAACTTGTGTTCCTTTACCTCACTGAGCATCCCCCGTTTTCTCTCTTCAAACACTTTTAAAGCCACGGTTTCATGCTGTGCTAAATCACGATCGCGGAGTAAATTACGTTCGGCTTGTTTAACCGCGGCTGAAGCTGTTTCGCAATGTTCAATAGTTATCCTCACCAACTCGAGAGACGCGTTAGTGAGAACCGTATTCCATCTCTCCAGTTCACTCTGAGACAGCGCTGTCATGCTAGGCTTCAAGGTAATTTGTAAGCCTTTAGGGGCGATGCGCGCGTCAAGCTAATATTTAAGGTATGCCGCATGCAAATCGTGGCGTACTCTTTTGTCAGCTAATTTTCTAAGTTGTAAAAAAGTCCGAGATGGCAAGTTGTCGCGGTCTGCGTGGGTCTCACTCAGTACAGGGGGAGCTCGGGATGTGTCCCGCGGTGGTCGTCAATCCCGCTGGGGACGGACAACGTCGCCGAACGTCCTCCGCAGGTTGTATCTGGGTGGAAGGGTGGGCCTAGGGATTCGATTCACGCGCCCCGCAGGGCGGGTCGCCAGGGCGGGACGCTTGGGGCTGTCCTCCGACGGCGGAGGGGTGGCGTTTGCCGACGAGCCGCAGGCGAGTCCATGGTCCGACTGGGCGAAGCACTCGGGGACGACCGCCGAGGACGGGAGCGGCGGGAACTCTGCGAGACCGCCGCCGAATCCAGGGTCCGGCAAGTCCGCCGGGACCGGGCGCCGAAGGTGCAACGATGTATGGGCACAGTCGTCCGAAGGAGCGGCATCCCGCTAAGTTGTAAAAAGTGTGAATCCAATCCCTAGGCCCACCCTTCCACCCAGATACAACCTGCGGAGGACGTTCGGCGACGTTGTCCGTCCCCAGCGGGATTGACGACCACCGCGGGACACATCCCGAGCTCCCCCTGTACTGAGTGAGACCCACGCAGACCGCGACAACTTGCCATCTCGGACTTTTTTACAACTTAGAACATTAGCTGACAAAAGAGTACTCCACGATTTGCATGCCGCATACCTTAAATATTACCTTGACGCGCGCATCGCCCCTAAAGGCTTACAAATTACCTTGAAGCCTAGCATGACAGCGCTGTCTCAGAGTGAACTGGAGAGATGGAATACGGTTCTCACTAACGCGTCTCTCGAGTTGGTGAGGATAACTATTGAACATTGCGAAACAGCTTCAGCCGCGGTTAAACAAGCCGAACGTAATTTACTCCGCGATCGTGATTTAGCACAGCATGAAACCGTGGCTTTAAAAGTGTTTGAAGAGAGAAAACGGGGGATGCTCAGTGAGGTAAAGGAACACAAGTTGACTAGGGACAATGTTGGACCTCTTCCGGCAGGTGTGTTTGAACGCAACGTGCAGAGCTGCAGGGCCGAATCCCATAACGCAGTTAGCTCATCAGACATAGAACTACCCACTCGGGATCCACCGAGGAGAGTGTGCGAACGAGAAACGCAGAATTGTATTCCCGAATCCACTAACATAGTTAACTTATCAAACATAAAACTGTCCACCCACGAGTCGTCGCTCCTCTCGCGGGGTCTCAACTTCTGCCCCACAACAGGCCGATATGATGAATTTTCTTTGCTTCAAGACCTAGACAATTTTGCTCGCAACCTTCGACTTCAGGAGTTCTTTTTCGACAGGCCCCGCGAAGGCGCGTCTGCTCTTCCATCCACATCGACTGGTTGGACTCCCAAAACTGGCAGAGACAAGCATTTAGACATTTTTATTAATGCTGTTCAGAAAGACATCGTAGCGGCATTTAGAAAACAGCAGCCTAACCACTACAACCTCTCCGCTCCAGAGCGGAGGGCACTCAGGTCCCTTAGCGAGAGAGACGACATCGTGATAAAACCTGCCGACAAGGGGGGCGCCATAGTCATTCTTAACACCAGCGATTACTTACAGGAAGGCAATAGACAACTTAACGATGCAAAATTCTATTGTCATCTCAGAAACGATCCGACCAGGCAACATGCCGACATCATACGGGAGCAGCTGGGCCAGCTGGTTGAACAGGGGGAAATTACCGAAAATGCGGCAAAGGTATTAACTGCTAAAAACGCCGTGCCAGGTAGATTTTACATGCTACCAAAAATTCATAAAGAAGGGAACCCAGGCCGTCCCATTATATCTGGATCACGAACCCTCACCGAACCAATATCTAGCTATATTGATAGCTTGATTAGGAACATCCCACCCAGCTTCCCATCTTACATTCAGGACACGAACCACTTCCTTAGAGAAATTTCTAAAATTAATATCCCTAGAGATGCTTTTCTCGTTACGATGGACGTGTCGTCTTTATATACGAACATCCCCCACAATGATGGCATAGAGGCCCTTGTGAATGCGTACGACACTCACAGGAGTGACGATTTACCAGATAAGCATGTCGTGGCTACTCTCTCGAAACTGGTGCTTGAGTTAAATAGCTTTGAATTCAATGGCAGTTTCTTCCTTCAAACCAGAGGCACTGCAATGGGAACGAAGATGGCACCTAACTACGCTAATATATTTATGGGAAATTTAGAATCCAACTTTTTGGCATCGCGTTCACTTAAACCACTTTTCTATAAAAGATACATTGACGATATATTTCTTATCTGGTCGCATTCGGAAGAAGAGCTTCTTGAGTTCATTAGAGTTTTTAATTATGCGCACCCCTCCATTTCTTTTACACATAGTTACTCAAAATCTGAAATTACCTTTCTAGACACAAGAGTGCTAATTAATGACTCTAAATTGGCCACTCAACTGTACCGAAAACCTACGGACCGTCAGAAATACTTGCACTACGACAGCTGCCACCCACGGCACTGCAAAAATAGCATACCTTATAGTCAGGCTCATAGGTTTAAACGTATATGTTCCAACAACGACGATTTTAAAATAAACACCGATGAATTACGCCAAGTCCTGAAAGAACAGAAGTACCCGGAAAAAATCATAGACGATGCGATCAATAAGGCACAGGTCCTTGACCGTGGCCTCTTGTTGAGTGAGCGGAGCCCTCAGACAGAGGAGCGTCGGGCGAACCTCGTACTAACTTTCAACAATAAGACTCCGAATGTCGCACCCATATTAAGAAAACATTTTAACATTTTACAACAAAGTGAACGCCTCGCAAGAATTATCCCCTCCGTTCCCAGAGTGGTCTACAGACGCTCACGCAATCTTAGGGACGCCATAGTTAGGTCTAAGACAACCTACACTGAAAGCACTGGCAGTCACCCTTGTGGAAGAACAAATTGCGAGGTCTGTCAACACGTGACACCTAAAACCACGGTAGAGAGTACGAATTCCGATTTCACCTACATAATCCACGGAAACTTAAACTGCAGCACAAGTAATGTGATATACCTCCTCACATGTGGCACCTGCGGTAAGCAGTACGTGGGCCAAACCAGCACACCTTTCCGATTGAGGTTTAACAACCACAGGGCGCATGTAAATTCATTTCCCAAACTCCCCCTTTCAAAACATATGGCTTTACCCAAACACACGTTTGACAAACTGGACGTTACATTTTTACAATCCAATTTCAAAAGCAACCGTGATCGCGAGCAGAGAGAATCGTATCTTATTTACAAATTTAATTCAATCCGGGCCGGTATTAATGAAGATCCAGGTATAATGTCATCTATGCATGCAATCTACCTTGATCCCCCTGTAGCGGAGTGACTGTAGCTAATTCAATCGCATTCGTTCAACCCTTTAATTTTTTCGTGTACCTTTCTGTATAACCTGTCGATGATTGAACGGGTCATGACCTTCAACACGCATCTTCCACCTGTAGCTCCTTGTTGAATGTTCTGGGACTGTGGTTAACACTGTTAAATTTAGAATTTTTTTTTTTTTTTTTTTTTTTTTGCAGGAGATTTGTTTATGCTCTTCGGCCGAGCGTTTGCTTAATTTAATGCGTGCGCTTTTTTTTTTTTTTTTTCAATGGAGAGGATTTGTTTGTGCGCGTTGGCATTGATTTACTCTGTGTGCTTATTTCACCTTTTCTTTCTCTATGTAGGGGTTTTTTCTATGTGTTTTGGCGTTATTTACTGTCTGCGCTTATTACATTCCTCCCCCCTCCCTTTTTTTTTTCTTTTTTTTTTTTTGCTTTGTTTGATTTTGCGTCCTTCCGCGGCGTGCGTTGCTGGCCATCTGGGCCGATCCAACTATGTGAACGTTACTGCGCCTTCCGCACGTGACGTTCCTGGGGTCACGAAGTCTGACGTGGCCTTTGGTTTGCTCCGATGGCTGGCGGCGTCTGCTGCGGCCGTGCGTGGAGTGGGGGGAGTACAGCAGCGTTCTTTCACTTGGGCTCTTTTACTTGCGCATTTTTACACGTGATCTGACAGGTGACGTGGCCCGGGTGGGGAAAGCGAAAACAACCCTGTAACCGACTCTGGCAACTAGTCTTGAAGAAGGCCTGTCTCAGGCCGAAACGTCGACTCACTAAACGCTTTAAAACTCCAACAACGTTTCGAAATGTGACTTTATTACTTTATATATATATATATATATATATATATATATATATATATATATATATATATATATATATATATAGATATATAAGAAGCCAAATATATATATAATATATCCGGCTGGCTGGCCGGCTATATATTTATATATTTACTTTTGATATATATATATATATATATATATATATATATATATATATATATATATATCAAAAGTGGTCTCGAAGTGGAAAACGATGACGTCACAGAAGCGGGAGGGTCATGTTGTCAGATGTCGTGATCCTGGTGGCTGGGCGTACAAGTCCCACCAAAAAGCTCGAGCGACCGCGAGTGTCGTTGCCGCCGCGGCGTCCCAACTTCTAGCTGCCCAAGCTTCTGTAGACAGTCAAGCTGAAGAGCTACCCGCTACAGAAGGGGCGTTTGCTGCGTCTACTTCCGCTGTGGTGACACCGCCAGGATCGCGAACGGCGACAATGGCACATCTCTATGACGTCATAAAGTGGAAAATTGAAGAACCAATTCTTAGGCCGGAGTAAACGCACAATTCGGAAACGCGTTCCTTCCAAGCACCATAGCAAAGCTTTTACAGTGGAACTGTTAAGGGCTAGTTTCCCCAGGATCGTGTCCCCCGCAAATAAATGAAGACACCGAACTCTGGACACCTACCGCCACCTATGAGCGACGGCGGCAAGCCACGTATCTGGTTGCCGCCGTCGCTCATAGATGGCGGCAGCCTTTCCACTCTGGCTTGCCGACTTGCGGCCGGCCATTACTTTCCATGGTACAGCTCCGCTGCTCTTTCTTCTTCACCAGAGTGGCAAGGCGGAAAGTTTTAAAACAAATATGTTCGTAAAAAAACTTTTTTTTAAATTTATAATTATTTTACATTTGTAGGCGCTGTTGAAAGCACGTGCTCAAGGTGTTTCACTTCCTTTCCAATTTCACTGACTTCCTCCTTTCCGAGACTTTGTCCCGCATCTCCTTTTTCAATCACAAGCGCTTGCCATCTTGAGAACTTGAAAACAGCGCAAAATACACAAAGGGCAAGAACGAGAAGTGAACGCACACAACACTCACTGGCAACTGAAGTTTATTCCTGCAAGGAACAGAAAGGAAAACATAAAAGAAGTATGATAAATAAAAGATAACCTCCTTGAAGCATGCGTGCAAACATTTAAACAAATTTCTTGATAAAAGCAACTTCGTCATTCGCTAAAGCCACGCGTCGCTTTTCCGTAGGTAGCAGTAAGTTTGCAAGTTTTCAAAAAGCACCAACTATACTTTATGCCTTGTTGCGCTTGCATCTCCTCCCTCTTGGCTAAGTAAGACGAAACCACACGCAGTGACTGAGCGAAAGACAGGTCGTGGCTTCTTATGTCCAAGCTTCTTGCTCCGTGATTGGTTCATCGGCATTCTTATCGGCTAATGCCGCAATCTCATTGGCTGCGAAGCTATAACAAGATGGAAGCTCGGGAATCGCCATGCCCTGCCTCTCTTATGTATGTCAGTGACTACATAAAACGTACCCATTTACGCATTATCGAATGCTCGTTCTCCACCTAAATGTACACTCTAAAAAAAGCCCGTGAGTCTGCTTTCCCGCACAACACTCGGAGAGCCAATCACCGCAACTTACGGAGGCAGCTCAGCGAATGGCAATGCCGAAACATATGTTTAGACCAAAAAACGCAGTCTGAGTTGGGACATTAAGCAATGCAAGCGTGACGTTTTGCATTGCTTAATGTCACAACTCAGACTGCGTTTTTTGACCTAAACATATGTTTTGGCATTGTCATTCGCTGAGCTGCCTCCGTAAGTTGCGGTGATTGGCTCTCAAGTGTTAGGCGTGAAAGTAGACGCACAGACGTTTTTTAGAGTGATAGCACTATAGCGTCCCGAACCATATGCCAAAGTTTCAGAAGCAGCTCTTCTCTGAAACAAAAGTTATAAGCGATTTTCTGAAAATCTCGATGGGAAACTGGTGATCGTATTTCGTCCGATATAATGGCGCCATTCATGTGCATTCAAGAGCTGCGTCGGTCGCCATTTTTTCACTGTATAATCACTAGCACCACTACATTTGAGCGGAAAATGAGCGTTCGGCAATACGCAATTTAGTTTTGCTGTAAAAAAAAAAAAAAAAAAGCAAAAAAAAATATATATATTTTTTTTTTTTTGTGGGAGGGGGCACGCTTTGTAGATAGAAAGCCGTATGCTTACATTTTTTACCTCACATACTGAGGGCCAGTGAGTGCGACAGACTGTCTAATCTGTGGCCCGCATTGATCCACAGATTGCCTAATCACTGAACAGGAGTGACGGCATGTGTAATATCAGGCTTGCCCCAAGGGTCTGTTATCGGTAACCCTCCTTTTTTTAATGCACGTAATCGACTTTCCACTACACGTGCGTTGCCATATTTGAATGTTCGTCGACGATTGCGTAATTTATCGTCCAGATAGAAACGTGTCTGACCAATCAGTCCTCTAGAAGGAACTTAACCAAGTACAGTTTCCGTGCGACGTACCGTTGGCAAATGTCACTGGACTCTAATAAATGCAAAGTCACGTCCTTTCAGCGTCGTCGCAACCCTCTTCTCTTCTCCTACACGGTCACTAACGACCACGCAGAATTATGCGAATCGTCAAATAGCTTAGTGTCACAATGTGCAATGATCTGGCCTGACCCACGCATATTTCCAATATCATATAATCTGCGAACAAAACACTAGGAGTCTTGAAAAAAACATCTACATCATGCCCCCCCCCCCCCCCCCCCTTCCCCACAACGCGTTAAGTTACTCGCCTACAAATCACTAATAAGGTCAAAGCTTAACTGCCCATCTGCTTTCTGGAGCCCTCATCAACACACTCGAAGCAGTTCAAAATCGCGCTGCTATATTTGCTGATTCTTAATATTCGTATAATATTAGCATCTGGGTTAGTGTTTCTTGACGCCTCTACATCACCTCCTTCTGCTTGTTTCACGCGTTTTTGTTTTGTTTTTTCTTTCCTTATCAGTTTTTTTTATATTTTACTTTACGCACGCATCTCTCCGAGCACCGGTCAACCACAAGCTACTCCTCCACGCACTCGTACAGTTACGTTTGTGGCATCATTCTTTCCCGGTGCAGCGCCGGGTTGGAACGGCCTCTCACACCGGACCGCTTCCTTCGCCCGCTCACGTACCTTCATGGAAGATCTAACCCTTCATCTTCCACCTTGAAGACTGGTTACACCCATGTTCATTTGCTTTGGTAATTCCACCCTTTATGTAATACCCCGTGAAGCTATTAAAGTGAAGTGAAGGTATATGCCAGTTTTGCCACATATATTCCAAATATGTATTTCTTTTATTTTTAATTCGGTGTTTTGCGATAGCTTGTCTCATTTAAAACCTCAGAGCGACGGCGGACATTTCCCTACTTAGCCAGACACATTCTGTAGCTTAAGTGCTACATACATTCGAAACATGTATTGATTTTTTCCCGTTCATTGTTTTATCGATAATTGCCTTATTTAAAACTTCAAAGTGACGGCGGACATTTCCGCAAGAGCCGCGCACATTCTTGCTCAATAGGGAGTTTTAGTAGACCGTGTTTCCCCCTCCGCTAAGATTACGAGACGGAATGTCCAACGAGCCTGAATGTCCAACGAGACGGAAGATCCAATAATGAATATTCAGGCACGTTGGACATTCAGACTCGTTGTATATTCCGTCTCGGTTGGATCTTTCGTCTCGTTGGACATTCCGGCATGTTGGACATTCCGTCTCGGTTGGATCTTTCGTCTCGATGGACTTTCAGGCTCGTTGTTTATTCCGCCTTGGTTGGATCTTTCATCTCGTTGGACATTCAGGCACGTTGGACATTCCGTCTCGGCTGTCACGTGCTAGAATAATTTTGCTTATTAAATGTACAAACTTGTGTGCATATTTAGTCCGCGTTCCTGCAGGCATTGCTGTAGTTTCATCATACTAAAATGTCGTGCCACAATAGCCGACGTTGACGGACCGACAAAGAAACGGAGCAGACACAAATATTATAATTTCATCTATAGGAAGGATTGATGGTTAGTTAGCTGAGTGCCAATGCGCCGCTATGTACCAATCGGTTAAAAGTGTCGATTGTACGACGCCAAACGTTTCTTTGATATTAAGAGTTCAAATGTTTGGAATGTTCCGATGACACAGGTCAGCCAGTTTGAAATATATAATAGGGATGCAATGTACGGGTGTTCTAGTGCACCGCAATTGGGGGACGTCTATGAAAGCCGCGCTTCAGATCCTCCATTTAACTGGCTCCTGGAAGCACTCCAAAGCTCGCCATTCTGTCGAGGTAGCTCATGACGTCTTGGTAGGTGGGAGCTTGACTGCTGATAAAGGACGCGAAGGCATCTATCTCGGCGTGCAGCAGAAGGTTCACACCCGGATGTACTAATAGCCTACATCATGTGTGAATATAACAATAGATCGTTCTACGCAGGGCCGTAACCAGGGGGGGGGGGGGGGGGGGGTTAGGGGGTTCTGACCCCCCCCCGAAATTTTTTTCTGGGTACGGCCCTGGTCGGTGCACTGGCAGCCAGCCGATTTTAATCTCCACCTCTGCGCACGCGCAGTGGCGCCGGTCGGCTACCGGAAAATAAGACAATAGACACTTTCAAAATGGCCGCCGTTGTCCCCGAAACCCCCCCCCCCCCCCCCCCCCCCCCCCCGAAATTTTTTTCTGGGTACGGCCCTGGTTCTACGTGGCTTTCTATACTTTTAGGGGAAGCGTATTGCACCACGAATCCGGTCACTTCGACGAAGTTCCATTGGTCTCTGGACAACTGGAAGAAGGACAATTCGTCGAATAGGGAAATTCACCCTAGGCCGATTCGCAGAATGAAGAATGGGGCGAAAGTGCCCGTTTGTCGAACTGTCGAAAAGAATTGATTAGGGTTGGGTGTGTAGATTGCCGGTGACAGTGGGGGTCAACAATGAGACCTTTTTTCTAAAAAATAGAGGATCACAAATGCAGCTCTCAGAATTGGCAAGGGTCCGATAGTGAACCGTACCCGGGTTATTCAAAATCATAAAAGTCGGGTTCTTCGTGAATATGCTCACTCGCAACTCTAGCATTATGGAATTTGGGAAGACCGAGCGAGGGGCTGACTTCCTGATACCGTGGTCTTATGTGCACTTGTAATGTGCGCCTATGAATAAATCACGGCCGCGCTGTCGCAGCGGCTCTGTGACAGAGTTAGAACAAGTTGAAATTCGATCGCAGCCTTGGTATGCTACCTGAGGGCGTATCCGTGCGATTGCTGCATGCCATGTGACCAGAAAAGGCAGAAACGACGGAAGCCAATCCTAAAAAGTATTGTATTAATTATTAATATTGCCTACCTGTTGCTTAATACATGGTTCACTGCGACAGCAATCGCTTTGGTGGCCGAAACATGCGAAACTAGTCGTCGCGATAAGCGTCAATGTGCCGAATCCTCCGGACAATCACCGGACAAAAGTACCACTTGAGGACATTATCTGCACAAAGGCTTAATGAAAGGAACGTTTTATTCTATCACTGATTTTAGTATCAGGATCGAATTTTTGTTTCTGGGGACCGAGAAGTCCAATCGGAATTATCTAAAACTTTCACGTTCGTTTTGTAAAAAAAGAAGAAAACAAAAACTACAATTTAGTGTAATTACAAATACTACACCGACTTCACATAACAATATAGATAATACTAAAAATTCAATCTGGCGTTTTTCTCCCATGCGAAGGACATCATCTTTGCGGGACTAGGGACACAAATAAGAAAAATACAGCAACTCGTACATATTGAATGGGTTAAAACAGCGCAGAAAGACGAAGGACCAGTAAAAGAAACCACACAGACACAGCGCTGACTTACAACTGAAATATTTACTGCTGCACCATTCAGCAAGTAAACTTGAAGGAAGACAAACATAAAAGCAATCGCCCCGAAAACACGTCATCCTCCACTCAAGCCGACACGTGGCTACACGTATTTCCCCGCCCTTCTGATAAAATTCATTTCATCACTAACTAGAGCAAGTGATGGAACACTAATACACTTGCCTGCGTCATGGTTGGCAATAAAAAAAGCTTCGTCAATCTCCCGAGCATACTTATTTTTATGTCGGGCTAAAATCTTAATTTCATTAAACACTGGAGAGCACGCACATCTGTCACAGTGGACCGCTAGGTTGCCAGACGGGGAGGAGCGTAAGGACAGAGAATGTTCTCTCGCCCGGTCGTTAACAAGTTGAGCGGGCGAGAGAACATTCTCTGTCCTTACGCTCCTCCCCGTCTGGCAACCTAGCGGTCCACTGTGACAGATGTGCGTGCTCTCCAGTGTTTAATGAAATTAAGATTTTAGCCCGACATAAAAATAAGTATGCTCGGGAGATTGACGAAGCTTTTTTTATTGCCAACCATGACGCAGGCAAGTGTATTAGTGTTCCATCACTTGCTCTAGTTAGTGATGAAATGAATTTTATCAGAAGGGCGGGGAAATACGTGTAGCCACGTGTCGGCTTGAGTGGAGGATGACGTGTTTTCGGGGCGATTGCTTTTATGTTTGTCTTCCTTCAAGTTTACTTGCTGAATGGTGCAGCAGTAAATATTTCAGTTGTAAGTCAGCGCTGTGTCTGTGTGGTTTCTTTTACTGGTCCTTCGTCTTTCTGCGCTGTTTTAACCCATTCAATATGACCATCAACCAACTCGCCCAACTTTCCACCTTGTTGCAACTCGTACAATACGGAAAAACTGTGGCTGAGGATAAGCACGAATAACGATTCTTAGAACTCTCGTGGGTCCCACATTTGTTTCCGCTCCAGAGGAACGACCCTTCTAGAATCAAACGCGTGACAGATTGTCAATGGTCAATGAGTTCGGTCTTTTATCTTGTAGCATGTGTGACCTTCTAAACGTCTTTTTTTTATATTATAAAAATCATCTTTATATTTAGATATATAAAACGAACAATAAGTATATTGTTTTGGGGGTTCTATGAAGTGTACAAAATACACGAGCGTAATTTTAATTTCATTTTCGGGACGTCACGGAGGCAACGTCAGAGGGACAAGCTCAGTGGCAGACCAAAACAGCCGTGCATCAAAAATCCTGGTACTGAAAAGCCCCGTGCCGAAGCGGCCACATACCGAAATGATCGCATACCGATATTTCCGCACCGAAATGTCCGGTTTCCTATTTCATCGAACGCATTTTTCACCGCCGTAACTATCAGTAATCCTACAATTCAACAAAGAAATGTCTTCTAAATTCTTTGCAAGGTTCATTCTATATCCGTTGGATATTCAGACTCGTTGGACATTCAGGCTCGTTGGACAATCCGTCTCGGTTGGATCTTTCGTCTCGTTGGATATTCAGTCACGTTGGACATTCCGTCTCGATTGGACCTTTCGTCTCGTTGGACATTCAGACTCGATGGACATTCCGTCTCGATTGGATCTTTCGTCTCGTTGTACATTCCGTCTCGCCTGTCATGTGACCGATTGGACATTCAGGCTCGTTGGACATTCAGTCTCGTTGGACATTCAGGCCATAAGCGCTCCGCTAACCCTCCGCAACGAAGAAACCACCACTGCGCCTGCGTGCCGATGGCCTTGGCTGTAGAGTTCCGGGTAGGGAGGGGGGAAGGGGGGGGGGGGGGGGGGGGCGTAGCGGAGGGGGAAACACGGTCTACTAAAACTCCCTATCAGTGAGTTTTAGTCCTCGAAGCCCACGAAACGCCGAAGCTGGCCGGACAACTGAAGCTCCTCCCTGCCGTTCTCAGCTTGCGAGTTACTATAATGTCTTCGCCATTTTGCGGTTTTGTCTTACAGCTCTGTTTCGCCCCACTCAGCGAAGCCATGAGCTCTTTCGCCGTTCTTCAGCCCGAGAACCGAATCGATGTTTTTTTTTGTTGTTGTTTTTTTTGTCACGCGACCAAAGCGAAAACGAACCACGTCGTTAAAATCGCTCCGGGTTCTTAGTGCGAGGGTTTCGTCTTTTCGGCATCGGCGTTGCAGCAAATCTGTGTTTCGTGTTTTGCTTTATCCCGGAAATCATATCTTTCTTAAATGTGCGTTTGTCGATGGTGGGGTTCTCAGTCCGTGCCGTTGCCACGGAGACGGTTGCTCATTTCGCTTTTAATAATATAAAGTCAACCCAACACCGCGTCTTCTTCTAAGTGCCCACGATATACATTTTGTGTCTTCTCCTCGTCACTTGGCGTGCGCCATAAATGTGGGGGAGTGTTGTTTTTTCTTTAGACGCAGAGTGTCGACAACAACGTTTCCAACTGACCCACGGTTTCCAAGGTGATCGCCCTGGCGCAGTTAGTGGATTTCAGCTAGCTGGAAGCGACAGCGAACTTTATCACGATAACTAACGAAATTCTGTACGAGAACAAAACAAAAAAATTGGCAGATACCTTTATTTTCAAAGTCCTGTAATGCATGGAATACAGTACTTAAGGAGCGATCGTTCACATTACTGTAGAAGACATTAAAAAGTTGTATCAGGAGTGAAATGGAACCTATTTCTTTATCTTCCCTGAAAAAATTAGCAAGGAAACTAAATTCGTGTATCGGTAAGGTGACGTTAGGTCATTTAGTGGGAAAACTGAATATCTATGTTAATTAGCTGACGTCCATCTCCCCGTTAAATTTAGTGAGAAAATTGAATTTGTGTTTAGGTCATGTGACATCTATTTCCCCGCTAAATCTAGCGGGGAAATGCAAGTACGTGCGGACGGACGGACGAGGAGACAGAACGTCGAATCTTCTGGATTAGGGGGTTCCGTTGAGAAGAAGTTCATTAAAAGAAAAACGGGACTGCATTTAACATCTGTTGCATTCCTTTGCCTGGGTGAACGCGCGAGAAGTAATCCATTCTGACAAGAATGAACGTAAACAAGTGGACTGGTGAACATGAAGCGTAAGTGTGCGAGTTACGCTTGGTGCACAAAGCTACTAGAACAGTTCACATCTTCTTTTAGAGAACAGGATGTATACTTTGTTGCTTCTGTTCACCTTATTCAACAAGTTTTAAAAGGTATTTACTTTTTGTAATCCCGCTTCTAGGGTTGGTGAACTTTATTTGTGTATTCAAGCCAAGCTATCTGTATCTCATTCACCTTGTTTTCGTGTGAGCTTTTTAAAGCACTTCGGAAATGGTAATCATATACTTTTTCCTACTATTTTTTTCTCAGTCCAAACCCAACCACGACCGTCCAGACAAAAAACTGCTGCACGCACTAGGTCAATAAATGTTAACCCTACCGAAAATCCCAGATAACCTTTTACTATCTGGATTATGGAACTAGAAATTTGTTTATGGAAACTTAAAATCCAGATTGGAGACAAAGGAATAATTTTTGAAAACCTGAAAGTCAAATAAAGTCAAAATGAATTTCGAGTTTCATATACGAGTTAAGGGAAAGTTATACTGTGTTTTTCGGTAGGGAACGCATTCAATAAAATAGCTATGCATGGGGAGGGGGGAGGCTTGTACGCAGGGCTGAGCACTATCGGGATACAAATATATCGCGATAGTGTCTTAGAGATACTTTCGGGTATCTGTATTTCTGTATCGAGATATATTTACAGAGGTATTTGCATCGCAGTAGTGAAATACATTTACAGTGTCTCGCTTGTATCGCAATACCTTGTGAGGCTTAAGAACCTCGTTACATTTGTTGTCGAAAATAAACTGCTCGGTTTTTAGGATACACTGAAAACCACCTTTTTGGCACGCCCAAACTTTATAACATGAACCCGCCATTTAACCACCTCTAAAGAGGAAAACCGTGAAACGAAAGCCCAATATATCGCGAACAGTCACTAAAACACTGCACTACGATTTGAATTCGCCACGAACTGCTCTCTCAGCATCTACCGCGGTTCGGAAGAAATGTTCTTTTTTACGTATGTGTATTCCGGTATAAAATCTTCTTCTTTTTTTTTTTTTTGGCGATTTTGCCTTTCAAAAAATCTGACAACAGTAAAAAAAGAAACAACTAGATTTGGCCGGGTACGTTTGTCAGCAGACGCCAGATTGAAGGATGCTCCCGCATTGTTTACGTCGCCCCAGTACGAGTTTCATGGTGTGGTGAAATACAACATGCGTTTCTTTTTCACGCTCTGAGATATTCTCTTATATTCTGCTCTGAGTGAAAACAAGAAAGTGAGTATCCTTAATTTATTATAAGTGAGAGTTGATTAGTTCCTTGAACATTCTTTTTGAATTTTTGAGTTTAAAGTTCACGCCCACCTTGTTGTGAAAGATAGGTGAATATTTGTGGCAACGGGAGTAGAAAGGCTTCGGTTGCATCATCCTGTTAGTGTAGACTATTTTTCCAAATCAGTCGCGAGCTTATGTAACAAGCAGTGCAATGTTGTTGGCGTCCCAGTGCCCCCGCCGATTGCTAGTCGCTCTCAAACTCGCTAGCAGGTTGTAGACAGCAGGCGAAGCAGGCAGGTTTCATGTTTCGAAGCAGTATTGGGAAAGCAGTGTTTCTTTCCGGTTGTTTGGATTTGGATAGCGCTAGAACATCATCTGTGTAAACTGGTTATCTGAAAGCCAAATTTTATTTTATCGAAATTCTCACTGGGCTGCTTTTAAGTTCTGCCTGATTTTAAGATTTGCACACACACTAATGGTGTACCTATCTTAAAATCTTTTGCAGGAAATAAATTTTTATTTATTGTTCAAAAGGTTGAATTCACGGTCGAATTATTCTCCCACGTCATGTCGAACGTAATTGCTAAAATTACCAATCATAAAAAAAGAAAAAAAATGGTACATGAAATAACTACAAAATTTGCGATATTGGCACTTTTAAATGTAATTAGCAGTCTGAAAACCGTAATTAATCAGCAGTTTAAACCTGCCAGACAAGCACGGGGGGCCGTCGTTTTTCTTACCTTCCGCGTCTATGAACGCAACTTCCCACACAAATAAAACCGTATTCAAAACCGATAGTCGGACACTTTTCATGAATAACAATACTTTATTAGTGAATAACAATACTGTATCACAGGCTCACTTATCGCCGCGTCGAACGGGCAATCGCCACCTCATCGCGACTAACTTTTAATCTAATCATCCCGCAAGAACAAAACAAAACTAAAAGTTTCTTCACTAATTTGAGGAATGAAACCACTCTCCATCTGACTTTATACACAACAAAAGGCGAGCGTATTGTGATGAGTTTCGCAACATTGAAACGTTCGCAGACTGGCACCAGCGACGTGGTCTCCTTCAAGATGGCGGCGGGGGCTAGTTGGCTTTCCGTGCTGTAGATGGCGCTTTTTTATCTAAAGGCCTATTTTAGGAACATCCCGATATTAAAGACAAATGTACCTCAGTATATGTAATTAGGGCATCAAAACGCGTGTGTCTCAGTATTTGTATTCCGGAATGCTTTGTTTGAGTATCTGCTCAGCCCTGCATGTAGGTAATGTGAGAACAAAGTGATGAGACAAAATCCTAAATGCCAGATATTTTGTGAGCGTTGAAGTTTCGACAGGATAGGCCCAAGGTAAATAATTCAGCCGATTTTGCCCTTTGGGGAAAACATTCACAAATGACGAAACTCAGAATGCTGAATTATCGGAATGCTGAAATAAATGTTTTGCAAAGCGTGCAGCGCCGTCCGCCGCGCCAAAAGGAATGCCGGGAACGCTAGGTACTACAGCTTCTAGCAGACGACAGAGGCAACCTTAGAGGGGACGACGAGCGGCCGAGCGCAGGCGAGTAACACCGACAGCCCCTCGCCCTCTTCAGTGGTACGTGGAAGATTTTGCGGTGGCAAGGAGGAACAGACGACTTCTCGCGCTGCGTCTTGGGGTTTTTTAAAGAAGGTTCTATTCAAATCGCAATAAACTAAAAAAAAAGAAACAGAAGACCAAAACACTGAAAATCAAATCAACCAATAATCAAAATGCTTAAGAATTAATCAGCCGATCATTGAGACGAGTTATGTAGCTTGTAGCCTTTAGAATATTCCTGACACACGTACACGAGCGAGCGCCGTTCGTATTTTTATCCGAGAACTTAGCGGCTTTTTAGGAAGTCCACTAGCTTGCTTCGAAGGGCTTATCCTGTGCGCCAGTCAGGTAATAGATTGTGATGATCGTGAGTACCTTCTGACATTGAAATACAAACGAAGCACCGACGCCGTATTCGAGCTAATTGTACTTCTCAGTGTTGAGAAATTCAACGTTTTAATACTGTGAGTGACTTAATCCTCACGAAGAGCTAATTTTTCTACCGATATCCCGTTAAAAATTTGGCGAAATTAACCTAAGAAGCATCGCGTATCACTACTAAATCGTAAAATTATTCCCGCAAAGATAAAGAGTTTTTTTTTTTTGTTTTATTGTCGAACGTTTCAGGCAGACAAAGGGTAATTCTTCGGCATTCGGACTCGTTGGACATTCAGGCATTTGGACATCCAGGCCTGGCTGAACCTTCCGCCTTGTTGGACATTCGGCCCTTCCGTCTCGATCGGCCCCGCTGTCACGTTGGATATTCAGGCTCGTTGGAAAGTCAGACTCGATTGGACTTTTTGTCTTGATGGATATTCCGTCTCGCCTGTCACGTGATATGCTGGATATTCAGTTTCGTCGGAGATTCAGTCTCGTTGGACATTCAGACCACGAGCGGCTTCAGCGGAGGTATACCTGGAGAACACTGGCGTACACTACTGCCGGCCCGCGCTCAGTACGTTTTTGAAAGGCATCAAGAAAGGTACGAACGGCACACGTGTGTTTACATTGCCTTGTTTTACCCGACTTTCCAGTTAACTGTTTTAGGAGTGTCCTGGTGTCTTAATAACTCTTTATACTTATCTCCATATAAAAAAAAGTGTTATTTTCTTATTCGCCGACGTCCCAACCAGGGATAGACCTATTCAGAGCCAAAGGGAGATAATAGATCGAAACCTTATTTATTATTTAATTTTTACGTGTAACTACTCTATCTGTCCAACTTTCTTTTCTCGTCTGATGATTGTATAATTAGATTTGCACAAAAATCAATTCTTATCTCAGGTTAGGCCAGTTGTATGACGACTTCTTCAGCTTCGCGATTCTGCCAGTATCAGGCACCGGCTGCAACGACGAAGCTTTGCATGCTCTTTCTTGAGCGTAAGGAGAACTTCCGTCACTTCGCTGCAGAAGCACAACGCAGTGCATCGAGCATTCGTGAGGCACAATATTGCACTTTCATCCAGGGCCTCAGATGAAAGTATGTTCAGCGCAACAGTTGACATCTTCACGAAAAAATAAAGCGAGATGTCTGACGATACTTTTGAGTACCAGCTACGGTTAAAAATACTGTCAATATTTGAGACTAGTGGCAACAATAAATTTTGAATAATCCTCTTACTTTTGGTTCTTACGAGAAGACAGTAATTTTGGAAGTAACGCCAAGAAAGTAACTGCTAACTTTTCGCCGTAACAATCACTTACTTTTATAGAAGGGTAATTTCAACTACAATTAACTTCAATTTAGTCTGGAGTATTTTTAAATGTAATTCCTTAGTTTTTCTTAGTAACGTGTACAAGTCTGCTTAGGGGTTTCCCGAATTCCCGAATTTTTTCGTCCGTCCTACTTCATTGTGAAATGCTTTCCCATTTTAAACACTATTTTAGCAGATCTGAGCAATCCAGTGACGCATGTTTACGTACCATGCGCTCTCTAGCCTATTCCCCCCATATTTTGCAAGTTTTGTAGGCTTTGGTACCACCTTAGTGCAACAATGCCGAACCCGCGGCTCCTTGGCTGTCAACAGAAAAAAAAGACCAGTGTTCCTCGAGATTAGAAAGCTTGAGAGATCCTAGTCTAAATGCTAAGCGAGATACATTCGTAGATTGCTGATTTTGTTTTGATGTTATGCGCATCAGCCAAAAAAAAAAAAAACATTGTGTGCATTAAAGAGAAAAGTAATAATACACAGAACATCCTATTTTTAAAGTCTGCACATCAGCAGGACAAACAAAAATAAATTGAGCTCATGACTTGCTTTTCTCTCCTTCTGCAAGATTCTGCAAGCCAGAAGATCCTCCTAACCCTGGGGGAGGAGGAAACAGGCAACTTTGGACAGAGTGAAAAGGGGGAGAGGAGGAAGGGGGGAAAAGTGGAAAGCGCGAACTGGTCGTCGGTCTTTAAGTGCGGAAGCAGCCGACTTTACGAGCGGATGGGACCAATCAAACAGCATCTCGTCGTTCGTCATCTTTCTGTACGTGTTCTATCATCGCTGAGCCAATCACTGAACTAATCATAAAGAGACAAGGCCCAGTGACTTGCGATTTCGCCGCTGCTCAATTGGTACAGCTACGTTCTATAGCTTCGGTTGAGTTTGGAGTCAAGCTGAAACGAAGTATAACTCAATGCCGGGAGAAGACTGTCCTGCTCACAAACATAACTACGACAAAAACGCGATCGTACCATATGTAAACGCATCCTACTCCCCTTCTTCGTTTCGAAGCGCATTAACAGACGGGCAGAATCAAGTGGAGGTCTTACGGTTATTTTGTTTTGCGCAAAAGTGACATGTGCGTGCTGCAGGCGACACGCACTTCTCTAATGGAGGGGACATTTCGATTTGAGCGTCGTACTTGCTATAGTTTTTATTTGCCTCGTGTCTAGGTGGTATTTGCCGAAAGTAAACACAAATTCCTCGCATTGTCCGTTCGGCACATCGGCACGCTGAACCTTTTCATTTTATTATCGGGCCATTTTTCGGTGCGGTCCTCCGTTCGCACATAAGCTGACATTGCGATGGGAGTTACGCGTTCGTCGGACCAATCGGAAGCTTCCCTTTCATCACCTGACTTCGTTCTCTGCACGTGGGTAGGGGCGGGGGTGTGATCACGTGTCGAAAGATGGACGTATGATTGGTCGAGCGCGTATCTTTCACTGCACCGTCGGTCTAGGGGAGAACGTAGTTCAGCATCGTACAAAGACGAATCTCTGTAAGTAGAATTCCGCTCCTCAACCTTCTGTTTATTTATTTTTGTTTCGTGCTTTAGTATTTACGTTAATTTGCTTCCAAACTAATGCCCTCGTCATGCGCCACGTTGTAGATCAATAATACTTAGGGGCCGCCTTTTCCTTTTTTACATTGTTACCCGTGTTCTTTCTGCCATTTACGCTAATGCTTGGAAGAAACTTGTCGCACGAGGGAGTTAAGAGCCAAACAACACCCCAAAAAAAGATTGTCGCCCGCCTGACACAGTTCGTTTGAATAATGTATTATGTATGAATGACACGCGCTCCCAAACTTTGGCTCTATTCATAAACTATACTCGAAGAGCAGAACCAGCTTCGCAACGACATTTATAGTTTTTTCTGGAGCGAGCTTGCATCGCCAAGGACATTAGCGTTCGTAGAATGTCGCCAATGTTGTCAGCTAACGACGTGCGCCGATTGCATTAATTTTTCCGATCGAAAGGCTTCAGACGTTTTAAATCTGGCCCGAAACGTGGCAAATTCGCTATAAGTTGTCCGAAATTCCGGGGAGTGTCATTGGCACGAGGTAAAATGCTGCATTTGTAGCGATAAGCAATTCGGGACGTAAAAACATGTAGTTTCGACTGTTCGCTGATTTATCGGTGATGTGTATGCGCAGCGGAAGTTTGTCTGCTTCTTTTGCAGGTGTTGCGGCGACATCACAAGGACGCTGAACTTTGATTAGCTCTGAATGAAGGATAGTGGGTAGACCTCAAAGCAAGCTGCCTGGATGTCTACCCACTATCCTTCAATCGGAACCAATCAGAGCTCGGCGTTCTGACGTCACCACAACCCCGGCAAAAGAAGCAGACGAAACTGCACTCCGCATTGTATCTTAAGGCTTAGGCACGCTTTTATTATTTTATTTTATTCTGTTCAGTGACGAGTCACTGTAAAGCTTTGAATGATTCGACTCTTTTATTATGTCCTCTCAACATTGTCTTGTGCCTGTGTTTGCGCGAGCGTGCGTGCTTGCGTGTTTGTGTGTAATTTGTGTGTGTGTGTGAGTGTGCGTATGGGTGCATGTATGTGCGTGGGTGTGGGTGCCTGTGTGTCTGTGTGCGCGCGCGCGTTCTGTATGTGCGTGCGTGGATGTGTGTCCGTGTGGATGCGTGCGTGTCTGTGTGTGTTCATTATACGAACAGCTCCTCTTTACACAATTCTCAGAAATTGGCCTTTAAGATACTCGAGTTAAACAAACCACTTCCGAAACCAGCCTATCCTGTTTGAAAACAGTCACCAGAGAAAACATCGTTCTTTCTGGTCGTTGTCTTCAAATACAAACTCCAGTCAAACATGTTTGATTGGTGTTGCTGTTAATAATAAAATAAAGAAAGGTCAGCCAGAGTAGAGCTCTGAGAAGAAAGATGTGGAGTAAACATTTTTATTTCGAGATCTTTTCCCACAGCTTCCTGTTTTGGACGCCACGCGCTGCGAATTTATGAATGGTTACAGATAAACGGCTGTACATCTGTGTTGTTTGGTAAATGGAGCTGTGACTGCGTCCCAGCGTTTTGAACAGACGTCTTGAACTGACGCCAATCTACAATCACATGAAGAATTCCCAACACCTTGCGGCCAAATGAAGAATCTTGAGAGAGGACAACACTGAGGAAGGCAAACCCTTTGATCGTTAGTCTTATCCATATGAAATTTGCAAAGCACATTCATATGCGGAAAAGAGAATGACATGCAAAGTTCTAAGCTATTATATTTCATATATTTATCCTTCAAAGAGTTACATAAAAGTACATCAAACAAACATTGCACCTTCTGAGGAAAACTATCGTTTAGAAAAGGTAATGATGATGGCCAGTTCTTTTGGTGAAACCTGCAGTATAACACCCGTGTCACGCGACTGTGGAGATATATGACGGATATTATATCATTTATATTCACATATAAAAAAAGTGACGAAAGCGTTTTTTTTTATCGTTCTGCCATTAATTAGGTTGAACGTATACTGCTGCTTTTTGTAACAAAAGGCCATGCAAATGCAGAAAATAGGCTCAAAGTGGTGTTCCTTTCAAAATTTCAGTATAGAAGCTTCAACAACTGGCTCCACACTTCAATTTGTTATCAAATGATAGTTTTTCTGAAGCGAAACATTTATGCCAAAAGCTGAAACAGATAAACATGTTTGAAAGTTCAGAAAGCTGCTGGTTATAAGGTACCGGCATGCTAGAAATCATTTATTCCGGAAAAAATACTGTAGTCACAAGAGTGGCACTTTCTGAAAGCATTCATCAGGATATTTAAAAGCTGATAAAAAATACTTTTTAAAAGTGTTACTTTCAAAAATGAATTGCAATTTTAGGGTAGTGCCCGCTAGCGCTCCCCCCTTTAGGAAACAGCAATTACAGAGGTTTTATAATTTGATAATTAAAACGATCATGCCCAGAAACCGAACTGTAACACAACTAAATTGGATAAATAATAACATTTCTAGAACAAATACCCACAGTGTCTTTTTTGCATAGCGCGGAAAGGAAATCTGCTAAACGGCATGCCCGAGACAACTATGGTATACAGAAGCTCGCCTCTAACCCGCGGCAATTGAGACGTGTTTAGGTCAGCAACTTTATAAGCTTTAAGCTGTTCTAAGTGTAAAACCCTGTGTAAAACTAAGCGCGATGATCAGTGATCCATCACGACACTTGAGCTCCCTATAGTTATCGCCTTCAAGTTTCTTTGAATTCTGTCAGGTAAGGCGCGCCCTGCCGCCGTCGACGGCTACTTTATCATTTCCAGCGGGCCCGACCTTGAAAAACATAAAAGGCGAGCCACTTTATCATTTATAATTCATGCTCGGTGTCTCTCTTCTTTCTTTCTTTTTTTTTTTCGCTAGGCACGACTTTTTGTTAACTGAAAAGCCATTCCATCATGCTGCACGCCATGTTTGAACGAAGCGAGTTTTCGAACAGTATACTCTCTTTTCTCTGTTTTAGTAGGCGGCATCGACCATCGTGTAAGCGAAGCCCTTACTGCAGTCTTCGTTGCGTGCGAGCAAAGTGCGTAGCCTGATATATATTTCGTTTGATCGAGATAATAACGGTCCTACTTCTGAATCAATTATCAGTTTTGAAATCATACTTGTTCGGCGAGTCAGGATCGATAACAGTGGTGTTCGCAATCGATCCGGTGGTTGCTCAGACAGTGCGTACTGCACTAGTACGTACAACTCCTGATTGTCTACTTTTCCGCAAAGCGCTTGTGAAAGTCAATCGCTGCAATCTACGAAGGAAACTCGGCGAATCACGAGGCTGGTGACAACTTTATGCCTAAAAATGCTCCAGATCCAACGCACTGGTTGGAGTCTACGTTAAGCGAAACTCTCTCTTCTTCTGTCAAGTTCCGTTTAGTGTATGAACGGTACTCGTCGAATAATGTGATTGAATAGTTGTTTACACCTAAAAAAAGAAAGAGTCGGCGCTGTTGCACCGAGCATGAGAATTCTCTATGCTCAGTGTAAACAAATCACTGAAAAAAAAATTAAAAAAAAATTGACCGCATTTCCACGTGGTGAATGACGTTGATTGGGGTGAAGCTCTGGTGGTGCTTGTCTGCGTAGACGCTGAGCCGCAGCATGCCGAGCCTTTCGTTCGTTTTCATCCATGTCGGAAAGAGAATGTGCGGTATGGAACGTGGTTATATACGCATTTGAGAATTCGACCGCAGCGCCTTCTCGTCTATAAACGTTAAGCCAATCCGTGCAAAGTTTAACGCGATTATATACGCATTTGACCGCAGCGCCCTCTCCTGCATAGACGTTGAGCGGCTACATGCAACGTTTGATCCATGACATCCCCAGCTCTTGAGTTAAGCGCGAAACACATGTACGACGAAACCATCCGATCCGACGTCCGACCGCGCAATACGACGGTCGGAGGCGAGGGTTTTCAGCGCTCTCCGATGCTACGAAAAACCCTTCCCCCCAAGGTCATTCCGGCAGTCCGCACGTCGGATCGGACGGTTTCGTCGTACATGTGTTTCGCGCCTTACTACCACATCTCAGAGCCCCCTACTCGCCCCGAGGTCGTGGCCGAGGGGTTAAGGCGATGGACTAGAAATCCCCCTACTCGCCCCGCACAAGTTCGAATCCTGTCGACTCCGCAAACATTTTTTTTTCATTTTCGTTTTGCTCTACACGAGCACGTGAGCACGTGAGCTCACGAGCACGCGCACCAGCAAGATCGATGTGAGCACGGACGCCGGATGGACAAGGCTAGACCCTAAGAAGCTTCGCCTCTAAAAAAAACAAGGAACGTATGCCCCTCAACTCCCTCAACGTTCATCATAACCACGCATGCTAGGGCCCGCCGAAGTACAGGGCAGATGCTGAGCTCCAGACATTGTCAAGTTTTGGCTATTCCAATCGTTGCAGTGACTTCAAGTGAGGCGAACGCTCGTCAAGGCGTCAGAGAGTTTTAGTAGACCGTGCGCCAAAGCTTCGATTTGCAAGCGGGATGGCATTACTTTAAAGCATGGATTGAGCACGCGCCCGGTGGGCCCGCTTTCCGCAGCGTACGATCTACTAAAACTGCTAAACCCATGGCGGTAGGAAGAATGAGGAGGCGACATACCGACTCAAGTCAGCCAGACGTGAAAATTCTAAGTGAAGTCGGAAGTGTAGAGGTTGCAGTTGCTGGACGCTCTTCCGAGAGCGACCAAAAATATTGCCACCCACAGAGCCGAGAAGGCAACGCTCGGTCACGGTCTTCTAGAAGATTCCCGGTCATTCTCGCAGCAGACGTAACTTTCCTTCTGCTTTGTTATTCTCGAAAGTGCCAGTTCATCCTCGCCCCGAGCGCGCGACGCTCGAACCTTCTTTGCCGAACTTTCGAGATAGTGACGCAGGGTAGATAAGCGGCTCCCGCGACCTTGTCGAGTCAGTCCCAGTTTCGCTAGCGCTCTGTAGTGCCGCCGAACCGCCGCCCGCTTTTCTGCTACCTCGACGCTCTTTCGTTATTTATTTTTGGTTGGCACAAGTTCGCCCATTAAATCTTTATTTTCGGTTCACTGTTCGGCTTTTCGTCACCTTCATTCGTGACAATATTTCGGCGCCAAATTAGCTGTCCTCTTCTTCCAATGGCGTCTTTTGGTATTGGTCATCGCAAAGGGGGGGGGGGGGGGGGGGGGGGGGGGGGGGTTCCTGCAAACTGGAAGTCCCCCGGGTTCACTTCTGGTGACGTCATATTGCCTCCAGAAGCCTCCTGCCTCCATGACATGACTAGATCTCAGGAGAGCTCGTGGTGATGGGAACTGTGGGGCTGTTCACGTATACGCTCGTGCTGACTAGAACATTTTGAAAGCGGCATGATTCTTATCATTAGGAGCTCAGAACAGACACAAAATAGAACGACCGTGAAGGAAGGTCATCACGCATTCAGTTTTACATTCATTCTGCCTTTCCTGCGTTCTGAAATCACAAAACGTTAAACCAATATGAACTTTGTCTTTGATTTCTATATAATCTCACATGCCGTAGATCGGAACAGCATAATGCTTCAAGCAGCCATACATACCAGGAAAGGTTTATCGTCCCGATCCCAAATAGTGTTCCCGCAGTGGTCGTGCCCAATTTATACGAGCCTAATTCGACTATTATCGCGATGAAGTATTCCGGTCATCAAATTCTGAGAAGGCCAAATTGAAATCAAAAGTCCACTTTTGTTCTTCAAATTGAGCCGCGACCATGAAGCTTCTTGTTTACTGGCGTTCCGTGTGAGTCTACTTAGGTCACACTAGGGCCCGTAAGGTTGTCTAAAGCTAAAAATATTCCAAACCAATATCGATACAGGCATAGATTGCCTCCACCGCGCATCGTGGTAAGAAATTACTGGAAGGCGACGGCCATTAAAATCTGAAGGCCACCAGCAATAATTCCTAGATCGTCCCTTTTCTCTTCGTTCCCGTTGGTCAACGGAAGGTGTGACATTTTTTATTTTGACGCAGCTCGTTATCGGCGGGACCAAATAATGAGTCAAGTTCTCAGAATATATTTTTCAATAGAAAGTCCCCCGAGCAGCTTGGCGCATCGCAATGCGCATGCGCTGAATTTCTGCGCTTGCGCAGTGCGTAGGCCTCAAGGTGCTCGGGGAAACCGAAGAGTTGGGGACCCCTATTCTAATACCTTCCATTGTTGCGATATGTGCCAAGAAATGATATGATTGGAACGCGTACTTTTTTTATTATTATTATTTTGAAAGGAAATTAAGAAACTTTTCGCGTGAGTGGGACTAGGAAACGGTTTATATTTTTCTGAGAAACGATATAAAAAGTGTTTTCTTAAAAACGTAACGCGTTGAGAAAACGGGTTAGGAAATGCATTTCCTTGCATTTCCTAAAAATACGTAAAGGGAGTTGTTTTTTTTCCTTGCACAGCCTTTTTTTTTTTGCCTAAAGATTGTACCAGACTTGGGAAGTAATCCATGAGTAACGGATTACTTCTAATTCGTTACATTTTTAAGTAATTTATTATTGCCACGTAACTTTTTGTGGTAGTAATTTTAATTGAATCTCGTTACAAATATTTGTAACGAATTACTTTAATCACTCGTTAATTTTTTTAAATATGAACCTAATACAGACACTGAAGAATATTCATGAGCCGGCAATTCAGCAGCATAACGATAGCAAGTTCAACAAATAAAAAAAATATCGTGAAGAGAAGAAAGACACCCCCCTCTCCCTAAAAAAAAAAAAAAATATGCGAAAAACAAATATCAAGAAGACAGCGCCGAGTAGGCTCTGCTTCTTTTCATCGCCTTTCTATCGTGTTTTTCCCTTCTCCTGCTTATGAGAAATAGAAATTAGTCAGAAAGGAAAGCGTGCAGGCGAGCTGGTTAAACGACATAGTTGAAAACCCCGAGAAAAGGAGAAATGAAAAGAAACACACAAGACAACACAAGTTCTCGAACACAACTGAGTTTATAGACACGGAAGCACCGATAAATGCACTTTGAGACGGAGAAAGGGGAAAGAGGGACCTTAATGGACAGACTACGACTAAACACGACCAACAGTCGGACCGGCTAAGCCTCTCCCGAACCCCCCATGCACCTTTTTTGTTTTTTAAACATCAAACTTGTTTCTATTGTTTTCTTGATAAGCGTACGAAAAAAAAAAGTAACGTGAAAGTAATTTGTAACGTAACGGGTAAAGTAATCCGTTACTTTTCAGCGAAAGCAATTTGTAACGGTAATTCACTACATCTGAGGCTCGGTAATTTGTAATTTCGATCCATTACATTTTTCGAGTAACGGGCACAAGTCTGGATTGCGCAACAAGGTAATTTGTGACCGGTTTATGTATCTGTGATTAATTGTAACCTAGTGGAAAGAGCAGTACAATCGCGTATTCGTGCCTTGAAATAAGATTAGAGCATAGAGACCACCCTTCAAAAGCATGGCTGTTCAAAAATGCACAAAAGTAGCATGACTGCAGAAAGACGTCATTGCCTGAATTATGGTAACCCCCTATTTTGAATAAATTACAATCATAGCAGAAACTGCTCAAACAAAAAAAAAGAAGAAGAGAGGGGGAATTTGTTTCCTAGTTTTGAGGAATGGAAATTATCGCTGCTTTCATGATCTAGGAGGTCATCAATAATGTTGCTATCTTTTCTTCCCGGGAAAAAAAAAACGTTATTTAATAATGGGGAAAGCCTTTCCATGCAAGCAGCAGCTAGGGTCATTTATATTCGTGTCGGTACGTTTCCAGCTGCTCTGACATGTTTGAGAGAAAACACCATATCTGAATTTCGACTACACGGTATGTAGGGTTTCCCTTCAAATTAACACCGACCTTTTTTGGTCTTTGTTTCAAGAGTTGGAAAATATTATCATCAATATTTCGTAATTTCTTAACCCAAAAGAATTAACGAGTTACAACTTACAAGTATCGCGTCAGTATACTTCGTCCTACCATAACCTGGCAAATTTGAGCGAACGCTACGACCCCCCCTTCCCGCGTCCATCAGGGGGACGGCAGCGAGGCTCGTGACAGCCATTAACAAAGGTACAGGGCGTAGAGCGCAAACCAAACAATTGCAAAAGGGGAGGGAGGAGGAACTCCCCTCATACTCGGGGTGTCATCCCAATCCGGCTGAAGCCTCAATTCGGCTAGAAGTTTCGATTCGGCTGCACCCCCAGTTCGGCTACATCCCCAGTTCGGCTAGAAGTTTCAATTCGGCTAAATGTTTCAGTTTGTCTAGACCCCCGTTTCAATTCGGCTGGACGTTCCAAGTGATCGAGTTGGACATCCAAGCATAAGGCGCCCCCAATGAATGTGAATTTTTCGCGCTTTGGCGTCAAGTAGAAAAACACCAAATCGCCCAAACCTCCATCTTCACATATTTTTAGTGTTGCCAGTAGAAACTTCAACTTTGAAAAAGTGACAAGGAACAAATTTGAAAATGAAAGTCGCCAAAAAAGTTTATGCGGACGTAACATTTTGATTACGAGGTCAGTCATATCTACTGGTGTGTTTAGCCAATTTTGAATCAAATCCGTGACCTTGAAAATAATTACAGGTGTACTGCTACATTCCTCTTAGACGCCTGAAATAGAAATCGCTGGATTGAACCCCTACCACATTGTTTCGTCTGAAGACGGATGCGGGTATCTTCTCTTTTTCTTCGACTCGGTTCGACGTAGGAGCTACCAAGGCGTACTGTCCCTTTCACGTGAACAGTGGCCAGGACTGGAAGAAGAAGCAATCTTTAGACTTCTGTAAATTCATTCTTTTGGCAAGTAAATCAATAATTTTATTGTGAAGCAGAGACCTTGTGTTTACACACCAGCTCTGCATACAAACAACACAAATACAAATGTTTCTGTGCCCAAAGCTTAGCTGCTTGAAATTACTGGTTTAAAGTCGCAGGTTCCAGCGTTGTCCAGCCGAATTGAAAGAAGGATCTAGCCAAACTGAAGCATGCAGCCGAATTGAAACTAGTAGCTGAACTGAAGATCTAGTCAAACTGAAGCGTGCAACCGAATCTAAACTTCTAGCCGAATTGAGGCAATAGCCGAATTGAGGCTTCAACCGGATTGGGACGTAATCAAAGAATAATTAACCCGTCACTCAAAATCCGTACAAAAACGACTTGTCGCTCTCTCTCTTTCTCCCGCCCATGGCTTTGAGAGCACTGCACACAACTAGTGAGTGAGATAGAGAACAGTCACGTGTCTCCCTCCGACGCGCTGATTGGCTCACTGGGGTTGTAGCCTCCGCCGTTTGCCAAGTTAATGTGAGACTGAGTATGGTAACGCGTCAGGTAAAAGTATCTTCACGTGCACGAAACAAACTATCGAGGCGCATTTTTTAAAAAATCTGTTAATATTATAGGTGGATGAATGAACAAATTAGCAAAGCGAACTACTTAAAGTTGCACGACTTTAAGCAACAATGTTATCTAGACCAATTCAACAACCATGTTTACCCATGAGTATGTTTAAATCATTTGTTGTATGCAGTGAGAGGTTAGGAGTGAAGCCGAAGCTCCACCCAACTCTTTGCATTTTAGCAGAGCGAACGCTGGAGAGGAGGTCGGCTCCTCTCCAGCCTTCGCTCTGCTAAAGGGGAAAGAGGTGGAACCAGCTTCCACTTAACTCTCAACCTCGTACCGACCGCAGTCAGCTATGTCATGCTCGTCTTTCGCGCCCTTTGGCGAAGGGATTTCAGTGCGAACTTCCGGGGGCTAATACAGTGCCTTGCAGTAGGACTATACAACAGTAAACCATATTATCACGATGGCCGTAAAGGTAGAGCGGTACCTCTCGTAATCTGATACGTAAGCGCATTATTGCAGGGACAATTTCCCGATGTCGAATAAATGGTTGATATTGATAATTCTTACTTCAAGGATAATGCTACAGTCTACGCTACTGCACTATATATACCGGGAGTTCTCGAGAAAAGATAATCGTGTTTATCGGCCCGGGTATATAAACTATGCATCGCAGGAAGCTCAAACACCGGGACAATGTGACGCTGGCCGTTGGGATAGAACGCGAATGTTTGAAAACATGACGTTACCTGGATCGCAAGATAAGAGACCCTTCCCGAAATTCAGTCCGGGCACTTTTATCACTATCATCATCTAAGGAATGACATATGCGTAGTACTAACGGCGACCTCGTGGTTACTAATAATAATTAAAAAAAACAAAGCTGAAGATATTCCAAAGCGTATGAAGCGAGGGTTATATATTGGACACGTGAATACGATGCGACGCAGGAATTGAATACAAAAGCTGCGTAAGCGTTCATTCTAAATCGGGTCTAGTCATTCTGTTTGCGGCATATAATCAGCTTTCAAGCCCTTCGATGTATAAACGTTTATCACGGTGTAAATGTGAATTGGTGCCTTGTTCCTACCACTTTTATATTGTCACCATCGATACTAGGAGATCGAGCAAGAAGTGCAAGGTAAAGAACACAATATAGTCTGCTGTTGACTAGCGAAAGTAACGGTGTTCGGCAAAACACTACAGACTGCAGGTCGATTACCGCCATTAGTACCACAAAAGATAAACTGCTATTTGAGCCACAAAATGGTTCTAAATGTAGAAAATCGTCTACTGAGAAAAACAAAATATCATCAAAACAAGAAATGACATTGTGAGCGCCCGTATGGCATCTATTTCAGGAAAAAAAAAAACGTGTTAGCAACAAACAAAGTGAACAATATTATCTTTCTTGTTGAGAAGTGTGCTTCTCCTATATAAATCGCACATGCGTCTGCAATCAGTTCAGTATGAATATCAGTACTTGCTTTGACGATATTAGGCTTAGGGTTCTGTTCCAACCGCTAGCGTCACATTCTCGTGGAGTCTGAGCTTTAGGCGATGCATAGTTCATTAACCTGGGCCGAAAAGGACGGTTTTCTTTGCTCGGGAACAGCCTGTAATATATAGTCACCGACAACTCGGAGAATATCAGGGCGTGGCGAGTTCAGAACATTTCATTATCGAACTTTAGTTAACGATATCGCGGCATTCACCGATAAGAACGCCGAAGGACGAATGAAGGAGCAAAAATCATTAGAATAGCCACATCCTGCGCACCCTAAACTGTACCCGTCGATAGATGCTTGTTTACCCCGGCTGGGCATAATGAATGAAAGCCGCGTGCGTCACGCCAACTGCTGGCGACGTGGTAAGCTAAAAGAAACGGTGTTTGCTGCCCCGGAAGGAAATCGACAATGGAAAGACGACCGCTGCGAGGCCCGATATGTCCTTTGTTCGAATGACCATGTTGTTATATACAGAAAGCAATCGATCGTTTTATTTTTTTTAACTTCCTTTACTAATTTATTCGGCGCTCAACGGGGAACCCAGTTGCAGCGATATGAGTAGCTTCCACCGACGTAGGTCAGACATAATGGGTGTAAGAGTGCGGGGAAGGGTAGCTTTTTCTGCGCTTCTGGCTACCAGAAAGAGAGGCGGACTAACGTCACGCTCAAGCCATAAATAAAGCCCTACCTCAGATAACTGACCCGTCCTACCATCGATCAACGAGTCGTCCATAATGGTAATTTTAATTTTTAGTACAGATATCTAGCTTTGCGTTAAATGTATGGCGAAAGCTCGCTTTCTTCCACGCACAGCGCGTGTCGAGATCCGTATCTTATTACAGCCCCGCAACCAATGGGCTGCGGTGAAGACGCTTCGAAGCAGCTGATCATGGGTGCCGCCGTAACCAACTTTCAATTTTTCTGTCCCCTTATTGCGTTTACTTCACTTCGTCGTGACCACATCAGGACAGGTTATTGCCATTTTAGCATCTATAGTGTGTCCTTCTCCCCAGCATTGGCCTTTGTAGAAGCTCGTCAACGGCGGCTTCACTGGCTCAGCGTCCGGGTAAGGCAAGAGAAGGTCAGCAACGGCATCTGTAATCTGGCTCGTGTGCAAAGGGTGCACAAAACGAACGCTGAAAAGGAGTCAGAAATCAAGGTGCGTGAGCATTATAGACGACGCCCTGTTTCTTTATCTGCCGGTGACTACGGTCGGGTAATTAGATTGGTATAGCTTAGTACTTTTCATCCGCGTGCACTCACGGTCGCCGCGTTCGATAACGTTGTCTGAAGGGAATCGTTTCTTTTATTTAGAGTGTATTTTTAGAGCCCAGGCTCTTAGGCGCCCGTTTCCAGCTTGAGTGGCGTCGCCGTCGCCGTCGGCGTAACCGCGCGGTGCATTATGGGCAAATTGCCCGCTAAATGTAGCGGAAAAATTTCCCCGCTAAATCTAGCAGAAAAATTTCCGCGCTTGATCTAGCGGAAAAATTTCCCCGCTAAATCTGGCGGAAAGATTTCCCCGCTAAATCTAGCGGAAACTTTCCCCGCTAAATCTAGCGGAAACTTTTCCCCGCTGAATCTAGCAGAAAAATTTCCCCGCTAAATCTAGCGGAAAAATTTCACTGGAGGGTCACTTGACCTGGGGGTCACCTGACCCCCAGGTCACGTGACACCCCCCATGTTACGTGACCCCCTCCCGAGGTGACGGGGGTCACGTGACCCCCACGTGGACCGGTCACGTGACCTCGGGGGGGGGTGCCACATGACCCTCAAGGTCACGTGACCCCCCCCCTCCCCGAAAACACATTACCCTCAGTACCCTTCCCTCCTCCTCCTCAAGAGCTGCGCTCTACTTCGGTGTTACAGGGAGGTGTAAACGGCTTTCACGTTTTTTTATTTAAAATTACTCTCAGTCGTTGGTGAAACAGCCTTAACGAACTAGCGCCTCGTAGCGGCGGGACATGGCAAGTTACGCCTTAATATAATCATGCTGATATGTTGAAAGCATCTAGAATCGTGCGCATTGCTTAAACTGCATAAAAAAATCCTGGTTTTTGTTGTGTTTCGGAAATGGGCTGCAGGGTGACTGCCGAAGCACTTGCGCGCTGAACTGCAGAAATACAATCCAGAGATGACAGTAATGGCATTACCGTATTTTCCGGACTATAGTCCGCACCCGGTGTATAGTCCGCAGGGGGAAATTTGGGGTCAAAAATAAAAGATTTTGCTTAGAAAGCCCGCATTCGGTGCATAGCCCGCACCCGGTGCATAGTCCGCACCTGGTGCTTAGTCGACACGAAAATGTCTGCTTTTGGGCTCACAAAAAAAGCCTATAATGTGCATAAATCATCATTAACATACACTTTAGTGCACAAAATTCGTCACGTCTCGTCATAATAAACGATCTTGAAAAACATAATTCCTGTATAGTCCGCACGCGTAGATAGTCCGCACAGCCAGAAATTTAAACTTTTAAACTTGTATAGTCCGCGGACTATAGCCCGAAAAATACGGTACTCTAATAAAATGACAGTAATTAAATTACTTTTTGTTGTAAACAGTAATGCAATTAATTATTTTCCAGACTGGTAATTTAGCAATGTAATGCATTAACCTTCAGATCTGTAATTCCGAACAATTACTTATTCTTTTCGTAATTACATTTTTTTCCTCGAGGACCACAACACGCAATTGCACTGCACACAAATACCTTCCCATCTTATTTGGCGGAGAAATATTCCTGCCAAGTGTAGCCTCGTTGCGGGAAATAAATGTACGAACTTTTTCCCCACTAAATCTAGCGGCGAAATTTCACCCACCAAAAACTTAGCGGGAACATCTTCTTCACTAAACGACACGTTGTCACGTTACATAGTGACGTCGAGTGAAGCGCTTACGTGACGTCATGCGTGTCACGTGATGTCACGTGACGCTGCGACGTGACGAGAAGTGGTTACGTCACACCGTGAGGTCCTGGTGCACTGTGATGTCAGGTGACGCCACGAGGTTACGTCCCATTTTACGTCACGTGACAGGGACATCGCGCGTCACGTGAAACTCACCCGGGGATCCACAAATAACCTCGCCGTAATAAAAAATAAACAAAAAAGTCTCGTGAAACGTTTTGTGTGAAGGGCTCAGTACGACCACATTAGCGTTTCGCTAAGACACCATGAAAGAGCAAAACTTGGACTTTTGTTCCGAACCTTCCAGAATGTTTCTATCCGGGGTATTAAGATCAACGTCTGCTAACTTCTCGCTTCGTTACGTGCAATTTGCCAACTTGTAAATAGCAGGGCAAAAAATTATATATAACCCGGAATAAATATATTTGTATATCAAAATGTTATTAGGTTAAAAAAAAAGAATTAAAACCAAAACGAAAATGCGAAGCACGTGGAGACCGAAAAGCGTCAAATATATGCGTACCTTCACCGCGTGCGTGTATTACTTAAACACAAGCCACGCAAGCGGGAAAATATGTGTTTGCGAACCAAAGGTCACAACACTAATTACCCCTTCCAAGGGAAAAGAAAAAAAAAAATTAAGCTTTCACTAATGAAGAAAAGTATCGAATTATAACTTTCGAAAACAGTTTTAACGAGGTGCGAGCTTCGCACAAATGATATGCTAATTGCGCCACGCGCCTCATTATTCACACGCAAATAAGTGAAGAGGAGCTCGCTTCAAACCCCGCATTCACTCTACCGGGGGCCTTTGGCTTTTAGTGAGCTTTCGCGGACCTCAAAAAGCCCAGAAGTGCTGGGATCGTCGTTGAACACTCCGGGGTTGTTGTTGTTGTTTTCTATTTTTCCGTCCTACACATACTTTAGGTCCCTATGAATATTACGCCTGATCTAATAAAAAAAATTATTAAAGCAAAAAAGAAAAACCTCAATCGAAGCTTTATATTAACTTTACACAAAGGCGGCACAACTGTGAAAGTAACACGGTCTAACCGAACGAAGAGTTTCGTTTTTACGGTATCGTTTCTTGCATGATGGTGACGTGACGTGGTCGTGCTTTACAGGACCTCTGCCGCACCTGTGCCTTCTTAGTAACGTATCATAAAAAGAAACTTGATATGAAAAACAATTTGGAAAACAAAACAATTCGGCAGAGACACTTAAGACTGCTTACGTGCAGGAATGCGAGAGCATTCCTACATGCAGAGCATTCCGACAAGCAGCGCGCCACTTCTTCCTTTCGCACACGGCGCTCCGGCGGTGACACCACGCACCCTCATTGCGCAGGCGCGGCACACCCCGCCGGCTTCACGACGGATTCCGTGACGGAGCATCTGCGTTGCCCTGCTTTTCTTTGTGTTTTACTTCTGAGGATCGTCCGCTTTGACCTTGAGCGCCCCCGCCGCCTTCTGTAACGAGGCATCTGCGTTGCTCTGCCTTTCTTTGTCTTTTATTTCTGAGGCTCGCCCGCTTTGACCTTGAGCGCCCCCGCCGCCTTCTGTGACGAGGCATCTGCGTTGCTCTGCTTTTCTTTGTGTTTCATTTCTGAGGCTCGTCCGCTTTGACCTTGAGCGCCCCCGCCGCCTTCTGTGACGAGGCATCTGCGTTGCTCTGCTTTTCTTTGTGTTTCATTTCTGAGGCTCGTCCGCTTTGACCTCGAGCGCCCCCACCGCCTTCTGTAACGAGGCATCTGCGTTGCTCTGCTTTTCTTTGTGTTTCATTTCTGAGGCTCGTCCGCTTTGACCTTGAGCGCCCCCGCCGCCTTCTGTGACGAGGCATCTGCGTTGCTCTGCTTTTCTTTGTGTTTCATCTCTGAGGCTCGTCCGCTTTGACCTTGAGCGCCCCCGCCGCCTTCTGTGACGAGGCATCTGCGTTGCTCTGCTTTTCTTTGTGTTTCATTTCTGAGGCTCGTCCGCTTTGACCTTGAGCGCCCCCGCCGCCTTCTGTGACGAGGCATCTGCGTTGCTCTGCTTTTCTTTGTGTTTCATTTCTGAGGCTCGTCCGCTTTGACCTTGAGCGCCCCCGCCGCCTTCTGTGACGAGGCATCTGCGTTGCTCTGCTTTTCTTTGTGTTTCATTTCTGAGGCTCGTCCGCTTTGACCTTGAGCGCCCCCGCCGCCTTCTGTAACGAGGCATCTGCGTTGCTCTGCTTTTCTTTGTGTTTCATTTCTGAGGCTCGTCCGCTTTGACCTTGAGCGCCCCCGCCGCCTTCTGTGACGAGGCATCTGCGTTGCTCTGCTTTTCTTTGTGTTTCATTTCTGAGGCTCGTCCGCTTTGACCTTGAGCGCCCCCACCGCCTTCTGTAACGAGGCATCTGCGTTGCTCTGCTTTTCTTTGTGTTTCATTTCTGAGGCTCGTCCGCTTTGACCTTGAGCGCCCCCGCCGCCTTCTGTGACGAGGCATCTGCGTTGCTCTGCTTTTCGTTGTGTTTCATTTCTGAGGCTCGTCCGCTTTGACCTTGAGCGCCCCCGCCGCCTTCTGTGACGAGGCATCTGCGTTGCTCTGCTTTTCTTTGTGTTTCATTTCTGAGGCTCGTCCGCTTTGACCTTGAGCGCCCCCGCCGCCTTCTGTGACGAGGCATCTGCGTTGCTCTGCTTTTCTTTGTGTTTCATTTCTGAGGCTCGTCCGCTTTGACCTTGAGCGCCCCCGCCGCCTTCTGTGACGAGGCATCTGCGTTGCTCTGCTTTTCTTTGTGTTTCATTTCTGAGGCTCGTCCGCTTTGACCTTGAGCGCCCCCGCCGCCTTCTGTGACGAGGCATCTGCGTTGCTCTGCTTTTCTTTGTGTTTCATTTCTGAGGCTCGTCCGCTTTGACCTTGAGCGCCCCCGCCGCCTTCTGTGACGAGGCATCTGCGTTGCTCTGCTTTTCTTTGTGTTTCATTTCTGAGGCTCGTCCGCTTTGACCTTGAGCGCCCCCGCCGCCTTCTGTAACGAGGCATCTGCGTTGCTCTGCTTTTCTTTGTGTTTCATTTCTGAGGCTCGTCCGCTTTGACCTTGAGCGCCCCCGCCGCCTTCTGTGACGAGGCATCTGCGTTGCTCTGCTTTTCTTTGTGTTTCATTTCTGAGGCTCGTCCGCTTTGACCTTCAGCGCCCCCGCCGCCTTCTGTGACGAGGCATCTGCGTTGCTCTGCTTTTCTTTGTGTTTCATTTCTGAGGCTCGTCCGCTTTGACCTTGAGCGCCCCCGCCGCCTTCTGTGACGAGGCATCTGCGTTGCTCTGCTTTTCTTTGTGTTTCATTTCTGAGGCTCGTCCGCTTTGACCTTGAGCGCCCCCGCCGCCTTCTGTAACGAGGCATCTGCGTTGCTCTGCTTTTCTTTGTGTTTCATTTCTGAGGCTCGTCCGCTTTGACCTTGAGCGCCCCCGCCGCCTTCTGTGACGAGGCATCTGCGTTGCTCTGCTTTTCTTTGTGTTTCATTTCTGAGGCTCGTCCGCTTTGACCTTGAGCGCCCCCGCCGCCTTCTGTAACGAGGCATCTGCGTTGCTCTGCTTTTCTTTGTGTTTCATTTCTGAGGCTCGTCCGCTTTGACCTTGAGCGCCCCCGCCGCCTTCTGTGACGAGGCATCTGCGTTGCTCTGCTTTTCTTTGTGTTTCATTTCTGAGGCTCGTCCGCTTTGACCTTGAGCGCCCCCGCCGCCTTCTGTAACGAGGCATCTGCGTTGCTCTGCTTTTCTTTGTGTTTCATTTCTGAGGCTCGTCCGCTTTGACCTTGAGCGCCCCCGCCGCCTTCTGTAACGAGGCATCTGCGTTGCTCTGCTTTTCTTTGTGTTTCATTTCTGAGGCTCGTCCGCTTTGACCTTGAGCGCTCCCGCCGCCTTCTGTGACGAGGCATCTGCGTTGCTCTGCTTTTCTTTGTGTTTCATTTCTGAGGCTCGTCCGCATTGACCTTGAGCGCCCCCCCCCCCCCCCCCCCGCCTTCTGTAACGAGGCATCTGCGTTGCTCTGCTTTTCTTTGTGTTTCATTTCTGAGGCTCGTCCGCTTTGACCTTGAGCGGCGCGTGCTTGATGACGCATTTTTATTGCCATCTTTCGGGTAGAACGCCGACGTCTTGTCGCGTAAAAGGACAAATAAGGCTTTTGCCTTACTTGCTTTACGTGCTTATTTCGGCTTTCTCCTTATAATGAGCACGCAAGAATGGGAAGGCCGATAAGCACATCTGCGTTCGAGTGCGTTCTACCGCACCGCTTTGAGAAACAAAAACAAATCACCGGCACGTCTGCGCTTCGTATAAAGCGTGGAATCCAACTCAAGGAGTAGCTTGGCACGCGACATAAGAAGGGACGTCCCGGTTTCTCGCAGCCGCAACGCAGTCAAACGCACTCAAACACTCTCAAACGCAATTGCGTGTAAAGCCTGGTTCAGACAGTTGCGTTTGGCTGCGTTGCGGCAGCGAGAAACCAGGACATTCCTGCTGCTTATATCGCGTGCCAAGTTGATTCCTTGAATTGGATTCCACGATTCATACGAAGCACAGATGTGCCGGTGACTCGCTTTCGGTTCTCGAAGCAACGCAGTCAAACGCACTCAGACGCAAGTGTCTAAACTGTCTGTTTAAGTACACGAATGTCATTAAATAGTGACAACGTCAAAAGGATACAATCGATGCAAATTTGAACATTGTAGGTATGCGTTTACGCCAGCAAAGCAAAAATAATAACAACTAAACAAAACCTAATTACTAAATAGACGGCCCACGCCAAAATGAGTCTACACAATGCGGCCATTTTTCCAATGACAAAAAAAAATATAGAGAAACGCAATAAGTAATAGAAACGGAATATTTATTGTTTACTTCGAAACGATTCATCGCGGCTTGTTAACGCACCAGAGGTGGCAAAATTAGTTTTATTTTGTAATTGAATTACATTGCAACGTTTCTATAATCCGCCAAATAAAAGTTCGACTGCAAAAGGAAAAAAGTAGCTTGCAGCCAGAGCAAAATCCGAACCCGGTGCAGAGTCCGGATTGGGTGCCTACTTTACCCGTAAACAATTCTTATGCACAGC
The DNA here is from genome assembly GCF_016920785.2 of Ixodes scapularis. Lineage (NCBI taxonomy): Eukaryota > Metazoa > Arthropoda > Arachnida > Ixodida > Ixodidae > Ixodes > Ixodes scapularis. The sequence continues at coordinate 85,393,569 of NW_024609879.1, forward strand.
GTACCTTGAGAAAGGCCTGCTTCATTAGATCACCAAGAAGCTTGTAACATAAATAAATAATCATTAACGTACTCTATGATTCACAAATTCCGTCACGTCTCATCCTAATAGACGACCTAGAAAAAACATTCCTTGTGGAAGTGACACAGACCAAAAAAACAACGCAGAAAGATGTGACACAGCACACAAAACGAAGTATTCTCATTGCCAAAAAAATGTTGCCTATAACATACCCTTGGCAAGTGGTAAGTGAAAATCCGGATGACGTCACCATAAGTTTGCTAGCTCCAAGCGTGAAGTGCTAATCAAGGACAGCTCGAAAAAAAAAAAAAGGAATGTGCACAAGAAGGCGCATAGAGGCGGACATACTTGGGGCTATCCATTTTGTCTTTTGTTAGCGTTTAAAGAGTGAATTTCGCTAGTGCTTTGTTTCATTTTTTGTGTTCGGCCGCTTGGCTCCAAGTTTGATATCGGTTCAGCGTCACCCTCGAGTCTGACGGTCCCTAGTTCTGAAGATTGTTCTGGAGAATTTTTTCTACTCCAAGGTTTCAAAATGTATTTGAGATACTGAGTACAAGATAAATGTAATTAAGATAGACTAGCAAATACTACAAACTAACTGTAGTTCCAAGATACACTACTAGAAGTATTTGAAATACGGTATGTTGAGTAGAATATTTAAGATAGGCGCAAGTCTGGGCGAACCCTGGTTCGCACTTCTGTTTATTTTTTTATGGCGATACCAACAAACTTATATGCATTCCTAAGGAAGACAACTGACCTTTTCCTTTACTTTTTTCTCAGTTACGAGCGCCGTCTGGGGAGTTGTCTACGAATTACAAATGAAATGCTGCCCGACATGCCTTCGACCGTCAGAACGCATTGGCATCAAGCCGTTGGATTGGTTTTCATTAGGTTTTGTGACCCATACTACCGATTTTAGCAAAAAAAAAAATCGTCAAAATAGACGAAAACGCGCAATGACAAGTGCTCACAACAGGGAGTTTTAAAGTAACGTACGCAAAAAGCCCTGTGTACGCAAACAATAGCGTTGCCGCCACCGCACATGCGTCGAACGCTAACAGCGTTTTTTACGTGGCGTGTGCTATTTTTCGGATATTGAGTGCGTACGCAAAAAGTCGTTGCGTTCATCGTGGGAAGTTTCATGACGCGCGAGAAGTTGGCTCAAGCCAAGACGAGCAGTCCGGAAATGACGTCACCTAGGACTGCTTGGGTCGCGGCGGAAAAAAGCCATTTTAAAACTCTCTTGCGTAACGTGCACTCACGTAAGGGCCACATTTAGCGCTAAAGTGCGTTACTATTGCTCGCGTTATTCTAAAACTCCCTAATGCACGTCGTGCGAAATAGCGACCTCCGAAAGCGGCGATAATGAGTATAGCACGGCAAGAAGAAGGCGTGTGGACAAAATTCCATTAACTCACTAAAGCCATCAGACACTTTCGGAGAGCTTTCAAAAATTTTGAGCGCAGTGCCATAATTCAACCGGCTCTGTCTTGTTACGTTTCTGCCTGTAAAATCTTACCACGTTCCTACACAGGATTAGGGCTCCTACGAGTAAACGCCTACAAACATATGCATACGCACGAACATCTCTACAAATATCTATGTCCCTGGCCCGTGAAGCAGTAGATTATCGGCTGCCGATGGCTCGCAACTTTGCGAGGCAACTTCGAAAATCGTTCGTCTACTGAATTGTAAACAAAATTTGTAAACAGCCATTTCGTTGCCGGACTCGTGTTAGCAGGTATTCTGAGTGTCAAGTATAACGGCTATGTCACGTGCTTATAAACGCTTTATAACGTTTCAATCGTATTTATCGATCGCTACATCAGAGTGGCCCACCGGAGTCAGGTGCTTCTATAGCTCGCGCGCACTCGGCTTGATATGTCCGCAGCATGGCGGGTGTAGCGCGACTTCCTGGGAATTTAGTAAAGGCCCAAAGGCGTGAGCGATGCAAACGGGCGGCGCGCGGGTGACAAAAACAGACGTGGCGCGCGGCGGTTGCTAAGGAAAAGCAACCGCCGCGCGCCACGTCTGTTTTTGTCACCCGTGTGTTTTGGGCTTTGCGTTTCTAAAGAAATTAGCGTGAAGTCCATTCGAATTACGATATTATACTCCGTCCCGAGGTTTCCCTGGCACGCTGTGTGTATGTGTGTGCGTGTGTAAAAAAAGGGGGGGGGGGTGCTGATGAAGAACTAAACTTGCATTCGTCATTTGCGCGATTCATTAGAATGCTCTTGAACTTCGGGCTATTCACCTTGATACTTTACACAATCGTTTGTCACACTGCACTGCGAAGTGAAACGGAGTACGTATAACACCTTGACTGTTACAACAACACCTTTAGTGTACCGTAGTAATAAGATGCTGCGACCCAGCACTCTATTTTTATGGTGAATCACCATCTTTGAGATATTTTACAATCCACGAGTTTACAATAAACACAGAACGAATATTACAAGGGTGAAACTAGGGACTACGCACAATTTCTTTCCTTAAATAAATTGAACGTCGTCCATCATCCCACCTTTGCCTTATGGTTTCGGTGTTCCTCAACTGAGCCAACACGCTCGTCAGTCTAAAAGTTAACATGCGGCGCGTATCTCATACATTTTACCGTGCAAAAATACAGGCGAAATGAAGCGTGCACGAGACCGAAATCACAACCGTGTTAACTGCTCCATCGCCCTATATCTTCGAGAGCTGGATGCTACTTATTTTCCGGTGATCGCCTCCACGATTACGAAGGAAAGCCCATGTTGCTTTGTTCACAACAGTATTGCACATAAAACATACTGTCTCAGTCTCCAAGGAATCTATCTTCATGTCAATCAATACAATTTATGATACAATCTCCTCTAAAGCTGTTTGAAGCGGGAGTAAGGTAGCTTACACATTTTTCCGGAGCAGCACCTTTTTTCACACCCTTTTTGTATCCTTCGAAAATGAAGGGTGTTCTTACACCCCACCTAACTAAAAGAGTGTTTTACTCGAAAGAACGGTGGTAAAGGGGTCTACTCATGCATGAGCCTCCGACGCACTTTTTCAAGACCTTAAAGGGTGTAACATGTTTTAACTATGGCGTGTCATTGTAACGCTTTTCGTGCTCCACTTTGGCACACTGCCTTCTGCCCGAGAAACACTGTAGATATGTCACAGCGGTACTGTGATAGTGTGGCGACATGCCACTGTTGCAGCATCCCACTAAGCGAACTTTCAAAGCAATGTCTTCCTAGCGTTAGCTGCTTCAAGCGTCGCCACAAGCCACAGCTTATACACCAACTCCTGTTTACAAACAAACCATGGTGGATACATCCTTACCCCCATCTGATACACCAATTACGTCAACACAAACGACAAAAGAGCCAAAGGGTAAGGGACACCCTTACACCGCCTCCCGGTACGTGAGGATCGTGCCGGGCTAAGGCTGACATGAAGCATCTCCTTTGGGTCTGCCCGCTGCACTCGGAGCCTCAGACCCGCGCCTAGACCACCATCCAAAAGGATTCTCGGCCTACCTCGTTGCGCGCCTGGGCTAGCCCGGACCCCTTTCACCCCTAAGGTGACCGCCATCAAGCTCTGGCGATCGCTGCTCGGGTACCTCCAGCCTCCAGGACCCTGCAGCTCCACCTGTTAGCGCCCGGCTTCATCCTTCCACCGCAGCGTTTTAACGCAATCAAAGTGAAATAAACGTTCTACCACCACCCCATAGCGGCACGCCACCGGCGACGCGCATGCGCGATGGAATGGGGGCAAGAAGCGAGCCGACGCCCATAAACAAACCATCGGAATGCGATGTTGTCGGCGTCGGTGCTCTTCTTCGCATTGCAATTGTTGATTGTACGTTTTCCTAGCAATATCTGAGTACTTTAATGACCGAAATTAATGAGGCTCGGTACACAGCAAAACGTTGCGTGGATAATGCGACATGCGGCGATTCATTCCGCGTGGACGTCGCAAAATGGACGATAGAGCCTTATGAGTCACGTGATGGAATTCTGCTCGATATTTTCAGTCGCGACATCGCTCAGGCTTTTAAAGAAGCGTTGACGGTAGTGCGATGGTCAACGTCGGTACTGAAAATTTCAAGCAGAACCGAACCATGTGAATCACGAATAACAAGACGGTGATGGCCACCGGTAACAATTATAAATATCTCCTTGTATCTACTGTTTACATCGAACTACTTGCGCCAAACAACCATTAAATTTAAACGTTTTAAAGCCTACAATTACAATTTATCGCAATTACCCCATCAATGTGTGATCTACGGGCCGTTGTCTTTTGAAAGTGTGGACGATAGTTTGATAAAGCAGACGATTTTGAAAGGACAGACGATAGTTTGAACGAAAACACGTGCTGAACGTGGTCCGTGGTTTACAAAAGATTTTGTCATCTTCTGTAAAGTAGATAGCGGACAGACGAACGCTCATGGGGTGATGTCGCATTTCTGAAGTACATGTCGCGGTTTCACGGTGTATATATATATGTTTGTTTCCTAAGAGTAAACGTCAGTTGCAAGTAGCGCTCTGTGTTGTACGTTTCTTTTACTTGTCCGTTGTTTTTAGCGCTTTTAACCTCACATACATCGCCACCACCGCGGCGTGACGTAACAGAGTTGAGTTTGAGACACCTAGCCACTCCATGGACTCTTGCGGTTGTGAGTGAAAACACGAAGTATGTGGATGTCAGACTGCGAAAAAAAAAAAAAAACTCCAACTACTTTTCTTTTTTTTTTAACGAGTCAGGCGTTTATTTGTTTCTAAAAGCCGTACAGGACATTTGACGCGTTGTCTGGGGGGAATCTTATAAACGGTGCATCTGTTAAAATAGTATGATGGTTACTGTGATGACGTTGTTTGCATTCAAAATTCAATCTTAACATCGGTTTTTCGTGTGAAGAATATTTTAATATATAAAATAGCGACCAACAGAGATATATCTGTGTCTTCTTGACTACTGCGTCAGAAACCAGTTCTTTAGCCTACGTGAGTTGTCTTCGAGATGTCAGTCATGACATGATTCGTGATCGTGTCCTGATCACTGATCTTATCATGCAAATCTCAGTTTTGAACCAAGTGCCAACCGAATCATGTTCAGATCACTTTTCTGGGCGCAAACTTATTTCGCAGACTCCAAAAAAAAAAAAAAGCTAAAGTCTTTTTTCAAAAAGAAACATCTCTCAGGATGTTAAACAAGCCCTATGTTATAGAAGCCCTAATTAAAAAACGGTTGTTCAGACATTTTTATGTGGCGCAAAGCGTAGAGTACAATGACTGTTCAATGTGTTCAATGAATTTCAAAGTACGGGTTCTATATTAAGAACTGCAATATATGAAAAGTAAAAAAGTACAAATATTACGACTCCATAGAAAAATTACATTGTGGAGGCACTCAAAGATGACGGGAGGATGAAGCTTATTTTTCGCATACTATCAATAGTGTCGCTAATGCTAGTCTTCCTTGTAATGGCCGGACCTCGCGTCTTAAAGGTGAAATATTATTAAACCAACAAGCCAGGACGTGCAAACAGTCACGTCACGCGCCTCCGCTTCGCGCGCACGGCAAAAACAAGCGGACCGGATATGACGTCTTTCAGCCGTCCCGTCCCCTTCCGCCCTTGTGCGCATGACGCTAAAACAGGAAGCAACTAATAACATCCGCTAGTGGCCGTGAACCAACGCCTCCGCCGCTCCTTGGCTTCTTGCGTCTCTTGCCCGGAAAGGGGGAAGTGGGTGCGGAGGTGGTCAAGGCTTTGTTTTTGCAAATTTACGCTGCAACGACGTCATTCGCCTCTCCTAGTCCGGCATTTCCTGGGGCACACGGCTGGATAACAAGGCCGTGCTGCTAGATTTGTGACGTCACCTATGAGAGGCCAGCGCGGAGCACAGGTTGGATACGAGTGCTGCGTCCGCGTTCGGCTGGGACACGTCTCCTCCTTGATTGGACCCGAGTCCGAACCGAACGCTTACGCGGCACTCGTGCCCAATCCCTACCCCGCGCGCGCTGGCCTTCGGTAGCTGACGTCTCAAATCCAGCACTACGGGCTTGTTATGCAGGAAGTATTTTTCTTCAAAGGTACGTGTACAAACCGGAAACGTAGCACGTTCAGGTTCTGTGGCAACTTTCCTTATGTTTTTCTTATGTTATGTTTGGGCAGCGGACCTCCAGGTGTGTTTCCTGTTGGGTCGTCGTGGCTGACATCACGTGACACTGTGAAATCATGTGGCACCAAGAAGTCACATCGGGATGTCGAGGCTCATGGTGCCGTTACGTCACGCGACGCCACGACGTCACGCGACACTGTGAAGTCACGTGACTTCATGGTTAGTGTGACTGTGTGTGTGTCTGTGCGCAGTAAAGCCGCTTGATGCGTTTAGACCGTGGTTTTTATCGAGGTACCTTAGTGTGCAACAGTGTGCAGTGCCTCGGCTGTCCCCGCAGTTAATTTAAAAACACAACAAAAAAATTGATAATTTCTTTTTTTACGAGACAGGGAGTGGTTTGTTTTCGCGTCTGGCAATAGCTCTACACTTTAAAATCTAATTGTCACTCCTAATTGTCGAGCTACAACTATCCTTCTAATAAACGCATTGAGGACGATACCGACTTCGCCTTTGTGTTGTCGTCTATCAATAGCGACGGGCGCCTTTCAGCGTAAACCGAGAAAGCGGTGACCAACAGACTATTACGGTCACCAGAACTTCCAATTCGTCGAAATACGTACACTGAAAAAGTAACCCATTCGAAGCCAACCCGAGGCGACCTCCACCGTCGATCGATACCCTTAAACACACAGAGATCCACGTGCGCTCGCCGACCTTGTTTATTCCAACTTAGCTTCCGTCCAACGCCAACAACGTCATTGGCCTCTTCTAGTCCGGCACTTTAGAAGTCACCCTTAACTTCTAAAGCGCGCTTTGAGAGTGTGCCTCCAAGACATGCGCAAGATTGCAGCAGAACAAAAAATTAGAGGTCGTATTTTGAACTCCTATTTCTGTTTGTAGTACACGGTAACATTTTTTTTTTTCTGTCTTTCTGGTACAGTTGAGTACTCGGAGTTATTTCAAGCGCCTCCCCATCTTTCCGGGCACTGCAGTGTCTAAACTTAGGGACGACTTCTGTGAAGAGCGGTCGTTAGCAGTTTATAAATGGCCGCCCGGGGTGATCTCACGCCCTATGAATAAGCGCCGACGGCGGCGCCGTTGTGGACCGTTGTGAAGAGGTATAGAGCGGCGACGGGCGGAGGAAGTTTAAGAAGTGTGAACCCTGCATGGTTTACGGGAAGTGTCATCGGCACCTCTTGAGAGCGTGACGTGTTCAAAGGTTGGCGTGAGCGCGCGTTGTGTACAGCAGACGTCGCGTAATTTTGTTTACCTCGATCATTAACGAGAGTCGACATTGAGCTTAACCCCCCCCCCCCAAAAAAAAAAAAAAAAAAAAAAAAAGAAATCGCTTTTTAAATTTGAGGTTTAGACTCTTTATACTCGGGGATTTACACGTAGAAGGCCCAAGCATGTGCAAAGGAAGCGGCACGAGGGGCGCACTTTCCGTTTTGACTGATCGACGTTTTGGTTGTGAATTAGTGAATTACATTTGGAAGCCTGGTTCGGTGTCGTCACGTTCTTGTTTCTTCCAGTCGCGGGTCAAATTATCCGTTTGTTTTACTTCGTTTGGCTTCTATACGGTTTGCGGAAAGACCGCTCTTTGCTCACCGCAATGATACTGCGCACGCGCGCCGATAGCCTTGCCTGCAGAGTTCGAGATAACCATATAAAATAGCGCAAGAAAAGACAAGTACAAAAAGTACACAGGACACCTTGTCTTTTTTGCGCTATTTTAGCGCAAGGACTTGTCTTTTCTATACTCCGCGACAACTTTTCTTGGCAATGCAGTGGAAGGTACAGGCCTGCGTTCCCTCTCCCATTTTGAGTGCGCGCGGGCTCTCCTCCTCTCCCCGGAAATAGAAAGAGGAGGAGAGCCCGAGCACAGCTTTGCTGCGCTCAAAATGAGAGAGGGAACGCGTGCCTGTACTTTCCACTGCATTGCCAAGAAAAGTTGTCGCGGAGTATAGCGCTATTTTATATGTTTACCTAAGATAAACCAGCTAGCCCACCAATGTACCGAGTTCAAGATCGTGAAGGGAATTGCGGAGAGCGTTGCGGAATGACGGAAAAGAAATCTACGACACTCCCTAATCGGGAGTTTTTGTAGACCGTTTTTCCCTCTCCGCAACGAGGACGCCATTACTCCGCGTGCGCGCCGATAGCCTTGGCTGCAGAGTTCCGGATCTTGTAAGGGGTTGCGGGACGGCGGAACCGATCTACGAAAATTTCCTAATGCAGACAACACGGCATGTTACACGAACACGATACACTCCACACGGGATCGCCCAAACATCCTTGGCTGAGCGGCGACAACAAATCGAACGTACCATCTTGTACATTTCTAAGATAAAATGTCCGCCCTTCCCCGAATCGACTGAAAGAACTGAAGGCGAAGTCTCCAGTTTCAACAGCCATCAATTGAGCAGCACCGCCGCCAATGACGCCTCATCGGCGAGATCGTTTGTTCTACGGCGACAAGTCTAATCGACACTTGTTTCGCCGAAAACCGTTCGAATAAGGCGTCGTGCAGAGACCTTGTACGTTTCGAGAAGCACACGTTCCTACAGGTTGCCATCGTGAAAACAAGACCCCGTTTTTTTTCGGGCCGCGAAAGTAAACTGCGCATCCGCAGGAGGCCGAAACTCGTTGTGGTAATATGGAATGTTGAAGTTTAAAACAAAAAGTTACCTGAGTAAAATATATATATTATGAGCCGACATTTACTTACGCTTCGTATTAGTCAAACCATGAAATGGCGTTATGGATGCCCGCGGCATTTGTTGAAAGGAAAGAAAGCAAGGTTGCCGTTTTTGTTGACAAGTTGTTATCACATACATAGATGCACAAGTGCCTTTCTAATGACAGTTTTTGGTTTGACGGATACTACAGGGTGTCACAAAAGAAAGATTACACGGTCTTTTTTACCGCTAAAATAAACTAGGTATCGCCGAACGCTCATTCTCCACCCAAAGGTAGAGCTAGAGGTCACAACCAGATGCCAAAGTTTGAGCCCGATCCGATAACTTAATCAGTTATAAGTGATTTCCTGAAAATTTCAATGGGAAAATGGAGCCCATTTTTGCCCGCTTTCGGTTTCTGGTGCCATATAGAGCCCCATGTGTTCCAAAACTCCGTCGGCCACCATTTTCCCATTGAAATTTTCAGAAAATCAGTTATAACTTTTGATTAAGTTATCGGATCGGGCTGAAACTTTGGCATCTGGTTGTGACCTCTAGCGCTACCTTTGGGCGGAGAATGAGCGTTCGGCGATGCCTCGTTTATTTTTGCGGTAAAAAAGACCGTGTAAATTTTCTTTTGTAACACCCGTATATAGTGCGGAGCGGGCGCAGTTGGAGATTGTTACGATTCGAAAATGGGACACACTGAGCTTTGGCAACGATGTCATTATACTCAGGTCACATCTTTTTTTTTTTTTTCTTTGTCGCGAACGGTTCTTATATTTCTGGTGCACGGAAAGCCGCCTCCTGCGATTTCAGACGAAGCTTTCCGAAAACTGGCAACAATGGTTCCAAAGCACAAAGATGGCCGAAGTCTCTCTACTCTGAAGCCTATAGCTGATATTGTGGCTCTAGGCCGTTCAAAGAAGCGGTTTGAAAGGGAGTAAACATACGGACAGAGGATGAGGGAGAGGGGGATACGAAAGCCTGCGGTGACGTCAGAACACCGAGCTTTGATCGAAAGGATAAGGGGGTATTCGTAAAGGCTGCAGCTGCTTCTTTTTTTATACCCACTTTCTCCGTCCAATCGGAGGGAACAAGAGCATCTTCGGCTTTTCGCGCAGGGCATGGCATTCGAACGCCAAGTGTCGAACGCCAGCGTCTGGCGTTCGAGCGCGAGACCCTGCGGAATCTATATTCAGATTTTTCGCCAATGACAGTGTCCATTTCACCACCAGGATCCAAAATTCACTTTCCGCCTGCTCGGATCCGCCCGAGAATCCGGGAGCGTAAACGCGCGCCACAAAGGGACCGTGCAACGATATTTTGTAGGAGTATTTTTCACTTTACACGAGCTTCTTAGAGCTAGTAGAATTCAAGTATACTCGCAAGCAACGACACTGACCAAGGAACTCCGTCATGGCGGTGTAATTTCGGGGATAAAAGCGAGCGTTTTCTTTCAGTCACTCCTTCGCAAAACTTGATCACGTAGTTTGGAGGTGGGACAGTTGGCATATAATCGCCCGAATGGCGATATTTAAATGCTGCTAGTGGACTGTACCCGACCATTGCTTGAGCACTCGATTTGGTCCGGTAATAATTTATGTTTCGACGAGCATTCGGGTAGGGGCTCTTGCCCAACCGCTACAGGGACGACGATAACCGAACCCTAAAGCGGCCTAATAACTCACCGCGTGTCCTGTGCTTTGCCAACCCCAGCGCTCGGATAAAAAAACATTAGCGGCACATAATCAGCTTCAGATCTCGTGGCAGCATGTTCTGACTATAAGTTAATGAAAAAACGCTGCTGTTGTTTTTTTCGTTTTTTGTTTTCGATTACATTACAGAGTGTGGAGAAAACTAACGTGGGGGTTATTAACAGACTGGTATGGTACCCATCACAAGTATTAAGATTACTTGTAATAAATTGTTTTGTTTTTAATTTTTTAATAATTTGGTTATATTTATTAGGAAGTAATCGCAACAGTAATATCATTACTTTTGAAAGTACTAGAATAACTTCCGAGCGTTACTTTTTTTTCCCTCGCGTTTCTAAAAGCACACTTGTTCCTCCAAGATTACTCCCAAGGAATCCTGGAATCAGATTTCCGATAGGAGAATGGTTTACCGAAAATCGTGGATTAAGAATATAAGTAGCCTATAAATCGATCATTCTAATCCAATACAAGACAGTACGAAATACCCGTTTGCAAACCGGCAGGAAGCACTGCAAGGAGCGAAAGTATGCAGGCAAGCTTGTTAGGAAACGTCACAATCTAAACCCTGAGAGAAGGATAAATAAAATCTTGTCCGTTATGCTATCTCTCAGTCTCGAGGCTTAAATTATGAGGAAGCACTGTCGTTTGGAAAGTCTGAAGTAATCGAAGAAGTAACAGTTACTTTTTTCAAGTAACTGCCAATTACCTACGGTCTCGAGTAATCAAGTAATCTAATTGAGTATTATTTTAAGCAAGAATAACTGTAATTGTAACCGACTACTTGTTTTGAGTAACGTGTACAAGACTGGTTATAAATAGGGTGTGTATTTTCCGGTTTTAACCGAAAAACACCGATAAAGGGGTATCCACACGAAGGAGAAATCCGCTCCTTTGCTCCGCGGAGCGCGCATCACGTGAGACATACGTCATTCCTTTTTGACGCCTCGCGGCGACGTTCTCCCGCTCTCCTCCGTGGCGGAGGCGCGGAAGCTTCGTGCTGTCAGCATAGGTCGGCATTTTAAGCTGTCCTCACTCAAACTCACGATCACTATTTTTTCCTCAATCAGAACTCACGCCCACTCACGATCACGATTTATTCAAAATAGGATCTTCACCCAGACTCACCCTCACGGCTCAACGCAAAACCAAAACTCACTCGCCGTCATCATCACGGTCGTCACGCTCACAGATCATCACGGTCATCATGCTCACAGGTCATCACGAATCATCAGACTCACAGGTCATCACACTCACAGTTCCTCACGGTCCTCACACTCACAGGTCATCACACTCACAGATTCTCACGGTGCTCAATACTCACAGGTCATCACGGTCCTCACGGCACTCACACTCTCAGCTCCTCGCGGTCCTCACTGTTACAGGTCATCATGCTCATCACACTCACAGGTCCTCACACTCACAGCTCCTCACGGTCCTCACACTCGCAGGTCCTTGCGGTCCTCACACTCACACAGGTCCTCACGGTCCTCACACAGGTCATCACGCTTGCCGGTTGCTTTCTTTGTGCTTTTCTTTTGTTTCTCTCAAGCCTTTGGTTTGTCCTCGCGTGAGTCGTGCGGCGGGGAAACCTCTGAGCCACTAACCCAATTTGAAAGAAATGTACTATGTTAATGTTTATGCTCCTCACATTTCTACCAAATTTCGAAAACCTGGATGAATTACGAAAGAAACTAAATGCAAGCTGACTAAAGTGGGTGCGTTTAACTTTCGCCTGCTGACAAGGGCGGCGGGGAAAACAGAAACGCGCCTTCCGACAGGTTACACAGACAATGTCGCAGTGATTAGAACATCGCCTCGCTGTGCATACCTCGCTCATTTGTACACATTGGTACATTTGTACCAATTACTACATATATCACCTCCGTTTCTTTTTTAGTGCCACCCACAGGTACTTCTACGGAAGTTTAGGCAGAATGTATATATAGTAAACATATGGGCATCGACCCATATTTTTTTTTTGTGTGTGTGTGTGTGCGTGGGGGGGGGGGGGGAAACGTTATATTAGGTAGGGTGGTTGCACGTGACGACGGTTTGAAATCTCACCATAATTCCTGTTGACAGTGGTGTCTGTCAGTCGTATGCTATTCTATGATCAGAGGCCGCGGTGGCCGAGTTTTCTTCTCACTTGAGTTGCTTCTGATTTTGTTGATCGACCGTGCTTGCCGGAGTAGGCTGCGATTTAAGGAGAATCATCGGCTGGCATTGTTTTTCAGTCATCTCGGCCTTTATAAAATACTGTCAGCATTCATTATCTTGATACATGCAGCCGTCCTTGAATTGATTTCGTTTGGATTGGTTTGACTTTGGCATGACTTTGCTTGGTTTGGTTTGGAGTGGTTTGGGGGTTTGCGGCCGTCCCCATGTGGTTCTTTGTCGCGCTCTCGATCATGTAGGGCGCGCCACTTTTCATGTGGCGAGCCGCGTCATTCTTGACACGCAGTTTTATAGTGAGCAATCAGTTCGTCGAACAAGGTTTCATAGACAGATTGTTTCATCGACACTGCGATGTTTCATCGGCAGATCGTTTCTTCGACATTTGTTTCATCGATGTGTCATCCGAAGATCGTTTCTTCGACATTCCATGCTCGACAGAGCTTATTACTCAGCCACCATATTACTACATTTCGTCGACACTTTTTTTGTTCGTTTTTGTTTTACTCGTACGTCTAACGACATTTCTCTTTCTCTCTCTTTCATCGACGCGGCGTTGGCTCCTTGACGTCATGCGTTCTTCGCGTGTTCGCAGCGCACTACGGTGTCCGCTTCGGACAGGGCGCAGGTGGCGCTCCTCACTCTTTGTACGCATGCAGTGCAGTGTGCTGTGCGTGGTGTTGGCTGTGCGCTTACGTCGCTTACGTTGCTGGAGTGGTGCGTGCGGCGCGGCGGCCTTTTGCACACGTATGACCGTTTGGCCGCGTGCTCGGCCTGTCTAGCGGATATTGGTTTACGAAAGGAGCGTGCCCTATAGGGGGGGGGATTCCGAGTCAAGAGGTCCAACGAGTCGAAAGATCCAACGCGTCAAAAGATCCATTATTGGATCTTCTGACTCGTTGGACCTTTTGACTCGTTGGACCTCTTGACTCGCCGTGGATCTTTAGACTCGTTGGACCTCTTGACTCGTTGGACCTCTTGACCCACATTGGACCTTTTGACTTGTGTCGGGCGAGTCAAAAGATCCAACGAGTCAAAAGATCCAGTATTGGACCTTTTAACTTGTTGGACCTCTTGACTTCCTGTCCGATAACGTGGAAAAGAGGGGGAGGGGGGTGAAGGGCTTCGAAGAAAGTTGGAATAAAAACAGCAGGAAAAGAAAGAAAAGCCAAACAACGATGAATGACTGCTTTTGGGTGGCTAGGAGGGGGTGACGGTCACTGCACTGCAACGAGTTGGGATCCCGCGAATAATAACAAAGCAAAAAAAAAAAGGTGATGGGAGATGATGCAGTGGCCTCGGGAACGACAGGTTTTGGCATCCTAAATTGGTGGCCACGTCACGGCGTTGTGCGTTTTCCATTTCAATCGGCTGGTGACCAACGTAATCTCTTCGTGCTGTATGCTTGACTACCGCAGGAATTTCCCAAAAATTTTGCGCGCTGTACTAGCTTGAAAGTCACTACACAAATGCACAAGCGCACACTAAAAGTGCAAAGCCGTGAGGCACTCTGCGATTGATTGGACTAGCCGGCAATAGCATGCATAAAAAAGTCGACGCACGCCATGAACACGTTTTGTTTTCACCATTGCTTAATGGGTCCTGTCAGCTCGTAGCGTCGGCTGCACTGTAGCTTTAGTAGAACGTAGTCTAAACGTGGTTGATAATATTTTTTTATAATTTCGAATTGCGGTGCAAGAAATGCGGTGCAAGAAATGCGGTGCAAGAAATGCGGTGCAATGGCGGTGCAAGAATTGCGGTGCAATGGCGGTGCAAGAAAAAATATCCACATGATGAATCAGACATTATCATAAACATGCTACATATTTTTAGTGGCGTGCGTGCAGTCATGTATGGCTACTGCGTGATGCACGTTAAAGACCACAGGCTTGTAGTGGTACAGCACTCTTAAAATTTCTCGTCTACAGCGTGAACCAGTGTCGCCGCTCTTCAAAGGCAAACCGACCTGACACTGAATAAACACAAACCTCAAATATACTTTTTCGTGATTGCGTGTTATGCAACAGCGTCTTTGTGAGTCACCATATTTAATTCTGACGTAGCCAGGATAGAGGAAATACGACCTTTTTTTTTTTTTTTTTTTTTTTTTTTCAATTAGCGTTCTATTGACATGTGTTCTGTTTTATTTTTGACAATTAGCCTTTATCGGAATTATTTATTTTATTTTCGTCGGGCAACGTCTAAAGTGTTACACAATGTTATAATATTTTAAAAATATATTCTGCTAGTGAAGGGCAGAATGATCGCATGCGCATAAGCCATCACAGCATACTTCAGTTTAGTGAGCGTATTTCACTTGAGTCAACGCTCGATTCTTAGATTCGCAGGTGAGCTTTTCTCAGCAACGGACAGTTTGGCGGTGAGCTTTTCTCCGATGAGCTTTTCTCCAGTGAGGTTATCTCCGGTGAGCTTTTCTCCGGTGAGGTTTGCTCCGCCGTCCCGCAGGTGGCACAGCGGCACACCTTTGATAAACCCTTATTATCTACGCGAGAGTCTACTGATCTTGAAAATAATGCCTATTGACAACATCTACTGAATAGACCTATTGCTAAATTACCCAAGCATCAAGGAGAATGCAGGGAATGGTGTTCTAGGCGCCGCACGTGCCGTCGTCTGCAGCAGTAACTGTTCTACTATCTCTCCGGACATAAGCTCACCGAATTTTAGGTCCTGGATAACTTTGTTTACACACATCGCCACTCAGATCGTTTTTTCGCCTGCCTTTTTTGTTTAGATGTTGGCAATTTGTATATTGTCTGCTTGCTAGCCCGCTAATTATTCGTGACTCCAGGAAAATCGAAGTCACCTCAAGACAAAGGTGACGCGTTTTGAAAGCAGGTGCTCTCGTCGCGGTTGTATGCTCGTTCTGCTTCGTCTTCGATGACAATATTGCTTTAATGAAAAAAAGTCACGGTTCGGCGAAACCACAACAAAATGGGGAGAATCCCCACCGGCCCTGCCCTAGCCGCGGAGAAATCGCGAAGAAGAAAGGGGACTAATCCCCTTTTCTGCTGCAACCGCTTGTGCCTAGGGAGCCTTCATGTGCACTCTACTTGTGCCGGCCAAGAAAATACGCGCGTGACGTGAACTGAGTGAAGGAGTTAACAAGTTCAATAAGTACCTGCTCAATTTGAGGGTACATTTTTTTTTTTAATGTTGTCGTGAAAATGTGAACAGACGCGTCAAAAAACTCATATTCTTGACTTTTGTCACGCAAAGTTTTAGTGGCGCATCTACCCGAAGCAAAGAAAAGCGCTCCCTCCCCACTTCCCAAAGCCAGCGACACAAAACCGAACTCCGGGTAACCCCTTCAGGCCCGTTTTCCGGCCGCCAACAGGGAAACGGTGCGGAGTTGAGCGGCGCGTCAAACTTAAATCTCTCTCACATTTGTTTTCTTTTTTTTTTCAACAAAAACTACGGCACTTAGAAAAAAATCTTTTCTGATCTTTAATGTTCAACGTCTCCTTGCACTAGGGGAAAACTGGTGAGGAGCTTTTCGCGACCTCCTTGCAATGTGGCGCGGCAGTTCTCGAGTAATTGGCCCTCTTGACCCGCATTGGATCTTTTGACTCGTGTCTGCCGAGTGAAGACGTACAACGCGTCAAAAGATTCATTATTGGACCTTCTGACTCGTTGGACCTTTTGACTCGTTGGACCTCTTGACTCGTTGGACCTCTTGACTCGCCGTGGATCTTTTGACTCGATGGATCTCTTGACTCGTTGGACCTCTTGACCCACATTGGATCTTTTGACTCGTGTCTGGCGAGTCAAAAGATCCAACGAGTCAAAAGATCCATTATTGGACCTTTTGACTCGTTGGATCTTTTGACTCGTTGGATCTCTTGACCAGAAGCGGGGGGGGGGGGGGGGGGGGGGGGGGAAACTGAGGCTCGGAGCTCGGCAGCCAGACGGTCGGACGTAATTGTTGCTTTCTGTCGTGCTTTTGGCCGCGTGCACACTTGACGCTCGCGAGATGCTGAATCATTCGAAACTTTTTCTAAAAGGAGTTTTTCTCCACGCAGTGGTGGCTTAGTATACCGCTCATTTTTTGTAGCGTCATGTGAGGCTTATTTTGTGCCCAGTAATGCACGCGAAATTCCAAAACTGACGTTTTGCAAGTGTTCCGAAATAGGTAGTGACGTAGAGGTTAATCTGTCGGTTTCGGTAGTCTTTAAAAGTCCAATGAACGAGGTATTTGCATTGTTATAGAGTCGGAGCATAAGGAGTTTGAGCGAATATAGGGGGCACTCCGATCAATCCAACATGGCGGAAAAGAGGGGGATAGATTTGCGGCGCCCGTAGATCGGTAGCGTATAAATTAAACAAAGCGTGCTGTTCTGTTTGTTTACGTGTGCAAGACGATCATCGCTTCAACCAAGACCTACCGTGATGCTACAAATGAAGTGTTCAAGCCAGTCGAAGGCAAGCAATCTTGCCATAGTCAAGATATGTGTGCAAGTGTTCGACGTGAGCTCTCACGCTGGTGCAGCTGTCATCAAGTTGAACCGAATGTACTTGGGTCCAAAGAAAGGTGCACATCAACAATGTTGGCTCGTTGAAACTATGACGCGTACTTTATCTAAAACTAAACTTATCGGTCTGCGGCTACAAACATTTTCGTTGACGTTGCTTAAATGAAGTAACCATTCAGGCCTCGCATTAAACGGTGTTGCGAACTCTTCGGTTGTTCTAGTTAATAGTGCTAAAAAGCGGTTGGATGGAAAGTATGACAGCTACAGCATACAAGGGACGACTGAGGTCTTTATCCTGCGTTCTATGTACGGAAACATCGGTATCCTTGGTGTTATACTGCGATCAGCTGGTCGCCGATCGTCCTGTTTTTATGCATAATGTAAACAAGCCCCGGAAGCGCCAATCTAATTTCGATGTGCTTGTGCACCCCTACAAGCCTCCTTTTGGCTCCTGTGGAAAGCTTTATTGTAATAGCAATAGTCTCATCGGCCGTTCGAGTTGTATGTACCACGGTGATATCTGCTGTGTGCGATCTGCAAAATAAACAAGTCTGTATTAAATGCCAGAAAGAGAACAAAGGTAAAGCTTTTTTAACTTTTTTTTTTCTTTTTACAAAAGAGGGCAAAGCTTCTGAAACAAGAGCAACCTAAGCTGATATTTGAGTGTGCTCAAGAATGATTGGCAAAAGGTGCTTATGCTAAGTGGTAGATGTACACAGTTAATTTTCTTTTGCCTCTGCATTGTAAATTGAAAGATATGTATCAGCAGAAGGCACGTGTCCTTTTGAAAATGTATTTTATTAGGGCAAAAATAGGTGTTCATACTCAACCGAAGAGTTCGCAACACCATTTAATGCGAGGCCTGAATGGTTACATCATCTAAGCAACGTCAACGAAAATGTTTCTAGCCGCAGACCGATAAATTTAGGTTTAGATAAAGTATGCGTCATAGTTTCAGCCTCAAACGCCAAACATTGTTGATATGTACCTTTCTTGATGACAACTGCACCAACGTGAGAGAGCCCACGTCGTCGAACACTTGCACCCATATCATGACTAGGGTATGGCAAGATTTCTTGCTTGAAGTGAAGATCATCTCGCTACGACTAGCTACGACCACACACCGCAGCGATGCAGGCGTCGAAGGGGTGCACCGCAGTCAGTCGCCGTCACCCGACGCTGCTCGTTTGACATTCACGGCTTTCCGCCCAGGTGCTTCATTTGTACTTGGAACCAAGTGTTATTTTCTGAGCTTGTGTCTGTGCTCAGTGGCTGGATATGGGCCTCAAGAGCAGTTCTTCAGGCTCAATAGCATTCGCCGAAGAACTTGCGAAGAAAATGCCACCCAGGAAAAAAAGCACGAAGACACAACGCACCAGCTTGGTGAACTATGCACTGGTCGCGGAAACCAGGCCCTGCGGAGTATACACCAAATGCAAACTATCTAAAAAAAATCATTTTTAGGTTCAAATTGGCTTCTGCGGACTAAACGCCTCGACACTGCCTGTTATTATGCATTGTATATTCACCACTGTTTGTTGCGGCTTGAGACTGCCTTCCTGTAATGACGCAGACGGGTCAACTGAACCTTGAAATAAACATATTTAAGCACATCTAGACACGATGTTCCTTAAAGCCAGATGGTCAGGGAAAAGGTGTGCCATTACCTAATTTGCCAACAGCACACCAATGGTCACAATCAAAACTCACCGAGTCAATGGGCAGTTTTCCACCGCATTATCGCCGTGTAATCACCCATTTGGACCATTAAAAACCTTGAGGCTGTAGCCACCAGCACACCCATTCTAGATCTGGAAAGCTCATGCTGTAGACGAAATTCCCATATCATCACATTTTTAGCAAACTGAATGGTCCCACCTGTTACACTTTTAGCTTTGGAAGTAAACCAGTTCACAATACCACCAGTGGCATACATCGTGCCAAGCATTAGTGCCGCGTGTGGCAGCAAAATGTCCTAACTAGGGAAGCAAACTTAATCGATCGTGTTGATTAAGGCACCTAGATACGGGAGAAATTATCAATCAATCAAAGAAGGACCCTCGAAAGGGAAGTTTTCTCGCCGAACGAACATTACTTTTTATTGGGCGTTCCGCAATGTAAGGCCGAAGACATTCACTCCGGGATCGGTACAGAAGCATTTGCTCAGTAGTCGGTCGTGCGTGATAAAAACAACAACAAAAACAAAGGTGGATTAGAAACGCGATAGATTCGCCTTTGCACGGAGTACTTACACTTAAAATCGTGTCAACATAAAGCGACTATGGCCCGCCATGCTAGCAGCTATCTTAAATTTTACCCGTGTAGTCGTCACACCCGTGCACCAAACGAAAGCGTTGCTGCAAGCACCTCCGCCGTCAACTTTGAGTCGCTGTTGAGTCTGAAGAACTGCTCTACGAGGTCCATATCCAACCACTGAGCACATACACAAGCACAGGAAATAAAACTTGGTTCCAAGTACAAGCGAAGAATCCTGGGCGGAAAGCCCTGAATGCCAAACGATCTGCGTCGGGCGACGGCGACTGACTGCGGTTGCGCTCCTTCGACGTCTGCATCGCTGCGGCGGGTGGTCGTAGCTAGTCGTAACAGATCGTGTCAGCTCTGTTGCTCGTACCGGAACACTAGAGCCGCGTAATATTCTTGCTGCTGAAGTTTATAAGCCTACGTTCGTGGCCAACGCATTTACACAAAGCCAACGCCCAGCTAACCTATCCCCCTCTTCCTCTTTCGGCGACCGGCCGCCAGGGCGGTGACATCGTCGCTGAAACTCCTCAATCGCCTACGTCGTCTTCTTTGCCATAGGGCAGCTGACCGCTTCTACGTGCGCGAGCTCTCGCTGGAAGCGTAATCCTATTTATATAGTGCTCATCTGTGTGTACTGTAGCGAATATTTCAGGCCCAACATATCAATAGTTTATTGTTATCAACCAGGAAAACGCAATATCTGTAAACACCCCCCGACAAAGAAAGAAAACGAGAGCGCGCCGTTCGCTTTGACCAACGTTGGCTTTAACCAATAGACCGATCTCACCAACCGTCAAGAGCGTGCGTGATGCAGCCATAGTTGTACTTCACAGGAGGCAGCGGTAGTGCACGAGACGGCTCGTCTCGTGCACTACCGTGGCGTTTACCCTCGTGCGGAAAGATCAGAGTTCCCGCAATTCATTGCGACAGAGGAGGCATTGCGAAACTGGCGATGAGGTCGGTCTATTATCCCAAGCCCGGTTCACAAATCTGCGTTTGAGCGACAGAAACGACAAAAACAACACGAACGACATGACAAAGGGGACGATTATGTTCGTATTACAGAGCGTGGCAGATAATGCAATGAGCAGCTTTGTCAAGCAATCATGTATCAAGGTTGTCCCGGTGTCATGTCGTTCGTGTCGTTGCTGTCTTTCCTGTAGCTCGGAAGGCAGATGTGTGAACCGGCCTTTACGAGCCTACTCTGATGTTACGCTTGAACGTCACGGAAAATCGGTCTCCTCGCCTTTTCGAGGTGTCGCATCGGGTACGAATACTGGCTGGGTATTAAGTGATTTGTTCGTCACACAAGCGTCACTACAGGTTATCACTCTGTCAACATTGCCTGAATCCTATTCTAATTGTAAAATAAAATATCGAAGGTGTCTTCCCGGGCACAATGTCCGCCCATATCAAAATCGAACTTGGCGGTTTTTTTAAATGCAATATTTAGCATTATTTCGCGCATTAAGTTCCCGGAAATTAGCAGCACATTCGGGAAATTGAAGTTGAGTGTTTTTTTTTCATAACTCGCGGAAATGATGACAAACGGTTTCTCCGGACATTTAGTAGCAAATTCACAAGATATATTATAATTTATGTTGCATAATTATCAAATTCGCGGCCTTTCTGTAACCATCGGTTCGAGACAGATTCTCTGTCGCTCGGTTAACAAGTGTTCGTTCAACGCAGTAGCGCACTTCAACGAACCGCTGATCAATCTTGCCGTCCGCTACACCATTGTAAAAATTCATTACGGGCTTGAATCATCGCGATATGTGTCATATGCCTTCCAACGATAAGAAGTGTTTCAGAATTGAATTGTAAAAAGTTGGTTATCAGATATATTATTTTTGTTTTACAAGAAATTCTTGCCTCACTCTGAGCACCTATGCATCAGACCATAACAACGTAAAAAAGAAACATGAATAAACATAGGCCAAGGGGAGCACAGCGTCACGCACGAAGCCCGAGAAGCCCGGGCAATTGGCGCCTCGGAGTCGCGTCCAGCCGGCGCGCCGGCAACCCGGCCGTGGCCCTGGGGCAGGCGCCGCGACGTTGCGGCCACTGCGCGCCTCCGTCAGCGAAGGCACACGGCACACGGCGAATTCTGCGAATCCCGATGAGCCAATAGATTTATTGGAGTAAGACACATGGCAGCGTCTCACAGGCGTCCATTCTAGATGCCACCTGTCTCTATGCGACGCTCTAATTGGCCCACTGAGTCGTAGGTTCCACAGTTTGCTAAGTGTGCCCATAGGCAACCAGAAATGCAGCTTGGAAGTTGGAATAGAGTGCCTTCATACACACGCGCGTTTGCTTGAGTGGTGACATGTCAGCCATTTTTCCGCCCATTCGTTTTTTTATGCATTTTGAAGTGCGCGCAATCCGGTGTCACTCAGCTCGAGCGTCTAGCTTTGGCTAATACATAGGCGCCATTTTGCCGCCCAAGTCACGCACCGAGTGCGCGAGAGGGTCACGCACTGGCACATTCAGGGGAACAATGGATGTCTTCACCCTGAGACAGACAGACATGTAGGCACCCTAAGTTGGCACGACACGTTGCGCCATCTAGCGACTGAAAAAATAAAACAACTTGGATAGTCCAGGACGGCCTGGGTCGCGAGGACTGTGGGCGGGCGCATTTAGAAACCACGTGTGAACGTGGCATTTTGGATCGGCGTGAGCCTTTTTGCAACTGTTTTTTCATAAAATTAAGTCTCAACTTCACGTCTCTATGACCTTTCCGGGTTCCTGTGACATCTCCCCTAAGCCTAGAGTTTTCCCCAAAAATAAACGCCGCTACTGCTGCGTGAAAGACTGCCACGGTCGTGCAGGTGACCCAAGCGTCAGACTTTACCGCTTCCCTTTAAGACCTTGGGAAGCGACACGGCGACAAAGTGGATTACTGCAGTGCGATGCATCAAGTAAGTGAATTTTACATTAATTGTTGAAGTGAACGAAAATAGATGTGCAGGCTTGGAAAGTGGTCTGACAGACTCCTTTTGCAAAGTAACGTATTTATACTAGTTTTTTACGAGTCTCTGAGACAACCATTTAGAGAAATACAGTAGGAAAAATTGGGCCGATTGTTGCTTCGCTTTGACGTCGAGAATCAGGCGATCAGGTCTTCAAGCGAGATGCCCTTCGACCTGTTCCCGGCACTCGTAGTTGTAGGCGTGCATTTGGTTGCGACCGCGCGCGCCGTTCGGCACGCGCGGTTGCAACCAAAACCTTTTAAGCATGCAAGTTTTAAATAATGGATTTTCGTAGAACAAATTTTTGTTTGCTTCGGCTACCAAATTTAATGCTGAGTCTGGTAACAAATGTGACGGCGTGCGGAAAACAGGATGCTCACTTTTTTTCTGGGAAAAGCTCATGCGAAGCGTAAGTATCCTTCTCATATCCTGTCGCCAGACTTGTGCACTGTTCTCTAGCACGGAGAGTTTGGTTCTAATTACCCACATTTTATTCTAGTGTCGTGGGGGCGCCGGGAGAAGAAGAGGACGGTCGAGCGAGGCGCGAGCGGGGGCCAGCCGGCGAGGAAAGAGGAAGAGCGTGCTGCACGAGGCTGGGGCCGGGCAGGAACGATAGAGCCGTTCTGGCTGGTCCGGCCCATGTCGGTCCCAGGAGCGTTCCACCAGCGAGCTTCGGATCAGGACCAGCGGAAACGGCGAGCCTGGCCTTATCGGCCTAGTCCATGACGGTCCAGGAGTGGTTCTGCAGCGAAACTCTAGCTGTGATAGCCCGGAACAGCTAGCGTACGCAGTGCGTGGGAAGGACGATCCGCAGGCGTGGACACGGACTCCGACTGCCAGCTATGAACGACGGGCGACAACTAGGGTCGGCGGGTCCGGACTGCCGGCTCTCGAAGACGGGCAACCGGGAAGTACAGTAAACCTATTCGCTGCCTTCTCGTTGCGTTGTGTCACTTCCTGAGAGACGAGCGAATCACAGACCGATCGGGCGGCGATTATTATAGAGCGACGCCGCAAGCGCACGAAGACAGTTCAAACAGGTGTCCAAATGACAGCTTCAGATTATGCTCTCAACACTTGGACCTATCAAGGCTCCCGATGGTCTTAAAAAACCGCATAAAATAAAAAGGGACATGGCGCGCACGTGCACACGGGGACTGCAGAAATCGGGTTCGCCGCCGCTCGCCACGGCCGGACGGGCAGACTAGCCACTGGCCGACCCATTAAGAGAGACCCCTCCGCTTGTGGCGCCG
Organism: Ixodes scapularis; assembly: GCF_016920785.2. Classification (NCBI taxonomy): domain Eukaryota; kingdom Metazoa; phylum Arthropoda; class Arachnida; order Ixodida; family Ixodidae; genus Ixodes; species Ixodes scapularis. The sequence continues at coordinate 85,417,251 of NW_024609879.1, forward strand.
AATGCAGCACTCTCGTGGCGCCGCCTGGCCATTGCTGGCTGGCTGTCCTGCACTTGCGCCATCTTGCCCCAAACAACACTTAAAAGCATGATATCGCACAATGTGAAAGACCTCACTCGAAGCTTCGATCGATCATGACACCGCCTTTGTCGCACTTCCTGAGTGATGACTCATTGCGAAAGGTACGTTGAGGTGCGCGGAGAAATGAAATTCCGGGTGCTGATGAGGATCATGCGAGTCATTTAATTTTATTGCAGCTGTGCGAACGTTATAGTTGACGCAATCATAACATTTTGTGCCCACTGACACCAACTTGACAACAGGAACCGAAATACACCCGAACCTTTCTATGCCACAGAGAGAGGAGCGCTAGCCGTTTGGAGCGCTTCCCCAACTCCGACGTTACCGCGCCGCCTCGAGGCGCCGTCAGTCCGTTGGCGTCTCGCAGTCTGCCGTGAAGCGAAGAGCGAACGCCGAGGAGAGACGAAAGCGACCCCCCCCCCCCCCCCCTTCCTCATACCCCCTCTGCCCTCTACAGCTGGTTGAGACATTGCGGAGGGCGCTGGCAAGGAGGAGCCTGCAAGAACAAGCACCCCCCCCCCCCCCCCCCTCCTCCGCCCTCGACAGGAACCGGCGCGTTCACATGGCGAAGGAGCAGGCGAGCGACACCCAAACCAACTCTGAAGGCCCTAACCCCACGCAGTACTTGCGAAGCTAGAGTCTCCTCGCCCACCAAGACGGCCCCGGAGCTCACGTGACCAACCCAGCTATGAATATACCAGCGCTCACCGCGACTCATCATGGCCATGGTCCTCAGGCTCACGCCATCACGCAGACTAATGCGATCACCGGACTCATATCCACCCAAAGACTCACGTCTTGATTCAGGCTCATGCTCATGAGCCTCGAAACTCACAATCACACTCAAGATACCTCAAAACTCACACTCATGAGTACTTCACTTAGCGCTCAAGCTCACACTCACACTCAAGAGTTTTAAGAACTAACAATCACACTCACGGTCAAACTCACGTTCATGAGTTCGCAGGGCTCACACTCGCACTCACACTCATTAGTTCTCTGAACTCGCAATCACACTCGCGATCAGACTCACGCTCATCAGTTCTCAGGACTCACGCTCACACTCACACTCATAAGTTCACGTACCTCACGATCACACTCACACTCACAATCACAATTTTTCGAGACTCGCGGCCTCACTCACGATCACCTCAAATCTGATGGTGAGCGTGAGTGATCGTGAGTGATCGCACTCATGAGTGAGAATGCCGAGGTATGGCTGTCAGCTTGAAAGCTCCGCAGGTGCACGCGGCGGAGCCGGGGACGGAGTTTCCCGGGTTGTTGACGTCATGACATCCGTCCGCGGAGTTCTCCTTCGTGTGGATACCCCTTAAACATCCGTCGGTGACGAAAATACAAAATCGGTTAAAACCGAAAAACACCGGTGGTTGGATATTTTCGCCCCGGTTAAAACCGAAAAACACCGGTCGTTGCACTTTTCCGACCTAGCGAAAAGTGCAACGACTTAGTTCGTCAAACGTGTTATCTCGTGGATCCTGCATTCTTTCAGTGTCTATACATGGCTTGCACGTGGCGTCAGTCCGCCCTCCTTTCTGGGGGTGAAAAGCGTCCAGTTAACGCAGTGAAAGCTAAGCTCTCACACGCCTTTCCCCCATTGTGTCGCCCATGGCCCCCTTTTGTGGAAAAATTAACGCAGCGGAGGTATACGCTCTCAGGTGCCTTTTCCCCATTGTGTCTGGCCAAGTAATGTCGGTGCAAGCCATGTATTCAGAGGCTGCAGTGGTTCCTGGAAGAGAATGCCAACGTCCGTGTCGTACAGGGCTACTGAACTTTCAGAACTGAGATGCGCTCCTTGTTATCTGTTTAGTTTCTATGGGCTTTTGGGGAAACGGAAAAAGGGTTTTGTTGGCGGGGGAGTTTTTCGCTGTATATAAAAGAGCCGTTCTGTAAAAAAATTTGCAGACGTGTTTGAGAAGGCGCGTCCGTCCCGCGTCTGCGGGTTCTCTCAACGCGAGACTTGCTTCCTTTCGTCGTCACGCGGAATAGAAGGCCACCAGGATGGGAAGTAAGCGGAAAGCTCAGGATGACTACGCTACAGATTTCATGGATGAATTGTCGTTCTGGTTCCGCGTGCCAATTGTTAATCTGTGCATAAACGTGGAGCTGCCAGAGGGATGTGTGCCTTATGAAAGTATCTATCGGCTGGTCCTCCGAGACGAGAGCTAGCTGAGTGACCTAGAATCAGAGTTTCTTTGTTACCGCCAGTATGCTGTGACTAGCACCGTTGATCCAGTGTTATTTTGGAAACTTCATTTACCTGACTGGAGTCTACTGACCCAAGCCTGGCTGGACATTTTGGGATTTCCTGTGTCCAGCGAAAATGTGGAGCGTGTGTTTTTAAAATTGCGGGTTGTGAACCGCAAGGAACGTGCTACCATGATGAATGCAAACCTCTCGAAGTATGCATGTATCCACTATAATAACCAAGTGTGAGAAATATATGCTTTCTCGAGAAGTGTATGAAATATGTTAATAAAATTAGAACTCTCTGTCTGTGATCAATTGCATTTTTTTCCACCGATATATAATCACCGATTTTAGCCTCGTCGTGAGACGTTCCACCGAAATACACCGGTGTTTCGAAAATAAATAAACACCGAAAAACATCCGCCGATTTTTCTCACAAATAAACACCGGAAAGTACACACCCTAGTTATAAACGACAAAGATCCGTCCTAAGCTGCATTCGCGCAAAGTACAAAAATCGTTGCAGTAAACCTTAAAAAGCCCCTGAAAAAAACTGTTTTACAGCGGAGCTGTTGGTTAGTCTTCCCAGGATCGTGTCCCCCGCAAAGAAATGTCGACACAACACTCTGGACACCTACCGCCATCTATGAGCGACGGCGGTAAGCCAACTATCTGGTTGCCGCTGTCGCTCATAGATGGCGGCAGCCTTTCCACTCTGGCTTGCCAACTTGCGGTCGGCCATTACTTTCCATTGTACAGCTCCGCTGGGCTTTATTCTTTACCGGAGTGGAAAGACTGAAAGTTTTTTTTTTTTAACAATTTAATTGGGCAACGCGTGTCAAAAAAAAGTTAAGCGAAAAAATGTTTAGAGCAATATTGACGGCGAGAGATTTATTTGAAATTCTGCGCGCAAAGTCCATGACGTCACGGAATGATCATTCGCTCTTTCCACCTCAACGTGAAGACGAAGACGATCCACATCGCCTCTACGCGTCCGAAATGCGGAGAGAGAGCACAAGTGGAAAGGAGGCGACTACCGACTAAATCGCGTCCTCGCGCCGTCAATATTCTATAAAAAAAAACTTTTTTCGAGTAATACATATATATATATATATATATATATATATATATTTGTTTTTACACGTTTGTCCCAACCAAACTGCTTAAAAACATTCTTTTTCTTTCAGGGACCCTTTAATGGTTCTTTCCGTATGGGATCTGGCACCTCATCTCGGAGTTTGCGGACCCAAAGCGTTCCTGTTTCGTAGATAACTTTCCCATATTCCAGGAGAGCATACGCCCGCCTTCGAGGTTTCGTCTTCCTCGTAGTGACGCTAATTCGATGTAAATTATATTTTAACGATCGAAGGCCCGGGCTGTGCGCTAACAAAGTTTGATCGACCAGGGTAAGGATCGTAACGGGGTTGGGTTATTATTCTAGATTAGATTGCGCCTCAGTTCGACTCACTACAAAACCATAAAAAAAGGAGGAAACTCAGAACGGAGGAAATTTTTAGCGGCTCAGTTTAGCTTACCTTAAGGGAGTTTTAAGGACTGCGCTCTTGCGCACATCTGTGGGAGTTTTAAACCTCGAGTTATAAAACTTTGTGGATAGGAATGATAGTTTTTTTTTTTTTTTTGTTTTCTTCTTAGATTTTAGGATTACACAGTTCTAGCATAATCCAACCGATAGACTCTTTTTGAACGTGCGCGCCGTCCAGTGCTCAGAGGCCGCCTCCTTTCTTGCCAGGCACCCACCAAAATATAGCAGCCGTCAGCATTGTTTGATGGATTAAAAAAAAAATGGTCTACTGTTTTATTGTTTCAGAACTTGATTGTCTTAAATCTAAAAACACAGTAATAAAATTGGCAGACTGTTTAATACGCATTCATCTAGGAAATATTTAATTTTATCTTTAAAAATAAAAGTTTTGTAGATTGAATTTTCCTTCTCAAACCAGACTACAATATTTGTTTCAAATTATTTAAAGGCGAAAACAATGGAATGATTTGTCCAGAGGTTTATATACGGGCAAGTTTAACATGCAATCTTACGAATTGAATTTTCACATTTTATTTTGGGTATATGAGGGGCTGCTAAAAGCAAACCCCCCCCCCCCCCTCCTTTAAAAATAAATCGGATGAATGGATGAATAGATGAATACGGATAAAATTGTTTCATATGGCGGCGTCTTGCCCCACCTATCCAGTGCTTTTCTACATAAAGCCGGGATTACACTGCGTATAGACCTTTTCCCCAAGGGCGCCGCCATCTTGAATGTCGTCACTTCTGGTATGGGCGAAAACACTGTTCTGCCGCGTATCAACGCCAATACAAGACATTTAGGATATAAGCGTAACCATCACAAATTCTCGTTTTGTCTCCCCCCCCCCCCCTTTTTTTTTTTTTTTTTGCTTTTTACAATTTGCAATGTTTAATTTTTTTTTTTTTTTTAGCGCCTATACCGGATACGTTTATTAGGCGGCTGGAGACGAGAGTAAACTAAAATGGTCTACTGTAGATTAAACTAGAGTTAGGGGCGTCGCGAACTTTTGTGAAACCTCAAGTTTGACCTTCAAACTTTCACGGAAGTTCGAGGAAGTTCCACTTATGAACGGTGCTGCCCAGCTTTTACACTAATATTTAAAATTTTGCGCAAAAAAAAATAAAAAAACAGTTTATTTTTTATTTCATAAAATGGTCAAATGTTTACACTTTAAGAAAGCTAAGATATGCACTTTTAATGCTTTCGTTAGTTAGTAATGGGAACCAGTGATTCCAATACACCCTACAATATTTCACTTTTCCTCTGCCAGGTAAAGTAAGCTTTTCTTTTCTTTTTTTTTTTTTTTTTGTTCGCGAATGGTCACAAAATTGAACTTTAGTCGAATCTTTGTTGAACGCCAAGTTGAAATTTCGAAAAAGTCGAACTCGAGTTCGTTAAAATAGGAATTGTTGTGTTCCACAACTTTTAAAAATTCAACATGCTCATTAACATATGTTAAAATTCATTGCGATATGCTCCTGTCCTGACCGTTTTGTGTTCGTATCAAAATCATTATTTCAGCACACTCGTCACCGAACAGGCGCACGGAAAATCCCGTAGAATCTCTCCCCGTCTCTTCCGCCACCTTGGAACTACCGCCCTGCCATCTCTAGGACGTTAGAGTTGCGAATGCGAAGCGGCAGTGATCAAGTGGCCGTGGTTAAACACAGCTGTTTCGAGAGCAGGGATGGATGCATACTTGGAAAGGTATGCACGGAGCACCCACACACTCGCGAGCGCATCTAGAAACAGACAGGAGAAAACGCCAAAACGCATGGGAAACCACTGTCGCTCGGCGCACCCCCGATTTCCGATTGGCTTAGTAGACCTTTCAAAATCCCGTCGCCCAACATTGACGGTCACCATTTTCGCAGGGGGGGGGGGGGGGGGGGGGGGATGTTGATATTCCTCACCGCCTGGTGATAGTCACGAAATTGCAGAGGGTAAGCAAGTTGGCAAGGGAAAGAAATCGTACTTTCGGTTCCTAATTTGTAGGCTAGGTGGCGCAAGCTACCGCCCGTTATTAAGCGTAGTGCCGTTAGCATCCATCCATTTCTTATGGGGTACGAAGCGTGTGATTGCACGCGTGCTCCGATGACGCAACCGAATCGTATACTTAATCAAAATGACGTGCTTCGCGAGCCTCTCGCTGGAAGTCGCGGTTCGAGGGGCGTCTTCTTTCGTGCAAGACTAAGCTCGTCGAAGCGATGGACGGCAGTATGACGCTGCGAGTTATCCGAGACCAATCCAATACCGTTTGAGTGCCAAGGGATCTTCGGAAGAAGCACAGGGATGCGCGGAAGCGTATAGTCCCGTCGTGGTAGACTATCGCAGTGCTCGATCGGCTCGAACGGCTTCTATAGCATCCATTGCGGCCCATAAGGTGAAACCGGATAAAGTGAATAATCTTCTGGTTCCTTGCGTGACGAATATCTGGGTGCTATCTATAGAGGAGGTCGAACGAAAGAGACGGTGGTATGCTAACGTGAGCGCCACGTCCGCTTCCGAGAGTTTGCGTGCGTCAAAATAGGCCGCGGTGTGGCGCGGGGCACGTTGCAAAATCGCCTTGGCAGTTATTAGCTCTCCCTGAGGAATGCGCTCGACGGTCGAGCCGCTCGAAACGAGATTAAGGCTCGAGCCGTACGCGTGTTCCTGCGGTTAGGGGAATGGATTGACAGCCTCTTTTGATGGAGGTAAAGGATCTAAAAAAAAAAAAAGGAAAAACCGTTGGGAAGCATTTCGAAAGCGAGATGATAAAACCTGGAATGCGCGTGCAAAAACGAAAAACTTACTAAAAAATAATATATTACGAAAGTCGGAACCTAATAAAATAGTTCCACATCATTTTCATTACGCGTGGACCTTTTACTTTGTACAGAAATGGCAAATGTGCCTAGAACAAAGCTATATTCTGAGCATTAAAGTGACAATTTGGGCAAGGTGCTTCATGTTCACGTAGGTAAGCGCCGAAAAACACTGCGATCATGAAATAAAATATTTGGAGTTTTGCAAAAATAACGTCGGAAGTTTACGTGTGTGTGTGTGTGTCAGTGCGTGTATGTTTCGATTGACGTACAATTTTCGGTTGTTTTTTTTTTGTTTACCTAAACACGAACTTACCTAAGAAAAATAAAGAAACAATATAACGGGTTGGGTATTAAAGGTGCCGCGTGGATGATGAAATAAAAATGACGACCGCATACAGTGCGAATTTATGGTGCTTTGTTTGCACTTTGGTTGAGGTTCAAAAGAAATGGAGGCTTTTGTACCGTTATTCAAGAGCCGGAATTTGTATGAACCCGAAACTTGAGAAAAATAAAAAAATAAAAACACTCGAGGTACACCTAAGCACTTCTTATGAGTTGTGAATGCGAAAGCATGCAAGCCGCTCGTCCGCTCCCTTTTTTGTCTGCTGCGTACTTTTCGTTGCCGGTCAGCGCGCGTGCTACCCTGGGCACGCTGACCCTGGACGCTCCGTGCTAACGGCGCACTGATGGACACGCAGCGCCATGGGGTGAGCGGTCGTGAAAGCTGACGAGCGCAGCAGCCAATGGGAGCCCCGTCGACGCGTGCCAGCCAATGGAACCTTTGGGATCGGGGAAACTAGGTGCCGTTTTCGTGCTTCAAACTGATGACGTCAGCTTGCTCCATGAAACAGTTAATGCTTTCGCTTAAAAAAAATAATAATTTAATCGAGAATCTAAGCAGAAGGAAACTTTAATAAGACAAATGAATCACAGAGGCTCTTTGAAAATTCTATTCGGCAATAATGTTAATAAACAGGTACTAACAAATTGTTTACGTGAATTAAAAGACGTCAGAATCTAAGAACGAGCCCCAGAAGTTCATATTCTTCTTAGCCAGTGTATTTTAGACTCTGGGTCACGACTCCATGGGGGGTCGCGACAGATTCGGCCGATTAAACGCGAAGATGCTCGGCGGTGGCGTCGATAGAACGCTCCTCCTGTGTAGCATGGCTACCGTGTCCCACAAAGTGGTCGTTCAGTTTCTGCCCTATTGACGTTATAGAAGTGTAATGTTGTCGCCGGTCACGAACCTGACGGCGCCACGGCATCAATGATGAATGTAGCAGACACCACCATACTCAAATCTATCAGTCGACAAGCTCCACGGAAGAGCGACATTCGTGAAAACGGTTCTTCTCTGTTGCCTGGACGCGAGCAGGCACGGGCGGACAACTTTCTTAACGCCACGCGGCGTGAACGCCTCCACGGACAACGGAGAAAGACCGTTTTTGAACAATGCTCTTTGTGCGCCAACTTTTGCGCAAACTTAATGTTTGCCAGAAAGGAAAAGCAAAACACACAATACACACACACTTTCCGCCACAGGCAATGTGAATCTAACGTTCCACAAATTCTGCCGCCCCTGTCCATATACAGGGTGTCACAAAAGAAAATTTACACGGTCTTTTTTACCGCAAAAATAAACTAGGCATCGCCGAACGCTCATTCTCCGCTCAAAGGTAGAGCTAGAGGTCACAACCAGATGCCAAAGTTTCAGCCCGATCCGATAACTTCGTCAAAAGTTATGTGATTTTCTGAAAATTTTAATGAAAAAATGGCGGCCGACGGAGTTTTCAAACACATGGCGCTCTATGGCACCAGAAACCGAAAGCGGGCAAAAATGGGCTCCATTTTCCCATTGAAATTTTCAGAAAATCACTTATAACTTTCGATTAAGTTATCGGATCGGGCTGAAACTTTGGCATCTGGTTGTGACCTCTAGCTCTACCTTTGGGCGGAGAATGAGCGTTCGGCGATGCCTAGTTTATTTTGGCGGTAAAAAAGACCGTGTAAATTTTCGTTTGTGACACCCTGTAGAGCGGGCTGCTATAGCGTAGCCAACGCCACCGAGCGCACGTGGCACGAAAAGGCGACCGGCGTTCAATCTGACTTTTAATCTATTTGCGTTGGCAGGCACCTATCCTGCCGGAGGTCACTCTCGAGCTCGGCTGTCCTAGGAAGCTATAGGGAAACCTGAGAAGTCGCGACGAGAGAGACACTTGCGTTCTTTCCTGCTTTTTGTTTTTCCTGAACTTCCACGTTTACCCGCCAGGATCGCGGCATTCACGACAGTGTGTCACTCCGGCCTTTGTGGCTCCATTTTTTTGCGACTTGGGGGCAACTTTCGATGCAAGGGCGGCATAGGAAGCTAAACACACCAGTAGTAGACGCGTTTCAGTCACCGTATGTAATTGCGGCGTTCAATCTCCGCTCCAACGGACACTGCCACTTTATAAGGAAACGTCATTCCTGCCAGTATCTGTTGTTTCTTAATGCTGCTAAACCAGCTGATACACTAACTATTGAACGGACTTTCAGCATCAATTTTGTTTATGCACTTAAATCAAAACGCTTATGGTATGGCTAAAAACCGGGGAGGTCGCGAAGCTATATATATTTTACATTAGCTATCCCATGCCGGCGGCGTCTGTGATTACAAAAAACGCGAAAGAAATGGCTATTTTCTCATTGGCTGAGCAAAACGACTCTTAGATAGCCATTGGCGGGCGCTTCACGAGGACGCGCTCGGTAAAAGCGGGGGGAGGGGGTTGTTCACGCCAGTGCACCGCAGACGAAGTAAGGGAATTCAAGAACGACATTCATGCTTTCGTATTCACAATTCAGGGAAAGCGCTTAGGTGTGCTAAGCAGGTTTTTTTTATTATTATTTTAACGACTACAGTGTTTCTTTCTTTTGAAAAACTAAAACGGCAAAAAGAAAAACAAAAAAAACTATTACGTGCTTTAGGATTGGCAATCAGTGGCTACGTCGACAGCGTCATTAAAGCTTCATTTAGTTCAGGGTACGGTTATTAAGAACAGGGAATTTTCCTCGCAACCTTTACTTTTTGTTTTCGTGTCGCTCAAGCCCTTAACAAAATGCAAATAATTCAATGTGCGCAAGGAAAAGTTAATTGATTTTTAAGGGTAGGACTCTTCGTCCACTTTTTCTGCTAACATGCGTGCCACTGGCCCCATTTGTATTTTATCCCTTTTAATCCCTGGCTGTAAAGCTTGCGTGATTAAGGTCGCCGTTCATCGATTAGTATTTTAACAGCGATTAACGGGTCGCCTAATTTCTTCCGGGTAGCGTTCCGGTGAACGTTCCGGGAAGACTACACTGATGAAATCTGATGGCACGAATATTCCACCTCCAATCAAAGGCAAGTTACCAGTCTCCACTTCTACTAAAGTAAAACAAAAACATCGAACTGTATATACAAAAAAATAGCTATTGTGCGGGTTAATTGCTTCCGTGGAATATTCCAGTCAAAGTACAAAACTCAACAATACAAAACGGCACAGCGGAGAACGTGACCTCGCGCATAAACAGTCACTCTAGCAATGCGTAGAGTAATTAAAAGGCGGAGTCATACGGTTGCGCTAGAGTAGCACTATGTATGCTAGCTGGATACACTATAGAAAAACCGTATAGGCTCCTCAAGCGGAGTATTCGCGACTCCAGCGAAACCGACAGCACATAGTGGCTGAGACAGAAAGCTGAGACAGCAGGTTCGCTCACCAGCCTTCTCGAGCAAATCGGATATTCGCAGCGCCTGGCGATCTAAAGACAAAGCCATGAAGTAGGTTCCAAAACACGCCATGAATATCGCCAATGTGCCAACGGAGCTGTTTACAAACCAGCCCGCCTTTGGCCACACGAGGCAAACGCCCAGTTCTCACACGAGGTGGCAGCACTGTGCAGAAACCGGATCTGCGTGAAGTAAAGCAACTGCGCATGCGCCATGTCGACAGCAGCGCCACCGCCGAGGCGTGACTTCAGAGCCGCGCGTTGGTCTATATGCGGTTACTTCAGCGAGACCGAGCGCTCCGCTGGTCTTTTCCGTTTTGTTGAGCACTGTTCGTATGCCGCCACTGTTAGAGCTGAGGTTAGAACCTCTGACAAAGAAAGATAGGGCAGGGCGTCTTTTTTGTACGGCCGGCGTCCCGCGGGCGGGCGCTCGTTGCCATTCCTCGTTATTAACCGTGCCATAGCCTCCTTTATTTTATAAAGCCGGTCCAAACGCGAAACGTGAACGATATAACGGGGAACAGGTCAGAGAAGGGGGCGTGCGCAGGGGCTCTCTCCGGTAGCGCCAAACAATGCCCCAGCGGGGAACTCCGGAAGCACAAACGCGCTCCTTTTCGTTTATTTTTCTTTCCTTCGTTTTTTTTTTTTTTTTTTTCTTTTAAGGAGAACATTTTGCGTCAACTTTTCTCTCTTCCGCCTTTCCTCTGTTTCTGCACGCGCCGATAGCCTCCTTTCATTTTTTTTTTACCCCGTTGCAGTTTGTTGTTTTGCGGAGAGGCCACCACAGGTATTGTTGGCGCAGGCTGAAGGGTTGCCCCAGAACTGGATCTGCGCTTCCCCATAGGTAAGCGTACCGCGCTACTCATAGCCCTCTTTCCAGAGGCCACGCGTCCAATGGCTCCGTCGTGGAATTGACAGGCTCTTTAGAATAAAGGGGCTACGAACGTGCTTTGGCTTCGCGAACACGCTCGAGGCTGAAAATACGCCGAAACATTAGTGAAGGTGAGAAGCGTGTGCTGGAGGTGGGACTACTGAAACTCCTCCACGCCGCTCTCATTCTGTCTGTGATTATAAAAGGATAACCGAGAATCGTGGGCAACGTTGTCGAGCGTAGCGTCGTTGTCGTAGTGCTCCGACGCGCCTTCGTTTAACCTTTCCTTCGCTCCAGTGAGCGCAAGCGAGTGCGACGCAAGACGCACTCGCGCTTTACAGTGCCGAGTTGCAGCAGCGTGAAAACTACACCCACCTCCACAACGTCGCACAAGAAAACAAAACAAAAAATTAAAGACGTTTACAACTCCCTGTGATGCCGAATTAGAGCGCAGCTCTTGAGGAGGGGGAGAAGACTGTGTGGAGAGGAGGATATACCCCTCCTTCTTCTCCGTACCCTTTCCTTCCTCTCCTTCTCCTCTCTCCCCCTCCTCCTTCGGCAGCTTCACGTGAAGGTCACGTCGTGACCTTCATGTGACCTTCACTGTGAAAATCGTAACCTTCACAAGTGACCTTCGTGACGTCACTCGTGACCCTCGTGATGACACACGTGACCCTCGTGATGTCACATGTGACGTCACGTGGGACGTCATTATGGTAAACATCTCATAATGCAACGCGCGGTTACACCAACGGTGACGGCGACGCCACTCAAGCCGTAAACGGGCGCCTAAGAGCTGCATTCTAAAAAAAAAAACAATTTCACTGTTTACGAGAGCCGCATTTAACGCGTGCTACAAGGTTGTAAGTTGAGTCATAGCCTCCTCTATACTCACAAAGCCTGGCAGTTCGACGACGGAACCATAGAGTGCCCGGTCGCAGATTTGGAGCGCGAGGATCTGGTAGCACAGAGCATCAAAGAGCCATTTCTCGGGAAACCTGGACGTCAGCGCACAGCTTTTGCAGCGGCGAGGACCTGAAACACACTTTTTTGTACGGGTGAAGTGTGTTTCGGCGCCTCGCCACAGCGGGGCGCCGGTCACGTGGTTCTCCTCTCATCCGTTGTCTGCCGCTCCCCCTTTTCCATTTCGGCGGCCGCTTCTCATAGTGATCTGCCAAGCTTTGTCATTATCTAGGAGGCTGTGGTTGAGTATATCGTTGATGTTCGTTGAACGTGACGGATAAACAAAAGCGCGAGTGTGTTCTGCGTTCGTTCCTCGTGCCCCGTCCTTTTGAGTGCTGTTCTATCATCGTGTCTACACGTGCTAAATCGCATTTCAGCCAGAGCGCATTCGCAACTACAGCGAGGAGAAAACAACTCGCCGAAAACGCCCGAACACAGCAATGAAACGCAGCCCGAGACGCTTCTAAAGTACTGATCGGCGAAAGCTTGCACAGCAAACTCCCAGGGCTTGTACATCGTTGTAGCAGTGTCGCCATTTCTCAAGTGCATACCGACTTCTCGCTGTATACGCATTCACAACAAGCGTTTTGCGTTTTTTTTTTTATATCTCATGTAAGCCTTCGCGAGAATCCAAACTACTTTTTCATGCTTCTTGAAGCGAAAACGATTACTCCAGGAGCGTCGGCCATACAGAACCACTCCGACTTTAGGCGTCGTTCTGAATGGGAGATTTTCACGCGTCCCTTCCTTCTCTTCCAGACCGCAGTGGCGAGTCGCCAGACGGTCTGAAGGGCGCCTTACAGGCGCACATCGGTCACGTATAAGACTCCAATCTCGTTCAATTTCCGCGGCGAGAGGAGGCTCGTCGCCAAGCCCGCCATTCGCTTCTCGTCAATGGCAGCTGCTTGGGGTGACTGAACTCTGTTTTCTGCAGGACGGCCGAGAGCCCTCGGCACGGGGCGCTCGGCTATGATATAGATTACTCTAACACTCTTTAACATGGATTGTGACGAAACCTTCCTTTTAACAATGTTTACTACGTATGATTCGTCTAAGGAATACATCAAGGCAGGCGTGCATCATGCATGTCGTGAGCGAAGGCATATATAAGTGCTTATACGTTCTATATATGTTCTCATATAGGGTGTCCTGACAAGAAACGCGAGATTTAATTAGGAAGAATATATAATTGTCGATTAATTCAACAAAGTACCGGTGATCATTTTCTTCTCAGTCATATGACGCACGGCTTGAAAAAATCAAAGGGACCATGAAATCCTTTTTCAACTTTTTCTTTCTTAGCTTTAATCCTCAACTCAAAAGTGAAATGCGATATCACGTGTTCGTGCCGTGCTTAGGGTTCGGAGGCAATGAATCCAAGCTTCCGCGCATGGCCAGAAATTTGCGACAGGCACTTCTAGTTCACTTATCTGTCTCCACGTGGCGTATTCACCTTTAAGTTTTACGCCATGTGCAAATGGCCGCCGGAGTGGAGCGTGTGCCGAGTTAAAAAAATAAAAAAAACAGCAACAGTAACTTTAAAGATAAAATTTAAAAAAAAGAGATGAGATCATGAGTGTTCTGCGGTTGCAACCTACAGATAACTTTATCATTCTCCCTTACCATTTCATAGCGATACTGCGATCTAAAGAAGAACATCAGAACTTCTAAACCATTTCCCACAAGCCATCGCACGCATTTATATGGTTCTAATAGTTGACTTGGCGTGAGATGAAGTAAGATTAGGGTGACCACCCGTCCCGCCACTCGCGGGACTGTCCCGCATTGAGGACCCGTGTCCCGCGTCCTGCAAGAAATTCCCAAATCTTCAAAATGTCCCGCATTTTATACCGTCGTAAACTTCACTCCGCAACTCATGGTGCTGCCGAACAACGGGGCACGGGGAAGCGCGGGGATCGCTGGTATCGTCTCAATCGCAATGGTACGCTGTATCGAAGCATTGCGGTAAGCGACCGTCCTTCTTGCAGTAAAACCGACGCGCATGCTCTGTTGGGCCTCTCCCCATGGTGGCAAAATATTGTAAAAAACTTGCTCGCCAAAGTTTCCAATATAAGATACTGTAATTATTTTCAAATCGCTCTGTCAATGCGAAAGGGTTGCCGCTGATTATTTTTTTTTAATGAAGACAGCTACACAAGGCAAAAAGCCTGCAACTCACAACGGTCGAAAAAGAACATAATGTTAAAAATTTGTGTAGGACCATGTTGATAAAAGTAAGCGTTGACAGGAAACAATAAGCCGAAAAAGATTTACTTTTTCTTATTTCCATTTGTTGCATTGAGTTCTTCTACAGTCGATTTTTGTGTTTTCAACTTTGACACATCTAATAACACATTTGGCATAAAAATATATCACTGGGAGTGCAAAATATTTGAGCTTAAATGCTGAAATACAATTAGCAGGTGTATAAACAGCACAGGAGATTAAATTTGTTAACAAACTCTCGGTTCGTCCTGTGTGTGCTAAAAAATCCCCCCCCCCCCCCCCCCCTCCCTGTCCCGCGTGTCCCGCATTTCGCTAGCAGGAAGGTGGTCACCCTAAGAAAGATACCTTCAGATATAACTGTGTTGTGCGTGAGTGAGGCATAAAACGTATGCTTTTATTAGTGGTTCATTCCGTACAGGACATATCTAAGGATGGACTGTCAGCTTATGTATTTCAGGCAAATGATTTTTTTTACGCGTTGAAGTATATCCACTTTACGCCCGGTGCAATGTTGTCAACAATAATAAAAAAAAAATCGGATAGATTTAGAACGAAAATTGAACGTTGAATGAGGCGAAATCGTGCCCACGTACATAAAGAGGCATCGGCGACGGAAGGGTGACTGACCCGAAGCAGGGCATTATCGCTACTTTCATACACGCAGCACGTTCAGGAATGTTCTGAACAAGAACCCTCGACAGACAGTCGAGAATGGGCTGAAATTTCTTAGAAGAGTACAAAATTACTAATATGAGAATCCGGGCATGGCGGGATTCGAACCCTATTCCTCTGTGCTACAGCCGCATGCGTACCAAGCTTGTCACGCACCCGCGGCAGTCGGCTATACTTTGTTTCACCTTGAAGTCCAGATGCAGCCGACGCTACGAGCTGATGGTACCAATCAAATAACGTCAAAAGTACATCATCATCATGTTCGTCGTGCTTGTGTACATTATATCTTCGCTGTACCAAGCATAAATAAAGAAACGTCCAAAGCTATCGTTTATGGGGCATCTACACCACCACCGAATGTGCTACAATAATGAATTTATTACATTTAGATCATGTATACTTGGCTGTTTATGTTTGGCTCTCCTCATCGCTTCCAAAAATTTATTAGGGCTACACTAAAACAGTATAATCGCCTAAGTTATACGGCCAGGGCGACATTATATCTAATTGTCGAGATAAGCTGAATAATCAACTAAAATTTGTTGTATGGTTTTATTTAGTAAAAATAAGCACACTGTTCTAGTTAGAAAGTTGCTGGGCGTCATTGAGAACCATTAAATTAATAAATTTCAAAAATAATCGCAGCACGTGGGAAACGTGGTAGTACGCTAAACTTACCATTTGTGTAACAATGCGCAAGGCTGCCAAATCATCAAAAATCAACGCATATCGAGTAGCGTTGTCTCAAGGTGGTGATGGTTCGGGTGTTTTTACGTATTCGTTTATCTTTTGAAATTTGAGCATCCGTGCTTCGCCAGGGAACTTTTTTCAGGACAATCCAGTCCCCAACTCAAGCTGAAATATAACATTTAGAACCCTCAAGCACATCCTAATATTTTGGCAGGCTTAAAAATGAGTCCTTCTTTAGAGAACCGGCCTCGAAATGAGGATGGTTCGGCAGTTTTTACGCATTCGTTCAACTTTTGAACTTTCAGCACCAGCGCCTCGCCAGGGATTGAAAATTGGGCATCCGCGCTTCGCCAGGGAATTTTTTCCGGACAACCCAATTCCCGACTAAAGGCGTACTAAAAATATCGAGCCCTCCAGGTCATTCTGGTATTATGAAAAATCAGTCTTGGACGTAGCTCAACTACTCTACTCAAACTACTGTAGTTTAACTACTTTTCCGAGTAACTTGGTAACTTTCAATTACAACTTGATTTGGGTAATTAGTAGTTTAATTTAACTACGTTTTTCAGGTAACTTCTACTCGAACTACTAACTACTTCCGAAATCTATCGCTAATTTTGCTCATCACAAAGGTTTGAGCGCAGAAATAAACAAGACGCCAGCAGATGAAGTGGCATTCCGGAGCAAGGGGCCCCCAACTGCACCAAAGGCGTCCTTGGGCCAAGGTGGTGACGAGCAGCCAAAACATAACACCGGCGCGCACGAACGCAGGCAAAGATGCTCAAGCCTTGGTCGGATATTGACCTAATCCGGTAATGCACGCAGGCGCCCGCCTCAAGCTGCAACCGTGAAAGACGGGGACACTCCCAGGGTTATTGTTGTTTTCATGTTGTCTGCCTTTATTGACCTCTGCCTCAAGCAGTTTGGACGTTCCACGGAGAGCGACACTGAATGACCTCGCAGCTGGGCGCCTGTAGGGAGCGCACATGAAGGCACTCTAGGCGCCCGTTCCCATGGTCGCCTTGTCGTCAGCGCGTGCTCCCTTGCGAAGCCGGACTCCCCCGCGCACAAACGCAGACACGGATAACCCGTTCATGGGAGCACGTTCCCGCTTCCAGCTGCAACTGTACAAGCGACGATGCTTGTTCACGTAGTTCGACTACGCGTCCTTCCGACTTTCCACGCTAAGGGGACTGAAAACGATTTACTTGTCAGGCGTGTCAGGCGCGTCAAGATACCGTAGTCGCCGGCGAGGATTGCGAGTCACCCGTGGGAGATCCTTTAGTTGGACCCGACATCAGCGGCGTAATATACTTCGTTTTATCTTCTGTCAAACCAAAGCAATTTTTTTTTTCTTTTCAGTAGCGTAGCACTGCACAGTCGTCCGAATGATCTCATCGTCGTGGCGCGAGACTTGAACCCTTGACGGTCAGATGCACTCGCTCAGCGTACTCTCCGAACGTCGTGGGATAAAGAAGGGCCATTCATAAGAATCTCAACTTACCGAAGAAAAAAGAAAAAGCACGAGATTTTCTTATAAAAGACCCTCTAGCCTTGGCAAACCTCAGATGTTTCGTCCCGGACACCCAAGATGCCGACACTCGCTTACCCGACCCTGCACAGCCTCTCTCAAATTCAACGCTGCCGTTCCATCCAGCGCGTCGATGGAACGCATTTTAGCCTGCCTGGGGGCGTCTTTAGGAGGAAAAGGGGAAAACTCCCGTATCAAGAACTTTGAAAGTCATTTGCTTCTGCGGGCGAGTAATCTATTTTGGTGAAAACGCAAGCCATTAAATGACTGCATTTATTTTAGGCTCGCTGGGTTTTTCACGGATCAAAATTGATGTTCATTTCGCTACCACAAAAATATAAAAAAGTAACTTCGAAAGTAACTTCAAAGTAACTCGCTACTTTTTTACAGTAGCTAGTATTTTACTCAATTACTATTACAAATGCGTAATTTCTACTCTATTCCAATTACTTTTGGCGTCGATACTCAGTAACTTAACTTAACTACCTTTTTTGAGTAATTTGTACATGTCTGTGAAAAATACATCAAAATTAATTATTCGTAAGAAAATCGGTCTCGAAGTATGGATGGTTCAACTGCTTTAGCGGATTTGATCATCTTTTGAATTTTGGACACCTACGGTTCATCAGGGAACTTAATGAGGACAACGCAGTCCCGAAATAAAGGCGGAATATAAAATGTAGAGCCCTCAAGCACATCCAGGTACTACGGCAATTACTTCAAAACGAGTCTTTTTTGAGAGATTCTTCGGTCTGAAAGTGGGGATGGTTCAAAATTTTTACACATTCGGATATTTTGTGAAATTTGGGCAACCGAGCCTGGTCAGGGAACGTTTTGAGGACAAATAAGTCTCCAACTAAAGGCGGAATATGAAATGTAAAGTCCTCGAGCACGTCCTGGTACATACTTAAAATGAGACCCTTTAGAGAAAACCGGTCTCAAATTTTGGTTGGGCCGGCCATTTTCACTCCTTCTCTCATCTTTTGAAATTCGAACACATGCGCCTCATCCAAGAACTTTTCCAAGTTGGCCGATTTTTTGACTGGAGATGAATTAAACACTTTATGGCTTTTGACTACAAGCGGCCGGTAGGGCAAATTCTCTAAAATGAGTCATCCTGGAGAATGCTTGTCTCGAAGTGAACATGGTTCGACTACTTTCAAGCATTCGTTCTTCATTTCAAATTTGGGCACCCGGACCTTGTCCGGGGACGTCTTCAAAACGACCTAGTTCTCAACTGGTGACGAAATATAAAATGTAAGGCCGCCAACTACAAGACGGTGCTAGTTCAAAACCCGAGGCTTCGACGCTCTTCGGGAGATGGGTAATCAAGTCAAATATTTCAATACGATCTTCTATCGATTTTTTAAATCTTTCACTGTTTGTGAGCAGGGCGCTTAGGATAGTTTAATGTAAACATTTAGAACGTGATTAAAATTTACTTTTCACATGGGAATGTTATGTTCACAAGAACAATCATCCTCTCATAAATTGGGTACTCACCGCAGTGCTTTCATTCCTTAACGAAAACTATTACTTTGTTATAATCACGTAAAATTAAGAATTGGCGAGAATATTGCCGACATTTTTTTTTTGTAATTTTAGATTATCATAATAGAAGACATCTATTTTGCTTGCTAGTTTAATAATGTCAGTAGTAGAATAGTGCGAATGATTGTACACGCCTAAACGAGAACGAATACACCTTATTTGGCCAATTGGTCTTAGAAACCCAAAGGAATAATTTTGAAAAAAATCAAATCGTACCCAGCAAATTATCGATCCTTCTTGTTTACTTCAGTCGTATGGAATAGTTTGTACTTTGTTATATTTTTTTAAATTGTGCTCGTTTAAAAATAGCTGTGTCTCAAAAACTTGCGTGAGGTGCCTTCGAAACATATGTTTCTTCAGATGAAATACACATCTTAGGCACTAGAAAAACTTACCACAATATAGGGGAGAAACTGCATTTAAGTTATACAATAATTACGAGGTTTTTATATACCCAAGAATAAACTATACACTTTGATTAACTTGGACAGTATCCGTTGTGGGAATACACCAAAATGTATATTCGACTGAGAAACCTGCCGTTTACACGTCATGATCTTGTAATTTGGGCACAAGAATAGCGGCACATGATAGAATGGAGTAGTATAGCATGACAAATTGCTCAAAGCGCAACATTTCGTTGTTATGGTCATATTTCTATAATAAATACATGGGCTTCAATCGAAACACTGCCGTGACCCGCTCAGAGATGGCGTAAGCATACGATGGCACACATCTCTGGGGATTGCTTTTTAAGCACACCATGAAACGTGTCCTTCTCAGGTGATGATAAGTGTCACCATGGCACTCATTGGTCACGACCGCGAATTCGAATATTCGTTGACGGATTGATTGTTGACAAGCGCATACGTCCGAGTGACGCAGTTCTTCTGTCCAATGCGTAAGCTGGGCTAGGCTGACGTGTGCTTGGGCACTGCGGATGCATCACTGTAAAGGCGGAGAGCCTTCGAAGGAAAGGAGCTACGAAATAGTCCGCTATATTTTAAAATTTTCGTGCCGAAAAGCAGGGCTTTTCACGTTTGTGCACCAGTATTATTTTGGCGCACTAAATGATATGCAATTAGTAAAATCCCGATTTATCCTACAGCAGAAAATTCATTTCATGGTCCCTCTAAGGATAACAAGTTAAGCAGTCGTTTCGAGGGTCAAAGAATAGTATTTTGTTTTATTGACGTCGCGTGACGTCATGGTATCACGTGACATCCGGACTTAAAACCGTTACGTCCCGTTGTCACGTGAACTGATGATGACTCCAGGTCACATGACGTCAATTTCCCGCCAAATGTTTCCGTTCTGTTTCCCGCCAAATGTTTCCGTTCACATTACGTTAATGTTCCCGCCAAATGCGTCCGTCTCGGACAGACGACGCATTTCTAAAAATAAAAGTTTTGCTAAAAAAAAAAAAAAAAAACATTTGAGGCCTTTTTTTTTTATTTAATAATTCTGTCAGGCCCATGAAGGCTTTTACAGGGGTAGAAATCAGAACGGTGAATCTAAAACGTACACTTTAACCGAAATAAATATAATAAGTAAACAGTCGCCCAATAAGAAACGCCAACAACATGCCACGGGAAATGAAATAATGGATCAGAAGGCATAACATATCAAGGAAGACAAAATAAGAAAAAATATAGTATATCTTTAGTTCGGTATGTAGTGCACCAACTCAGATTTAGTGCTGAACACGATTTTCGACAAATGTCCTCCACTACTCTGCCGACTCATACTTCCTTTCGGTACGAAGGCTTTCCTAGTCGTGTCATCTCACTCAAGGACAGCCACAACTATTTCTTGTTTTATTTTGTTCTTTAATTTCGTGTCTGTGCCTAGAAACAATTCATGAGCTTAAAGGGAAGCTTAAACACTTCTTAAAAAAAGAAAAACAAGCTAGGGGTGAATTCTGGCGTAATTGTTCTTCCGTGAATCTGAATATCACGTTGTTTTTCTGCGAAGGTGTAACCAAACGTCAGAAAACACGAAAAACCTCCGACCAGTCGTGACGTCATACTAGGACTTTTGGGCCACCAAGCGCGTGTCACTTGTGTGAGCAGAGCGTGCAATAGACCTATTGCTAAATTACCCTAGCATCGAGGACAATGCAGGGAATGACGTTCCACGCGCCACACGCGTACGCGTTTCCCTTAAAAATAGATTTGAAGGAAGACACCAAAATAACGCGTTGACCAACGCTCTTGCAAGATGCCACTGGTTTTAGGCATTTTCTTTACAAAAGTTACTACTGCTGACGCTAGCATGAGCAGCGCCCGTATCTACAGTCGCAGCATGCTCCTCGGTGCTTGGGTAATTTAGCAAAAGGTCTATTGCAAGCTTGCCAGGTCTATCCCCCGCACTGACACCAGTTATGAAGTCTCTTTCTGACCTTTAGCATTAATAGCAAAAGTGCGCATGTATACCTTTGACAGGCGCTGAAGATGCGCGAGAGAGGAGATTCTGACAACTCCTAATTCGATGTCACTCCCCGGGAAGGAGCTCTGGCTTCAGCTGTACTTTACATATTAATTTCTGCAGACTCCGTGCACCAAACTAAAAAAATAATCTCGATATTCGTGATCCCCGAGGCCAAATGAAGACGATTCAGGTGTTCTTGCTCAAATACAAAACCTCTTCAGTTTCCCTTTAAGGTGGAGATTCGACGTGTCGTCAGCGAAATCAAGCCACATGTACGCGAAAATGTCATTCAGAACTTTGTCAAACGAGGAAGAGTGTGGCAGCAGAGTCGGTGGGGACCAGGGTGTAAGATAGACAGGTGGGGAAACGAGAGCCAAATGAGCGACCGGATTGTGTACCCCTCGGTTTTCTCTTTTTCTGTGGCGCCATCTATGTGCAGCACCGCGAACTCTCACTCCAGGTGGGCGACCGGTGGCGACCGGCTAAACTGACGGACATGGTTTCTCGTGGATTTTCAATAAAGACTGTCGTGCTCTCGGTTTATTTTGCGCACTCTCCCATAAATTTCCATGCAAATTCGATTCCGATTTTTTTCCTCTCGCCGCAGCGCCATCTGTCGCAAATCGGGGGTGTCCCGCAAGCAGATGAGTACATAATCCGGTCACGGCGTGCGGTAGGCTTCTATGGGCCGTTTCCCCACCTACCTATCTTACACCCTGGTGGGGACTTTTGTCGGATATCGTTTGTCCCAATTATTCGCTGTCTGTGTACTTTATATTCGTATATAAATATCGACTCCTCGTAAATGATGCGGTTTTCTTTTCAATAAAATTATACCTCTCGCTTTTGCTAGGACACGCTATATGTTGATAATGCAATTAATGCAAAGGTGCAAGCGAGCTGAACAAGAATGACGATAATAATCCCTAGACAAGCAAATATTATCATCACCCTATTTGTGTTTATTGGACAAAGTTGGAAGCGTAGCTTTCTTAGTCTTAGTTCAGTCCCCACCCCTGGCCGTTCCAATCTGAATGAGCATCGTACCGGCGTGCAATCGAGTATCACCACTGCTCGATGCACGTGAAACACCACAGGCCAGCAGTGGTACTGCACTGGCTAAATTCCTCATCTACAGCTGAGAAACCAGACAAGCACTCCCCTCCTGGAAACATACAAAGCAATGATAGGTATCACATAACCTACCTATATACACAAGGTGCTTTATATTAATTTGGAAGATTTATTTTAACGAACCAATGAAAGTACAATAAAGCTGTCCACGCAGGTGAGTCGTACGGCCGGGGGGCAGAATATAGGGTACTGATCGTCATGATAAATCGAATAATTAAGTACAATTTGATGTTTAACTGTTTTAGTTGGCAAGAATAAACATATGGTTCCAATCAGAAACTTCCTTAGCGTCATCTACAAGCGTTAAATCACTCCTTTTTTAAAAACAAGTTGAAGCCCGTGGTAAGATGGGGGGTGTGCTCAAATTTACACCCGTGCAACAGGCGGTTTGAGAGCGCGGACGATAATATTTTCACCCGAGTTTTTGAATAAGGTACGTTAACGTACCTTTTTCCTTAACTGTAAGAAATGAACGCTAGGAAATAAATTATTAACCTGTCAAAATAAGTCAGCGAAACTATTTACGGTACCAATTCGTGTACCCCTGCAAAAAGCTGCAGGCCTGCAGCTTTTTTTCTTCCCCAGCGCCCCTGTCACAAATGTACTGTTTGTGGCAAAATAAACGAATTTGAATTTGAATTTGAACTTTCATAAAACACCGAAG
This sequence comes from Ixodes scapularis, assembly GCF_016920785.2. Taxonomy (NCBI): domain Eukaryota; kingdom Metazoa; phylum Arthropoda; class Arachnida; order Ixodida; family Ixodidae; genus Ixodes; species Ixodes scapularis. The sequence goes on from NW_024609879.1 coordinate 85,440,376, forward strand.
AAAAAAGAAATCGAGCCACTTCGTTGGCATGAAATATCTCAGTCAGTATTGTACCTCTTTTATTTTTTAGTACGGGCGTAATTAAATTGGTATCGATGACCTTGCTCCCGCCTTTATATTTTTAATACATATTTTTTTTACGAGACGTTTTTGAGCGCTTTAATTTAATGAGGTAGGCGCGTTCTCAGACTCCGACTTCAAGGGCTTAGAGGCAATCATCTTCAGTTCAAAAGTCTGCCTTTTTTAAAACCAAATTTGTTCGTCTCATTTGTTTTTGTATCTATTTTTTTAAGAGGACACACATCTTTAGCGAGGTAAGCTCGTCTGGACGACCTCGCCGCAAGATGGCGCAACAGTCCCTGACTCCGCCGTCGCAATCTCGAGGACTGGACCCGAATCTTGCCGAGTAAAGCAGGATCATGAAACGCAAATTCAGTTCGAAAATGACACCACGAAAAATGTCTCGAGAGACTGGCACTCGACTTTGTCCCCGTGAAGTAGCCAGAAACACCGGAGCCAGATATTTAAGTTATAATAAGTTTCGCGATTAGTAATCCTTAAACAATAGTTCCTTATGCCGGACTAGAAAAAAATAAGTATGCATAAGCCTAATGGGTGTTACGAGTTAGGGAAATGATCGGGGAAAAAACATTAGCAGCGACTTTTACCTCGCAAGTAAAATAATGCCAGGGACGTCGTATTAAAGGCGCGATGCAAGAATTTTTGCACTTTGCGCAAATACCGCTTAAAACGGATCCCTGACGTTAATGACCTATGAAACACGCGTTCGTTTTTCACTCCACGCAGTACAAGTTCCAGAAAAAAAAAATTAAAGAAAAACGAGCACCGTTCACCCCCTCAACTCGCAGCCAGAACAAGCGGCCACGTGATCTGGAGCCGATTATATGCCGCCAATGTTGATCATAGCCACGCGCTGGGGTTGGCAAAGCACAGGAGACGCGCTGAGTTCCAGACATTGTTATGGCTCGGCTATTGTCGTCGTTGCAGCGATTGGACACAGGCCACTTTCCAAATGCATGTCGAGGCATCGATTGTTACGAGCCGAGATCGAATGCGTACGCAGTCTTCGCGTCCACTGTGTGAGCAGCATTTGAATATCGTCACCGCAAAGCTCGATGACGCATTCCCGGGGATTGTACTGTTGCCATTGTCCCCACAGCTCCGTCATCAAATGTCGCGAAGGAGCAAAAGGCGGCATTGGAAGGAGAGACTGAAAGAAAAGCTCCGCTTTCATCCTTTGAATTCCGTCGCGACGAAGACGCTTCTTGGTCAGTGGTGTTGCGTTCGAGTATTCTTGGGTCCCACTAGTGCCAGGAAGCTGGTGTAAAGTAGGAAATATTCCTACCCAATGTCGTTGCACAGGCCCTTTAAAGGAGCGATCGTTTAAATAGTTTTCAGAAAATATTAAACGGTCGTTTCGTGGAGTGACCTCGTCGTTTTATCAGTGTCCCCGGCGAATTCAGCGGGCAAACTGAATTGGTGTAAAGGCAACGTGACAGCAACCCCTCCCCCCTCCCAAATCTAACGGAAAAACTAAACTGGTACATAGTTGACGTGACGTCAAGTTGCCCGCTATATTTAGCCGGGAAACAGAACTAGCATAAAGTCACGTGACGTGAGGTCACGTGACATCTATTCCCTCCCAATATTTAGTGGACGCATGCGCGGACGAACCGACGTATACATTTTGATTATTACAGCTTTCCGCTAAAAACCCTTCCGTGCTTTCAGAAACGTTTCGACCTAAAACGTGAGGTCTACTACGTCAAGGTTGGAATTTCACGCGCTGAAGTCACTCTAAATGTCATATCGCAGACTTCGATTTTCGATCATCAACCTTGGGGTTTTACGTGCCAAACCGACGAATGACATCTAGTAAATACGGCTCGGCATGAGAACTGAGGATTAATTTGGACGTGCTTCCGAAATCTCCATTACGTACCCGGCACCCTCTCCGCAATGACAGCAATAGCATATTTTGCTATTGCTGTCATTCTGAATCCTCCCACATCACAGAGTCTTCTGCTGTTTTATATATATATATATGTACTTTGCATTTGTCTAAATTCTGTACTGCCTCCCCCCCCCCCTCCCCCCTTTACATTATTGCCCTAGCAAGGGCGCTGTAGGTAACCGATTAAATAAATAACTAAATAAATAAATGAATAATGGAGCCTCTGTCAAATTGCGGCAGTCTGGTGCACGTCACTCGAAAAGGTAATCGATTATGATTACAACTGCTCTTGGTTATGAAGTATTAAATTAGATACCTCGATTACTTAAAAATAAAAGTGATCGGCCGTTACTCAAAAGGTAATCGTATCTTCTATGAATATTTCAAATTTTCAAACTTTTAAATTTTTCTTGCTTTTTTTTTTTAAGCGGGTTTTTTGTAATGCCTCTTATTGGATTCGATTCGCCGGACTATAAACTACTTATCTCCCTAATCCATCAATTTTGCTGAGCCGTGTCTCCTGTCCGAGACTCGGTACGAGGGCTCCTTGGTTCGAAACTTGCGCAAACAATGGCCGCCATTTGGAAGGCGAGGGGAAAACAGGGACGATGACGAGTAATTTTATTAGTTCCAAAAGTAATGAGATTACCCTCGCGATTACTTTCTAACGAATGTACTCGTGTGATTGCAGAGTTACTAAACAGAAGGTAATCGATTACAAGTAATCTCACCACTTGTAACGAGCACAGTATACAGGTTTGGGTTGAGGGCACCTCGGCCGGGATTCGAACCCGCCACCCGAGGCGGCTCTCACACTCTAAAAAAAGTATGTGCGTCTACTTTCACGCACAACCCTCGGAGATCCAATCACCGCATGGTGATTGGATCCGCGTGGTGTCGTGGCCTCACGTGGAGCGAGTCACTAAAGCGGGACGTTTAAGTCCATTCAATTAAAACGCGTCGGTGTAACTGTTGGCAGCAGTATGCAACCTCTCGGCTATCGTCGCAGCTCATGAAGAACAAAATGTAGAGCACGCATTTTTTTATTTGTTATGAAAATGTATTATTAATCGCGTTCTGTGTGAAGTTGGAGGACCATCTTTGCGTAATCTTGGACGGTCTTAACTTGTGGTCTCGTGGACAAAGAGCCGTGGCAATCGATCCCCCACGGCCCGCGACGCCTGGATGGGTCCGATAATCCGCTTCGCAAACACCGGGGCCGCAATTCGACGAAGCTCTTCCGACTTTCCTCTCCAACAAAGTGCAGTTATCTAGAGACGCCCTGCTCTAATTTGCTAACGAAAAAAACAAAGAAGCGGTTCTACTTTATTTGGTGCAAAATGGCCGTAATACCGTCCTGTAAACAAAACAACAACAAAAACGGCGATAAATCTCCTCTTTAGCCGTTGGCAGCTTAAGAAATTTTAGAGAAACCGAAGTATTTACTGCACGTAAATAGAAGATACAGTTCGTCAAGAGCATATTTAAGGTTTCTGTGCGGTAAATAGCAAAGCACTAATAGTTTTTTTTTTTTTTTTGTTTTTTCGTGATGTGGAACTTTGCTATATTTTTCAAGATTTTTGCGATTGTCTGGTGGTTTTTCACCCATGTGCGCCTGCTTTAAAGGGGCGATGCAACAATATTTGTGCTTTCAGTAAATACCGCTTAGAATTATTCCTCGTAATTCAAAACCTATAAAACATGCCTTAAGTTTTCTTTCTTTTTTTTTTTTTTTCCTGTATGCAATGACATTTCAGAAGAAAAAAAAAGTCAGAGAAAAACGATCAGCATTCAACCTCCCAATTCGCAGCCAGAACAAGCGACCACGTGATTTGGAGTCGATCATAGGCCGCCAATGTTGATGATAGCCACGCGCTGGGGTTGGCCAAGCACAGGACACGTGCTGAGTTCCAGACATTATTATGGTTTGGCTTATCGCGACTCCAGCAAAACGAAAGGCACCTAGCGGGAAAACACTGAACTGGCCGGAACAGGTCCCCTCGCGATTTCTGCACGTCTCTTCTGGCTTCCATGTTTCCATGTTGTCGGTGGTTTGCGCAAAAAAACACTTCTACCGGTGACTGTGTCGTAAACCTAGTATCGCCTTGTGACCCAGGTTGCTCTGCACGCGACCTACGTAACCGCGTGAGCCGGACATTCTGCATTTATCAACGTTCATCAGCACCGTGGAAGGACAGGGGGCAGTCCTTTCCTCGTTTCCTCGAAGAAAGTCCAGCCTCTGGAAGTTCGCTTACCCCAACACACCGCCGCGGGTTCGAAACGTGGAAGATAAAACGCGGGGGAACCAATTTCGAGCCCAATGCTTACTTGCTGGTGCCCCAGCGTTTTGCGATAGGCTGGCACATGACACGGCACGACCTGGATTCGACTGCCATATTTGCCCGATAGTGGCGTCCCCTGTAGGTCGCTGGAGTCGCGAAAGCGCAAGCTCCTCGTGCATTAAGGACCGCTACCAACGCTATGAGCTCGCGCTTCTAGCCTTTGCTGCGGTACAACATACGGTGAAACAAAGTATAGACACGGGCAATGGCACGGGCCGAATGCTTGTCGAGCTATTGATTATCACGAGCCCTAATCGAGTGCTCACGCAATACTCGGGTTCAATATATGAGCCGCATTGAAGTATCGTCATTGGGGAATACTGCGATGCTCCAGCTGCGTCATCAAGTTTCGCGAAGGAGAGATTGAAAGAAAACGCTCGCTTTTGTCCTTGAGATTACATTGCAACAAAGATGTGTTCTGCTCGGTGGTGATCAGTGCTTGTATACTTGGGTTCCACATTAGTGCCAATAAGCTCGTGTAAAGTGAAAAACATTCTAACTGAGTATCTTTTGCACTGTCTCTTTAAATGGGCCATGCAAAGAATTTGGGCTGGTATAAATAATTTTAAATTGGAACATTACTAATCGCATGTCGTTTAGTAGGCCAAAGGAAAGAGGGTAGAAATCCGAAAGCCAGCTTTCTGTACGAACATTTGAAAACATAGCGGACTTTTTGTACCTCCTTTCCTTCGAAAGCTCTCCACCGTTTTCACTATGATACATACCAGTGTTGCGGAATGGGCACCCCCATTCCATTCCAATTCCATTCCGGGGAGTTAGAGTTTTCGCTAATTCCATTCCTTTAAACTCCTAGGAATGGGGACACTGGGCCCATTCCCACTCCTGGAATGGCTGAGTCCCTCCATTCCAATCCTCCAATTCCTAAACGTTAAAAGTGCCACTTGACAGCTGCATTACGTTGCAGGGTTGGGCAGAAATATTCAGAAATGTATTTGGAAATACAAATACTGGGATAGATGAAAATAGTTGCTGAGATACTGATACTCAAGTCTCAAATATATCCATAAAAATGTATCGTGATACGTATCGGAAATACATTTTAAAAAGAAGCAGAAAGTCTTTGGAAATACAAATACAAGAATACATTTTAGGGAGGGCAGAAATATAAATACTGATAATAAAATACATTTTTCAAATTTCTTTGAGACGCCAACTGAGATGAGGCTTTAAGTTTAAAGTGGAAGTTTCTTTTTTTTGGTCCAGAAATTATTTTTTCGCAGGGTTGGCACTTCGCCTTGAAGGTAGTGGTTCCGGACGAAGAGTCCTAAATGGGTTTAAAAAAACGTTCCATCAAGGATTGACCGCGGTCCCTTCCCTGGCATCCTGTCTGGTTGACCAGTGATGCGAAAAGACCGACCTCTAAAATAAATTTCATCAAACAATCACCACTTTCCTGTCCAATAAGGCTACCCCTGACAGCACTACATTACGTCACGGTGGGATGAACCAGTATTCTTGAATCTGTAGGTGTTGCCTTGAACATGAAACTTTACCCACGCTGCTGTATGAAAGGACAATACATACTTTCGTTGTAGCTGACCTCGTTGAAGACCATGCAGACAGCTGCATTTGAAATTTTCGAGAAAGGTGGACCACCTGAAGCATCCTGAAGCGCATGTATTATCTTCTGTTACGGTTAAAAAATCGATACGGCGGCATCCCTGTTGTGACGGTCCTTCCTGCCGACTCTCCGCCTCCAACGCATGAATGGCAGTCTTCAAGTTTCGCCTAGCATCATTCAAACAGGGACCTCGTGGATTGCGACCTGAGATGGCCGGCACAGGCGCGAGCTCTTCGAGAAGCAGCGCGCTCGAGACGAGTCGAAAGTGTACGAAGTCTGGGTCCGTACAGCGAGGCCACGTCTGGCCTCCTTCCTGGGTATCGGATCACCAGCGCAGCAGGTCACGTTCACGTCGGCTGATGACGTACCAGCCGTGCAATATTACAGGCACAGACGCATTCGGATATGTGTTGAACTTCACTGGTGAAAGGCGCCACCGCCGCCCCCCCCCCCCCCCCCCCCTTCCCCCTTCTGTTCGCTGCTTTGACGCTTGTTTTTTGTATTGCATTTTTTTCTTTTGCGCATAAGTCTGCTAGGGCCTTACGCGGGTTCGCAGTTTCCAGCTCATTTTATTTCTGAACAACCAACTCCCTGACTGGCTCGGTATAGCTGAACGTAAAAAATAAATAAATAAATAAAATATAAAGAACCTGGCTCATTCCATTCCCATTCCATTCCGGTCAAAAGGCATCTAATTCCATTCCCATTCCATTCCCCTGAACGTTGCCGCCATTCCATTCCCATTCCATTCCGGGGTCGCAAAAATGCGGAATGATTCCGGAATCATTCCAACTCCGGAGTGGCAACTCCGCAACACTGATACATACGCGGTACCCAGAGCACGTCAGCGGTACTTAAAGCACGTCAGCCGACCGAAGCTCAAGCATATTGGACACGAGGACTACGTCACTCGGACGTATGCGCTCGTCCACGATCAATCCGTCGACGAACATTTAGGCTCACGTTCGTGACCAATGAGTGCCGTGACAACATGTCATCCCTGGCGAATGACAAGTTCTATGGTGTGCTTATAAAGCACGCTAGAAGCTTGAATTCATCGGATCCGGTGCCCAAGGAGGTCACGACCACGTGATTTTTCAATTCGCTTTTGAGTTGGGGATTACACCTAAGGAGGAAGAAATTGATAAATTGTTTCATGGCCCCTTTAAGGACGAAAATGACCTCAAGATTCCGCCGTCCATTTTACACAGACCATCCAAATCGTCGCTGGCGATCGATAACCCTGGTCACGACGTCATAGATGGGAACCGTAAAGGGCGATTCACACACTTACGTGGAGTCCGACAGAGTGCGAGGGTTGCTCGCGAAGCCGGTTTTTACCCCGTTTCGCTGAAACCGAAGCAGCTGTTGCCATAGCAACCTTATGAGGGACCCAGCGAAACGTCTCGTCCCCAGTGCGCCGAGAAAGTAAGAGAGAGGAGCTAGTTGTCTGTTCTGTCGCCCACTCCGCTCGTCTCCTCGTCTCCCACATTTTCTCGGCGCGTAGACTTCAATCCTGCGCGAGCGAGCGCACGATTGCAGACCCAAACTTCATCCAGATTCCCTCGAAGTTTAAATTCAGAAAGTCGTCCATTCTCCGAGAACCGACCCTCGACAGGAGAGTCGCCCGTAACGACGTAAACACCTGCACCGCTTTAGTCCTCCTCCTCATCCTTGCACATAAGGGTCTCCCTTCGGCGGCAACGGGCGCAATTTAGGCGGCCGGGTTCAAACCCCCAACTCTCGACTACGCTCCGGTTCGACCTTGCGTTGGACCACGGTGGACGCTACGAGCCATCCCAGCAAAACTAGCGGTAGGGATGCCGCGAACCTGCCGAGGATCGACGTCAAACAGGTTCGACTTATTCGGCCTTCTAGCGCGAAATTCGAAACAAAAGTTGAACCGAAGTTCGAATTTTTGCGCGCATGCGCCAAAACCTGAAACCGAGCTCACGCCTCCTGGCGGAAGAAAAGTGTAGTATTTGTTGGTGGTATTGTTTTATTGCTTAATAATAGTAGGGAGTATTCACTGGCGGCCATATCCGTGTGCGCTGCTGCTGAGCGCGTGCTGACGGCGAGCTTCCGCAGTCCTTTTGGAGCGTGCATTTCGCACCATCAAAGTTGCCTGTCTTAGCAGGCTATTAATGTGAGCTCGTTCTGAGCATGCGCTCTAAACATCGCCCTCAAATATGGCGTCCAGTGAATACCTCCTAGTTTGTCCACAATACAGGCAATGGTGGGCGTGCACATAGGTGTAAATAAAAGCCGCGCTAGACGGCATGAGGAGCTCTCGGCACCCTGTATACATAGCACAGCAGAAACAGCGAAATTAACATAGATCGCGCGCACTAAAACTAATCATAAGTAATAGCAGTCAAAAAACGAACAATTTAAGCGGTAGCAAATAAAAGAACCAACTCTATAGCATATTTGCTCACCTGAAATGAGCAGTGATCGTACAGTCAAGTAATACACGGCTTGCACTGGCGTCTCATCAGCCGCCATTGTACCGTACCATGCTCCTGCGCCTGTACCTTCTGCAGCGTACATTTGGCATCATGGAATTTGTTCTCCTCGGAAAGCCATGACGAGAACATGGACGGTGCCATACATGTGCTGCTGAAGGTACGGGCACGGGAGCACGGTACGGAGCAATGGCGGCTGGTACGGTGCCGTATGGCGTCACGTGCACGGTATGTATACAAAATAAATATTTATATCAAGATAAAAAGCTATACATAATCGTTCTTAATTCATGAGTCAATTTATCTATACAAACACCCAGCGAAACGTCTCGTCCCCAGTGCGCCGAGAAAGTAAGAGAGAGGAGCTAGTTGTCTGTTCTGTCGCCCACTCCGCTCGTCTCCTCGTCTCCCACATTTTCTCGGCGCGTAGACTTCAATCCTGCGCGAGCGAGCGCACGATTGCAGACCCAAACTTCATCCAGATTCCCTCGAAGTTTAAATTCAGAAAGTCGTCCATTCTCCGAGAACCGACCCTCGACAGGAGAGTCGCCCGTAACGACGTAAACACCTGCACCGCTTTAGTCCTCCTCCTCATCCTTGCACATAAGGGTCTCCCTTCGGCGGCAACGGGCGCAATTTAGGCGGCCGGGTTCAAACCCCCAACTCTCGACTACGCTCCGGTTCGACCTTGCGTTGGACCACGGTGGACGCTACGAGCCATCCCAGCAAAACTAGCGGTAGGGATTTATATATTTATATCAAGATAAAAAGCTATACATAATCGTTCTTAATTCATGAGTCAATTTATCTATACAAACACCGGCCGAATATAGTAATAAGCAAACTACACCATTAAAACTACATATTTATGCCGTTATAATGAATACACGTTGTAACCGTTTTATAAAAAGAAACAAGCAAATTTATAACTGTTTCTTTCCCAATATCTGCAATTGTGCGTAGAAGTTCATGTGTCGAACTTTGCTTAAAGTTCGAAGGTTCGCCGAAGCAGACGAACCTCCAAATTCGAAAAAAAGAGTTCCCGGTATCAGTGCGCACGCGTGCCACGTGACAGCGCGTACAGCGCGTCAGAGCGCCCCACCGAAGGACATGGGACTCTCACATGCACGGCTATCAATTGGGTGACTCGTAGCGCCCCCTGCGGTCCATCGCGAGGCAAAACGGAGCCCGGAATAATTGCTCGCAGGCGTGCGAGCAGGCCTTCGAGACTTTAAGACATACGACGCCCCAGCGAGCCCGGGATTGTGGTTAGCGCATTGTGAAAGGTCTCTAAATGACGCCGCTTGTTCCAGCTCATCCCACTTCCTTTCTCGGAAGAGAGAGGGAGGGTGGGCTAAGATTTATCTCGACGAATGCTAATGACGTGCCTACGCTAACATCGTTAGAAAGTGGAGAGCCGACTGCGGAGAAAGCTCGTATTTCCATCTCCCAGTGCGACGCAGACCACACATGATCATCTCATTAACGATGGCCAGCCAATGGGATCAGAGCGTCACACAATATGTACGATTTGGAACAAATGGCGAAGCGCCAAAAGCTTCGATCGTAAGTCACGCCCTATCCATTTGCGAACGGTCAGCGACTACCACAAATATTTCGGAGAAAAAAAAAACGAAAAAAAAACGCGTTTTTGCTTACCGCACAAATAAATTACCCAGCGGACTGCGCTAAAGCCTCCACCCAGAAGATGAGGCTATAGCGGTCAGGACTAGATGCAGAAGCTCCAAGACATGGCGTTATCTAATTTTGAAACTTCTAAGCGATCATCGGAGAGTCGGTGCGATTCACGCGTTGTCCGAACGTGTACAGAGGCGTCACGTGTTTTGTTCCGTCGTTCTGATAGGCCGGGGCCTTCGCTATTTTCCAAGTTACGCCGAAACGAGGCAATTATACTGCGTTCTACACAAAATCCGACTGTTGTCGACGCTATAGAGTCTGTAGTGGAGCCAAACAAGCAATGATAAATATCTATGGCGCTCCTGGTCTTCGAGCGTTTGCTAACGGCGGCTAAACAAATAAGGCACATTCAACGCGCCGAGACCCTATACGGACAGCAAGTCGTCTGCTTTTTGCGTAGGAGTCGCGGTGACGTCAGAACGACGCCGAGCTCTGATTGGCTGATTTTAAAAACAAAATAGTGGGTATACCTCAAAGCATCTAGCATAGAGATCTACCCACTATTTTTTTTTTTAATCAGCCAATAAGAGCTCAGCGTCGCTTTGACGTCAACGCAACTCCCGCGCAAGCAGACGACTTGCTCTCCGCATACGCTTTTTTTCTGTCCATGGTTGTTTTGGTCGGTGACAGCAAGCCTGTAAAGACGGCGAGCGCCATGACGATCCACTTTTGGCTCTGCTTGAATGGCTCCGACGGATATTATACCATTGGATGATGTCGGACTTGATGTGAAAAGCGATAGAGCTGTCATTTCTTGGCCGAACGCCATGCTTGACTGCGTTGGTCCCGGAAGAAATGCTCCCAAAAAGAGCTAATGGAGGTTTTGAGCAAAAACCGTTACCGTCTTCCGCGTTTGCGTAACTACCGGAGCCTCTGAAGCGTGCTTTTGAGCGCGCGCTCGGGTGATACAGCGCGAGCGCGGGGCGCGCGCTTAAAAGCGTGCTTCGAAGGCTCCGGTAGTGCGCTAGACGCGGAAAAGGGTAACGGTTTGCTAAAAGTCTCTATGACTTATCGTCGAAATTCACGTTGTGGAAGAGTTAACGGTGCGGTGCGCCCTGTTTTTGTAGTTTCACTAAAATCCGCCCTTTTTCATTACGTTCCGAAACTACGAACCGCTCGTTAATTTTTTTCACTCCACGCAATGGCTTTGCAGTCGAAAAAAAAAAAAAGAAAAGAAGCACAAACGAGCAGCGTTCACCACCTCAACACGCAGCAAAAAATATCGGCCATGTGATGTAATGCCGATTACATATACCGGCAATAGACTCGTTCAATTTATTTGCATGCACCTTCTGCACCGGTCCAGAAAAGTGTAGGGCGGTATACTTCCGATCGTATCCCAATACACATACCGAAAGTACACCGCCCTACACTTTTCTGCACCGGTGCAGGAGGTGCAAGTGAATCGAACGAGCTCAATGTTTATCGTAACCACGTGCAGGGCTCGGCGAAGCACGGAACACGCGCGTTGAACTCCAGACCTTGTTAGGGTTCGACTATTCCGTCGTTACAGTTATTGAACACCAGCCACTAATCGAATGCTCGTCGAAACATGAGTTGCAACGAGCCCAAATGGGGTGATTAAGCGGTGCTCGCGTCCAATATGAGCCGTGTATGAATGTCGCCACCGGGAGAAATCTTTGGGACTGTGTCAAAACTGCTATCCCCTTGACTATGTCGTCCGATGTGCGAAGGAGACACTGAAGGCAACGGTACAGTTTTGTCGTCGGAATTACATTGCGACAAAGAAGTTTCTTGGTCTCTGGCGCTGCGTGCGAGTATACATGTTTTTCTTTTTTTTATATATATATATATATATATAGCTTGTGTAAAGCTAGAAACCTTCAGACCCAATGCGCCGAGAGGCATGTACACGTTAATAATAATAAAAACAAATTAACTAAATACCGTAACTCGTTACACGCTCCAAAAGTAACCATGTGTGTTACGAGAGATTCGAGACGGAAGCGCGACTTCAACCCAAGAACTGCTTTTGAGCTGAAGTTCCCTGGGTGTGCCTTTTCTCTGACGCAATAGCCGCCTTCCAATGGTTTGTGTCGCACATAAGGCCAAGCTTTTTATTGGATTCATGGGTATCCTTTTCTTCTTTTCTTGTTGGCCCTTCTTTGCCGTGAAAGTGACAGACGCCAGCCGGGGTGAAAACCAATTAGGGTAACTTGGGTTGTAGACGTTCCTCTCCGTGCATATATATATAGGGATAAATATAAAACAATGGACCGGGAAAAGTTAATAAGTCAAAGATGCGTACTGCCGGAGTTACTAATACGAAGTTTATTGCGACATTTTGACCGGGAACCGCTCTTCATTAGGATATATATATATATATATATATGTATATACAAAGTAGACTATAGACCTTTCCAAAAAAAGCGCTCTGGCCGCCGCCATTTTGCGAATCGAGCGACCCCTATCAGCCAGAAATTTCTAGCACCCGCCTGAGCTGTGGAAACCCGGTCAGCGTGACTCCCCACCTACATTGTGCATTCGGAGTTCACCGGCTTTTCTTGGACTTTATTCGCCGGTTTAGGATGCTTACCCTTTGTGCGTTATCTTCCACTGTGAGAACCAGAGAATACCAAGGCTCGTAGCCTGCTTGGCCTTCGCAGGAAACCGACGAAGAGAGCGATTGGAGGATTATTTCCGTTAAGATAATCTCCAAAAAGCCTTCCCGGCTATGTTTTGGGTCTTTACGAAAAATAGCTGAGAGCGTCGGGTCCGGGGTGTGGGGACAAAATAGACACTTTCGTTCATTTGCTTTGAAGCTGTGCAAAAAAGCAGCTCTCTTCTAGATGTGCCCCAAAACACACCGGATTCCGTTCGATCGTCGTGAAGTGACTATCGTCGACACTGTATATTGGATATCCTGTGAGATCTTTCTCAAATCCTGTTGGGATAACGCGGCACCGTGGGGTACGTACGATATATGATGTTCTATTGATGAGACTCGCTGAATTTCATGTTGTGGGCGGGGAATATACATCCAGTTTGGATATTCTCTGCGGTCAAATATTTCTGACAGTTAAGACCTTTGTAGACTGACACGGCTGAGTGTATGGTGCCGTGAAAAGACCAACACAATATGAAACAAACATTCCAGTTGCATTTGTTCTGTCACGCACGGACTCACCAAAACAGCTTTAATATCTTTGTTTTTGGTCCCGAAAATAGTACAGTGCATTCTTAAAAACCCCGAGAAATTATGTTAGCTATAGAACACGAAATAAGAAATAGAGCGCGGCAATTTAGCTTGCACCAGCGTCCGGAAGTGCTCCTACGCAGGCTGCCACAGCCCACTGACTAGAAAACCCACAGCCCAGCGCAGTCGGGCAACACTGACGTACCCTCTCGAAACCAGGGACGCGCGCTGTAAATCGCTTCGTTCGAGACTGCCGCTGGAAAGGTTTTATCGACGACGAAACCAGAAAGATAACCAGAGCACGAGACTGACGAGAGCTCAGTTGGACATTCTGCTGCAGATATCATTCGGTACCACTCCGTTATTTTAGGAGCATTAAACAAGTTATATATATATATATATATATATATATATATATATATATATATATATTTATATATATTTAGTTTGTTATTTCATAAAATGACAAGAAAGTGATGTTAGGTGTTCCTTATCTCAAAAAGAAAGTAAGTCGTTATTTCGTTGCCCAAAAAGGAGTAACGCGATATTTTGGCGCGTTACTTAGTTTTTTTTTCAGAACACACACAAACATTGAACGAAAAAAAAAAAAAAGTCAATACGCACATTTTATTCTATCGTCCTCTTCTTTTTTTACGTTTTGAAATTACAATTTGTTAATTAATTAAACATGAACTTTGTTTAGACATTGGTGTTTTCTTATGTACCGTAGATTTATTTAGGTCGCCAAAACGGCTGGCTAGACAAGGCGCGGTGTTTGCGCTAAAACAATTTCTTATATCGCACTATTGCCGCCAGTGAATACGACCGATTACTGGCGACCTTGTTGACCCGCATTACCGCTCATCCCTGTTTATAGACACTCCCGGTCGCTGATGGTCAGCTATAACTTATATCGTACGTAGACGCAGTCGTAACAAAGCCCCACTTCATTTTTAGTCCAGCCGTATTCGCTTTATTACTACGCTCGCAGGAGAGATGGGATTGCTTATCCGTGCCACGGAATGTGCGATCAAACCAGAAACGCCGACGATGTCTGGGTTTGTCACCACTCGTTTCAGTAGAATCTGGCGACTCACACAAACGCGACAAGTAAACTAGGGATTCACACACTTCCTGAAAGAAGAGACCTCCGTGATTTGTTATTTCTGTACAAAAAACGTTTCAACGACAAAGTGTCATGACCAAGTATGGTATTCACCGTGAGCTTTCGGTAACGTGTAATCGAGTTACGTTACTCGTTAAATATTCTTCCCAAGACTTACGAATTTCTTGTTTCTACATCGTGTCGCAAATAGCGGCCAGGCTCTTTAAATCAACTGCAAAGATCGGTTTCTTAACTGATCGCGTTACGATTTTTACAGCGTTGGCCACAGGTGGTGCATTTTGTATATAAAATTCTCAAAAAGCAAACTTACTTCAGGAAAAAGTTGAAAAAAGAAATAAAAAGGCTTAACTCCTATGAAAACGGAGCGAAGTCACCGGTTTTCATACCATAGGGCGCCCTATATATGGTTTGAAGACCGGTGGCTTCCCAACAAGAAACAAGAAAACAAGCTGTGCTGCTGATCATTCTAGGAAATATTTCTTTATCTGGATATTTCGGCCATATGTCTATGTTTTTGGAAGATTACCTTATTCGTGCTGCATACGCGATAAAAAAAAAATTGCGAGATAGCAAATCAACGAAACGAATGCGATAACATACCTCGCACTGAAGATTCAAAATAAATGGAGAAGAGATTCGGGGCTTCTAATGAGCGTTCCCCGGACTTTTGCATCTTACAAACTAGAAAGTTGATATAAACAAAAAAAAAAAAAAAACAGGGAAAAGATAAGCGAGCGCACTGCGGCTAACCGCGATAAACGGAGTCGTAGCGCTGGAGCGCCGCAGAGGATTTAAATCAGTAGTGAGCTTTAGTATTGCGTTTTTTGCGGTTTTTTTTTGCATTAGAGTTGCCTGGTTTACACTGCGCATGCGCGGAGCCCAGACCGTGGCCTTGGGCTGGTGCATGGCGACTTCGCGCATGCGCATCGTAGAGAACGCAACGCTAACGCGAACGAACAGCGCTTGCGTTTGCTCGTATACGCAATACTAAAACTCGTTATTATCCGGGGAAATGTACGTCTGACTAAAGTATTCCTTGGAGAAGGGGAACAAGAGAGACGAAGGACAAACACAAATCTCCAATTAAATCTAGGTGACTGGTGAGCGACCGAAAAAATCCGCCTGATCCGGGTATCAAACCCGGGACCACTCCATTTCCAGTGGAGCGCTCTACCAACTGAACTAACCAGGGTTTAGACGATAGTAGAAGAAAAAGGTTTTATCAGCTGCCACCAGTCTAACACCAACAAGGGTGAAGGGCTTGCATTTGAAGGTTATAAGTATAATGAAATTAATTGCAAAGGTTCAAACGTACGTGCGTGGAAAGGTGCGGCGAAGGTAAACTCTATACCAGACGCCTATTTCGGGTAGTGCTGTGGCGAGAGGCGGTACTCGACAACCACGGAACGCAAGTCCGTCTGCTTCTTGCAAGGTGGGTTGGATTGACGTCGGTCGACGCCGAGTCCTAATTGGCTCCGGTGGAGGCATACTGGGTAGACTCCAATGTTAGTTGCCTCGAGCTCTACCCATTATCCTTTCCAATCGGAACCAATCAGAGGTTGGCATCCTGACGTCACCGCAAGCCCTGTGTAAGAAGCAGATGGATTTCGCTCCAGCGAAGTGACGTAAGTAAGGTCTGTTCAAGGCGGCACATTAGTTGGTCAGATTCAGTCTTGTACAGGTTACTCGAAAAAAGGTAATCGATTACAATTACTGCTACTCTCGGTGGAAAAACAAAATATTCAGTTAAATTACTTGATTACTCGAGAAACAAAGTAATTGGCCATTACATGAAAGAAAAAACGTTACTTTTAAGATTATGTTTTGCATTTTCAAAACGACAAATGTTTCTGTTGGTTTAAGAACGAAACTTTCGTACTTTTCATTATTCGATTAGTGTCGCCCAACTATAAACTACTTGCATCTTCTCAATCTACCAATTTTGGGAAAGCGTCCTCCTCTATGAAACTTCGTTCGAGGATTCCTTGGAGGGAAACTTCTAGAAACGAGGATCGCGATCGGAAAGGGGAGGGGAAGATTGCCTCGGTTACGAGCAATTCTAGTACTCACACAAATAATCAGATGAGTCTTCCGATTACTTCCTTGTATGTTATAAAATTAGTAGAAAATTACTAGAAAGTTTAATCGATTACGAGATATTTTATTACTTGTTATCATGAGTACAAGAATGTTCCGATCTTTCCGACTGGAAACAGACAGTCAAAAGTAGCTTTCTCGCGCCATCGAGCTACGGTTGTTCATAATTGCGCTCTTATTCGGCTAATGTTCGGTAATAAAATTTCGGAGCCGCAATTTGCGAAGTAAAATATCAAATAAAATAAGAAAAAAAAAACCTGCGCGAATAATACGACGTTCGTTTCGAGTTTGTTAAGGTTCTATCGAACCTTACCACGAATAATAATACGAATAATACGAGGTTCAAGCGAACGGACTTGGAACCAAAGGGGCAATGTATTCCGCGCACTTCCAAAAAAATTAAATTGTTTAAACGTAAAAATAAAAAAATCGTAACTATCTTTTTACTGCATGAGCCGTCCACGCTGGCTTTCTTTCGAAAGAATGGCTATGGAAGCTGTAAACGCCTTTTAAACTATCACTGTACTTTAAAATACATCTTAGAAGATTGGCGGCGAATGCACACTTTATTCTTTCTGTCTTATTTTTGATCACTTTGAAAATATGTTTCTCCATCATGTGGTGACTGAGAACAGGCTAAGGATATCCGAAAATGTAATTGTTTCCCATAATATATCCTTAGAAACGCCCTTACGTGGTTCATCCGAAGGCCCAATTTAAAGTGTAGCAAATGACAAACACCGAAAACCAAAAGTGCGAATAACCATACGAAAATTGCACGTGTTTCAAAGCATAAAAAAAAAATAATAATTGCATTTTTTTCTTTAAGTATTACTTACATGAATATGGCAGAAGTCGAAAATTATATTTTAATGAAACCCTACTTAGAACAACGCGGCGTAAATACTCTCGATTTTATACAAAATTAGCGTCGGAACAATTTTTGCATGTTCCGAATTTTACTAGATTTTTTGTTGGTTTTCGCCATCTCTTTTATCGTTTAGTGAGTCAAATTTGTTTGGGCAAAAAAAAAAAGTTTAGTAAAAATCAATAATAAAAAAGAATGGTACAAAATAGCGTGCTTATACACAAAATAGATCTTTCACCAGGACTGAAGAAAAAAAAAAGATATACGTATATGGGTAATGCTTGAAATGTGTTAATGTGGCAGTTCAATTCTGAGTGGGTAATCACATTTTTCAATTGAAAGTGTAGTGGTTATTTTGATGCCACAAAAAATATATCGTGCATTAATTAATGAAAATGAAAAAAGAACTAACGAGCGTTAATGTTTAGAATTTTTTAAATATCTTAAATGAAAGGCAACAAACTTTGACAGTTGGGCGCGCGCAAAATAGTGATGACAAAAAAAAAAGTTATGTAGTTGTCACAATACCTGAGGGAAGTGCAGCTCCAACTTGCGAAAACAGCCTGGGCTGATGCCAAAAAGGAGCGCCACAATCCAAGTCAACGTTATCCACAAAACCCGAATCAAGAAGGCGGGAATGTCCACCAATCACGGGAGTTCAGAGAGACTCGGCGACGGTCAGCGCACCCGCCAACAACTCCAGTGAACGGAGAGATACTGCCGGCCTGGTCTCGTTTGCCCGATTTCCCTCGTGGCCACCTCCTCTCCACGGGGCGCTTTTAGTACGCACGAACTTTTTATCCTTTTTTTTTTTTTTTTTGCCTTGGAAAGGGGGGGGGGGGGGGGGGGGGGTAACACTGCGATTTAACACGAACCCCGACCCGAGTCCCGACGCCAAGACCAATCAGGCGCCTGGACTCAACAAGGTTGCGCCATCTGGACGAACACGAACGGACTATCCCGGTCCGGTGACCGCAGGGTTTCCTGCTGCAAATCTAGGCGGCGCTACACAAAAGTAGCAGAGAGGAAAATACGAGATGCTGGTATGTGGACAACTACTGTATTTACTCGCGTAATAGCCGCACTGTTTATGAAGAAAAACCTGAGGGTTCGCTTTTCCGCGGATTGCCAATCACCGCGATCGACAGCATGATTCCAGCTGTTTACAGGACGGTGACAACGTCTTCGCGCGAAGATACCATCTGTGAAGTTTGCATTTGTGTCGAGACACGTGCTCTTGATCTATTTATTCGCTGCGCCATTTAAGTGCAACGCAATGACTGGCTGTATATGTGTTTTGCAGGAAAGTAGACAGAAGGGCCTTGTTTATAAATAGTGCAGCTATTACTCGAGTAAATACGGTAAATCAGATTTGGAAAGATATCGTATAGATAATTACAGGTTGATATTGCTAGGGAAAGTTGAAACGACAATTTTATAGGTAGTTTAGTTCATTGTTGTTCGAGGCCAGGACGGAAGTATTTCGCGCTAAAGACATGTTCACACTGCAGTAAAGTTGACATTTGAGCAGTTGGCAGTCTGACATATTGAAGGTACTTAGCGCACAAGGTAGAGAGGCGAAGAAGCGCCCTCTTTTCTGTCCTGTTCTTCTTCTCTCTGCCTTGTGCGCTAAATACCTTCAACACGTTCACACATACACCACAGCGCTACATCGAAGCTATTAGTCAGCGCCGCAAAAAGCGCCGAGTTAAAGCTATATTAGTGATATAGTACTGATATAACGCTGCATCATGCAGTAATAATAATACTATAACTAATAATAATTTAATTGCAAAAATTTGTATTCCACAGATCAGGGGTTTTCATGGATGAAGAAAGAATAAAACAATTAAAACAGATACTACACAACCACATCTTTCAACTAGCAACAGACGAGTAAACTTTCAACAGCAAGCAGCCGACTATACCCAGTAGGAGTAGGGGAGAGAAGGAAAGATAAAAAACGCGAAGTGCAAGTCAGGGTGGTAGGGTTATCTCGGATTTTAAAAATTCAACCTCAGTCTTCGTCAGCAGGAGGGAAGGGTTTTCAACCATTGATGATTCGCAGACCCCTTGTGGATCGGCGGAGATGATGGAGGGCCCCGTTCATGATGAGGGGAAGGGAAAGGTATAAGTTAATTATGATAAAGATTTCTTAAATGGATATCTAAAGAATAGCTGAAGTAGGCTTCTCTCCTCTACATACATACGAGAAAACTCATCCAAAACTTAAAACGTTTCTTCTCAATTTAAAAAAAAAAATATATTGTCGGGTTTTATTGATGAGACAAGGCTTTGAGGATCCCTGGAGTGCCTTCGCGGACTCCCATGTAAGAACCACTGACCAAGATAGTGCCTAAATAGGACCCACATTTATGTTACACAAAACAAACCCTTCCCGGCTACAAAACAAAAACAAAAAACGAAGAATATTTACGCCGCGAAACGCAATTTTGTTGGGGTGTACGTGCCCTCCATTAGTACTAGATTAGCTTGGCTGCTCGGCCAAACATCGTACGCAAGTCTAATGTCCCCCTGTCGCGACGTCCGGTTTGTCTAGTCTGGCCTCTGACACCGTCTGCTAGTCGTACGAGCATAGACCTGTAGCTCTCAAGTTTTGAGCAGCGCCCCTCACGAGCAAAGTCGGATATATTTAGGCCCCGTTTTCGTTGTGCGTCGCACTGCGTCCTTTCAAACGCTCGGTTAAGGCGTTATTATACTCCGGCGTCGAGCGTAGCAGACGTGGCGTAGCACAGCGCACACAGATACCGATTGGTCACAGATATTGAGCTCCTGCTCGCCGGCTAATGAAAGGCCCACGATCTGCGCTACGCTACGTTGGCTGCACTCAACGTCGGAGTATAACAGAGCCTTTAGTGCCCGCGGAATGACGCTGAAGAACGCTGAGACAGGATAGCTTACGCCCGTGGATCGCGCATGGTGGGACGCTATAGGGCGCCGTTTCGCATTAGCATTAAATGGTCGCGACTTGCAAACGCTACAATGAAGGCGCCTTTTTTTTTTTTTTTGTGGTCGCGTTTTATTGACGTTACAGCGCCCCTTAGCCGAGAGAAACAGGCGCATGACCCTTCAGCGTCCGGGCTCCGCTTGCCACCGTTAGCTACTTCACCACCGTCAGGCGCCGTCTGCTATACTCTGCCACCGTCTGCAACGTCCGCAAGAGGTGACCGTGAAAGCGGCGCTCCAACGTTTCATCGCGTATCAGCCGCGGCTCAACGAAAGCGTCTCTGAGTGTCACGTCAATGCGCACTAAAAACCACCTGGAAGAACTAAAAAACAAAAAGAAACGAAAAAGAAATGCATCTTGTGGCCTTAGCGTCCCATCAAAATTCTCAAGTCGCGGTCCGACTGCTATTATTTCACACAAAAGAAAGTCTGCAAACACTGTCCAAGGCCTGTTTTTTTGTTGTTTTTTTTTCCTTTTACGACGGTCATATCAGTTAACTTATACCAAAGCCTCCTCTATACTCACAAAGCCTGGCAGTTCGACGACGGAGTCATAGAGTGCCCGGTCGCAGGTTTGGAGCGCCAGGATCTAGCGGCATAGAGCATCAAAGAGCCCATTCTCCGCGAACCTGGACGTCAGCGCACAGCTTTTGCAGCGGCAAGGACCCGAAACACACTTATTCGCTCGAGAGAAGCGTGTTTCGGCGCCTCGCCGCAGCGGGGCGCCAGTCACGTGGCTCTCCTCTCATCCGTTGTCTGCCGCTCCACCTTTTCCATTTCGGCGGCCGCTTCTCGTGGCGATCTGCCAGGCTTCGTCAGTGTAGTATAGGAGTCTATGGTCATACAAAAACTGTCTGCAGACAATGTTCGCAGAATACACATGTTTTGAGGCAAACATTCCTCAAACATGCGTGGAGCGTGTCCTCAGATAATTCGATCATCCTGTCTCCAGCGAACACTGCGTCTCTTTGTATGATGGACGTTTGTGTGAGCATCATTCAGTGGGAGCATCAGTTGAAGCATCATTCAATGGGAGCAGTGGGAGCGCCATTCAGCGAAGCTTCGACTGAACACGAAGTTCCAGCCAGGCGCTGAGGCAGTGCGTGTCTAATCTGCGTCCCAAGCTCGATCGAGGAAGATGGCGCAAAGAATCCAGTCCACAGATTTCGTGTCGGGTAAAGCGCCGAGCTCTGTTAAAAACAGATTGAACAAAGCGCCACTATACTTCGGCCCCTCGCCAATAAAAAGCCGCAGTCCGACCACGGACAGCGAGTCTGAGAACGAACTGGATAGTAAACACATGTACTTGTGCATAAAAGTAGCTTTGTCACTTAGGAGGTAAGAAACTCGTATTTCACACGGCAAGGCTCTCTTTCGCACCTCCCTCCCTCCCCCGTTGCCCCTGTAGGCCGCCGCTGTTCCGAAAAAAAAACATGTGATCGCAGGTAGAACGCTCTCCCTCCCTTTCCCCCTTCCCTCCTGCCTGTGGGGACAGTGGGGAGGCGAGGGTCTGCTGACACGCTCCCTCGCCTCCCCACTGTCGCCGCCCAGGCTCCGTTGTCGTGTGCTCTCCGCACCTCTGCAGAACAACTCGCGTACATACTTTCGCTTCTCCTACCGCAGACGCAATCATTAACTCACCCGTCTAAAAAAAAATCTTTTAGCAGAGAAAGTTTTGGGAATTGCTGTCACTCGAAAGCACACTTTGTGTGGTCGTTCGTAATTCCCTTTTTTTTTTTAGGGGAGGGGAGGAAGGGGGGAGCAAGACAGGTACGCTGAACGACACTGCAACCGTGAGGTAGCGACCGCCAAATTCAGTCTTCTCCCAGTCTGGAGTAACTGTCATCAAAACTATGAGTGTGCTGGGAAATCCTCATTCGGGCTCACTTTCGATTCCCGACAATCACTTTTCAAAGTAAAATGCGATAAAGTGTCGATGTCATATGTTCGCGCTACGAGTGTCACAAAGTGTACATATCCATATTGACGAGACAAGACCGTACATGTGTCTTGATTTCACCGCAGTCAGGTTCGGGGGAAAACAGAACAACTTTCGGCCTGTTTGTGTTTTACTGTTGTTTTTTTTTGTTTTTTTTTGGGGGGGGGGAGGAGGATTGCGTGTAACGTTTTTATGACGACGATGATGATTGAGATTATAATGCAGTTATACGGTGTATGAACTAAAGCTACAGAGTCACTCAATAAGCTACGCTAAGAGTGGCGACTCTCCATTTCCTGAATTGCTCGTGGGCACCGACATTTTGGTGCTTACTGCGGAGCGGGCGCCATAGACCCTTTTCAAAAGTCTATCGAGCAACATTGGTGGTCGCCATTGCTTGGCCACGAAGCGCGTGATTGGATACCGAGTCCTCGCCGATTGCTGACGTCATATTCGTGTCCAATGCGTAGTGAGAGCGCGTGATCAAGCAATGGCGGTCAGGCGACGGAGCCGAACTTTTGAAACGGCTCTTACGATTCCCAAATTTGATTTCTTGGACAACGGTGTGACGAAGCTCGCGTAATCTCGTTTTCATATGTCGACTGTCTTTGGTTTTTTTTTTTTTTTTTGGAAAACACGGGAAAATCGTGTTCTTCGATTTCAGACGAAGCTTGAGACAACTGGCGACAGCAAGGACAAAGGTGGCCGAAGCGATTTGACTCTGACGTGTAGTTTATTCAGTGCTTCTAACTAAGCCCGCTTCACGTTGTTAGTATCCACTGACCGCCAGAGCTGTCCATGCTCTGGACGCGTGCGTGCTGACAGTCATCTTTCATCGCGTTCATTCACCGTAATAATCAAAATTGCTGTTTTTTTGTTGTCTTTTTTTTGTTTTTGTTCTTTGTTTGGGGGAGGGGTGGTTAACGATAAGTTGCTTACCTCTCTGCTCGCGCTAATAAGCACGCGTGAACACCTCCTATCCGTTGCATCTTTTACGTCGCGCAACCCACGAGATCCGAGAATCCAAAATCGCTCCCGGTCATCGCACGCCATCTCGTGGAAGTTTGACGAACCCCTACTCCGCCTCCCCCCTCTTTCTCTCTCTCTCTCCATCTCTCTCTCTCTCAAAACAAGAAAAGCTGAACATGAAAAGAACTTTGGTTTCCAGGCGACGGCCGCAGCGGCGTTTCCGCAGCGCTCGATCCCGCCGTCGTCGCCTGGCTTCTCAGTGATCCCCTCACCGAGACCGAGAGCTCCGGGGGTTTGTAACGCTTTCATAACACGCGAAACATGGCGACTTCGCTCCTGCTCGGCCTGTCCGCACTGTGCATCTTCGTGCAGGCTGCGCGAGCTGGGGAACCCAACGCCACGGGTAAGCCGTCCCTTATTTCAAGCCCTTCTCCGTTCGTATAAGACGGCGGGAGAAAAAGATGGATTATCCATTATCCCGTTGCTTCCCTCGGCTCTCAACCACATCTGCATCCTTCGTCTGTGCGTGTGGGTCTGTTTGTGCGTGTGATTTTGCCTTTTTTTATTTTTACCGGGGTTACATATAAGGCAATTGAAAAGCAAAAATGGATTATCAATTATTTCTTCGCTTACCTCAAATATAAAATATCTCTCTCTTTCTTTGTTTTATAGCAGCCTCTTGACCTGATCTCAAAAAATAGAGGTTCTCTTTTTTTTTTTTTTTTTTCAATAGGGGATTAGCCTTTGACCTTACTCCGAATTACGCAGTTCTTATGAAAGGGCTGATTACGAAGCGTAAGGCGATCATTCTCGTGGCGTTAGCTCGCGCAATGTTTTCAAGAGCGTTAGCTTATATCTGCGGAGCGGCGAAACATTGCGTGGTCCGTTCTTATATAAAGAATTTAACCGGATCAACTGTTTTGAATTCGAAATAATTAGCCTGAAAAGTATGATTTTTTTTTTTTTACCATATTTATATATGCTCAGGTTAGCTTCAGAGCTGTGTGCGTCTTTGTGGAATTCTTTTCTGACTAACACGACTATCTCTCTGGAAATCTTGTTTGGTATGATATCAAAATGAATTATTAAATTGCACTGGCGGCTTTTTTTTTTTTTAGATCTAACCTTCTTTGTCGTTCGTTTTCTTTTTTTTTTAATACCATATCAGCCCTTTTTAGTCCACAAAAATGGCAAGCACCCAAGCATATTTTATTATCGCCTCGATAAAAGAATTTTAGCCTTCCTGAAGAAAAAAAAAATTAATTTCGATGAAGAATGATTGCTCAAAACGCCACATTTAAATATTACCGCGCTTGTAATTCCAGTTTCATATTTCCCATGTAATTTATAGCGCGTTCGGTAATTTATTAACTTACTTCAGACTTAACGATGCAGTCTTAAACTACAATTTTCTTCGTATCACATTGAGTCGCTGTTGCAAGTTAACACGGCCTAATGAGACATCAAACTCCTGACTCGCCTGAAAATCACGTATGCATGATGACGTCATATTTGAACCCCACGTGAGCGAATTTTTTTTTGTCCCCTATCGAAGAACACGAATGCTGGCGTCAGCGTTTGGCATGGGACTCGCATCCAATCAGAGAAAAGGCGCGCCCCAAGAGAACGCCAACGCAGCACTCGTCTCCGATCTGAGCTCTGCACTGACCTCCACTAGGTGAAGTAGAAAATCTAGCAGTCTCGGCTTGTTATCTGAGAGGCAATGGCTAAAGTGTCCCATGCGTTCATAACCAGCCATATTCACCAGGCTTAATTAACAACTATACAGATTTCATCAGTGATAAGCCTTCCTCCCAGCAAACTTTACTGAGTGGCAAACAAAAATCACAGTTATGCCGCTCCTGCTACGCTGCACCCAACCATTTCATTCCTCGACGTAGATTGTCGAGTGTTATGGAGGTCCTGACGTTCTATGAAGGCGCGAGTAAGGATTTTACAAAGGTGACCGGAAACCGTCTCCAACTTGTGTGGTTGTCGCGTCCTCAAAGGTGGTTCCTCAATTTCCACCTGGTGACGTCATACAAGTGTTATTGTTGTCGTCAGCCGTGATCCTGGTGGTGTCACGGCGGCAGTGTTAAATGTGGCAGACGGCTGTTCTTCTTCAGCTTGACAGACCACGGATGCATCGGCAGACAGGGGTTGGGACGCCGCGACGACAGCGACACCTGCGATCGCTCGTGATTTCCGCCGGCATTTCTATGAACTACCACCAAGATCGTGACATCCGATAACATGGCACGCTAGATTTAGTGACGTCATTTCTTGCCACTTCTGGAGCCCAATCTGTGTATGGGTGGAATTGGACGCTAATACAGCAGTCAGAGACGGGTTCCATGCACAATAGTTTTACTATCGGTACCCAGGCAGCACGTCATAGAAGATCGTAACTTTGCCGAGAATCCTAGGGGCCTAGCTGTGACCTAATCAGGTTTTTGTTCCAAGGCGTTGGTTAACACCGACGTAGATTTTCTTTGGTCCCAAGTCGGAGAAATACCAGGTCTCACTTTTCTGTTGTTCGAATACAGGGGCAGGTGCGGGCGTTTCTAGATTGGGTGTTCAGGACATTCGCAACTTCCCTCCCTCTGAATCCGTCACTGGGTTCGACAAACAATGCCAGACATAAGCAAAAGATGTCACGTGACAACCAAGCAACCAACCGTGAAGCCTAATTCTCGCATTTGCTCGAGAAATTACACCCAACAATGCAAGGTCACCACCGAACAAACATGACAGTAACGCCTAACTCTGGCACCCGTTTGGTGATTAAGGTTCAAAGAAGCCAGGCGATAACGAAACAGCCAGGCAGAGAAGATTAGCTAAGGTACTTCTTTCGCATTTTAGGGCCAAAATACCACAAACTTTAGTCAAAGAATGTCAAATTTGATTACACCTTGGCTTTTTTTTTTTTTTTTTTTTTTTTTGGGGGGGGGGGGGGGGGGGGCTTTAAGGGCTTTAAATAGTCAAACAGAAACCAATGTTTCGTTCAAAGAACTGTGCTACTTGGTAACTCACGATCACATGGTTAGAAAAACACGACAAAGGGTAGTTAAACAGACAGACGAGCAAAAAATGGTACAACAAGTGATCGCACAATATCAGGCGAGAAAAAAGCGATCGGAGAGCATAAAAGAAACGGATTGGCATTTCACACTACGACCGCTGTGTAGCTCAAAGTATAGTTCCCTAAGAGAAGTACTGCTAGGACCGTGCCTGAAGTCACTTCTTTCATCTTAAGAAAGCAACATAATCCAGGGTTGTAAACAAAACAATAAAGAACCAGGAAGCTTATAATAATGACAATCTGACGGAATTATAGCTGATAAGGAACTTGGACTGAAGTTTCGTTCGTAAAGCATTCAAAAACTTAAAGTAATCTAGCAGTGTGTTTTATCTTAGAGAGTAATATTCCCCTGAAAGGCGCACTTGCCAATTAATCCTTGATCTGTCACTGATCATACTTTAATCGGCAATGACTTTACCCCGAGCTAGTGGGTGAGTCAGCAACAAACAAATTTAAATAACTATTAAATAACTCGCATCATAAAATGGTATGTCGTAACAATTAACATTTTACAGAATGTAATTGATACATAGCGCGAATATCATACTATATTTGCTTTATATTCTTTCCTGTCATTTCGCATACAATCTGGCATGATGAGATTCAATAACTAAACCCATTTAATGACCGGAACCATTCAATACTTATTTATGATCGTGAATGCCTGAACGCCAGTTGATTTGAACGAATCAAATGATCGATCTCACACTTCGCCGGCCTTTAAAAGAAAAGGTATGCATTGTTTGGAGAGATTAACATTCATTGCGTCAAAAGGAACGATTGGAAGCGGTGGGATTCAAACCCACGTTTCCTAAAAGACTGGTGCCTTAATCGACGCCAAAAACCACTCGGCTTTCTTTTTTCTTCTTCTTTTTTTTTTTTTTTTTTTGTTGTTATTGACCATTTGGGGACGCTACCAACAAATCACAGGCGTTTTGGGATAGTCGTGCTCCTGTAAAGTCACTATGCGGTAATTATTGATTAGATGCAAAACCAGAAAAACTAGTGTTACTTGCGTAAACAATGAAGAGTGGGTTTTAAAAACAATTATGACGACTGTGTCTACATCGCGAGATTCCAACCCACATGTTTCTGACTTGCACCGTTTTCACAGCCCTCCTCGCGCATGTATCAGTGTAAAAAGCACAGTTCAGATTGAAAGACATATTTTTCTTTAAATTGATTTATTTTTAACGGTATTAAAATTATAGAAGTCCGACATTATCAGCTTTTCAGATATTTTTTTTCTCGTAATTTATTCCAAACATGTTTCACCTTTAACGTTTTGCTGCACTGTGGGTATCGATGAACTCAACACAAACCTCGGGCAATTACCAATACGCTCCACAAAAAAAGAGAACCGTGTTTTTCGGCCTGAGTAAATAAACTATGCATCGCAGAAAGCTCGCACTCCGTGAGAATGTGACGCTGTCGGTTAGCATAGAACGGGAAAGTTTCAAAACGTGACTTTAGTAGAAACAGAGGATAATTGATGAAGACGACATTTCTTTACGAGCCGACAGCCACCACCTAAGCTTAATATTGTCAAAGCAGAAATCAACATTGTGGATGCTTGTGGGATTTATATCGCTGGAAAGCAGTTCTCAGCGAGAAAAAGGACAATATTTGCTTTTTTGATGACAAGTTTTTTGTTGTTTTTTTCACTGAAGTAGATGCTACATGTGCCCACAGTGTCATTTCTTGCTTTGAGGGTAGCAGGCTTAGGTGGACGTCGGCTCAAAGAAAAGTTTAGTTTTTCTCAATTATCTTTCCATCCAGGTAACGTGATGCTCTCAAACTTTCGCGTTCTATGCCGACCACTAGAGACACATTCTCGCGTAGTTTGAGTTTTCTGCGATGCACAGTTTATTTACCTGAGCCCAAAACACTGTTCTGGTTTTTTTTTTTTTTTTTTTTAACTCCTTGTATATTAGTTTATTCAATACAATACATCGTATGAGGTCCGTCAATGTCATAGAAGTTGGCGGCTTTAATTTATAAGAACCTATCCTTTCTAATAATAAATAAAGTTTAAACTACAGGGCACGTAAATAAAACTTTTTTTTTTGTTCATAAATAAATTAGGCTTTGCAGAAAGCTGAAATTCCGTTAGAATGTTGCACTAGCCGTGGTAGTGGAATGCAAAAGTTTGGGAACGTGACGATAACTTAAACACATAATAAAACAGAAAAAAATATATCTATGAGCCGAAATCCACCTAAATCTAAAATTCGCCAACAGTCCCCCCCCCCCCCCCAAAAAAAAAAAAAAAAAAAAAAAAACTATAAACTTTTAACATTTATTTCAGTAGAAAAAAAACAACACACTTGTCAGAAAAAAAGGTAGATCTTGTTTTCTTCGTTGCTTACAAGCTTTTCATTGAAATAAACGCCACAGGGTCTAACATTGTTGTATTTTGGTTTGACGCATATTAGGCTTCTGTTTCTGTTTTATCTTTTATTCCCGGTAACGCCGCGACTTCAAACTTATGTTTTATATCACCACCGCTGTAGCGTCACATTTTCACCGAGTTTCAACTTTCTGCGAGGCGTGGTTTATTCGTGCGTGCCAAAACAAAATTTTAATTTCCTCCAACGAACTCCGTGCACAAAATGTGACTCTTTGTTCGCGGGAGCTCCGCAACGGAACGACCCCCTCCCAAGCTCGCTTTCCATCGGTGCCCCTCTCATGGAGGAAAAGCCCCCTTTACAAAAGTCCTTGATGCCAACGATCCGCATGCTTGGTAGGATGGATCAGCGGGGTACGTTGCACCCTAATTGCTCCATATCGATCGGAGTGCGGACGTAATCCCGTTTCCCTTAATCCGGGTGAGCGAGCTGTCCTAATCCAAGTGTAAACATCGGTTGCCCTCTCTGACCCGTCCGATCCAGCCCGATTTAACTTAGATTAAACTTTCATCCAAGTTAGATCAGGCTGGGTCGGGCGGGAGAAGCCCAGATCGTGGTTTGTTTGCTTACCAAAGTTTATTTTGAATCAGCACTGAACAATCAAGAACAAATCTTGCCTATTTGGTTTTTTTTTTTTTGCGTCAATAGTAATTTATAGATACAGTAGTTTTAGAATCCACCTATTCCAGACCTCTCTTTAGATATTTCTTGCAGCAAAACAAAATAAAAACAAAAAAAACTCTGTGCTACTGGGTTCTTTCAAGCAGCTCGGGACATTGCACTGCGCAAGCGCACACGTTCTGCGCACGCGCAGTGCGACGCCCCCGCTAAATTTAGCGGAGAAATGTTTCGCTATACATTTTGCAGAAGAAAAAAAGAATATCTCCGCTAAATTAAGAGGGGGTTTAGTATTACTTGATGACATGGCACCGCACGAGACCATAATGTCAGGCGATGTCACGACGTCACGTGATATCATAGTGCTAGGTGATGCCATGGCGCCAAGTGACGCCACAGTGTCACATGAACATTATCCGCTAAATTTAGCGGAGCGTAAGTCCGCTCATTTAAAACAGGGCAGTGTAACTGTGTGCAGCAAAGTGTGCAGCGCCTCGACCGTCGCAGAAGTTCATTTGCATAACACAACAAGAAACCGCGATTTTTTTTTCGATGTTTTGAGATATATTTAGTTACCCTCTGTCTCAAATGCCAGATTTGGGGTAGGAAAGTCTTGTGCGGCGGAAAGAAAGTTCGTCTTCACGTGTTGCCTCCCCCACGCCTCCACCGTAAAAGTATAGACGCCCCTGCCCACGCGCAAGATTACAGCCGCCATTTCTGACCTTCTACGGTCTTAGCGAGATGCCGAGTTACCGAAGCTGGCGTTGACGAGCCTCCAGAAAGGCAAATTGCTGTAGAGAAGGACCAAGGAGTGTATAGGATCGCAGTGACCTCTCCCGCTGTCGTAATGATGAAGTGGAGTTTACGGAAT
Source organism: Ixodes scapularis (assembly GCF_016920785.2). NCBI lineage: Eukaryota > Metazoa > Arthropoda > Arachnida > Ixodida > Ixodidae > Ixodes > Ixodes scapularis. The sequence goes on from NW_024609879.1 coordinate 85,470,540, forward strand.
AAAAGAAAACAAAAACTGAAGGTCGGTGTCATGGCGGCGCCCATGCACAGCTGCTTCAAAGCGTCTATTTACTCGCTGTATCGTGCAGGGGTAAAACAGCACTGTGTGTGTGTGTGCGTGTGTGTGTATGTTTGTGTGTGCTCCTTCAACATGTCTTCCGTCTTTTCGCTCCATTTTTTTTCTTTAATTTGAGTTTTATCTACAGTAGCGACAATTTAAGAAACGTAAACGAACGAAAACGAAATCACGCCCTCCGTTTCTTAAATTGTCAGCGACTTGTGCTGGCCTCTAAGCTGGGGTCTGTAAGACCCCAGCCAGCAGACAGCTAGCACGAATTGGTCTGGTTGTTACGCTAAACCCTGTCGACATCAGTAAGAGAGAAAACTGAACTCGTAACGTCTAGGTGCTAAGTGCAAACGTTCTCCCTAATTTTTTATCTAAAAATAAAATCCCGCGTTTGCCGGTAAAGAGCGGTGATTAGGTCGTCTCGTCAGGCAGAGCAGGGCTGCCTTCTGATCCGTTACCCAAGCCCGTGTGTCTGAAAAAAAAAAAGAAAAAAAAACTCACTTCACTTATTATAGAAAGGTTACAAACGCCGCAAGAACATACCTTCCTAAGCAAAACTAAGGATCATTCGATGAAAGAAAAGTGCAAAAACTTAACAGTCACCAAAGCCTAGCTTCGCCTCTGCTATTGTCCGTTTTACTTTAAAGCCAACCACATCTGGCGCTTTCCTCGAAGAAATCGAGTCGAGTGTATTTGAGGGAAGAAAGCGTTGGACCACAATAAATACACATATGTAACAAATTTCGTAATAGATTCCAGCAGCGCATGTTAGCACAGACCCGGGAATCACGCGCAATTACCGAAGCGCAGCGCGACACTGGGGACAGCGCGTCATGAGGTATTGCAGATCGATTTCCCTAGGTTGGTGGAAACGGAAGAGACGATCTGCGAAAGCTCCCTGTTGGGACAATCCATTACCGTGTTCCACACCATTTTACATCATCAAGATCGCCGATCTTGGCAGCCTATGAATGTGAGCTCGTTTCGAGCACGCGATGGCATCAGCGCCCTCAAATAAGGCGGCCAGGGAATACACTCTATAGGAACTTTTAGCAAACCGTTACCCTGTTCCGCGTATACCGCGTGCTTTTAAGCGCGCGTCCCGCAGTAGTGCGGTATACGCGGAACAGGGTAACGGTTTGGTAAAAGTCCCTATTAGTGCCGAGATGTTTTGGTGGCGCCCTCATATGCTTCCCTCTCGTGACGTCATTACTTTGCGAACAAGTCCGATGGTGTTTGTGGTGAACATGGTGGAAGCTTGAAATCGAAGCGCTTTGATGCCAACACAGCCAACACCGTCAAAATTGAAGTTCTTACGTTCCTCTTATTTCCGTCGATGAGAATTCCTTTGCTGACGTCATAGTCAGCGTTCGGCCAACCACCGCGACGCTTTCGATTGCGCACGTCGCCAATAGGGAGTACTCCCTGGCCGCCATATTTGAGGGCGCTGATTAGACCGCACGCTCGGAACGAGCTCACATTCGTAGGCTGCCAAGAACGGCAATCTTGATGGCGTGGAACGCGCGTTGCGAAAGAACCGTGGAAGCTTGCCTTCCGCACGTGCTCGGCAGTCACGCGCACAGTTATGCCGCCAGGGAATATTTCCCATACTGCGTCCCATCTGGGTATTTCGAAACGGGCACCGCCTGCGTGAGCGGAGCTTGGTGTGCCTGGACTGCAGAGTGATTCCAACTGCTCTGTCGCGGTCACGTGGTTTATGAGCCCCGCTTGCAATGCGAGCTGCGAGGAGGTGAGGAAAGCGCCAGTCGTTCGTAAGCGGCTCCACCCACTTTCCCTCTCGCCACGCAAACACACGGCGCATGCGCGCATGCGACCAATCTGCGCGAGACGCGTCCGTTAATAGAGTGCAAACGCTCCGTGGTTCGACCATGGTGCCTGGAACGCGGCTCTGACTGGTGTGTTTATACGTATCCTATCCTGCCAGTACGGGTTCTTTCGTTCCTCTGGTCACCTTGCGCCGTCCGGACTGCCAGGTCCGGATGGGGTGACGGGCTTCGTTGTGGGAAGCTGGGCGGGTCTTGCCGGAGACGAAGTTGCTTCCCTTGGCCGTCGACGACTAATTCAGTTGACTTTGGGAATTACTTTTAAACAAAACAATTTAATACTTTTGAAGCGAATGAAAATACAAAGAAATACGATACTGCGAAATGGTAACTTCCCCTGTACGGGGTTGGGAAGGAGGTGGTCGGGTGTTAGCTTCTCCAAGCTCGGGAGTTGGCTGGCTCGTGGGATTACGTCCCGATTACGGGGACAAAAGTCCCTCGGAATCCCACGACCTGACTCGATTACGGAGCGACAGCTCTCGAGCCCCAGCACGAACTGAACTCACTTGCTGAGTTTCTAATCCAAGTTACTCGTTGGTCCGTCCCCTTTTTGTGGACCGGCGAATCCTCGACGCGTTGTGAGACAGGCGTTTCCCACCGCCAACCAATCGGCTCACTTTCTCGCCACTTGGGAATTGCTTGTATTCCCGGGTGGGAACCCGCGGTCTGCGTACATCTCACGGTCAAAGGTCGGGCTGGTTCGGATGCAAGCAAAACCATTTCTCGCATGGCAAAGCGGACAACCGACCCCAGTGTGGATAGCGCCGACTAAGTGAGCAATCCCGCAATTCATTCTGCCACAGGCGGTCTGACGTTGCCGTTCTGCCGCGACCCCCCACACTCGGGCGAGAACGACTAAACCGATGTAAACGCGCCATGTAAACAGCGCCGGCCAGAGCCACTGCGCTCTGGTGGCGGTGGTGGTGTAACTTTACTTTTCCGGCCCGGAACGCACGCTCCGATTCTCTCGGCAGAAAACGCGCGTTCCGAACCTCGCGTCGTAAAGTACGCCTGTCTCTCGAGGTCGCCCGCCAAGGGAAGTGTTTACAACAGCGCTTTTCCCCCAGCCAAATCTCCCTGGTGCTAACGGCCCACCCGCGGAGCTCTCGTCGATCCTTACACTGCCCACTACTCAAAAGTCGTTCCGAGGTGGCAACAAATGACGTCACAAAAACCGGACTGTGATGCTATCGGATGTCGCGATCCTGGCGGTTGGACGTAGAAATGCTGGCGAAAAGCACGAGTGAACGCGGGTGTCGCTCTCGTCACGGCGTCCCAACTTCTGGCTCCCGAAGCTTCCGCGGACAGCCTCACCGGAGAGCGACCTGCAGCAGAACAGGCGTCTGCTACGTCCACCACCGCTGCGGGAACACCGCCAGGATCGCAACCGGCGACAGCATGGCACTTTTATGACGTCACCAGGCGGAAACCAAAGGACCACTTTTATGAACGCGGTGAACACACTAGTCGGAGACGCGTTCCAGGTACCATAGTTCGACTGCTTTACGCTTTCCAGCGAGGTTTCGAGACTTCTATGCGCCGAGAAACTGAGAGAGAGAAGGAGAAGAGTGCGTGCGAGGAAATCAGAATGCCGAGCTTGGGAAACACCTCCTAGACAATAACCTCCTATATACTCACAAAGCCTGGCAGTTCGACAACGAAGCCATAGAGTGCCCGGTCGCAGATTTGGAGCGTGAGGATCTGGTAGCGCAGAGCATCAAAGAGCCAATTCTCGGGGAACCTGGACGTCAACGCACAGCTTTTGCAGCGGCGAGGACCCGAAACACACTTGTTCGCTCGGAAGAATTGTGTTTCGGCGTCTCGCCGCAGCGGGGCGCCAGTCACGTAGCTCTCCTCTCTTCCGTCGTCTGCCGCTCCACCTCTTCCATTGCGGCGGCCGCGTCTTGTGGCAGTCTGCCAGGTCTTCTCAGTATATCGGAGACTATGACTAGACTATAGGAAGGCCTCAGTGCTTTTTCCGCATGGCCGAAAAAGAAGGCCATAGGCGCCGCGCTAGAGCGGGGAAGAGAAGGCAACACGCGTGGATTTACCGTCATAACAACGAGGTATTATCGATGCAAGCGTGTCCATTTTCTTAAATGCCAACCGGGCAAAACATTTGAGATGGGAAGCTGATTTTCTTAGACTGACAGAGTATTGTTGCACAAAATCATTGATGCAAATTGCAAGAACAGGCTGAGTGCATAACGAGGCCTCAAGATAAACAGGCTTTACTTTAAAGCACGAAAATGGTGAATGATGTAATTATCCCCGCACGATGGATTATTTATGACTGATACTTGCCAAACATTACACGATGAAGAATGATTGAAAACGGCATTACAAATAACTGTACCCGTACGAAAACGTCTGATATGGCCCTGATATATTTTATATATTTATTTATTTATTTACCCTAAAAACCCTTTCGGGTATTACATAGGTGGGGGGGGGGGGCAATCATAAACAAAGGTAGTGCACTTTGTGACAAAAAGATGACGTTGGCGTAACATATAATAACAGAAAAGACAAAAAAAAATGCTTAGTGAAAATTAGGTAAGCAAAAACTACATACATCGTTATACGTTGGTTAGGGCGTTGGAAAACATCTGAGCTGAGGTGATCGATACACTATCGCTGGTTAGGCTGTTCAAATCGGAGACAGCGAGGAGGAGAGGGGAGTTTTTGAATAGGTTGGTGCGAGCAAAAATGGGGCGTACTTTGAAGGAATGGTCTACGCGGGATGAGGCATGACGAGGAGGCTGGATGTATGAACCTCTGAAAGCAGATGAACCATCTGCTTTCAGAGTTGACGATATATTATCATATATGGTCATATGATAATATAGTGAGTCAAATATGGCCACATACCGCCATATATGGCAGCAAATACGGCCACATATCGCCATGTAAGTGGGCAAATACTTTCATTTATCACTATATACACGTGCAAATACGGCCATATGTCGCTGTATAAATACCAACAATGTCGACGTATTAAATGCATGTAATAACAGGATTCTTGCCTAAAACTGACCCAGCAGTGTATTTAAAAGCAAAAACTAGTGATCCGATCTTCCTTTTGGCCTAAAGTTGTTGTTTGGACAATAAATTTATACGAGCATTGGAATTTATTCTGAAGGGGGTCGACCTCTTTTTGCAGCTAGAATTGCCTAATATAAATCTTGTTATACATCTGCTAATTCCAAGTTTGAAAATTTCTCTCACAATAAAAGTTTTTGATCTCAAACCGCAACATAAACGGGATAAAACTGTTGTGTCCTTCGTCCCATGCATGCAACAAAGGATGAAGATTCCTGGTCAGCCAGTAATGTAGTCATGAGACTGGGTTGTATATACATTGGCATGGCAAATTTATCGCCTCTGTGAGCTTATATACAAGTCATACAACATCAACTTATCCCTGTCTGGCAGCAATCAGTTCGACGTAGACTCTAAACATCTCTTCTGGTACGAAACATAGTCATCTCCAATAGCATCTGTCGTGGCATCTGCTTTTAAGTAAGTCGGGGCAACAACGCAACGGAAATGAATTTTCTGCGTGAATGCACGCAGATCAGAGAGCTTTTCGTCAAAAGCTACTTGCATCTACACCACAAATAAAGCTGAAATTATGGTATATCTCACCTATGAATGTTACGAAAGAAATCATCCTGTCAATCTGTACAGAACATTCCTGAAACAAAGACACGCCACGTGCACGGCACGTCGACTTCTTGTTGAAGCAGTTGGAAGACGACTGAAATGTTTCGAGTGAAACGTACTACATATCCCGGCACCTGTACACTCGTGTGCCCATCTTCACAAACGTCGAGAAGTCGTTGTTAACGAATAGTTTCACAATAACAACTACGCTGAAATATGTTCTCGAACAAAATGTCCGTGCTAAACCACAACCGATTTCATAGCACAGGTCGACTAGTGGCGGTGCCGTCCGATTCCAACGGCCGCCGAGGCCATGGCCTTCTCTTTCCGCCATCTTTGAATCCCGACTCGCAAGCGCTGAGGCGTTCCTATCCTGAGATGCTGACTTGGGCCGGCTTGCCAGAAACCGCGTCCCAGCTGAGAATGGGGAAAAGAAAGTACTGCCAACGCCGGCGCACGAGCTGAACGGGACTCAAAACGCATTTCAAGACGCTAGCGCGCCCCTGCCTTTGCAATGCTTTCCTTCACCCGGTCTCAGCTGAGACGCTGTTCTAGCAAGCCGGCCCTGATTCGAACGATTAGTGGGTAGACCTAAAGTTAGCTGCCTTGGTCTCCATTGTAGTCATCGAACGCATTATAATGCGAGGAAAAAAACGCCGGACGCTTGATAACATATATGTAATCTAAAATGCACCTACATATATCTCATTTATCCACATAACGGGGAAAATCAGTAATCCTACGCGTGGGGCGCCAGACATCTTTTTTTTTTTTTTTTTTACTACGGTTCATGAGGTGAAAACGAGGATATATCTATTTCCTCCTGGAGCAAAGGTCACAGCATACAGCTATACACCAAATAAAGCGAACGCTTCATTCATTACCAGCACCCGCGCCGTCGTTTTCCCTTCACGCGCTAATACGGTCCTTTCGACGGTCGCCCAATTCTCCATCAACCGATCCCGCTTTCCGGCGTGCCCCCCCCCCCCCCCCCCCCCCCACCCCCCCTCCCCTCTTCTCGAAAATGATCCACGCGCGCTCAGGCGCAATGCCTCATTGCGCAACGGACCACTGGACAGACTTTCGGGGATCCGGGAGGCCTATAGGCGAAACCTTGGACGGGGGCCCCCTAAGCCGACAGTGGGGTGGAAGCTAACGCGTTCGCCGGAACAATCATTCGCCTCCCTTTCATCGCCTGACCCCGCACTGGGCGCGTGGGTGTACCAAAGAGGCTATAGAAGACCTGCTGGAGCGGCGGTGGCACCCTTCAAGTGAAGCCGGCTTGCCCAGAGCAAGATGGCCGTACGCCGTGCAGATGAGATGGGGCTTCGCTAATGGTGAAGCGAACATTTCATACACGATTCATTCAATAAACACGTCAGAACTTACATAAATGATATAAGACGTATATGTGCGCTTACATGATCCTATCTGTTTTAACTTGTTTTTGTGTTTCATTAACTGCCTTTATTTGCTTCTATCAAATCCTTTGATACCAAAAATTTGTCTGCCTCTCCGTCAGTCCGTTCGTGCATTTCCAGCTACATTTAGCTGGAACAATGTGGACACGTGATCTATACACCATTTCGGTTCCCCCGCTAAATTCGGCGGGAAATTCGATGTCAGGTGACCTGACTCACAAGACTCATAGATCGATATAGTTTCTCCGCTAAAGTTAGCGGGAAAATGGACGGCACGTGACGTGTATACCCAGTCAGTTTCTCTTTTAAATTTAACAGGTGAGATTTATAAAACAAAACAGGGGTTCTTCACTCCCCGAAACGACTGTTTAATATCCTCGAAACAAATCTAAACGATCGCTCCTTAAATACTGCATTTCGCGCAGAATTTCAAGAACGATCTCACTAGGGTTCATCCCTCGTTCGGGCTGCACTCCATCCCATTGCTAGGTATAAGCAGCCTCCGCTCCAGCGAGTCTATATATCCTTCTTGATAGGTACAACCATAACCTCCTATATGCTGACAAAGCCTGGCAGATCGCCACGAGAAGCGGCCGCCGAAATGGGACAGGTTGAGCGGCAGACAACGGATGAGAGGAGTTCCAGGTGACTGGCGCCCCGCTGCGGCGAGACGCAGAAACACACTTCTCCCGAGCGAACAAGTGTGTTTCGGGTCCTCCCCGCTGCAAAAAGCTGTGCGCTGACGTCCAGGTTCCCCGAAAAATGGCTCTTTGATGCTCTGTGCTACCAGATCCTAGCGCTCCAAATCTGTGACCGGGTGCTGTATGGCTCCGTCACCGAACTGCCAGGCTTTGTGAGTATAGAGGAGGCTATGGTACAGCGGAAGCATGGTCACGCGGTGAAAGGTAGACGCACAACTCGTTCCAACAAGCCCGTTGCTTCCCCCGCAATGCCAGCTTAGGCGTGAGCAGAGTGCAGACGACGCACTGACTTGTCAAGGGCTTCTCTTCCGAGGCCCCTCTAAAAATAGCTCAGGCGCTTGACAATGGCACTACGCACGACCCGACCCCCTCTCCTTACCCCTTCCCTTCCCTGTCCCTCGGTGGTGTGTTCGCAGGTCATTTGGTTCCCTTGCCGGCCGCCACTTCGAGGGGACAGCGGACAAGAAGCGGAGGGGTTAATGTGTTTGTCCTTGTCGCCGGGAAACGTGGCGACCGCCAGATAGAACAAAGACCTGATTTCCCCAAAACATGCACGCGTATAAGTGGGAAAGTCAAAGGGAAAAAAAAAGGCGAAGGTCACGTTCAAAAATTCGGGAGTGGGCGAGTCGGAGGACGCGAACGCCTCGTCGTGACGTCGTGTAGTGGCAGACTCGTTTTAGTTTGAAATTTCTCTTTTATTCACTTTAATTCAGTAAAACCCAATATATATATTTTTTTTTTCGGGGGGGGGGGGGGGGGGGGGGGGAGTGTGCAGTTTTTTTTATTATTATTATTATTATTATTCCTCTTTTTGGGGATTTCCATGCTGAAAGCAAAGTCTATTCCTGAGCTTACTCAACGTGTCGGGTACATCTCAGCTCAAGAAAAAAGCCGTTCGTATAAACATCGATATTTACTTCAACTAGTCAACGGGCACTATAAAATTAACATGGGTGAATACATCACTTGTTTTTTCAAGTGATTGTTCCACCCGAGCAATACACCCACTGACCATATTACCCTCCCAACTGAACATTACTAGTTTAAGATTCTTTCTTTGAATGGACAATAGTAGGGAACGGGTTTCCTTACAATATTACTAATCGACATAATGTAAGTGCATTTGTTTCCGCGTTGTCTTTTGATTAGGTGTAGGCCTTTTGTATTTGTTCGATTTTCCACCCTGCCAGGATCCAAAGAAGAGATCAAACAAAAAAAAATTCAAGTAAAATAGAAAAAAGCCGCGCGCAGAGCGCGTGATGAATTATATGGGAACCGCCTGTACGCTTGTCTGCTCTCGCCCCCTCGCTGCCTTCCCTCCGTCGCTCTTCAAGGTGGTCTGCTACAACCGGTTTTGTACAGGATGATCCCAGCGATCATTTCGGTGTCACAGCAAACGCTGCACGTTTCTTTTTTTTTTTTTTTTATGTGAAAGCATTAATTGTTTCTTGGAGCGAAGCCGGCGTTGTCTGTCCAACGCGAACGGCACCTAAATTCTCATTGGCTGCGACGCGTCATATCAGATGCTTCGTCACGGAAGACGACGGGACCGCTCAAGGTCAAAGCGGACGAGCCTCAGAAATTAAAAACAAAGAAAAGCACAGCAACGCAGATGCTTCGCCACGGAAGCCCCGGAGCGGGCGGGTGCGCCGCGCCTGCGCAGTGGGGGAGCGTGACATCACCGCCGGACCGCCGTCTGCTGAAGGAAGACGTAGCGTGCTGCGTGTATGAATGCTTTCGAGTTCCTACGCGTAAGCAGTCTTAAATGTCTCTGCTGATTTTTTTTTTTTTGGGTAAGGGGGAGGGTGGGGACATTTTTTTTTATTTTGATGTTATTACCAAATACGGAATACTCCGAGAAAATCCAATGGCATGCAGACATCAGCTTTTGCGTAGCTAGAGCGGCTGGACCCGCGCAGTCTATATAGGGCTTTCCCCCTTTGAATTGGGGAAGTAGCTGCCGCCATCTGTCGTCGTGGACGGCCTTCAAGACAGCGAAGACAACTGTTCAACTCTCCCGCGGCGCATGCGCGAAAACGCAGCAAGCGCGATGCGCATGCGTTTCCTCAGACGCTGTCGGTATACGCCGATAGGGGAGGATTTGTCGCTATAGGCGCTTTGTATAATGCAGACCTGCGGAGTAGATTGTATTGGCTTAGTAAAGTATTTGTTATCACAGTTTTTAAAGTACGTTTTTATTTTTATCACGCTTTCGAAAGGTTTTTTTTCTGCAGGGACGAATTGAGGTACAAGAGGCGGCTGTCCAAGGGTATAATTCATACGGCGGGACCGGGACCAAGGGACCAAAAGACCGGAACCTCGTCGCCTGCAGCGATTGGCTTGTGGTGCGGTATCCCGGCCCTTCGGACCCGCCCTGTAGAGCAGGGCCCCACCAATCTGCTGTTGCAAATTCCACTTGGTTCCCCGTGAGACTCCTAAGGTAGACCCACATTAATCCCGTGTTTGGAGTAATGCTGTGCTGCTTGGTCAGAGCTGAGATTCCGTGTCTTCAGAGTTTATTTTTCGCCAAATAGTTTTCTGATTTTATTTATTTTTTTTTTTTTTTATTTTGAGTTGAATTTTGTTTTGTTCACAATCTTTAAAAGCTGTGCCCTAAATTCGTAAAAATTCTCTAGTATCAAATTATATTTCTTCAGCTGAATTTGGGGTTAGCGTCCTCGGCATTGGTTATAACTTATAGCATGATGTACCACGACAAAAACTTCCAAACACGTGGAACTTCAATGGACGTTGATACTTTGAAATATAGAAACTCGCAGACGAAGTGGCTGAGAAGTTTTCTTCTGATATAATTCCAACACTCCACCTCACGGTTGCACGAAAGTGGCGAAGCGAGGGCGATAGAAATTTCAGTCACCCCCCCCCCCCCCCCCCCCCCCGTTTTCCTCTAAAATCTAAGTGTTCATAACCTTTGCTGTTATAAAAACACAACCCCTGCTCCCCGTAAGAAGCAAAAATAGTACGGTTCATATTGGAAACCCGAAGTCCCGAACAGGGCGAATTTTATCGTGACCCAGGAGTAGAGTGGCCCGTTGTCTTGATCGGACCTTGACGAGATAAGCAGTTCACCTAGTTTTGTCAATGATCTGATATTCGAAAGAAAACTCAATACCAATAATTCTGCGTTATAAAAAAAAAATTATTTTTAAGATACTGTTTTCTTTTCTGACTTTTGGATTCTGAAATTCTGAGTTTTTCGGATAAACCTGAATCAACGAAAATTTTATCGGCGAGTATTTTTCGGAGTTCCTCGGATTTATCCGAAAACGCGCCATCCATAGGATAACAATACAAAGACGGTCGGTCGAATTTTTTGTGTCCATGTTGTTTTTTTTTCACATTATCGTCGAAATATTAGGTGCATTTATTTATCTGTGCTTTTTTTTTTTTCTCGGTAAATGCAGAAGACCGGTACAATAACAAAAGGAAAGCAGCAGAAAGGACGACGACCGTACGAAACACCCGTCCTTTTTATTGCTTTCCGCTTATACTTGTAGGGTCACCGCGCGCTCCGATTCGTCAAGTAGAGAAAACTGGAAGCCCTATAATAACCCTCAACCAACATGGCCAGTTTTCACCGCTTTCGTAAGCGTAAGATTAAACGAACCGCTTTGAAGGACTACCGTCGAAACTGTTCGAGAGCGAAGTTCCTAAATGAGAGGCGCGCATGGTAGCGCAGGTTTACTATCCTGCACTGTCACGCACTTCGGCTAGGTGGCGCAAGCTACCGCATGTTACAAAGGGTATAGCCATTAACATCCATCCATCCATCCTACAAACAGGTCGGCATTTGCCCACACCAGTTGTGGGCACTGCGGCTGCGCAGAAACGAGATTCGCGTAAAACGATCAGCGCGTGCACCGACTGCAGCGCCTCGGTCGTCGTGACGTCGTGCCCTAATTAACTGGAGGGCGGCACGTTTTTCCCGCGAGATAAGCTTCTCCATGCGAGCGGGTTTGTCGCTACTTGTGGAACCGCTGCTCAGCCTGTACCAGGGACCATGACATGTACAGCTTATTAAAATAAAATAACTAAATATCGTTACTAGTTACTTGCTTAAAGAATAGCCAACTTCATTACTCGTTACTGAGAGTTAAAATGGGCGCATTACCCCAGCTCGAAAATAACGCCTTACTTCTTATTACTCAAAATGTGTCAATTTTTTTGTTTTGTTTAAAGGGATACTTCAACGAAATTTGAAATATTCCCGTCGTGTTCAAAAATAGGTTGAATATGATCCACAATATCTGTAAATGACAATCGCACGTTTGTATTTTGAGCCTGGTGGCTGTATTTTTCGTTATAAACGGCCCACTCTGGCAAGCGCTCGGAGAAGGCCCAGGAGACCACGTGACATCCAACGCAATCGTGACGTAGGTCGTCTCAGGACGAGCAAAGCTACGGCGAGGCTGACGTCGAGAGGATGGCCTAGTCGTTCCAGCCACCGAAGTGGCTGCTTTTGTACGAATTTTGAGTGACAGGTTAATCTTCTATAATCTTCTAGGGGGACAATAGCGACTTCTGCGACACACAAAAGGCATTCTCGGGAAGAGGGGAGTTCCTCTTTTCCCTCTTCTCTCGTCGTAGCCGTAGGCGAGACAACCTCCGTCACTAGCTGTCAAGGTTTTTAGACGGGCATTACAAGCGAGGCGTTAGCGACATCCACCAGGTGCTCTTTGCTAATCGTTTAATTCGTTTCAAAATTCCTTTTCGTGACGTTTATAACAAGATATTGGTATGTTCGATGTGATGCTGCTCCTTTGAACACATATAGACCAAAAAATGAGCGCCGAAATTTCATTGTAGTATCCCTTTAAGCAGTAGGCTTTTTTATATTAGTCATACATATAATTTCTCGCTTTTCGAACACTCGATCAGGAACAACAGTGGCGGCTGTCGTGACGTTCCTTCTGCACATATCTTTTATTGTTGATCTAGTTTCTTCGCCTTGAAACTCACAGGAGCGGGCGGGGGTAAGAACTAGGTTGGGTACATGTATGGTGTTGTACCATAGCCTTCTCCACACTGACAAAGCCTGGCAGATCACTACGAGACGCGGCCGCCGAAACTGAAAAGATAAAGCGGCAGGCAACGAATGAGAGGAGAGCCACGTGACGGGCGCCCCGCTGCGGCGAGACGCCGAAACGCACTTCTCCCTAGCGATGGAATGTCCGCTCGTGCTCCTCGCGTTCCTTGCGCTACCGCTTCTTTTCTCGTCGGGTTTGAAAAGCATGTTTCTGGTCCTCGCTGCTTCAAAAGCTGGGCGCTGAATACCAGACTCCCTGAGAAATGCTCTGTGCTACCAGTACCTCGCTCTCCAGATCTGCGACGGGGCAATCTACGTCTCCGTCGTCAAACTGCCAGGCTTTGTGAGAATAGAGGAGGCTATGGTTGTACACGCTCCCTCCCAATAGGTAACTGAGTACCGTTATACCAGAAAGTAACGTAAATACGTTAGTTCTTGCTTCTCTTGAGAAGTAACTAAGCAGTCACTTCGTTACCGAAAGAAAGTAGCTAGATATACAAGTAGCGCGTCACGTGCAAGTCTGCCAGGGACATTAGGAACGGCCAGCGATCCCGTCTAGAGAGTCCCTCGGCAACCGCGCCCGTAATCTGCGACCGACTGTGATTGGGAGCGGCAGTCGTCGGCACTCATCAGACGACACGCACGACTGGGCTGCTCGACTCCCCCGGGCCCTTACCGCTGTATCGCTGCTGTGTGGTATATCGATTATAACGGTGTCGGCCGTCGTTGGCGCATCGCTCTCGCTAACCGCATGTGACAACTGAGACGGTGCAGGCGATGTTTACGCATCTTTGCTCTTACGCTGACAGCCAACATGGCGAAGTTTTGGAGCACAGATCTCGGTGCGTGTACGGTGTGGTCCGCCAAGTTAAGCGGGAAACGCTTCCCGCTACATTTAGCGGATAATCGCAGTGTCACGTGATACTGTGCCGTTACGCAAAGCATTTCCTGCGTAGGTTTAGCGGGTAAATTGTGACATTTCACCACGTGTTACATGAACATGTGACGTCAGAGTGTCACGTTGGGAAATTGGGACGTCACAGTGTTACATGACCATGCTCCGTCACATCAAGTGTTACATGATCTTATGATGTTAGTGACAGGTAACGTCATATCACGCTCTACATGACCGTGGGACTTCACGGTGTAGCGTGAAGAAATTGTAGCGTCACATTACGTGTTACATGACAATGTCATGTCATAATGTAATGTGACGTCACATCACGTGTTACGTGACCTTGTGATGTTAGTAGGGAGTTTTCGTAGACCGCGTTGCCCCCTCCGCTAACCGTTCCGCAACGAAGAAGTTGCTACTGCGCCTGCGCGCCGATAGCCTTGACTGTGGAGTTCCCGCTATCGTAGCGGGTTGCGGAGGGCCCTTGCGGGACGGCGAAAACGATCTACGAAAACTCCCTAGTGTCATGTAATGTCGCACCACGTGTTGCATGGCCATGTGACGCCAGTGTCACGTGACAGCTATATCGACACGAATTCCACGCTTATTTATTTAGGAATCTTTTTTCCGCACCTTGGGTTCTAATAGGCCTTTTGGAAGGCGTGCAGCTCCGTCCGCGGCGCCGAAAGGAATGTCGGGAACGCTAGGTACAACCGGTTCTAACAGACGACAGAGGCTACCTTGGAGGCGACGGCGAGCAACTCCGGTACCCTCTCGCTCTTTTCAGTGCCACGTGTGAGATGCTGCGGACAGTGGCAAGGAGTGTGCAGCAGAGCACGAAGCGCATCGGCTGTCGCCTCAACTAATTTGCAAAACAGGCAAAAAAAAAAACAAAAAAACGGCGACCTTTTTTTTTTTTTTTATTGTCCGATAAGTTGCATTTCATTTTGAAAGAGACAAGGCCTCACTTATCCAGCCGTCACACCACCGCTCATTTCGGTTCAAACACGAACTCCAGGATGTCTGAGCAGCTGTTTTAATTTATTGACACCATCGGCCCGCAGCACAATGTTATCAAAATCAAGGACATCAAATATTTGTGATTATGTTTTAAATGTGGTACTGTCCAATTGGGCCCGTGCAAATTTGCAATGTATACCTTCTCACCTATGCTTCTCGGCCGTAACATCGAAGTTTAGTGGAGGAAACTTCGATGTTCAGGCCGTCTGGTCAAATAAGGCAAGACGAAAACAATTGGTAGCAGTTCATATGTTCTTGCTCTCGTTGAATTGAACATACTAAATCACAATTTTAAACTTTTGTCACTAGAATAATCCCTGGAGAGGAAAACAAGGGGGACAAAGGACAAGCACAAATCTCCAAACAGAGCTAGGTGGCTAGTGCGCGACTGAAAGAATGTGCCTGGTCCTGATATCGAACCAGGGATCTCTCCATTTTCAGTGGAGTGCTCTACTAACTGAACTCACAGGCACTGTGTGCTTTGAAATCATACTATCCCCGTTTTCGTTCAGCAATGAATTGTTATGTTCTTGTATCGTTACTGATAAATTTTATCTGGTTTATGTTGCAGTCAAAGCCAAACCAGAGCCAGGACCCGTAGTTCCGTGCCTTGCCATTCCAATGTCTGGCTGGAGGTCTACAGAAGGAACCACTCACCTGCTGAGTTCGACAACGCTGTGGTCGCTGCCACATGGCTCGAGGACGTGGAAGCACACGACGGTACCGGAGACTCTAAACAGTTCCTGGCGAGTGGTCTGTTCCAACCCGTTCTACGTAGTGCTCTCCAACGGCAGCCACGCCCTTGTACATACCCTCGAAGGTTTCAAGTGGTACAACGTCACCAGCAGTCATCACAAGAACTCGACGCAGGGCTCTTTCCTGATCTGGTGCACCAACGACGAGGTCCATTCCATCAGCTTGAAGACCGGTACGATACTGAGGTTCCTCAAAGATGGACAACTGAACGCAAGTAACGCTTCAAAGTTGCCCGTTATGCCGACCAAGAAATCGCACACCCACACGTGGTACCAAGGGGATCACGTTTACATAGTTACGGACAAGTACCACAATGGTACCACCTTAAAGAATGACACGGTGCTCTGGAAGGCCTCGAGGTCGTCCTCCTACCAGAACTGGACAAGCGTGCTACGATGGTCGCAGGGAAGTCCAGGCTATCCATCCTCCCTCAGCAAGTCTTACGCGTGGGCGGACAACAGCACGCTGTGGCTATGGAGGGAACTCAATTTCGAGTCTCAACTCTGGGCGTTCAACATTACCTCAGGGGTATGGCTCAACAATAAAGTTCATCACAGTAATACACCGGGTCACCCCATTCTCGCATGGACAGAGCTGAGCAGTATCCCCTGTCTGCTCTTCTCACAGCTGAACTGCAGCAGCAGCAACTTTTCTGCAGCAGCAGCTCATTGCGTGAAGCTTGTGACCGCTTCGAAGGCTGAAACCTCCTCGACAATTCGGCCTCCGACAACGTCCATTCCCCCGAAGACAAAGACACCGACCACGGCGACGAGAGTGCCGCATGCAAATGCCACCTCAAGAACCGCAACGTCACCGCTTGCCATCACGACGACAGTAACAACTCCGACTCGAATCACTACGGGCCAAACGACCAGTGCAATTCTCTCCTCCCCGTCCAACCAAGCATTGCCAACAGCCAGCAGCATCAGCAAGGACGAGATCAACGATTCCGCCTTTCCGGGTATGGATCCCGGGCACGCCAAGTGGCACCAAAGGAACTCCGGCATCTTCGGCTCCATCATCTTCTTCGGGACGTCCATCACCATCTTCACCATCGTCGGTGTCGTGTGGTGCATCCGGCACTGTGTGCACTTCCCCAAGGAGGCCCTGCTCCTGAGGGACCCACCGTCAGTGAGGTACACTGCCATTCCGGATACCATAGCCTGAACGACCGCAAGAGAGAAGCGCGGGTCTACGATGCTACAAAGGTGTTGAACTCTGAGAGGGTTGGCCTCCCGAGAACGTTGAAAGCGAGTGAGATGGCAGTTCTCTTTGTTGAAAGCAGGAGCACAATCCGAAACACAATCCAAGAAGTCATAAGGCTGCCTGGTACCGTGGATATGATGGAGCACGATACACTGTGGCGCGGTACATATCATACTGCAGTGAAGAGCTGCGTAATGTCTGTCATGGTACGGCGAATAATGTAACTGTTATCACAAACGCCACTCTTTATACTGTGAATAACGGCCTTGCGAGAGAATTGGAGACCTTTTGGTAAAATGATGAGACCTGTGTTTGTGCTGCAGGTTGTTTTCACAAAAGTTTTTTTTTTCATATGTATATCTCCTTCCTTATCAGATGTGTGTTATGTCTTAGTGGGTCAGTAGGCTTTCACGAAGTTTACAAAAGTTGTGTTCAGGACTAGCTGTTTAGGTGCAAAGGTGACTCTGCATATATGTCCGAGTACGGCGATATATGTGATTGTGATAACATACGTTGTGTAATCAATCTTTTACTCGAGTACAAGAAAATGTGCATTTATGCTTTTTTTTTCTCGTGAAAGGGAACGTTAGATTTTTCTCGGTATGGTGTCTATTTAATCATACATATACTTTTCTACAGTGCCAATGATTTTAAACTGTCGGGAGTTCGTTAACTGTGAACAGTTCTGTGCGTAGTGTGGAACCGTTCTGATACGATATTAAGTGAGGGGCTGACGTTTGTGCAATCCGCAGTCTGCATTCAAGATAAGTTGGATTTTCTGTTTCATGATGATATGCATTTTGTTCACTGGAGAAATGCGGGTGCTTCTAAGCGTCAACATCGCCGTGAGTCTTGTCAGGTTTGTTAACGCCTCAGTGCTTGCATACATGAAACATATATACTGATTATCTCATCATTGCCGCCAACTTAAGATCGCTGAAGTGATCGATGTCCTTTTTTTTTTTCATTTTAAAATATCCTGGATAGCGTTGATTTGTAGCAACAAATGTACCGTAAACATGTTCAGTATACTCCCAGGCCTCAATTGCATTGTGCCAAAAAGATGCAATGAAAGGGCGCGGGATGTCGGCACGCTGCGAAAATCAGCTACGCGGCAGACCGAGGCATAACAATAATTGCGTACTCGAGATCACTTACAGACACCTCTCGAAAGACTGCCCTCTGTTGGCAGCTGTGGTATCCCTGCACAATGGCGGACCACGACTGCAAAGTGACGGCACGCTTTACGCATTTGGTTGGATTAGAAAGACAGAAACACACCCACAGAAAAAGGTGACGAGAGCGGTGACGTTGCACTTTCGACGTTGTTTGATTTGCTCGTCGGCTACTAGCGCCGGCCGCGTTCCGACGTTCGCCATCCCCTATGGAATGACCCGCACGCGTTTCACGATGTCAGTTGTTCCGCCATAGTGCAGTGGTTCTGACCTTCTAATAATCGGCACGGGACTTTCGAAAGGTGTCTCTATTTAGGATCACCCGGTGAGCACGAAAAGTTTCAGCCAAGGGAAGTCACGAGCGCGAATGGGGCAGTAGAGTGTGGCAGGGCGAACGCGGCCATTTATAGAAACCCGATGGAAAGTCCAGACAGATCGGTGGTGAAGATGAGGGCAGCCCCAGCCGTACTGCTCCTCGCACGATATACACCGCAGACAGGGTGACAAATTATCTGCACAAACGCTCCAAGCATATTCGAGGCAAGTTTACCTCATACATATGTCTGCTTCCAACATGTCTGCATACAGTTTTTGCACGACCAATGTGAACGCCATACAATACGCCTCGGACAGTGTCTCTAGACTATCTTTTGTGAACGATGTACAGTGGAATCCCGTTAATTCAAACTCTCTTAATTCATTCTGGCGGATAATTCAAACTAACATGCAGGTCCCGTCTTTTGAGTTTCTAGGAAGGAAACTGCCGGTAATTCGAACTTTGCGTTATTCAAACAGAGTTTCCCCTCGAATTCAAATTCGAGGGGAAACTAACGACGGCTCGAGTTCTCAGGGCGCTGGCTGGGACGAGTGAGGGCGAGACCCTAGAAGGTTCGCGAGAGTTTCGAGACTTGGTCGGTGCTATCGAGGAGAAAGGAGGTGAAGGGGGGAGTGCGGCAGTCTGCGCTGTAACACCCCGTCGCCGCTTACGACGAGAGAACACTGGCGCCATCTGTCGAGTTGCGCTGGATCAATTCCGATCTGCGTATATATTATGCGCCATTTCTTTCACCGTGTGCTTCAGACGATTCTGACGATATTATAAGAGACAATTGCTCACGATAGTGCAAAAATTTGATCACCTCGCAAATAAAGCATTATAGATGGCACCAGTGTGTCCTATCGTCGTAAGGCGGTTGCAAGGGATCGCTCTCAAATGCAAATATGCGAACCGGCCTTTAAGGTGCCGGTATTGAGTGACTTACTACGATGGTTACTTCGAGCTATCCAGCTTTGGCGTCACGCTCAATCGTGGGTATGTGCAAGTTCGTAGAGCTGTTAAGTTTTACTCACGAATGCTAGTCAGCCGGTTGCGAGAGTGGTATTGCACAACTATCAAAGCCTCTGCTGACGCAAATATACGGGGAAAAGAAAGAAAGAGGCAATGAGACTCAAGGTAGACTCTGAATCTCAGCTTGTAATATCCATCCATAGCTAGACGACGTGTGTGCCAATAGACAATATGTCAGTATCCCACTAGTCCGGGTACCTTTTCGCTGTTCAATTATAAAAATTGTAAAACGTGAAAAAAAATGCTGTAAAAAAAGTTTATATCAACGTAGCAAAAACTAGTCAGTTTAGTGGGTAGGAATTCGGTCACCTATGCAGAAGGCAAAATTGCCATAGCAACCTTATTCTTTTATCATATGTTCGTGGTTAACCTTTTCACAATATTACCCCAGACTGCCAAACAGATGAAGTATGTAAAGACATGACGGACATGTGAAACAGCCTGCCCAATGCAATTTACTATAGTGCTTAACTATGGTATGATACACACAATCCACTATGTCGGTGCTCATAGCAGTATTTGACATACATTTAACCAATTCAGATTACCCTCTCAAAGTTAGTGTGGTACATGCCACAAACACCTTTTCATCTGACCAAACTGCATGCCATCTCCCCATGTAGCTGATTTTTGCAGCCAAGTGACCTCCTGTGATGCCGTTCCAGAAATTGTTTCCTTATGATGGGTCCATTGCGCAGTCAGGGCATACCATATGTTTACAAGTCTGCATTACTCTCCAAAGCACAGCAACAGTTGCAAATTATAGTAACTACATGCAGATGCTTGTTTTTTCAGAAGTATGTATATAATAGAACAGTTTGCATGCATCTGTCATGTTGAAAAATACATATCCAAAACCATGATAATGTGGCAAGAATAAAACCTCAATTTTCTTAATATAATTTCCATAGCCATGGCAAACATTAACATAAATTATAGAGGAGTGTAGGGCGCAAACACATATCAATAGCATTGATAATCGAGTTTTAAAATATCATATATGTCAAAGTACTCAAACGGGTATTCATGTTTGCTAGCTACTTAAGAAACCAGAATATCATGCTGTGTAGTTTGTACCCCTACCACACAAAATTGAGTTTATGCCATGTGAATATTGTTCCTTGGAGAAAACTAAGTGTTCAAATTACAGAAACAGATGAAGAGCCAAGCCTTTTCGTCAAGGAAGCCATCAAATGAATGCAAAACCTTGACTTCTTCACTTCAACCAAGTCCAAAAAATACTATCTTTGGCAAAGTTTCAAGGAATTGCCAGATATGAAGTTATCTGTTTTGCAAAACAGGTTTCATTGAGCCGCATTGCTGGTGAAGTTACTCAGAGCGGTTCCGCACCAGATATAATAAAAAAATGTGGTAAAATTTCTTGTCAAGTTTTAATGTGTCTCCGAATCGGCACCCCGTTTGTACAAGACACTTGGTTGACAGCGCTCGCAGCGAAAAGCCTGTTCACATATAACTTTAGAAATTAAGTTCAGGACAATGATCATGTCGACTACAAGCAGTGCAGTCTCTAAAATTAATAGTAATAGTATCATAGTGTGGTACTCCCCCCCCCCCCTCCCTAACTATCCTTTCCTACATTAAAAAACTCTTTCTTCTCTGCAGAGCCTACAAGCAATGCAGAAAAAAGCACTCAACTATAAATTCAAGGTGACATTTGCAAATGGGTCCACGATTCCTTTAAGATTAGCAAACCAGACGTCTGGGAATAACTGAAGAGTGTCATGCTGCTACATACTCACAATATATAAGATTAATATTTTGCCTATCTGTTACTTCGCATTAACTTTGTGCTGTTGCTCCTAGCTATCCATTTCTCAGCATCTATCCAGCAAAAAGGGTATGGAGGCAGGAGGTGCATCTTGTAATGAGAGGCATTTTTATTCAAGACTTAATGGTACTTACAATTTATCACGGTGACTTTTGCATAGCTCACAACAAACACCAATGAGTCTTATTGCTGTCCGATCAACAACCAACCGACCAAAGGCTACAGAATGCACAACTGTGCCACTGAACAAAAACCAGTATCTTGAAACACTCAGAATAGTACCTCAAGGTACAGAACTATTGACATGGTTTTTAGTCACACCTCAAACTCCAAGCAACAGCTTTAACACGAAAGCTGCGAGCCAACAAAGCACTGTTTTTGTAAAGAGCAAAGATCATGGTTCATTGTCATGCTGATTTCAAGTAGTTTCTTGAAGGTTGAATAACATTGGTATTGCTCTTGCATATAAACAGACACATGAAGCTTTGTTGCAGGGCAAATCCAATTTAGACTGCTATGTCAGCGAATCACATCATGGCACAGGCTGAACTGGGCACTGCATTTTAGAAGTTCCTGCATAGGTTCAGGTGGATGAGAGTGCATGTTTTGCACAAAAAAATATATTCACAGTAGCCCAAAGAAGAATGCCCTTTCTAAAGCAGACACTTGTACTGTGTTTTTAACTGTTTACTCAGAGAAATGTCTCAGCCATGAAAGCATCAACCATACTAAGAGAGACTGTCTGCAGGAGACAAAGGGCCTTGCTGACATTACAGTCCACCTGGGGTCAATTATTGTTCAAACAAAGTTTCCAGTAAAAAAATAACAACAAGAAACAGTAATTTATTATTTATTACACTGCCATCTGCTGGTTGCCTAATGCCTATTAACGTTCTGCAGTCCAGAAACAATTTCCGGGGGTGTAAAAGCATTTCAATGCAGTTAGGCCAAAGCACATGATATTTGAGAATGCCTGTTGGACTCGGATTTACACCAGTGCTGGAGTCTCACCGCAAGACGTCGGGGAAAAAACAAAAGTCAGCAGCTCATCCAATTAAGCCATTAAAAAAAGTAATTACACCATGTGCACCCCACATACTTTTCTAAAGACCAGGTCTGTCATGGCACAGATGATAGCACAAAACAGCAGAAACCCCTTATGCAAATATCCTACTGTACTACTGCAAAATGTTTAACACATGACTTCACTAGTACCAGCAGTCAATGAAAGTGACAAACACAGGACATCTGCAAAAATCTCGACCAGTCAACATGGACCCAAATATGAATTTGTTTACTAAAGATGACAATATGGAATTATACTAAGGACTCTATGATGTACGGGCACATGTGAAATAGTGTCACAGACTAGTTTAACCTTGGCTGTTACATGTTGTGTCACACATGATATGATGAAGGAACAGTAAAAGACCTAGAAGGACCTTTATTACCTGTCCTGCTCTGTAAATGGCTGATTCGGGAGGTGTAAGGACAGTCTTTGCTATCACAGACAGGCAGGTTTTTTTGCCTCCATGCGTGAGGGTTCGGATGTAAAATCGGTCAAAACTGCGGAAGACACAGCCATACACGCAATCTAAAGGCAAGTGTTCGTAACTCTGTTTGCGGTTTCATGTTACCGAGTTTCTAAATGCGGCACTTTGAGACGGAGCCAAAATCTCCTCCTAATTGAACTGGCCTGCAGATTTGCTTCAATATGGTTAAAGCATCTTTTGTAGTACCCAGAAATAGATAGAATGCTGCATATGAAGAGCTGCCAATAGTGTGAGACTACTCATTCATAAAATTTTAAACACCGGTCAGTCAGGCAAGGGTACTTCGAGACACATACAAGGTGTTAAACATAGGTCTAATAAATAGAGCATATGTTGCACCCAAACACTTCACACAAACATGAGAGAAGAAGAACCAGAAAAACCATTAAACATATACAAACTATGCATGATGGCACGTACAGAACTTTATAAATATGCCATATTCACCACAAAGACCACATCTGACTAGACAACTTGTTAGTACAATTGAAGGAATATCAATTTCCACCTCAATCTCCTCTCCAAAGATCAAGCACAAGGTTTGGATGCACACAGCACATCAGACCCAACAAACGAAATTGTCATTGTCACAAGAGTACTGCTCATAGGCAGTATTGCAGTTCGGCATCAAAAGACAGCCCTAAACATAATGAGTATATTGCATGACCAACTAATTAGTCAGGAGTGGCAGTTACTGTTATGACCACCAGAAAACCGGAAAAGATGTCAGAGCCCTTGGGTTATGTCTAGGACGTTATCCCAATCAGGTGGCGATTGAATCTAAACAGGTTTCGTGAAGTCCTTAAATAAACACCACTTTCTTTATTAGACACACAGGATATAAATGTACATAGAATTAAAATGTGACCTACGACAGCTGCTAGACATGCTAAAAACCTTTGCTCTTCAAAAGTTACTGTCATGGTGCCAGAAAAAAAAAAGTTGGATGCAGTGCGGTCACAAGACATTGCATAGGGCTGGCACCTATAGTTATTTTAATTTAAAGACCTAATTTAAGCTCTAGGGGGCGAGTAACTTAGCGAGCGATAGCACTTGAACACAAGAGAATGAACTAGCAGCAGCCTTTAACGGCTGGTGTGCCTCGAGGGCCAGCAGAGAGATATGGCAAGTGAAGCAGCCTACAGCAACTGAGCATTTAAAATGCTCAGTCCCTGCAAGAAAATATTTTGCTCGAAAGGTCAAAACTGACCAAAAAATGTCAACAAATATGGCCCAAATGACAATAATTTTTCTTATATTTTGCTTTGTTCAGGTAATCCAGAACTAAAGAATGAAACAAAAACAAGTAAGGATCGAATGTCAATGCAGCCAGAGCCACAAATATATGTCTGTGCTCCACTGGAGATCAATGGCACAGTACAGTATAATTATCAAGGGTCTATAGCTTGAGAAGGTATACACATTTCCCTCGATTTCTAACTGCAGGTCACACTTATACGTTTGCGTGTCTATGATAGAAATATAGATGAAATCATATTTATGCTTACCTCAAATAAAACAAGCAGGATACAATTATGCAACGATCGTAAGCTGAGCCATTAGTGAAATCCAGCTACAACAAAGTTTCTAACAATACCTCTGTCGTAAACAAACCCATAATATTGCACCCCCATCTTCTGGTATGAATGCCCGCTAGCGTCAAACACAGGATCAATGGTTGTCCAGTGTCTTGCAAGAAAGTAGTCTGCAAACACTTCATCGGACAATTAAAAAAACATCATTCAACAAAAGAACAACTTGACGACCGAGACAACCTGTCACAGTGAGTGGGTGAACAATAAAACAACTTTATATAAAATCGTGCAAATATTCTCACTGCCACAGGAAAAAACAAAAACCCTTGGATTTGCAAATAACTCTTCCTTTTACAGCACCCAAATAATGTCAAAGTTAATATACTACACTCAGCCTTCCTCTGTATGTGTCACTTATGCCCGTCTGCTTTGTTTCATGAGTGCTCAATCCTTAAAGTCTCAAAATGACAGGTGGCAAGGTCAGAAACGTTGCAGCCAGTTTTGACAAGACAATGCACTTTAGCAAAAAAATTCCTCCATAAAAATCTAAAATTAAAATCAGCAACAACCCACGAGAGATGTCAGAGGTGACAAAAACACACATCTTCCAACCTCTCTAGTAAAACAGCTGCCATAGCATTTCGGACAGACATTTTTTTTTTTTTTTTGCCATCAACAAACTAGTATTACAGGTTGAGTGCCGTGAGCGGCTAACAAAATTACTAAAAATACCCTTCCCAGGGCAAAACCCTGTAGAGCAAAGCAAATTGATTGAGTCAAAGACCAGAAATAGGTCATGACAGTGAACAGTGCAAAGTGCCCAGTGCAGTTAGAGTGTATTTTTTGCATGAACAATGTTTGCTGCAATGGTTACCTCAACAATGCCAGCTTGGTTTCAAACAAAGCTGCTGGAATGCATTAAAGTATGATGCGAGTTACGCAAAAAAATAAGCTAGAGTGATGTCTCGAAAGTCAAGCTACCCTCGACGTGTTTACGTCTCACCCCAAGCATTCTGTTTGCATGTGAAGTTGAGGGGTTGGACAATCTACCGGTCAGTCAGCAAGAATGCCAAACTTTGCCGGGATACATATCCCACTTTCGTTTGAATTTTCAGCAAACCTTTTAGGATTCTTCCAGAGTCCCTTTCAGGATTTCTCAGGATTGTGCCAATGACTCTTATAGACCAGGGCCAGGCGAACCCGGGTTTATGGGTTGCACCACCCCACCCAAAAAATGTTCTGTGTCCGCACGCATCTTTCTCACTTCTGCCGCCGTTACACTTCTATTCCCTTGTGTGCCATAATGGCATGTCATTCCTATTGCAATTTTTAGCATGTCCTTAGCTCTCGAGTCTCAACTTCGTATGGGATGTGTCACAGCCGTTTGCTTGAAAACCATGGCATCCAGGATAAATGAAGAACCGAAGGCAAAATACCCTTTCGAAGAAACCGTCATGCGTTTTTGTTGAAAGTTCTTTCTTATACAGAAAGTTTCTCGGGGACTGGAGCTACTCTGGCTCTTGGTCTATAAATTGTAATGCCATAAATAAGTACACTGTCCACTCATGACTGCTATTTTTAACTCAATATTGGGGGTCTTTCCAACGTCTATGACCACAATTATATTAGTCAAAGTTCAAAAAGGAGTCATTTGACTACTCTTTGAATTTAATAATGTTACTGTTTCCTTACCTCAAACATTCTTTAAGGGCGATGGTGGGACCCCTTCAAGACACTTAAGGTTGCCTGTCCCTAGTACCCTAGAAGAGGCTCAATGCACCTCACACAAATCTTGCACTTAACACTTAGATTGTTTTGAATAGTTTGGCAGATGCAGCAAGCCCACTTTGTACAACCGTCCATCAAAGAAAGTCCCGGCACAGATCCACGGCGTCCTTCTATCCAGAGCATTCAGAGTTAACCTTTTTTAAAAGTTACCCAAAGCCCTTCGTAGCGGGCTCAAATTAATAAACGCCAGTGATCCGAGCTCTACGATTCTCATCGATGTCGCACCTGCGGAACGAATGGCAGCTAAGATTCAGATATCAGTGGCTGTTCCTCGTGGGAAATGAAAGAACTGAGTTGGAACAAACCTTAAAGGGATACTGAACCAAGGAATTTGGTGTCCATAATAAGTGGCGCACGTTCTTTCCACGAGCCAGCAGCCGCCGGTGTGCGCGAGCACAGGCAACAAAAATGACGTCACAGACCTCCATTCGTGGTTGAGATGACAGTGAAATGTATGGGCTTCGGACCAAAGGAGAATAAAGACAAGTTTTTCATCTACACAGTGGTGCCTGGTGTAAAAAGTAAGCAATGAATTGGTCTAACAAGCACGTAATTTTCACTTGTAGAGATGAAAAGCCTGTCTTTATTCTCCTTTAGTCCGAAGCCCATGCATTTCACTGTCATCTCAACCGCGAATGGAGGTCCGTGACGTCATGTTTGTTGCGTGTGCTCGCGCACACCGGCGGCTGCTGGCTGGTGGAAAGAACGTGCGCCACTTATTATGGGCACTAAATTCTTTGGTTCAGTATCCCTTTAAAAGTCTGTACGTGAGCAAGAACAACGAACCAAGTTGAGTTTGGAAAAAAAATTGGTGTTGGCACCACTTGTGACTGCTTGCAACAAGAGAAAACAGGCATGCTGGCAGCATCCATCAAGAAAGCCTGGAACATTTGCGATCTATGTATAACTAGACCAAAAGCTTTGCAGTATTTGCTTATGCGGAGCACAAGCGTCTGCTTCTTGCACAGGGGTAGCGATGATGTCAGAATGCCGAGCTCTTATTGGCTGATCAAAAAAAATAGTGGGTAGCATTGAGGTCTACCCCCTATCCTTTCAAGCCAATCGTTCTGACGTCATCACAACTCCTCCCCAAGAAGCAGACGACTTGCTCTCCGCATAACATTGTCATAATTATTTCAAGCCCGCAGTGAAAGAATGATGCATAAAATTTAGTACATGTATGTGGATCGGAATTGTTCCAGGGCTACCTGATCGCTGGTGCCGTCCGTTATCTCATTGTAGAGCTCCTGTACAGGCTCCCTACAGGAGCCAGAGTTGCGCGTTCATCCTCGGCAAGTGGAAAAAGCGCCGGCTTTCCTGCATGGCCAGGGATTCTTTGCTCGTCACGTGGCTGAATTTGACAAAAAGCTGCGCAACGCGCACCACGCAAGCCACGCGCGCCGAAGTGCATGAAAAACAGGAAAGAAGGAGAAGGCAAAAGCAGAGGTACACACACTAGGGAACGTGCAACACCA
Organism: Ixodes scapularis; assembly: GCF_016920785.2. Taxonomy (NCBI): domain Eukaryota; kingdom Metazoa; phylum Arthropoda; class Arachnida; order Ixodida; family Ixodidae; genus Ixodes; species Ixodes scapularis. The sequence goes on from NW_024609879.1 coordinate 85,497,825, forward strand.
GCAAATTGACCGTATCAGTGGATTTCCTGCACGGCGCAAGATTTTTCGCTCCTCACATGAACGATCATGGCGAATAGTGGCGCGACGGCGTGGAAAACCGACGCACAACTTTGGCTCCTGTAGGAAGCCTATACAGGAACTCTATCTCATTATAGGCACCAAGAACCAGTTGCCATGCAGTCAGTCAAACTTGTACACAAATGTGCAAACCAGCAGACTAACCTCATGCTGTCTGAACATACATGCGACAAATTTGACATTTCGCTCGACAAACCTGCTTCCACGACTGTGCCAAAGATGAAGTGGCTCACGGCAAAGAAAAAGGCAAATACGCAAATTCAAGAAGCAGGAGCTACAAGGATGCACCAGGAAACTCTCCGACTAATTCAAAAGGTGGGATGCATAATTGGTCGCCGTTTCGGAAATGCTTGTCACAGAGCCGACCGCAAACACCGAGACAAGGCGCCAAGCGCAATTCTGTCAACTGCGAAGCTTGAAAACCGTGCGCAATATAGCAGGCTTGAGTTGAGGGCGATCTATAGTCCCGCAATAAGTTTCAACACTCCATGTAAACCAATTATTCTGTGCGAATACCAGGTGAGAACACTTTGTGCCAGCACTGATCAAAACTCACCGGGTGGCCAGACTAATCTAGTGACTTGACTCCCCCCCCCACCCTCTTCATTTTCAACGCAGTGCAACATAAGCAAGCCTATTCGCGAAACTTCCCCCAATAAAACCATAGCTTGGTTAAACACAAAACTTATGGCATGAAAAAAGTGAGTTAGAGAGAGCAATGGCAAACAATAAATTTGCTGACTTACTATGTCATTAAAAAAATACGTACAAACCAGTTGTCACTGATGAGAGGTGGCGGCACTGGGGTCACTATGGCAATGGTGATGAACATTGACAATCACCTATGGCAGAAAACACCCCATTTTTTGACAAGCCGTAAAGGAAGATCAAATGCGGTAACGTAAGCGGCTCCATCTCTGAGCAGCACCTTCCAAGTAGGATATTACGACCAGCGCGTAACGGGTCCTCATGACCGGTATCGGACGTACCGTTATGGCCGGAACAGAAGGAGCGCTTATGGCACAGGCAACCTGCCGCGTAACAAATACCTACGTCCTTGTGGCCAGTACAGCACGGAACATTACAATCAATACATGAGTTGCCATGACAGGTATGAGGCAGGCCATCGTGACTAGCACGTAATGACTCGATGTGGCAGGTACTAGACAGCCACGATGGCCGCCACGTGATGGGTCCCCATGGCCGGTATGAAACGAGTCTCTTGTGCACGACACACAATGACTTGGAAAAAGAGTCGATACAGTTGGCGCATAATCAATCAACGTCTGTAAAAAACACTCCGTTACGATCGACACATACGGCCAGCGTTGAACAGGCTATAGTCACTGATCACCGACAGGACGAGAACGACAAAACAGAGTTTCAGTTGCCACGCCTCCAGCGCAAGCTTCCTGCCTTCGATAAAGTTTCGGCGTGTCGGGAGTCTCGAGAGTGCACGCACTGCCGTTCTCACCCTGCCAGCAACTATAATACGACTGCTGCATAACAGGTCACTACCACCGGAGCATACCAAACCATTACGACCTGTAGGCCTAAGGCCCGGCACCTAAAAGGCCCGGCACCTAGAAGGCCTGACACCTAAAAGGCCCACACCAGAACGCTTGGCGTTCCGGCGCAGGAGCGTCAGGAAATGCCGGGGGGATTACCGGAAGCTCTCCTTGCCCACGATGAGGTTGCCGGATGCGGTGCTGACCTGGCAGTCAAGGTCGATCTGATGCAGCACTTTGCCCCACGTCGAGTGGTCGCGGTCTTTCTCCCGGTAGAACTTGGCCTGCAGGTTGACCAGCAGCTCTCCGACATTGCGGATCTAAGAAAAAGGACGAAACCGACCGAAGGGCGGATTAGGAGGCAGCAGGCACGGGTCGGTGGAATGTGCGAATTCTGTTTGAGGAAACGAGGTTGCACCACTGGCACTGTTTTTTTTTTATGACGATGTCCTTTCAGAACAACTTCAGCTCTTTAGCCCTTTAGTGCCCAATTCGTGTTCTTAACCCCTCCAATGACAGTACCCTAGGGAGCTAATAAACACTCGGAGGCTGATTCGTAGAGGGACCGCCCAATCTCGAGGAGCACAAGGCAGTTCACGGCCCATATTTTGTCAAGTGTCAGCTGTTCCTTCACGCAATTGAAAACATCAGCCAAAAAGCCGCAACAGCAGAAACAGTAAGCATCAAGATTTCAACTCATTAAGAAAGTTAGCATATTTCAAGCCATGTTGTCTAAGTCCCAACCTAACATGAAATTAAAAACTTTGTCACGGAATTAAGTATGCTTACAGGCTATGAATTTCGGAAGTCACATCTCTGTTTCACAAGGGAACGGACATCCTAGCATTGGTTGTTTGCAGCCGTGCCATGGCTTTTGCCTGTCTTTATTGCCACCGCTATGGGGAGCCAAACAGACTGCGAGCTCTCAGATGAGAAAAGAAAAGAAGCACGCACAAAGCCTAATGTTAACCCATGGCAAGACAAAATCTTTTAGGTAGGCACCTAAAAACTCAGTTCTGGATTTACAGTTTTACTCCACGAAATACTGAGCTCAAATTCTGTCAACAACTGAACTGTGTTGCCTAAGAATGTTGTGCCATGGTGGATTTCAGCACAAGTAAATATTCAGCAGCTTTTTGTAGCACTCTCAACCTTTTTTGGACAGAGCACTCTCATAAACATATCTAGAGACGGTACCATGTGCCAACAAAGTTGAGGCATCAGAATTCTTCCATCGTTCTACTCCAAAAGAGCCTTTTTATTTTGAAGAACAGCGCGAATATTACACGGACAAGAAGGAGGAACACACCATTCTAGTGAGCCTTTTCAAATGTGCATGTCATATAGTAGCTGCTGAGTAATTTAACCGAGTCCACCACTGGTCGCATTAAAGGGATGCTGAACCGAAATCTGGATTCCCCAAAACACAACGGCCAAAGCGTGCAACAGGATGCTACAAACACCAAAACTTCCTCATACACCGATATCTCGAACGGATGACCGTATTTTTCAAGAAAAGGAGGCACATTTGGCAGAAATGTTGACGTCATGTTTCTCCGAGAAGGAGAGAGAACGGCCTCGTGTCTTCTCCACCTCGCCGCCTTGAGGGAGCGAAGCGAAGAGAGGAGGGAACAAGGTATCTTGACGTCACGCGCCTCGTCTGCCTGCTTCAATCTCGACCTCTTTTTCCGAAAATACGGCCGTCCATTTGAGATATCGCCTTACGAGTAGTGTTGTAGGGATTGTAGCGTCCCGCCTACATCTCATGCATTGTTTTTTCTGAAATCCAAATTTCGGTTCACCATCCCTTTAAGTCCGTGCTCCGAAGAGCGAGCGTTTGGTGCTCCGTTCATGAAAGAGACAGGAGCGTCGCCAAAGACTGACACTCGACCACGCTCTTCATGCACCAAGTTTTCCTCGGAGCGCGAGTGACTTCTTTTCGCTCCATGGCGTTGCGTAAACAGTAGTCAAACTGCCGCACCTTTTCAAATGAATGGTATTTAATCCAGCAGGTAAAAACGATTTGATATGCACAGCAGTTAGCGTTCCGGAAAAGGGTTGTTTCGTGCATCTTGCCTGAAAGTGAATTCATCTATCGAACGGTAGCGTGCCGGTAGCACAGTGACAGAAAAGTTGTCGAGATGAGAAGATAGTCGGACTGCTGACCTTTTAGGATGCCTAGTTCACCAAATAAAGATACTTCAATTGGAAAGCCAAAACATCAGTTGGCATTGTAGAAATAGTTTGTTCGTGTATCTCGACTGGAAACCAATTGACGTGCTATCTATTGAACGACGCTAAGCTCAGTCTAGTTGCTGTATGAAACTTGGAGCGTCGAGGTAGGAGTAAAGGAGCAGGGACATAACGCTTACACTTCCCGATCACCTACTCCGACTATGTGTTGGACGCGAGGACTGCGCAAGCATCCGGCGTGAACTCACATCAAAACACACACTTCATGCCCAAGAAATGGCGACCTCCAGTGGAGGTTGATGGGGTTTTGAAAAGAATCTATTCTTTCTACGTTCTACCTTTTTGTACCATCATTCTTCAGCCTGCTTGTCTCAGACATGCTGGAAGACTCCAGATCAGCTTAGTCTTCCCCTACTCACACATTAAATGCACTACTACCACCATTACTGATGCAGTACGCATTTTCACCGCTTCAATCCGGCGATGTGAACAGCAACAGAGAGTACTCAGAAAGTATTTACATTTCCACATGTCCTGTCGTTCTTTCTTCGAGCCAAGATCGACGTCAAGTTAAAAATTCTCTTTTCAGGTGTGCTTCAGGTCACCCTGGTCTGCACTCACCTGAAGCACAAGAGGAATTTTGTCTCGCTTGCCGTGCTTCGTGACAGTCATCCCCAGGCTAGACCAGGTCAGGCAGTAGGTGGAGGAACCGAGATCACGAGACTTCTCCTTGGGGGAGAAGTGGGAACCCATCAGGGCCACCTGGCTGCAGAACCATCGTCAGACGTGGGAAAAGAAAAACAAAAAATGGCTTGAAACATGCCTTGGCACTACTGACAGTTGCAACACAATATAGGATACAACAACTGCTTGCTCTTCTACCTTCTACAGAAAAAAAAAAGTTACTTTTGCACATTCTGAGGGGTGGCTCCAACTGAACGATGGCCGTTTTCAGTTTTATATTTCTCGTCTTAAAGAGCACCAAAAGAGAGCCCACCACTGGAATTGGAGTCGGGCAATTTGTGCACTGGGTCAAGCATTTGAATTCGGACGAGAGTAGAGTCCACTCCTATGACAACTTAGGTGGCAAATGAATAAAAAGATTTTCTATTTTTGCTTTCAGACAAAATTGTCACGACTAGAAACAGCAGAGGCATGTAAAACTGAAAAGAAACTTTTAACGAGGTGAATTTACGCTATAAATTAAGATAAATTAAAACAAAAAATAACCATACATTAGTTGTGATGGCGACAAAAGAATGAGTTTTCCGAAGTGGCTCATCACCGCTACCATTATGCATGTGATACACATTCAGGAATGTTTTGAGTCAGAGCAAATGGTGACAGCCAAGAATGGGCTAGAAACTTGGAGGAGTTTCTAGCCCAAAGAAATAACCAGGTCGAGCAGGGTTCAAACCCAGTTCCTGCGTGTGATAGCTTTGCCCAAGGCTAACTCCACTATGCACGCAAGAATATGATTTTCATGGTGTCGAGGGAAGCTGAGGTAGGCATCAGTGGTCAAAATGCCAACCCATTTCATTTATTTATTACACCTTTAAAAGTGCCTATAGGGCTTGCATAAAAAGAAGCATATACAGCTAACAAATTCAAAGGTTGAAAAAAAAAAAACACAGGGTTACATATATAAAAGAAGAGAGTTTATTTTGTGCCTGTCAACAGCCAAGAGGCATTCACTGTGGTAGCATTTGTCTTATAGAAACAAAAATAAAACAGCATCGCTGCCAGAGGCATAGTCAAGGAATACATGCCACAACACATCCTGGGGAATCAAATGTTTAAGTAAATGCGTCATTCCGTAAAAATATCAAATATAAATATCAAAGGTACTAAGTACTAAGGATTGTGGCAAGTTCAACTCTGAAGCCACAAAATTGTTGAATGATGATTTTTTTTTTTTTTTTAATTGTTTCGAGTACATTTTCTTACCTTGTTTAATTTTTTTAAGTACACCGCGGGTAAGCCCCCTTCCTTCCCCTCCCCTCTCCCCCCCCGACAATACTCCACCTTATTTAGCCTCCTCAAGAGTCGCCCATCTTTCAGGATATTACAGTACGAAAGGTTTGCTTCTTCACACCTTAACACTCCTGCCCTGGCCTACCCAGAAGAAAAACACTGCAAACTATAGTCAAATGAACATTCTTCTCTTACTTCTCACTCACATAACCTATATGTGGTTAAAGCTGACCTCCCCTGCCATTCCTCTGCCCCTAAAGGGATACTTCAACGAAATTTGAAATATTCCCGTCGTGTTAAAAAATAGGTTGAATATGATCCACAATATCCGTAAATGACAATCACACGTTTGTATTTTGAGCCGGGTGGCTGTATTTTTCGTTATAAACGGCCCACTCTGGCAAGCGCTCGGAGAAGGCCCAGCGGAGACCACGTGACATCCAACGCAATCGTGACGTAGGTCGTCTCAGGAAGAGCAAAGCTACGGCGAGGCTGACGTCGAGAGGATGGCCTAGTCGTTCCAGCCACCGAAGCGGCTGCTTTTGTACGAATTTTGAGTGACGGGTTAATCTTCTGTAATCTTGTAGGGGGACAATAGCGACTTCTGCGACACACAAAAGGCATTCTCGGGAAGAGGGGAGTTTCTCCTCCCCCTCTTCTTTCGTCGTGGCCGGAGACGAGACAACCTCCGTCACTAGCTGTCAAGGTTCCCAGACAGGCATTACAAGCGAGGTGTTAGCGACATCCACCAGGTGCTCTTTGCTAATCGTTTAATTCGTTTTAAAATTCCTTTTCGTGACTTTTTTTAACAAGATATTGGTATGTTCGATGTGATGCTGCTCCTTTGAACACATATAGACCAAAAAATGAGCACCGAAATTTCGTTGTAGTATCCCTTTAAATCTCTGCCTCAGTTACCGCTTATCCTTCCAAGGTTATCAGAGCTTCAAACAAGCTTTGCCCACATTGCAGCAAGCCAGAGTCACCAGGATTGCTGTTATTTCATGTGTCCTTTAACAAACTGAACTTTAAGTAAATCGTTGCACCATGAAGAACTCCTTTTCTGGTCCGCACACTCAGCTGGTAACACTGAGATCATTACCGAAGAAAAAAAAAAGATTTTAGAAAAGAAAAAAAAAGTTAACCAAAACGTACCTGTTTTTCTGAACTTGGGACCGCCCTATATGTATCTTTTTCTTAATCCAGGCTAAGTCTCTCATGCTAACCACTATATGGAGTTAAATATTTAATGCTCATTGCTCCTCCACTTGACTGTTATTGCAAACATTATGCACGCACAAATAAGAGAATATCACGAATGCATGCTCACTCCAACGTCTGCGGCGGCCGAAAACATACTGTCAGGACGTAGGCCGTCTCAACGTTCAACTTGAGAGTGCTCTCAGATCCAAATCGCGTGCCATCCACCTGAAATATTCAGTTCGTCAACGTTAGCCTGCACATTGAAATCACACAAAACAGTAGCATGCTCCAGACTAAACAGAGAGACAAATGTTTAGCAAGACAACACAAAATATCGAGCAGGTGATAGCTGCGTCACAATTTAGGAGGCACACTTGCTTTCACCGTATACATACCTTAGTGGATGCACAGACTGATATATCTTTAAATTGTAATCTCAACTTAGTGGGTCACAAATTTAATTTGCCTCACTGCGTGCCTTACAAGTTTCTACACAAATGCAACTACACAATAAACAATTCTTTTTTTTTTTTTTTGTCTAAGAAGATTAGGATGATTGATGCTGCCTCACTTCATTGTTTCATCAAAATAAATGACCCCACAGCCAAGAATGATATTTCTGTACTTAGCTTGACACACATTCATAGGGAAGTACTGTAAAATACCTGAGAAGTGCCCCCCCAACTTGTAATGAAAACTGGGTTCCTCTAGACATGGGCGTGTGTACGGTCAAATCAAGCGCTTAACCCATTCGCTACCAAAGCCAGCGAATCGCCAGGTGTGCTGTCAGGGGCCATACTGCCAAAGCCGGCGATTTGCCGGTCTGCATGAATTTCTGTTTTAAAGAGCCATTCATAGATGGCGCGCTATGTAGACTTGAGGTAGTGCAGTTAGATACATTGCCAACAGATGGCGAGGGTCGTTCTGTCCACTGTGTTTGTTTGAGCTTGTTCTTTTGTGTGTCGTCTTTCCCACTCGATCGCTGCCTGCTTGGAGAAGATGGCAGCGTCCAGTGTGCGGTGTGGCCTATCTGACGATGAAATCGTAGATATCCTCTTCGACAGCGATGATAACGGGACGTCTGGTCAGGATAGTGAGTTTTTGGAGCCTTCTGTCGACGACGGGAGCGATTCCGACAGCACTTCTGAGTCCGAATCAGGACAAGAGTGCACTGGTTGTGCGAGGCCTAAGCGACCGAGGATGGAGTGCTTCAAGATCTTTCATCCAAGGAAGAATCTGTGAGGGCCTATTGATCGAAAGACTTCAACGAACATCTTAAGCATGTAAATAAACATGTTTTCTGCACTGAGTTTTACTGTAAAACCTTATTATACAAGCAAAACAGTTATGCCTAGTGTGGCCGTTTTAGGGGGAAATGTGCGGTACGGACGGCCCGGCAGTGCGCGACGCAAGCGGGAGCGAATGGGTTAACGTGTAATTTACAGAATTCCTAAGTTTGTAGAATTCCCAAGTGGGCACTTGAACGAAGTGGGCGCTTGCGCGGTATTTCATGCTAATGTTTTTATTTAGGTATCCTTAATTCTTGATTCACATGACCACATGTAATGAAGCCATAAATACAAATATTTAGTCAGTCTTGTTGAAAAAATACAACTTCAAAAACCTAATGTGTATGGTTCACGAAATCGACAGTACAAGGAGTTCTAGAGTGCCATTCAGTTGTAATAGAAAGCCGTATAAATAAGCCAATGACCGGAGTGCGGTGGAACTTTTCGCAAAGGTGTCTTTAGGGGGTCCATTTATCATACTAAAACTTCATAAGTGCAGTTTCTTGGAAAAAAAATGCAAGAGAAGGAATACTTTACATATTCATGCAATGGGAAGAAAAGGAAACGAATTATCTGGTTGACGCTCTTACTCGCATATATGATACCACATATCTGCTGAACTTGCCTTAGGAGTTCATTTCCAAGAAGCTTTCGAGGTTTCATACCGTGCAGTGCCATATATGAGTAGCAGCGTCAGCCCGACGGATCGCTTCTGTTTTTGTTTTTTTCCACGCATAGGAAATAACAAGTTTTTTCCTTTTCTTGTGTTTTTTCTAGAAACCTACAAAAACAAAAAAATATGAGCTTGACAAATGCACTATGTAAAGACACATTTGTGCAAAGCTTTGTTGCACCATACTCGTTGGATTAATTATATGAATTTTATGACCAACTAGACTCCTGGAACTTTCTGTATAATGAAATAAATCAACACATCTGTGCAAAGCTTTGTTGCACCATACTCATTGGCTTAATTATATGAATTTTCTGACCGACTGACACCTGGAACTTCCTGTATAATAAAATAAATCAACACATCTGTGCAAAGCTTTCTGGCACCATACTCATTGGCTTAATTATATGAATTTTCTGACCCGACTGACCCCTGGAACTTTCTGTATAATAAAATAAATCAACACATCTGTGCAAAGCTTTGTTGCACCATACTCATTGGCTTAATTATATGAATTTTCTGACCGACTGACACCTGGAACTTCCTGTATAATAAAATAAATCAACACATCTGTGCAAAGCTTTCTGGCACCATACTCATTGGCTTAATTATATGAATTTTCTGACCCGACTGACCCCTGGAACTTTCTGTATAATAAAATAAATCAACACATCTGTGCAAAGCTTTGTTGCACCATACTCATTGGCTTAATTATATGAATTTTCTGACCGACTGACCCCTGGAACTTTCTGTATAATAAAATAAATCATCACATCTGTGCAAAGCTTTGTTGCACCACACTCATTGGCTTAATTATATGAATTTTCTGACCGACTGACCCCTGGAACTTTCCGTATAATAAAATAAATCAACACATCTGTGCAAAGCTCTGTTGCACCATACTCATTGGCTTAATTATATGAATTTTCTGACCGACTGACCCCTGGAACTTTCCGTATAATAAAATAAATCAACACATCTGTGCAAAGCTTTGTTGCACCACACTCATTGGCTTAATTATATGAATTTTCTGACCGACTGACCCCTGGAACTTTCCGTATAATAAAATAAATCAACACATCTGTGCAAAGCTCTGTTGCACCATACTCATTGGCTTAATTATATGAATTTTATGACCGACTAGACCCTTGGAACTTCCTGTACAATAAAATAAATCACAGTATCCATTGAAAATTTTCAAGCTTACAGAAAAAAAAAGGTGGATGCTTTGAAAGTCATAAGACACACTCTGTATTCTGAGTTACTCAACAGATATATATATATATATATATATGTATATTTATACAGAGACGGGCAAAATACATGCAAATATGTATTGAAATACAAAATACTTCGTCAAAAATGTATTTAATTACAAATCTAATTACATTTCCAAAAAAGCATTTAAGTACAAGATGCAAATACAAACAAATGTATTTAGTCTCCTCCAAATACTTTTCCAAATGCATTCCTCAAAATTTGCATCAGCGACTTCAGGGCACCTGCAACGGGTTTCTGGGTATCTCATTTTAATTTTGCATCGCACACTCGAAAGTTAGTGTGCAAGGCTCTAGTAACGTAATAGAAATATAATTAAAAAAATTTAATCAGCTTGGATGTAATAGGTGAAAAAACTACAGAGCTTCAAGCAGCTTTTTTTGTCGATTACATTTTGGTATAGACCAACAAAGAACTGAGACGACCAAGACGCGCAGCACTAGCCAGAGAATTTTTTATTGTTGCAACTCGCACCAGTTACGAAAATGTGGACGACCCGCACATTTAGAATGTTCCAGGCAAAAATATGGATGGAAATCAGGGCTGGAAAGCATCACAAGTTGTCACAGGCCCTTATTTAGCCAGTCTGCCCGTGAACGTCGATTTCGTCACTATTCTTGCCCTGGACTAGCACCGTAATCACAAAGTCACTAAACGCTTGTGCTTGATTGAGAGACACCGCGTTCGGTGCAGAACGTAGTTTTCTTCCTGCTCTGGACATGTCTTAGGATGAGCTAAATGAGTCGTGACAATAAATTTGAGGGATGTATTTTCGCCCCCAAAAATGTATTTAATTACAATTGTATTTGTATTTTTTTGTACAAATTAGTTTTAGTATTTAAATACACATGTCAAATACATTACCCAATTTGTAATTAAATACAAATGCAAAATACACAAAGTATTTGAAATACGTATTTCAAATACTTGAATATATATATATATATATATATACATTTTTTTTTTACAGTAATATTGTCACTAATCGAGGGTTCTGTAGCAACATTTCTATGTGAGAAAAATCTCATTGGCAAATAAAGCATTTTCCGCAGGGTAGCAAAATCCTTCCCACCACCCTCCCACTTTTTCCTTCTCCCACTGCTATCATGAAATTCGGGTAGGGGAGGGGGCGGGGGACTTTTTTTGTTGCTCCAACTTGGGGTTGGATAAGATGGTTGCTTATCCCAGCTTATCAAGCCCCAAGATGCAGAAACCCCCCCCTCTCCCCCCCCCTCATGATAGCAGTGGGAGAGGAAAAATGGGATGGGGGTGAGAAGGATTTTCATGCCTCGTGAAAAAACTTTTTGTAGGTCGGGCTTTAACCAATCATGAGACAATTCACAAGTGTTTGAAAAAACCTGCTCGACATATGCTTTATCAGGCGGCTCATTATTGTTGTAAAAATTTATATATGATAAATGAAGTTATGTTTTATGCTCCATTTACACACGTCTTGATTGTATGCTTCTTTGTATGCTGTCCATAACTTGTCTATGAAATTAGCAACAAGATTACACGATCAAAAAATTGTCAATTAAATGTCCTTCAATTAACGGCAAGTTTACATTTGACTGGGTTTCTCGGAGAGTTTTCCGGTCTTTCAGAGAAGGGCAAATGATGCGTATGCAGGTGCGGCTCGACAGGGCTGCCTTAACAAGTGTCACTGTTGGCAAATGGTACCGAAGAAAACTGATGGACACAAATCCCATCAGGACAGGTGCAGCTGCAGGACATATGGAACTGACAGACCTATTTCAGTGAGAGCTGGAAGTGTAAACAAAAATCAAGCTTTTCTCTATTTTAATGCATAAATGAATGTGCAGAACCATCAAATGCAGCATATATTTTATAGTCTATCAAAGGTAAAATTTAGTACTAGTTAGCCAAACTGTCTTATAGCTCCATTAAAGGCACTTCAGTTATGGTAATGTGTGCAAATAAGACATAAACCTGTTCAGCAGATCTATTTGCTTTCCTTGCGCACACACAAGAGTATGTAAACAGATAAAAAAGACAACAATAAAAAATATAGAAAGCGCTCTATAACCTCCAATTACTTCGTTATACCTGAAAGCCGTCTGCTAAAAGTTCAAAGCAGACAGCGGCTCCGGTCAGCCGCAGCAGACGACGCAATTTTCCCGCTTATCAACCGAGAAGGTTATTTCGGATTTATTTATCGCGCCAAAACTTTACCAACCGTATGTTTGCACTGTGTGTACAGTCGGAATGCAGACTCTACAATGGTGGTAGTAATTAGAATGAAATGTTTGAACGTGGAGGCGACTCAACCTTGTCTCCTTTCCGCTTGACATACGCTAGGATCGAGTTACAACACAGCCAACAGTCGTCGGTGTACACACTTGTTTTTCAACCGTCCCGAATACACTTACATGCCGGCAAAGAGATACACGCATTAACCCAGCGTACTTCGGTACCCCAAGTGATCCCAGCTTCAATAGCCGGCGGTCAAGAACCGTACCCGCAAATGCAACGTACTTGAAGCAGCCGACATGGTGTCGTTTCTCAACCGGTTCTGCTACCAACGCACTGCGTTGGATCGATAACGAAAAGCCGTCAATTGCGACGTCAATGGTGTTTTCCAAAGCCAGTGAACACTTAAGACGATCCCAAAATCAACAACCGACCTCTGAGCTTCGTCGGCTGGTGGAAGTTTCCCCCCGCATCTACGCGCGAACTTCGTACCCGTCATGAGCCAATAACGCACGAAGGAGTGCAACGAAGGTGATGCGCGCTACGTGCAGTCATGCAGCGATTCAAATCGTCGCTGCGATCCCTCCTGTTTTGCATGCTCGCCGCTCGCGTGACTGGGGCGTTTTCGAGCTCGAGAACAAGCGAGCACCGTAGCTTCAGATCACCGGCGGCGTTCAGTGGAGAAGCGCACCTACCTTGTAGTGCACATCGTTGTCGTTGTTCCCTTCTCGCTGAAGAGACAAAACTGTCTTGAAGCTGCGACATGCGTCGTCACCCATCGGGTTCTTTTCCGGGGGGCCGAGACGGACGGACGAACGATCGAAGGTGTTGAATATGACAGAAGATGTTTATTATTTCTCTATTTGCTTTCACTACTTCGGAGCAGCCGCTAGAGGTACGATAAGAAGAGGTGCGAATGGAACTGGTGCTGCTCTCTGGTGGCTGCGGAGCGAAACCAGGACGAATACGCTGTGCGCGATGCGATCGAGAGAGATCTCGGCTGTCTCGGCCAACGTTAGCGGCGTGGCGGTCGTTTTCGGTCGGCGTCGGCTGCGTCGGCGGCGCAGCGCCGGATAATCGGCGGCATAGGTGCGCGGCGTGCCTGGGGTTAGAGAGGTTAGAACCGCTGGAATTGATTTTTGGTTTGGTTGTTTTTGGTCGGGGGCGGAGGCTTCGGTGTCAGCGTGCTGCCATTTTGCGTCGGCAACGTCCAAGTGTCGGGAAATCTAAAATTCAAGAGGCCGTTGCGACATACCATTAAAGCTAAAACGCCAAAAATAAAACTTATGGCCATAATTCTGATTTTTTTTTCTTCTATATTTAGCGTAGTGACAATGGTTGACTGATTGGAGTAAACTTGCCATTCCACCGCAACAAAGAACGAAAAACGGGCGGTTTCAAAACAGGGATCCACTTTTTTCAGTAATGTTATTTCGGTTCGCAGGATATGGGACATTAAACTTTCTGCGGGGTATCGGATAATAATATAGAACAAAATACGCTTCGTATTTTGTAAAATGACCGGTTTGACTAATTTATCTAAGACAGTGTGTCATTGCGTCCTGAAGATTGTATTGTATTTAAAGAAATATGACGGATGTATGGGGAAAAAAGCGTTTCTTTCAACGCAAAAAGAAGAAAAAAAATATAATGGCCAAACATTTTGCCTTTGCCCAGATGTAGAACTAGTAATCCGGAGCAGATGTAAGTTTGAGAGCCTGTCGTTATCCAATTAAAAAGTTATGAGCGATTTTCAAAAAATTAAGCTAGAAAATGGAGCGCGTTCCCAGTAATGTTTGCCATTCATTCGCAGACTCCGTTATCAGCCATTTTCTAAATTAAAATTTCTGAATTTTATTCAAGCACCAGGTACATATATACTCACTATGTCGCTAGAGTAGGTCGATTTGTTGTATTCCACTTGAGGCCTCCTGTGTTGAAGTTTTGTTTTGGGTTAGACACACCGGATCCACAAACTTCTAGCTCGCAGCAAGCCTGCCCGCAGCGACGCCGTCGGCATAACCGTAAGGTCACGTGACCCCCCCCCCCCCCATAGGTCACGTGACCTGGGGGGGTCACGGAGGGAGGAGGGGTATACCCTCCCCTCAGTACCCTTCCCTTTTCCTCCTCAAGAGCTGCGCTTTAATTCGGCGTTACAGGGAGTTGTAAACGGCTTTCATTTTTTTTTACTTCCATTGATAACACCACAAGCTATATTTTCCTATACTTCATCCACCTCCCATATCTTTCCCTGTTGTATAGTTTCTTTACCGCTTGGAAAAAAGCCCTAAATGTCAGGGGGAAAAAAAGAGGGTTTGTAAAGCAAGACCGATAAACTTTACATTTGCTTCTTTTATATATATATATATATATATATATATATATATATATATATATATATATATATATATATATATATATATATATATATATATATATATATATATTGAATAAAAGGTTAAAAAGCGCGAACAAACGAGGACAATAAAGAAACACGAACGACAGGACAGGCGCTGCAACATATTTCTTCTGAAGCGCCTGTCCTGTCGTCCGTGTTTCTTTATTGTCCTCGTTTGTTCGCGCTTTTTAACCTTTTATTCAGTAATGGACCAACTAGCCCAAACCCAAGTTTTAATATATATATATATATATATATATATATATATATATATATATATATATATATATATATATATATATATATCTTTGGGAGATATTATCGTTCTGTTTTCACCATCTGAACCGAAGAAGATCTGCGCCAAACGTTGACTGGATAGGGGGGGATCCACACGCTCATTAGTACGGATTAGATTGGCAACGGACACGAAAAGAAACCTTCGTAACTTCGCCAGTGCAACCGGCCGGAGCCTACCTGGCGCCACGCCAAACCCATTCATGAAAAAAACTTCACACCTTCGTAGTTTCGCTAGTGCTCCTGTCCGCCGTCTCAACAGAGCCGAGCCAAGGTCCCTCAGCAAAGGCACGAAAGTCTGGGAGAGGAGGCATCGAAACACCTTCGAAATCCTCCAACAACCCCAAACAGCCGACCCACTGGGGAGGGCGAGACATGTCGAGACATGCGTAAGCCGTCAAACATTTTAAAAAAAATGCAAGAAAGATGTATTGGTGTGGAAAATAATATAGTTATATTCGTACGATAAAAAAAAATCCCATACTTGGCATATCTACATCAAGACTGTTGTGAATACACTTGCTGTTCGGTAAAGGCGCCACTGACCGTGAACAACACATTAGAAAGAGAGAGTTTTAGGAGATTGTTTTGATACGCCTGATAACTATACGGTGTATTCGCGATAACGCTACGATGCATGCGCAAGGGCGGTGGCGGAGTATCGGGTATCGTTATCGAAGTCATCGGAACGGTCTACTAAAACTCTCTGCACTTTTCCCAAAAATCTATACTACTTTGAAGAATATTAACTGAAGTTCCCTTTGAATGCTTTCTGATCCGTTTTGTAAGATAATGACAGTGTGGCAGTGTTAATTTTGAAATCAGCTGTAACGGTTACAGGTTATTCTTTCCTTTCTGTAACTTTAACTGTAACAGGGTTACTTTTTTATCCCGTGTAACTGCAACTGTAACACTGGTACTTTATAGCAATAACGTGCCAATAACTGTATAAAATCGACCGACCAAAATTTTGAAGAAGAAAAAAATGAGACTTATACCCTGCAAGATACAGTATAGACGCTTTGCACACGCGCCAAATTACAGCCGCCGTTATACTGACCTTCTTTTGTCTTACCGAGATGCCGAGCAACTGAAACGGTAGTTGACAATCCTCTGCAAAGGCCGATGCTTTAGAAAAGGACACAGTTGAATCTAATATGGCAATAACCTGTCCTGCTGTGGTAATGATGAAGTGAAATAAACGAAAAAAGAGGAAACAAAAACTGAAGGTCAGTTATGGCGGCGTCCATGCACAGCTGCTGCAAAGCGTCTATACTGTATACTTTGTTTCACCTTACCATGAGCCGCAGAGAGCACTAAGTGCCATCACGGCCATTCCAGTGCCGCGTGAATTGCAGCTGACCTTCCCGGTGATACGGATTATAAGCTCAGACTTCCAAATGCTCTCAACTCCACCCCATTTCCCAACCCATTCTTTTCTAAGTCAATGGATATTTAATTAGAGAGAGCTCTTTCAATAAAGACAGGTTAAATATTAAAAAAAAAATACTTGTGTGAACTTTCTAGTCATGTGTCACATTGGCAACAAAACTTATCCAGACGCGTGCTAATAGCTCAGTTTAGAAGATTGCCTCGAAGTCTTCTCGTCGCATGATATATACTATTGTTTCTTGTTGCTGCACTTCTGTTCAGTATGTTAATTCTTCCGATTTGTCATGGAATACGCATATGGCTTTTGTTGCGAAGCGCCTCCGAAGTGTTTCATGCCAACTTTGCAATTTAAAAATGTTTCTTCCGTTTGCAGTGAGAAAGTTGATATTGCATTCTCTGGCGTGTGCTCAGATACGGCACTACTCTCTTTTTTTAATTGTTCCCTGCAATCCCACGATAGAATCGATGGTATTTTGAAGGGAATGTTGAAAAGTGTGTCACAATTTATTGCTATGTTCAAGTGACAATATCTTCGCCTCGCCTCAGTTACCTTGTTTTCATTCACCTCTTTTACAAACTGTCGTTCAGCACTTCTTTTGGAACACGGACTTTATCATTCAAAGAATTGCACGACGTATAACAAGGTGTAATTCTCGCTTTGAAGTCCCACGTACATATATATAGTCGCTATGGGGAAAGCATAGGGCATTTTATGTTCCCAGAATATTCAATGCGTTACCTGACTTTATGTTTCTTTCCAGATCGAATCATCACCTTAAAAAAGAATGTCAAGAGACTGTTTAATGATAGAAATATACATTCTGAATTTTAAGTACCAGTCGCTGATTTGTGTTGTATTTTTCGTTGTGGAATATGCGCTTCCACTGCAAGCTACACATAAGCCACATAAGCCCTAACCGGCTTCGGCAGACCTGACATTTTGTACTATTAATTGATTTTGATTAATAAAGACTATTATTATTATTATCATTATTCACTATTTTGCTAATGAAAGAGAGAGAGAGGGAGATTAAACGTCCTTATTGATACATTTGCATCCGTTATTGTGATTCGAGGTCAGATGTTGGGATGTGGAAAAGGAATCGGGGAGTTAGATATCGGTATGACACAAATGGAATCCGTCACGAAGTTGCGAGAATATTCTCAGGTACACTTATTTATTTCAGTGACGTTTTCTCTTACCGCCCGTTCATTCACAGATAGCAAAGTCTCACGAGAAACATATCTGCTGGACCGCGAACACTGTTCCAACACTGTTCCTTCGGGTTCTGACTTGCCACACTGCACAGCATACAGTAGCATTTTACGTCTCCACTCTTGCCGCATTGGATATCCAGTCCCAGTGGACATTCAGATCTGGTTGGATCTTCCGTCTCCATGGATATTCAGGGCGTAAGCGACTCGAGGGCCGGAAAAGCAATAGTAATTATAAACGAGAAAAAAAAACAAAAACACCTAGATGAGCATCTAAACACAAAAATGAATGTTAGAAGAAGTATTAAAACTTTCAGCCTTTCCACTCTGGTGAAGAAGGAAGACCAGCGGAGCTGTACCATGGGAAGTAATGGCCGGCCGCAAGTCGGCAAGCCAGAGTGGAAAGGCTGCCGCCATCTATGAGCGACGGCGGCAACCAGAAACGTTGCTTGCCGCCGTCGCTCATAGATGGCGGTACGTGTCCAGGGTTCGGTGTCTATTTCTTCGCGGGGGACACGACCCTGGGGAAACTAACCCTTAACAGCTCCGCTGTAAAAAAAAAAAAAGAAAAAAGAGAAGAAGAAAACAACAAGGACAAGGAGGGTGGATGAATGCATACTTGAACTTGAAAGGTAATATTTAGCTAATTATGACATTACACGACAGTTGTGGCCAAAGAAAATTCCCACTCCTAAGTCGAAGCACATAGGAATTTAGCACATTAGCAAAGTAAAAGACTAAGAAGAATGTTGAAACTAATGCTGACAATATGCAACAATTACGACAGAGGTCACTAAGCAGAACGTACACGAAGAGACATAAAAGCAGGGGACCACGCATGGTGACGCTGGTGATGACAATGTTCAATGGATATAATATATCGAGAGGACCCGCTCTGTGTTGCAGTTTCTGTAGGTCTTCATTGTATCTTCGTTTGTGCATTTAAAACACGTCGCGGCCCCATACTTTTTGTTTTTTTTAGGCACAAGTTTTTCGCGTTTGTAGCAGTGGGTCTGCCGGAAACGTGCCGGGGGCCAGGCTACATTGGAATGACCGCGGCCAGCCGCGGGTCGGTCGGAAGACTTCAGAGGTCCGGGGTTTGGAGACCTCTGCTCTAGAACAAGGAGATGACTTAGAAGGGCTTCGTGTGATAGCAAAAGTCATTATGTATACCTTGTACGTGATAGATGGTCTACAAACCCGTCAAATCGGTAAGAGGCGTTAGCGGAGCTATGTTCGGTACACATATTTAACTTAACATTGCTGCGTGAGAAACTACCGTAAGCATACGAAACTCCCGACAGTTTCAGTGTTTGCTCAAAGGAGGCGACAAAATATGGTGACAAATTATAGAGCCGTCGTTGTTCTTTCAATGTATTTTTGTTTAAGGAGTTCGAAACACTTTACATCGTTTACACATTTTTTTAAAATTATTATTCAGTAATAACTGACTTTCATATTCGACCTTATAAAGGTACGTCCAATAAATACGCTCTGTTATTACAGAGGGAGCTAATTTTACATCGTACAAACAGAAGCAATTGGCGCTGGGAATATTCATCGATACTGGTAAAGGTTTTGGTTGTTTTAACCTTGACAATCTCGTGGCATCTTTAGCACTTTTTCGTTTCTATCTACAACAGCGCAACCGGCGTGTTGCGATTCCACGCACAATGATTAAACCATGGTAACTCTGCTTTGGTAGAGGAACAGATGTTTACAATGGAGTGCTCGAATCTTCAATGGTAGACGGGGGTGGGAGCAATACAATTACTGTATTACGATTACATCAATTTCATTACTTTTGGCTCAATTGAATAATGAAATTAGCTACTTGTTCTGTAGGTCATTTTGTAATATAATTAATTACTCTGAGCGCTAATTTTAGTTAAATGTCTTAATTACTTTTTTAAGCTTTAGGCATATATTTTTCGCACCTTCAAAAAGAACAAGTAACATGCTTTACAAAAAAAATAGCTTCGGAAAGATTGTGATGGGCGAAAAGGCGGAAAGCAACATTCGGTGACTCATTGAGGCACACATTGAAAGACAACAAATTAATTCGTTCCCGAAACCGTTATGTAGCTTCCTTCTTGAGAAGGCTCCCAGCGCGATTTTCATCACATCGTCTCCTTGTGAGCACAAGTTACAAACTAGCCGGGCATTCGGGATGCAAAAATTGACACAACAAAGCAAGAGGACATCGTTAAAGGGTCATGCTCCCGGATATTGCGAACAAATAGCTCAAGAAGCAGACGAAATTACGCTTCGCATAGTTTCGGCGGAGACAATTACTGCTTGCAGACATGGTGAGCTAACAAGATGTCCACAGAGTTCACTCTCTCTCTCTCTCTATGCGGAGAGCAAGTCGTCTGCTTCTTGTGCAAGAGTTGCAATTGCGTCAGAACAACGCCAAGCTCTTATTGGCTGATTGAAGAAAAAAAATCGTGGGTAAACCTCAAAGCATCTAGCCTTGAGATGTACCCACAATTTTTTTTCAGTCGGCCAATAAGAGCTCGGCGTCGTTCTGATGTCACCGCAACTCCTGCGCTGGAAGCCCCAGACGACTTGCTCTCTGTATTATAAAACCAACCTAGAGAGCCTATATGTAAGAGAGGGAGCAACTCAAACCTTTGCGATTGTTTGCAATTTTATGGCGGACACCCCTGACGCTGATTGGGTGCTGGTGCTCACACGTTCGCTGGTGCTTGGCGAGGAGGGTAACGGCCGGAGAGGTTTTGAGCGGCTGGACATGCTTGCAGACGATTAGGGTTTTCGACCACCTCCTCGCAGCTCGTACGGCAAACACGGCCCACGAATCACGTGACCCTGATCGAGCAGTTGGACACTCTCTGCAATACAGGCTCTTTAGATCACGAGGTGACTGGCGCCATCTCGTGATGATCCTGCCAACTTTCCAGTATTGATTTCCCGGCTCGATAATGGCGGAACCGTGGTTCGGGCGGTGGTGTCCGACTGTCTGGCGCCTCGGGGCACCTGCTCCCGTTCTCGAACGCGGAGTCTGAGCTTGCTGCTCGGAGTCGGCGAGGGAGCCCGTCAGCCACACCCGGACGCCACGACAGGTAAGAGCCGCCATTCGTGTACATCGTATGTCACAGCTGGAACTCTCAGTCGATCCAGTGGATTCCCGCAGCCTTTCGACAGCCAGTTGTGAGTTATTCATAGTGACATCGCAGAGGCGCATTAGGCTTAGCAGTGTCGCTTCTGCTATTCTTTGGGCGTAGCAGACGACGGTATTGGGCCGACCTTGAAAATGAAACGAATTGTTTCCTGTACTCTGGCTGCGACTCTTAACGTTCGAATCTTTAGTGCCTTTTTTTTTCTCCTCCGGTGTATCGCGCGTGCTTTATGACAATGGCGGTTTAACAATATTAGATTTAGATGTACGACTCATAAATGTTGTTGTGAAACAGTGAAGACACAGGGGTGCTGTCAAATGCTGGAGCCTGAAAAATGGAATGTCGGTGCTTTAGAGGGGACAGGAGATGGAGGGTTAGAGGGAGGGAGGCGCGAGTTTTGGGGCAGACATTTTCGCACGTCAAGAAATGGGACAAATGGTGACCGAAATGGCGATACGTGTGCGCAGAGGAAGTTGGGGTCTCTGAAAGCGAATAGAAAGCTTAATCTAGCTGCTTTAAGCATATCGGGTCAAACTCCGCAGATAAACAGCCGGGCTCGTGGCGAACTCTAAAATAAAACAAAAAGCGAACGCTACGTTCAGATTCGTCAGTGACCTGACCTATAACATCTCCGCTACTGATTCAACTATATACTTAGATTAACCATAATAGCGTAGCCGATTCCACAAGTCGATGGGGCCGATCGGGAAACGCCAAAACGACAACGTCATGGTGCTCGCCGTCTGTCTGTGTTCTAACAATGTGTCTAAAACTATAATCCAATCAAGCACGGCGCACTTTTTCTCCATCTCACTAATGTCTGCAGTAAAAACAATGACACAGGCACGTGAGATTAGTTCAGCCAAATGCTTCTGTTTGTACAAAAACTCTTGCATAGGAAGCACTTCACGGAGTCACGCACTCGTCCCCATACCTTTTGTATTCACTCTTGATGTTTGTGAGAGGAGGTATAGTATGGTGGCGTCTCTGTATATACCATAACGAAGTATACTAAAATAAGTAGAGCGAACACCTCTCCACACAGTAGCCATTTGCACCAACAAACTCAGCTATCAATTTTTACGCGATATGAAGAAAAAAATCGATATATTTCTACCAAGGCAATCATGGACAAATTCATACACGGAAGCAGTTTCAAATGATGTCCCGCATGAAGCCCTCATTTACGCACTCGTCTCGGCGCCGGTTCCACGACTGCGGTCGAGATAGTAACGATGTTTTCGTGACACGCGGCGAATTATGTGCGCTGGATCAATATGCGGTTCTTCTCTTGACGAGAACGTCCGCTATGATGAGAACCCTTTTTTGTTCTGTTTTTTATTTGCTATGGGAAGTACCTGATTAGTATTAAAAATAGCGCAAAAGAGACGGGACAAAAAGACGAAGAAGCACACAGGACAAACGCTACCAACTTGCCCAGCAGACCAAGCTTTTACAATACCTGATTAGAGTGAGTCACGCTATAGATAGAAACACAAGACAGAGGGCTGGCATAGTGGCTAGGCGTATCTTCTGCCATAAATAACACAGTGTTAACCAATATTACATTTGTACGCGCTTCTTTCTTACTTTTGTTTTATGCGTGCGTCACCTAGTTAATGAAAAATCGTGGAATTCGTTTATGCAAAAACGAATGGAGCGAACTGTAAAGCTCTCTTTGCCGCATTAAGGCTTATGCTGTGGTGAAGCCTCACACCTGCTGTGGAGCGATCAAAATTTTCAAAATTCCTCAACTAGCGGGTCGTTTCCTGATGACGATACACTGTCGCAGGCTTATATAAATAGCCGTTGAGAGCTATGTTATTGACCACTCGACTATTTTTATTTTATTTCTGCTGCGAAAACTTCAATTATTAATTTGTCCTAATCATTTTACTCTTCTCACTTTCAACAATATGTCTGGGCCCTTTCCTAGTTCTCGCTTCGAGTCGTACGAATTGCATTATTTTTTTCCTTGCCTCCAATGAGATCTCCCTGCTGCAACCAAACAGCAACGTAGCAATGTACTATATGTACAAAGTCCTCAAAAAATAATTGAACTTTTTTTTTATTGAAAGAATAACTTTTTTTTAATACTTTTAGGACACGTTACTGACCGTAATGAGTTGTATACAGGGTGTTTTTGCGAATACTGTTGAAAATCCTGACAAATAGGCTGGTTGATGGAAAAACAATATTTGGGAACAAATTGCCACTAATTAGAAAAGTAAGTAACTACAATTTAATAATTACAAGCCTTTAACGGTCCATGAGCCACCATCAGAAAATATTTGGTAGTCCATCAGATGCCGTCGATGAAGTCTGATGAGCCATCAAGAAGGTCTGTTGGGCCACCGAGGTCTGTTGAACCATTAGGAAGGTATGATGGTCCATCAAGAAGGTGTAATGGGCCGTCAAGAAGGTCCGATGGCCATCAAGAAGGTCTGATGGGCCATCAAGAAGGTCTGATGGGCCATCAAGAAGGTTTGATGGGCCATCAAGAAGGTCTGATGGACCATCAAAAATTTCAAATGACCTTTTCGATCGGGTATTTTTTTTATTAGTTAAAATAAACATGATTCCAATTAAAGATTGTTGAGCGTCATCGAAAACCCCGAAATAAGTCAATATCAGAGGGACTTGGAGCACGTGGAAACAGAAAAGTGAGTAATAATAATAATAATAATAATAATAATAATATTAAAAACAAATCAGCGTTTTTACATAGTCAGTCTTCCGCCTGCTGCAGGAGTGAGAACTTTAGTGCACCTCCGCGCTTTCCACGTGTTTCAAGCCTCCATGATTGACTGATTTAGGAGTTTTCAATGACGCTCACAAAGTCTCTAATCGAAATCATGTCTTTACTTTCACTAATTAAAAAGTTAATGAGTAAACGTTAGGCACTTATTTATCAAATTGGTGTGTTTTCTGCATCCCCGACTTCAGCTGTTGCTGTCAAATTGTCCCGGAAAATATTTTTTTAACCATCCTATTTCTATGTAATTTTGAAAACTTCTCAGAAACACCGGGTATAAATCTAACTCGTTATATATTCCAAACAGTCTAAACACCCGGCAGGTATTTTGTGATAGTTGAGCCACTTACTTTCAACTCTGAAAATGCACCATGGGCACAAACGCCTTATTTATTTCGGTAACATCTAACTCCACGCGGCGAACGGTTTTACCAACTCTAATTGTTCAAACCCCGGCACAAATATGCCACCCAAGCTAATTTAGTCCTGTTTATATAGAATGAGGCTGGTCGGACATGTTCCCTCTCCGGTCTCGGTAATTTAGTCAGTAAACAGTAGCCGTTAATTAACGCGCAATCCTAAAAAAAACTAGCCGTTAAAAAAAAAAAAAACTGCTCAAGATGTCTTTATTAAGCATACAACTTTCGTAGCAGTGAGGCCTATTGGCGCTGTTTACTTATTTAAATACAGTACCTTTGCAGCGCTGCCTTCTTTCAGGAAAACACGAACGCTTTAAGAACTAGATTAATAAATGCCGATCTTTGTCAGTCGGAAAATCAAAAGATTACTCTGGTGATCCGGAAATGCACATAGAAGTAACTTTTGGAAAAGGGGGGGGGGGGGGGGGGGGAGTTACGTGCTTAATTAAAGAAGGGAACTTATGGTTAATTTTCTGGGATAATTCGTGAAAAAAAAGTCTTAAAGGAAATATCAAAATTCTAATTGATGTGCGTTTTATGATAACCAAGTAATTACAGACCTCGGGAACATTACAACCTTTGTCAAGAAAAGCAGAAATTGACAGTTTTTTAATTATAACCCATAATATTTAACGAAAAAAAATGTAGAGCCGTGGAATAAAAACTAAGGTGTTCAAAGGGTTAGTTACGGCTAATTGATATTTTATGACTGTCATCTAAAATATTTCCGGGGAACATTGCGATACTTGTGTTCAGCTGAAATTCTCACGTTAGTTCATGTGCCGAGGCGTTGATGTCCAGGAAAGTTGAAGATGAACACGCCCCGGTGGAGGATTGAAGATTAATTTCGCCTTGACCACCTGGGGATCATTGGATGTGCGGTTGAAACCTCGGTCACACGGCGCCCTTTTCCGCAATAAGCGTCCGTCAAGCTGCGGTGCGGCACCTCAGCCGGGATTCGAACACACCACCTAGGGTTAGGGATCAGCAAAACGGCGCTTTGCCTTGAAGCCACCGAGGCGGCTAAATGCACATAAAAGAGGTTTTGCGACTTTTCTCGCAACGAGTCTCTGTCAGGCTGCGGGCACCTCACAGGCAGGATTCGAACCCA
The DNA here is from genome assembly GCF_016920785.2 of Ixodes scapularis. Classification (NCBI taxonomy): domain Eukaryota; kingdom Metazoa; phylum Arthropoda; class Arachnida; order Ixodida; family Ixodidae; genus Ixodes; species Ixodes scapularis. The sequence goes on from NW_024609879.1 coordinate 85,522,956, forward strand.
CCACCTAGAGATCAGTAAAACGGCGCTTTGCCTCGGAGCCACTGAGGCGGCTAAATGCACACGGAAGAAGTTTTGCGCCTTCTTCCGCAATTAGCCTCCGTCAGGCTGCAGGCACCTCGGCCGGGATTCGGACCTACCACCTAAGAATCAGTAAAACGGCGCTTTGCCTCGGAGCCACTGGCGGCCACATGCACATGAAAAAGTTTCTGCGATATTTTCCGGAACAATCCTCTGTCAGGCTGCGGGCACCTCATAGCCGGGATTCGAACCCACGACCTAGGGATCAGTAAAACGGCGCTTTGTTTCGGGGCCATTGAGGCGGCTAGGTGCTAATGAAAGAAGTTTTTCGCCTTTTTCCTCCGTCGCGTTTGCTGCCGGGATCAACGCAAGACTTCCAGCTTGGGGCCCAGACCAAGAAGTTTCTTGTTTATTGCCACACCCGCATATATACCGCATTTGCTCGAGTAATAGCCGTACTTCTTATAAACAAGGTCCTTGCATCTTCTTTCCTGCAGAACACATATACAGCCAACCAAAACGTCCCGCAAAAAAAAAAAAAAAAAAAAATTGGCGAATAACAAGGTTGTGAACACGATTGTTTATAAAAATACGATCTGAGCAGATAGAATTTTCGCGTGAAAACGTTATCTCTCCCGTAAATCGTTGCCATTTTTCTGCCGATCGTTTAGATTCGCTATCCCCGTGCTCCACGGGAAAGTAGACCCACCGGCTTTGTTCATAAACAGCACGGCTATTATTCGGGTAACAAATGCCAGGTGACATGACAATAGCCGTGCGCAACACCCCTACGGCTAGTCATATTGAAGCAGACTGTAGAGCGTGAGAACCGATAGCCACGCGCGTCTTGGTCTATACTGTAGGAGCGAAAACACAACTCAGGAAGCCTCCGTCAGGCTGCGGGCGCCTCGGCAGGGAATCGAACCCACGAAGCCACCGCGTTTTACTATAGCGATCCATTTGGCAATATACAAGTTCCTAATTATAATGTAATGTGATGTATACTTTCGTCGATTTCCGTTTTTCTTGGCTCCCATAAGAACACACCATTGGTTCTCCTCTAGTTACAGACAGGATGAGAACTGCAACGTGAGTTTCTTGCTTTCGACAACTCTTCGGCGTTTGGTGCACATTGAGAACGCGCGCGGGGCCAAAGCACGACGGAAAGCATAGAACGCGTATATACTAAAGAAAAAAGAAAGACTATACGAGCCCACCATTGTTTGGCCAAGCACGGCTACGTCAGCGATCGACGTGAAATCGGCTCAGCTCGTATGAAAAATGAGTGCTGCATCAGTGTTCGGAGACGATTCGGATTCAATCACACGCTTCGTGCCTATGGATGGATGCTAACGGCTGTACCCTTTATAACGGGCGGTAGCTTTCGCAACCTAGCCTAGAAATTAAGAACCAAAAGCCTGATTTCTTTCTTTGGCCAATTCGCTTACACTCTGCAATCTCGTGCCCAAGAAATGGCCACCGCCAAAGTTGCCTGATGGGGTTTTTGGAATTTTAAACATGGTATCTTCTAAAAATTTTCTTTGCTTATTTATATGTTTGTTTATTTCAATAGCCTCTGGGCCTAAGGCATTTGAGAGGGGGTAGGTACAAAATATGGTAAATAAGTACAAACAAGTATAGTAAAATGACTCCTAGTTATGCAATATTAGCTATACTCGTTGTTGCATCAAGGGAAAAAAGTTTTTAAGAATTTCATCTTGCGTTACAGGATGTAATTCTTACAAGAATCGATTGGCAGAGGAAGAGACTATGCTTTTGGACTTTTGAAACTTGTTTGTATTAATAAAATAACCGCGAGCTAAATTAAAAGTTCGCTATATTGCCGCGCGCCACGTAGGCAGCACGGCCGTAGCCTAATGGTTATCGCGCTTGCCTCCCACGCGAAGGGCCAGGGTTCGATTCCTGGCCGCGACTATGCATTTTTGTCAACACTGTAATGTGATGTTCTGGTGAAATCGAGAACCGTCTAGCTGATTCGAGGTCAGAATGTTCTACGGGTCGAACCTTCTACGTCGAATGCTCCAGAAGCCAACGTGTGGACAAAAGCGGCTCCGCGGGCAAGCCGGAGCCAGTCTCGCCCCAGCGTTCGACTCTGCTGTCACGCCGACTTCGACGCCCGCGACGCTCTGTTATTACCTTTTGTACCCTTTTTATTTTTGGCACAAGTTCGCCACATTAAACGTTTATTTCTTCTTGTTTATTTATTGTTTTTGGTCACCACCCGTGACATTTTGGTGGAGGTGCGGGGTAACGCATGCCCCTGCCGCGTACCCCTCCGAGGGACCGCAGTGAAAGTCCGACGCCAAGCCCACGAAGAACCAACGAAGGCACTACCGAGATCTGGTTCAGTCGTCGCACCGAAGGCCTACACCCGGTATTTGGACCTTTGCGACCCAGGACCGAGCAGCCAACGAAGCCGACGATGGCCAACCAGTCGCCGACCCCCGCCGCTCCTGCTGTCGTCTACCTGCCCGCCGCCCCCCGTACGCCGACTCCCTTCCACGGTGAGATCCATGAGGATGTCGAAGACTGGACCAAGCACTACGAGCGTGTGGCGCGGCACAACGGATGGACTGCGGAGCAGTGCCTCCAGAACCTCTACTTTTCGCTGGAGGGTACTGCGAGGTATTGGTTCGAGAATCACGAGGCTTCGCTTACGTCGTGGGACATCTGTGTGGCCGAGTTGCAGCGGACGTTCGCCACCCTACACCGACGGGAGAAGGCAAAAGATCTCCTCCGAATTCGAACGCAGGGCCCCGACGAAAGCGTCACAAGCTTCGTAGAAAATGTCCTCCGCCTGAGCGCCCGTGCCGACCCACGAGCCACAGACGACAAGAAGCTGCGGGTCCTCATGCGCGGGGTGAGAGAAGATATCTTTGGAGGCCTCGTGCGCAACCCACCGGGCACCGTCGAAGCCTTCGTCACCGAGGCGACAAACATCGAGCGCGCCCTCCAAGCGCGCGCTTCCCACCACCAGCGACATCCAAGTGTCGCTGCAACCGCGCTGCTTGGCGGCGAGAACGCTCCTGGTACGGACATCCGCGAAATTATCCGGGAGGTTGTCCGGGAGGAACTCCGCCAGTTGCTGCCAGCCGCAAGTCGACCAGCGACGCTCTCCATTGTCGAGGCTGTGCGCGAGGAAGTACAACGGGCGCTCCAACCAGAGGTTCCCGTCACCACGGTGGCACCGGAGGAACCGACGTTGAGCTACGCTGCCATAGCCCGACGACCGCCGCAAGCTCCCCGCCAAGCCGCGGCGCCACCCCGAAGAGACGCCCCAACGCCGCACTATCCCCGACGACAGGAAGATCAGGCGCACGTTCACCCAGACCGACCTGCGCCGAGGAAGACAGACGTCTGGAGGACGGCCGACCGACGCCCGCTGTGTTACCACTGCGGGGAAGCTGATCATGTGTACCGCCGATGCCCATACCGACAACTCGGGCTGCGTGGATTCCACCCAAGCGACCCGCGCCCCCGGTATGGTGAACGCCCTCGGGAGATCGACGATTACCTGCGACGACCCCAGTCCCCCGAGCATGCGTCCCGCCGAGAGTTCCGGTCGCCGTCACCGCGACGTCCAGCTTCGCCGATGCACCGACCCCGACGTGAAAGCTTGTCACCCCTCACTCCTCACCGGGGAAACTAGGCGCGGCAACCCCTGGAGGTGGAGTTGCCGAAGACGACCGACGCCAAGATCCTCCACGAACGCCGGAGGGCCCCCACTCGAACGCTACCGGAGACCGAAACGACGCTCCTGAAACGGTGTCCAACAACCTAAACGTCGTCATCGACGGCCACGACGTATCGGCACTCGTGGACACCGGAGCAGACTACTCAGTCTTGAGTGGGAGGCTCTCCCGCCGCCTTCGAAACGTCATGACGCCGTGGGAAGAACCCCAAATACGAACCGCCGGAGGACATCTCATCACACCAGTCGGGAGATGCACTGCTCGCGTCGAGATCCACGGTGAAACGTGCCCTGTCAAGTTCGTCGTTCTGCAAGACTGTTCGAGGGACGTTATCCTCGGAATGGACTTTCTCTGCGAGTATGGCGCCGTCATCGACCTCGGAACAAACCGGCTGACGCTACGAAAACCTGCTCCACCAGCGGAGGAACCCCAAGCGACGTCACCTACGGTCCGAGTCCTCGCAAACCACGTAAACCTACCACCGCGGTCGAGTGTTTTCGTACTTGTCAAGATCGATGAACCTTCCTGTGGCGAAGTTCTTCTCGAGGGAAGCCTCCAATTGCTCCTGGGAAGAGGCATAGGCGTCGCAAGGGGAGTAGCTGAACTTCAGGATGGGCGGACTGTGGCCCTCGTGACGAACTTCCGAAACGATACGCAACACCTCACGAAAGGTGCAGCCGTGGGCCACGTCGAGAAACTCCGAAACCCCACCGAAATCACCGCGATTACTGACGAATCCTCGCCGCCCCAGCAAGACAGTACGTCACCAGCGCAGCTCGACATTGACCCTAAGCTTCCGGACCCTAAACGGCGTCAGCTGGTTAACCTCCTCGCCGAATACCGCGACTGCTTTGCGACGTCGTCGAAGGTGCGCGAGACCGCGGTTGCCAAGCACCGCATCGTTACCGAGGACGACGCGCGCCCTGTGCATCGATCGCCGTACAGAGTCTCCGCTAAGGAAAGGGAAGTGATCCATCAGCAAGTTCAAGAGATGCTGAATGACGACATAATTCAACCTTCAAGCAGTCCATGGGCCACTCCAGTCGTGCTGGTTAAGAAAACGGACGGAACTCTTCGGTTCTGCGTGGACTACCGGCAGCTCAACACGGTTACGAAGAAAGACGTCTACCCACTTCCCCGCATCGACGACACTCTAGACCGGCTGCGCCACTCTTAATACTTTTCATCGATGGACCTGAAGAGCGGCTACTGGCAGATCGAGGTCGACGAACGGGACCGAGAGAAGACAGCCTTCGTCACGCCGGATGGACTGTACGAGTTCAAGGTGATGCCCTTCGGACTATGCACGGCGCCAGCAACTTTCCAGCGTGTCATGGACGCCGTACTGGCAGGGCTGAAGTGGCAGAGTTGTCTCGTCTACCTCGACGACGTCGTAGTATTTTCAGCTGACTTCGACGAGCACTTGAGACGACTCCGAGCTGTTCTTCAAGCCATTCAGACCGCCGGACTCACACTCAAGCCGTCAAAGTGCCGGTTCGCCTATGACGAACTGAAGTTCCTTGGCCACGTGGTTAGTAACGAAGGCGTCCGCCCATACCCCGAGAAGACTCGCGCCGTTGCGGCATTTCCAGCGCCGACAGATAAGAAGGCCGTGCGAAGATTCCTTGGACTTTTTGCCTATTATCGACGCTTCGTTCGGGATTTCGCAAGGATTTCCGCACCACTTACGAATCTCACAAAAGACGCCGAGAAGTTCGAATGGGCCGAGGAGCAACAGCAGGCATTCGACGAGCTGAAACGACGACTCCAGACTCCTCCTGTGCTTGGACATTTCGACCAGGATGCGGAAACAGAAATTCACACGGACGCAAGTAACGTGGGACTGGGCGCAGTACTAGTCCAAGTGCAAGAAGGCATCGAGCGAGTCATCGCCTACGCAAGTCGGACATTGTCCAAGGCGGAGAAAAATTACTCCACGACTGAGAAAGAATGCCTTGCGGTCGTCTGGGCTATAACGAAGTTTCGTCCGTACTTGTACGGGAGCCCGTTCCGTGTAGTCACGGACCACCACTCGCTCTGCTGGCTTGCGAACCTGAAGGACCCGTCAGGACGCCTCGCTCGATGGAGTCTTTGACTACAAGAGTTCAACATGACAGTGGTCTATAAGTCAGGCCGCAAGCACAGCGACGCCGACTGCCTGTCCAGAGCCCCCGTCGAAACCCCTTCCGGCTGCAGCGACGACAATGACGACGAGTGCTTCCTAGGAGCAGTGAACACCAATGATATGGCACGACGTCAACGGGACGATCCTGAGCTGCGCGCATTATTCGAGCACCTGGAAGGGGGCAGGAGTACCGTGCCACGTGTCTTCTCGCGAGTACTGCCGACCTTCGCCATCCGACAAGGTGTACTCTACAAAGAGAACTTCGGCGACAACAACACACCGTGGTTGCTGGTAATCCCGAGTGACCTCCGAGAGGGGATCTTCCAAGCCTGCCACGACGACCCGACATCCGGACACCTTGGTTACAGCCGGACACTGGCCCGTATTCGTGAAAAGTATTACTGGCCGAAGCTCCCCAAGATCGTCCACCTGTACACACGATCATGCCACGAGTGCCAGCGACGCAAGAAACCGCCGACGAGGCCGGCCGGACTTCTGCAGCCCATTTCTCCTCCAACTACACCCTTCCAGCAGATCGGAATGGATCTACTTGGTCCTTTTCCACCTTCGATGTCGGGGAACCGCTGGATCATCGTCGCCACAGATTATCTCACGCGGTACGCCGAAACGAAAGCTCTTCCTTCAGGGACTGCTGTGGAAGTCGCCAAGTTTTTCATCGAGTCCATCGTCCCCCGGCACGGCGCTCCCGAAGTTCTGATTACAGATCGCGGATCTTCGTTCATGGCCCAGCTGACGCAAGAGATCCTTCGTCTCAGTGGCACCGGCCATCGTCGAACCACTGCATACCACCCGCAGACCAACGGGCTGACCGAGCGACTCAACAAGACAATCGCCGGTATGATCTCTATGTACGTCGACGTAGAGCACAAGACGTGGGACGAGGTGTTGCTCTACGTCACGTTTGCTTACAATACGGCGGTTCAGGAGACCACTGGATTCACCCCTTTCCAGCTGGTACATGGTCGGAAGGTAACGAGCATGCTGGACGCAATGCTGCCCCATGAGCCATCTGACAACGAGAGCGACGACGCCCAGGCGGTTGCTCAACGCGCCGAAGAAGTCCGCCAGCTCGCCCGACTCATGATTCAATACCAACAACGCGTCGATGCGGGCCGCTACAACCTTCGTCGCAAGGACGTTCACTTCCAACCCGGAGACAGGGTGTGGGTGTGGACGCCCATCCGTCGCCGCGGCCTCTGTGAGAAACTGCTGAAACGGTACTTTGGACCACACAAGGTACTTCGTCGCCTCGGCGAGCTGAACTACGAGGTGATGCCCGACGGAACAAGAACATCATCACGCCGCCCACCACGACCTGAAGTCGTCCACGTCGTGCGCCTGAAGCCGTACTACGCTCGACAGGACTGTGGACCTTATGTGTTTCAAGTGACTCTTTAGTTTGCCGTTCTTTTTATGTGCTTTGTTTTGTTTTGTGTTGCATCGGGGCGATGCACTTTTTAAGGGGGGGGGGGACTAATGCCGCGCGCCAATTAGGCAGCACGGGCGTAGCCTAATGGTTATCGCGCTTGCCTCCCACGCGAAGGGCCAGGGTTCGATTCCTGGCCGCGACTATGCATTTTTGTCAACACTGTAATGTGATGGTCTGGTGAAATCGAGAACCATCTAGCTGATTCGAGGTCAGAATGTTCTACGGGTCGAACCTTCTACGTCGAATGCTCCAGAAGCCAACGTGTGTGCAAAAGCGGCTCCGCGGGCAAGCCGGAGCCAGTCTCGCCCCAGCGTTCGACTCTGCTGTCACGCCGACTTCGACGCCCGCGACGCTCTGTTATTACCTTTTGTACCCTTTTTTATTTTTGGCACAAGTGCGCCACATTAAACGTTTATTTCTTCTTGTTTATTTATTGTTTTTGGTCACCACCCGTGACAATATAAAGCAGTATATCAATAATTCTTCACGAAAAGCAGTTATTTTGTTGTTGTTTTCTTTTTTTGCTACGGTGTTTGAGGTAAATACAAGTATAGAGTAGTTGCTTTTGCAGTTTATCCTTCTAACGGATAATCCCTCGTTGTCTTTTTTGGCTTGGGGTGCGCTCTTGATAAAGAATACTTCACGGACGGAGCGTCCTGAACGGTCACGTGACCACATGTCGACAGCCATGTTACGTGAGTGACTTAACTGTGCCACGAGGGTACGTGCGGCTTGACCTCCGTCAATACTACTAGAGACGAGTGTATGTCTGGGTGGATTCTTCATTCACCAGGGATTTGGCGGGTGCCTAAGCAGTTTTTTTCTGTTTTTTTTTTTTTTTCTTTTCGTCCTGACATGACGTTTGAGCTGCTCGTGTCAGCACACGAAAATATATGAAGAAAGATAATAAAAGCGCGTTTTACCTACCTAATTACTTGAGCCACACCCGAAAAAAGCTGCCTACCGATATGTTTGCATCATGCAAAAACTGAAAGCAACGGCGCCGCAACCTTTTCCTTTATTTTTCTCTCGCTTTTTTTTTTTTTTTAGGTCGTTCTTTTTTGCCGTTCTTCTCACCGATTCCTTCAGTGCCAAGTTTTATTCGCTGTCAGGCATCGCGTGACCGGCGACAGTTTCCTGTGACGGAAAGCGATCTCCGGTCGCCAACTTTCGATCCACCACCTGTTGAGTTTCATCGATCACGCGATCCACTCGGATACAACTACGCGATTCGCTACTTGATTCGTCGCTCCAGTCACGTGATGCGCGTGGGTTACTGTGCCTGGAACGCGCGTCTCCGACTAATACGTTCACACCGTGCCAAAAAGTGGTCCCTCGATTTCCGACTGCTGACGTCATAAAGGTTTCACGCTGTCCCAGGCCGTGATCGTGGCGCGATATTCGACAGCGTCACACGCCGGCTTCTGTGATGTCATTCGCTGCCACTTCGGGTCCGGGACCACTTTTGATGTATGGGCGGGATAAGACGCTAAGCACACTGGTTGGAGACGCATTCGAGGCACCGTTGTTTTACCCGGATGAACGGCCAGACGGACAAAGCAACGTATATTTCCCGCCCGGACGCGCAGGGGTATGAGCGAGCCGCATATAGAGGTGAGGGTAGTCACGATCCTCTGCGCGCGCGAACCGGAAAATATAGAAAAACAAAAATGGCGGCGTTCCGTTGCTTGTCGTGACTCTCCCGTGCCGAGACGCGTGAATGGGCTGCGGTCAAAACAACGGGTAAGGGTGCGGCTAATTTTAAGAAACGCACGGACCGTGACCGTCAGGGTCAGGTCCAAGGTCAAACGCGATCTACGGCCCGTTGTCTGTCGTGCGTAGAAGGGATGTTGTTCTTGAAGTCTGACGTTTTGTGGGGTCTAATTTTACCCCGTGACACCAATCGCGAGTGCATCGAAACAAAGAACGCTTCAGGCTGAGAGACAGCACGCTCGATTGAAGCAGAGGTTCATTTGCACGCTCTTCGAAACGTATCCTGATGCCGTGACTACGAATGCACACGTACTAGGCAAGAACCTAGAACAGTAGGTTGTATACTCCGTTCCTTCTTGAGCTGAGACTAGAAGCTCCGCCTTCAGCGACAGCTCACTGGCTTCCGCAGTGATTTCGTTGCGCGTGCCTGCTCGTTCACACTTGTGTTAGCCTGGCCACTAGTCTTAGCTTAAAGGGGCCCTGCAATAGGCCTAAGTGTCTACCTTTTAATGCGAAAGCATTTACTGTCTCATGGAGCGAACTGACGTCATCAGTTTGAAGCGCGAAAATGGCTCCTTGTTTCCGCGATCCCAATAGGAGCGATTCGCCTTCAGTTCTATTGGCTGGCGCGCGTCGACGGGGCTCTTATTGGCCGCTGCGCCATGGCCTCCGAGATCCTGAAGCGCGCGCGCGCTAGTACGCAGCAGACGACAAAGGGAGCGGACGAGCAGACTACAAAGGGAGCAGAGGAGCGGCTTGCATGCTTTCGCATTCACAACTCATAAGAAATGCTTAGGTGTACGGTGTACCTAAAGCTTCCTTTTTTTTTTTTTTGCAGTTTTCACGTTTTTTTGTGGTTCGGGCAACCCAGCGGACACGGATGGAGTACCTAAATATCACTGCGTCATATTTTAAGCCGACGACTCGGAAACCTTCTTCTCCTACGGGGGCACCCCGCGGTGTCGAACGCGCGCGGCATGTGACGAAATCGTGACGTTTTTGGTCCTTCCATCAGCCGCGGAGAGAGAGCTGCGAGAGAGAAGGCTTGCAAAAGAGGAAATACTAACATGGGAGTTACAGCCAGGGGCCGAACGGTCATCGTTAGTTGGAAGGGAGGGGGGAGAAAGAGAGAGAGCTGCCCTGTTCCCGTTCAGGTTCTCTGCTCGGCCTCACCTCCTTTCCCTGTCTTCTCCTCCCTCCCCACATTCCTCAGTCACCGCGGCAAGGGGAATCCTCCAACGCGGGAAAATGGGGTACAGAGGACCAAGGACATTATGAAGGGGGTTATTAATGCGAAAGCATTAACTGTCTCATGGAGCGAGCTGACGTCATCAGTCTGAAGCGCGAAAACGGTTGATAGTTTCCTTCGGTTCCACTGGCTGGCGCGCGTCGACGGGGCTCCCATTGGCCGCTGCGCTCGTCAGTTTCCACGACCGCTAACCCCATGGCGCTGCGTGGAGCTCTCTACCAACTAAGCTAACCAGGAGTTAGATGTCAGTAGAGCAAACGGGTTGTATCAGCTGCCACTTCTAACACCAACAAGGGTGAAAGGCTTGCATTTTAAGGTTATGATTATAATGAAATTAAATGCAAAGGTGCAAGCAAGCTGGACAACAATGGCGAGAATAATCCCTGGAGAAGGGGAACAAGAGGGACAAAGGACAAACCCCAATCTCCAAACACAGCTAGGTGACTGGTGCGCGACCGAAAAAATGCGCCTGGTCCGGGCATCGAACTTGGGACCTCTCCATTTCCAGCGGAGTGCTCCACCAACATTGCATCGTAATCATAATCTTCAAATATTAGAGGGTTAAGCGAAACTGAAAATGAGACTCACAGCCAACTGGAATCTCGTGTAAAAGATTTGTTTTCGGAGGTACTTGGTGTTCAAGTAGGCATTCTTGAGCGCATTCACAGACTCGGACACGTCCACCCTAACTACAGACGACCTGTCATAATCAAGCTTCTTGACTATCGTGATAAGGTTGCTACCTTAAGCAACGCCCCCAAACTTAAGCATCATGGGCCCGATAAAATCTGGATCGACGAGGACTTCTCACCAAGAACTAGACTAGCGCGTTTTAAACTGTGGGCATTTGGTAAAGAACTATGGTCACAAAATATCGAAACAAAGTTGAGGATCGATAAATTGTACTCCGACAAAAAATATTTGTGTACGACTTTGTTGAAGGCCGCGTTGTCGAGGTGACATCTAATGAAGTACGCGCCGATTGACTGCTATCAGCCTATCACACGGCAACACACGCCCTAAGCGCGTTGCACCCAGACTTTCTTTCCTGTTTACAAATTTTTGTAGCGCAATGCCGAAATGTGAAATAGTCAAGTCATCCTCGGCACGGAACCGTGGCTGTCACTTGACATGTCGAACGGCGAACTCCTGAATTCCAGTTTTTCTATCTTTCGCAAGGATAGATTGGTTCACAAAGGCGGTGGCGTCCGAATTGCTGTTAGAGACCACTTATTATCATCTGTAGTTGATATTGAAACGAGCATCGAGATCGTTTGGATTAAAGTGAAAATGACGCACTTGAATTTTATCATAGGTGTGTGTTATCGACCCCCGAATTTTGATTGTTCATTTGTGCCTAGATTAAACGAATGCCTTGAGAAGGTATTTTTTGTGTATTCAAATGGTGTCATTATTCTAGCAGGGGATTTTAATTTTCCTGATATTCATTGGGTTTTAGATAGCGTCAACCCCTCGTGTACAAATCAGAAAGAAAGTCGTGAATTTCTTGATATTATGAATAGTTTTCGTTTTTACCAAATTATTAAAGAACCAATCAGGGGAAGACGCGTCCCTGGATTTATTTTTTACTACGCACCCTGAATACATAAGCGATGTTAACAATTTATGTTTGTTTAGTGACCACTCTCTTTTCAACATTAACCTATCCATTGACGTTCCCGTTCCTGTAACGTACGTCAAAGAAAACAATTCGTAATTACGCTAAAGCCAACGCTGTGAGTATTAACGCCGAGTTGTTGGATTCATTCCCAAACTTTGAGCATCACTTTAATACAAGGTCGGTGGAAGAAAACTGGTGCATATTCAAAGAACTTATTCACAACCTCATTTCTCGATACGTTCCGGTATGTCGGGTAACCTCTAACCCCAGTTCGCCACGGTTTACACTTAATGCGAAGAGAATGCTGAGGAAGAAAAAGAGGCTATTCCAGTCGGCAAAAAGAAAAGATAATGATGACGCCTCGTGGTCTCGCTTCCGTGAATTCGCTAAAACTTGTAAACGTGAAATAAGAACGGCGAAACGTAATTTGTTTGAGAACGACCTGTATAACATTCTTATCTCAAATCCACGGAGATTTTGGAAAATTATCAATCTTGCTTCAAAGAAAAGTCCGATCATCTGAGATCCGACTGGAAAGCAGCTGACTGAAAATGAAGTATGTGACATATTTATTAAATATTTTAGTAGCGTCTTCACTCGCGAAACGTTCCCCATGCCGCAATTAGCTTCTCGGGACGCACTTGGCGAAATGGGGTCAATGACTATTTCTTCTGAAGGAATATCAAAATTAATAGAGCAACTTCCAGTCAGCTCTGCTCCTGGTCGCGACGGGATAAACAGTAATATTTTAAAAATTACTAAACACGTCTCGTCCCTGTACGTGGGTAAAATTTTCAACCAATCACTTATTACTGGTATGCTTCCCAATGACCGGAGACATGCAGACGTCATTCCAATTTTTAAGTGGGTCATCTGACGATCTGAGCAATTACAGGCCTATTTCTTTAACAAGTGTATGTAGTAAGCTCTTTGAACATATTATTTTTACAGCCATAATGCAGCTTCTGGATATCAATAATGTATTATTTTCTAACCAGCATGGATTTCGTAGGAATCGATCATGCACAACACAGATTTTCGAGTTGGTAACCGATATCCACAGTAATCTTAACTCACGAAAACAAACAGACGCTCTCTTTATAGACTTTTCGAAAGCTTTCGACCGTGTGCCACACTACAGACTTATCGTAAAATTACAAAACTTAAAAATTAATGCAAGTGTATAGTTAATTAAACAGAAACTTTTCTTACGACTACTACCCAATCCGTACGTCTATGTGAAACAACTTCACAATCCTTACCAGTTATTTCAGGCGTACCACAGGGTACTGTACTGGGCCCATTGCTCTTCCTTGTTTATATAAATGATATCGGTTATCACCAGAGAAGCTGTGTTGGTCTGTGTGCCGACGGTCTTGTTGTTTATCGCGCTATTTCCAGTGAAGATGATTGCCTAACATTACAAGAAGACCTATCCCTAATTGAAACCTGGAGGGCCGAGTGGCTTATTTCTATTAATCATAATAAATGTAAATGTGTATCTTTTTCTCAATCCCGTAATCCAGTAAATTACACCTATCAACTTATATTCTAGCCCATTGAAAAGGTTTCATTTTTTAAATACCTTGGCGTGCACTTAAGCTCTGACCTCTCATGGAGAACTCCATATTGAACACATAACTTCCAGTGCTAAAAACTTTAAAGGTTTTCTAAGACGCCATCTTAGCCAAGCTTCACCGAAAATCAAACAGCTGTCATATTGCACCCTCGTTAGATCTAAGATGGAATACGCTTCTACCATTTGAAACCCCCAACAGGCTTACCTATCCGACATGTTAGAATCAATCCGAAACCGCGCAACTAGATTCATTCTTGCTGACGACTCACCCAAGAGCATCTCTGCCCTTAAGGCATCTTTATCACTACCTCTTCTTAATACTAGACGCACCGTAGATATATTATCCTTTTTTCATAACCTGTTTTAGAAGCCCTGGACTGACCATGAATTCTTCTCTTCAGCCAGTCACGTCTCCCTACGCCGTGATCATTGCCAGAAGATAGAAATGCCCTTTGCCAGAACCAACATTTTAAAAAACTCTCCCCTTTTTTTGTGTATACGGGATTGGAATGTGCTACCTGAGTCCATTGTAACAATAACTGATCATGCCTTGTTTTTAGCAGAGCTTACTAAGCATATGATTGTATAATGAAGATATTGCACTGTAAAATAACAGTTCTTTCCACCTATTTGTCCCTACATTTGATTTCAACCCTTGAAGTGTTATATTGTGTTTTATGCTACACCCCTTATGTAATGCCCCCCAGGGGCCCCTACGGTATAATAAATGAAATGAAATTGCGTTATAATCATTACCTTAAAATGCAAGCCTTTCACCCTTGTTGGTGTTAGACTGGTGGCAGCTGATAAAAGCTGCCTGCTTTTTTGACGTCTAAAACCTGGTTAGCTCAGTTGGTAGCAGTGTTGCGGAATGGGCACCCCCATTCCGTTCCAATTCCATTCCGGGGAATTAGAGTTTGCGATAATTCCATTCCTTTCAACTCCTAGGAATGGGGACACTAGGCCCATTCCCACTCCTGGAATGGCTGAGTCGCTCCATTCCATACCGCCAATTCCTAAACGTTAAACGTGTCACTTGACAGCTGCATTACGTTGCAGGGTTGGGCAGAAATATTCAGAAATGTATTTGGAAATACAAATACTGGGATAGATGAAAACAGTTGCTAAGATACTGAGACTCAAGTCTCAAATATGTCTGTAAAAATGTATCGCGATACGTATCGGAAATACATTTTAAAAAGAGGCAAAAAGTCTTTGGAAATACAAATACCAGAATACATTTTAGGGAGGGCACAAATATAAATACTGATAATACAATACATTTTTCAAATTTCTTTGAGACGCCAACTGAGATGAGGCTTTAAGTTTAAAGTGGAAGTTTCTTTTTTTTGGTCCCGAAATTACTTTTCCGCAGGCACTTCGCCTTGAAGGTAGTGGTTCCGGACGAAGAGTCCTCAATGGGTTTAAAAAACGTTCCATCAAGGATTGACCGCGGTCCCTTCCCTGGCATCCTGTCTGACTGACCAGTGATGCGAAAAGACTTCGACCTCTAAAATAAATTCCATCGAAATATCACCACTTCCCTGTCCAATAAGGGCGCCCCTGTCAGCACTGCATGACGTCACGGTGGGATGAACCAGTAGTCTTGAATCTGTGTTGCCTTGAACATTAAACTTTACCCACGCTGCTGTATGAAAGGACAATACATACTTTCGTTGTAGCTGACCTTGTTGAAGACCATGGAGGCAGTTGCATTTGGAATTTTCGAGAAAAGTGGACCACCTGAAGCATCCTGAAGCATATGTATTATCTTCTGTTACGGTTAAAAAATCTATACGGTGGCATCCCTGTTGTGACGGTCCTTCCTGCCGACTCTCCGCCTCCAACGCACGAATGGCAGTCTTCAAGTTCCGCCTAGCATCATTCAAACAGGGACCTCGTGGATTGCGACCTGAGGTGGCCGGAGAAGGTGCGACCTCTTCGAGAAACAGCGCGCTCGAGACGAGTCGAAAGTGTACGAAGTCTGGGTCCGCTCAGCGAGGCCAAGTCTGGCCTCCTTCCTGGGTATTGGATCACCAGAGCAGGTCACGTTCACGTCGGCTGATGACGTACCAGCCGTGCAATATTACAGGCGCAGACGCATTCGGATATGTGTTGAACTTCACTGGTGAAAGGCGCCACCGCCCCCCCCCCCCCCCCCCCATCCCCCCTCTGTTCTTTGCTTTGACGCTTGTTTTTTGTATTGCATTTTTTTTTTCTTTTGCGCATAAATCTGTTAGGACCTTACACGAGTTCGCAGTTTTCCGCTCATTTTAGTTCTGAGCAACTGCCTCGCTGACTAACTCAATATAGCTAAACGTAAAAAAAAAATAAAAAAAAGTAAGGAACCGGGCTTACTCTATTCCCATTCCATTCCTGGCCAAAGACATCTAATTCTATTCCCATTCCATTCCCCTCAACGTTGCCGCCATTCCATTCCCATTCCATTCCGGGGTCGCGAAAATGTGGAATGATTCCGGGAATCATTCCAACTCCGGAGTGGCAACTCCGCAACACTGGTTGGTAGAGCGCTCCACTGGAAATCAAGAAGTCCAAGGTTCGATACCCGAACCAGGCGGATTTTTTCAGTCGCGCACCAGTCCCCTAGATTTACTTGGAGATTTGTGTTCGTCTTTTGTCCCTCTTGTTCCCCTTCTCCAGGGATTATTTTCGTCATGCGAGAGAAGCTGCCCGGGAACGGGGCAGCTCTCTCTCCTCGGATGACGTCAGGACCAAAAACGTCACTAATGCGTCACATGCTGCGCGCGTTCGACACCACGCTGGGGGCGCCCCCGTAGGGGAGGCAGTTTCCGCGTCGTCCAGTTAAAATTTGATGCACTGATATTTAGTTACTCTCTCCGTGCCCGCTGGGTTGCCCGAACCACAAGAGACGTGGAAACCGCAAAAAAAGGTAGACGCTTAAATAGGATTTCAGGGAACCGAAATTAAAGAGAACACTTCTCAACCCACTCAACTGGAGAGACGAACTATAGACTGAAGTAACCAGTCGTGAAATTTGAAAAGTAAAACTTTCATGAACATAGTGAAAACAAGACTTGACCCCAAAGCATTTTTGAGGAGGGAGAATACTACTGCTCTTTTCACTGCTTTCGGGTGGCAACTTTGAAATGGCAGCTCCGGTTTCGGGGCAGCTTTGCATAGCTCCTAGTGTTTGGAAAAATTTTAAATCTAAAAATTGAACACAACCAGAAGTGCAAATTTCACTGGTGAAGATAAGTTCCGGAGCTTGATTCTTAATAAAGGAAATCCAACAGAAAACATCAAATCCTTCAAACACGAATATTAAAAAAAAAAAAAAATTGTCGACATACCGCTTGATAGCTACACTATTCGACACCGCTGGCGAACTTTTGAAACCCCCACCCGGACTAAAACAGCTAAATAAATTTCAGAAAACAACCCCTGTCCGTTTCGACTTGGATGAGCATCGTATCGGCGTGCGGTCGTGTATCACTACTGCGTTGCGCACGTTAAAGACCCCAGGCTAGCTGTTGTACTGCACTAGCTAAATCGCTCACCTACAGCGAGTGACTCGTCGCAACTCTGGAATGGCTGACCAACTACACGCTGTATAAATATCCACACAACCCCAATTATTATTATTATCTAATAAAAGCTTAGAAGCGCCCTGTATAATTTATATAAATTCTGATACTTTTATTGCGCAAATCAGATACATTTTTTTTTTTTTTTTTGGGGGGGGGGGGGTTCATGTTTATAGTCATATTTATACAATCGGCCTCCTCGACAACGTTGACTTCAAAATGACCAGTAGCTGCTAAAAAGAGATTTGCAGCATTATATGAAAGATCTCCACAGAAAACCCCCCATCAAAAAAAAAAAAAAAAAAAAAAAAACGAACAGGTAAAGAAGTCTCCGTTGTTGCAGAACAACGAAGTCTCAATTCGAAAACTTTGTTGTTCTGTCCGTATTTTTTTTAAATATATATAATTTCCTTTGTCTCGGGTTTACTATAAACGTCATTCACCGCCTCGCCTGTGTTTTTTTTTTTTTTTTCTTAATATTTTAGTATACAAAATGACGGTTCCTTCGACGACTTTTCGTAGGCCGTTCACGCAGCGGAGTCCACCGGGTGTTTCCTTTGTCCCGATCACGCGAGAGCTGTCTACGATGCCTCCGAGCTTCGACTGGCCCATTCGCTCGCCTTGACCCTGACTTGACCTTCGTATCACGTGTCTCACGCTCGCCCGTCAGCCTCGCTCTCTGGCCAGGAGCCATTCGGACAGCGTTCAGTCGTTCAGCGCCGAAGGCTGTTGGCTTTTCCGGAGAGATTGCTGCCTTCTTCTGCCCGACCGATTGCGATCGCGTAGACAGATTCGTCTTTCGGCCATGCCTGGTTGGGTGAGTGGCCTCGCGGGTTTCGCTTTTTGTTTCCTTTCATTTTTGTTCGCTCGTAGGGAAGTCCTCTAGTACGGATCAGCGAGGAGAGCTTACCGGAGATACGCCCACCAGAACGGAGATCACCAAAGAAACGCTCACGGAGAAAATTTCACCTGTTTTACTTTAGTTTGTTTTTGACAGAAGCTAATAATATTTGTCGTTGCACATAATTTCTAATATAAGCGTGGTTCTGGAGTCCTGAAATGTCTCGAAATTCGTGTTCCAAACAACGTGAGCTATCATTCTTTAGCAGTACAGTGAAACCATGGATACAGGCGCCCCGCGAGTACAGGTCGAGCATATTCACTACAGCCCTCGCGCCGCTCGAAAAGGGAACGTATGGGAACGGTGAGATGTCGTGTTTCCACGTCCCATCGGAAGACAACATGTGAAAGGAGGTGCGTTCTCTACTTTCGATCCCAGTGGGGCGCACTGAAAGGGATGGTGCATATTTTCGCGTTATTTCAAGCAGAGAAGTGGATTGGAAGAATTACAAATCCAAATGCAGCTTGGGATAGGTTATGAGGTGTCAGTAGAACAGGAGAGATCTTCGAACGTTCGATGACGGTGGTGGCTGTGGAGAGATTGAACCCGATCGAAGATTCCGAGTTTTTCTCCATAGAGTTTCTCTTCGGGGACTTTTGCACCCCCGACATTTAGTACAGTGATATATGAACACTTAGGTAAGTGATTGAAATGCAAGAACGTTTTGGGGGAAATCATTTCCGGACTAGCGCAACAAAATACCAACTTGTTTGGGCCGAACTAAACGAAAAAAAAAGCAACGTATGGTTTAAAACGTACGTTTTAAACCTTGTCGTCCACTGTCGTTACCGCAGTCTCGGGATTTTCACTAAAATGTTTGACCGTGATATTACGGCGGACAGTTGCACTGTGGCAGGGCCCTCTTAAAAGGAGGGTATTATCTGGGTAAGACAATGCCAACTTTAGAAATTATAATCTGTAATTTTCGTCGCAATTCCGTCCTAATCCACTGCTCGAGGTTCTTGTGTTATCTTCCCGTCGTCACCAGTGCTTTTCTCCGTTCCGTCGCGAAGTGTTTGCACTCCCACGGAAGACGTATAAGGTTGGGTGCGGTTTCCTCCTTGAGGTGCTTGCACTCCGGACCCCCGGATCCAAAGATGGGTCCTTCTTGCGTCATTCCAATCCTCGAGGGGATACAGTGTTATTGTACTCCCCGTCGCAAGAGTATCGTTTGATACTTTGTGAGTGCCGAAGGCGCTCGACCTTGTTGCAGCAAAACTGTCTAGGTGGGGCATGCCACCATCCGATTAATACGGCGCTCTAACCGATTTAAAGGGTTTGTTTATATGCATCCATTCATCAATGCATCCTACAGTGTGACGAGCATGACTTGTCTCAAGTCTTATTTGTTCCGGCCGAGTATCTTCCAAGTAGGGAATTGTTCCGAAGCTAAAATGACGTTGTTTTTTGGTCTTGGATCCAATAACTGCCTTCAATTGTGGACTTGTGAACTCCGGACCTGCTTCAGTTTTTGAGGCCTTCTTCATTTTAAGTTTGGGGAAGCGCTGCGTCAATTATCCTCAGCCTAAGAAGCTTTCTGTGTAAAAAATAAAACAAAGAAACAAAAAAAAAAAACATTTTTTAAAGCTAGGATGTCTTTTTTATATAGTTTATTTTCTGGACGTTCCATCCGGACTCGGCTGTAATTGTTGAAGTGATAGCACGACTTCTTTTTTATTACATTTTACATTACATATTACACAGCAGAGGGTTTAAAAAAAAACTTTCAGCCTCTCCACTCTGGTAAAGAAGAAAGACCAGCGAACTGTACAGAATGAAGTAAGGGCCGGCCGCAAGTCAGCAAGCCAGGGTGGACATGCTGGAGAGGTTGCCGCCATATATGAGCGATAGATGGCGGTAGCTGCCGAGAGTTTAGTGTCATCATTTGTATGCTGACGAACGCGTTCCTGGGGAAACAAAAAATAATGTTCTCACAGAGTCACACTGAATAGGAAGAAAACAAAGGGGGGGGGGGGTTGAAAGTTGGCGGTTTCTTCTTTTGTATTTGTTATAAACAGCTCAGCGTGTTGTGTTTGTTGTTTTTTCCCTTGATTTTGTCTTCTGAGCTGTTCTGCACCTTGCTGCCACGCGCGTTTGCATGGCTTCAGGCTGGGAAGGCATGACTGTACTATAAACAACTTGAAATGGGCCTCTTTCGATAAATCGTTTATTTTTACTCCGCTTAACGTATGGCAGTTTGCACGCCACCCTAAAGTGTGTTGAACCGGGTTTGAATAATTTTCTGTCACGTGGTGGTGTAAGCACCTTAGCAAATATGCACGGTCGTGACCCAGAAACTGCGGATACAATTTGGTCAAGAATTTTGTTATTAATTGGCTACTTTGTTTGTCAACCAATTGAAAAAAAAAAAGAAATCATGCGTCCCGGCCCATAAACATCAGCGCCCACACGTTTCTAAAGGCGTATGCAGAAAGTATAATTTTATTTGGAAATTCCAATCCCTCTGATGAATGTTTTATGCCTAAATTTTGTTTATCGGAGGATTATTTTTTTTTAGCTAAATGTTGGTCTGTTTATTTATTTCAGGTTGGCAGAACAAGGCAGCGACCTACGGGCACGGATAGCAGTAGGACAGCCGATAAGAAGAGGTAAGCAGCGTGTTCGCTGTATTAACCATATAAAAAAAAAAAAAAATAAAGAAATACGATTTGATATATATAATACTCAGGATATTGGGATTCTCCGTAAATATATACGTTCATTATAATAAGAAAAAAAAAATATTTTAACGGAGAAACCGACGACACACCACCAAATTAAAGAGCCCCACCAAACCGAAACCGAAACTAACGCTGTCGTGCTCCGCAGCCCGTCGGCGGCGCCGTCGTCGTCGTCGTCTGCCGCAACATCTCGGGAGCCACCGCAGCCGACGAGACGAGACGGGAGCGCGATGAGAGATGTCAAGATGGCGGAGCTCACAGCTGAAGCTCCGTTGGCGAAGACCGAAGACTGGTCCGATTTCAGCGATTTCCAGACGTCCGAAGACGTTGAAAATTCCAACAAGGACGGCACGCTGTCGTCCAAGTCTAGCCCCACGACGTCCGAGTCGCTGACCAACGACAACTCGTTTGTGGACAATTTCAGCGAGACGTTCTCCAACTCGCTCGAAGACCTGGTGAACACGTTCGATGACAAGATCACAAAGTGTTTCTGTGATTACGATGAAAACGTCGAGAAGCTCGCGCCGGTCCAAATTCGCACGCAGGAAGAGATTTTGAGCGAATGCCAGTGAGTACGCCACCGATCTTTTCTGTCTCGAGAGCGCCGCTCCAGCGATTTGTCGCTTCCTCGAAACCGCGCTGCCAATTAGCGCTTGATTCAATTTCTTTATTATTTTTCTTTTTACTATATAAAGTTGCTTTTCTCGCTGGCGTGCGTTAGCTATCGTGAAATTTTGACCCTCCTCATTTTGTCATTCATTTCTACTCACGGTCTAGACGCTTACGGGAAAAGCTCATAATTGTCCCTGAACTCCACTATCTGCTAATTAACGATCGTAGATAATTTAGACGACCATAAAAACAATCGCACACCTGCACAGTTTTTTTTAAAGGAAAAGAAAAAAATATATATATGGAAAAGCGAAAGTTGAAATATCTTCCAAAGAGATCGAGTTTCTGCTTGGAAATGGGTTCAGCTATGTTCAGCGTATGTGCTTTCGGTGACAGTCGCAATCAGCTGCGACGGAGTAAATTTTTTTTTTCTTTGAGTGACCTAGCTGCCGCTATCAGTCAAGGGGTGTTGTATTTCAGGGGTAGCTTGAGTTCTTCGCGAATATATTTTCACGCCAGCCTTCCTGGAAAGTAGGGCGGGTTCTATAAATATAAGCGTTTCCGGCCCTCAATTGCTTTCTTGTGTGCTTTCCCTCTACCATTGTTTGATAAGGACTCATTCAAATGGTGCTTTGCCGAGTGCTTTTCATTAAGAAGACAATGGGGGCTCCCCTACAGTCGGCCTAGGAATTAATATAGTCGGTATTCGAGCGTATGCTTTCCTGCATATTGGAAATGGTCTGTATTTTGGCACTATATCCGTTGTCTGCTGTTGGTTTAGTCTTGTTTGAATCCTTCTGGCTGAAATTAGGCATGAATGTAGAAAATGATCTTTGATAGCACGATTTGGTTATACTGGTTTTCTTTTTGTTGTAGAAACGACTCGTTGACTCCCTTCTTATTGTTTATGTGTAGTCGTACGGTGTTTTGTGCTCATGCCAGTCGATGCCCGACTGCATTTTTGTGTGCTTAATGATGTGCATGTAATACCTCCTGATTAATACTACCTTGCTAATTGTTCTTGTTGCGATGTATTCGTTGTCACTTTGTTTGCTTGAGCATGTTTGTAGTAGAAAGAAATCGCCTGTCAACATGGCCGAATATTTTATATCTGATACTGTGAGCGCTTCATATTGCCACAGCTTGTAAGAAGCTTCTCTAGACTAATAGTAGTAATCAGATTGCATCATCGCCATTTTGGGCAGGTGTTGAATAATCTTTACGTTAATCAATATGATAAATAATAATTTTAAAGCGAAAAAGAAAATTGTGATTTCGTGTAGTTTTGCTCGTACGACCAAAATGGTTATAACCTGCTTGTGTGCTTGGGTATCGTTTGTCATTTCAGGCACGTAGCCAGGGGGCGGCCCATAACCCCCCCCCCCCCCCCCAAAAAAAAAAAAAAAAAAAAAAAAAGATTTTGTTCGGTTTTCTTTTCCCCCCGAAACAAAATGCTGGCTACGTGCTTGTGTCATACATCGAAATTCTCCCCCACCTTTAGAAAAATAATTAAAAAAAAGACATTTGTTTTTATTATATAAAATACATGCATTATTATGACGTGTTCAGTCGAGTACTCAAAAAAATAATTGTTCGATCTGTATTATTTTTAAAATAAAATTTACAGACATGCGTTGCCTGCATCTCCTCCACTCCGCTGAATTAAAGTGGACTAGTGCGGAAAAAGCAGACTATCTTCGTCGGCGCACTTCTACGGAACGAAGCGGAATGGGCGGCACGGCACAAAAACAAAGAACGGGAGTGGCGGGCTAAGTTACGAAGCATGTAGTAACTCTTGGCCCGATGTCACGGAGCTCTTTCAGAGAATTCCCGGAGTGATCGCGGTCGTTCGTCCTAGTCACCCATCCTTCCGCTAGACGCACGAAAGACCGACGAAGCCGTGGGATGTTGGCGCGACTCCAGTGCCCGTTCTGCCCTAACAACCTGCCGTCAACCTTCTGTCGTTACATTATGATGAGCGGACATATTATATCGGGTGAGGGTATGCACTATGGCAGATCGGAACAAATTCCCTTCTTTTAAACCAAGGAAAAGGAGGGGGAAAAAATTGTCTGGTATTTTGTGGGGCCGTTTTGTCGTCTGCTCTTCCGCCGCGCTTGCCTGTTTGTCGTCTGCATGGTTCTGTTTGTTCCCTTATGTCGCCTCTTGCGCTCCTTTCTTTGCTTGTCCCCACTAATAAAGTAAGTGCTTGCTGTTTTTCCAAACCAAAGCTTTTATTGTTATCTCGGTGTTGTTGATGTGCGGTTTGTGGCTGTCATGCCAGCATGATTTTTCGTTTTGTTTGTCCGGATGCGACTTTTACGCCCGAAGTCGACTTGAGTCAGGAGAGTTTGTCTGCGTTTCTTTCGCGTGTATGTGAAAGCTTTCCCAGTGGGGGCTGTTGAAGGATTTATGACCTCCAACTTCCGTTTTTCACCGGGCTCTCTCGTACGCTTTTGTTTGTGATTTTTGTTTTAATAAGGGTTTGGGGAGTTTTTACTCCTTTATCATTACTCTTTTTCACGCAAGCAGTTTTCTTGTTTTATTGAGCCTTTCTAAGACTAGTCAGAGACCAAGCATTAGCATTATTTTCGCATTCATTCACTGTCGTATGGTGAACTACCAGGAGAAAGCCAATACAATTGTTAGCGACATCTTCCTGACTGTGGTTGGGGGAATGCCAACCACTCAGCGACCAGCCGTATCCATGTACACTGGTTTGATGACGTCTTCGCTCGAAGAGTTTAGGCACTCTGCGGTTTCAAAGACCTGCAGCTCTATAGCCTAAGACGCAGACAGGGAGGCCACGTACCATATCTTACGCCCTTCGCGGTTCAACTCGACTATGGAAACTTTGTTTGGTAGCACAGCCTGGAACAAATGGAGGCTGGGGACTGAACCCTTGGGACCTGTTATTGATGATGATGATGCTCTTCAAACGTGCGCTCCAGGTAGTAGCTGCCGCGCCAATCAGTATATTAATCAATACTTTATTTTCTTTCACAAGACGGCAGCTGGAAGAAAAAGCTGCATTAAGTGCAGCTTGAAGAGGCCCCAGCTCTAAGATGGCAGTTGACATTTGACATCAGTACACAGCAATGCAAACAAAAGGTGTATATATATGTACACAGAAGCATACTTTTAGCTCAAAGTACAAAACAAAACAAAAATTAACAAAATATCGAGCATTCTTGTTACTTAGTACTCCAGTTAACAATACGCACCTGAAAAGCAATAGCAGATAACTGACATTCATAGGATGGAAAGTTGTAAGAAAAATGTCTCCTGTGATGAAACGCATTTAGTAAGAGTGGTAGAGTGTGCCTGCTGGATCCTATAGCCCATGGTTCGCTTGGGGGTGGGTGTATACCACCCTTCATTTAAACGCGTGCGATATATGTTTGTATTCCTAAGTAGGTTGGATACTTGGAGAATATGGCTACGTTCACTCTATTGCAGCATTGTAGGAAGCTAGAAGGCGGAAGTTATACATGTTTGTTATTCTAACAATCTTAAATCGGGGGAAAGATGGATATGTGTGCAAAAAATACGATACATTCGCGACCACTCTTAGGCCTTTTTTCTGTAGGTTTAGGAGTGTATTCATATTCTGTAAAGAAGTGGTGCCCCATACCAGATGGCAATACACGGAATATCAGTGGACAAGACCGTGATAGATGATCTGCTTAACAAACGGGGTGAAAATTGAGCGATATCTAGATGAAAATCCTACGGCCTTTCTGATAAATACAGTTTACGTGGTCATTTCATGACAAAGTATCGGTAAAGAGTACACCCAATATTTTAAACGTTTTCACAATTTCAATATCTTGGCCAGCTATATTGCTATTTACATTAGGAGGAACTGTTACGTTTTTTGCACGGAATAGTATGCATTTAGTTTTGCTCGAGCTAATTAGTAATCTATTCACTTGAGCCCAAAGGATAAGATTGGAGAGCTTACGATTTGCTGGCAGTTCCATCTCGTTACATGTATGAGCCCTCAAGAGAAAGGTAGTATCATCAGCATAGGCTATAACTTTGCAATCGTTAAGAAAACGCTAAATTTTATTTGTGAATAAGTAAATATTGGCGGGTCTAATACACTTCCTTGAGGTTCTCCTGTTTTTACCGGCTTGATGCATGATATTGAACTACTGATTTTAACATATTGTCTGCGCTCAGCGAGATAAGACTTCTATAAATTAAATACCGTAGCGTTGTAGCTTTCTCAAAAGAATTTCGTGATTCACTAAATCCAAGGCTTTAGGAAAATCCACGCATATTGCTAATGCAAGGAGTTTCTTTTCCATATTATTAATTATTGATTCTTTCTGAGACAGCAGAGCCTATTCCGCAAATCTTCCTTTTCTAAAGCCGTACTGGTATTCTGTTAATAGCAAGTAACGTTCCAGACATGCTGATAGCTTAAGGAGAACATTTTTGTTTCTCAAAACCTCTTGAAAAATTAGATTGTATGGATACAGGCCTATAGTTTCCCAACACATTTTTGTCCCCGCTCTTAAAAAGTAATGCAACCTCTGCCAGTTTAGGAAATACTCCAGAAGACATGCAGAGATTGAACAAAAACGTCAACGGTGCAGATAAAATGTCAGCAGCCAATTTTATTGATTGTATGTATAGGTCATTTACGTCTTCCCCTTTTGCTGTTTTTTTTTTATGCCGCGGAACGCTGACGTTACTTGTCTCTCATCTGTTGGACTTAAAAAGAACGAATGAATGTTGTCGCTAATGTACTTTCATAAGGTTTCGCTGTTTGTTACATATTTAGTGGTGTTCGCTAGGTTGACTAAGTAGTCCATAAAGGTATTCAGTTCTTGCCCACAATGAATAATTTTGTTTAGCATGGTTTTATGATCGTGTGGCTTCAAGACACGGTTTATATTTTTCCATATCTGGCTCGTGTTTCTGTATATTACCGAACATATTATTGTGATAATCTAGATTAGCTTTACTAGTTAAGGCATTGAATTTGTTTTGGTATACTTTAAACTTCGCCAAGTCATCACTTTCTTTAAACTTAACAAAGCTATGATATAAATAGTTTTTCATTTCAATTCTTTTTAATAAATCTTGGGAGACCCAAAGTTTTTTCGCCTTTTTGCCAGGTTTCATGAACTTGTAAGGAAAGCTGTTATTGTAAATTTGTTAGAATGTTTCCAGAATCACCTTTTCAGTTTTGTCGGGAGAAGCGTTAGCATAGACTAAATCCCAGTTAGAGGTTTCGATGGCGTTCCTAAATAACTCCAGTCTCTGCAATGTAATGGTGTGTAACTTAGCCTTCTCACTTTCCCCTTTTATTCAGACAATGCTTGTTTGTAAGAAGAAATGTAGGCAAATGGTCACTGATGTCGCAGCTAATTACACCGGAGGAAGATATATGTCATTACGAAAACAATTCGTAATAAAAGAGCCAAGCAAAGTGGAGGGAGCCATTATCAATTATTCTTGTCGCCCCCGTAGCAACGCATTTGAAACCGTTTGATTCAACGAGAGAATATAAATCATTGGGAGTAGGTCATGTTTGTATTGAAATAATGTTATAATGCCCCCCCCCCCCCCCCCTAAGAAAAAGGGTAAAGTTGTTGGCACTAACGTAACTGAGTAATGTATCAGGTACATGGAGCAACATGTTTACATTGCCAGACAGATGGAGGACGATATGGAACACTAAATACATACAGGTCTTTTTTTTTTTTTTAAGCTTTACAATTTTGTTTAAAAAAAGTCGTGGAAGTTGTACTTCTGCGATTTTTGCAGCTGATCGAGTTATACTGCCAGGGGGGCATTATGTGAGTGGATAATGTTTGCGATAAGTCGGCTAATTAATTAAAATTCGCTAATTAACTTTTTAATTAACGAAAATCGACATATGGTTCCAATTAGAAACTTATAGAGCGTCATCGAAACCCACTAATCAACGTTTTTAGAACGACTTGAAGCTTGTGGGAAACTCGGGGGCGCACCAAAGTTATCACTCGTGAAGCAGGCGCAAAGCTGGCAGTGGCGGAACGCGATGATAATCTAGCCAACGTAACTGAGTGATTAATTACGTTGATCATTTAATCAACGTAACTAATCCAGTAGGTAAAAACGATTTGATTAGAAAGCTAAGACAGCTATTAACTTTCCTTAAAAGATTTGTTTGTGCACCTCGCCTGAAGACGAATTCCTCCATCAAACGGTAGCTTGCCGATAGCATAGCGACAAAAGAAAACGTTGTCAAGATGAGGAAACATTCGGACCGCTGCCCCTTTTATAATACTTAGCCCAGCGAATAAAGATACTTCGATTGGAAACGAAACGTCAGTTAGCCTCGAGGAAAAGGTTTGTTCATGCGTCTTGCCCGAAACCGAAGTGATCTATCGAACGAGCGTGCCGATAGCTCGGGGACAGAAAAGTTGTCGAGAAGGCAGTCGGACCGCTGCCCTTTCTAAAATACGTAGCCCAGCCGCAGCGAATAAAGATACTTAGATTGGAAAGCCGAAACATCAGCTAGCGTTGCGGGAAAGGTTTGTTCGTGCCTCTCACCTGAAAACGAATTCATCCATCAAACGGTAGCTTGCCGACAGCACAGCGACAGAAAAGTTGTTGAGATGAGAAGACAGTCGGACCGCTGCCCTTCTTAGAATGCTTAACCCAGCTAATCAAGATGCTTCGACTGGAAAGCCGAAACATCATGTTCATGCATTTAGTCTGAAAACGAATTGACGTGTTATCTATTGAGCGACGGTGTGCCGGTATCGGCGTAGCACAGCGACGGCTTCCGTCTCGCACCGCAAGACGGAACCACGCAATATGTGACAAGTTTGAGGGTTTCCTGCGTCGACAAGCTGCTTCAAGAGGTTGTCTTTAATTTAAATATGAGTAGCATGCGTGGTTAATAAATAGATCGACCAAGGTAACTTTCCGCACACGTACTCGAAGCGAGTCTTCAAGCCTTTCAGAAATATTAAAACGTTCGTGGAAACTCTACCTCATCGCCGTCTCTTTTACTTTACTCCCTACAGTTCCGCAGAGGACTTAGTTAATTTATCTCCGAAATAATTTCGAATTCTGCTACCCGTATACACGAGATGCCGGGTTCGTCATCCTGTACGCCGTTTAGTTGCTGCTCTCGGAATATGAAACTCGGAGCGGTCGGAGTATAGGAGTAAATGAGCGCGGGCTTAGCGCGCCCACTGTGTGCCGACCAGGAATTTATTGTGTATGTATGCGGCGTCGCTCAATGAAGATCGCAAGTTCTCGCTCGACGACTGATGTCAAAAAGCTAGCTGGAGCCGTCTAATGGTTGCTCTAAACTCAGACGTTCAGCAATATGTCTTATTTTGTGTTCTTTTTTTATTGGGTTCGGGACCTTGGCTTTCTTTTCACGCGCTTGCATGGCCTCGTTTCTTTCTATTTTTCTGGTGTGTTGCCGTGCCCAGTCCCTTGCGCTGGATGGTTAAATGACCTTGGTGTGGGTGTAGCGGCATCGGCCCATACGTTTTCGCCCCCGCCGTCTGCTGAAGTGGGGGAGCTTCATCCGGGCACTGTGCCAAGCAGACGACGTTTCCTTCCCGACTTCAGGGTTGCCTTCTGGCTGCTGTTTTCCCGCTGGTTTCCGCCTTTTTTTTTTGGCGGAAGTTTCGTGCTCGGCGGCAAACTTGAGATTGGTTTACATCGATCGCTCGAGTGCCAAGGCCGTCTTCTTTTGTTGTTGTTTCGTTATGGGGGAGGGGGCAGATGTTCTCGTCGA
Organism: Ixodes scapularis; assembly: GCF_016920785.2. Classification (NCBI taxonomy): domain Eukaryota; kingdom Metazoa; phylum Arthropoda; class Arachnida; order Ixodida; family Ixodidae; genus Ixodes; species Ixodes scapularis. Next base: position 85,551,943 of record NW_024609879.1, read on the forward strand.
AACCGTATGCATATATATAATTATGTAAACCTAACTGGGAGTGACCCCGTACCAATGCATCCTGGCCGCAGCCAGTCACGTCCTCATAACTTATCGAGGCTGATTCACAAATTTTGCATTTGACTATGACCAAGTGCTTTTTTGCCTAGATTGCAAAGAGGGTGTATCTCAAACTATGGGGAGCATTTGCAATTTAAAGGGGCCCTGCAATCATATTTAAGCGTCTACCTTTTTTGCGGTTTCCACGTCTCTTGGGGTTCGGGCAAGCCAGCGGGCACGGAGAGAGTAACTAAATATCAGTGCGTCATAATTAACCGGACGACGCGGAAACCACCTCCACCGACGAGGGCGACCTGCGGTACCGAAAGCGCGCAAAATGTGACGTCGTTGGTCCTAGGCTTACTACTGGTCAGAGCCGCTAAAAGCTTTTTCGTAGTCGAAATACAAAATATAAGTGGCGCGAACCGGTTCAATTATTTATAAAAGAAGTTTTTGCTCAGTATTTTAGATCAGAAAAGAAACAAATACAGCTTATAAAGTACGGAAACAAGAAAAGACCCGTCAACATACCCGCCACCAAGCGGCGGAAAGAACGGCGCACACTAGAAAGAACTAGGGGTGTCGCGAACCAGTCGAGGTTCGAGTTCGACCAGGTACGACTTTTTCAAACTTTTAGTGGAAAATTCGACGAACCTTGTACTGAGGTTCGACTCGTCTGCGCATGCGCGACAGGCTGGCCAGTTGGCTTCGGATTGGATGGTGATGGCTAAGGGATGAATTAAGGGCAGCGCTGATTGGTTATTTCAGTTAATACAGTACAAACAAATTAAGGTATTAACTTCTTCATTGATTAGAATTAGTTTCTTTTAATTGCAACTGTTTTCAAAATAAAATAACCCTTTTCATAAAAAAAAAATTCTCCAAACCTAGACACGCTTGTATCAAGGTCTGGCCACACTGTCCACAAAGTCGAACCGGTCGAATTCGGTGAAAAGTTCGAAGGTTCGTCGAACCGGTTCGACCCAGTCGAAACCTGAAAGTTCGACCTAAAAATCTGGTTCGACAAAAGTTCGCGACACCCCTAGAAAGAATTAGTGAGATGAGGCTACGACGAAGGGCCAGCGCAGAAAAGTCCCGGATGTACGCGGCGGCGCTGCGGTCGTATACGGGCTCGACGATCCGACTGGTTCCGAGCGTTCCAAAGGCCTTCGGCGCGGGCCCTGCTGGCGATTTGGCCATTTGGCGGCATGGCAGCGCAAAGTGGCTCCCGTTCTGAACTGATCTTTACCCCGTGTTTGCTGTCGTTTGTGGCCAATGAAGTGTTATGCCGAAATAGTCTTTAATCGCGCAGCAAATGCAATGCGAGCCGACCCGGCCGCCCGCTTCATAGAGCCTATCCAACACATGCTTTAGTGGCGCCCTCTCGAGCCGTCGACCCGGAGTGCGGCAACCGTAAACGCTCGATGAGCTCACTACCCCTCCTCTAGTTCACGGCCACTCAAGCCAGGACCTAAGACTTCATGAAGGAGGTTATTTTTTGCTTAATTTTGTAATTCTAATTCGCCTATAACTTTTAAAATAAAGCGAAATTTGAGAAAAGAACAGTTTCATTAAGTTACTACGTTCAGTGCGCTCAGGTTCGGTGCAAATTAAAACCAGTCAAAAAGTCATTGCAGGGCCCCTTTAATGGCGGACGCCTACCTGCTGCGGAGATTGGTCTCAAGTGCGCATGCGCTAGGATTTGGCGTGACGAGGAGGAAAGCAGGCGTAAAGGCGTTTGCAGACGATCAAAGCTCTCGACGATTGAGCAGTTGGAAACTCTGTATAACAGGACCTCTAGTACCTCTGCTTAACGATGTATGGATGAATGGATTGATGCGGCTGAACTCTTTGAATCGGGCGGCACTTGCGCCACCTAGCCAGTGTTTTTTTTCTTTTTTTTTTCTTCTGACTGAAGATGATGCTTACACACACTGACGCCATCCGTCGAGTAAACCTAAAACTCTTCCAACCTTTTTTTTTTTTTTTTTTTTTGTGCAGCTAGATTTAAGGCTTTACATTATTATGGATATCATGTCTTCGTATACGAGAAATAGTCGAATAATTATTTCAAGCTCACGGTGAAAGAATAGTGCATAAAAATGATAAAGGTATTACGCTGTTCAGGTGCGTTCCAGGGCTACCGATACCACAAGTGTGCCAGTGAGATAAGCGGTTAGAATAGACCGCCACCCACTCGGTGGCAGTCGGATGCGTATCTGTGAACCAGCCTTCGGATGAACAGAGGATGCTCTGTCCACAAGCCGTTTATTTAAAGTCGAGTAAAATAAGAGCCAGACTAACAGTGTTGTGTTGAGTCTATACTTCAGCTCCGGGCACTACCACAGCGTGGCTGCAGTGGACTGTGTCTCCACTGTAACCCTGTACGCGGCGGCGGGTTAGTATTGCTCCCAATGAACTGTACTGTCGATACGGAGAGCGACCAGCTGAATGGGGCTTCGCGTCTCGTGTCGAGCGCACCACCACGGCAGCGAGCTCTCCCCGTGTCGTTTCTTTGCTGCCCGGGCGCGCTTTCCTTTGAGCGGAAAGTAATACATAGCCCTCGTAGTCGCGCGTGTAGCGTCCCCTATCAGTGAAGTTACGGGAAGTTATTGGAGATGGAAAGGTATTTCGGATATTGATGTTGTCTACGTGAGGAAGGCTCGCAGTGCGTGGCGTAACAGCTCCGGCGAAAATTTTATGCTCGCTGATTTGCCTCACTGCTGATTCGACAGATTAATAGGCAGATCTGGACCAGTAACCAAAATAAGAGGTCAAAATACTTTTTTCTGCTGTATTGAGTTTTTAACGTAGTTCTCGCTGTTACGTTAGACTGATGCCCTAGTGACAAAACTGAAAACTTGATGACAGACGTTGTGATTGTGGGGTAGTACAGCTTCTTCCCGACGCTTTAGAAGAAGCTTGATGATGTGAAATGCTGGCAGAACCCATGCCAGCCAAACAAAAAGATGAAAAGAAAAATCACGACATATTATGTTTTTCTAGACCGCCCGCTCGACGTACAAGCTCTAGGACATGTGACGTCACCCCGCTAGAAAGCGCGGAAAATCTGAATGTTGACGTTGACATCGGCTTCATTCGTTGTTTTCCAAATATCTGTATTTAGACACAGTTAATAGCATGTCGGGAAGAGTAAATCGCGGGAACTCCGAGAAGGTAACTTAGTTCGGGTAGCTAAAAAACCGCCGGTCCTCCGAATTTTTGCACTCTGCGTGAAAGGGAGAGGAAAGAACGAGAAGAATAAAACTGTGGTAGGATGGCAATTCCTGGTAAGCGGAGTTTCTCTCTTCTACGAGGGACATCGTCGTTGGCGCCGTACCAATTGGTTAGAGGCTCACGGGCTCTTGGGAACCGGTCGGTAAGGAAGTCCAGTTTGACCGTAGATCGGCAAACGGCGAAGGCTGCGGTACGAGCGTGGCAGGGAGGCACTGGTTGCGTGCGGTGCCGTCGAAGCCACGGGTGCGAAGGAGGGGAGAAAGCCGCTTTTGTACTAATCTTGAGAGACAGGTTGATCTGCAAGGGGACAAAAACGACTTTAGGTACGCACAAAAGAGGGTCGGGGTGAGAGTGGCTCCTGTTTACTTTTGGTAAAGGTATACCAGGAGCCTCCTTCCTCTCTTCTCCAACTGCTTGGGTTACGCTCCGGCCCCTGTATACCTTTGGTAAAGGGCTGTTACGTGCTTCGCGTCCGTCGCTCGGATGCTTGCGATTAAACGTCATCAGCCCAGCAAGGCGCCAACTCGGGAGCGAACCTTTTTCCAGTAAGCTTCTGCCTACGTGTACAATCTCCCTAGCCCTATCTTCCCGCTGTCGCCATATTCGCAGGGCACCGCCCCGTACGACCAATGTTGTCAGCATCTATCTTCGCGCGTATCTGGTCTATTTAAACGCTATTTTTCTTTTCTTTTAGTATTGGTAAAGGTGGGGGGGGGGGGGGGGGGTATAAAAAGCACTGAAAACCGATACAACGGCACGATGCCAATGTGTTCTGACGGGCGGAGGCATGTCGGGCTGCCTTTCATTTGTAGTTCGCAGACAGCTCCTCAGAGGGCGCTCGTTACTCGAAAAAGCTCCAAAGGAAGTAGCAGTCCAGCGTGTGACATCGCGGATTTCGGACAAGGAGAATGGGAAAAGGCGGAACGAAGAGTCCCTAGTGGCACGTCGACAGGCACAGATGGTATCCCAATCAAGCTGGTGAAGAATTTGGGTCCTAAATCTAAGGCAAAACTAAGGGAGGTAGTGAGCGCTATGATAACAAAAGGAAATATTCCAGATGAATGGAGGCTTAGTAGGATGAGTATGATATATAGGGGAAAGGGAGATAAGTCTGATATTAGGAATTATCGTCCCATAACCGTGACACCAGTGATTTACAGGTTGGTAATGCAGATTATAAAGAACAGACTGGAGGAATGGGTAGATTGCGAGGGCATACTGGGCGAGTTACAGAACGGGTTTCGGAAACGGAGAAGGTTGGAGGACAATATATTTTCTCTAACAGAGTGTGTAGAAATAGCGCAAAAAGAAAACAGACAGCTCTGGCTGGCATTTCTGGATATCAAGGGTGCCTATGACAATGTGAACCAAAAAAACCTGTGGGACATAGTGGAGAGCTTAAACCTAGATGAAGGACTAACAGCAATATTAAGGGACATTTGCAAAGATAATAAAGTGATTATAACATGGGAAGGAAAGGCAGGGGGGAGAATAGAGATAAGACGAGGCCTCAGGCAGGGCTGCCCGTTATCGCCTTTGCTGTTTATGTTGTATCTGAGAGGATTGGAGGATAGACTAGAGAAGAGTGGGCTTGGATTCGACCTTTCGTACAGTAAGCTATAGGCCAAAAAAATCAGCAATCCTTACCGGGATTGATGTGTGCGGATGTTATCGTACTAATGGTTAACAACAGGACAGAGTTGCAGGAATTAATTAGCATTTATGGTAGGGAAGGAGAGGAATTAGGTTTAGAATTCAGTAGGGACAAGTCATTAGTCATGATTTTTAACAATGATGAAGTTGAGAGGCTGAAGATACGAAATATTACAGTTGAGAGAGCTAGTAAATAGAAGTATCTAGGAGCAGGCACGTAGCCAGGGGGGGGGGGGGGGGGGGGGGCCCGAAATCTTCCATTTTGCTGGGACCTCCTCTTTTCCTCCCCCTCATACAGCATTTTATCATGGGAGGCCCCCCCCTCCTCCTCGAAACAAGATCCTGGCAACGTGCCTGTCTAGGAGTATGGATATGTGATGGTGCAGAATATCTTAGTGAGCATGAAAAGTATATAATAGGTAAGGGCAACAGAAATGCAGCTGTAATGAAAAAAGAGCACTTTGGAATTACATCAGGTTTGCGGTGGTGAGAGAGATTCGGAAAGGGGTCATGGTGGCCTGGCTTGACATTTGGAAACGCATTGCTATGCATGAAATCCGATGTGCATGCAAGACTAGAAATAAAACAGCGCGGAGTAGGTAGGCTGGCTTTGGGGGCACATTGCCAAACGCCAAACCAGGGAGTACAAGGAGACATGGGATGGGCGTCATTTGAGGGCAGGGAAGCTGTGAGCAAGAGAGAATTTGAGGATCGGTTGAGGCAGATGGATGGGGAGCAATGGGCACGAAAGGTTTTCAGCTATTTATACATGAGGAGTATAGACACAAAGTGGAGACAGCGCACTAGGAAATTGAGAGGAAAGGTTTTAGGCTATAGTGGAGTTATGGAAGAGCAGGTCTCAGTTAAGAAGAAAGTTAAGGCCACAGAAAGAGATCGGTGGCTACAGGGAATGCAGACAAAGACGGCTGTGGAGAGCTATAGATTAAACAAAACAGTTATTGACAAAGAAAGCATTTATGACAATTTTAGGGGAAGCTCATTGTTGTTTAAGGCAGGGACAGGTGTTTTGCGAACCAGAACATACAGAGCGAAGTACCGGGGAATGGATACAGTGTGCGCTGGTTGTGGAGAGGAGGACAAGACGGCTGAGCACTTGATACTCTACTGTAAAGGGCTTCACCCTATGCCTAACGAAGACAACATATATTTAATAAAGTCATTGGGTTTTAGAGACAGCGAAGGAAAAGTGGATTTCAAGACAGTAGAGATTACCAAGCAAAGATTAAGTGACTAATGGCAGAAAGCGAAAGAAAACTAGGTATTATCTTATTAACTAATGGCAAGAAGGTTTTACAGCCTCACTTTCTTTGAAGTGGGGAGTGAATATAGTTTTCACATTTAAATATTCTAAGCTTAAATGGTAAAACAAAATAGCTAGGTGGCGTAAGCTACCGCCCGATCCAAAGGGCTCAGCCGGATTCATCCATCCATCCATCCAGCTCCATTGGGTCCGAGCCCGACGCCTCGAGTCTTTCGACGCGCTGATTCGACACGAGTCGCAGCCGAACAATGACGGAACAGTAATAATAATAATAATAATAATAATAATAAAAATTCCGTTTCTTTGAGGAGCATTACTAACTTCCCCCTTTATGTGGAGAATCGGGACATGTGTAGGTGCATTTTAGATTAGACATATGTTATCCAGACCTTCACGTGTCGAACGCCAAAAGCATTGCTTTTTCCTCCGACAACCAAAGCTTCTATAAGAACCTCCTCGAGCGGCGTATAAGCGTTGCTCAAAACTTCCTCGTGATTAAAACGAGTATAGGTTTTTTTGGTGGTAACGTGTCGCGTTCTTCGTGCTTACCTCTCTTTCATATATTTTAGTCGACAGTTTTCTTCCCTTCCGCGCGTGCGTAAACTAAAATAAAATGTGCGTTGAGTCTCCTTTACGTTACTAAAAAAAAAGAAAGAAAGTAATCGATTACAATTATAATTATTCGCGCTTAAAAACTTATCGAATCGGATTATTCGATTACTTGAGAAGAAAATTGATTGGCCTTACTCGAAAAAAGTAACCGGTACCTTTCCGATCCCTTCAGAGTTTCAGAACGACAGATTGTTCGACCTGTTTGGAGACGGGTCTTCCTTACTTTTTTGTGTTGCACTATATCACCCCACTATGAGCTACCTGTCTTCTTGATCCACCATTTTTAGTAAACCGTCCACCTGCCGGCCACTTCGTTCGAGAATCCCAGTCGGCGACAGGTTTAGAGTCGAGTGGAAGCTCCTTCCACCTCTTTCCACTTCGGCAATACGAACGCTGGTGGCTCCTCCCACCTCTTCCTACTTTAGCAGAGCGAACGCTGGAAGCTCCTCCCACCTCTTTCCACTTTAGCAAAACGAACGCAATTGGCTCCTCCCACCTCATCCCACCTCAGCAGAGCGAACGCTGGAAGCTCCTCCCACCTCTTCCTACTTTAGCAGAACGAGCGCTGGAAGCTCCTCCCACCGCCTCCTACTTTAGCAGAACGAACGCTGGAGATGAGGGCGCGTGTCCAGCGTTCGCTCTGCTAAAGTAGGAAAAGGTGGGAGGAGCTTCCACTTCGTTCTTGACCTGTCACCGACTATAGGCTGGAAACTTGTACAAACTAAGGGCGCAATGAAAAGGAAAGAAAACAATAGTAAAAAGTTTTGACGAAAGAGTTTACATAAAAAAACAGAACATGGACAGTCGGAAGTTGTGGTGTCCGTGTTTTGCCCTTTATGTGTAACTCTTTCGTAAAAAAGTGTATACCAACGCGCTCTCTAAGAAACAGAACGTATGGTAACAGTTTCAAGTAATTTTAGTACTACAAAAAGTAATCGGATTATACGCGCGCGGCAATATTGAGATGATTACAAAATTACTCCAAAGGGTAATCGATGACAAGTAATTTGGTTACTTGTAATCAGTGCCGTGCGAGCATAGGTGTGCGCGTTAGATGGTCTCTCTTCCGTGGAATAGACCTTTTACCCGAGCATCAAAGAGAATGCCGGGAACGTAGGTACACGCGCTCCGCGCGTGCTGGCGTCTGCAGCTGGAACTGTTCGAAAGCAAACATGTAAGACCAATGGCACTTCGCACGCGCGTTCCTCAAACGCGTTATTTGGGTTATTTATACTTCGAATCTTTTCTATAAGGAAGGCGAGCTCGTGTAGCGCGCGTACCTATGCCTTCCCAACATTCTCTTTGATAACCATTTCGTCGTTTACCCTGAGACTGGTTTTTTTTTTTTTGAAGAGCAGAAGAACAGAAAAAACAGACAGGTCTCAAACTCAGCTACACGTTTATTTCAACAACCTCCTCTTATATAGTTCGTTTTCGTCGTCAACAACCAATCACATACGACTTGTCCTTTGCACCGTGACTTTACAGGTTCCACTCTATCACAAAAGAAGCGGACACTCCCAACGTTTCCAAGTGAAAAGGTTCTAGCAGAAGATATGCCTCACAAAGCCTCAAGCAACTTTTTTGTGTCCTCACAATAAACAGGACAACAGCGCACAACAACATCCCACTCAAATAGTGAAAAAACGGTTAAAGTGCAGGCGAGCTGGTGGATATTTACCATGATGGAACTTAACCCGAGACTGGGGTAGAAACAGAAACTTAAAAGTAGAAGGGACAGAGACAAGTGAAGAGAACGTCTCATTCCTTGAGACGTTCTCTTCTTCACTTGTCTCTGTCCCTTCTACTTTTAAGTTTCTGTTTCTTGAGACGTTCTCTTCTTCACTTGTCTCTGTCCCTTCTACTTTTGAGTTTCTGTTTCTACCCCAGTCTCGGGTTAAGTTCCATCATGGTAAAAATCCCACTCAAAACTGGTCACCTCCAAAATTGTAGAAAACAGACAATACACACCAGTACACACCACAGACAATACGCACCAAAGAAGCCTTTCAGAATAACTAACTAAAAAAAAAAAAAAAAAAAAAAAAACTTAAAACTGTAAAAATTGTTTGTAGCGGTTCCCTATTTGCATGGAAGGTTGACTAATGCAATTTCCCAACGATCTAATCCTGATTGTTTCTCTTACCACCCTTTTAACATCGTTGCTTTCCTTAACAACTACATCCGTTCCAGACCAATCCGTTGTGCAGTTTCTACACTCCTCCAGATGCTTCGCCAACTCCGAATTTGCTGCATTATTTTTAACATTCCTTTTGTGTTCTGTTAAACGATCGTTTAAAAACCGAGAGGTTTGGCCTACATACTTAAAACCACACGCCAAAGGAACCTCATACACCACGCCTACGCTACACGGCACCGACTTTTCCCTATGCGCCTTCTGGCAGCCCCTCTGAGCCGTTTCAAAAGGTGTCAATCTATCTAACCTAAAATCCGTGCTGAATACGACATCCACGCCATATTTTTTTGCACATGCTCTAAGATTGTGGGACACCTCGTGAAAATACGGAACCACAGCGTACCTCTTCCTGATTTCTTGTGTCTTCCCCTTTTTCTCCCTGCACTGTAGGGCAATCTGCCTTTTGATGTACTCTTCCCCATATCCTGCCATTACCAGTCTTTCCCACTGGTTTTTAGCGCCTCCGGTCCGAAATGCATGCATGACCTCACCAAAGCATTACTAATCAAAGATCTGACTACCCCGGCTTTTACATTTTTCGAGTGACAGCTACTCTTTGACAGAACCGGTTTTGGGTTTTCCTTCCCATACTCCCAACAAAGACCTCGTTCCAAATGTAAACGCAGGTCTATATAACTATATAAGAGGAAGTTGTTGAAATATAGAACTATATTGTTGAACTATAGAACTATATAAGAGGAAGTTGTTGAAATAAACGTGTAGCTGAGTTTGAGACCTGTCTGTTTTTTCTGTTCTGCTCTTCAAACCCCCCCCCCCAGTCTCAGGGTAAACGACAAAATGGTTGACTTCCACCAGCTAGCCTGTACTTTGACTCTATTCTCTTTGATGCTTGGGTAATTTAGCGAAAGTTCTATTGGTCGTACATTGGGGCGTGCTTGAGTTGGTCAGACGCGAAACGATGTAGGGCGGTCTCACGACGCGCCCCTTCACTTCCGGTTAGCCGCGCGCGGCCATGCTGGGGAACGTGATCCGCCATTTTGCCTGTAAGTAGTTTGCACTATACTTGGTTCACGCGCTTGTTGGCTTCCGCCGAACTTTGACTAAGCGTGTCACGAAGTGTTATCAGAAGCAGAAAGCTCGCGCTACAGGGGCTGAGGATCTACAGCATTGTTGTCGTGTCACCGGCTATATCCGACACTCAGTTCACGAAACAACGAGGTAGCGTTTGCCCACAGCTCGTGTTGGCACTGAGCGCGATCGCAGAAACCACATTCGCGTGAAGTGAAGTGTCTGCGCCGTGTCGACGACTGATAGCGCCACCGCAGTGGCGTGAAGAGTAACTACCCTTCCGCCATCTTGGTGGTCGCACGCATTTCTGCCGGTTCGAATCGGCGGGGAACAGACGCGGATATCGGTGGTCCCGATGGAACCATATTGCCGGCGATGCTCGTCTGCCTCTTGTGCGGGAGTTGCAGTGACGTCAGAACGATGCCGAGCTCTTATTGGCTTTGATTGGAAGGATAGCGGGTAGATCTCAACGCTGGGTGCTTTAAGGTCTACCCACTATTTTTTTTTTTTTTTTTCGATCGGCAAATAAGAGTTTGGCGTCGTTCTGACGTCACCGCAACTCCTGCGCAACAAGCAGACGACTTGCTGTCCGCATAATGTTCTTGCTTTAGCGCTCTGTGTTCGTTTCTTTTACTCGTCCGTTGTTTTTAGCGCTTTTACCCCCACAAACATGGATCACCAACTAGCCCAACTGCATACCGTTCTACAGTTCTTGCTTTATTTTGCGTGAAAACACCGGCGTCGCGCATTGTATCAATACGAACGACTTGAGCCCTTCATCCCGCACCGCGGCAAAACGAACACGTCCATCGTCTGCCTTCTTTCTTTCTAAAAAAAAACATTTTTTTTTTTTTTTTTTTTTAAATCGGGACTGTTGATGGTGAGCGTTTACGATTTGCTGCGTTCTGCTCCCGTCTTTTTACCCCTCTTCACGGCGCTAACACAGTGGGCCACCAATATCCCTTTTTTAACGAGACTGCTACGCTTCCCTCGGCAGTGCTGACCACTCGGTCTTGACCGACGTCAGCGCCTGAATATTCTCTCCCAGGTTACGCACACGCACGCTGACGGAAATAGCGAGAGTCCGTCCCGAGAGTTATGTTTGGCAAATGCTTCCTCTTGCGGAGTCGCTCTGAAGCTTTAACCAAAACATTTCCAAGGGCGCCGTCAGAGTGAGACGTCTGAGGCCGTTCTTCTTCGCTCGGCGTTCGGTTTAAAACTGGACGTCGCCTAGGTGGCTTAGCCTGAAGCATGGCGCCGTCGACGAAACCTGACTGCTTGCCCGCTTCGCAAACATGGGCTTTGTGGCTTCCGTGTTTTTCGTGCCATATTCTGCACCTGGTGGTACACAATCCGCAAACGCAAAATTCGACTGAAAAAAAAAAAAGGAAACGTTTTTCCTTAGATAGTCAATATCCTGATGCGTGATCCGCACGTAAAAATGCTCATACACCTCCCACACCTTAAGGAATGCCTACTTTCTTAGCTCACGAATAAGCTTGTATCGTGCTTAAACCACCATTAACTTACCCTGATTCACAAAATCCGTTACGTTTTGTCGCAATAAACGACCTAGGAAAGCACAAAAAATATCGTATATAGTCTGCACCTGTATAGATAGTCCCTGTTACTTAACATTTCGATTTCTAGACATGCATAGATCGCGGGCTATGCGGAGTGCAAGTTCGTCTGCTTCTTTTGCAGGGGTTGTGGTGACGTCAGAACACCGAGCTCTGATTGGTTCCGATTGAAGGATAGTGGGTAGACATCCGGGCAGTTTGCTTTGAGGTTTACCCACTATGCTTCAATCAGAGCCAATCAGAGCTTAGCGTCTTGCTGACGTCACCGCAACTCCTGCGCAAGAAGCAGACGAATTTGCTCTCCGTATAGACCGATACACAGTTTACAAGCAAGCAAGCCGGCGTCTGTTCACACCAGGTGTGTGCGCACTGCGCGTGCGGAGAAACCAAATCCATGAGAGGGAAACCGTCGGCGCTCGCGTACCAGAAAGCCTGCATTACCAGAGTGTGCCCAACTGCTCGGTGGGGGTCACGTGGTTTGTGGTCCGCGTTGTTTCGCAGTAAGTGCTGCGAGGCGGTGTCGAAAGCTTTGATCGTCTGCAAACGCCTCCGCCTTTCCGCCCACTGTCCTCCTTGCGACCAATCACCGCGCGCAGCTGCGTCCGCTAAGAAATTGCAAGCGCTCCCCGTGGTTTGAAGTGAACCGGATGGATGTTAATGGCTATACCCTTTGTAACGGGCGGTAGCTTGCGCCACCTAGCCTAAGTCTTTAGACCCTCCAGAATCTGTGGCCTCTCTCTAATCCGCAGTACCGACAGCAGCGACACCGCGGTGGCGTGACGTTGACAGAGAATTGGATTAATCGTGGCCTCGCGACTTTCGGCAAAAGGCAACACGGATTAAGTTCACTAATTTTGTACTAATACAACCCCCCCCTCCCCCCCCCCCCCCAAAAAAAAAAAAAAGAGAAAAAGGTTTGATATCTTTTTTTTTTAGTATATTTTCGATACATGAGCTATGCTCTTAATACAATTTTAGCGTGCCTTTGTATTTCAGACGTGCGGTGTGTAACTATAGACGTACCCTCGGCCCTCCGCTGGGCCGGACCAGATGCCCTTGCTGGTTTGGCACGTATAACGGCCGAATTTGTTTGCTTGTAAGTATATTTTGCGAGTTGCTTCGTGAAAGTACGAAAGTGGTATAGTGTCTTACGTTTTACCAGGGGAGAAGTAGGCTAGACAGAAGGTTCATAAAGAAAACGCCAAACAAAGAATGAAAACAAAAAAAAAACAAGAAAAGAAGTTGAATGCAAAACAGAGATGAAAATGCCGACGAAACAAAACGCCTCAAAAGAATTTCCATCTAGACAAAATGGGGCCGCTCTGACAGGGAGTAGGAAAACATTTTTACCGGGAAACAAACGACCCCGGGTGTAATGGCACCGGAAGTATAAGGACACCAGGACTGGTTCAGACTGATAGGTAAGGAAAAATGATCCCGGGAGGGGCCGGTCCGGAAAGGTTCTAGCGATCAAGATGTGCAGACTTCTTCGAGCGCTATTCTCGAACATTTTCACCCAATACGCAGTTTTCGCATTTAAAATGTAAACGTTTTTTTTTTTTTTACTGGGGGTATGCAATGAAGCAGATCGGCATGAAATAAAATATATTTCTGGCGCATCTAGGAAAGTCCTTATCGGAACGCACAATCCGTGGCTCCTTGTGGGACATTTTCGCTTTCCGCCGATCGTTCCAGGAGCATAGTTTGCAGAGACGTGATTACTATACCAAACTGCCTCAAAGTGCTTACCCTGCTACATCCTGCTACATTTCGCCAGAATGGGAGGAATTTGCGCCCGCGTTGCGCCAAAACGGAATTTCAGTTTTTTAATACTGAAAATATAATAGCGGACGCTCCCCCACATCCATACACGGCCGGATCGTTACGTTAGGCTTGTCCGAATTTGGAGGACTTTCGGATACCACCATAATTAACGTACTACTCGACTTTACCTCTTTATCAAACGCTGACAGTGCTCGTAAGTCACGCAATATTTCTTACGTTCGTTCTGATGGGTTAGGTGGCTTCGTTGAGTGCGCTTCTCAACGCTGACCGATGCACTGCAGTGAAGCGAGAACCACGATTTTGCTTCGCCGTAGTGCTGCCGCGTGCCGAAGAGAAAGCACTCCTCCAAAGCAGGACGTTGCACACACAAGCGTCGTTTTAAAGGCTATCGCATTTAAATCGAAATGAAGCAGTCGGGTTAAAAAGAAAAAAAGAAAGAGAAACACTTGTTTTGTTTTTGTCTTTTATGGTGCGGTTTAAATTTTATCCAAACTCATCGTTGCGAAAGCTCGCGCTGCTAAACTCGGGGATTCTGGGTTCGATCCTCACCCCTGTCCGTTTCGATCTGTATGAGCATGTAATGGTGCGTCACTACTGCGTGATGCACATCAAAGATTCCAGGCTAGCAGTCGTACTGCGCTGGCTATATTTCTCATGTACAGTGGGCAACAATGTCGCGGTACTCTGACAAACTATGGACCTTTCAAAGAAAGAGCGTATGGTCGGTGCCATTTCCAGTGTTCGTGCGTATGGCGCGTGCTTTGCTCGTTTTCCGGAGCGACGCACACGCGCGTGCTGAGCTGTGGAGATCACACGCTGAGCTGTGGATTTGTAAACATTGGAAATGTCTATATACTCCTGCTGTCTAAAGAACTACGACTAATTCGTTTTTCAGTTTTCTCCCATGATGGTTCGACTCGCCCAACTGTTATACCCGTGCCACACGGGCAACTCGAATGCCATTTATAACGAATGACATTTGAACGATCGGCCAATCAGAACGCGACACTCCGAGCGTGGGGCGTTCCACGCGCAACAGATCGCGAGCCGATTCGTCGATCACACGAATGTCATTCGTTGTAGATGGCATTCAAGTTGCCCGTGTGGCACGGGTGTTCCTTTCCGCAAATAGGCAAAATCCCCAACCGGCTTGCGCAAGACAGGGGCGCCTGTCGTCCCCCGGCCGTTACTTGCCTTGGTCCGTCGTTGTTTTACGAGCGCTCTGAGGGGTCAGATCACAGCGGTGGCGATGACCCGGTCGTCATGGCGACCGCGCTATGGACAGTGGCGCCATCTGATGACCGATGGCGGCATCTTCGAATGTGGCAGGGTTTAGCAGGAGGCACGATGCGTCACGTGCTCAGGGTTGCCAGGTTGGGCTATAAATAGCCAAATTTGGGCTAGTTTTATTTGCACTTGGCGGGAAAAAAAGGTAGTTGGCTATTTGGCTAGTATTGGGCTATTTCTGACCTGTGCATTGGGCTATTTCTGACCTGTGCACTGGGCAATTTCCGACCTGTGCTGGAACCAAAATGCCTGAAAGCACTTGGGTTTATAGGTTCAAATGTATTTTTAGAGTAAGTTGCGTGAACATTTTGACGCTTCAGTCCCTTAACCCTGATAACTATGCGACAGCAAACAAATTCGTCTGCTTTTTGCGCGCCTTAGCCTCCGAATTTTGTCTGAATGCGTGTGCTGTTATTCCTCCATCTTAACAAGTGACGGCGCGATTTCTCGCGGCCTTAACAGCACCTGTTCTGCGCATTCTTTAGGTTGTCTGTTGATTGGCGTGCACCTATACTTTGTGTTTCATTCTGCATAGTTCTCCCGTGACGTCATTGGGGTCACCATGCCCCGATAGTTGAGCGTTTCAGGAAGTTCGCCTAACGTGCAAGGAACGCCATTTCTGGGGCATTTGATGGATACAAATGTATTATGTGTCTTTCCTGCTCAAAATAAACGTTTCAAATGATAAGTTTTTTTGGGGCTATTTTTCTGGATCGACATTTGGCTATTTTTGGGCTATATCTCGTCGACGTTTGGCGGGTTGCCAGGTGCAGGGTTGCCAGGTGTTCAAACACCTGGCAACCCTGCACGTGCTTGTGTTGATACTTTTGTGTGTGGCGTTTTCGTGCCAGTTACACGTCAGCGCGACCGCCTTTCCGCCGCGTACCCAGCGTTATTTGAGCTATCAGTTGACAAGCTCCACGGAAGAGCGGCGTTCGAAAACGGTTCTTTTTTGTTGCTCCCGCGAGCAGGTACGGGCACATAGCGTTCGATATCGTCACTAGCGCCAACAACGCCTCCACGGGTAACGGAGAACCACGCTTTTTTTGCGTCAACTTTGTGTTTACCGTAAAAACCTCGACAGAATTACTTTCCACCGCAGGTAATGTGTATCTAAGCGTTCCATTGGTTCCGTCACATCTGTCCATAGGGCGGTCTGGTAGTGTAACAAACGCAACCGAGCGCACGTGCCACGAAGTGGCGCAAGTGGTTGAAGCTTGTCAATCAACTGACTTTGATATAGTAACGTTGTGTGCACCCATCGTTTTAGCGGAAAAGAAGTAACATTCCGCTGTTGTAAAACAAGATAATAAAGGGCTCCCTCACGTGGCTGATCTTCGGCGGGCTTCGTTAAATGTCGATTTATTAGGGCAAACGTAAATTTTCCCGAAATCTTTGACGCTGATAAAAGCGTATTGCTGAAACCGGAAGCGGTTGAAAGGCGTCACTTCACCTCGGTAGGAAAGGCATGCCCAGCGAAGCGCGTTGGTGCGGCTGCTTTATCGGGCGACGATATCGAGGCTGGCTTGGGGTGCCTTCATGTGCGCTTTGCTTAGGGTGGTGGCATCTCGCCATTTTGTCCCACACGTTTATTTGTATTTTTTGTTCAGAAGCGCGTGAAAGAGCGTGGCCCTGCACGCGTTTGTGGCGTTGACTGTATTATGGCGACATTTTGTTTTCGTTGATTTCTTTGTATTTTCCCCGTGAGCGCGTGCTGTCGGCATCGGGTACTACAAAGGGTGACATCACCCTAAACAGAAGGACATTGAGGCACCCTAGGCTGGCTTAGGTACCGCAGCGCTGTCAAAACTGCATGCGCAAGCGCGTGGTTTCGTTTGGCGCTTCCTTCGCACGAGAGTGCGTGCAAATGAAACGGAAAAGACCGAGCCACTTGCTCGAGTAGCAGCGCGGCGCTGCTGCACAAATAACATGGCAATAGGGCCTTTCCATCCACTGGCGGCCATTAGCGGCGAGATGTTTTGGTGGCGCCCTCCTATGGTTCCCCCTTGTGACGTCATTACCTTGCGAACAACAAGTTCGATGGTGTTTGTAAATACCATGATGGAAGCCTGAAATCATTGCGCTCTCAAAGCAACACTGCCAACACCGTCGAAATTAAAGTTCTTTCGTTCCTCTTATTTCCGACGATGGTATACCCTTTCCAACGTCATAGTCAGCTTTTGGGCCAATCGTGGAAGGCCGACTACAGCGACGCTTTCGGTCGCGCACGTCGCCAATAGCTGTGTGCGCGACTGCGACAGCGCGTGCTCACGGCGAGCTTCCACAGTTCTTTTTCGGCGCGCATTCCGCACCATCAAGAGTGCCTGCCTCAGCAGCTTAGTAATGCGAGCTCGTTCTGAGCAAGCGCTCTAAATAGCACCCGCAAATATGGCGTCCAGTGAATACTCCCTATATAGGTTGGTTGAAGTATCGATCGTTAATCAGTACCGGACAAATATCTCTACTAGCGGCCTCGAGCCGTATACCAATAACGGGCGTCAGAGGCAGTGGGTGGCTAGCGAACCATGCATTCATGCTTGCTGAGCGGTTAAAGAAAAAAAAAAGTTCTACTGTATGGAGTTATTTGTTGTAGCCGACAATTATACTTGTCCGCTTTGCAAAGAACTGTCCCCCCTTTTCTTTTTTCCTGCGGCTCTCTGAACTTTTGTAGTTTTGTCTACAGCTCTATCCCTACGTCACCCTGGCCACCCCGGCTTTAGTGCATGGCAATCGATAATTGCACGCACCAATCAAGAATTGTAAATCAATTTGAGAAAAAAAAAATGTTTGAAGCGTGTACTATTTTTTGAAAGCAATAACACAAACATTGGGCTTACGGTCATTATGCGATTAAATTAGTGTTGCTTTGACGTTCTGTTTACAGCGCGCATGAGAACTACGGTTTCTGAAATAGTGCCGTACGACGGGGCGAGAAAATGGCTACATTGGGTGCATTGCGACTCAATCACAATATTTGAAAACAAAAAAACAAAAAAAAAAAAGAACGGAAAAGAGAAAAACAAACATGCTTTTCAGTGCGAATTTGTGCTGCAGAGCAGTTGCAGTAGTGCACCTCCTCCTCTCCCTCGTCCTCTTCTCGCCAGTCTGCTCTTTGTCCTAGCTGAGGGAGGCGAAGCGTTCCTCCCATGATCCTACCTGAAAACAGTGCACTCAGCTCCATATGTTCACTTGGAGGAACAGCGGTGTATTGAAAATAGGGTTAGTCTCACATCCGACCCGACTTCCCTCCCATATCGGAAAAGTTTGACCGCTGCAGCGATGCCGTTATTCGGGGGTTTTAGGGAACCGGTTTTGGACGTCTGATACGGCACGATGGATTGGCTGGGATAACTTGTAGCGTTTCCCTGCGGTTCAAGGTGAAATGCTGTGCAGATGGGGAGGGACGTCAGCCGGAGACGCGTTTGTCTCTCGCAGGCTGCGGGACCGCAAGGCCGGGTGACAGCCGATTGACTTAGGTGGGTGAGGCGTGTACAACGAGGCCGATATGCTTTCACGTTGCGCACGATGATTTGGGCCGCACTGCGTACCGTCGTCATTTTACATGCTGGTGTTGCGCTCACTCTGGAAGTTCTAACCCACCGAAGTGTGACACAGCCTTTCGAATTAGGAACGCAGTTACGTGGCTTGCAAATTTTGGCGCTCACGAAGCAAAACGTGCAGCTTTTCGTTTCGCATTTCATGTGTTTTGGCGGTGTTCGGGAAATGGCTCTCCGCCCCGCGAATCGATCGCGTGGTCGTCGGCTTGTTTACGACCGCTAGGGACCGCCCAGAACACTGCCGAGTCTGCGCCGAGTCTGCGAAGTGACGACGACACGAACGCGAAATGGATTTCGGCGGCCGACCCGGTAGCCCGGTTCGAGAGTGCCCGACTGAGGCGCCGTCTAGCAGGCCCTCGGCAAAAGTGGTCCTCTGTTATTATTATTTATTTTTTTCGCGAACGTTTGGATCAATACGTCGTCTGCTGGCGCATCGTCTGCCAGCTCTGTTTGTTTACGACGCCGGTTTTCTATGTGTGGTTTTTGCTTTCGGTTGTGTTTTTGTTTCGGTGGACGCGCTCTGCCTGGCTCTGAATGAACGATGGGGCTTCAGGTTGTCATGGGCACTTAGTTGTTCCATCGGTTCTATCGCTTTCTTATTTTTACTGAAGAAATATATAGACTCACGTGCGCTGCAGCGAAACGATCTGAAATAAATGTAAGGCAACTTCTTGTGATAAAAAATGAAAAAGGAAAAGTTGCTTTTCAGTGCGTAAAAATGATCCATTCGCTTGTATACCGGTTCGTCTGCTTAATTGCGGGCGCCACTTTTTTTGCTACTTTCTGACCACGTTTGTGTAAAGATGTATAATTCCTGCTAAATTTTCATTATCTCAACTGTATAGATCAGGGTTCTCTAAACATTTTGGCTAAGGGGCCTGATTGGGGACCTGTCTCTACCTCGAGGGCCGGAAAATAGATACCATATAAATAAGCAAATACCAAATAAATAAGCCTGGATAAGTATTTAAATACAAAAATTTAAACTAAAGCAATAACTAAAAAAAAGTAAAGTGGATGAATATGTATAGTTTTCTTTATGCAGTATGTTGCTGATTATGAGATCACGAAATGGTTGGGACCCAGATATCAAAGCGCGTAGGGGCTTATTCACGCGCGGCAGGAGACTATCAATAATGGTGGATCTGAGCAAGACACTAAGCACGACCTACATGAAAACACAAAGGAATTTTGTCATGGTTGGTAACGCAGGCATGGAGCAACTACGCGAGTAGTGCAAAATAAATAGGGTGGCGAGAGAACCCGCATTTTTACGAGAGAACCCGCATTTTGATGCAGCTTTAATAATAATAATAATAGCTTTATTTACCATATAAATATGGTGTGAGCTGAGGAAAAAAGCTGTCTAAGCAGCTTGACTAGTCCTCATCCTCAGCGGTTGCAGAAGCACACACAAGAAATTAAATAAACGAGAAAAAAAAATCAATAAAGGCAAAAAGCAAACAGAGAACACCTACGAGGAAATCATAATTACTTTGACAGAAAAACATTTCCTAATATCAAAGCAAATAGCTTCATGCTCTCATGCTTTCTGATATTTTTGTTTGCGCATTTAATGCGCGTCGCGGCGTCATTTATTTTTACGCGCGTTTATTTTTGAGTTTGTAGCAGCGGGTTGGCGGGCCGTGCGTCACTCGAAAGACCCCGGCCATCTATCTGCGGGCCGGCCGGAACGCCTCCGCGGGCTGGATCTGGCCTGGAAACTGGGGTTTGGAGACCATTTTCTTTTTTTTTAAAGCGGAGCTGTTAAGGGTTAGTTTCCCCAAAATCGTGTCCCCCGCAAAAAAAAAAAAAATAAAAAAAAAATAAATAAATAAATGAAGACACCTGATTTCTGGACACCTACCGCCATCTATGAGCGACGGCGGCAGGCCAGGTATCTGTTTGCCGCCGTCGTTCATAGATGGCGGCAGCCTTTCCACGTACCTGGCTTGCCGACTTGCGGCCGGCCATTACTTTCCATTGTACAGCTCCGCTGGTCTTTCTTTTTCACCAGAGTGGAAAGGCTGAAAGTTTTTGGCAAACATAAATGTAACTTAATAAAATATAAAATTTTCGCTGAATTTTTTTTTCTAGCCTTGACAGTAAGTCCTTCCATGTTGAGCATGTTTGTATTGCTATGTGTGATTCCTGCTACAGCTCGTTATATCTCACATATATGAACTAATAGAACAGATTGCTTTTAACAAATAATAACGTAACCTCATAAGAGATGATTGTTTTAGCGAATAATAACATAGCCTCATCAGAAAGAGATGAAATTTTGCTGAAGTCTGGGTCTAGCCCTTATAGCAAAACCTCTATGTGGCAAGTGGTAGCATGTTTTGGTTTCTCAACCTTCAGTGGACATTCAGTGTGGCACTAATGATTCCATCACACATACTTGAATTGTTATTCCATTACTTCAATTTAATTAGATTTAGTTAATTGCTTTTAATTGTCATTGGTCACTTTCTACTAAAATAGATGGAACTGTAATTTAATTACTTTGACTAAAAGTGGTGAGTACAAATTTAATTAGTTTTGGTGAAAAGCAACTGGAGTTGTAATTTAATTAATTTTTGTGTCAGCAATAGAAACCTGCACTTCAAACAGAGCCACTTTTGCATTGATTTTGAAATGAAATAGCTTATTCCTTAGAGCTACTGAAAGTGGAGGAATCACATTGCATCTTCCTTATTTGCTCTTATTGAACTTTACTTTCTGAGTTGTTTTGATAGAGAACACTGAGAACGGTAAAACATTTGACTGAATCCTTTAACAGGGAGGAATAGTCTCTCCAGGAGCAAGGAATGGACAAATGTTTTTTTTTTGTGTGTGTATAAAAGATACTAATAAATGTCACAGAATTTCAAAAGTAATTGTGACTAATTCCATAACTTTCTAAACTAGATGCACAATTGTTTAATTGTTATTTCTGCAGTAGTAAGTTTGATAGTAATTAACTACTTTGGGGCCATTTACTTGCAATTGTATGTGCAATAATCAGAAAAAAAATTAAAAGTTGCAATTGTAATAGATCTTATGCGAAATTGCTTGGTCTGACAAAACTGAGAGTGTTGCCATTTTAATGTTGGCAAGCGTCGTCGGTACCAAAGCACGGTGGAGGCACCGGAAACAATCGCACGGGCAGTGTGCGATGGCATGGCAGCTGTGTTTTCTGCCTTATGACCAGGTAATGTGGACGAACAGTTTAAACAACCTACCGCAACTGTCTGACGAAACTCTCGGAAGCCTGTGCAGGCAGTCACGCCATTGCACACTGCCCATACAGTTGTCTCCGATGCCTCCACCGTGTTGCGATCAGTACCGACGACGTTTGCCAGCAGTGAAATGGCACCACTCTCAGTGCTGTGAGACCACCAAGCAATTTCGCATAGTCTATTGCAATTCTAATTTTTAAGCTTACATTGTATTTTGGAAATATTTTTTTGTACACATTTAGTTCTTTTTTTTTATGCTGCAGCTGTCATTGTATGGGGCTAAGGGCTTGTCAAGCCTCTACTGGGAGCTTTTCCCTTCGTAATATTAATATTATATAATCTGAATAATAATAATTATTATTAGTAGTAATTGTATTTGAAAAGTCGTTAAACCAACCATTCCTTCACACTGCTGCTCAACTCAGAACTACCTATGCATGCTAAAAAGCTTCCTTAGAATGCATGCTGGTGGATTGAAAAGTGCTTAGCATACAAGCTTTCACTTTTTTGTATATCTGTGCATACCATACCACGAGGTAGACATATTTATTAAAAAAAAGCCCCCAAAGAGTGTAATGCAAAAGTGCAATGCATAAGGGTAACATGCTAAATTTAGTGGGAAGCATTTCCCTGCCAAATCTTTAGGACACCTCAACTGTTCCGTTGAGTTCTGCTGAATTTAGTAAAATTTAGCGCAACTATCAAGCTGAGAGAAGCTTGTAAATAAACGCCCAGTGCAGCTCGATACACGGTGCACATTCCGTTTCTCCCGAGTGTATTCATAGTACAGTTGAACCTCAATTTAACGAAACCCGATTTTACGAGTTTCTTGATTTAACGAACAAATTCGGATTCCCCGCGCAGCCTATCCCGAAGAATGTCTTTCTCGACTTTACGAAGTTCCCGATTTAACGAAGTAATTAGGGGGTCCTGGTGACTTCGCTAACTCGAGTTTCAACTGTATTAAGATCCATGTAAATTTTCTATTACCTTGAACTTGAGAGACGACTCACGGGAGTGTCTGTGGTTTCTTAGTGCTTAATAATGGTGCTGTGCTGTACATACGGTGTTTTTGATGCCACGCTCCTCTCTCACTCTTCTCACAGGACCTGGTGGACCATCACGGGTAATTTCGGAAACATCTTGCCTATCGATTGGTCAAAGTCCTACGCCAGGAAACTGCAACTCCCAGCGCTGAATCTCAATGAGCGAGCGGTGAGCCTCAAGTTCCACCATCCTGTGGCCACGTTGCTTCATTTCCGATTAGGTTATTTTCAGTTCGTGAAATTAGTTGTAAAGTTTTAACAATTAACATCTTCTGCGCACTGTGTTGTCGGATTCTCGTCTTTTTGTCCTTGTTTTTGAGCGCTAAAATGTATTCCAACATCTCCTGAGCAGGTCTCGTTAACTGCCCTTTTAAGTTTTTTAAGAATTTATCTTTGGATTTGTCAAAGTGGAAAGAGCATTATGCAGGTCACAGCAAAGTCCTTTTCGTAACTTTGGTTTTGTTACAGTGCCTTCTGCAAGTTAGCTTGCAGATATCTTTTCTGAGTCTACTACGGAAAGAGCTTTCAAAACTGGTTGTCGTAGTATTGTAATTAAACATTTACAACATGCCTGATGAAACATACCTCATTAAATTTTCTTAAAGATAATTCTTTTTTTTTTATATGAAAGAGTCATCATATTTGTGGCTGATCTCAGGGTCAATTTTGTGTTCTCCAAGTTGTGTTTGCAGATGGTCAAGGAACTAAAAATAACTGTGTGCATTTTTATATTTCACATACCCTATGCTTGCATAACAGCTGCAGTTTCACTGCTAAAATATTTGTGAAGCCGTTGCATGAATCTATGCATATTTTATTTTATTTTGAAGAGGTCCTTCTCCTTTCCATGGTTACACTTGCTTAGAGCACCTGGGGGAAGCAGCAGCTTTTGCTGAAAAGGAAGCACTGATTCAACAGTTCATCTTTCCTCCTTGAGGGTGTTCCTTGAATATTTCAACAGTGATACTGGCTGTGGCACCTCTTTCATGTTTTCCTGATGCTTTTCCTTCGGGTCTTTGCCACAGCTCGAATATCTCCATCTTATACGGTGCTTTGGAGCCACAGAGCCAACAATGGAAACATTGGGATCAAACATTTGCATTATCAGACCAAGACAGATGGGGCTATTCACGTCTTTAGCTCGATGCTTGCCCTCCCGCGACGGAAACGGGAAGCGCTCTAGTGAGGGTCCCCCGATTCTCCTGCCCAGCGGGCATGGCGGAACTGCTTGCGATCATGGCTCGCGAAATGTCATTTCCGAATGCAAACAACACTCTTCACTGTCCTAACGTAGTGCTGCAGCCAGTATGGGATTGTACCTTACTGGAGAGTTTTAGTATTGCGCATAGAAGCAAACGCAAGCGGTGTGCATTTGCGTTAGAGTTGCGTGCCCCACGTTGTGCATGCGCCTCATCGCCGTGCGCCATCCAAGACCGCAATTTCGGGCTCCGCGCACGCGTAGTGTGGAACGCACAAAGCTAACGCAAACACACAGGGCTTGAGTTCGCTCGTATACGCAATGTTAAAACTCACTACTGTTTCACCGGTTTCCAACACCAACGAAACGGGCTGCAGTGAGCAGACGTGCAAGCAGGTAGGCGTTCCTTCGAACTGGAAAGGCTGAGATTGGCAAAACGACGGCGAGCAAATACAAAAGTAAATAAATGTTATGAAAAAACTGGTAATTAAAAAATAGTTTTTTTTTTAACTTCTGGGCATTTGGTCTGGAAGTATATTGGCGGCGACTTTGGACGTTTTGCCGATTGTCAAAAGTCGCGACTTTGGTAGTACAATATTTTTTACCTACAATTAATGTAATTTTACATGGATTTCACACATTAGCTAGAATGTTTTCATTGATTTTAGACTATTTTTATTTTACTTGTAATTAAAATGCAGCAATTGGAACCAGTGATGATAATTAGCACAGTTTTCATTGTCATATTTCTTCGCGCGTTTAAAATTAGATCATAAGCAGCAAATTATAGTAGAGCTTGAAGAATTACATATTCAAATATGTGAATTTTAATATTATTATTATTAATACAAGTCGCGGCAATGTATGCCTCTAATTAATGCCAAGATCACGAGAATACTCTATTTAACCATAATAGTCTATCCAGAAAGGTATAATTCTGTTTTCTTCTTAGCATATGAAAAACTCTGACATAGTTATCAAGATAGACAAACAGTTAAAGGCTGGATGTAAAATGAAGTCCTACGCGTCACGCGGTGCTATAAAAACACACAGACTCTTCAGCTGTCAGACTCGGATTCCGTCTTGGGTTGTTGCAGTGAGAGCAGCGTTTATTAGTTTATGCGTTTCGTGGACATATTGTAAAAATTGGAATTATTCTCTTTTATTCTTGTGCTGGGATAATTGTCATTATTTCCCATGACAATTATCTGAGTGAGAAAAAGGCTCCGAGAACTCACAGATATCAGCACTGCTTTTGTCAACAACTACGAATATCAGCTTGGATCGAACAGTATGTCACAAAATAAAGTTTCTGCGAACAACTTTTCTAAGTAAATAATTACGATGTGAGACACATCTTGAGTCATGAAAGAATCCGAAATTAAGACCTCTGTCGAGAAATTAAATCCAAAATAGAGGTAAGTTTCGGCTTCGCTCCAGAATTAAAACGCGCATCCTTCCGTAATTAATACGCTAAACACTGTTCTTGTTTTCAGGTTAAAGAGGTGACCTGCGCTCATAAAACATTAGCTTCCTCGTATTACCAGAAATAATTTATGTCACTCAGTGAAGCCAGCACACTAGACAGGCTCAACAGTGGCACGCATCTCTGACCCTCACTAAACCCGCCATCTTGGAAAATGAGTGGTGCCACCTATAGTTAGTTGGAGTCGCGAATTAGTGGGCTACACTATAAGTTCCAGTATACTGGTTCCTGATTAGTTTAGACTCACACTATCACTGTATTTGAAGCCCACATAATGACTGTATTGAACCATGTTTAAAAGCGCTAAAAACACATACACAAGATAGACGATAAACACGGGCGCTACTCGCAACTGTATTGGGAAGGAGGATGGAAGTACATATATATATATATATATCACAAGAGCATGAACCCGTTTACATATATTTATCGAAAAAACGAATCTCAGCATTATACAGTAAAAGCTCGATAATTCACACTTCATTAATTCGAAATTACCGATAATTCGAATCAGCCGCCATGGTCCGGCCACGCTGCATTGAGTTCTATGTGTAAATATTCCTCTAATTGGTTGGCAAATTTGTTCCGCCACCGATAATTCGAACCAAGCGCCACCGTGCGGAGGTATAGTAAACCGCAGTGAAGAGCTTTCCAAGCCAAGCGATAGATGGCGCGTCCGGCGCAGCGGCCGACCTAGCAACCCAGCTCGCCGGGCTGTCCTTGAGCTAGCATCTCCGTCGTCTCCGGCTAGGCCTTTCCGCCTCGCTTATTTTGTTTTTTTGCCGTTTCGCGATGTCGACGTCGGTTCGCGGAAAGTACCGCGCCAAAACACTGAAGGAAAAAGTTGAAATTCTTCGGGAGGTCGACGCCAAGAATGCAAGCAAGCAAGATATCGCAAAGAAGTTCGGAATTCCTCGAAGCACGTTGTCTACGTACATCCGGAATAAGAAGGCTATCGTGGATGCCTACGAGGTCGAAGCCTTCAGTGGCGACCGCAAAAGACTTCGCCCTGCCAAGTACCCGGATTTAGAGAAAGCTTTGGTGACTTGGATCAAAGATATGAGAAGTTTGAACCTTCCGCTAAGCGGCTCCGTCATAATGGCGAAGGCAGCCGACTTTGCACTGCGCTTGGAACACGACGACTTCGCCGCCTCCGAAGGGTGGTTTCACCGTTTTCGCGAGAGGCACGACCTTGTTTTTCGTGCAGTGTCTGGGGAAGGGCAAGATACCAACATGGAAACGTGCGCAACGTGGAAGAGTGGAGCGCTGCAAGACTACCTGCGCAGCTACTCGCCGTGTGACATTTTTAATGGGGACGAGACTGCCTTGTTTTTCAAACTCCTGCCAAACAAGACCATCACCTACAAGGGGGATAACTGCGCTGGCGGTAAGCGAAGCAAGGAACGCGTAACTGTCATGCTTGCAGCCAACATGACGGGGACGGAGAAGCTGCCTCTCTTTGTGATAGGCAAATCGGCAAAGCCTCGCTGCTTTAAAAACATACGCTCTCTGCCCACCGACTATGCGGCAAACAAGAAGGCTTGGATGACCGGCGCGTTGTTTGAGCAGTGGCTCAGAAAGCTAGACAAAAAGTTTGAGCTGCGCAATCGGCAAGTCTTGCTCCTTGTCGATAACTGTTCGGCCCACAATGTGGACATTGAGCTGAAGGCCATTCAGTTAGCTTTCCTACCACCCAACACGACCAGCATGCTGCAGCCCATGGACCAGGGCGTGATTAAAAACATGAAGACATTTTATAGACGCCACTTGCTCGAGCGCATGATTTTGTGCTCGGGAAACGAGAGCCCCTACAACATCACGCTCCTTACTGCGATGCACATGCTTGTGCATGCCTGGGATCAGGTGACAGCGGCAACGATCGCAAACTGCTTCCGTCACTGCGGTTTCGATATTGCAAGCTCAGAGGCGACAGCCGATTCGACGGCCACGGCCGATTCCGGACAGGACGGGGAAGACATTCCGGCGAGTGTACGCCAGGCGCTGCAAGACGTCGATTTCACGGATTACGTCGATGCAGACAAAAGCGCGATGGTGTGTGGTGCCTTGACTGACGAGGAGATAATCGCGCATGTCAGGGGCGGAGAACCCGCCATGGAGGATGATGATGGTGAAGAAGAAAACGAAGAAGCGCCTGTGCGTCCATGCGCGTCGGAAGTCATGGAGGCTCTCGACGTTGTCCGTCGCTTCTTTAGCTTTGAAGAAGACGGAGAAGATGCTTTCCGCCACGTTCAAGCTCTTGAAGGAAAAGTTATGACAGCTGTTTTCTTTAAAAAAAAGCAGAAAAAGATAAGCGACTTCTTTGCTCAATAAAGATGGCGGCCCCGAGCGGTTATGCGGCCTCTAGATTCCAAACGTGACCGCAATTCTTTGACTTTCGTTAGTTCGAATTTCTTTTAATTCGAATTTGTTTTGCGTCCCCGTGAAATTCGAATTAACGAGCTTTTACTGTACAATGCTATTGACGTGACGCTGACGCACTGGAGTCCCCTCTTCTTGATAAAATATGCCTCTTGCAGTTTGCGTGCTCTTTGAATTCTGCTTCTACAGAGAATCTTGGTATCGCCGAAGCGTGGCTCACATTCGCAGGCCCTACAGTGCGCGGGCAAATGTGCCCCGTCATTTGTCTTTATTTTTTGTGTGTACTCTCTTAAACGGTCATTCGTGCATCTTCTCGTTTGTCCAACGTAAGATTTTCCATGCGTTAGGGGGATTTCATACACGACCCCTGTGAGGCGTTCGATGTACGGCCTGGCGTGCTTCGTGCCACACCCTCGCTCGTTCCTGCTTTCTTTAGCAATTCGAGGGCAAAGCTGGCCGAGTTTCTTTGGCGCTGAAAACATGAGAGGTACTATGTACCTTGTAGGGTTCTCGTCCGATTCCCCGGGCCCCTGTCCCCGGATGAACGTGACACAGCAAACGCATAGCTCTCGGCAGAAGGGGTTTATTCCACTCACATTCTGCTGGGGGTTTCGGGATCGGGAGAAGTGATCGAGGAGGCCTGGAAGAGGTGCGCCGCCACTGTATGCTGCATGCCGATCGTCCGTGCGGTGCTAGTCCACACCGCATCCCGTGGACGTCGCCGTCGAGGGTCAAATCCGGGGTCTAAGTCCGGACCATGTCACTGGGCCGTCGCCGAGCCGGCGGCGCGGTCGCCACCAGCGCGAACGTCCGTCGTGGCCCGTTTCCCGCGCAAGAGTCCCCTTTGCCAATTTCCCGTCGTCCGTCGTCCCAACTTCCCCCGCCGTTCCCGCCGTCACCGCGTACCAGACCGGCCGGAGCCTCTTCTTTCCCATCTTGGGCGGTCTCTCGCTGGAGCTCCCCGTCTGGCTCTGCCGTAGCACGTGCAGGGCCTCGGGCGCCGACGCTGTCCGGGAGGGGGGGTCCTGGATGTCCACCGCCAACGCCGCCAACGTCTTCCAGATGGGTCCCTTTTCTATTTGCCGTCGTCCGAGCTTCCCCCGTTCCCGCCGTCGCCACGCACCAGACCGGCAGGGGCCGCTTGTCTCCCATCGTGGGCGGTCTCTCCCTCGAGCTCCCCGTCTGGCTCTGCCGCGGCTCGAGCAGGGCCCCGGGCGCCGACGCGGTCCGGGAGGGGGGTCCTATGATGTCCACCGCCGACACCGCCAATGTCTTCAAGATGGGTCCCGAGAGAGGAGGCGCTCGGGAACCAAACCTCAAAGGCGCCGTCCTTGCCACGGAGGGGACCGAAAACGAGTCTCCAGGCGCCGGCGTCCGGTTGTCGACGAGAGGGGGGCTGACAAGACCCCACACCATCCCCCCCCTCAAACCAAGGCCCGGGGGTCATGAAGGTCAGAAGTGGAGGTTGCGGAGATGACCCAAATACCGCACGGGAGCTCAGCTGAGTGTCGCCGATAATGGCGATCACCCTTCATGATCGCGGCGAGGGTGCCAAACGAGGCAAGCCCGCGGGGACAGTTCATTCGCCGGGAAGCTCGACCAGGCAGCGTACAGTCCAGAAGCGGGCACAGAGCACCACCGCTCACAG
Source organism: Ixodes scapularis (assembly GCF_016920785.2). NCBI lineage: Eukaryota > Metazoa > Arthropoda > Arachnida > Ixodida > Ixodidae > Ixodes > Ixodes scapularis. The sequence continues at coordinate 85,581,182 of NW_024609879.1, forward strand.
CACGCACCGGCACTAAGTCGCACACAATACACCAAAATTGAAAGTCCCTTCCACCCCAGTGTTCCAGACAGAAAAACAAACGCTAACCAATCGCGGCACTGAATATTGTACATGCGTGACGAAACTAAATCTTCAGCTCAGTGGGCATGCCACAAGATAGAAACGCAGCTCTCTGTTCTAAAACTATTAAGCATACACTCATCAAGGTCGTCACGCTACGTGTTTAAAAGACGTACCCCAAAAGATAAAACTTATCGTCAGCTCAGGAAGCATACAACAACACTAAACTATTGTCGAAATGTTTATAGTTATTAGACAACCATTGTTTTTATACAAAACAACCCAATAGCTTTCTACTTAAATGTTACATAATCTAAGAGCGCTAGAGAATCACTTCTCCGACAACAGAATTCACTTTCCACACAACTAAGATCACTTGTGATGAAAACACAAAACATCAATACAAAAGATAACCTTCTTCACGTCACAAGCAGCTACAAATCCTGCACCATTCGCGAGGTGCGATACACAATAACCATACGAACAAAACCTGCCGCTGACAGTACCAATTAACATTACGCATATTCACGTAGACATCGTTCGCGACTCTTACGCGACAAGCAAGCCACTACTACGGTACGCGGCATGCCGTCATCGGGTTGGATAGCCGCCACCCAGAGAGGCATGTGCCCCGCGGTACCGGCCATTGAGGCCAGCACAAGGGGACAACATTTTGATATGCCGGATGGTGCGCCCAGCAGTAGCAAGTCTATTGGACGTCCTTCTTACAAGGCCGTGTGCCAGAGGTTGCCGCGTCACTGTTCGGGGATAATCTCCAAACAAGAGCGATGAGCGTGCAACGGGGGTACACACCGAAGTGTAGTGGAGTGACCACCATGGAGTCCTGGCCCTGCACAAGCTCGAGAGTTTTGATCAACGCATTGATGCACATTCAAGTTCTTCCCCGGCCAAGCCACAACACCGCATGACTGAAAAGTCTTCTTGCGACTGTCAAGGTCGGCCAGGATCGAGCAATGGAGGTACCTCATCTACGCGTCTCGCAACTCTTCTATTCTCAATCCAAGCAACGAGTCCTTGGATGAACGCAGCAGGGTAGGCACAAAGCCCACCCCAGACCAAGTCAAAGCACCGCATAACTCAAAAGTCTTCTTGCGACTGAAAAGACTGGCCAGGTTCGAACAATGTGAGCACCCCGCACGCGCCTTTTCTCTTCCGCGCTACAAGCGCGACAGCAAAGTGTCATATAATCTAAACGGCCGATCTTGGAAATGGACGAGTTAATAAACTATGTTTGCTTCGCATAAACCGTTTCCGCAGCGTCGAAGTGTTTACCGCATTTACCGCTGGCTTCCAATACCCGCTGGTCATTCATGCAAAAGCTGCAGTTTGTACAGCGACGGGCTGACCTAACGCACAACAGTTATAGGCCGCCGACGTCCATGCCGCTGCCATAATTTCTAGGCTTCCCGGGCACCCGCCGACGTGAACCGTACGTTTTTCCGGGCCTCCCGTGCAGCTGTACAGGATAAAACTATCAACAACTCGTCTCATTATCGCAAGACCGCCACCTCCTTCGTGAGGCTCTTCACTACACGAGAACGGCTCTTTCCCCACCTAACCGTCTTTCCCTCTTTTACTCTAACACGTTATCCCTCCGCACGCCCTCGCGTCCCAACGCGTTCCAAACACGGCGAAGAACCTGTACCATGCCCAGCGGCAACGCAGGGCACGCACTTTTCCGACCCCTCTCCGGGCATGGGGACAACAACTCGAGAGTAATCTCCGCCCGAAGCGCAAACTCCGATATGGCGGTGTGAGGGTCCGGCAAAAACTGCACGCAATTAAGCGGGATCACCCTCACGACTCTACAGCCAGGGACGAACGGAACGTGACAATCGCGTCAACCTGGACCCCACGGAGCATTACACACAGCCACTGATAAGGTGGGCACGGAAACTCGGTGGCTCTCGGAATTCCGATGCATTCACACCAGGCATCGCGTATCCGGCAACACTTGGGAGGATTAGTCCCAAGGTATCACCTCTGGCCGCAAGGTACTGCATCAGTGCGGTCGGAGCCACAAGAGCACATATTGTACCCAAACGCTGTGGACGCACGGTACTCAAAACCGCGCCGACAGCACAAAACAAGGCCAGCTGAGAGCGAGCGTGCAGTAAAACTCAAGCGCTAGGCTCCCCTCGGACAAAATGCAGTTCGGGAATAATTTCTCGATGCAGTCCGTGCAACCGCCGTCCGCAATGCAAGTAGTATTGAGATACTCCCACAGCGAACCCTCTCTGACGCGAGCAGTCGAAAACAGTCAATCCAAGGCACTGCAACGACACGCGAACAAAGGCGGCTGCGCGCGTCCCATCGCCTAATAAATGAGCTGACATCTCACCCATCGGACGTGGACGGCCGGAGGGGCAGTTGGGGCGACGGAACACCCGACACTGCAGGCCTCAAAAAGGGCGGGAATATCCACGCACAATGAACACCTGCGCGGCATCAAGAGGCTGGAGAATAAACCTGCCAGCATCCGACGGCACAGATAAACAGTGGATTAAGGCGCTCCTCGCCACAGGGGATAAACTCCTGGTTGATTGGGACAAAGGATTGTCTGCAAAGACAACGTCTAAGTCCGCGCTTCCTCATCAAGCAAACGATCATGTCGGATCTCGTGCGGCGTTGCTACAACGAGGATCGCCCCCAAAAGGAGTGCGGAAGCAATGCCCCCATCCAACCGGAAACAGGCCAGGAATCGGAACTCTAGCCGGAATGTAAATCAGGCCCCACGTTGGGCGCCAATTATGTAGGGTTCTCGTCCGATTCCCCGGGCCCCTGTCCCCGGATGAACGTGACACAGCAAACGCATAGCTCTCGGCAGAAGGGGTTTATTCCACTCACATTCTGCTGGGGGTTTCGGGATCGGGAGAAGTGATCGAGGAGGCCTGGAAGAGGTGCGCCGCCACTGTATGCTGCATGCCGATCGTCCGTGCGGTGCTAGTCCACACCGCATCCCGTGGACGTCGCCGTCGAGGGTCAAATCCGGGGTCTAAGTCCGGACCATGTCACTGGGCCGTCGCCGAGCCGGCGGCGCGGTCGCCACCAGCGCGAACGTCCGTCGTGGCCCGTTTCCCGCGCAAGAGTCCCCTTTGCCAATTTCCCGTCGTCCGTCGTCCCAACTTCCCCCGCCGTTCCCGCCGTCACCGCGTACCAGACCGGCCGGAGCCTCTTCTTTCCCATCTTGGGCGGTCTCTCGCTGGAGCTCCCCGTCTGGCTCTGCCGTAGCACGTGCAGGGCCTCGGGCGCCGACGCTGTCCGGGAGGGGGGGTCCTGGATGTCCACCGCCAACGCCGCCAACGTCTTCCAGATGGGTCCCTTTTCTATTTGCCGTCGTCCGAGCTTCCCCCGTTCCCGCCGTCGCCACGCACCAGACCGGCAGGGGCCGCTTGTCTCCCATCGTGGGCGGTCTCTCCCTCGAGCTCCCCGTCTGGCTCTGCCGCGGCACGAGCAGGGCCCCGGGCGCCGACGCGGTCCGGGAGGGGGGTCCTATGATGTCCACCGCCGACACCGCCAATGTCTTCAAGATGGGTCCCGAGAGAGGAGGCGCTCGGGAACCAAACCTCAAAGGCGCCGTCCTTGCCACGGAGGGGACCGAAAACGAGTCTCCAGGCGCCGGCGTCCGGTTGTCGACGAGAGGGGGGCTGACAAGACCCCACAACCTGTTTGCAACCTTCTTGAGGTTGTGCGCCATTTTGTGTACATATGGTACAGCCTCTGGCCTCATATTGCTCAGTGCCAACTGCATCACTTTCCTGGTTGTTTGACCGTTTGCTTTCTGTAGGGTAGCCTCTGGCACACTCCTCCACCCTACAGAGGCCACCCTACAGAAAGTAAAAGGTCACACAACCAAGAAAGTGACGCAGTTGGCACTGAGCAATATGAGGCCGGAGGTTGTACCATATGTACACAAAATGGCGCAAAACCTCAGGAAGGTTGCGAACAGGTACATAGTACCTCTCGTGTTTTCAGTGCCAAAGAAACTTGAACAGCTTTGCCCTCGAATTGCTAAAGAAAGCAGGAATGAGCGAGGATGTGGCACGAAGCACGCCAGGCCGTACATCGAATGTGTCACAGGGGTCGTGTATGAAATCCCCCTAACGTGTGGAAAATCCTATGTTGGACAAATGGGAAGGTGCGTGAATGACCGTTTAAGAGAGCACACACAAAAGTTTTAGACAAATGACGGGGCACATTTGCCCGCGCACTATAGGGCCTGCAAATGCGAGCCACACTTTGGCGATAACAAGATTCTCGGTAGAAGCGGAATTCAAAGAGCATGTGAACTGCAAGAGGCATTTTTCATCAAGAAGAAGGGACCTCAGTGCGTCAGGGACACGTCAATAGCATTGTATAATGCTGAGATTCGTTTTTTCGATAAATATATGTAAACGGGTTTATGCTCTTGTGTATCTCGCGCATGTGTAGCCTGGGTGACGATAAGTATATCAGATATATATATATATGTACTTCCATCTTCCTTTCCCAATGCAGTTGTGAGTAGCGTTCGTGTTTGTCTTCTATCTTGTGTACTTCTTTTTAGAGCTTTTAACCATGGTTTAATACAGTCAACACCAACTAGCCTAACAACAAGTTCTTTTACCCACATAATGAATGTCTTTCTAATAACAGTTTGTGCTCTACTATGTGGTTCTTTTGTTTTAGAGCGCAGCTCTTGGGGGCCTGTTTCCGGCTTGAGCGGCGTCGGCGTCGCCGTCGGCGTAACCGCGAGGTCACGTGACCCCCCGAGGTCACGTGACCCACCTAGGTCACGTGACACCCCTAGGTCACGTGACCCCCTCAGGTCACGTGACCCCCGGAGGTCACGTGACCCCCTGAAGTCACGTGACCCCCTTGAGGTCACGTGACCTCAAGGAGTCACCTATCCCTCAGTACGCTTCCATCTTCCTCCTCAAGAGCTGCACTCTAACCGGCGTTACAAGGAATTGTAAACGGCTTTCATTTTTTTAGCATAGTGAGAAGAGGGGCACTAAGAATGTCCCAAAGCATAAATCAGTTCAGCTGCAGCTAGATTACGAAAACGGTTCCAGTGTGATCCAGCTGGAACTATAGACTTAGTCCAACTGGATTCAGCTGAGACCATTTACATTATGTAGTTCCAGCTGGATTGAGTCTCAACTGGGTTGAAAGACCTTGGTCGGGACACCTCTGGCTCTGGCAGGGCTGGATGTTCTGGCATCTAGGAGCCCTGCCTTCTTTTTTCTTGAGGCCCCTCCTGTTATGTTAGTAAGCTTATGACCTCTCCCTTGTTGTCCCGCCCGCTTCTTCGGTCCCTCGCAGAAGTCGGAGAGGCTGGACGACCCCGAGGGTTCGGATGAGGAGGACCTTGCCAAGGACCTTGACCTGCATGCCCTCATCCTGTCCAGCCTCCAGCAGGAGCCCATCTTCACCGCAGAACAGGTCCTCGAAGAGATTGACGAGATTATGCAGGTGTGCTCTCCTCAACCTCGGCACAACCACCTTTCTGGAGACTGTGTTCACTCCGTTTGGTGTTTGAATGGAAAATGGATGAGTCAGTTTGGCCTTGGGGTTCCCAATCAGGTTTGCACAGATACATCCCAGGCGAAAATCAGTCCACTTCCAGCTGGATTATGGAACTGGAAATGAGGCAGTCCAGCTGGATTCCAGCTGGACCCGACTGGACCCAGCTGGACTGCCTCATTTCCAGTTTCATAATCCAGCTGGAAATGGACCGATTTTCGCCTGGGATTACTCTATGTAATGCTGCGCACAAATTTATTATGATATCCAGATTATAGACAACTTGTTTAGCTTTCCTGATGTCACTGATTACTGATGGGCTGAAGTATTCAGAATCAACATAAAATAATACATGATCTAAGCATTCACATCCCTGACCAATCCCGTCATTGGATAAGTGCCAAATGCTCTTGGCAGCATAGAGAACAACATTAGGGCCTGTTGTGAAGATCATCAAAAGCCAATACAAATTTCTACTGCACAGTATCCAAAATGCCTTTACTGAAAAATCTGTTTATCACAAGCATTTAAAAAAGATGCAATTGAAACAAGCGGTGTTCTCTAATGTACACTATGACAGCAGAAGAAAAACTATTTTTTATTTAGTTAGTTTTGTAAAATATTTCGTCCTGAAGCAATGCCAGCCGCAGATAAAGAAGTTTTGTTAATTGTCAGCGGAACTGCTGCTTTCAGAAAAATTTTAATTTTATGTATGGTTTATGTGGATTTATGATATTCTTTGGGTTTTATATATAGTGCACTTTGATGGCTATACATAGTTGAATTTTTTTTTGTATATATATTAAGCATTTCTTACTTCATGCATGAGAGAACATATTGTACAAATTCATATGGCTGTTTCTGCTCTTTAGAAATTGTCATAAGTAAAAATGCATCTGGAGCATCATCAGTTGAATTCACTGGAGCATCCTCATAAAATCAGTAAAAGCACCAATCATGGTAGCCAAGCAATACCAAGATTTAAGCTAGAGAAGAAATACTAAGATAAAAACTAAAGTCACATTGTCAGTATTGAACTTCCACTCACTATTTCTTTCTTTAATCCTTCAACTAATATTTAGGATAAATTCATCAATGTTTCATTTTGTATCTCCCACATTCTGTCCCTTCTTCTCTTTTTTTGTTCTCTTGCCCATTCCCACATATTCCCTCTCCCTGATCTTGTTCTCTCTTTTCCTTCCCAACCAAAGTTCTTTGGAACTGAGTTCTGCGGGTGTGAAATCTTAAAGAGGGCACTAAAGTGGATTTGGGGATTGGCTTTTTATGATGCCAACTCAACTTATGTACCCTAAGCATCTTAAGAAACCCAAAATTACAATCATGTGTGAACTTTATCCCTAATAAAAAGGCATCCAAACATCCCAATACACCCTTTTTTCTGAGGTATATATCACAAAAAGGAGCGTGCCACAATGTTTGATCGCTTTTCAGTGAAGAAAGAAAAGCCAGGCATGATTTAATTTTTGGGTATTTTGAGATGCTTGGGGCACGTAGATTCAGTTTATGCCATGAAAAGACCAACTCAATATCAATTTTAGTGCCCCTTTAAAGGGAGGTGCTTTTACAGCGGAGCTGTTAAGGGCTAGTTTCCCCAGGATCGTGTCCATCCTCAAATGACTTGATAACACAAAACTCTGGACAGCTACCGTTATCTATAAATGATTGCGGCAACCTTTCGAGCCTCTCGACTCTCGCTTGCCGACTTACGGCTGGCCATTATTTCATTTCCACCATAGTACAGCTTTGCTGGGCTTCCTTCTTCACCAGAGTGAAAGGCTGAAAATTTTTTGTAGAAGCTTGTTTTTGATGGCATATTGTTCGTTGGGCTTTAGTCGGTAAAAATGACCAGTTTTAGATGGTAAGATGTCTTAGTAAATTCACAGCACTATTTCCTCTTGGTTAAGGGGGGAGGGGAGGGGGAAGGGGGGGAGCATCCTTGGTTCCCACCGCCCTCATAAAATTTGGCCGATGAAAATAGTTAATTGCATGGAGATTCCAAACATTACTATTATCACTATTTATAGGCGCGCATGTGCACTATATATATATATATAGTATATATATATATATATATGTGTGTCAAACCTTTGGGTGTACGAGAAGTAATACAGCATATATTGTTGGAAAACGCCGCCTGGCGTTTTCCCCTTGGTGTCTCCTCCAAGGTACAGAAAGAAGGGCATGTCACAATCTTCGATTAGATTTTTAATAGTAAAATTTGTATCTCATGAGTGTAATTTTTTTTTAGGATGCTTAGAGCCTATAGATGGAGTTATCACCCTAAATCAAGGGTCTCAAACACGTGGCCCGCGGGCTGCATGCGGCCTGCAACTTGCTGGGACGCGGCCCGCAGGAAACCGGCTATGAGTCCCGGTCCCAATCTCTCAAGCGCTAAAAGTGGCATGCGCCATTGTGATCTCATCCCGCCGATTCATTTTCCTTCAAAAATTAGCCCTACTCTTTTAACGTATTCACATAGATTATATTTATCTTTGTTCATACGCCCTTTGTTTCGCATAATATTTTGCTTCCCAGCTTTTTGTAATGTACAACAATTCCACTACTAGACTGCAAGCTCAAGCTATTCGTTGAAGGACGCATTTCGGCTGCGGGAACTCTCGATCAGCAGGGGTAACTGGCAAAGATAAAGCTACGAGCTCGGGATTCTCGCCTTCAAAATATATGATTATTAAAAGACAAGTATTTGTTTGAGTGTTGTAGTAAAAATCGCCAGGAAAACAACAACTATCATATTAACTCTTTGTTTTTCGAGACATGTTGAGCTTGGTTGATTCCTGGGTGAATTGAGTAACAGGAACAACAGTGCTGTTTCTATTAGAAATGCCAGCATGTTGGTGGAGCGGTGTCATTTTTATTCTTATCACATCAGGTCAAGGCCCAAAGTAGTCTTATAAACAAATCAAATCTAAAGATGTCACTGGCAAGCTTGAGTTTACAAAAAACATAAAAACACAAAACCTCCCCCGCGCGTCTTACGTTGGCCCTCGACCTTTCAGGTGTCGGATATCTGGCCCCCACACTCAAATGAGTTTGAGACCACTGCCCGAAATAGATGATCTAAGAATCCACTCAAGTGCCCCTTTAAGCTGAATGCTTATGCAGTCTTGGTTTAAGCTGCAACTATTGAGTGACGACCGAGAGATACACTCTAAGGCGAGAAATAGAACTAGCGTAGAAAGACCATACGGACGAGGGTGTTTCATCATTGCGGCTTGGTGAACCCTTTTCCATGTTCCTGGATGCACATCAGTCACTCGCACACCTCTGTGTTTGTTGGGACTCGTTTAATGCAGCCTTTCTTTTCTCAACAGAAGATCAGGAGCCATACATTTTAATTTGGGTTTCCCAATCTTAGGTGCACTATTGCTCTTAAAAATTTGAGGACCTTAATGATGTCTCAGCTTGACCTTGAAAGTCGTCTTCAAGAGAATTGGATTCTTTCTTTAAACTTTTCTGGGAACGCTCGCCAGCCGAGCAGAGAGGAGCACAGAATTGCCTTTGCCGTTTCCTCCACACAACACGTCGGCCGTTCTCTCCTTCCAGGAGAACGTGCCTGCAGAAGAAGTCCCCTCGGCGGACTCGTCCCCCGAGAAGGCAGACGACGACGCCATCACCAAGAACGCCATCTCTTCCCTTGTCTACGGAGAAAGTGAGTGATATCGCGCGGAATGTTGTTGAAAACGGGACGCCTTTAAAATGAAGTCAGAACCACCTATTGGCGCCTCCAGCGAAATCGACGCTGCGTAGCGGCAACACCAAGAAGCTTAAGTGAGGAGGTTCTTTCGGCTCTGTCGTCTGCAATCGCTGCTTGGTTCTCGTAGGCAGTATAGAAACAAACATTGTTTCCAGTAATTATTTTTCTGCTTCTGCCGTGTCATTCTTACGCACTGACTAGAAGAAGGTTTCTACCGTCTTAAAATCACTTTGCTTTTATATGTAACACCCATTTTACGCTGCACTGCAAGAAATTGATGGTGGTCTGCGTGCTGAACGACGAAAACGACCTCCTTTCGTCCGCCGTTGTGCCTGACCAGCGCGCGCCCCCTATAGTTTGCTGGAGTCACCAGTAGCCTCTTCGTTTCTTCACAAACGATCTTAGCGGGCACTGCGGCAGTTTCTGGCATTTGGGAAAGGAATGAGGAAAGGTTAACCGAGCATGTGTGGTGGTCATACGAACATTTCTTAGATGGCAAGGTCATGAGTGTGGGGAGTAATAATTGATCATGTGTACTGCATCAGTGTTTTGCTAGGGCTCATAGTCATTCATCGAGAATTCAAGTCTTAGTCAAACACTGACGCGTCCAATCTACACACCACATTGCCCTCTGGCAGGTGGCATAAAAAATCCGGCGCTATGACCTTGCTTTATAGGAGCTGATGGGTCATGCTCCTACCTGGCACTGAGCCGCAGGGTGCCCAAACCACGGGCACGCGGTTTTCGACCGAAAATTCTTTGGACAACAGACTTTTTCTCCGAAGACGCTGCTCGGGCATTGTTGCGTCATACGGAGCTCATAGTTTTGGTTGGCCTTCTAGGTGCAGAGCTGCATAATCTCCCCTGTAAAACTAGGAACTCGTGGTTTCTCGTTACGAGACTTGGGCCAGCGTGCCTTTTTACCGAGGAGATCCATTTTTAAAGGTGCCGTTTGGTTATTGAGGCTTGTGCCGATTGGGCAGTTGTGTCCAGAAATGAAGCAGCAAATTGCCAAAATATGGCTTGCTTTGATCCCACAAAGTCTTTGTGAATGTACCATTTTTATAAACATTGAGGTGATGTGCTCTCTGACGTCTTCTATGCATTTGCTTAAACGGTTTCGAAAGCACGGGGAAAAGACGTCTTGCGTTTTGTGGGACTGAGCTTTGCAAGTCATTCCAGACAGAATGGGTGTAGAAGGGGCCCTGGTTTTCTCGCTGACAACCTTTAGTTTTGGAAAGTTGAGCCGACGTTTGGTTTAAATTAACAAAAGGTGTGGAAGTGTACACAAAAAGATGGCACACCGCGAAGTATTCTGGGAGACCTAGCTGAGCGAAGTTCTGAAACGTGCAGTTTGTGCACTGTTGTATAGATGCCTTTCAGCAGCTGTGAACAAGCGCCGCCATAACTGACCTGCCATTTGTATCTCCTTTCATTCCTTTCGATTCACTTCATATTACTGTGATTGGGTGACAGGTTACCATTAAGGGGGAAGCTGGACTTTATCTTTTTTTTTTTTACTTAATTTATCGTGCTGAAATTTAATGTACTGATGTATTTCTTAGTGGTGATATCAACGATGCAATTAGTTTTCAGATAGCTTTACAGATCCTGAGTCATCAGTATATTTGTAATTTTAATTAGATCCTTTTTACGGGCTGTTAGCGTAAAATTTTTCAGAATATATCAGAAATTTTTACCACCTAGACATCTTTTGTGTGGTGATGCTACTTTAAGCCTGATTTGGTGATATTACATTGGTAAAAGACATTTGCAATCAAGTTGCACAAAACGGGAGGCTGTATATCTTTTTAAGACTAATTATTAAAATTATTGCCTGGCATATAAAGCAACAAAAATGGCATCACTGCACAAATCATGTCTTGGTAAATGCAATGAACTTCTTCCAAAACCGACGCGCCCCATCGCGGCGAAATACCATGCAGTGCACTCTGGGAACTAGTTGGCCACTCAGTTTCGGTTTCGATTGAGCAGCTTCATCGTATGCTATCATGCCGCGACCGAACGTACTGCTTGCGTTTTCAAATATCTGACTTTTCACAGATGTACAATACACTCATTCTCGATCGAGCGATACAAAACGAAGCCCGGAGCACTTTCCTTGGTTCCCGAAACACCGGATATTGTGCGTGCGTATGCAAACATAGTAAGTCGTGGCTTAGTCACCTCACTCCACGAGTGCATGTTTGAGCTCAATTTCAATAATCCCGTCTAGTACCAGTGAACTAGAACTGAAATTTGTTCATCTGGAGCCTTACACATATTTTGTTTGCCAAACGTCTGCTTCTTGTTACTTCATTGGGCGAAAAGCAAGCCGCATCCTCACAGGGTATCAAAGTTGAGCGCAGCGTTTACGCATAAACTTTTAAGGAAACGCAATAAATTCGACCTCACTACTGCACAAAAGTTACTATGATGTCTTTCTCGTGTCATCATGTATCCCCTACTCAAATTTTATGCTGATATAATATTAAGTTTTCGCAAACGCTGAGATCGGCTAACTACGACGGAGGCCCTAACAAGCGTCCCCTACTCCTGACTAAGCCTATTTGAACGAGCTTTTATTGATGCCCAAGATCCGTGTCTGAAGGGTATGTTGGAAATTATCTTGCCATACTCAGGCAGGAAGAAAGCAGACACATAACAACTATTATGGACATCAGCAACCGTCAAAAGCGCTTTGAATTCGTTCGTTTGGCGCACCGCATAGGGGTCCATGGCCGTCCGGCGCACTTCTGGCAAACGGTACGACATTCTTCACACAAGTGCTCGACCTTTGCTTTGTTAAAACGGTCTGTATGTGCAAATTTGCCTATATGATTGCAGGATAACTTTATGCGCATACGCGATGTTGAATATAAGTGGAATGCAAGCGGGTGGGGACTTAACTTCGTGCAGTGCTGCGGGTCAGTACAGATAAGAGATAAGAAGTGTGTTAAAATTAAGCTTTTCAATGGCGCCTCCGAGTTTTACCTCGCATACTCAGGCATATTAAGAAAAACAGTAATTGCAAAAAGTAATATTTCATCTATGGACGCACGAAACAAACTTCCTGATCAAGAACACTAATGTAAAGGCGCGAGCCCGATGCATGCATACTTATTGGTTGCTACAGCTTGTTGACTCGTACACAAGCAAAATACCCGAGCTTTGCAGCCTCGATATTCCCAGCACTGGCTCGTCCACATACCTCAATCGGAATGCTAACGGGAAGGCTCAAGTACAAAAATACAACTAGCTTGTGTTAAGACAAGCTATTCGCAACTCCAACGCCCTATAGGTGGCAGGGCGGTAGTTCCAAGATGGCGGAAGAGACAGGGATAGATTCTCCAGGATATCCCGCGCGCCTGCTCGCACTGACGCTCTTCAGCGCGCTAAAAATTATTTATTGGTCTACAAATGCGAAGCGGTTATAAAGGGATCATATTACAGGTGACGTAGATGCTGATGCACGTTAGGAAAACGAGCATGCTGTTATTTAAAAGTTGCAGAAACCTCAAATTGCGAAGCTTTGGGGTGAGCGAGTGCGTTTTAGGCACCGGCCACGTTACTGTTTGTGGCAGAATATTTTTTAGTGCGATGAAGATATGTTTGCGGCTTTGCCTGGCCATTAGTTCTCTAAAAAAAGAGCCGAGAACGCTGACCGTCAAGCTTCGGAAGAGCAGCGTTCACAGTATTGGTGTCTTCGCGTCACAGGCTCAAGGGGTGTCCAAACAGGACACTACAAAAGGCACGACTCCGACAAATCGTGAAAATGGAAGCGGACGCGCCCGCTTCATTTTTCACGATTTGTCGAAGTCGTGCGTTTTGGACTGTCCTGTTTAGACACCCCTTTACAACTCGCTGCTCGCCGTCTCGGTGTTAGTGTATTGCAACACGTAATCAAACTGCTCTATAGTTATTGATAGAAAGTTTTTTTTACCGCAGGCTACCGTGCGGTGTAGCATTACAACCGCAAGCTCGCTCTGTGCCTTTGAAGTACAATTTTCAGTGCGCGCCAGGAGCATTGCCGTGCTCATCATTCTAAAAAAAAAAAAAAATACTGTAGTCCTTACACTTTTTGGCACATACAGTAAAAGCTCGTTAATTCGAATTTCACGGGGACGCAAAACAAATTCGAATTAAAAGAAATTCGAACTAACGAAAGTCAAAGAATTGCGGTCACGTTTGGAATCTAGAGGCCGCATAACCGCTCGGGGCCGCCATCTTTATTGAGCAAAGAAGTCGCTTATCTTTTTCTGCTTTTTTTTAAAGAAAACAGCTGTCATAACTTTTCCTTCAAGAGCTTGAACGTGGCGGAAAGCATCTTCTCCGTCTTCTTCAAAGCTAAAGAAGCGACGGACAACGTCGAGAGCCTCCATGACTTCCGACGCGCATGGACGCACAGGCGCTTCTTCGTTTTCTTCTTCACCATCATCATCCTCCATGGCGGGTTCTCCGCCCCTGACATGCGCGATTATCTCCTCGTCAGTCAAGGCACCACACACCATCGCGCTTTTGTCTGCATCGACGTAATCCGTGAAATCGACGTCTTGCAGCGCCTGGCGTACACTCGCCGGAATGTCTTCCCCGTCCTGTCCGGAATCGGCCGTGGCCGTCGAATCGGCTGTCGCCTCTGAGCTTGCAATATCGAAACCGCAGTGACGGAAGCAGTTTGCGATCGTTGCCGCTGTCACCTGATCCCAGGCATGCACAAGCATGTGCATCGCAGTAAGGAGCGTGATGTTGTAGGGGCTCTCGTTTCCCGAGCACAAAATCATGCGCTCGAGCAAGTGGCGTCTATAAAATGTCTTCATGTTTTTAATCACGCCCTGGTCCATGGGCTGCAGCATGCTGGTCGTGTTGGGTGGTAGGAAAGCTAACTGAATGGCCTTCAGCTCAATGTCCACATTGTGGGCCGAACAGTTATCGACAAGGAGCAAGACTTGCCGATTGCGCAGCTCAAACTTTTTGTCTAGCTTTCTGAGCCACTGCTCAAACAACGCGCCGGTCATCCAAGCCTTCTTGTTTGCCGCATAGTCGGTGGGCAGAGAGCGTATGTTTTTAAAGCAGCGAGGCTTTGCCGATTTGCCTATCACAAAGAGAGGCAGCTTCTCCGTCCCCGTCATGTTGGCTGCAAGCATGACAGTTACGCGTTCCTTGCTTCGCTTACCGCCAGCGCAGTTATCCCCCTTGTAGGTGATGGTCTTGTTTGGCAGGAGTTTGAAAAACAAGGCAGTCTCGTCCCCATTAAAAATGTCACACGGCGAGTAGCTGCGCAGGTAGTCTTGCAGCGCTCCACTCTTCCACGTTGCGCACGTTTCCATGTTGGTATCTTGCCCTTCCCCAGACACTGCACGAAAAACAAGGTCGTGCCTCTCGCGAAAACGGTGAAACCACCCTTCGGAGGCGGCGAAGTCGTCGTGTTCCAAGCGCAGTGCAAAGTCGGCTGCCTTCGCCATTATGACGGAGCCGCTTAGCGGAAGGTTCAAACTTCTCATATCTTTGATCCAAGTCACCAAAGCTTTCTCTAAATCCGGGTACTTGGCAGGGCGAAGTCTTTTGCGGTCGCCACTGAAGGCTTCGACCTCGTAGGCATCCACGATAGCCTTCTTATTCCGGATGTACGTAGACAACGTGCTTCGAGGAATTCCGAACTTCTTTGCGATATCTTGCTTGCTTGCATTCTTGGCGTCGACCTCCCGAAGAATTTCAACTTTTTCCTTCAGTGTTTTGGCGCGGTACTTTCCGCGAACCGACGTCGACATCGCGAAACGGCAAAAAAACAAAATAAGCGAGGCGGAAAGGCCTAGCCGGAGACGACGGAGATGCTAGCTCAAGGACAGCCCGGCGAGCTGGGTTGCTAGGTCGGCCGCTGCGCCGGACGCGCCATCTATCGCTTGGCTTGGAAAGCTCTTCACTGCGGTTTACTATACCTCCGCACGGTGGCGCTTGGTTCGAATTATCGGTGGCGGAACAAATTTGCCAACCAATTAGAGGAATATTTACACATAGAACTCAATGCAGCGTGGCCGGACCATGGCGGCTGATTCGAATTATCGGTAATTTCGAATTAATGAAGTGTGAATTATCGAGCTTTTACTGTATACGACACTCCAAAACTTCAGTTCGCCGTGCAGCCCATCGACGTCAAACTGACGGCCACAACTTTTACCAGAGGCTTGATGACGGTGCATTATAAGATATTAAACAGCTAAAGTTCGCATCAAAGAGTACCGAAAAAAAACTACCGTATTTACTCGCGTATAGGTCGACCTGTTTTTCAAAAATCGCCTCATCAAAACTGGGGGGTCGACCAATACGCGAATCCCGGTATTATATTTTTCAACTTTTTTTTTTTTTCGGGGGTCCCGAAGTTAGGGGGTCGACCTATACGACGTATCGACCAATATGCGAGTAAATACGGTAGGTTTTGCAGTAGGGCCAAGAAAACCCCGATTATTATTTTTTTACAGTCATTCACTCTTATTTGGGTTATTTTAAGAAGTTGCACAGCTCGGCTAAAAAGTCGCTCGTGAAAGTTGGTAGCACTGGTTGCACGACCAGTGCGCTGTACGCCCAAACGATGTTTAGGGGTGTCGTACGCTCTGCAAAAACTGCCTATTAACATAACAGGTGTGTTTAGGGGTTTTATTTATCGCTTTATCGGAAATAAATATTTTAATATACCCTACATTTTTTGCACCGCGTTATTTGCAACATTGCGGTCCCTCTGGCCAAAACTGCGTGCTCTAAGCTCTCGTCACAAACGGCTGCCTAACACAGAACAACTTAATATGCTTCTAGCCTTTCTTTATTTGCTTTGTAATCACCTGAAAGCAAGTACGGGTATTCTGTCTTTTTGAAGTGCTTGGATTAAATGGTCATGTCCCTTGCATTAGCCTTAAAACGCGAACCCTTTCCCGATTTGTGTTGCTCGACATACCGTTGCGCGACAAGTTTTCTCCTAGTTATGGCAAAGAATAGACTTTCCGTAGACCGTACTATAGAGTTCTTCATTATTAGTGGGAGCGTTTCTCGTCACTTTGAGTACAGATTGAGCTGGCGGCCATGCACAATACCAGAAATCCGCAGCGTATGCAATACACGAAAAGTCCCTAATAAAATTAGACATCCCGGTCCTTCGTGCAAGGCTGTTGCAAGGCGGAGCACAAGAATTCCTTTTTTAACACGCTCACCTTTTTCGTTAAAACGACTTCACGCATCAAGGCCGACAGTCCCTGCCACCGTTTCCGCGCCGCCGCCGCCGTCCTCGCTCCTCTGCTTCTCCGTTCGTCCGCGGGAGGGCGAGCGGTGCGCTGGAGTTGCGAATACGTCTCAGGCTTGTGCTAAAGCTTCGAGGTCTGGCCATTTAGGTTAGTTTAGAGACCACAAATGACGCTCTCGGGACCAGAAACATGAGATAATGGCCGTTTATAGTCCACGCTCTGTGTATGATCTCTTGTCGACGTGTCGATCGAAAGCGAAACCATGCCAGTCTCCTCCCTGGCCAACTAGTTCCCAGGGTGCAACGCGCGCCGTGTTGCGTGCAGGGCTTTATGGAAGTAGTCTATTCTATAAAAATTTCTGATATATTCTAAAGAATTGTACGCCAACGACCCGTAAAGAGGACATACCGTATTTACTCGCATAATAAACGCACTCGCATAATAAATGCACCCCCCACAACGGGCATCAATATTTTGACTTTTTTTCCCCCTCCCAAAACCAATGCACCTCCAATTTTCGGATCTGCAAGTCTCGAATTGCGTGTCATGAAAGTGGTAAGGCCTAATTTCACATACTCTGGGTAAATGCGTTTATTTAATCCCCAACAGAACGACACAAAGGTCTGTGCTGTAGGCTGAGAGTGTCTGGTAGCCTCTCCGTAAGTGAAACTTGATCCGTGCGAGCGGGCCTTGGGGTCCACGGTTGGTTGGACTTGGTTCCAGTTCTTATACGCATAGTCGCATAGTCGCGGATATACCTGAGTGCGCCCGCCCGATACTAGCAATATATATCGCCTAAAAACGGTCGCCTTGCTTTTCATGCTGAGTGAGCTTCGTAGGGCGCTTTTCCTTGGGCAAAGAGCACCCTGAAAGCACTCTAAAAAAGTTTGCAATTTCTAAAGCATGGTTATTGTGGCGTGCCCCCAACCAGCCGTGGGTGTGCCTTCATCACCGGAGACGTGCCACAGTACCTTGCCGTTGTATATTGGCACCTAATATGACATTTGCAAGAAGTGTTTAAATGCAAAAATATTTCCTCGTGTAATGAATGCCCCCCCCCCCAAATATGTGTCAATTTTTCGGGGAAAAAAGTGTGTTCATTATGTGAGTAAATACGGTGCAGTTAAAATTAAAAATTTATTGATAACGCAGGATCTGGTGAAGCTATCTCAAAATTAATCGCATATTTGAAATAACCACAGAGAAATACATCAGTATACTAAATTTCAGCACAATAAAGACCAGCATCCCCTCTTAAGACACGGCAGTGTTCTGCCCAAAGCAGGTTTTGTGTAAATTTTTTATTACTCATACCAGTGGCTGGGCATCCCAGTGAGGCAGCAGAAGGTCAGTCATGGCGCCTCAAATCTAGCATACGGGAAAAGGATCTGTAGTACCTGAATAATGCGCCAACTATGCAAAGACCATACATCTTTACCAGAATAAGATTCTCTTGCACATTTTGTTTACGGCAAGGGTCGGCAACCTTTTGTTACAGTGGGCCAATTCGTCGCAAATCGGAGACTGAAGGGGCCGAACAGAGAAACGGAGATAGGGAAAGAAATCAGTTTATAGAAGTGAAAAAAAAAAACCCCAAAAACTGTTACATATTTGAAGTGATATGCCAAGATTTTCTCTTGATTCAGGCGCACATAACGTAAGAGTGATTCAGCCCCCTTTCAGTAAGATATAGGGTTTTCAGTATTGATGTGAACATTCATACTAAGCTCTTAACTGAAAGCCACAAAAAAAATTTAGAGGTGCTTATCTGTCATTCGCAAGACCCACATTTGGCTTCACAGTATTCATCTTGAAAAAGTATGTCTGCATATATGTATGTGCTGTATCAAACACTTCGTTGAAGGCCACTTCGAGATTTTGTAGATTTGAAAGCTCAGGGAGGTCAGCAGAGAACTGAACAAAGTCGTTCGCTACAAGCGCATTCTTCAACTTAATTTTTTTTATTTGGGACCACCTGATCCAGCACACTTTATCTTGTAAATCTTTTGATCTTGATCAGAGTTCTTACATCCAATTGTACAACGTTTGCAACCAAACACCTCGTCCTTGAGTGTGGTCATTCTCGGAGGCATGCCGGGGGCTGTATAATATTGCCTCGCGGGCCGCCAGTTTCCGACCCCTGGTTTACAGTGTTGTTATAATAGCCTGAACATACTAAAGTGTGGTTAAAAATGTGGTGCTGGTCATTCCTCTATCAATGAGTCGGCTTCCCTGCAGTAGCGCCGTGAGATGCGGCAAAGCCACCGTTGCAGGTGGCTTTGCCGCCTGCAGCGGTGGCTTTACCATGGATTACCTTGTCTGGAGTCTTTTTGTCACGCCATGGGAACGTTTTCCCTATGGACAAAATATACTTCAATGCTTACAACAACCTACGGACAAATTGAAACACAAGAAGCACTCTGTCGACTTATGAGTCAGTTAATCAGGTCGCTCGGAGAACCTAACGGATAGGC
Organism: Ixodes scapularis; assembly: GCF_016920785.2. Classification (NCBI taxonomy): domain Eukaryota; kingdom Metazoa; phylum Arthropoda; class Arachnida; order Ixodida; family Ixodidae; genus Ixodes; species Ixodes scapularis. The sequence goes on from NW_024609879.1 coordinate 85,600,207, forward strand.
GTGGGTCCGGAGAAGCCGCCACGGGGAAAGCCGCTCGTTGCGCCCACTCTTTCATAAAAATTCGTGGACCCGTGGTGTGGATGAATAATTGGAAATGCCATCTATACTTGAGACCTGAGGGTCGCATTACTTCAAAGCAACTTTAAAATTCCATGCAAAGAGCGCTTCACTTACTCTAAAAGAATTTTCGAAGTTTATCAAATCTTTTTTAAAACTTTTAGTTTCTTTTTTTTACATTTCTTTATTCCTACATGAATCAGCGCTGCTTGCGCCGACAAGATGTGGTAGGTCGGAAATCGACAAAGTTTCCAGACCAACAAGTGGTTGGTCTAAAGACCGTGGTTCTGTTTTGCCTATAGGAGGCCAGCACAGGGTGGAGATTGGGCGCGAATGCTGAGTCAGTGTTTGACTGGGACTCGTGTCCTCAGCCGAATTCTGACATAGCACTCGTGTCCGACGAGTGCCCCGCGCTGGCTTCCGGCGGCTGACGTAGAACAACTGGCACTATGGCCCTGCCACCGAGGAGGTGTTGCTGCAAGGGCCCCGCGTAGCCTTCAGCGAGGAGGATTGCCGTTTTGTGCAGGGCTGAAGACGCTGTCGGCCCCCGAGCTGACAGAGGTGCTGGTGGAGCTGGAGCGGCTGATCCGTGAGCACTCAGAGACCCTGATCCAGGAGCTCGCCCTGAGGGACGAGCTCGAGTTTGAGAAGGAACTCAAGAACAGCTTCATCTCTCTCCTGCTAAGCGTGCAGAACAAGCGCCGACACTTCCACATCGACCGGCGCAAGGGGCGCCCTGCCTCGGTTGCCTCGCACAACGGGCCGGAGCCAAAGGTGGGTGGTCTCGCCCTCTCTTGCCCCGTTTCTTGTTGTAGATACGCCAGTGGGGTCAATGTTCAGGTTTTCTTTAATGGAGGTCCCCTAGTGGGGTATGAGGTCAGGGCTTTTGGGTTGGAGGCGCCCAAGGGGGGGGAGGGGGGAAATGTCAGGATTCCTTTGATGGAGGTGATCGGGTGCAATCATACGTAAGTTTTCTTTGAGTGGAGGTGTCGCAGGGGGTTTAAAGGTCAGGTTTGTTTTGCATGGACATGCCTTAGTGGGGTCTAAGGTGAAGGCTCTCTTGGATTGAGTTGCCCCAGTGGGGTCAGGGGTCAGATGTTTGTGGATGGAGGTTTCGCAGTGGAGTTAAAGGTCAGGCTTTTTTGGATTGAGGGAGTGAGGTCAAAGGTCATGTTGTCTTGGTTGGTGATGTTTCATTCTGGCCAAAGTTCAGTTTGTTTTTAGGATGGAGGTGGCCCAGCTGTTTCTCGAGAGAGAAGCTCCTCTACTTTTTTCTTCTTGGTGATTTGTGCCTAGATATTTTATCACACAGGTAAAGCTATAACATAAAAGAATAATCTATATCTTTGCTCAATCTGTATATAATTATAGGATGCAGGTAGTAGTTCAGTTTAGGAGGTCGACTTTTATACGATTTTTTAGCGGGGCTGGAAATATTAATCTCTCTTTTTTGCATTTGTCAGTCTGAGAGATTGGGAAACCCTTTGGCATAAGACAAACTGATTCACAATAGGCAGAGATGCAATTGCATTTGAGTGGAACTGAATCACGGTGCAAGATATATATAGGTATGGACACCGCACATGTCGCAGCTGCCAGATAAAGTCCCCTGCTCACCTTAGTTGCAAGTGACGCTGCCAGATGGCTCCTCAATATGCCGCTAATGGCAGCCCGTCATGGGCCAGGGTTCTCAAACTTCTCTGTGGGAAACATGCTCGTTTTTAAAGTCGTTTTCTGCGTGCACCACTTTATGTAGAACTGGGCACTTGCGCTGGGCTTGTTGCTTAGACACTGCTTCGTCACTGACCCTAGTTTCGTGCCTTATTGGCGACAATAACAGTTTATGAATGTGTTGACGCTGACAACTTTCTGCAAATTTCTGCCGCGGTGTTCAAGCTAGCGTTAGCGTGTTCAAGCGAGCGGAAAGAGCGCATGCCTAAATGCCATAAAAATTAGACAGTTTTTTATTCCCCCTCAGTTGCGCTTTTCGGACGCCGGAGGCACTAGTGGCCGAGGTTACTTGTGCGCACGCCAGTAGGACTTTATCGGGTCGATCGTGTCGCAGCGTTCGCCGTGCTGGATGTTCTCACCTGTATAAATCTTCCACTGTCAACTCAATGGACGATTCTTTGATTTGGCCTACTCACCTGCAGTATCTAGGAAAGGATTTTTTTTTTCTAGTTTTTGTGAGAGTTTGCACACTAAACTTATGCGTTATATCTCATGTGTCCTAGCATGTTAAACCTTGAACGAAGCCTCTCTTTAATAATTGACGATCCTAGTGCCAGTTCTTGGAGAATTGCCTCAAGATACCAACCTTGCGAAACTAAATAAATCACCAAACATGTCGGTGGTCCATGCTCTGTAATATAGATGCTGAAAGATTTTGCATGATCAAACTAACTTCCTTACTATGGAGAAGCCCTAGTGTGGAATCTGGACTAACTGAAGTGTGTCTGCTGTGCAGAGAGCACAGTATGATGGGCATGAGTTTTTTTTCTTCAGTGTGCACTAATTACTACAGTGCCTGGAACATATCTCTCACTGGTGTCCTTATGTCTTCCACCACCTATGTGCCGAAGCATCCCCAAAATGGCAACAAATAATGTCACAGGAGTCGCTGAGAGATGCTGCATTTTGCTGCAATCCTGGTGATCGGTTGTAGATGCGAGAGCATACAGGGTGGAATTGATTGCGTGTTGGCCCTTTGAAGGGTCTGCATAAATCGGGGTCTTAACATATCGTGCTATCATTTCGCACAGAGGTGCCTGTGGCTGCTGAATTTGTTATTTGACAGTAAAAAAATATTGTGAGCTCACCTGAGTCAGAAAAAAAAAAATAAGAAACTTTTGTTCCCTTAGATTATTGTCTAGCAAAGCTTCTTTTTTTTTTTTCTTTGTAAAGTCATCAAATAGCATTGTGTGCCATTGGATTGTCTGGCATGACAGAAGAACAGACAGAAAATAAAGAGAGTAAATTCGGCTTACGTCTTATTCTTGTAATTTTGCCAAAATGAATGCCATGTCATTTGATGGTTTCCCATGAACCGGCTAGCCCAAAGGAAAAAGGTGATTTTTTTTGTCATGTTTTACTCATGCTAACTCATTTTTTCATATTTTTACTCAAAAAAATGTACCATCATTTTACACCTGTGTACTAAATTGCAGCGCAATCGGTTAAGAAATCGATTTATTCAGTTCCTTGAAAACGGCAATCTACCATTTTGTCTAACCTGTCAAAAACATTTGGTCTAACCTGTCTGTGGCTGACAGAGTTTACATCAACTGGTTGGTAAAAGAGCGATCTATAGCAGAACAAGTGCCTGCCATATTCACCTATGGTGCAGTGGCCCAGTCCAAATTGCAAAGCGTTGTCACCAGGCAGAAATTGAAAAAACAAATTTGGATGTGACAAACTCGTCATTCAATGGTGCGTTCCAGTCACGGCAGCAATTCGCCAAATTCTTTTGCTACATCTCGGTGTCCTTTCTGTTTCAGTACCTCACAACGGTCATCCCCTACAACGTGGACAAGGGTCCACCTAGTAATGCCTCCTTACAGATCCTCATCAAAAGTGAGTTTGTCTTTGCTGTGTGCAGTGCACACTAGTTGGAACTTTAGGGGCGGGGGTGACGTGGCGACTAGAAAGATTATGTTAGAAAGCACTTGTTACTTTATTTTGAAACTATGTTGTGATCTAATCTCAGCACATTTCAATGAATGTCCTTTCTACTTTATTTCAAGTCCAAAATCTGTCGGTTACTTTGTACTGTTCAAGTATTTTTTATGTGTGTTAACCAATGTTTCAGCAAGCTCAATTTGCGAACCAGCCATAGGTGGTGCCTCACCCAGATTTTCAACAGGGGCTCATAATTGCTTTACGCATGTTCTTATGTAATCTTTAACTTTGCTCTAGTACAAAGGTTCTCAAACTGGGTTCCGGGGAACACAGGGGTTCCATGAGCTGGTCTCATGGGTTCCGCAAACACCCAAATTGCAACCCTCCTCCCCCCCTATGCCGCAGGCTGCGCAGCAGGACCATGCAAAGCGCCTTCATCTCACTTTGTACTGACATCGTGATTGATATGGTGGGTATATATGGGAAGCAACACAAGCAAAATTGCCTACAATTGCGCATCTGTTGCTTCTCGGTCGGCAAATATAGAGGGGGGGGGGGGGGTTTCGCGGCAGTTTTCGGAACTTCCTGGGGTTCCGTGAACCCCTGCTCTAGTACATTAAATATTGGTATTTTGAAACCTTTAATCATAAACATACGAAAAGGTATTTGTGTTTATTTTTTAAACTTGTTTTGACTGCTTTATATTGAAAGTAAAAGTAGCATGCAACCTAAACTTTCAGAAACAGATGCTTTAAGAAATGTGACCAGTTTTAAGAATAGGTGCTTGACTGCAATTGCATGCAACAGCTGAGGGGTTGTAGGGGCAGAGAAAAGGTATAATTCCTGAACATCCCCATGCTCTTCCAGAAAATGTAGTCAACTTGGCATTTTCTTTGGGAAATCTTTGTGCATATGAGGTTATGACGGTATTCAATCGGCATGAGTGCATCATTGAGCAACCAATGAATGGACCCCAATTAATTAAAAAAAAAGTGAATGATTTAACTCTGAAAAAATTTCGAACAGCTAGGGTAGAATGGGTGCCACACTCCACAAGCTGCCTACTCAGAAAGAGAATGTGCATCTTGTTTTTGCCATTTTGTTGCACACTCTTGCTTAGCTGTCTTACTCGACTCTGCATAGTCCAGAGCAGAACTGTTTGCACTTGTTCCAAATGTATGACAAGCAGCTTGTGTCCCATTACTTTTGTGGTCACAAAGCAACAACTCCACCACTTTTTATGAACAAGAATGACAGACATAACGAAACCTGAGACACTGGAAGAAGGAAAAAAGAAGGACACGAAAAAGAGTATAACACACATGTCTCAAACACAGCTAAAGGTTTATTCTAAAACCACACCCTTTTATGGGATACGCTGCAGTCAACGTCAAGAACTTTCAGCCCAGATTGTCAGCAAGGGCGAACAAAAGAAGAACTGCCCTCGATGCTTTCACACATGCCAAAAACAACCAAATGAGGAGAAAAAAAAAAAAGACCACATCTCCACCAATGATGTTGATTGGGGTGAAGCTCTGGTGGTGCTTGTCTGCATAGACGCTGAGCCGTAGCATGCCGAGCCTTTCGTTCGTTTTCATCTATGTCAGAAAGAGAAGGTGTGGTATGGAACGTGGTTATATACGCATTTGAGCATTTGACGGCAGTGCCCTCTCATCTATAAACGTTGAGACAATGCTTGCAAAGTTTAACGCGATTATATACGCATTTGACCACAGCACCCTCTCCTGTATAGACGTTGAGCGGCTACATGCAACGTTCCATCCATGACATCCCCAGCTCTTGAGTTACTACCACATCTCAGAGCCCCCTACTCGTCCCGCAGTCGTGGCTGAGTGGTTGAAGCGATGGACTAGAAATCTATTGGGGTCTCCCCGCACAGGTTCGAATCCTGTAGACTGTGCAAACATTTCTTTTTTTTTTCCATCTTTTTTTTCGCCTTACACGACCACGTGAGCACGTGCTCACGTGCTCGTGAGCACGTGAGCTCACGAGCACGATCAGGAGCACGAGCACCAGCAAGATCGATGTGAGCATGGACGTCGGACGGACAAGGCGAGGCCCTAAGGAGTTTTGCCCCTAAAACATTACATTTGTAAGGTTTGTACCCGCTTGTCAGTCACCATCGATGGGACACTTACATACACAATTTCCAGCAGAACCAATACTAGGAGTTTCTTTTATTACGCGTTAAAACTGATTGCGCTCTCGGCTTATCACCGTGGTGGCCGTCCAATCCGGATGACAATTGTGCAAAGTTCTAAGTGTTTTACAATTTATGAATTTGGAGACTGCAGGAGAACACACCTTTTGTGCTCCATGAGTCGCTCGTTAACGCAACATCCAGTTTGACCAATGTATGAAAATCCACATTCCAAAAGAATATTACAGTATAGACCACTTACAACATAACCACTTATAGTGCAGAACCGGGTATAATGCGGCTTTTTTAAACCACCAGTTCGCCTCCCATAGAACTCCTTGTAATTACATACCGCTAAAAATGCAGGCGCGCGAATGGAAATACCGGTTATAGTGCGGTTTCTGGAACAGCCCGCCGTCCGCGCCGTCCGACCCGCGTAGCGAGCACGCTTCCCTGTGCGACACTAGATAACGACGCTAGCAGCGCTAGCTGCAAGTGGCACTTGTGGGGGCAAGGGTGGCAAGGAGGTTTCTCGAAGAAGCAAGGAGAAGCGAAGAGAGAGGCTTCAGTTGCCATAGCGACGGAGAGACGCACGCACGTGCCGTTCACGACGCAAGGCGTTGGAGCGAGCCAACGATGGAGTGAACCCAACCAGCCCAACTTCCCCCGCTGCGTTGGAAAGGTTGGAAACAGCCGCAACGACAGACCAATCGCAGGTTGAGGAGAAGTGTTTGCGCGCGTTGCATGCCGGTCGCGGGCCAGCTTCTTCTATCTGCAAACATGGCGTCGGTGGTGATCGTCGACGTAGACGGCGTGGTTGAAGCTCATCGTTCCGCGTAAAAGCGCTATCCTTGACTGTGAATTTTCGTTGTGTGTCGCTATGATAACCCAGCACATACTAGAAGGGAAGATCCACCTGCTCGTGCGGCGATGTCGTGGCGGCACTCTCAAGACGGCAGAAACGCCCGTGTCGTCGTGTTTGTTTACTTCGACTGCAGTGGTGATTTCTAAGCATTTGTGTTTTCGAACATCGCCCGGATTTCTTATTTGGATCATTTCATGCGCGTGCCGTATAAAGGATGCGAATTTTCACGCGTTTTCATCACAGGAAAAAAGTGATTAGGGTTAGCAATCCTGAACGCTCGCAACGTCCGTCCGCATCCTGCGACGCCGTTAAAAGGCTGCGCTAGGCAAAAGTCACTAATTTCTTTCAAAATGTGTGACACACTTGAGAGAGAAGTGTACTAGTCTGGTGAAATAAAGACTTTCATCAAACTAAGCTTAATTTCTTATCTAACATAAAATAAATTGTTTTACAAAGGTAAGTGGTCTCATGGCGTATACTTTGGCCTGAAAAATTGATGTTTTGGTTATAACGCGGTACCGCTTATAGTGCGGATTTTCGCGACTCCCTCGACATACGTTATATGCGGTCTACACTGTATAAACAACACCTTTTCTCTGCAATTCACCAGCTCGCATGTACTTTTCCTCTTCTCTCAACAAGAATGAGTCATTTCTTTCGGACCTGGTGTATAACAGGTTACAGTATTGGTAACTTTTTTCTAAGGAACTTGCGCAACATCATTCTTGTCTTCCACCCATCTTGGTTTCTGTCTGCATCACGATTTAGACAGTCCAAGTGGACAAGCGAGCAAACTACCAAACAAAGTTGGACAGTGCAAAGCTCCACTTATTACTAAACTTGTCAACTTTTTCTGACTGCACTCATAATTGCTTCTTGCAAGCTTCAAAAGAAGTAAAATTAAGCAGGTCCATCTGTCTTATCTCCCAACAGTTTTTTTCTGTTTTAAAGCAATAGCTTTGTATGGGAACCCTTCACGGACTTTGCTTGCTCGTGTCGCACTGCATGTGGTCGCAATGTCACATGAGATCATAATGTTGCGTGACATTGCAGTCTTACGTGATGCCATGGTGTCATGTGATGATGCAATAATACATGACGTCACACTTTCATGTGACATGATGCCACCATTTTTCCCGCTATATATTGTGGGAGAATATCTTTGCTGAATTCTAGGCATGTGCAAATAGCAGGTTTTTAATCCGAGGCAAGTTCGAAGCTAATAGTGGTTTTTGCTCAAATATTTTCTAATCGAATATCAAATAGTTTCTCCAAGCCTTTCACTACTGCACTAGGCTTAAACAAAAACCCAGCTGAACTTGTGAAGGTTGTTCCCAAGCTTGTCCATTTCTAAGCTGTGTTTATTTTAACCCAATTATATTTATGAATGTGACCTCGGAATGTCCAATGCCTACATTGGGACAGCAAGTATGCGACATATTTGACTTAGAATTAAACCTGTAGTATGTTTTGCGTTGACCAGGAGAATAAGCAAGGATTTATTTGAAACAATTCCGGAAGTCAGCCACCGCTTCTTCCTGCTAGTTATTTTAAGAAAATGTTTGTTAACTGGTTTACGAAATCCAGAAAGGAATCAACTTGGAACTAATAAGAAACTAGCACTCACAGAGCACATTGGAGCCAGCAGGATACACAGGATCACTTTCACTGAAGTGTTTACTACATACACGAGAAATTCTCGAATTTTGCTTTCCTATCTTCAACTTAAGACATTCCTTTCTCAGTTTTATTTTGTCCGAATTGTAATAAAAAATACACCCTGTTTGCTGTGGTAGATGTTGTAGTGGAATAAAGTGCTGGATATATTATTTTAATTGTCCAGCTTTTTGTACTGGGGTAGAGAACAGCATACCGCCGTCTGAGTGCTTTGACACCTCAGTGCCAAAAGTGTTTGTTAGCACGACTATGCATGCCGCGGTTTCAAGCTTTGGTAAAATGTCTTACTATAAATATTGCTTCACCAAATAAACACAACGCGTGAAAAAGGTTGGCGCACTTTACCCGAAAGGCGCATGAAGCGAACTGTTGAGCCGACGGATTCAAGATCTGCGCGGTTTGTCCCTGTCTGTCCTACTCGAGGCGTCGCAAATGATGATGATGATAGCTAGCGAAGCGTCCCCTGTAGTTCGCACACGCCGCCAGTACTTGATCGAGGGGATTTTTTAAATCTTCTCGAAAACAGAAAATCACGAGTGATGAAGGCAGGTTGTGAGGACATCTCTGCCTAAGACATACTGTCATATAATAGCCGCAGTTTAATTTTGAAAAATTCACTTTTTGTGGATATCAGCATACACAAAGTTTTTTTTTTTCTTTTGAAATACACCAGGAGCGCATGTGCACCATCCCGATTTGAAAGTGCGCTTTCCGCCAAGCACGTAACCACAATATTTGTACTTTTCTAAAATGTTGATCGCACTTCTTACCAAACACCGATGAACTGCAGAGAAGCAACACTCGCGGCGGCGAGCTTTGTTAGTGTTGCTCCGCAGTGCAGTGCACCGTTGCTCGGCTAAACGGGGTGAACCCACCACCATTAACACTTTGAAAAATGTGAATATCGCTGTTGACCTCGATGTGAATATCGACTAGCGTATTGTATTCAAAGCTACTATGCAAAAATTTAAATATTTGCAAAACCCTATGAAATTTTAATAGAAAGTGCTGCTCGTCAATAGCCCCAGCAAATGCTATTATGCCTTCATTATATTTTACAGAATGCCTAAGCCTGACAATTTTTTCTTGCAACGCGAGTTTTTTCTAGCTTTACATATGCCACGGGTTACCCCATCTTGGAAAGTACTGAAGTTCTAGTATATATTTTTTGGGACTCGGTAACGAGTAACGTGCATGCTCTGTTACTAATCGAATTGGAAAAGATTGATGGCCCTTAGTTACTTTTTTTCTAGTAATATGTACATGTCTGAGTGTGTTTAACTTTTTTCTGGCGCAGTCCTGCACGCGATCAACGACGACAGTCCAACGGTACCAACGCTGCTCACGGACTACATCCTAAAAGGTGAGGTTGTTGTAACGTGTTTTGCCTTGTAAACATTAGTTAGGGCCACGCCCTATAAATGTGCGTGTTTAGTGAGATTATTTACACTTGAGAATCGGGGGATGGCTAAGAAGGAACGTGCTAGTGAAGCTAATAGTTGTCGTCGGTGAAAGTCACTCTCGCAACGCTACTGAGATATTATGGCAGAAGATATTGCAACATGCTTTGAGCTGTTTAGTTGCTTGACTGTACGAATGCGTCTTCCGCGTCTGCCATGTGAACTGGGACCAGTGAAGTTTGCACGAGGATTTAGAAAAGCAAAGGGGGGGGGGGGGGGGGGGGGAAGGGGGGTGCTGGAAGTTCCAAGTGACGTCAGACGGGTCAGATATCTCTACTGGAAAATCAAACTTTCTGCAAAGCATTTGACCACTGAAGCTTTTGAATTGACATCATGTATTGCACTAAAAATCAGAATGATGGAGGCGTCATCGACAGGTAGGCCATGCACCTGGTAACAGCAAAATGATGCGCTCGAAATAATAATATAATAGGTAATAATAATAATCTTCTTTATGTCTGTTATCAATACAAATGATAGAGCTTGCAAAATCCCGTAAGCCTTGTATGATGTGGGTCAGCAGTCGCAAGAAATATAATCTCACTCAGGTACCGTATGCTTTTGCCAAAGCATAACAAATGAAAAAAAAAAAGAGTCCAATTATTTAATCTCTTGAGTGTAATAGACACTTCAGGATACAAAGTTCTTTGTGAATGTTACGAAAATATTACAATACATTCTGCTAGAGCAATATGTTATTTAACAATATGCTGTCACCACAGTGCGACTTGAAATTACATCTGTTCGTTGATACAAAGCATGCAAAATGATGTGGATGCAAAGAAAAATTCTCTCAATTGTGCATACAAAAGAAAGAAAGCACTTCCCTAAGGGTGGTTCTTCTAACCAAACAAACTGTGTGACAGGATGGAGATACGGTAATCCCTCGTTATAATGAAGTCAACAGGATGGCTAAAATTTTTTATATGAGCAGTAATTCAATAAAAGTGATAGAGCCCAAAAAACAGTGCCAGCATCCTTGAAGGTGGATGGGAACACTGTGGAACACTCTGACCATATATTTGATCAAACATACCTTGGTTATGAACATCTCATGGCAACTTTACCGAGTTAAAAAATGATTAAGTGGAGTTTGCCGATAATTTCATCCGGGCATCAGTTCTCCTCAAACTGCTCCAGGCATCGCACGAACACTGTCACCGCCACTGCTCTCCACTTTGTTTCAAAGCAGCCATGGAGTACTAAAATATTAAGATGGGCTAGTTGGGTATGCATTTTAGAAATAAATAGCGCAAAGGTCAAGTACGCACTGACGGAACGACAGCCATGGAGTGTTTCGCGTCTCCGCAGTCGTCGGCATTTCCGGAGGTGACTCTCCAAAGTCCCTTTATGTTTACCCTGGCAGCATGCAAAGTTGATCGCAGCATCCGTGGCAGGGTGCAACAACGGGAAGGTCTGCATCGACAAGTGCGAACGAGTCAAAGTTATCCTCTGTGGCTTTGCCAACATGTTTTCGCTCACTCCTGTAGAGATCGTTCCAGCTCTGGGAATCGTGTGCTGGCTCAGCAAGCATGCTCGCAAGCAAAAATCCAAAGTGCGCAAAGCAAATTGTGATCCTTCACCTTCAAGTCACGGACGCGATTTCTCTTGCAAGAGAAGCTTCTCGAACCCATCCAGTTCGCCTTGCTTGTTATGCAAAATCAGAATAAGAATCGGCTGTCAAACAGCTGATGTCAGAATGTTGAATTCTTTGGCAATTTCGGACTTGGGCGTGCCACTTTCCTCAACCTTTCGGTAAACACTTCCTATCTCCCATACGACACACATATGCGTGTAGTATGCCGCAGACGCGCATGTCGGGGGCTCCTGACCGGTTGATCTCCTTCGGGCTGTATCGCTGCCTTGTCCCGATGCCAACAGGAGCCGGGCAGCGTCGGTTGCGGGCGCCGTGAGTGTTGGAACGTGGACACAGCTCCCTCTGGTCCCTTCCCGCGTCGGCACAATCGCATCGGAAGCGGCGCTCTGTGCGGCTGTGCCCTCCGCCACCGGTTTACTGTGTTCTCTTGTTTTCCGTTTTCCCAGTTTACTGTTCGCCTCGGTGAAGAAGGGAGAGCAAACGCAAGTGTCTCCGTACGCCTCCTGTAGGCTTGCATGCTTTTGGCTCTGCGGTCTTCTTAATGAGCGTGGTCGGCCGCTGATACACTTAGAATAATTCAGTTAAAAACACATGCATTTCGGTCGGGACCACAATGAACTTTGATAAAAACGATTTCGTTATAACGAGAAATTACTGTACAACAATCATAAACGTAAGCTTTGTACTGTGCATGGAAGTGGTCTGAGTCAAAAAGGAGACCTCCTTTCTAAGGATTCTTTTATTCATTACACCAAGATTTCTTATACCTTCAGCCTCGATAAACCTCTGTCTGCCTTGAACGGCAGCGGAGAAACTCCTCCCGGTCTTGGCAGTGATGCTATAAAGCAGTAGCCTGCAGACCTATGAATACTATACTCCATCTCACCTTACGACCAGCCGCAGCGGGTGCTGTGAGCCACCAGAGCCAATCCAAGGCGGTGCACGTTTCCGGTGACCTTGGAGAGGAAGTGCCGTGACACACAGAAAGCATAGTCACGTGCTACAATCATGGAGCCGGATTGGCTGTGACGGCTCCTAACGTCCGCCCCAGCCGGACGTAGGACGAAATGGGGTACAGGGATTGTCTTCTGGCTGATAGTCATGTATCAGCGAGTGGCTCAGATCTTCAGGAATAGTACTTAATTCAGAAGAACTAGTTATACTTAGAAGTGAAAAAATTGTAAGAGCTGGAGGAACCCATCATGGGTACCCTTGAAAGTGTGAATTGAATTAAAATGTCGTCATGACCTGCATCTGAACTTTAATGGTTCTGATTTTTGAGTTGGCAGCACTGTATGTGACGCTCTCCTGTGTTTGTTTTTCTTTCGTTTCAGTGTTGTGCCCCACGTAAAGAGGCATTCGGAGCGGACACACCCCTCCGTCACAGACGTCCAGCTTCCACCCTTTCTTAGTCGCCCACTTCGCGACGTGAGAAAGAGCAGAAGAGAAAGTCATCTTGGCACCTGTTTTCTTTCTCTTTTTTTTTTTTTTCCGCGGAGCTTGTTTTGTTGGAATTGCTTTCGCTTTCGTTTCGAGGCACCCCCTCCCCAGTCAGTCAGCAAATGTTTTGTACAAATTTTTGATCAGGGAGACTGAGAATGTGCGTCTCTCGGCATCTCTTGGTTCCCACGTGTTCACGTCGCCGTCTTTTGTTCCTTCGGGTAGAGGGGATGGAGGTATGAAGGTCGAGATCTTCAACACCTCTTGGAGAGGAACAAATGGAAGGAATGACCTTGTCGTTAGATAAACGTTGCTACGTCTCAAGTAGTAGTCAAACATCAGCTTGCGATTTCCAACTCTGTGAGGTAATGGTGGCCGAGTTGCCATGGTCTTTGTTCTGCAAAACGTGCTCAAGTGGCAAGGTTTTGCTGTGACTGCGCTTGTTATCTACGGGCAGCTCTGTGCAATGCAGTTGCTTGTTGAAGTCTTTGTAGATTTGCCACACTCCGTTACCTCCCGAGCCGTCAGTAGAGCGAGATTTATGTAGGGAATAGACCAATTACTGACCTTGCCTCATTCGTCCGTAAAACCTAACGTTTTTTAGACGTTCATAGGTTGTGGTCCCATGAACTCAAGCACACAGATTTTTAGTTTACTGTCGGCCTATATGTATGCGCACAAACAGAAAAGGCATTACTGTATTTCTGATCCAGATATAGTTATTTAGTTTCTGTCCTTTAGAATTGTCAGTATGAACTGTTTGCGAAAAAAAGCCATTGTAGAGAAAAGCACATGTTGGGTCACTAGAGTAATTATTAACTAGATTTTAGTGGGGCTACATTTTAGATGGTGTTTGCTCTAAGTCCCAGAAATGCTGAGTGATTATCGTTTTGAGAACAAATTCAAGACCAAAAAAAGGGACAATGGGAATTTGACAGAAAAGCACAGTTTTGGCAAATGTTGGTTTAGCGGGAACACTTGCCGTTTCTTATATCTGGCTTCTGTGTCCCTTGTCTCATCATATTTGAGGCCTTGCCAGCCTTGAAGGCACTGGGCAAATTTGCCAGCGTAGACCCGGATCTAAATGCTCTATCATGCAACATGCACCTAATTGCATCGGAGGGGAAGCTCACTCAGCGGCCGCTGCTTATACAATGATGGTCTTGTTTATTAGGTTATCCTTGTTGCTGGAGTTCACAGATCTCTTTCATCTTGAAGCTTGTTTTAAAGCTTGTATTTTAAGATGCATAGACAGCTATTTTGAGTGTACAGGTTGAGCCGTGGTTGTTCTATGTTTGCCAGGGTTTTTTGGTTTGCTTGTTTGTTGCTTTGTACGAAGTTTTAGTGACACCTATTTTTACATCCATAATGGTATCTGTTCATTCTCCTGCAGTGAGCCATTTATCACTTTTTGATTTCGTTTTTGCCACAAATGGGAACTTGGTGTTTGTCTTTATTTCTGGGTTAGTCTTAACTGCTGGTTTGGCACCAAAGTTCATTGGGGAAATTTGTTGGTGGATTTAGAGTGGTTTTGAAGCGCTTGTTTGTTGGTACCTTGTTTTGCAGGCGGGCGCATGCTAGCATTCACCGCTTTAAAGGTGCGAGCACGGTGCACTTTTGGATCCCCCCAAGCCGACCAGTGAAATTCCCTATAGGCCAGTAACTTTGAGTGGAATGAGGACCGGCGGTAATCTATGCACGTGCGAGCGTCGAACCTAGGGTGACCACCTTTCTGATAGTCAAATGCGGGACACGCTGACCGGAAGGGGGGGCCAAGGGGGGGGGGGGGGGGGGGGGGCAGTGACATCACAACTGCGGCATCTAAGAAGGATACATTGGAGAAAATGTATGCACCTGCACACTGTATTGTGGCCATTAAGCTCAAATAAGTTTCACTTCCAATGAAGTATACATAATTTTTTTTTTTTTAAATTTTAATGACAAGTAAGTTATTAAATGTGTCTAAGTGTAAAACATCAAAATTGACTGCAACAGAGGTCAATGCATCGAAAGTAAAGAAGAAACAGTAAACCTTGTTTCCGCTAATTGTTTCCTGGTGATATACTTTTACCAACATACCCTTACTTAAATTTAGAACCCTATGTTTTTATTAAAACTTGGGTTTGAGTGAGTGTGCCCGAACTGAATTAAAAGGTTAAAAGCGCGAACAAAACGAGGACAAAAAGACACAAAGACAACAGGACAGGTGCTACCTCTTAGTTCACATCAAACCTTTTGCACTGATACAGTTTATTTGAAAGTAACTACAATAATTTATATTTCATATTTTGGCTAGCAATTTTCTCTTGCACTACTTTTCCACCAGGGGGAGAGGCACAACAGCACATGCGCGTCTCTCTCCTGCAAGAACGGTGGTCGCTTCCTGCAATGCTAGGATAGTAAATAGCGCACCATTGCAATTCACACGATGGCCAGCAGCCTCCACGCTTCCCCGTGCCCCTTTATTAGGCAGTGCCATGATATAAATTGTGAATTTTACGATACCGTGAAATGTGGGACATTTTGAACATTTTTGGAATGTCTTGCGGGACGCGGGACACAAGCCGTCAATGCGGGACAGTCCCGCGAGTCGCGGGACAGGTGGTCACCCTAGTTGAACCGCTGGTGGAGGCATTTAATACTCTGTTTTCTTCCGCACTCTTTGTGCAGTTAACGTAAATAGCTGAATAGTGCTGTGCTGCAAAGTTCTACAGAACGAACGCGGGACCAGGAAATGAAAGGAAAACAATGAGTTACATTGAGATGAGGAGAAACACAATGTACATGAATGGGTGTTGACTAACAACTGTATTCTTTTCTTTTTTATCTTTTTCCTTGCATGAGTTTTCCCATGCGTGAGTTTGGAAAAAAAAATGAAAATCTGTGAAATAATGAAAAATGTCTTCATAAGGGTGCGTGGACTTTCGATGTTTGTGGTGTTGTTTCCTGTTCTGATTTTCATTCCGTTTTTATGGTGCAAGATGGGACCTTGAAGCTGGTGCTGGTGTCCTCCTTCTTATGCTGTGGTGTGTTTAAGCAATTCGATTTCCTTTTCCTTCAGTGCAATTTCATTTTCTTTCATTTCCTGGTCGCGCGTTCGTTCTGTAGAACTTTGCAGGGCAGCACACTCAGCTATGTACTACAACCAACTAGCCCAAACCCAAGTCCAACCTTTATTAATTAATGTAAAGCTTGCTTACTGTCTCCAGGAGAAGTGAAAATGAAATATACCTCTCACTACTTATGCTCCAGTTTAGGACCTATAGGTTGACCAAAGTCTTCGTGTGCCAACTGAGAATTATGAAGAAACATGCGTCTCTTCTGTGCGTGAACCATGATCACAAATATACCATTTGTTTTTGTCTTATTTGTTTGCTTTTCCAGCTTTTCTGTTTGAGAGACCTATGGCATGATCTTTTTTTAATAATTTTTATGCGTTTTTATATCAGTTCTTTTATTTTAATGTCCCTGCTGTAAAGGTTATTTCTAACATTGAAACCATTTGTCCAAAGTTGAGCGTGAGCTTGCAGATTAGTGTACAAACTGGCATTGATCCCCAATGCCAACTGTTAAAGTTGGCAGCGTTCAGTTTCTTGGCAAACACAAATGCAATGACATTTAAGGCTGAAAATACATGTCCGCCTTAGACGAGTTTCAGTTGCGCTTCCCGATTTGGGAAATGCCTTAACTCCAGACATCCCCTTGGGTCTAATCATAGTATGTGGGTGACAAATGAAGAAAGCGAAGTGTCGTAATCATCATCATTAGTGTGCAAAGAGGGAGGTTGTACGACATCACACACTGGTTCGTTCTGATTGGTTTGCTGTCATTGGGACTTGGCTTTCAATTTGACTAGACGTTTTGGGTGTCATTTGCATTGATATCGCTTTTTTTAGTTTTGCTGACCCTGAAGCTAAAACATTAGCTTGAGTGAAAGTTGCTCTTTTACTGGGGTGTGTCAGCTAAACTGAAATTTTTGCACTAATGAAGGCATTTGTAGAATTCAGATCAGTTTTGAGTAATTTAGCTAGCAGTAGTTTTAAATTCCTGACGTTAAGACCTTCTGGAACTGCTACAAAAAGGCAGGTTTGCTGAATTTTCATTTAAAAAAGTTTAGACTAATTCCGCAATGATGATCCACTACAGTGGCTTGTCAACCATGCTGGGAAGTATCATTGCTTCATTAACTAATTTTTGTACTTTGTCTCTCTCATCACAGTCCTCAGCTCTCAAGTAAATTTTACAAATGAAGAGTCAGTTAATGTCACAGCTCAGCAATCTACAATCAGCTGTAACGCGACGTGGGACTGTGCGGGCGTTTTAAGACCCCTCCCACGGCGACAAAAAAAAGAAGTGAGGAAAAGGAGACACGCAACATAATATGGCAGAGAGATTATGCGGTAATGCTCTTGTGTTCCACGGTTTGGACATGGTGTTGATTTTCAGCACGCAAAGATTTCTCCAGGGGGGATGCAATAGATGTCACAGCCCATATGCCCAGCAGACATTCCTTGTTACATGTCTGTGCGATGTAAAAGTAAACAGCATTTTGGCCTTGTGAACCAATGTGGCTTCTGTCAGAAGCTGACTAAAGCTCCGAGAAGTATGCTGACTCATTGCAAAGGAGTGTATGGCCAAGTCTGGCTCACTCCTTTTCTCGAGAGTATGGAGGATTTCGAAGTGCCGAGAGCACTCGCAAAGGGCCGTCTTGATTGTGCAATGCTCGTATCTTTTCTTTAAACTCTCTTCTCTACTGCATCTGTGATTGAAAACTACTTCAACCTAAGCTACTTCACAACCCAATTTTTAGAGATGTCGTACATTGTTTTGGCTTCTCCAAGTGTAATCTTTTCTACTTAAATGCACTATTAAAAAAAAGAAAAAAAGAATAGTTTTGTCGGCAATTTTAAAGCTCCAATCACTTGATCACATAGTTGGGACTAAACTGAATATATATATATATATCTTTCTTGCACTTTGCATTGGTTTGATCATTCGAGGCATGATCTCCTGTCCTAATGTTAGATAACTCCTTTCAACTTTGTTGAGAAAGCCATCTGGGCTTCCTCATTGATCCAAATTTTTCTGTTTTCATGATCAATGGCTTCATTATTTGGTGATTTTACTGTTATCTTTGATGCTCTTTAGACTCTTTTTAAGCTCTTCTAAGCACAGTTATCTGATGGTTGTTTCATGCTTAGGGGGCACAAAGATCCCTGGATATTTGTAGCATGGTGTACATATTGATGTTACACGTTTCCTGAACTGCACCCCTCATGTATTCATTGTGCTCCAAGTTGTTGACGCGGGCTGTCGAATTTGACTTTGTGAAGCACCAAGTTGTTGATGCAGGCAGTCGAATTCGACTTTGTGAAACACCGAATTGTCAGGCCAGGTGTACATAACTGACCGTTCTAGTTTACGATGCGGTCTTCTTTCTCTCGGGATGATGACTGAAGCGTGAGTTGGATATTGTGCTTGCAGCTGTAAAGTCAAATGCGACGGACTCACTGGATGTTTATTTTTCTGTCGCATGTACACAACTTGGACACAACATGATGCGGACTATAATCCAAAAGATTAGTTTGGTAACCCCAAATAAAAAATCAGTCCCAGTCTTGATAAGTATCAAGAGAAAATTAAAGATAAGGAACAACACCTGTGTTATGCTAAGCCTCCAATGTATTCATAGCTTGTGCTTTCGATTAGAGCAACCCTTGTTATGATGGTGGCTGAGCTGCCACATCCAGAATGTCGTAATGCGAGTCATGCACAGATGGAGTTTGGTTTCTGAGTGTGCTTGGAAGGATGTCTGATGGCTTTGACTTATGACTGCATGCACCTTGTAGTTTTCTCGTCTTTACGTAATGCCGTGTATTTAGCCTCTATGTAACGTCCGCACGAAAAGGAAGAACACGACGTCGGTGTACTGAAATGTACCCAAGGCAGCATAGAAACCAAATACTATACATAAATGCATGTTTGCAGGGATTTACCTCTGTACCATGTATTAGTCTCAGTGTACCCTCCCTCTTACTCATGTACTACTGTCTTTCTATAGTCGGTGTTCCGCTCCCTGCAAAACATTATTTATTGCCTCTGCTTCTGTGACTTGAGCCCTTCACTATGTATGTACAGCATGTCTTGGCAAAGTCAACAACAAAGAAGAAAAGAAACTTGTCTTAGGCTTCGTTGGAGAAACACTTGTGAGTGTTTGCCCATCCTATGGTCACAATTGTAATTATATAGGAGTTCCAGCGTGCGCCGCAGAGGAATGGCTTTGGAGCTTGCCGCTTTGTTCCGCTGCGGACAATGTCGGAGGTATAGATACTTTGTGTGCATACGTGGCTTCGCAAGGGATTGCCCGGTCTGCGAGAGACACTTACCCTGTCCACCATGTTGGTTTCTGTTACCTCGACTAGTTTACTAGTACAAACGCAAAACAAAAGAATTGTAGTTTGTAGTGTGCCCGTGGTGCGTGATGATCAAAACGGCCTGGAAATAAAACCCAAAGGAAAGAAGCTTGCGCTTTTGTGGTCATTGATTGATTGATTAACAATCTTTAATAAGCTTTAGGGTACGATCCCGTGCGTAACACCTCTGCTGTAATACGAGGAAGGGAAGGGTATCGAAGATATCAAGCACTTCTTTTGCGGAGTGACAAAGAACCTACTAATTTCCTCGCTAAATTTAGCGGGGAAACAATTGTGTAGGTAAAATGACATCAAACTGGAGTACACGTCGCGTGCCGTCGGTTTCCTTTCTAGATTCACCGCTCATTCACACTGGAAGCGGATCCGCGTTGGCAAATTTCGGTTGCGAACGCGGTTGTATAAATCCAGTACAATTGTACGCGCACTTGATGTCATCGGGTGCGCGCCGTGAATTGTTCCAGCATGGAAACTGCATATTGGTACTTAGAAATCATGGTGTAAGGCGCAAATAACAACGGACACAAGAGAGAAACTGTCTCTCTTGTGTATGTCTGCGGCAGACATACATGGCGCCACTCGAAACTATATTTGAAGAGTGCAGAAGGAAAATAATACATATGTCGTCATCTTCATCACGTCTACGCACGCGCTTTGCTTAAACTCCTATTCGCAAAAACTTATCAAATAATGTAATCTCGGCATTATAGAGCACAATAGATGTGTCACTTACGCATTGTGTACCCCTTTTTCTTATGCGTAAGGGACGCATCTATTGCGTTTTATAAAGCCGAGATTACATTATTTGATAAGTTTTTGTGAATGAGAGTTCTAGCGTATATCATATGGCCAAGCGCATGCGTGGACGTGATGAAGATGACGACATATGTATACTTTTCCTTCTGCTCTTTTCAAATATAGTTGTGAGTGGCGCCCTGTATGTCTATTTTCTCTCTTATGTCTGTTGTTATTTGCGTATTACACCATGATTGCTAACGTTCACCAACTAGCCGAACTACAAGTTTTTCTACAATACATTGGTACCTAGGTAACGTAAATTTTTGTTTTAATAAATTTAGCGATGAGCCTGCATTAATGTGTAGTTCACGTGACATGAATTTTCCCGCTAAATTTAGCAGGGAGACAATTCGTATTTACGTGACGACATGAATTTTCCCACTAAATTTAGCAAGTAAACTGGATTGCTCTTTAGGTCACGTGATATCAATTTCAATGCTAAAATTGGTGCAAAAATTCATAGACAGATGGACAAAACTTTTAAAATTGAAGTGTTCCACTAAAACATTTCGCATTATAAAGAAGTAATAAGCATGCATCAACCATATCTACTAAACAGGGGATGCTTCAGAAGGGCTTATAAGCACATAGCACAACCATGACTACTAAACAGAAGGTGCTTCAGTAGGACTCATAAGCATACAGCACAGCAACCATGACCACTAAGCAAAGGGTGCTCCAGAAGGGCGTATTGCCAAGCGCGTAGGCGAGCGAGCGCGTGCGTAGCCGAGTGGTTACCGCGTTTGACTTTCGTGCGGAAAGTCAAGCGCGGTAACCACTCGGCCACTCACGCGCTCGCCCGACTACGTGCGTGGCAATATAAGCACACAGCGCAGCACGCCTGCTAAGCAGAAGGTGCTAGCTGCAGAAAAACCTATAAGCACACAGCAAATCGACCATGCCTACTGAGGAGAGAGTGCTTCAGAAGGTTATACAGGGTGTTTCAGAAAACGCAAGCCAAATCGTTCCTGCGAAAACTACTCATCGCAACGAAAAAAGGCTTGTGGCGTTGTGGTCCTGGGCCAGGGGTTCATTTAAGAAAACTATTAATGTCCGGGATAATTAACTTGTTAATTATTTTTGCGTAGTTAACTTTTTTAATATTGTGTTTAAGGGCATGGTTTAAATTAGAAAATTGCTCAGCATCATGGAAAACCACTAAATCAACAAATTGCAGAATGATAGAAGGCACGCGAAGCATTTTACGGCTTTCTGAAAAACCGCACAAATTCGACGGGGGGTTAAGTTTCGGTTTGTTATCGGAGCGCAACTCCGCCCCGACGGCACCGCGCCGCGCGAAAAGATAGTGCAACCAACTGTCATCGCGCGACGCAGTGAGTCTGGTTGCGCGTAGCGGAGGAGGTGGCCATCGCACCAGGGGCGGCTCTACAGGGGGGCAAGGGTGGGCAGCCGCCCCCCTTAAATTTCTGCCTGCCCCCCCAAAAAAGCTGTCGGGGGGGGGGGGGGGGGGGTGGAGTTCAGTCCGCAAAGCGAAGGTCGTGGTTTCCCAAAAGGAAAGTTAACGCCGCACATTACGGGCACTTTAGCAATGGACGCGGAGCATTCGTCCTTTCAAGCCAGCCATACGTCCTTGGAAGCCCCTCCCCCCCTCCCCCCAAAGCAGGCAAATAAAATATAAGAATAGAGAAGCACGACACTATTTTTAGAAGAAACGGTTTTGGAAGAGACATACCACTCCCATCTAGCGTACTTTTCTTACTTTGATTGACTTCTTTCGGTGGAAGCGGGCCCTGCAGGACCCCTTTGTCGAGAATAAGCTTTCTGGTTTTTTGTGAAGAATTCCCGAAATCCGGACGCGTCTCCCTCTTTTGGGTGCGTGCCATAGCCGCCTGACCTTCAGCAGCGGCACGGCGCTGACGTTGCTCGCGGATTACACCGCCCCGCGGCGGCACCAAGTGCAGGAAAAGCCGAAAGCGAGATGGAAAGAGGCGAGAGGGACCTCGCTTGGTAGACGATGCCGGTTCGGCTGTTCGTCTGGAAGGATTTTACTAATGCCTTGGCTTCCACACTCAATAGCGCGGCTGCGAGATCCAGGAGTTCAACCTTGTAGGTATCATACCACCGTCCAGCGTAATTTCCTTCCTTCAATTGGATTGTCTTTGTGTAAGTGGGCCCTCGATTGTTCCGCTCACTTCCTGGGGAATGTAATCTGTTCTAGGAAACGTGAAGGTTCTTCCTCTTTTGGGTGTGTGCCATTGCCGCGCGACCTATCGGAGAGGCTACACGGCGGCCATAGTGCTCGCGGAACGCACCGCTTGCCCTGCGGCGGCATCGAGTGCACTGCTGCTCAAAACAGTGAATACGAAAGGCCAAAAGCAAGGGGGAAAGAGGTGAGCGGGACTCTAAGCGAGGCCGTAGGAAACAACGCCGGTTTGTCTGTTTGTCTGTTGGGATTCCCCAGTAGAATCTTTGGAAAGTATTCAGAAGGATACAAAGACAGTCCCAGGGGCGGGGCCATAATCTATCACCTGGACCAAACTGGCCCTGCCGGTCTCAACATAACAAACCATTTTCAAGGGCCATCCTTGCTCTGCTACGTTTTCAGCCTCGGTGCCAAATGTTACCAGGATGACGGACACAAAAAAAGTGCCCCAACAATTCTGCTGCTGAACCGAACATGTGCAGCTGAGCCCGATTTCAAGACTCCAAAGGAGACACAAAATCGCAAAGAAGATCAACCGCAGATTTTTTTTTTTTTTTTCGTCTTCCAACAAGCGTGTCAAGAAGCAGGACGGCGACCCTTCCGAACCGCCCTCTTTAGGTTCAGAAAACCTGGAGATCGAGCAGCAGCGGAAGGATCATCCCCAGCCGTACAGTCTTCCTGGTGGCCTTCCCAGCGCTTCTAGCGAAGTCCATCATCCTTCATCGGAACAAGGAACAGTGAAAGCGACGAGTTTTCTTCTTCATGAGACGAGACGAGACCGCATCGGAGGGAAACGACGATCTTTCAGGTCAGTTGGACATTTCCAGGTATAAGACAGAGTCGCCGCTGCAGCCAATAGTGAACTCTTTCCCACCGAAAAAGTAAAGAAAAAAGACTGTAAGCTTTCAGTCTGACTGGTTATTTCCTTGGCTAGAATACAGCACCCAAGTTGATTCCGTTTTTTGATATCCCTGTAGAATGTTCTCTACCGAAGCGAAGGAGAAATCCACGTTTGGCAGCTGTGGCTGCAGTTACTGGAAAAAAGCTCTGGACAAAGAATTTGGCTTTAGAAAGCACGAAACCTCAGTCACGCATAAGTCATGTCAAGATTCGTGGGTTTCCTGCATAGAAATGAAGTCGAGAGGACCAGGCGAGTGAATCGAACAAGTTTGAGTTTTGAAAACGCAGTGCGATCCTCCTCGTGGTTTTTCCGCTGACGAACTTGCGCACGTCTGAGATAACATTTTTTTTAAAGGACACATTCATTTAGAGTTTGCAATGTTTTTTTTAAATAATCTGGATATTCACAGTGACAAACAAAACGCCATAAAAATAATGAGGTTCCTATTATACTCAATGGGATTAATTACAGAAGAAACAAAAGAGGGGCATTTTCAGTAGACAAGAGAGAGTATATGGATTAAATGATATCCAATGAAAACGTTCTATCTAAATGTCTATTGGATGATGCCTATATTCAGCGCTAAGCCCTCCGCAATTGCGTAAGTATACTTTAGGTGAGATTTCTGCTCGTCAGCAGAAATATTTTTAAAGGTAAACATAAACAACGAAAACAAGACCCCCCACCCCCCGAATTCAGTATATTCATGCAGCGCCCCCCCAGAAAAAAAATTCTGGCGCCGCCCCTGCATCGCACTGGCGGCCTCCCTGCCAACAGTAAAAGTGGTGCTCAGTGACTCTATGAGGGCGCGAAGAAACTTCATGGCAGGACGAATTAGTCAGGCCGCAGCGAGGACACATGGTCAATAAGAGTTGCGGGAAACTAACACTTAAATGGTACCCTGCTCACGAGGAGGGAAATGCGGTGGCGGACGCCATGGCTCGCGCGTTGGGAGACCGAGCCGGCGGCCAGTCATCACATTACGAACCTCGTGAGTATGGAGAAATGCTTAGGACATTCAGGCTAGACAGGCAGCTACTACCAGCACCCCACCCCAACCTCACGAGGAAGGAGGCGGTGGTATTTCGACAATTACAAACAAGATGCATGTTAACTCCAGTAATAGGGAAGCATATTCTCCCAGACCTATTCCAGGACGACGTGTGTAAGTTATGTAAAAGCGACAGGGCAACGCTTGCGCGTATCGCGTGGGACTGCACCAAAAGAAGACGGGAAGCAAGCCAAGAGGCGGACCTTCCACCGGAACTCAAAGACGCCACCGAAAGCGACAACTGCGAGGTACAACTACAGGCCGTCCAGCAGATCGCGGCACTCCTAGAGAGGCAAAGTCCTCGGAGGGTGCTAGCGACGACGCGAGGCCGCGTCCGGTAGTCTAGGGCTACTGCTGCAGGCTCAATAAAAGTTTTACACACACACACACTGCAACAACCCAAAGACGGAATTAGTGTCAGACCGTTGAAGTGTGTGTGTGTTTCCATTTATAGCAACGCGTGACGCATATAGGACTTTATTACATCCAGTGTTTGACTGTTTGTTTATCTCAGTGGTTCTCAAATGGGGGTCCGTGGACCCTTTGGGGTCCGCAAAGACATTCTAGGGGTCGCGAAGCCCTGTCTCATCAGTCAAGCCCGGCAATAAAAGTTGTATTTTTTTCCGGGTCGATAAGTAATGTTTCAGTTTTCGGGCGAGGTTTCTCATGTGTATGTAAATTAGAGAGGTCTACTTTACACTATGCTTCGTCTCACCCTACAATGGACAAAAGGCAAAAGCTACGGACTGCCAGATCCAATCACGACCCACTTTGATATTGTGCGGTATTTCACTTCGATGCACGAATCGGTGCCCGCGTCTTGGAACACTGATGAGGGGACGGGTGGACAGTGGTTCGGATCGAAGAGCACTGAGTGACTCAACAATTTTACATCGCAAAGAAAGCCACGACATATAGGCTCTTTGCACCGTCGAAGCTATAGAAATGATGTGGCGCTTTTGGATTCGAGCATTATTCGTCCACCCCTAATCAATGCTAAGCGTGTCATAGTATAGTGTGGAACGGGATTGGACCTGACGGCCTGTGGCTTTGGCCTTTAGTACATCGCAGGATGAGACAAAGTTTTTTTTTATAGCCCTTAGTTATATCCATTTATTAAATCATTATCATATTTGAGCTATACCTTCTCTCTCCTCTCACCACAAACGGGGTTCTCCATTATTTCCGCGGATCCACAAGGGGTCCGCGAAACAACGATGGTTGAGAACCACAGGTCCATCTTGATAATGATGTCAGAACATTTCATATGCTAAAAAGAAAACAAAATTATACGTTCTGAAATACTATTAAGGTTAAATGGATATTTTTCTGATCTTGGCGTTAATTCGGGGCATACATTGCCGCGTTTTGTATTAATAATAATAATATTAAAATTAAGATATTTTAATACATTATTTTTTAAGATCTAATATAATTTGTTGCTTATAAGTCATGATCTAATTTCAAACGCGCGAATAAATATGACAATCAAAAGTCGTGGCATTTTGAATTACCAAGTAATAAAATAGGCTAAATCAATGAAAACATTCCAGCCAATGTGAGAAATCCATGTGAAATTACATTAATTCTGGGTAAGGTATATTTTTATTTTGCTATCAAAGTCGCGACTGTTGACAATCGGCAAAACATCCAAAGTCACCGTCAGTATCCTTCCAAACCAAATGCCCCCCCCCCCCCCCCCCCCCAAATTTTTTTTTAGTTACCAATTTTTTCATAACATTTATTTACTTTCATTTTTACGTTCCGTTGTTTGGCAATCTCAGCCTTTCCAGTTCGAAGGAAAGCCTACCTGCTTGCTCGTCTGCTCACTGCAGCATGTTTCGTTGGCGTTGGAAACCGGTGAAACAGGAGCGAGTTTTACTATTCCGATAACGAGAAAACGCAAGCGCTGTGCGTTTGCGTTGGCTTTGTGCGTCCCACACTGCGCTTGCGCGGAGCCCAAAATCGCGGTCTTGGATGGCGCATGGCGATGAGGCGCACGTACAACGTGGGGCACGCAACTCTAAAGGCCCGTTCACACTCTTGCGTCCTCTTAAACCTAGGTTCCTTAAAACCTTTTAAACCAGAGAACACACTGGCGCCATCTATTGGGAAGCAGTGTAAACTCGGCGGTCCGGCATATTTTTTTTTTTATTTCTCGCGCATTATTCTTTCTTTCTTGGCTCAAAAAACTTTTGTCAATGTTATAAACGAGCCTTTCTATGGTTATTACGCACATTTGACCTCGGAAATCCCGCAAAACATTCGCTCTTGTGAAATGCAGTTCCAGGGTCACCGCATAGATGGCGCCACAATACCAGTGTGTTCCCTCATTCTAAAAACATTTAAGAAGTTTTAAGAGATCCTCGTTTCTCTCAGTCGTACTCGGTCGTACTCGGTCGCAAGAGTGTGAACGGGCCTTAACGCAAACACACATCGCTTGCGTTTGCTTCTATGCTCATTCTATGCGCAATACTAAAACTCTCTAGTTAGGTACAATCCCATACCGACCGCAGCACTACGTTGGGACAGTGAAGAGTGTTGTTTGCATTCGGAAAGGACATTTCGCGAGCCATGATCGCGAGCAGTTCCGCCGTGCCCGCTTAGCAGGAGAACCGGGGGACCCTCACTAGAGCGCTTCCCGTTTCCGCCGCGGGAGGGCGAGCATCGAGCTGGAGACGCGAATAGGGGTCGCCATTATCGGGCAAATATGGTGGTCTAAAAAGGTCGTGACGTGCCATGTGCGAGCTAAACGCACAAAGCTCGGCTTTAGCAAGCAAGCATTAGCCTCAAAGTGGTTTGCTTTGATTTTGTGTTCCCTACGTTTAAAACTCGCGGCGATGTATTGGCGTAAGCGGGCTTCCAGAGGTTGGACCTTCTTCAGTGAAGCGATGGAAGGACCTACTGTCCTTCTACGGTGCTGCTGATGAACGTTGGTAAAAACACATTGTCTGGTTCACACGGTTGTGGTTGCGTTCACTGCGACCTAGGCAGCACACTGATACGACGGTATACGGTCTTTTAGCAAACCGTTACCATGTTCCACCTACCGCACTCTTGAAGCTTTTAAAGCCTGCTTTTAAGTGCGCTCTTCGCGGTCACGCTATCACTTAGGCGCGCGCTTGAAAGCATGCTTCGAAGGCTCCAGTAGTGCGGTACGCGGAACACCAGTAATGGTTTGCTTAAAGTCCCTAATAACAGCTGAGTCACCGCGACAACGGATTCATCATGGCAACCGCCGTCAACATGTAATCACGGAAGCCACATGGGTCGAGCAGAAATCGCGTAAGGACCTGTTCCGGCCAGTTCAGTGTTTTTCCCGCTAGGTGTCGTCCGTTTTGCTGGAGTCGCGAATAGCTTTATCTTGTTGTCATGACTCATGAGCTGTCTGGCGCGTGTGGAAGGCGAGCATCGCGATACACTGTAACAACAGACAGAAACAACCGACACCGATAAGACTCAAGCCTGTGCATCGCGCACGCGAAGGTACGCCGGACGACATTGTTAACGCGAACACGTCATCGGCACTTTTTCGGATCTCATTTCGAAAAGGCAGTGACAGGCATAAAATATTGTCCCTGAGGTTGATGCCCTAAATGAACATTTTATACATTACTAAATTTAATGACACCCTTTATATTGTAAGGGTAAACTAACGCCGTGATTGCTTGTTTGTAGTAACAGTGTCGCGCTGTGTACCTTTGCCAGGCTTGCAGTCTCTCGGTGTTCGTGAAGAAAACATGAGTAGTTGCAAACCTGCGCTTGCATACTAGACGTGCTTAGGCTTGTCAGTGTCGGCTGTTTTCATTTGTTGCTCCAGTGGACAGGGCATTAAAGTTTCTGATATGGATAGAGGACAGCGTGGCAATTCATTACGATATCCTTTTAATGACGCCCATAACATGGTGGGGTTATGTTCGCGTGCTCCAGGAGTCACTTGTATCTCCGGCCCGTGTTGACGTCTCCGGCGCTGAAGAGAACGGCCTCCATGCCGACCAGGGATCCCGGCAGGGTGCCCCAATGCTGCCAGCCAGACGGGGCCCTGTCCGCCTTGTCGTCCTGGCCCAGTCTCAAGACCAGGATGTCCTGGTGGACCGTTCCCTCGCCTCCCTGGTCCGTGATTCCACCGAACGCGTAGATGGTCTTGTCTAGTTTGCACATGAATGAAAACAAAAGATATAAGCACTGATTCACCGGAAAAGAAACTTCATGTCGCCGCATCAGTTTTTTTTTTAAAGGCATAGCAGTTACAATGTTAGCTTTTAGGCTCACATGCAGCCTTGTTCAAACGAGGAGTCATGGTGTAACGTGACCTGACGTCACATGGCACCGTGGAATGAGGTGACACCATTCCGTGACGTTGGAATACCACGTGACACTATTACGTCATCTGACGTCACGTGATATTGTGGCGTCATGACATGGCGTAACAGAGAACATATAAATCCTGTGTATTTGCGCGCCTTTGGGATACGTCAGAAACAAGTAGCTTTGTTTTTTTTAGGTTTTCAAGTGACCTTGTTGCGATTTTGAAATTTATTAAGCCATTTCATGATCCTTCAGAGCTGTAGCCCACGCTCCTTGCTCGTACGTTTCAAGCGCGAACGCTCCTTCTACGAAAACAAGTTTCGAAGCCGCGCTCTCGTGTCCGCATCCTTCGATGCTCTAGCTTAAAGGGGTACAGAAACGAGATGTTTGCACTCATTTCTTTGTTTAGATATAGTTTGTGTTGTGCCGGCAGCCCAGCAACACTAAACTAGTGTTTCTGGGCTGCCAACAAAAAAGAAAAAAAAAAACAAAAAAAACAACAACACTAATTTTATAACGAACTAACATATTTTAAAATTGCATCTAGTGGCGGTCTGTGAAGCTCCGTTGGAGTGCCGCTAGATCTTGAGTTTCTAAGAAGCAGCGTCAGTTCGCGGCAGTTTGACTCGCTCGTAGAGTTACTTATCTTGGGGGGAACGCTAAGGGGCTGTTTATACTCCGACGTTGAGCGGAGTGAACGCAGTGCAAAACGCGCGCCTTTCATTAGCCTTCGGCCAGGAACTCGATTTCTGCGACCAATTAGTATCTGTGTGCGCTGCGCTACGCCGCGCCCGTCGACGTTACGTTGGAGTATAAACGTACCTTTACGCGTTTACTACGTTGTATATGTTACAGCTTCCACAGTGCTTCCGCAACATGCATTCCACATCATCAAGATCTCCGTTTTTCGCAGGCGATAGATAGGAGCTTGATCTGAGGATGTGGGGACCTCTACCAGGTCAACCAAATCACACTACTCCCCATAACCTCCCTTCACACACTTCAAGGATGCGCTCTAAATAACGCGCTCAAATATGGCACCCAGCGAATACTTTATATACATAGCTTGCCGGTTTCCCCATTCCAGGTTCTGACGGTTAGTTATACTTGCTGATTCTCTCGAGCTACTACTACTGCGATGTGAAACTAACGCTGTAAACTGAACGCTCGTCACATAAAATACCGGCATGAACGCGAATGACTTTACGGGCAAGCCATAGGGCGTACAGTTCTCGGATATTGCTACTAGGCGAGATTGTCACTCGTCGGCGCCACCAAGCGGCAACGCTCGAAACTACGGTACCTTTGGTCGTGCAGGAAATCTTGACGTCACGAGCGCGATATGCATTGCGCTTCTCGCTGGACGACTTCAAAGCGAGAGGTAGGGAGCTCGCTGTTACGTCATTCCGTTTGCGTACCCCTTTCTAGGTAAACCTAGGGCCTGTTACAATCGTTTTAATTATAGTACAACGAAAGTGAAGATGCTGCAAGAACCACGGACTGTTATTGCCAGAGGGCCAGATTAGATTTTTCTTACCGAGTACAAAAATGAGCGCGAAGAAAAACAACTGGGGGGCAAAAAGTCCATGAAATGATTTTTGAACTTTTACTGAACTGTTTATTTGAATAAAATGTTTCGTTGATTCCGATACTTTGTTTTTATTTTTTGCGGGTTGTTTATACTTTCTAGAGAATAGTGCCCTCAATAAGCCTGGAATGTTCATAAAACACTTATCCGGAGTTCGTATTTGAGTCACTTGACCTTTACAGGAAAAAGCAAACAGTATTAAAAACCCTAGTAGGCCTTCTTCCTGAACAGATGGGCGGAAAGAGCAGTCGTATTTCTCGTGACACATTCGGCACCGGAAGCGTTTTTACGGCGCCCGCTCTTCATCCTTTGTCAGCTCGTGCTGTTCCTCCTTGCCACGCACGCGTACCGGACATCGTTAGAGGTCCGCAATTTCCGTCATGGCACAAATTGGCCCCGACTGCCAACCCGAATATTCGACACGACGGATAGGTCGTTAGCGAGCGCGAGCGGACAGGCGAGCAGAAGCAACAGCACCTTTTCAGTGTTTACAAAATCACAGATCAGGTGCGAACTTCACAGCCCAGCACGAGCGTGTTAGTCGCTTTCGAAAGCGAGCAAAGCACGCGCCATGCGCACGAACACTCCAAATGGCACCGGCCACACGCTCGTTTTTGGAAAGGTCTATACTCCGTTCACCCTTAAGCTTAGACTATACTCTGTTTCATACTTTGTGTGCAACGCTGTCAAAGCTACTGGCGCGAGCATGGGGCTTGATCTCGTTGATCATTTGCACGCGTTCTCGTGCAAATAAAACCATAGATGAAGCCATATGCGCTCACGCCAGTAGCTTCGACAGCGTTGCGCGCTAAGTATGAAACAGAGTATAGAAGCTGCGCCCTCGACGCGAGCTTTCTGCCCTCGATAACACAAAATGAACGCGCAGGCACGCGCAACCAAAGCACTGCGGAAGGCAGCGAGCTCGCGCTGAAGGCGGAGCTCGTGGTCTCAGCATAAGGCAGGGGCGGATCCAGACCTCCATTTTAAGGGGGGCAATTCCTCGGTGTAAAACGGCGGGGGGGGGGGGGGGGGGGGGGGGAGGAGTGTTTATATTTTTTTGTGGAGTTATCCTTTTTACTAAGCTCGGATAACATAATATAGATCTTGAGAGCTTTTGTATCGGTTTACCTTTCGGGGATGAACTCTGAATTAAAACCTTTCGGGTGACCACGCTAGAGGTAAGTATCTCGAAAATTTTGGTGACACTATCCTTTCCGAAACATGGGTTTCAGACCGACACTACGTGAGCAGTCGGTTTAGGGCAGCTTAAAGACATTGCCTTGGCAGACATTCTGGTTGGAGCTAGTGCTGAACTGCTGCGGCAACGGGAAGAGTGGCTTAAATCAGCGGAGCGAGTACGTTGCAAACAAGCGACAAAAATGGCCCGGTGGCTTCGACGCTGCTCGCGTCGTCAAAACACTGTTGACGCAGCGAGCGAAAAGAACGCTGCCATGCAAGTTCGTCGGTTGTTCGCCGTATATTTGGAATGTCCAGAGCGCAGCACACGCGGCATTGCCAACCCAAACTCGTGTTTTCACGTGTTCTGGATGCAACCTGAGAGAACGAAAGCGAATAATTGTTGAATATTTTTGAAAGCATGTTGCAGTTCGGCAACTTTAACTTTTGAACTTAGGCAAGACCTTAAACCAGCAATGGATCCTTTTAAATTATATTCAATTGCACTTCGTCTGGATATTTTCTGTATCAAAGGAACACTTACTTGATTCTGGGTAGTTAGCTCATTCGTCAATGTCGAGAGAACAGGTGCAGAGATATGATGGGGCAGAGTGGTTGTAAGGTCGGCGAATCTCAACTGGGCTAAAGGCCGATCGCGACTGCAGCATGGATGTTTGGGAGTCGGTGTTCACTCAAACGGTCATAGGCAATGTCTATTTAATTTATGTATACTCGCATCTTTGAAAGGGCTCGTTTTCCCCAAGTCTGTTCGACACACACATATTCGCTCCTGCAAAGCCGCGCAAAAGCTCTGCCGTCAATCCACAGAAGCCGTGTTTAACTGGAAAAGACGGCGCCAAGGGGAGACAAGGGGTAGCGGGCGCCTTTCCTAAAATATGTCCCGCCACCCTAAGTTGAAACGGCATTGTATACAAATCAATGCCTACGGCGTCGGCTTGAGGACCCCGTGTAAGCAGCCTCCAGCCTTTAGAGTGCTCGTACCGTTTATCTTTCTTTTATTAGCTTTCCGCCACGAGAAGTCGTACCGTAGACAGTATGAAGCCCATTAGAGGAAACATCTCCCCTTCTGGCGCTCGTCGGCTTCTTTCTGTATTCCGCGCTGCGGCGCTGATCCCCAGTGAGGGATGGAGGCGAGGACGAAAGCGGGCTTATGCTTAAGGCAAGGTCGTGGGGAGGTCCGGAGCGTCTTCAGGAGAAGCTCAGACCCAGACTACACTGTACCCAGAGCATCTGCTTCCTCTCTCAGTTGAGAAGAAAAGCAATTGGTCACCTCGTTGTACAAGCTGCATCTCCCCCCCCCCCCCCCCCCCCTGGAACGTCCTCTCCCGGTACGTCCCCTCCGCACTTCCCTTGGCAATGAGCACACCGTGCCAATAATATACCTTTATAGTCGGTTACAAGTCAAGAAGGTAGGAGAAGCTCCTCCCACAAGTGTGATGCGCCCGTTTCAAATCTCTCCGCAGTCGAAAGAAGAGTTCACTGGAAACGCTCCTTGTTCCGCTTCAATGGATTCCCACTTGTCTCCGATCCCACTTTTTAAGAAAGCGACCTTTGTATTCATCGGAGAGGGAACCGAGCCCCTGAAAGCAGCCTTTGTATCCATCGGGGGGGAAGCTAATCCCCGAAAGTCGTATTTGTTTTCGTCGGTGGGGGAGAACTCTAATCTCCCTCTCGTGGCTTCCACAATGCTAAGTCAAAGTCGAAAGATAAAGCAAATATGTACAGAAAGGCAAGACCCTCCTCGCGCGTTGGCCGTGACGTCACGCAAACGGTGGGACGCTATTGGATACGGAGGTGGCGGAGGGATATCTGATTCCCTTTGAGGGGCATTTGCCGCTACCTTCTTAACCTGTAACTGACTATAGTGAGCCCGTGGGCGACAGCATCTCAAAGCAAGCCAAAAAAGACATGCCAAAAGACAAGCCCAGAACCACGAAGAAACCATCAAACGAAAAGTGATGGAAAGGCGGCCGCTAGAGAGGAAGGATAATCCGCTACCCTTGAGGAAGGCTGCTTGGCGTCTGCGTTTGGGAGCTTTCAGGGCACAAATTTTTCGCAGACAACCCCTAAAGAGAGAGAGGGAGACAAAGAGAGACAGAGAGAAAGGTATTTTCCCCCCGTGCTCGACGTGTTGGCCTTGTTTGGAAGTGTGCCTGCAGTCGAGGACCCTGATATTTGGTGCACCTCCCCACTGTCTCTTCACTTCGAAACTCCTAGCGCCGTCCCTGTCGGGAAGACGTACCGTGACCTTGACGTGACCTTGACCACGAACCGTACGGAGCTCACAGAACATCCGTGAAAAATATAAAGGAGGAAAAGAACGATCTACACTGTGCGCGTTTCATCCCCGACTTCCACGACCCCAAGGCGGAAGGACGTTTGTGTGAAAGATAACGATAAAATAAAACTTTGCGTCAGAAAAAAAAAAATAAAGCCGTTTACAACTCTCTGTAACACCGAATTAGAGCGCAGCTCTTGAGGAGGAGGAGGGAAGGGTACTGGGGGGGGGGGGTGAAGTGACCTGGGGGGGGGGTCACGTGACCTTGGGGGGTCACGTGACGATGCTGATGATGTCATCAGTGACGTCACTGATGACGTCATCAGTCACGATGACGATGCGAACTCCGATGACGTCACCAGCGATGATGACGATGACGATGCGGATGTCGGTGATGTCACCAGTGACGTCACTGATGACGTCATCCATGATGCCGATGACGATGCGGATGCCGGTGACGTCATCACTGATGATGACGATGACGATGCGGATGCCGGTGAGGTCATCAGTGACGTCACTGATGACGTCATCAGTGATGATGACGATGACGATGCGGATGCCGGTGACGTCATCAGTGACGATGACGTCATCGGGGAGGTCGCGTGGGGTCACGTGACTTGGGGGTGGTCACGTGACTGCGGGGGGGTGTCACGTGACTTCGGGGGGGTCACGTGACCTCGGGGGAGGGGTTCACGTGACCCTGAGGGGGTCACGTGACCTCGGAGTGGCCACGTGACCTCGGGGGGTCACGTGACATCGACGGGGGTCACGTGACCTCGGGGGAGGGGGGTCAAGTGACTTGGAGAGTCACGTGACTTCGGGTGTCACATGACCTTGTGGGCCACGTGACCCTAGGGGAGGGGTCGCGTGACCTTGGAGGTCACGTGACCTTGTGGTGATCTTGGGGGTCACGTGACCTTGGGATGACCTTGGGGGTCACGTGACCTTGGGGTGACCTTGGTGACGCCGACGGCGACGGCGACGCCGCTCAAGCCGGGAACGGGACCCTAACAGCTGTGCTCTAAAAGCAGGCACGCTTGGCAGAACACAAAGATATGGTACTACCCCCCCCCCCCCCCCCGCCGGTAAAATGCCAGCGTCATTGGTACTTCAAATAGTAGAATTCTTTATCAGACAAGGTCTTCGAGCGAGCGCTTCCACAAGAATTGTCGTGGTGGGACCTAATCAGGAAGGCTTCGTGAATTTCTCTGGCTGTTTGTGTTTTGCAATAGCCCATCACACAGGTGTCACCAAAAATGGGGCTCCACTTCCCAGACTTGGGCCCGCAATCGCAACGATCACAGATGACCGCTAAATGGCCATACGGGGTCTGCCTGATCGCCAAAGCACGCTCTCTGACCCTATCATTGATGCACCTCCCCATCTGGTTAACGTACACATTACCACAGGACGGGGAAATTTTGTACGTGACGCGAGTGCTATGGTGCCTGGAACGCGTCTCCGACTGGTGTGTTTACCGCGGCCAAAAAAGTGGTCCCTCGATTTCCGCCTGATGACGTCATAAAAGCGTTATGCTGTCGCCGGTCGCGATCCTGGCGGCGCTCCAACAGCTGTGGTGAATGTGGCAGACGCCTGTTCTGCTGCAGGTCGCTCTTCACTTCGACAGTCCACGGAAGCTACAGCAGCCGGAAGTTGGGACGCCTGGTTGGAACGGAAGCTACTGCAGCAGGAAGTTGGAACACGAGTGTCGCACAACTACACTCGCGTTCGCTTTTGCTTTTTGCCAGCATTTCTATGGCCAACCGCCAGGATCGCGACAGGCAACAGCATGGCACTCCGGCTTCTGTGACGTCATTTGTTTCCACTTTGGGACCACTTTTGATGTGTGGGCGGGATAACACGCAAAACACCAGGCACCATACTAGTGGCGCACTCGCGGAACTTAGTGACATGTCGCTTTTTTGCAGGACTCTTGCGGCACAACCAATTCCTTCCCAATCTGCTTATCCTTTTACGCAGCGAAGATAGTTTGTCCGGAGCAGAAAAAAACGACTGGTATGTCAAAGCGATGGGCCACCTTCTTCAGATTGTGGGACATCTTGTGAATGTAAGGCAAGACAACAGGCCTGCCTACCCTCCATGGGAGCCCTTTCGCACACTGCGCGTTTGTCTTTTTTCATCTTTTTTGCTAAGGTCTCGGAAACGTCCCGAAGAACATGATGGGGGTACCCTGCCGCCTCAAGACTGCTGAGTTGAAAATGAAAACTGTTTTTCGGCTGGTCTGGGTAAGATTTCTTTAGCGCGGCCTTTAGGCAGGATGAAGCAATGCCCCTTTTCACCAACTTGGAGTGAGCCGAGCTGAACGGCAACATTCCTTTCTTGGAGCGGGGCTCATACGCCCAGCAGGCATGCTCCGCACCGAAATATAGCCCAAGATCCAAAAACTGCATGCAGCCGATCACAGACCGGTGTCTTGGGTGAAATTTAAGCCGAAAGCACAGCTTGCGGACAGTTTAAAAAAGAACCGCGATCGCTTGATCATCCGCAATTACAGGGCGGGACACACACACAATCGTCTACGTAACGAAAAAATTTTACATGTTTCTTCTGTTGCATTTTTTCAGATATGCGCTTGTCGTAATTTGTGAGAAAAATGTCACACAGCACCGGTGCTAGAGCGGAACCGATAAATATACCACGTTTCGGCACACACAGCTCTCCCTCGAAGGAAGCGACAATGGAGTTAAGGTAGTGGTTCAGCAGCGCCAAAAAGCATTCGACTGAGAGACCGCACGCATTGCAAAATGGGACCCCTCCATTTGCCTCAATACTAAGTTTGACAGCGTCAAAAAGATGTTCATGAGGGATTAAATAGAAAAGGTCCTCCACGTCTATTGAAAACCTGTTGTCCCCTTAAAGATTCCTCCTTGCAGAAACTCTAAAGTTTCTTCAGAATTCCTGACCAGGAAAGGATCCCCCAGATCCAAAGCAGACAAGTGTTTGCGTAGAAAACCCACACTTCCACCCGCCACGAATCCCTCTCCGTAACTATAGCCCTAAACGGGTTCCTACTCTTGTGAGTTTTAGCTGTGAAAAAAACTTCAAGGTTGACATTCTTTGACGATAGCACTTTCTTTCTTAAGGTAGATAAATCAAACTTCTGGCATAAGGCTCTGCTTTATAAGGGGAAATCATTTGAGACATCCGGCGACCTTCATTTCGCATTACGTATCGTGCTTCTTAATCACTTCCATTCCACGCGTAACGTCGCGTTTCACGTGAGCGTTGTGGATTGTTTAGAATTCCCGCGCGAGTTCATGTGGCTGTGACGTCATGACCCTATCGACCAATCAGAATTTCCGAGTCCTCGATTGTCTCGTCACGCCACTAACGCCGGCTTCACTACGACACGAGATCCTTAGCCTACCGCGTTAAAATTTTAGAATGAAATGCCTTTGAAAAAAACAATATTTGAAGGTGATAAATATTTCGGTTTTGCATGTATTTGCATCTTATAGTTGAATGCTCCAGTATATTTGACGTTCTTCCGTATATTTAAACATTGCTATTTTTATTGGAATTGTGTATTTGAAAACGCTTTTCAGAAATGTAATTGCATCAAAAATAAGGTAAATTTTTGTTCGAGTAGTTTGCATTTGTTTTGCTGAGCATCTTGTCCAATCACCAAGAACCCAAGTCCCAGCTAACGCTGACGGAGCAGTCGTGTAATATATGTGCTCGAAACGGTTGTCAGGTGCTTTACAACGTGAGAGGGACTATCAATGGTGAAACTGTTTCATTAGTTGTGGAAAGAATAACTTTTTAGTTTTGTACTGTGTAAAGTATCCGACTGGATCGCGTTAAAAATATTTACAGGGTCTCTTATGTTATCCATAAGACGACCTGAAGGCGAAAGCCCAAGTGCCGATGCATTAAGGTGAAACCTTACCGTGCATGACGTTTTGGTGCTTTTTTGACGGCTTATAACTTTCTTTCTATGTATCTTACAATTATAAAGTTAATGTCAAATTAAGGAGCTGTTTTTCAACAATACTTTAATGTCTCGATATTACGATTATATTTAGTTGTCAGTGAATCATTCAGCTTTTAATAGACCACCGTCTCTAATATTGAAAAAGAAATGATTTCTCGAGTTATAACGTCCCATCGTCTACGATAATTTACGTGAGCGTTCGGTTGGATGTAATAAATTAAAAATGTAAGCAACGAACTGTGCAGATAATGTATATTTTAAAATAAAAAATAAAGTTTAGAATGGTATTATTTTATGGCACTATAAACGTCAGCTAATCAAAATAACGAAGCATTAAATTACGAAGCATCCTTCGATATTACATTTTACAGAACTTCCATATTGATATATTACACGTTAAGAATGTTATAAGACCTCAAACTTTCCCCATTCAGTCACGGCAAATTGTAGTTTCTTAAGATAAAGTACAGATGGCGACACGTGTTCAAGAAAAGCTTGATGTGCATTTTCCGTTGTGTGCCGCTTGGAACGCCACGTGAAAGACAGAAAAAGCGCCAGGTGTCCGGGTGTCAGATGCCTGGATGCCCGCAGTGAGGGAGCCAGAGATGTCAGAACAACAAGCGCGAGGCTGCGGGTGCACCACAGCTACTTTTGTGCGCTCTACTGTGCGTCGGTACACATGTCCGACGCGATCCAAATGAAATGGGCGCCATGAAATGCATTCTGCCATTTCAGATTCCGCCACATATGCGAAAACATTTTAATGTTTTTATCACTTGCAAAAATCATTTTCGGAATCAAACTATGCTTGTCGGAATGGTTTGACTATATTTTGTTTCAAAAACCACCTCGGCGGCTCTTAAAGGGGTCATGAAACGCTTTTCCAACTTTTTCCTGTTTAACTTTCCTCCTCAACTCATAAATCGCGCATTCCACCAAACAGTTAAAGAAGACGAAAAGGGGGAGTCCCCTTTTGCTCGCACTCTCGTTTGTGTAATCCGGACACATCCATTCTCCCCCTAGAAGATTAGCCCGTCGCTCAAAATTCAGACAAAAGTTGCTTTCCCCACCCCGTTCATTCCGAAGCTGACAGTGCTGTTGAAGCTACGTGCTCGTTGGGCCAGCCGCACTTGCCACGTGAGCGTGCAAATGTGGCTGCAGAGAATGAAGTCAGGTGATGAAAGGGAGGCGGCTGATTGGTCCGGCAAGCGCGTAGCTTCCACCACAATATCAGCTTAGGGGTGAAGGGAATAAGCGAGGTCCGGTTGCGTGTGACGTCAGTTTGGACCCGTTGACGCGCTTTTGGGACCGCGGATGTATCACAGTGGAAAGGCAGAGAGGTTGCGAGGGGGAGGAGGTACGAAATAGTCCGCTCTGTTTTCAAATTTTCGCACTGAAAGTCAGGCTTTTGACTTTCTACCTTTTTCTTTTGGTCCACTGAACGATGTGCTATTAGTAAAATCACAATCTAAAATAATTTATCCCAACCCAAAAATCGTTTCATGGGCCCTTTAAGTGGCAAAATTCTGGAATGGGCAGTATTTCAAATACAAGTATTTGAATACGTATTTCAAATACTTCGTGTATTTTGCATTTGTATTTATTTACAAATTGGGTAATGTATTTGACGCCTGTATTTAAATACTAAAACGTGGGTATTTCAAATACAATTGTAATTAAATACAATTTGGTGGGCGAAAATACATCCCTCAAATTTATTGTCACTGTCCAGAGCAGGAAGAAAACTACATTCTGCACCGAATGCAGTGTATCTCGATCAAGCACAAGCATTTAGTGACTTTGTGATGACGGTGCCAGTCCAGGGCAAGAATGGTTACGGAATCGACGTTCACAGGCAGACTGGCTAAATAAGTGCCTGTAACAACTTGTGATGCTTTCCAGCCAGGTTTCCATCCATATTTTTGCCTGGAACATTCTAAATGGGAGGGTCGTCCAAATTTTCGTAACTGGTGCAAGTTGCAGCATTAAAAAAATTTCTAGCTAGTGCTGCGCGTCTTGGTCGTCTCGGTTCTTTGTTGGTCTGTACCAAAATCTAATCGACAAAAAAAGCTGCTTGAAGCTTTGTACTTTCTTCACCTTTTGCGTCCAAGCTGATTATACTTTTCTTTATTATAATTCTATTACGTTACTAGAGCCTCGCACAATAACTTTCGAGTGTGAGATGCAAAATTAAAATGAGATACCCAGAAACCCATTGCAGGTGTGAAGTCGCCGACGCAAATTTTGAGGAATGTATTTGCAAAAGTATTTGGAGGAGAGCAAATACATTTGGTTGTATTTGTATCTTGTACTTAAATGTTTTTTTTTGGAAATGTAGTTAGATTTGTAATTAAATACATTTTGGACAAAGTGTATTGTATTTATATTTCGATACATATTTGCATGTATTTTGCCCATCCCTGGTGTCAATGTTATTGAAACAAAACACAAAACAATAAACCGTCTCAGCGTCTCTGAGCCAACGTGCTGGCCCATTAATCCATATTTGTCGGGTTTAAACATCGGCCGAGGTGCCCGCAACCCGACGGATGCCAGTCTGATATTTCGGTTGCACATCAGAAAGTATCCAGTTAGTCAAAATAAACCTACAATTTTTTTTTATTTGGGCGTGTTAAATGATTTTTGTTGGTTTGACTTGTGAAACCCTAAGATCTGAATATTTGCTTTGCTTTACCATAGTTCGAAGCGCAACCAACACTACGGATTGATGAAGCCGCTGAACCAGCGCCTGGAGCGCGAGGTCAAGCTGTTCGTTCCCTTTCTGTGCCTATGCGGTCGGGGAGCCACTAAATAAGCTAGGCTTCATATACATCTTGGTGCTTAAAATGATAGTTGTCAGTTATCTGAAGCTTTATCTGAAATCACAGGAAACGCTTTTCCGTCCTCCACAAATGTTTAAACAGTTCGCGACAAGGCAAAGCAATATTACGTGAACTTTCTGCCACCGAAACTAATGCTGAGGAAGTCGCACTTTTGAATCATGACGATCAGCAGTTGCGTTTGCTTTTTACTAACCACCAAGATGATGGCGCCCACAACAATATCGGGGAAAAGAGGGCCGATACTCTAAGCGTAGCGGATTTGGTTTAGCTCACTAGGCTAAACCACGTGCGGTGGGGGATTGTTGGCTGTGTTGTGGCCGCAGATCAGAGGACGTGGAGATATGCTCGAGCGCGAGCTCCGTTCAAAGCACGGAGCTCACGCTGAAGAACCTGTAGGGACTAAATCCCCTCGATGTGTTTGCGTTGGTCTTTCAAATAACCTCAAAGGTGCCAGTGCACGAAGCCCGTATCTCGAGCGGCCCTTGGAGGCAAATGGCGGCGCAGCACTAAAGTGACTGGCCCTTGAAAGCGAATGGCGGCGGAGCACCCGCTCGTGGCACGTGTCTTGCGCGTTTTCACAACAATAGTTGGCGGTACTTGTAAAAAACCGTGTATCACGTGTACTGCGTAATGCACGTTAAAAAAAAACTAAGGTCAAATTTTGAATGCGCCGTCACAATGCATTTTTGATGTGTGTCCGCGTGTTCGCGGTCTTTTTTTCTTTTTTCTTTGCCTACATTTTTTATTATGCGGCTCTTACTTATGATGAAACAGACTATAGTTGCCGGACCTGTGGAAAAATATATATAACTAAGAAAATGGCACGAGAACGCAAAAGACAAAAAAAAAAAAAAAAGATCATAAGCGCACTTAATAAAAAAAATGAAATAATAGAATTTATTATAATTGTGTTTTCAAAGGTTTGAGCGCACCAAAAGCTATGAAAGCGAGCTCGATGCTTTTGATGGTGCGCTTGTTCACTGGAAGTGTAGTTCAGGGCAGTATGCTCGCACGTGTACGTTCCGCTTCGCTCGCACAATAAAACCAAATACTTTACTGATAATGTATTTAGTGAAACAAAGCTTGCCTTCTGTATACGTGCAATGCCCTCAGTTTTCGCGTGGTTACACGCTTGTTTATCATTATTGTTCTTGTTTCCCACTGCGATTCAGTTCGAACTCTTTTATGTGCTACATGCATTAGAGACCAAGGTAACCCAGGAACATTCTATTTCGCAAATTGTAAAAACAATATATATATATATATATATATATATATACAACTTGCCACGTGTGCCACGATCAATACAAAATATTCTAAGCTTCACATGTGACCGCTTCCTGAGTAAACATTGTTGTTTGTCAAGAACAATTGCGATTGTATGAAATAACCTAGGAAAAACTCGTTCTAAGCATGCGACCCTTGGCATGCAGTGAATACTCATAATTTGCGCTGAGATGATTGGCAGCTGTCAGCAGGCGGAGTTTTTCTATCAACTCAGAGTTAGAATGTTTCGTTATTTCTATTGTCAGCAATCAGGAGACAACTTACACCAAATCTGAAGGTAATAAAGTACTAAGAGCGTTCAAATATATCTGCCTGAGCAGTTTATCTATGCTGGAACGCAAACTAAATGATGCAGAAAACTGCATTGGGCACTGATTGGCTATTCTCTCGGGTCACGTGACATGACGTTGAAATGTAGTTTTTTCCCTTTGCAGTTCGAGCTATGCTCGTAAAAGGATGCAGTTGTCGGTGACGTCAAAATGTCGTCACGATGCACTTTGACGATGCAGTTAACTGAGTGGTCGAGACGAAGCCAGAGATCGATCTGCATCGTAAAAGTTGGCGACCCTAACATATGCATCTCTACTGTTGGGTTCGCCAGCGGATCGAGTTCTTAGAGATCGCCGGGATGCTTTCGCGACGAGCGATGCGAGGTTTGTGGGCGAATACCAACTGACCAAACGGGTGACTCGCTGGCTGTGCGACCAGGTTTGCGGAAAGCTCCAGCGTTGTCGTGAAGAGCCCCGTGTGCTGACGGTCTAACAACAAGTCCTCGCAGCTCTACGCTTTTACGCCGCTGGCGGCTTCCAGGGAACCATCGGGAGCAACGAAAAAATTGGTGTTCTCCAGTGCTCTGTGAGTCGCGTACTTGGTGATGTCACCAACGCTATCATCGATTGCCTCGGCTCGAAGTGGCTGTGTTTCCAACAAACTCAAGCAGAGAAGGCGCTCACGAAAAGGAGGTTCTTCGAGCGATGCAAGTTCAGCGGCGTTATCGATAAATATTCTAAATACTCTTACACGAATTAACACGATTGTGTTTTCATTTGAGTGCACCCCATATAAGTGATTTGGCTGAGCGAAAAGCCAAGCAAGCAACGGTAGCAGGCTTCAGTTGAGCTAGTTCGTTCATATTTCAGGCACAGAGAGAGAGAGAGAGAGAGAGAGATACGCTTTATTTTAAAGCAATTACTTCAGGCCAGGCCAGCTGAACTAGAATAAACATACACATAAAGAAAAGACCATACACACCGTGGGACTAACAACTGATTTTCTTCTTCCCCCTCTTCTACTACGAACTCAACTTGAGGGAAATATTCTTTTCTTCTTTTTTGCTTCCTACTTCACCGAAAATTTGACCCCCGAAGGAACATTTTTTCTTTCTTGTGCAGCACGAGAGAAGTTGCACTAACGCAGTCAAATATAGTCAAGAAGTAAAATTTGTCGTTAGTGGTTCATACAGCAGGAGGTTAGTCTGCCTGAACTTGGGGACATTGTTACCCACTGTAGATAAGCAATTTAGCCAGTGCAGTATGACTGCTAGCCCGGGGTTTTTAACGTGCATCACGCAGTACACGACCGCACGCCGGTAAGATGCTCATCCAGCAGATCGAAACGGGCAGGAGCGGGGATTGAACCCACGATCCCTGGGTTCTGCAGCGCGAGCTTTCGCTCCACGTGCTCCGAGCTGGTGTGCGCTTTAGAGTGCTCTATACTTCGTTTCAGCTTCGGTCCGAGCGCGGGCGATGTTATGAGCCGAAGGGCCAATCAAACAGCGAAAGAGGCACAACGTCATGGTGTGCCCTCTGCAGTTGATAGGACCAGCCGGTATTCACCGTCTCTCTGTGCGTGCTCCTCCGCCAGCTAGTCTTATCAAGCGCAGAGAGCACGCCATGACGCTGCGCTTTTTGCGGTGTTTGATTGGCCCTTCGGCTCATAACATCGGCCGCGCTCGGACCGAAGCTGAAACGAAGTATAGCCCACTCGGCGATTCTCCGAAATTCTTCGTGGGGGAAAAAAACGATGTTGTTTCAACTCAATCGCCACTATTCGGCGACGTCACCGGACACCGTCACGGTGCAGTTGTTTTCCGATGTAGTTTGTTGGCGATGGAGATTAGGCTCCTCCCAGCGGCGACGTCACGATGCAGCTTTTCCACCGCTTTTTCCAGCATAGACAGACAGTATATGTGTACAAGGTTTAGCTTTTGATGCGCCCTTAACTTTCGATACGGTCAACGCTAGTGTAAAATGTAGGGCTGTTTCATTCTTAATCAGCGTACCATGTGCGTGCTTACACTATATTTATACAACGTCAAACTCTTCTTGTTTGCATCGTTTTCATTTTTGAACACCATTACTTGCGCGGGTAAATCACCAAAGGAAAACTGGTACAGGATGTCACAAAAAAATTGCAGGTTTTCTTTTATTGCAAAAATAAACTACGCATCGCCGAACGCTCCTTCTCAGACCAAAGGTAGCGCTAGAAGTCATAACCAGAAACACCCAGCTACCTAAATGAGACACCCCCCCCCCCCCAAAAAAAAAAATAGTTTATTTTTTTAATTTTTTAGGTAGTTAATTCCTCAAGCTAGAATTTTGGAAATCCAAGTCTCTTACGTCATCACGTTTTCCCGGAAATCCACAAGGAGCTAAACACATGCACGATAAAAGGACCGGCCCGTCATATTGCCGCCCGCACAGCCGAGAATTTAAAGCTCGGTCATGGACTTCTAGAAGGTTCACGTTCATTCTTGCACCAGACGTAACTTTCGCCCTGCTTTCTTGTTTTCTCGAAAGTTCTAGTTCATCCTTGCCCCGAGAACGCGACACTCGAACCTTCTTTGCCGAACTTTCGATATGGTGTCGAGTCAGTCTCGCTCTCGCTCTCTCTTACG
This sequence comes from Ixodes scapularis, assembly GCF_016920785.2. Lineage (NCBI taxonomy): Eukaryota > Metazoa > Arthropoda > Arachnida > Ixodida > Ixodidae > Ixodes > Ixodes scapularis. The sequence continues at coordinate 85,644,779 of NW_024609879.1, forward strand.
CTGCCGAATCGCCGCTTGCTTTTCTGCTGCCTTGATGCTCTTTTTTTTACTTTTTTTGTTTGCCACAAGTTTGTTGGTTAAACCTTTATTTTTCAGTTCACTGTTCGTCCTCTCGTCACCTTCATTCGTGTCAATATAAATCTGATCGCATTAAAATATGTGTAATTGGCCTCTGAAATCTTCGATAACGGCGCACAGGCAATTTTATATTTTTCAACGCGTCGGTGGTTTTGTTATGCATGTGTCTCGCCATTTGGCTCAGGAAGATTTTCGCGTTTTGTTCTGCCCCCATTTGCTGGAGACGTGAGCTCGGAGCGTAGGCAAATACCCCCTTGCACGAGAACTGGCGCAGCCGTGCGCGTTCCAAAAAAGCTCGCTCAGAGAAAAACAAGCGAAGTACTAGGGATGTCAAATAGACCCTTTCCGGAATTCAGTGCCATCTGCTGACTTAAATGGCAGTTAAACTTTTACCGTACTAATGGCGGCAATGAAGCTGTGATAACTGTACCTGTGGTCTGCAGTATTGTATGGTGCACCGTCACATTCGCAAGTCAACGGTAATTGAGAATGCGCGCGTCACTGTCCAGTTCTTTTTTTAATCTCTTTCAGTGTCGATGGCGAAAAAGATGCAACCAGTCAGAAAGAAGCGCCAGCCCACATGGACGCCTTGATGAAATTCCGTACATCTCGGGGCTTTGACGCCGAGTGTGTGCTACTAACAGATTGACTAGGTCAGAGTTAGAAATGAACGCTTACGCAGCTCTTGCATCCAATTCCTGCTTCACGTCGCGCTAATATCAAGAATGTGTACGGCTCGAATCATCTGTTTAGCAGTATCTTCAACTTCTTCCTTCATTAGTAAACAGAAGGCCGCCATTAGTATAGCACATATGCCATTTTTCAGATGATGATAGTGATAAAAGTTGCCAGTCTGAATTCCGGAAAGGGTCTATTCAGGATATAGAAAAATACCCAACTGCATTGAAGCGCCACCACACACGATTTCTCGCATTGACGTACAGGCCTGGAAGGCGATCCCACCGCCATCTGTTGGTTCAGAATCACACTAACCAAGGGTGGGATTGCACCCTTGGTTGTTGGGTAGTCGCTACCTGGTTGTTGGGGAAAAAGGATAGAAAGAGGGAAGATAATCTTCATCTTCCCTCTTTCTATCCTTTTTCCCCAACAACCAGGTAGCGACTCGCCCGTTAATTGAGGCCCACATCTCCTGGTTTCCCCCTTTCCCGACACCCCATAATAAACAAACAAAACAACAACAAACAAACAAACAAACACATGATTTACGGATGCGGCGGTACTAGAGTGCCTTCATGTTCAGCGCACATGAAGGCTCCCTAGGCGGTACCCCTCTGCCATAGCGGAGGACAGGGCACTGGTGCGTGCAGGGCCCCAAGAAGAATTAGAATATTCTGGCGGGCTAGTTGGTTATACATAATTAAATTACAAATAGCGCTAGGACGAGGACAGACGAAGAAGTGGACAGGACAGGCGCTAACTCACAACTGACAGTTTTATATACAACGTTAGAGAAGAAGGTGAAGAAAGTGTCTGGAGTTGAAAAAAGAAGAAAAAATAGCTCTTTTTCTGACCGGGCGCTCTAAGAAGATTGTTAGACTAGAAAGATTAAAACACAGCAGACCAAAACGAAATTAGTAAAAATTAAACAAAGGTAATGATTTTGAACTCTATACGATACTATTCTGAAGGCTTAGAAAATAACCCCGGACCGTGGGAGACTAATTGAGAATAAAAATTGGATAAAAAATTAATAGAAAAAAAAGAAAGGGTGATTGTCCTGAGGCCGCCGATCAGTGCCCGGTACAGCTTATTTACCTTTTTACATCCAACAGGCACCACAGCCAAAGCCATACCGGCGCGAGCGCATAGACCCACCCGGTGCACCACCTCACGCGCTCACGTGCAAACGTGATTATGTATAGTGGTTCAAGTACTGAACCTCTTTGTCCGTCAACGGCAAAGATGGTGCGGAGACGCATTTTTCTCCATTGGCTTGTATAGTCTGTGCTTCATAGATTTCCCTGTTCCTCTTTCCTTTAAAACGTCTGATCACTTTTGTGTTTGAAAGCAAAGGTGTGCAGGAGCAATCTCGCACATGCATGGCTAAATGTCCAGAAGGTGTTGACTGCAGGGTCAGGGCATGTTCTCTCAGTCGTGTGTTTATGCAACGTCGAGTCTGTCCTATATACACTTTCCCACATGTGAAAGGGATCTCATACACCACTCCGCTGTTGCAGTCGACATACTGGTGCTTGTGGTTTATGTTGCATTCATGATGTTGTTGCTTGAAATTGTTGATTTTTGGCCACATTCGTTTTAATTTATCCGGTGCCGATAGGACGACTTGGACTTCAAACGTGGATGCTATCTTCTTCATGTTGTGCGAAATCTTGTGGATGTAAGGCACCACAGCCGGACGCCGTCTCTTCTCTTTTATTTTTTCTCTTCTTTTGTTCGTTGTCATTAACTTCTCGGCGATGTCAGTCAGTACTGGAAAGGGGTACCCCGAAGCTTTCAAACGAGCCACTTGTAAATCGAAGCTTGATTTTGCTCTGTGCTCACATGACTTGTTTAGCGCCATGCTTAAGCAATTAGACACTATGCCTCGCTTTACAAGTTTGGAATGGGATGAGTCATAGCACAATAGCCGTTTTTTAGAACGTGGGTGGTACATCCAGCAGGTCTGGTTCTTGTTGAAAGTAATCTGCAGTTCTAAAAACTGTAGGATGCCGTCCGTTGGTACCTCAATGGTAAAGTTGAGCTGTTCAGCTTGTTCCAGAAATGTGGCACGCACACTGTCGATAGGATGACTGTCACAATCATCGGGACGAAAAGGGAGGAGGACCAGGTAATCGTTGACATATCGAAAGATACGCGAGACTTGGTTGGTTGATATATTCTTAGCAATAGCCTGATCACAATGTGACAGATGCACGTCGCATAAAACAGGTGCAACGCAGGAACCTATGCAGATTCCTCTCTTCTGTAAGTAGGAATTTCCATCGGAGGAGGCTGCAGTGGAACAGAGGTAGAATCTCAGGAGTTCTAAGAATGCCTTAAACCACGCACCTCCCCGAAAGAACGTAGGGGAAACGACTCAATGTGAGTGCGCAGCTCTACGCTTCCAACTCTGGTTTAGAAAATTTTTTTTCCTTTCGTAGCCTGGCAGCAAACTACCGAACGGCTGCGTGACTCAGCAACTTGGAAGTATGACAGCTACCTCACCCCATTCGCATAGGAACTTTACGCGGTTTCAATTGATGCAAAAAACAGTATCAACTGCAACGCCTAATAGGCGAAGAAAACCTAGATATTATTTGCATACAAGAAACCAAAATGGAGAACGATAACGACGTTGAACGAGCTCTGAGGCCTTTTCATCACCGATACGAGGTGTGTGTGTGTGCCACGCGGTAGGCCTCTCCCGCGAGCTGTTTTTTTAATTTTTCTCGAAGACTGTGCAATTCCAAGAATTAAGTATAATAACCGACACTCAAGGGCGATTTATAATATGTGACTTCACCTTGCATAATTTTGAGTGGCGGGTACTGTGTATGTATGCCCCAAATCGGGTCGATGAAAGAGTTCGTTTTTTCGCGAGATTGCAGACGCACTTGCAATGTGAGCAAGTCGTGCTCGCCGGAGATTTTAACTGCGTATGTAGTAGCGAAGATAGTACTCTACCCAGACTGCACACAGATAGGAGCGTGAAAGGTCTGAAGAATATACTAAACGTGTTCAACTTAGAAGATGTCGGGCAACTCATGTGTTCAAAAGCTAACTTTCGTTATACTCACTTCTAGTCATCATCTCACGCTCGTTTGGACGGCATTTACGTGTCAGTTGAAGCTGTCAGTGAGGTAACCGACTACAACGTGAAGCCAGTATTTTTCAGTGACCACAGCTTAGTGACGGTTACTTTGGGAAGCGCCACGCAACCTAGAAAGAAGTTTAATTGGGAACTGTGGAAAATTAATGTTAAACTGCTCAAAGATGATATTTTCGTCAAGCGTGTGACACAGGCCTCAGAAACATTATCAGCGAGGACATAGCTTAGCCTTTTAGAGAAATGGGAATACTTTAAACAAGAAGTTAAAGAGCTCGCAATTGAAAGATCTTCTCAGATTAATTTTTTTGGCTAAGAAAGAGGAAAAAGAGGTGCACGGATACTGGCTCGAACTACTGCGAAGCGAAAGCGAGCACCCGGGGTCATGCGCCGCAGAATTAAAGCATATTAAAGATAAGCTAAACAGTTTCCAGCAAGAACGTTATCGTGGAGCGGTCATACGTTCGCGATCTGAGAAGTTTTTTGTAGGGGAACAGCCCACAAGGCGCGCTTTGGGCGAGGAAAAAAAGTTTGCGCCTGCGACGGAAAGTTTAGCTGTTGAACACGAAGGAGTTCATCAGCAATGACAAGGCTGTAATTCAGGACACTTTTTTGAGGCATTATCAGAGCCTCTTCGAGGGCGATAAAGAGCCAAAAAGCCAAGCTGCTCTCGATTACTTGCTTCGTAACGCGCCAAAATTATCGCAAGAAGAGAAAGAATGGCTGGACGGACAAATCACAGAAGGCGAGGTAGAGCGCGTTATTGATACTTTGCCTATGCACAAAACGCCAGGACCGGACGGACTCAGCGGAGAGTTTTACAAGAAATATAAAAATTATTTCCGTCCTTTTCTGCTCGAGGTAATTCGCGAAGCTTTCGAGAATAAAACGTTGCCACCTTCTTTTCTTCAAACGCACACAGTACTGATTCATAAGGCAGACGACGTTGAGAAGCGAAAGCACGTTAGCGGATACCGCCCGATCACACTCTGCAACGTGCATTATAAAATATATGCGAGGATTTTAACTGAAAGACTTTAAAGCGTTATTTCTATATTGGTGGGAACACACCAAACATGCGGCATCAAAGGAAGAACCATCCAAACTAACATCCAGGTAACCCGTACTATTCTCGACTTCTGTAAGTCGGAAAGGAATCAAGTTGCAGTAATTCAGATCGATCTAGACAAAGCATTCGACCGCGTACGTCACGATGTTCTTTGAAAAATGTTAGCTCACGCGAATGTGGGAAATATAGTACTAGAGGGGGTAAGAATGGCGTATGCAGGATGTTCGACGAAGCAGGTGGTGAACAGTGTTTTAACACCCAAAATACGGGTGCTGTCTTCAGTGCGGCAGGGCTGCCCCTTGTCCCCACTCGTGTTTGCCTTGTACCTGGAGCCTTTGTGACTAAGTATGTTGCAGAGTGAACTAGTACGTGGGTGCGCCATGGGAAATACAGAAGTAAAAGTCCTCGCGTACGCGGACGACGTAGCGGTTTTTTGTACAGATACAAAGAGCGTCGGGCATGCTTTAAATTTGTGCAGAACATTTTGTGACGCTACTGGTGCGGTGATTAACAGGGAGAAATGTAATGGCTTATGGCACGGCGAGTGGGCCACTACGCCCCGCCAGTTTGAAGGCGTTCAGTGGAGTTGTACACCTGCAGCAGGTACCTCGGTGCTCCCTTTCAGCACCTAAAACAACCTTCAACTTACTGGCATAATGTTACGGCCGAACTGAAAGATCGCACGTCAAAATGGAATTCACGTGATATGTCCATCTTTACGAGGTCCACAGTGTGCAATATGTTCTTGACTGTAAAAGTGTGGTTTTTTGCTTAAAGTTTCGAATTGCTCGCAATTGAATATACAAACAATTCAACACGTTTTTGCATTGTTTGTGTGGAAGAGCGCAGGAGAGGCAATGCGAAGAGACAATCTCTTTCGACGCATATCCAAGGGCGGTCTCGCACTGCTTCATCAGTTTCTCCGTCAGATGGTCTCACGTTTCCTTTTTCTACGAGACCAGACTAATCCACTTATACAGGTGATGCTTCAAACAAGGCTTCGTAAAAGAAGTGGTTGATTCTTTTAAATTTCTGACGGTGAGGTACTCGCTCAAATATTTATTCAATGTTTCGCGCAGAAAATTGTACCGCGACCTTATCGATAATTTGTTTCCGGCACCGCTGTGCAGATCTCTTTATGCTGATGAACCAGGGCAAGACGTCCTACTTCGTGTGAAAAAAGATGTGTATTCCTCCGTCAGCCAAAACCTGTTTCTTCCGAATACCATAGTGACACCCTGCCTGTCAAGCTTTGGATGGGCAAACGAGGCATGATCGTCCCAGCTGGTGTTAATTGCCCACTGTGCAAAGTCCCCGAAACCATCGAACATAGTTTTCTGTATTGCTGGGACGCAGTGTTCTTTTGGGATATCCTGCAACGAACTTTAAAAAAAAAAAAAAAAAGACCTGTGCTTAAAGGGATGGTAAACCAAAATTTGGATTAAAAAAAAAAAAAAAAAAAAAAAAAAACAATGCTGGAGATGTAGACGGATGCTACAATCCCTACAACACTACTAGTAAGATGATATCTTAAATGGACGGCCGTATTTTTGAGAAAAAAAGTCTAGATTGAACCAGGCCGACGAGGCGCGTGACCGTCAAGATACCTAGTTTCCTCCTCTCTTCGCTTCGCTGCCTTAAGGCCGCGAGGCGGAGAAGACGCGAGGCCGTTCCCTCTCCTTCTCGGAGAAACATGAAATCAACATTCCTGCCAAATGCGCCTCTTTTTTTTTTTTTAAATACGGTCATCCGTTTGGAGATTTCGCTGTATGAGTGATGTTTTGGTGTTTGTAGCATCCCGCTGCACGCTTTTGCCGCGTGTTTTGGGGAATTCAGATTTCAGTTCAGCATCCCTTTAACACCTCATTCTATTCGTTTCCTACCAATCGGGGCAAACGAGAACTTTTCGCTGGACATGATTATGCTTCTTGGGTTGTTTAGCTCGCGGAAGTCGCGGATGACGGTGAGACACGCAGAGCAATAGACCCTTTCCGAAATTCAGTCTGGCCACTTTGATCACTATTATCATCGGAAAAATGGCATATGTGCCATACCAATGGCGGCTTTCTATTTACTGATGAAGGAACATGTTGAAGATACTCCTAAGCTGAGGATTCGAGGCCTATACATTCTAGACGTTAGCACGTTGCGAAACCGGAATTAAATGCAAGCGCTGCGTAAGTGTTCATTTCTCTAATTCGAGCCCAGTGAACCTGTTAGTGGCACAAAATCGACTTCGAAACCAATTGGCGTCTGTCTGGGTTGGCGCTTCGTTCTGACTGGTTGCATCGTTGTGGGAATCGAGACTGGATGAGACGATCCAGAAAAACCTGTATAGCGAAAAGTTTATTCTCTTCTGCCGTTGACATGCAAAAGTGACGGTGCCCGATAAAATACGGGTTCGGGTTCATTGCCGCCATTCGTATGGCAAAAGTTAAACCGCCATTTCAGCCACCAGATGGCGCAGAATTTCGGAAAGGGTCTATTCCCCCGGTCAGCGCGTATTTTCTTTATTGATTATGTTGTACAGGTAAAGAGTGCTTACGAACAGAGCGAATACCCGCCTCAGTGGATTCGAGTGTTTGATAGCCTCACACGCATGAAGGAATTTTAATCACCGTTCGCCCATAAGCGCTGGGTTACTTCATTTTAAAAAGTGTAAATAATGTGTTAATACATGTATGTATGTGTCTGTATTCCTGAATAAAGAAATAATAATAAAAAAAAAACTTTGCCACAGTGGAGGGGTACTGCGTCGGACCACTGAACGAAAGGTCGCTGGTTCGACACCAGCCAAGGAACAAGAGCGTTAAGTCTTTTCGGAGGAATATTAAAATTCGCAGATGCCACGTAAATGTTTGGTACCTTTCGTGTCGTAAATTTTCGTACCTTTGGTGTCGCTGACGTGTTTTCGCTCAAGGACCTTGAAGGTTGACTGAACGATGAGACATGTCGTTCAGTCAGTAAATAAGTAAAGCGTTCAGTTAATAAGGCGTTGACGAACGCGCGTGCAAGATGTCATTTGTTTTAAGCTTTCGCTTTAGAGCAGTTACTGCAGACGCGGGCGCAGCGCGCGCACGCCTTCCCCGTATAATATATTCGAAGTAAATAACAAAAAATAAGGTATTTTTTCGGAGAAATATTAAAATTCGCATATGTTTTCGCTCAAGGACTCTGAAGGTCGGCCGAACGATGGCACATATAAGGGTTACGCCTTGATAAATAAAAAAAAGTGCCCCAGCCGGACGTATCTAAAAATAGCTAGACCGTTCGTAGAGGGGCAGCCGGGAGCTGAACACATCCATCCCAACTTTCCACAAGATCCATAAGATATACTATATGCATGTATACTCGCAATAACCTCAAAAACCTAGAAAAAAAAGCATTGCTTGCATTTTCGACAACCGAATCTTGTAAGAACTACTTCGCGAGGACTATGAACGATGCGCGAAACTTCCTTTCTTTCTCGATGCGACGAGAATGAAAGCGAGGAAACGGAGGAATCGTATGTGTCGTAACCGGCAGCCACAAAAGGAAGTCTCGATTGACCTTTAGCGCGCAGAAATTTAAGTGTCGGCAGCGCTTTAGTGAAGCGCAAGGGTCTGGTTTATAAATCGTTTGTTACAGTTACATTGTAGTTATAAGCCACAACGCGAAATCTCTGTTGTTGCGTCGCACACGCAATACTTTCGCGGAGTGTTAAACGATCACATTTGCTCGTTTGCGCTGATGCCTCGCACGCAGCGTTTCATCCGATCTTGTTGCACAATCAGCGCATAAATCCCGCCAGACATTGCAGCCATAGAAATTTCTTGCGGGCGACTGTGAGACGATGACAATTTGTACACAACTAACGCCGTGGAATAATCTTCTTTTTTTTTTTTGCTTTTTTAGTACATGGTGTCTCCGAAAATCAGTGACTGTGTTGTGGTTTTTTAATCGCAGAAATAAACTAGCCGTTGCCGAGCGCCCAGTCTCCTCTCAAAAGTAGCGCTAGGGGTTCGGATTTTCGGATCAATGGGAAAATTGTGGCCGACGAAATCCGAGAGTACATGGAGTCGAATGGCGTCAGCTCCGGAAACATGCCCCAGTTTTCTATTGAACATTTCATGAAATCACTATTAAAGAAGGTGACGGTTAGTTTTAAAATATTTGGCATCTAGTTCGAACCGCCAGTGCTGCATTTAGGCCGAAAATGAGTGTTCGGCGATGGGTAGTTTATTTTTGCGTCAAAAAACAACAACAACACGCTGTACACACAAAAATGGTGGGAGAAGCATGCTGGCTCCGCCATGTTATGTCGGAGGACCATTGAGGTAAAGATGGGATGTTTTGTAGCTGCAGCCTCTGTTTGACAATGACTTGGCAAAGGGCTAAAGCTACTGGCCCAGGAAGTTGATGAGAGTGTCAGAGTGAGGCAGCCCCCTTTCACCCACGCATGACAGCGAGTGCGGAGTTGCGTTGTCCCATGCCTCGCTCCGGCGCGTTCTTTGGCTCATTGGGCCCGTGACGTCTACAGTTTTTCAATACCATTCCAATAATTCCCTCCTGATCGCTGCCATCTTTGTCCACAAGGTTCTTGAATGCGTTCTGATTATGTGTAGTGGCTCTCTTCTGCGGAAAAAAACAACAACAACAAGAACGTCAGATACTTCGTATTGGAGGTCTGCACAGACCGATATATTTAGGAACCCGGGTGCGCCGACGGCCCGCTATCCAATTTCGACAGCCGGCCTGGCCCGGCCCGATGCTAATTTTGATTGCTGAGGCCCACTGTATTTTCGCCCAGTGTGAACAGCTCATAAATTGTGCGGCATGGCAGCTGGCTTGCCACTACTACACATGTTGACTACGGATCCCGATAATCGATGCAGCAAACATCATTTTTTTCTGCTATTAATTGTCGGACAAATCTGCGGGCCTTAGCTCAATAAAAAAAGTCACCCCATCGTCCTCTTTTGCGACCAAACCCGTGTATCGAAAAGGACGAAAAAATAAAAATGGCAAGGAGCAGTAAGCAAAACGATGTGTCAAAGTTGAAGAGGAAGGGAAACATCGCAACGGGTTTGTACAAAACACGGTGAAAGTTCTGCATTGCCCACTCGCTGCGTACAGCCGAAAAAAACCAGACACAACCGTCTTTTACGTTTTGGATGAGGAAAGAATAAAACGATTAAAACAGGGACAACCCGCCCACATCTTTCAACTAGCAACAGACGAGTAAACTTTCAAAAGCGAGCAGCCGACTATACCCAGCAGGAGTAGGGGAAAGAAGGGGGAGAGAAGGAAAGATAAGAAACGCAAAGTGCAAGTCAGGGTGGTAGGGTTATCTCGGATTTTAAAAGTTCAACCTCAGTTTTCGTCAGCACGAGGGAAGGGTTTGACACGTTGTTTTTTTGCTGTGGTCATGGCGAATGATTCTATGATTTCCCTGCCGAATCTGCTGTCATGCCTCCCCCTCCCCCCCCCCCGCCCCCCCCCCCCCCCCTTCCAGGATTTTTGTGCCATCATCATTTGTGTCATTTTTGTGTCATCCTACTGGCTATAGTCGGCTGCTCGCTTTTGAAAGTTTACTCCTCTGTTGCTAGTTGAAAGATGTGGTCGTGTTGTCCCTGTTTTAATCGTTTTATTCTTTCCTCATCCAAGACTTAAACCAACACGCTCTTCTCCCAAGCAGTCCTTTAGGTTTGTTTGCGAGAAATTGTCTAGGAAAAGCATCCCTCAGGGGAACCTCTTCACCTATATTGTGGATGCACGCACTCGTAAGTGCGGATAGTTTACTCCTGCGAGGGTGCGCATTGTCTAGGCTGGTACGTGTGCATGTTGATGGGGAGAGGCAGCTGTACGACGGCGGTGCCGCCGGTTGACGAAAATGAACGCCAAGCCGCTATTGCTCTAGAAGAGCTTTCGCTGCACACACACCAAACCGTACAAAAACATATACAATCACACACAGGCATGATTTCAGTATCTGGGTCTCTTCACTAAGGTACCTCTCCAAACCCCCCCCCCCCCCCCCCCCAAAAAAAAATAATAATATTAATTGCTGTAAAAGGAACAAAAAAGAAAAAAAAGGAACTTTTGGTTTTACCCGTTTTGGCCCGCCTTGTAGATTGAATGTAAGGTCCGTGCACGACCCTGGCTCTTCATGAATATGGCCGTGAAGCCCGAGCCCGGCCCGCGGACTGACCCGTAACCGTGTAGACTTCTACTGCGCACGCGTTGACAGTTCAGTGACTCGACATTTTTTGCCTGATTGACGAGCACCGGAAAGGGCCTTGTAAAATCTCGCTACAGAGGACGAGAGAGAAAGAAAAAGAGAGACAGTAAGAGAGTGTGAGAGAGAGAGAGAAAGATACCTTTAGAAATGACGTTGTAGAGATGAATAAAGCAAATGCTTTACCAGGAGAATAAACATTTACTTCGCTCATTTTCATTAGAAATCGTGTCTACAGCACCAAATCCTTCCCTATATTGGTGGGCACTGCCCGCTTCTGAGAGAACAGATGAGCATCGAGCTGTGCACGCTGTCGCGCTGTGCCGAGGGAGAGGGCTGCCGTTGACGCACTGAGACACCGGATTTGCCCAGGCAGCAGAGACGGTTGTCTCCGCTGTCTCGACGGGTTCCCACGACGGCGGCAGCCATCCCTTCCAATTCAAAAGTGAAAGAAAATCCCGAGGTTGAGCGCGTGTCCAGCTATTCCAACTAGCAAAGCCTGTCGGTGCCAAGGTAATTAGATTTTCGCGGCCCAGGATCTATCCTTTGTGAGAGTAGTCGTCATAGCCGCCGGCAACGTTGAAGGGGCCGTGAAACGTTATTGGGTTTGAATGTTCATGACTTTGCTGAGGCGTACTTCGCCTAATGTGGCCCAAGTGTACTCGCTCAGACCGCCACCGCTTCAGTAGCTTCTTTGTCGCGGTGACATTGTTAGGGTAAAAAGAAAAGAGGGACTATTTATTTCAGTCTTGCTTCGCAAAGCTTGATGACATAATTGTGGGATCGAAACCCTCCGCCTGACGACAGTCGAGCGCGGCTCGTGGATTGGACGCGAGAACTGCGTGAGCACTCGACTTTGGCTCGTAAGAATCAATGCCTCGGCGGACACTCGGGTTGTGGCTAGTGTCCAACCCCTGTGGCGGCGAGAATAGCCGCACTCTAACAATGCCTGGAGCTCAGCACGCGTTTTCTACTTTGCCGACCCCAGCGTGTGGCTATTATTAACGTTGGCGGAATAGGATAGGAACCGGGCCACGTGGCCGCTTGTTCTGGCTCTGTGTTGAAGGAATGAACGATGCTCATATTTCTAAAAATCTTTTTTGGCAACAGCCAATGCATAGAAAGAGAAGCTAAGGCAATTGTTTTTTTGGTTATTAACGTTAGGGAGCGATTCTGAGTAGTAATTAGCGAAAGCAGAAAAATCGTTTCATGGTTCCTCTAAGAAAAAGCAGGGCGTCACAAGTGCCGAACATCATATTGTCGCTTCGCACCCAATTAGATTGCCGCGTTAGCTGATGAAAACACCAAAGAACAAAATCGCGATACCAAAAAGCATGAGCATAACAATAACGTAACATATCGTGATTTTGTCCTTCGGTATTTTAGCAGCTGACATGGCACTCTCCTGCGGAGCAATAATGGCAATACTGGAAACATGACACGCCCTGTAATCCTTAAATTAACGGGACAAAACAAAAACAAGAAAACTGAGTGTGGAGGCCACCTGGCGAGCATTAATAGTTATGTATCACCAGAGACTGTAATGCGGATTATTAGGAAACTTGCAAGTCAAAGGAACAGACATCAACTAAAGAACGTCTCAGCCGAGACGTTTTCTATGTAGTCTTTTCCTTTGACCGGGAAGTTTCTTAATTTTCCTTACCACAGCTTCAAGTGTTACAATATTGTAATTATGTCGTCAATAACTATATATATATATATATTATTATTATTATTATTATTATTATTAATCATGTTGAAGTAACCTGAGACTGGGGTAGAGAAGAAACAGCAAAACATGGAAGGGACAGAAAATAGACTGGGCGACGTCTCAAACTCAGCTAACTCGTTCATTTAGTGCACTTCCTTATATAGTCTCAATCTCAAGGTCATCTCCACCAACACAAAACACAAAAGTGTTTTGTGTTGGTGGAGATGACCTTTTGTGTTGGTGGAGATGGCCTTGAGATTGAGACTATATAAGGAAGTGCACTAAATAAACGAGTTAACTGAGTTTGAGACGTCGTACTGTCTATTTTTTGTCCCTTCTACGTTTTGATGTTTCTTCTCTACCACTGTCTCAGGTTAATTCCACATGGTTAATATTCACCAGCTCGCCTGCATCCTTACGATTTTTTTAATATATTTTATGTTGGCTTCCTTCTCTCTTTTACCAGACACGTTTTCTACCTTGGTGACGCGGCTGCTCGAGGAAGATAACAGGAAATGGATCAAGAGCGGAGCACCCCTTGACGGAAATTGCTGCGCTCTATTCGAACGCGTCAAGCGATCGATTCGGCATTCTGCTCTGTCCTCGGGGATCCGCGGCGGTGCTGCATAAACAAACTGCGGACACAAAACGGTCAACGCTGTCCGGGCAACCTTGGTTCTGGCGCCGAGGGGCGTCTCACACCGTCGCGTGGAATTCCCAATCGAGCATGTGGGGGCCGACGGTGAACGGAGTAGAAGGCGTACTCGGTTCTCCCCTAAAGCGACAGCGCGGTGGAAACCAGAGCTACTTGGATTAGTCACACGTACGATGACGCTCCGACCGATGCCCTCATGCAGGGAGCGAAGTCGGGTGACGAAAGAGAGGCGGTTGATTTGTCCGGCGAGCACGTATAGTTCCCACTGCACTGTCAGCGTGGCTGTTATCAGAGCGTAGAAAAAGACGAGGAGGCGCGGAATGGGGACCGGAGGAATTGAAATGGGATTCCGCGGAGCCCGTGAGAAAGTGCTGTTGGAGCTCCGAGTCCAAGCGGTCGGAAGACACGGGTGGGCGCCTTGAGGTTTATGGTAATGCGCTCATCTGCTTTCGGTGTCCGCGGTCGAGGGTATTTCGGGAAACGAGACTGGGTAGCGAGCGGATCGGGGAAGCGAGAAGCCTCAAACGCGGCGGCAGGTCACCAATAGGCTCGCTGTCATATAACGGATAGGAGAGACACATCTGTGAAAGACGCGTTAAGGGGATTAATGGCCGAGTGGCCTAGCGCACACCAGCTTGGAGCACGTAGAGGGGAAGCTCGCGCTGGAGAACCCAGGGGTACTGGGCTCAATCCCCCAGCCCTACCCGTTTGGATGAGCATCGTGCGCTAGAGATACACGTGCGGTCGTGTATACCTCTAGTGCGTGATGCACGTCAAAGACCCCATACTGGTAGTGGTGCTGCACCGGCTAAATTTCTCATCTACAGCGTAAACGAGTGTCGCCGCGCTTCAAAGGCAGACCGACCCAATTACGCCGTATAAACACGAACGTCAAATTTTGTGCATGTATTTGTTTGGTTGGGAGAAGCATTTTAGGCACTGCAGTAGTACTGAACTCGTCTTTGACGTCACGAACCGTAGTAAAAAAAAAAAAAAAGTACGGCGTCTCGCGGAGTGTTACTAATTTTCCCTTTAACGTGAATAATTAGGACGTGTGTTGGTGCATTTTAGATACATGTTATCTTATCAAGGCGTACACGTTTGAAACACCGAATGCATCGCTTCTTCTTGCGACAACTAAGAACTACTTCGCACGGCGTTAAAACAAAGCAAAAAACTGGTGCTTTTTTTTTTTTTTTTTTTTAGAAGAGGAAGGCGAGGATTGTAATGTTCACGCTTCTTAAATTTTTTATTCGTTTTTCAGGTGTTCTTATTATCAAATACCGCAGCTCGTTGACTAAATAAAGAGCGATAAGGAGACGAAAAAAAATATTTGCGATAACGGAATGAAAGTTTCGGTCGTATAGTGCTTGACCTGGTTTTTCGCGAGTCTGGCGAAAGTTCTGGTATATCTTGTTTCTCGTATTCTAAATGCAATACGCATAAAAAAGAAAACACGTTCTTGCGTACACATGGGGCATGACAACACACTTGAAATGGCCTAGTAAAAGAAAGGCTAATTCGCTCCTTTTGAACCATTTAGTGCAATGAACAAATATAGTGCGTACGCTAATTTTTTATATTAAAATAGTTGGAGTCTAAAAAAAAAGAGAAACGCCATTTTTAGAAGGTCAAGGAATATTTTGTCAAAAATTTCTTAAATATAAAATAATGCGTTTTAATTAAACCTTGATGCTTGCATTCTAGTTATCCTAAAGCTTGTGCATGCCAAAGTTGATTGTGATAGTACAATATATATAGATATATATAAAGAATTCTTGTGCGCACGCTGCGATCGAATATCCCCCAAAATTACAAAAATAGGAGAACGCGTTCGATTGTTGTTGTACAAGTGCCAGAAATCGTCCCCGGCAGGGGAAAAACATATATATTAATTATGTTCTCAGACCTTTTTTCTTTTAGAAATTAAAGCTACAATAGATTGCGACAGAACGGAGATGGCTGGTCATACTTCTCAACATACTAATTGTGATGGTATTCGACTTCACAATTTCACAAACCGCACACACGAACATGTATAATATTTGTGCCTCTTCAGGTCTCCGGGAGGCCCTCAAATGGGTATTTGGCTAATTTCGCGACCATTTATTCGATCCCTTTTTTATACGTAAAATAAGCATATTTATAGGACAATAAAACACACAAAAAACCCCAATCACAATTCCTTTTTTTTTTTTTTTTCTGCGAGATGCCGTTTTTTGATATGTATCTTCACCTAAACTTTCGGTGGCTGTGATCCCCCCCTTCCAGAAATCCCTTGACGTACCGACGACGACGGTGAGCATGGCGTGTCTCCTGGTGGGCAGGTTGTCCAACGTCATCCAGGTCGAGTCCTCGCCGGGTCTTTTGAGCAAGAGCACTTCGTCGACGCTGCGGAAGTCGCCGTTCGGTTCCGTCGCCGTCATGCCCCCCACCAGCAGAAACGAGCCGTCGGAGAGCATCGCCGCCGAGGCTCCGAGTCGGGCAGACGGCAGTTTCGGGCACGGCACTCCCGAACCCTCCATGCTTTTACTGTCCGGGAAAAAAGGGACGCGAATGAACCCTTTTCGAAAGCCCGAGCCATCGTCTGTCCCGTGCATTGCTCGGGCACGTACACTACCCTAGGAACTGACTCGTGCCGGCCGCTACTCGGAAAATGTAATGGGCTACAATTACAAATGACCAAGCCTCAAATGTAATGGATTACCGTTACAAAATACTTTCGCTGCAAAGTAACCGATTACTTTACTCGTTGCGTTACAAATTACATTTATGTTACTTTGCCCGCACGCAAATAAATATATATATTTTTTTTAATTTGCGAAAATGTTTTGTTAGTCTACTTTCCATTTCTCACACGCCCGCATTACGGTACTCCTTGTAAAAATAAAACATCGTATTTAAAAGAATACATGTAGGCGACACTCCGTTTACCTGTATGCTGACAAGGCAGCGAAAGCTGCAGCCACACTCGCCGAACTTCTGCAGAAAAAGCTAGAGGTGCCGGTGCTTACTAGCAGCGTCTACCTAGACAACGACTACTAGGCGTTGTCTTCTTGATTCTTGTTTTTCGGATATTTGTATACGCGTTGCACGTTTTTCTAGAGGTTCTGGTGACCGGTCATACAAAAAATAATATTTTCTTTTTGGTTAATCTTCTCTTCGCGATGTTTTCTGTTCTGTTGAACTTGTTCTCTTTATGCTACTGAACTGTGTGCTCATGTTGCTCCAGTTTCTATATTATGTTCATATTTAGGAAAAGTAACGAGTAATTAAAGTAATCCCTTGTAACGCAATTAGATTACAAATTACTGGCGCAAAATTGTCACGTGACAGTAAACCGATCTCTCAAAGCGTTTGGCGCATGCGCGACGCCGACAAAACTTTAATTCGCAAAAAAAAAAAAAAAAAAGGTGAACGAGGCGGTTCTTGCCTTCTCGTTCTCTACCAGCGCAGAGCTTCGGCGAGGCTGTCGCGCGTGCTCGATGCATTGCGACAGCGGTGACGTGAGCAAACTGACTGGTGAGATGGGACTATTACAAAATTACATGAAAAAAGTAATGGATAACAATTAATCCGTTACTTGCAACACATCACTGCTCAAGTCCGCGTATGAGCATGCATTGGGCACGAAGTCTGCGTGAGTGCTCGGCGTGAACTCGGCTCAGCTCGTATTGGACGCGAGTGCTACGTCAGAGTTCGGCGAGGACTCGGATCCAGTCACGCGCTACGTGCTGCAGAAATGGCGGCCGTCAATGTTGAACTTTTGAAAAAAGATATATATTAAAAAAAAAGAAAAACACTCATGATAATTTTTATTTTCATACATACGTGTTTAGAAACGGAGGGGCGTTACCGTGCGCTCTCAGCTCTTCCTCCTCCACTCTCTCTCTCTGTATCTCTCCGGATAGTGCGGCACGTTTCGGAGCGCCATTGGCGCGTAAAGAAAAATGGTATGAATGAACCAATCAAACAAGGGAAATTAAACTGATATAAAAAATGTTTTTTAGAAATCCTAAATGGGACACGCGTATTAAAAAAGTTACCACGAAAAATAAATATATTTGAAGCAATCTTTACACCGCTAGATGCAATTTAGGTGGTGGTCCCAGCCCACGAATCCCCACCTCGTGCACATGTGCACACACGGTGCTTACATCTCTCATTGGCTGGAGAGCCGATTGACGTGTGAAAGGTTGGTTGTAAATTCGTATCTCCGTGCCGTAAAAGTACTTTGAATCGACAATATTTTTTTTTTTTTTGCGAAACAAATAATTACTATTAGCGGCGAAATGTTTTGGTGGCGCCCTCCTATGGATCCCTCTCGTGATGTCATTATCTTGCGAACAGCAAGTTTCATGGCGTTTGTAAAGAGCATGGTAGAAGCCTGAAATCATTGCGTTCTAAACCCAACACTGCCAACACCGCCAAAATCGAAGTTCTTCCATTACTCTTATTTCCGTCGATGAGACACCCTTTGCTGACGTCATAGTCAGCATTCGGCCAATCGTAAAAAGCCGACCACAGCGACGCTTTCGATCGCGCACGTCGCCAATAGGGGCACTATTGTTTTCAAATGTATTCTGAGATTGCTTCTTCCGCTTTGGTTTTAAACGTTAACAAACATGACTGCCGGCATCTGAGTTGTTTCTTTGAGTTCGTCAGTTTTCGAGAGTGCGAGTCGTTTTTGAGTTCACGGAGCTGTTTAGACGAAAACCTCAACCGAAGTTGTTTGCAGCAAACAACTGCCGCAAATACGGGGGCCTTCGGAAGCGATCTGCTGATGCTTTTTTTTTTTTTTGTAGCGGAACTGGTTTGGGAGCCTAGCGTCCCACATCAGCTATTTTGCTCGATCTGGCTTCATTTTTTTCTTTCTTTGGGAGTGTTGATGCTGAATAAAGGTGCTGGATGCCGTAAAAGCGGCCCCGCTGCTCTCGAAATTGTCCCACCGTCGTGATTGGGACCATGGTTTCTACACCGAGAAGATACCTACACAGGTGAGAATTTCCGAGCCATTTGCCTGGAGGAAATCGGGCGTGCGGCTCGCATCAAGCTTGCCTATATGTTCCCGACATTTGTTTTAATTGTGGGTTATGACGCTCACCCACCTTCCTCGTGGATGAAATGCAAGAAAGAAAAAAAAGAATTAATAATAACAAAAACAGAAGAGCTGGAAAACTGCTCTTTTTTTTCTGTCCTCCCGGTCGCTTTTTACTGCACATCCACAGACGCTGACAGGTGCTTGTATTGTACCGTGGCTCGTGCACGATGGAAGGCGAGAACGCAGCCTTCACGGTCGCGTCTTGCGGGTGTGCGATTGTTGCAAAAGTTAGAACGCAGCAAGCCGGCGTCCAGCGTTTAGGTTCGCACTCGAACGCGTTCAACGAGTGGAGCGGAGACAAGCGCACCTAGCTTTATGTCTACCCACTAATCATTCGAACCAGAGCTCGGCGTTCTGACGTCACCGCGAGCTCTAGTTTTCTCCTCTCCCCCACTTTTTAGGCACATACATCAACACGCTGCTTACAAACACTCCCGTGTTTGTCCATACCGGGTGTGTGATTTGCGTGAGGCGTCTGCGCATGCGCCAACAGCAGCGCCACCTGAGTGGCGCGTGACTATGGTGCCTGCAACGCGTCTCCGACTGGTGTGTTTACCGCGTCTAAAAAAAGTGCTGCTTCGATTTCTGCCCGGTAACGTTATAGACGTGTCATGCTGTCGCCGGTCGCGATCCTGACGGTGTTCCAGCAGCGGCGGTGTATGTGGCAGATGCCTGTTTTGCTGCAGGTCGCTCTCCAATGAGACAGCCCACGGAAGCTTTAGCAGCAAGAAGTTGGGACGCCATGAGAAGAGTGACACTTGCGTTCGCTCGTGCTTTTCGCCAGCATTTCTACGTCTAACCACCAGGATCGCGACATGCAACAGCGTGCCACTCCGGCTCCTGTGACGTCATTTATTGCCACATAGCTAGGGACCACTTTTGATGTACGGGCAGGACAGGATGCTAAACACACCAGTCGGAGACACGTTGCAGGCACCATAGCGTGACGTCGGCGAGTTGAGTTGCGCTTTGAAACGCCCAGTAGGGGAGACCGACTGGCCGGACTTCCCGGCTCTCACGTGAGGTCCGGCAGGTGGAGCATGCAGACGTCGCTGGTGAGGTAGACCTTCTTGGAAGCACGGTCGGCCCTCGTCGCGCCGCCGGCGATGACGACGGAACCCTGCTTGGTGACGGCTGCTGCGGCCGCCATGCGCGGGCAGCACAGGTGGCCCTGGATCACGTGCCACCAGTCCTGCTCCGGGTCGTAGCATTCCACGGAGCCCAGGAGCCTGGGAGATTTCAATGGGCGCGTGCCTCTTATGGGTCTTATGGACCGTTCCAGTAATGGCCTCCTGTGCGCCGCCATCTTTGTGTACTGGGCTGTGGATTGCGTTTTGCGCATGCGCGGGAGCTCTGCGCTTGGAAGAAGCGGACGCCGCAAATGCGTCCACAGCCCCATGACTCGGCGTTTGTCTGGCGTGTGATGAGCGCCGCAAAGACGTATAGGCCTTTGCTACCTCTTTGTTTAGTCCCCTATCTAGAGAGCAAGTCGTCCGTTTCTTGCCCGGGGGTTGCCGTGTCGTCAGAACGAGGCCTACTTCTAATTGTCTTTGATTGGAAGGATAGTGGGGAGACCTCAATTCTAAATGCCTTGATGTCTACCCACTATATTTTTCAATCAGCCAATAAGAGCTCGGGGTTCTGACATCATCGCAACCGCTGTGCATGAAGCAGACGAACTTGCGCTCCACATCGGCGACGTGCGCGAAAAAAAAGGTCTCTGTGGTCGGCATTCGCGTTTGATGTTCACTATGACATCTTTATTTGCATTAATTTTGTTTTTATTGACGGAAATAAGAACAATATCAGAGAGTCAATTTTGACGGTGTCGGTTCAAGAATGCGACGACTCCAAGCTTCGTTTGTGCTTTTTAAACACGCCACCTAACTTGTAGTTCGCCATTGGTGGTAAATAGCCAGGAATACAACTCTTGACGTCAGGGAAATGCAAACCGTAGCCGTGACGTAACGGACGGAAGTCATAAGAAGGCGCCGCTCGCGTCTCCAATTGGTGTGTTTACCGCGTTTAAAGAGCGGTCCCTCGAGGCAGAACTGAGGACGCGTTCAAGGCAAAACTGAGAAAAAAGAGACGTCTCCCCTTCACTCGTAGAACCCGTTCAAGCGCACCTCGGCTTTTGTTCGGCTTTGTTTGTGGCTGCACGCTTGAGGTTCCCGACACTCTGAAGCGTTATCGATGGTACAAAGCGTTCGCTAGAGACGGGACTGCTGAAATTCCCCTTTGCCGCGTTCTTGATGTCGGTGAATATCAGCACCGTTGTGTTTTGTTGGCGCCCTCTTAATCTCCACCCGTGCCGTCACGACCAGGATTCGACTCTTCGTGACCTCACCTGTTGTGAACTTGGCTACTTATCGTCAGTTACATTAGCAAGCTTGATGGCGTGTGTGAAAGCAAGGCGGAAGCAAGGGGCCGTCGCGTTTTTATGCCATCACAGCCGAAATGGTCAGTTTGACCTGCTCATAGACCGGTTGTTTGGACATTTACGGAAAGCCGACTATAGACCCTTTTTATGGCAAGCGCCACCAGGCGGTCCTTGACGTCCCATAGAACTTCCGGTTCATAAAAAGAAATGTCGATGAAACGTTTAACCACCAGTGCTCCAGGTGAACGCCAAAAGAAAGAAGAAGCGCGAGGTCTGTTAAACCTTTTCGAATATTCTTGTAAACCAACCTGTCTCCTCTAAGACTTTAAATTGTACAGCCGAGGGCCCTCGTTATATCCCCAACTTTGATGTACGTGTAGGATTTATGCTTTCTAGCTCTGGTGACATAAGCAAGCTCCACAGACTTGCAAAGACGGAGCGACAGGAAGTCGCTTGGAACGCTAGCGACGGTTCATGTTGGTAAACAGTAAAAGACTATTCACCAATGTTGGTTGGCAAACAAGCTCGCTACCGCCCGCTACCGGCGGACCCCTGCTCACTTCCGGTTTTCTTCTTTTCTTTTTATCTTGCATAATTTTGTTACTTGTACTACTTTCTCCAATGCGCGCAGTTTCTTAAAAACGTATTACGGGTACTTCTCCGAAGAAAAATTATACCCGATCGCTGTACCGGAAGCTTACTGGGGCACCAAACACTGTGGCGCTTTCGGGGTATCGACTCCTGCTGAATGCGGTGAACAGCGATGCTTTTGGTCGGGCATATCACTATCGAATTTTGTCTGTTTCATACTTTAGCGCCATGTTCCAGGGTAGAAAATCCAGCCGTCAGATGACAAAAAAAAAAAAAAAATGTATACAAGCTTGAAAACCTGGTAAGCACAAAATGTCGGATAGACCTTCCAGGCAGGAAGAGAAGCGCGTGTGAACGGCACCACCTATCGAAGATTCGCTCTCATTTCTGACACACGCCGTGAAACTAAATCAAAAAGGTGACTCATTTCATTGCTTTACGAACAAAAAATGTTTCAACAACAAAGCGCTCGACCCCGCGCGACCAAGCTTTCGCGTCAAAGAGTTCGCTTTTTCGCGTTCCGAGCACCGACATTAAATAGCTCAATCAACAATAAAAAATAAATAAAAAAAGAAAGGTAGCTCAGTTAGCAATCATTTGTCTCGCAATCGCATGGAGGTGAGTTCAAGCATCAAATCCCCTGCCGGGGACTGAAGTCTTTCAATATAATTCCCTATGGGCGTATACACTTTTCGGTATCGTTTTTTTTTCCAGCCGGCTGTTACACGCGGCCGTTACAGTAAAACATTACAGAACTCCACAGAAATCGTCTAAAAAAAACACATTCGTTTTTTAGACATTTTTGTGTAAGGCTCGCCAGAATATTAGGCGCTGGAAAAAATCAACCGTCTGCTCATGCCCTTATATTGAATTATTTTTCCTCACGTTCCGCCCATCGAAAAGAGCGAAGAGACCAAGTATACGCGCCTGATCTCGCCACACCACCGTCTTATACCGCAGAATAATGTATTTCTGCTATAATGACCGAATGTAAATAGACGCACACTCGAACGCGGCGTCTGAAGTCAGCTACAGCCGCGGCATCTTCCACATGCCATCTGTTACTAAAGCCGGGGTCACACTGCTCATACCATCATACAAAAAGCAGTCTGCAACCACGAGTCACCGCAATACCCGTGGTTCGAATGCCGCGTGCCAAGTTTTCTCCTGGAACTCATTGCCATGCGGTATTCGAAGCATGAATCTCGCGATGACTCGCGTTCGAATCTGCATGCAGACTCTACCGGGTGATTCAAGGAGACGGCAGGCTCTTTAAATCGACCGGAAAATTCGGTTTCTTAACCTATCGCGCTACGTCTTTGTGCAGCGTTGCCCACAGATGGTGCATTTTTTTGTAAAATTTGCAAAGAGCGAACTTACCTGAGGAAAAAGTAAAGAAAGGAAAAGGCTTAGCTCCTATGGAAACGCAGCGACGCCACCGGTCTTCAAACAACACGGCGCCGTTTCGCACGGGAGACAAGAGATGGCGCAAGCGGTCGCGACGCCAGCTGCCGCCAACGAACGAGCAGACGACGCCGAGAGCCGGCGTATTTAGCAGACAAGGAACTGCAGTTCCTTGTTGTTACCGCGCCTGTTTTTGTTTGTGCGACTGTCGCCGCTCGCGGAACGCGCTCCGCTTTTGAGTCGAAAAGGTTGCCTGCTAAAGACGCTGGCTCTCGGCGCCGCATGCTCGTTCGTTGGCGGCGTTCGTTGCGCCATCTCTTGTGTCCCGCGCGAAACGGCGCCGTGTTGTTTGAACACCGGTGGCGTCGCTGCGTTTCCATAGGAGCTAAGCCTTTTTCTTTCTTTACTTTATCCTCGGGTAGGGTGGCTAGAGAGTTGGGTGTGTCGAGCGCGCCGGCTCTCCCATGCATCGCCGCGGCCGGTTTGAAAAATCACCGTCAGGGGCGCTCAAATCAGCCTGTATGCTAGGCGCGCGCAGCTGGCGCACTGATTTCCGTGCGGCAAGGCGGGTAGCGACGAGTTCACGCCCGCTTTCATCTGTTCTTCAGCGCTCGTGTGAATTTATTTCAACCGTTCCTGCATGCCCGTCAGTCAGGTGACACGCGGAGACCATGGACATTGCCCCGTCAACCTCCGGCGTAAAGAAAAAGCAGAGAGCGAAGCACTGCTTCGTTCCAGGATGCACGACAGGCTACAGGTCTGCAAAAGAAAAACGCACGTTGTTTAGCGTCTCGAAGGGCCCAGTCCTCTTCTCTCAGTGGGACAGGAATATTTCGAGGGGAGACACGCATCTTCAGGAAAAGTCTGTGGTGTGCGCACTTCACTTCGACGAGCGGTACATCGAGCGATACTTCTCTAAAGTATCGCTCGATCCATTCGAGATATCGCTGTATGAGTGATGTTTTGGGGCTCGTAGCGTCCTGCTGAACACGTCTGCGGCAAGCGTTGGGAAGTACTTTAAGTATATTGTACTTAAACTACAATGCACTTAAGTACATTGCACTTAAATTACTACTTAAATTAGATTTAGGAAACTTGTACTTTACTTGAAGCACATTCTTTGAGTATGTACTGTACTTTTTGTTCTGCTACATTCCGAGGAAAGTACAATTCCCGACTTCAAAGAACATTCCCCGAATTTGGTTTTGTTAAATTTGTATCACGAAATGACGCTTTGTCAACTCCGAAGAAATACTGGGAGGGATATTCTACTCTCACCAGAAACGTGCAGCAGACGACGCATCGCTCCATTTGTTCTGGGGGCGGCGTTCCCGTAGCTTTTTAAACCCTCGCTACTTCTCTGTCGGTCAGCGCAAGCAACGAGGTTTAAGATATCAGAAGAGCAAAATTAATCATAATGTATCACCTGAGACTGTGGTGCGAAAAAATTAAATTTTAAAGTCGAAGTAAAAGACAACAGAGGAGGACGTCACAATGTTTTAAGACATTCTCTTTTGTCTTTTCCTTCTACTTGAAAGTTCCTTAATTTTTTTCGCACCCAAATCTCAGGTGTCACGTTATGATTAATTATCACCAGCTCGCTTGCACACGAGAGGACATTTTTCTATGAGAGCTAGGGGGCTGACGTCATGCTCCGTCCTATTACATTTAACCCCCTTGGGTGCTACAATCCAGTGAAAAGGGTGCCGGCTCCGTTCCTAACAAAAAAAAAAAAAAAAAAAAAAAAGCTACTTTGTGGTTATTTGACTTCATCAAATATTCGCCGCTGTTTTTGGGGCATTGCACCCTTGAATACCCCTGGGCAATGCATACCAATTAAAAAAAATCACTGTATAGGGGAATGAAAGGGCATCATGAAAGGTTGTGTTAAAATACTTGTACTTTACATTGAAAGTACATTGTACACATCGCGACACTGTTAGCGCGAACACGACATCGGCGCAATTTTGCATTTTACTTCTAAATAGTATTAGCGAGCACGAAATTTTATCGTTTACATTATAGAACTAAATAAGCTCTTTTCGTATCAATAATAACTTGGATGACATCCCTTGGTTTCAAAGAGAAAAACTGGAAAAACCGGCGATCGCTTGTTCGCGCTAACAGTGTCGCGCTCTGTACTTCTAATTCTTTACTTCAAGTATGTTGTTCCCAGTGTATTTCATACAAATTTACTTAAAGTACATCGCGTCTCATTTACTCTTTACTTTAATTACCTGATGTATCTTTTAGATGTATTTTACCCAACGCTGACCTTTGGCGTCGTCAAGAGGAAGGAGCGGGCGTCAGTGACAGACACGAGCCTAGGAATGTATGCATGCATGTACAACAATAATCCTGTGTGAAAGAGGTTGTGTAAAAGACGTAAATAAAATTCGGAATGTTTTTCGTCTTCAGCGGTGGTTTGCATTCGCAATCCCCGTTTTTAGCGTCTGCATGAGAGAATTCACCAAAAAGCACCGGTATTGGTGAAATAAATAGACGCCGATAAACATCCGCCCATTTTTGTTATAAATAAACACCCTATGATGTATATTGTGTTACTTCGCTCACTCTCTTTTAAAATCGATTTTGTATTTCATGGCTAGTTTTCCACGTCGCATAAACATTTAAATTGCCAAAAATGCATTGTTTGCTTTGTGTCATGACAACTTTTTGCGTTGTTTCTCGCCAGCCATGTCTGCTCTTGAATCACAGAAGAATTGCTCCAGAAGTATCCAGCGTCCTCACACATATTTTAATGTTAAAGTGCCTGAGCCGTTCAGCGTTGATTCATTTGATAGACGTAACATAGCGGCTTGCAACGTGAAATTTCGTCACGGCTGCTGATACCTCGGCGGACGTTTCACGTATTTTGAAAACATAGTTAGTACGCGAGAGAAAATAATAATAAAAAAAAATTGCCCCATTTTTTATATTACCCCGAGAGCGTTGCGGTGAGAAGAGAACGACTTCAAGTGCGGATTTACCTTCGTCGAAGCTCCAAAATCGGGTCGGCTATCGAATCCAGGTTTATCAGACTTTCATTATGCCACACCAATTAATTTTGTAAAAAAACACAGCCGACAAGTGGCCGGGAAAAGGTCCGCACGCAGCGCATTTCGGCCCCAGCGCAGCCAAAGTGCCGCTGACGCCGCGGTCGGATAGCATACAGGGCTTCCGAGGCGCCTCCTGGCGACAGATTTCCTTTTGGTGCCGCGCGTCGGCCGCCGCTCGACACACCCAACTCTCTAGCCACCATACCACGAGTAAGATCGCTCTTTGCAAATTTTACAAAAAAAAGAAAAAAAAAAGCACCATCTGTGGTCAACGCTGCACAAAGTCGTAGCGCGATAGGTTAGGAAACCGAATTTTCCGGTCGATTTAAAGAGCCTGCCGTCTCCTTGAATCACCCGGTATTTTGTATGATGTATAAGCAGTGTGACCCCGGTTTAACTGTAGAGGAAATCTAGCCTGCGGCTGTTTCGGACCATAGCAGGCGTACATCCCCGAGCGGCAATAGCAGACGGGCTGTTTGAGACCCCAGCAGACGGACTTTACTGGACACAGCGGACGGACTCTACCATGTTGACCTCACCAGACACGCTTTACCATGCGAAGGGAGACGGCGAAGTGGAGAGATGAGGTGAGTACTTCAAAGGAGTTCGAAATAACAACTTCTCGCGGATGGCTCATTTTCTCTAGCTCCTAATATTTTGACGACGCCCACACGAAAAGTATATGTTTAGCTCGTGAGTATGACGAAGTTTCTTCTACTGCAACATGAGGCTTAAATATGATCTGCCTAATTTTATGTATACCGACAAAACCAAAATGAGTTTTTTTTTTTTGACCAGGGCCGTCTACCAGCCGTCTGTTAACAAGAGCGCTATTTTGTGAGAATTTTGTTAAAGATAGGCGCAAGAAAAAACAAAGTTGCGAACAAAGTGTATATGACGTGACATTCATACGTAGCTACCTCAGAGAAGGCCTCAACGCTATATATAGCCATGCTTGCTGCCCCCAGAACTTACGCGTCATCGTTGCCTTGTCCTCCAATGGCGTAGATGATTCCTTCGTGAGCGACCAGCATGTGGAAGACGCGTCCCAGTTTCAGGTTGGCTATCCTACGCCACTGCAGAGTCGAGAGGTTGTACGCGAAGCAACACTTGGAGGGCCGCTTGAGCTTCAGGTAGGCCTGCCGGAGGTCTAGGCCACCTGGACAACACAAATCAAAGAGAATTGGGAACAGACGAGTCAGAAAAAGGAATAACGGGCAGGTGGAGGCAAATACTCAGACGTTATGACACACTGTCTAATGTCCGACGGGTTGTAACCCTCACATGTAGATATGGGCGTAAACAAAATAGTATAAATAAACCAAATAACGGAGTCCATTGCGCATTTTCACAAAGATGTCTTTTGGTGGCGCATTTATCATAATAATTTTTTTTTTATCAAAGTAGGTTTTATGAAAAAATGAAGTCTCAAAAACGTTATTTTCTCTATCTACAGGAAGGAAAGCGGTAAAAATCATCTGGAATTGACGCTGTAGTTTACAGATGGTACAGCATAAACCAAAAATGGAGCAGTTTCCTTGAGATGAATAGCCAAAAAAAGATTCAACGAATCCGAGCGTGTGTGGCACCACATGTGAGTAGAAGTTTTAACCTGACGGTTTTTGCCGTTTTCCTTTTTGTACATATATAAAAATAAATGTTTTTCTAGGTTTAATATATTTTACTTAAACTAAAACTCATGAAATTTATTTATGATAAACACATCACCTAAAGACACCTTTGTGAGAAGTTTCGGCGGTCTCAGATTATTGGTGTATATACACTATTTTTTTTTTACGCCCGTATAGCACTATAAGACATCCTGTAGAGCTATATTTGATTGAAGAAGAGAGAGGAGTCTGGAACGTCACCGCCTCGCCACTGAGCCGGTGTGGCGATGGTTCCCCCGCATATTCGAGAAACGCCGTCAGACGGTGCAGCATGTAAGAGACCGATAGGAACCGATCGAGGAGCCGTCCTTATTCGCGCATATGTTTTATAAAGTCGTTGCGGGGGACCGCGCTTGAGTGACGCGCCAAATCGACAGTGCTCCTGACGGAAAATGAGCGAAGCCTGAGCGAATTATTATTTTTTTTTTTTTGCCGCCTTGGCACAAAAGCTTCAAAAAGGCTGCTTCAATGTGACGACACCTCAGCCGGGAACGAAACAGAACAGCAGAAAAAAAAAAAAAAACTAGCACGCGAAAAAACAACACGCGTCAAAACAGCACTGCTTCAGAACAGCACTGGTTCAGAACAGCACAGCGACAGAACAGCACAGCGCCAGAACAGCACGCGTCAAAACAGCACGCGAAAAAACAGCACGGTGTCAAAACAGCGGAGCGACAGAAGTGCTACGTGTCCAAAACAGCACACGACAAAACAGTACGCACGTAAATGAGTGCTGTTTTTTCGCTATTGGACACATTATTAGCAGCACACGCCTTAATAAAGTACGTGAACGACTCTTTTTTCGCGGGCTCAGTATTCCGCAATTTGGGCAAAAGCTGACATTTTGGAATAATTCGCGGGTTCTAATCTTCGCGGCGCGGTGGGACCTCAATATAGATTCCAATGTGTTTAAATTTTACCGGAATTGTTCGCAGGACCTATGTTTCGCGAATGTATTCGATTCGCGAAATTCGCGAAAATTAGGGCCTCGCGAAAATTAAGTCGTTTACAGTACTGGCTGCTGACCTGTTCAGCAGAACCTGTATTTTCGTTACATTATATTATCTTCCATTATATGATTACATTACTACCTGCTCCGTTCTGTTTTACAATATTCTTATAGCTTTTCTTGCACGTTCAGTAATATAAAGTGGCTTAAAGTAGAACTTCGCCAGCAACATTATTTCGTAGGATAACGCGAGAAAACGTATTTTAAACTGAATAAAACGGGAACCAAAAACCACCCCGTAGATATCTGTGAAGCTTCGGTGGAAACAAGTTAGCGAGAGCAGCGCCACAACGGGAAGTGCGCTCACTCATAGAGATTACTTAGGCCTGGACGTACACAGTACCGAGGCGCTTTAATGAAGAACTCTGCCATTCGCTTAAGTATCGGGTGGTGTTTCCGGCAACGCTTGTTTAAGGTGGTTTCGGGATTGTGTACGTGCGATCTAATATCGACACTACGAAATGTCGATTTAAACGGGCCCGAATGCCCACTTGTTCTGATGACAGGAGAGCCGCTTTGGTCGACTGCAACGAACTCGATCGCGACGAAGTCAACACAACTACCATCGTTGAGGAGACGACCATACGGCTCTGCAAAGTGGCGCGCATGTAAACAAATCGCTGCGGCGTTTTTCGTGGCCTAGAGGAGGCGGGAGGGAGCTGATGTCGCAGAAAGATACGTTTGAACTAAAATAGTGTCAGTCAGATCAACGTAAATACCTGTTCGCACTGGGAGCAAAACCGCACTGGCGCCGCGTTCTTACTATCCGATTCGGGAACCATCTTTTACGACCAATTTAATGAACCGCTGGGCCTCTAGACAATCGCAACTCGGTGCTGACGTGACGGTCGGCAGAGAAAGATTGGACCGACATTGAGTAGCTCCCAACAACTGCTCTAGCTCGACATGCGGTGGCTACCGTCATGTCGGAATAAAATAGACATACTAGAAAAAGTGTACCCACTCAAGTTGCGGAGGCAATCCATATGGCGTTTATTTGAGCCCTTTAACACAAAAAAAGAAGATAGGATCAAGGAAAGTGTTCCTTTTCGATGAGAGTGTTTGCCACCGCTTCATCTGAAAACAAGTTAGGGACGACGAGGAAAGGCTCCCCTCGTCTTTACCCCAAAAATAGAGATCAGATGAGAGTGTTTGCCACCGCTTCATATGAAAACAAGTTAGGGACGACGAGGAAAGGCTCCCCTCGTCTTTACCCCAAAATCGAGATCAGGGTTCAAACTATTCATACGAGCAGGGTCCACAAATATCGCGTGGGCATATTCCATTCAGCAAGCCAGTCGGTCGTGTGCAGATGGTCTCATCCTGGGCCGTCGGAGCAACGTTGCGTCGGAGTGCCTTGCTAAGCTTAGCGCTCCGAGAGAGGGAAAGAGAAAGAGAGAGAGCAATTTTAATTAAAACGACTTTTTGCTTAGCGTAGTCCTTGGCGGCCGCTTGGTCGGTGGGATCGTTGTCGTTGCAGCTTTTTCGGGTATTCGTGGTTCCAGCATTTGTCTCCGCCGCCGCGTTCAGTTTCAAGTACTTTTTTTTTTTCTTTTCTCTCGCTGCTTGAAGTCGGGACGCTTGCAGAGAGCACATTGAAATGCACGTTCTTCGTCGCGATGACGTAAGCGAGCCATGTTGCTGGCGATGTGAATATGATGATAAAAAGTGCGTAAACCTCTGGAACTCTACGTCGTAGACGAGGTCGCAGGATTTTATGGTATCTTACGAAAAAACTTGCGATACTTTTGTGAGTACGAATTTCTTCTTAGGTTTCGTCGTAAGATCGTTCCGTGAATAAGCTCTGGTACCTCTTGCGGACGACGAAGACAAGGCTCATACAAATACAACTCTATCTCGAATCGCTTCTCGGCCATCATGGCCACTGGTGATGTAGCGGCGTCTTCGTCGTCCTCACACTCACCGCTTTCGTCGCGTTGGTCGGCCATCACACACTCGAGGCAGCACCGCCAGCTCCGGCGCTCCGCCGGCTCCGGGATATGCTACAGCCCTCGGGTACTTCCACTAAGTGAGATTGTAACTCGTTGACGCATCCAAGTGGCAAAGCTTGTAAGTACGGTACGCTTGGCCCGTCAGGGCATGGCGTTTTCAAGGCCGCACCGTATCTCCCAAGATGCATCGGCCTCTTCGATTGCTGATTTTGAAGCACTCGCTGAAATTCCGTCGTTTAGAACGAACAATATAGTCACCCGCTTAAAACACAACCGTGCCATTGTCAATTACAGGTTTAGCTGATACCATTCGAAGTATTACTTGACGCTCTCGGCATATTTCAAGTTTCCATTTAGTATCCCTCTAAACTTCGAAAGAGGGACTCCGGTACATTTTCTCGATTTTAGGGTTGCGACGGTTTTTAGTGAAGGAAGTGTCCCTGAATTACTAGGTGTCGTGTTTTCCTTTTTTTTTTTTATCGATGCCTCGTACGTGTAGTTTTGTAGATGGCCTACATCTAAATTTTGTCTCGGGGGTTTACGGTGAAACCGAAACTATACCGGCTCGAGCATGATGACAACCCTTGTGATGAACTGCATGGCCATCGCGTGGAGCAAAATTCATACTGCAATACCGGAAAATGTACGACTGGCCTAGTCGGTTCAGCAGTTCCGATCAATCAGATAAGATGCCACGGCTGTTTTACTTCTTTGCTTTGCAGATATCAAATATAGCAAATATAGATGTAGCAAGTATTAATGTGCGTTCATAAGGTTGCCGGCCGAAAAGCGACTTCTCTACGATGAACGCAGGCTCAGCACGAGCCCCCAATTGTCTTTTGAAAATAACTATAATATTGGTGGTGTGCGGTGCACGTTGCTAAAGCTTTGTGGGAGCGAATCGTGCGCTCGTGCTGAACAGGAACGAACTAAACTACGGCCGCCAGTGAATCCTACCTTCGGCATGACGACGTGCTTGAACGAGTAGGGAGTCAGTAATCTTCGTGCGCGATCCCCGACGACCACTAAAAAGCTACGGCCGCTAAAATATCACATAAAAATCAGCAATCGTCCGTTGGGACGGCTGAAAACGCAGCAGAAATACTGGACAAAAGAAGTGGCAGTACGGCCAAGAAACCTCTTTGAAATCAGGGCACAAGGTTGCTTGACAAAGAGCCAACCCGCTGAATGTCCACTGAGAAGCCGGTGATAGCATTTTAGAGCCCAGCTCTTAGGCGCCCGTTTCCGGTTTGAGGGGCTCGCCGTCGGCGTAACCGCGCGTTGCATTATGACGTCATGAGGGTCACGTGAGACGTCACCCTCGTGACGTCACACGACGTTTTAATTCAGCTGGAATATTTCCCCACTAAATTTAGCGGGCAATTTTTCCGCTAAATTTAGCGGGGAAATTTTCCTGCCAAATTTAGCGGGAAAATTTCCGCTCTAAATTAAGGAGCAAAAAATGTTTAACTGAAAAAGTTCTCCAATAAATTTAGCGAAAAAATTATCCCGCTAAATGGGAGGGGAGGAGGGGCATACCCTCCCCTCCGTACGAGGCATTACAGAGAATCGTAAGCCTCTTTCATTTGTTTAAATATCGGTTTTAAAGAAGATCCCGGTTTCCAAGGGGAGGAAGTGGCCGAGTGGCCGAGTGGGCTAACACGTCTCAGCTCGGAGCGTGGAGCGAAAGCTTGCACTGGGAAGCTCCTGGGTTCGATCCCCATCGCCCCCGCCCGTTTCGATCTGGATGAGTTTCGTACCGGCACGCGTTCGTGTGATCACTAATGCGTGATGCACGTTAAAAACCCCAGGTTAGCGGTGAGAAATTTAGCTAGTGCAGTACTGCACTGGATAAATTTCTCATCTACAGCTAAGAGACCGATTACCCGTTGAGGCGCATTTCCATCAAGGCTGTATAAACATAAAGAGCAAACCTATTCAGATACCGGTTTCCCACGAGTGTAATATTTAGGCAGTGCTCGTATTTAGTTATTCATAAATCAATATCACTAATTTACTTCAAGTTACGCTTTGAAATTACTGTTGGCAATTAGCCATATTTGTGTTGTGTGTATGTTTAGACAGCCGGAAGGTAGACCTCTGGTGTCTTGGCTGTGGATGAGAGATTTAGTCAGTGCAGTACAACAGATAGCCTGGGGACTTTAACGTGCACCACGCGGTGGTGGTAATCGACCGCACGCCGGTACGATGCCCATCCGTTCAGGGTGGGGTATGGACCTGAGATCTCTGAGATTTGCAGCGCGAGCTTTCGCTCCACGCGCTGCGAGCTTCGGTCTGTTAACAGAAAACGCTAAACTTGTCCGCAACAGAGCAAAACGATATCGCCTGAGATTTCTTAAACCGTATTCAACACAGCTATGGCACAGGCGAGCTAGTGTAGCTTTACCGTTTTGTTGAAACCTCTGAGGCTGACTAAAAATACGTGAAGCGATCAAAAGTAAAAGAATCCCAGGGAAACAATGAGAGACGACAAAGTTTCACTTTTGAGACGCTGTCTTTGTGTACAGTCAGTGAGAACACGAACCCTAGCCAAACGGTGATGCTGTCTTCGTGTACAATCTGCGCACCGCGTTGGCCTTCTGTTTATAACGTAGAAATCCCAGGACTACGGCCTTTTTCTCTGTTGTGTGTGAACAAACTTTCAAGACAGTTCAGCCGGCCCACAAAAATCGGTTTTTCAACGTGTCGCGCTGAGATTTAATACAGAGGTGCAAGCTTGTGGTAGAAGGTTAAAGAAAACAAAAACAAACGAACAAACAAAACAACTTGCCACGTTCGAAAAAAACAAAAACAACTTGTTTTCGGAAATTTGCGCCGTCACTTCGCACACGACGCACGCCTAGTGAAAAGTGCTGCCGACAGATGACCTATGCCGCGTCAAGGGAGCGCCGGCCGATTGGAGTTACGATAGCAGACGATACCGCAAAAAGAACCCGATTCGGCCAACGCTCCCTCGAAGCGGCGTGCGCCATCTGTCGGCCGCCCCTCTCACTACGTGTGCATCCTTCTGTTTTTTTTTTTCCTTTTGAACTTCTGAACGAGGAAATTTTATTCCTTGATTTTTTTCACCGTAAACTTCCACCACCTGCTTGCACCTCTGCAGAAAATTGCTGCGTGATTTATTGAGAAATCGATTTTTGAGGCTCGTCTGCAGTGCCTTGAAAGCGCAATTGTACATGCTGTATAAACAGTTGGGCTAGGACTAAGTCACTAGGAGCTCTTTGTTAATTGAGAGCAGCCTTCAGATAGGCGCGAGAGGATACAATACCTATGTTGAAAGTCACGTGGTGATTGTAAGAATCTTGAAAACACAGCACAGTGGTGGAAACTAGCGATATCGCGGAACGTGCGAGACTTGGGGAGTCGCGAGAATATTATATTATATTCGCTCCGCAGTCAATGAGATTGCGGCGTCAGCCAATCAGAACACCGAAAGGCGATTCAGGAAGCAAGGAGCGTGAAAATCATAGGATATGACCGGCGTTTCCTATGTTCTCCACTACTAGAGCAGCACCTCTATATTCCGTTTCAGCATACGTTGGAACGTAGCGAAGTTTGGCTACGTTGGAACGTAGCCGAACAAACAGGGTCTGAAGCACTACGTCACTGCGTTCGTCATGTTTTCTGTGTGTGCGTTGTTGCCTCTTAATCCAACAAAGGGGCACCGTGACGTCAGGCATTGTGCATGAATTCCATAGCTTCGAATGGAAAACAGGCTCGCGTAAGGTGCTGAAACGCGTTAATTTAACCGACTCGTTACGATTTCAAAATTAGACAATATTTTTAATCAAGAGCGAAAACCCGTCAATTTCTCATCATCCGCTCGACTTTTTTTAGTGTAATTACCGGGCAAGCTGAGACAGAATATGAAGGTTAAGTGCGGAATTTCGAAAGTCATTGATTTGCTCCCAAAATCGATTCAATACATAACTAGACACATCTTAGCATAGTAACCCAAATTATAAGTTACGATAAATTTTTTTTGCAAAGTTATTGACTCTTTGATTTTAATCCAACAAGTTGATTTAGTCACAGAAAACGCGACGACAGATGTTGTAATGGGGAAGCAGTACAGCTTGTTTCCGAATGGCTACAACATGTGAACTGAATACTGGTTAAACTCACGCAAGCAAAACAGGAAAAAAAATGCAGGAGAACGCTTAAGCTTTGCCTTTGAAAGTGGAACGCGAAAACCAAACATAGAAACAGACACACCTGCACAAGCCCTGCCGGGGTGTGTGGGTGGCGTAGTGGTAGCGTGTCTGGCTCGAGATCAAAAGGTCGTGAATTCGGATACCGCCTTCGCCCACAAATTCTTCACATTCTTACGTTCAAGCAAACGATTTACTTGACAAAGTGAAGTCGTTCGAGGCATGCGGAAGGCTTTTCACTCACATCCCATGTCATGTTTAATCGCTTTAATTCCACGCGTGACGTCACGTGACCGTGGTCGGTTGTTTGAAATTACCGCGCGAGGTAGATAGGTAGATGGGGTTTATTTGCGTGCCTGCAAACAGCCAAGTGGCCTGAGCAGCAGAGCACTGTCCTGCACACAGGTACATAAAAGTATAAGATAAAAACACAATCAGGCGAAAATGTCTGTTTCACCAAAAAAGGCATCGTGAGTCTCTTGCAGACGTGTCATTGGGCAAGTGGCCCGCACATCAGGATAAAACGTGTCTCTGCATTTTGATGTCCTCCCTGACGGTACCCGGAACCTCAGCGACATCAGTAGCTGGGCACAATCAAGAGAACCATGCACAATTTGACGCAGGAAATGCATGTCTCTTGCAATTCGTCTATCGTGCAGAGGCACTAGACCGAGGTCAGTGAGCAGGGAATGGTAATTGTAGAAACGGCGGTAGCCGATATATCGGTCGTATAAGATTCTTATAAACTTACGCTGAACGTTTTCAATTAGATTACTATGTAACATCGTTACAGGGTTCCGAACCACATACGCAAACTCGAGGCGTGATCTAACCAATGCACAATACAGACATAAAAGACACTCAAAGCGACGAAATTTTTTCGTCATCCGCGAAATTACACTCAGTTGGCGAAGTCCTTGGCCAACAATGCGAGACACGTGGAGGCGAAAATCTAATCTCGAGTCCACAAAGACACCAAGATCCTGTACATAGACAACCCACAGCACTCGCTCTTCAAGATAGTGTATTCGAAGACTATGCTCCCCTTCTTCCTGGTAAGGGACATTACTACTGTCGTTTTTGGATTCAGTTGAAGCTTATTTTTTAAGCACCAATGTTCAACGGAGCGGATGTCATTTTGTATCTAAATACAGTCATTTACATTGTCAATAACACGGAAAAGTTTAAAGTCATCGGCGAACATTAGCACTTTCGAGTTTCTGATAGAAGATGGTAGATCGTTAACAAATATCAAAAACAAGAGTGGTCTAAGGTTAGAACCTTGCGGTACGCCAGATAAAGATCCAAATGTCTCCGACACACAATTTAAAAATCTAACGTAATTTTGGCGATTTGAAAGGTAACTTTCAAACCATGCGCAATACAATGTGCATAGTCCGTATTCTTTTAGTTTCAACAACAGTATCTGGTGGTCAACCTTATCAAAGTCCTTGGTCATGTCAAAGTAGACTGTGTCCACCTGACCACGGTTGCATGCTGCAAGACCACTATGACCAAGGAAAGTAGCTAAGTTCGTCTCCACTGATCTGCCCCTGAGGAATCCGTGTTGCAAAGGTGAAATTGTTTGTATAAAATACGAGTACAAGCGTTCATACATCACCATCTCAAAAACCTTTGGGAAGCCACAAAAAAGAGAGACAGGGCGGAAATTATTGACATTACAAGGATTTCCTGACTTGAAGACTGGTATTACGACTGAAACTTTCCACCGAGAAGGATAAACCCCATACTGTAAGGACAGAATACATATATGTGTCAGGATAGGTATAAATATTTCAGCACACCCTTTGATAATAAAATTAGGAATGTCATCACAGCCAGTTGAAAGTTTTGGTTTGAGCTTCCGTATCGAGCACATCCCCTCATCCTCGGTTGCACTGTGGTACGCTAAGGAGTCAGCAAAACCCTCAAATTCAAAATCATTAGGCACACTGTCACGTTCCGAAAAGCAAGAACTAAAGTGATTAGCAAATGCTTAGCTTACTTCTTGTGGCTTGCATAAAATGTTATCGTCAATTTTTAACACAGAAGTGCTGACATTATCCTTACTTTGGACCCGAGCATAATTCCAAAAGCAACTTGGTTCTTTTTTAAAATTGTTTTCTAAACCACTGTGATAACGAGCTTCATCTCGAGAATAAAGCTTCTTAACTATTGCTCTGCAGACTGAAAACCTCTGATACCAATATTCACAATTTGACCTTTTATAGAGTTTGTGGTAATGCTACTTTTTACACATATAATATTTCAGGACAGATGAAAACCACTTAGGAAATTTTGACTTCCTTGGACACTGTTTAGGTATGAATTCTTGTATCGCCCGCTGGACAGTTGATGTTACCAATTCGACACAGGAATTAACGTCCGTAAGGTGAAAGAGGCAAGACCAATCATAGCCACGAAGACGATTGTATAGGCCGAGATAATCGCCACGCGTATAGATAAACTTGGGTAGTGACTGCTCACGTAGTATTTGAAATGATAAAAAGAAACTTAGTGTAAACGGAGGGTGAAAATAATCGACTGGGGACAAGCATCTCGCGTGTCTCTTTCACGTCGAAGACGGGTACATTCGATATGATCAAATCTAAAACATTTCCAGCACAGTTTCTTATCGTATCGTGCTGATGCAACCCGTTAAAACAGATAAAATTGGTCAGGCACTGTACTTTATCTCGTACTATAGCGCAGTCACTTTGGGCAAAGCCGGTTAACCAGTCGACCTTTGGAAGGTCAAAATCACCGTAAACGTGTACTTTGTACTTTGAAAAATGAATTCGGTTGTCTAGGTCTGCAAAATGGTCTACGAAAACACAAACGTCGGAATTCGGCGGAAAATAATAACAGCCAACAAGGTAGTTTAAGCCATCCGATGCCGGTATTTCCACCCAGACACATTCCCTATACGTCTCAAGGTCTGTACGCCTAATCGGATAAAAATCAGACTTGCACGCTATTAGAACACCACCACCATATTTAGCACGTTCAGTGTAGTTTCTGTCTGTTCTAAACGCTGAGAATTGAATTGGAAAATAAGAGCTGCTAGTGCAAGATTCATTTAGCTACGTTTCCGTCAGACAAATAATGTCATGGTCACAGGAAAGGGCATTACCGAAAAATTCCTCACTTTTGATACTGAGACCTCTCGTATTTTGATAGTACAAGTTAATTTTCCGCTCCATCGTTGGGGGTAGGTTGGACAATATTAGAATCTTCAAAGTGCCGTGAAGGCGACAACTTGCCATAAGATGGACGGAAGACGCAACGAATAGGCCACACCTCAGGCTTGTTCAAGAGTTCAAACAAGTCCTTGTTCAAAGAGACATGGAAAGAGCTGTACGTCGGATACCTGGTTTTCAGTTTGGTGCACATGACAGTCTTGTCCCCAACAAGCCCTGCCAGAAGTCCTTGCACATCCGATGCTTCGGTGCTCGCAGCCAGACGGGAGACAAAAAGACCTGTCACTGCCGATGGTCTCGGGGCGGTCTTCAGCACGGATTGCTTAGCTGTGCCAACTGTGGTTGGAGGCCTCTGCGTCTGCCTCTCCGGGTCGGATGAGCGGTGCACGACCGTACGTTGATGACGACCAGGAGACTGTTGTCGAGCACGGAACATCGGTAGCGCTACGCCAGCACGCGATGCACTTGTGTTTGCGATAACAGCTGATGCGAAGCTACCCGTGGATGGAGCTGGGCAGTCGCTGCCATCGGGCAGTGCTGGGAATTTTACACTCTCACAGACACAATCCCGCATGTCACCCACCGCGTCACGAAGCGAAATGTTTTCCACTCGAAGCTCCCGCACTTCGCTTGTAAGCTCTTCCAGTCGACTCGCCATTGACTCAATCAACTGGATAATACTTGCAGAAGAATTACCGTTGACTGCGTCTGCTGAATCCAAAAAAGCCGCAGAATTCTCGGGGGGCGTGATAGCGATGCCGGCCTCGCTGATAAGCTCCGCTGTTGATGGATCATGTCGCTTCATACACTGATTGCATTTGTACTTGCTGTTCCCGGGTTCCATGAAAAAATTGTATTAATCAACTTGAACGTTTATGCACTTGCAATGAAAGCGCATTTTGCAAGACGCACAAGGCAAATATGGCGACCGGCCACGAATCGGCTGGGAGCAGCGCGCACACGCGAGCGCCTCGGCAGACATCTTGGCGAGAAAAAGGTGTGTAGTTCTGACGTCATGAAACTATCGACGGATCAGAATTTTTCCTGACTGCCGGCTTTTCTGCGACACGAACTCCTCAAAGATGTCGCCTTAAAAGCGTTAAAATAGGTGTTAAAAATAAGTTTCTACTTCATACCCCAGTCTCGGGTTGAGTTGCAACATGGTAAAAATACTGAATTTCTGGGCTTGCTGCTCGACTTGCAAGATTTACAACTTGGGACGTTAACGTACCGAAGAACGCGGGAAACGTTTAGAGTTGGTTTTGGCATGATCTTCATTAGCCGTTTGCTCAATAGCTATTCCGAACGAGGAGATGATAGAGAGAATACCGACAAGAGAAAAGCCTGGATGTTCCAAAGTAAGTTTTGCTCGGGTAGCTCGAACATCAAGAGCAAAAACCCGTCAAATTCTCATCATGCTGATTGCCAGGCAAAATGTCCAGCAGAAACAACGAGGTTAACGCTCTTGAAACCCAACCCCACGTTTGTTCTTTCAAAGAAAGTTCTCTCGAGTTTCCAACGGAACTCACTTGCCTGCTGTATCGACCAGGCCTCGCAAGACACGCCTTCATTTCTTCTCCCTAACCACGGATACCTTACCCAACTATCCTCGCGAGCTTAACCTTTTTTAAAAGGAACATTCCTTCTCAGCTTACAGAGTTGCGTCGAAAAGAACGCCGTTCAACAGCATATGGGAGTGCCGTCTTGCTTTTGACAGGATCCGAGCGAGCATACCCCCTAATAGGATAATAAACCTGGGCTCTTTTATCCTCAGTTCTGTCCCTCTGCCCTTTCCAGTCACTCTCGCTCCTGCCCGAGGTGTACTGTTACGTAAGCTTCTCCAGCCCGCAAGATTACGGGCCGGAGAAGTCGAGAGTGCCTGCCCTCGACCGATCGCGAGGCATTCTTTCTGTTTTTGCTCTTTCCCTGCGCCAGCTTGATGGACGGTTATGAAGTCGGCTATGTCTAGAACCTCTAAATTAGCTAGGCTTATGTGTAACGACTACTTCGGCCATCTTGGTCCTTAAAATCATGGCTGCCGGTTGTCTTGAGCTTCGTCTGAAATTTGAGAAACGTCTTTTTGTCCTCCGAAAATGCTAAAACTGCACGGGAGGGAGCCAAACTGCTATTTCCCGAAGTTGCTGACAGTGAATTTAAAGATTCGGAAGTCTCATTTTCATATCGTTACGACCTTCCGCGAAAAAAAAAAGCATGCAAAGTGCCGAATATACTCTAAGAGTATACGTTTTTTTGGTGGCTTCAGTTACTTTTTTGCGCCTGGCCTTGGGGTCTCTCAGTACTGCGGGGTGATGACGTATGCAAATTTCTGGCCTTTTGTTTCGGGAGGAAAATGGCGGAAAGGTTTTCTGCACTCTATATACTGCGGGCCAAATAATCGGTAAAACGTCGCAAAAAAAAAAAAAGAAAAAAAGTATAATAATTTTTCAATGCATATGGCGAATAAAAATGGCGGTGCCCGCCAATATTACTTGCCACGTGCATTTTTTTTTTAAATAATACGTGTCTATACTTCGTTTCACCTTGGCATGGACTATTTGTTGCCGCGCATGCTAAAAGCGTGAGCTAGTTGCTAGGGATGAAGCCTCGGCGGTTGCACGAGCGCTCGTGCAGGAAGTGCACCAGCTGAGGCAGTCAAGGCTAGCTGCTTGCGCTTGAACAGCCTTCGCAGTTAGTTCATGCTAAGATGAGACGAAATATACAATGAAACGTAAGGATTTGATGAGAGACCGATCTCACTAAGCGTTCCACGCATGCGTGACGCCGCCCTAACTGTAGTTCATAGAAGGTAGATGCCAGTTCACGCGACAGCTCACGCTGCCTCGTGGTCTGCTCGCGCAAACCTTCACCAGGGTTGTCGCGCGTGCAGAAAGACTACAGCTCCCACGATGCATATCGGCAGCGGTGGCGTACTCAAACTAGCTGGTGAAATCGGTCTATTAAAGACAAAAATTAGTGTTAGAAATTTTTATTTTGTTTTACTTCATGCGATGTTTCTATTTGTTTGCACCGCATTATCCCTTGTTTTTCGAACGTTACCCATCTTAGAAGTTTTACTGCTCCGAACAGTCAGAGAAATCACGGTGATTTTATATCCCCCGTGTTTCCTCTTTTTATTTCTTTCTCTTTCTCGTTTGGAACCAAAAACGTTGTTGTAAATGCTAAAAAAAAAAAACATACAAAATAATAAATTGGGCTCGAGTTTGCTCAATTTGTTGGTATCTTGAAATGCGCCGAATAGACGATAACAAGGAAGACAAATGCTTGACGCAATTAACGCCGACAACCCCGAGTGACGAATTTTTATATTTGCCCTGCCAGGTGCCTTCTAATTTATTTTTAAAGTCCACTTACTGTACCAGGTTCAAGAAAGCTCTCATCTACAGGGTGTCACAAAAGAAAATTTACACAATCTTTTTTACCGCAAAAATAAACTAGGCATTGCCGAACGCTCATTCTCCGCCCAAAGGTAGAGCTAGAGGTCACAACCAGATGCCAAAGTTTCAGCCCGATCCGATAACTTAATCAAAAGTTATAAGTGATTTTCTGAAAATTTCAATGGGAAAATGGCGGCCGACGGACTTTTCAAACACATGGGACTCTATGGCACCAGAAACCGAAAACGGGCAAAAACGGGCTCCATTTTCCCATTGAACTTTTCAGAAAATTACTTATAACTTTTGATTAAGTTATCGGATCGGGCTGAAACTTTGGCATCTGGTTGTGACCTCTAGCTCTACCTTTGGGCGGAGAATGAGCGTTCGGCGATGCCTCGTTTATTTTCGCGGTA
The DNA here is from genome assembly GCF_016920785.2 of Ixodes scapularis. Taxonomy (NCBI): domain Eukaryota; kingdom Metazoa; phylum Arthropoda; class Arachnida; order Ixodida; family Ixodidae; genus Ixodes; species Ixodes scapularis. Next base: position 85,686,642 of record NW_024609879.1, read on the forward strand.
AAAAAGAGCGTGCAAGTTTTCTTTTGTGACACCCTGTATATAGCATGCGCTTATGTAAACTAGTATGCGTAAACTACAAAAGCAACAACAATAAAGCTATTTAGCTTACGTACACTGAGTTAACTTTCATGGCCGTCGAAGTATTGGACTGTGCTATTTTCATCTAATAATTTCCCCATAGAAGCACAGCTCTGTTCTACGGTTTTCTCAAGGGCGACTTTAATGTTTACGGATATTCCGAAAAGCAGGTATTTCACATCTGAAAAATAAACACGAATTCTTGTACAATTGGGGTTGCCGCAGTGAGAGTACATCATAAATAATTTTGCCTCGGTAAATTCTGAATGCCCCTCGAAGACCACTAATGAAATCAAATGATCTGATTCCTCAGAAGAACACTAATGAAATCAAATGATCTGATTACTTTCAAACGACTTAAACAGCTCAAACAGCCCAAACAACTTCATTTGCACTGAACGCACTGTGGAACAGGCGTAATATGACGAAGTGACTTTTTTTTTTTTGTGTCGAATAGAGGCAACGGCAATGACACTGGAAGTTTTAGCGCCCGTAAGGCATTATCGCGTACATTCGTAAATATCCACGAAAACGAATGCCGTGCACAACTATTCAGTAACTTAAAAGCATAGAATTCAAGTAATTCTATTCAACAACTTGATTCGAGTTTCATTTAAAAGCAACTATCGTCGACCGCTTTTAACGTCCTGGAGATTTAACTTGCAGGTGGTACGTTACAGGTAACGCAGTTCCCTGTGCATGTAATTGTTTACTCTTTTTGGTAGGGCATAACAACATCGTCACACCCCACGACCAGGAAAGAATGATCATATATACAAAACATTAATCATAACAAAAAGCTGGGAAAGCTAGACTAATCCGATCTGTGTAGGTGAGCTATACGGTCAGTTGGACATAATATAAAAGGCCAATCGTCACGGCAGTCGCCTAAATAACTATTTTAGATAATTAACTTTTTAATTAGGGAAGATAAATAAATGGTTCCCATTAGAAGCTAGCTGAGCGTCATCGAAAACAACTAAATTAGAATTTCAGAAGGACTCCGAGCTCTTGGGCAGCGTGGCGTTGCGCTAAAGTTATCACTGGTGCAACGGGTGCAAGGCTGGCGATGCAAACGCTCGCCTGGCGTGTTTTTCCTTTTCTTCTTATCCACGTTTTCGCAACGCCAGCCTTGCAGCAATTGCACGAGTGGTGACCTAATTTACTGCAACACGTCCCGCTTTCTACTCGCTCCAAATCTTTCTAAGCTTTACTTACTTGTGATTTTCGATGAAAGTCAGCAAGTTTCTTATTGAAATTAAATGACTATTTTTAGTAATAAAAAAGTGAATTAAAAATTTTACCCAATTATCCGACTTCTCGTGGCAATTAATCACATATATTATGTGCCCCTTTCCGTATAATTTACCTGCACAGATTGCGTTTTAGTACCTTTCATGGCTTTTTCAAAACAATTCTGTAAGACTAAAAAAGAGGACACCCTTCATCATTACAAGCATTGTTTTGTTGTTGTTTATTTTCTTTACGGGTGGAGTTGGGATTGTCCGATTCAACATGGTATCAACGTAGAAAACAACGCAGTGTGCTTAATGGCACCACAAAATCAAATCGCCGGTTACTTGTCAATGGCAGTTCACAATGTGTCAGGACAAGATCTGACTGATGTGAGAATCATCAAAACGTGGTATGCAAAGTTCAAAGAGACTCGCGGTGTTGGTAACATGCGCACACCCTGTAGGTCTGGTGTGAATGAAGAGTGTTGACCCCGTGTCAGGGCCGCTTTCCAAGATGTCTGGGTGCACGCACGCACGGACAGACATATTTATGGGAGCAGCACCTACTCTCATAAATATGTCTGTCCTTGGGCGCGTAACTTTTACGGTGTTGATTTCAGACTTGTGCCTGTCTTGAATACTAGCTCTACCCAAGAGACGGCATTTCAAAAACCCTTTGGTATTATTTCGGTATCTTGCAAATACATTTTGTCTAGAGTATTTGATACTCTATCTTGATCCACTTTCTCACTATTTTCAACTCAGTATCTCAAATACATTTTTTAACCTTCGAAAATGATTTGTCGTAGGAACAATCTACGTGACTATACTCTTTTTCACCTCAACTTGTGCACCGGAGGCTCCACCTTTACAGGCCGCACATTGGCCAGTCACCGTCGCACCGCCACGAAGCGTTCCTCCGCCATTTTTGAAACAAATAGACACAAAGAATGTTTATAAAGAAAAAGTTCTTTGCGAGCGTCGTAATCGTGATAATCTAGTCATCTTAAATAGGGTTTATAATGTAGCAGGTTTTGAGATATAATTTTCCACATGTCCACATTTATTGGTGTGATTCTTTTTAAAATACGAATCGCACGCAGTCGCTACGGAGGTGACTGATTCCGTAGTGACTGCGTTCGTTTGTTCACGGAAGAGCCAGTCGTTCACAAACGGAATTGCTTTGTTAAAAATAAATGCAGCACTCCCGACTTGGCTAACATCTTTTCTCAAATAAAATAATTGTACCGTCAAACTGTCCACTTAAACGACGCGAGACTTGCAGCCTGAATGTCTATTTCTCTACTTCTTTTGCGCCACGTCATAGAAGTGCTGAATTTACGAACGCGTCCGGTTAACTCGGTGACGTCATCTTCTTGTATTCGGGGAATCGAATGCTCGACGTGCTCGATTCGATTGCGTTCTTCTGCATGTTCGATTTTCTTTTACCACTTTATCGTTTTGTTATATTATTCGGCGTATTGTCTTTGTGGATATCGTTGAGAGACGTCCGCTCCTCCGCGAGCGACCGCTACGAATACGCACGCCACAAACCTGCTGGCAACCCGCTGGCTGAATCAACTGTCAACATGCACTCTGACTCCTCCCAGTGGGGGTGCCGGGTGAAGACACCCGGCACTTTGGTTGGTTGGCGCACTGATACAATTCTCTTGGAGGAGAATTCGCCGGTGCACAAGTTGAGGTGAAAAAGAGTGTAGGGATCGTCAGACTTGGGGGCGAACTGAGCCGATTTCAGACTTGGCGGCACGCGACCAAACACAGGACAGAAAGCACAAGAAAAACGCAGTCTCCGAATGCCAACAAAAGACCAAATAGATTGCCCAAGTACGACCGCCTTCTTGTGTCTTCTTGTCCGCTCTTTTTTATTTTTTTCTTCTTCAAATTGTTTTTGAATTTCAGGTTGCACTTGGAGCTTGCAAAGGGCTGGTACACTCTCAAGAAAAAAGGGTGTCAAAAGGTGTATCCTTACACCCTTTGTCCCATATAATTAGGGTGTGTATTTTCCGGTTTTAACCGAAAAACACCGATAAACATCCGTCGGTTACGAAAATATAAAATCGGCTAAAACCGAAAAACACCGGTGGTTGGATATTTTTGCCCTGTTTAAAACCGAAAAACACCGGTCGTTGCTAGTTTCCGACCTAGCGCAACTCTTTCCCCATAGAGGTTCGTCAAACGTGTTACCTCGTGGATCCTGCATTCTTCCCGTGTTTATACATGGCTTGCAGGTGGCGTCAGTCCGCCCTCCTTTCTGGGGGTCAAAAGCGTCTAGTGAACGCAGTGGAAGCTAAGCTCTCATGCACCTTTCCCTTATTGTGTCTCCCATGGCCCCCTTTTGTGAAAAAAATTAACACAGTGGAGGGTAGGCTCTCACGTGCCTTTTCCTTATTGTGTCTGGCCAAGTGATGTCGGTGCAAGCCATATATTCAGAGGTTGCTGTGGTTCCTGGAAGACACTGCCAACGTCCGTGTCGCACAGGAGCGTGCGTTTTCATAATTGCGGGTTGCGAACCGCAAGGAACGTGCTCCCATGACGGCAGCACGTTCTTTGCGTGTAGATGCAAGCATGAAAGTATGCTTGCATCTACTATAATAACTGTGTGTGAGAAATAGTTGCTTCCTAGAGAAGAAGTGCATGAACTAGGTGAATAAAGCTGGAACTCTCTGTCTGTGATCAATCGCTTTTTTTCACCGATATTCACCGATTTTAGCCTCGTCGCGAGACGTTTCACCGAAATACACCGGTTTTTTGAAAATAAATAAACACCGAAAAACATCCGCCGATTTTTCTCACAAATAAACACCGGAAAGTACACACCCTACATATAATACACCCCAAAACTTCAATTCGACGTACAGCGCCCTACAGTCGAACAGACGGCCCCAAATTATACGAGAGGCTTGATAGCCGTGTGGTACAACTTATGAAAATAGCTAATGTACCTTTTACTGAACACGAAAAAAATAATCCGGGTTTTCTTGGCCCTACTGTAAAAACTCAGTGTTTTCTTTATATGGTTTTTGATGCGTACTTTAGCTATTTAAAATGTACCACACGGCTATCAAGCCCCTCGTAAAGTTTCGGGCCCTCTGTTCGACTGTAGGGCACTGTACGTCGAATTGAAATTCTGGGGTTTATTATATGGGACAAAGGGTGTAAGAATACACCTTTCGACACCCTTTTTTCTTAAAAGTGGAATGTCACCCGGATTCCACACCTTTTGTCTGAAGCTAGAGTGGTTCCTTCAGCGAAAGATTATGACGCCAACGCTCGGCACGGTCACGATGGACCATTTTCGAAAACCGCCGGTTCAGAAGCTTCTGGTATGAAAATGCGGGAGCACGTTTTCGAGTGAGCGCGAACCCTCCCTCGGCCAAGGAAGCTAGGTCCTGCTGGAACTATTGAGCTGCAGTCACCTGAAGCCCCTTGTGTGCCTGTTGTGGCCTAACTTTGGCTCCCAAGCTAGTTCGAAAGCGTTTCTTTTATCTCCTTCCGAATGCTGACATTGGTTAATTCTCAGAATTCTCCAACCCAGTCTTCGGCCAGGTGGAGCGAAGGATTAAAAGCGGTTTCGTGGTCATTCTCTTGTGTTACTTGTATATTTTCCTCTTGATTTTTCTACTCTTTTTCTACAGTTTTAAGGTACAGGTGCTCCTCCTCGCCCTTGGCAGGGGTGGCAAAATACTCGCTCTTTGTTGTTGATCAACGACAGAGGCTGCTGTCCTCTAGCCGATGTTTCTCCAGAGCGTGTACGTTTGTCGTTCACTCGCGTACTCATCATCAAGTCTGGCTGCCTGATCAACTTCTAGTTCGGTTGTCAGGGGTATGCTATGCCGGACTATCTGTCAAGTCAAGCCGAATCTCGTCAAGGCATATTACGAACTTATTGCTGAATGCGTCATGAGCCGAGGCTGCAGCCAAACTAAAGCACGCCAGTTGCCATGCCAACAGTACGTGAGTCCCCCCTGTTCCTAAAATCTTTCGGCTCCCATTATGTTGCATGTCCCAAATGATTTTAAGGTAAACTTCGATTGGCAGCAGTTAAGTCGATTTTCGAAAGTCACAAAGATCACAACAGAATGTGATTTTCAGCGAAGTCATCAGAAGTAGAGCACCCCCTTTGGACTTTTTTATTCTGATATTACCAGCTTGCAAACTACTAATCTTCAAGTGCAATTTATTTCTTTTTCGAACTTTGTGTACTGTGACTTAAGATTGTTCATAGTAAAATTAACCTAAACACTACTCTAAATACATTTTTAAATGGGTATTTTGTATCTAATCTTAAATACGTTTATTTGTCACAACACTGTTTAATAGTAAATCGGATCATGGTTTTCGGCGTTTATTTTTTTATCGGTGTTTTCTGGTTATTTGATTCGAACCGACGCTATAAATGGTGATTATATGCGAGAGACCATCATGAAAACTAAAGATTCAAGCCTAAAAGATGGCTGCAAAAGTTTATAAAAATCAGTGTTTTTTGTTTTAAAAAATTTTGTATTTTGGACATCAACGAAATGTTTATCGGTATTTTTGGGTTATAACCTGAAAGCCTATGGCCTAGTTATGAAACATTTCATGAGTTAATGAATGGTGGGATAAAATTTGTTTTCCCCATAAAATAGTTAGCGTACAAAATAAATGATGAATTTTTAGAAAGAAAGTCGTATTGCTATTGTCCAGGCTCCTTGAGCGTAGGTCCCACTTCATGTGGTTCTCTGTTCTCTGGGCCGAAGTAGGAAAAAATAAGATAACGTAAAAATAGAAGAAAGCAAGAAAAGGATACATTCAGGAGCATTCTTATAGGTGCAAGGAAGCCGCTGAAACCTGGATACATTTTGAAGCCCGTAGCTTTGATGCACACTCAAAACATTGTGCACTTTTCGTTGCAAATCCTGTTGGTCAGACAGGTTTGGAAGAGCATCGTACGCGTATACCGATCGTTTGAAAGGAATGTGATACATACAGCGGACATTCTCTGAGCAGACTCGCTCGCTTCCTATGTACACATAGATCCCCGCACGGCGGAATTTTTCTCTCGCGTTGAAATGTCCAAGAGAAACACGCGGGCCGCTCACCAACTACGAAGACGGTGCGCTTGAAGACGATGGCGCTGAGATGAAACAGGGGCCGGGGAAGGATGCCGAATCGCTTGAAGAAGGGAGCCTTCTGCGGGTACATTCTCACCATTGTCAGACCTGAAAGAAAAAAAGAAAAGAAGGAATGCAATAGGTCGATGCCGGCATTCCCCGCGTTCATTTTAGCGACACATTTCTACTTCTTCATCACCAGTAGCCGAGAGTTCTAAAGGGCACTCGAATGCTTACTGTAGATGAGATTTTTTTATGGCATATTGTTTGTTGGTCTTCGGTCAATAAAAGTGACCAGTTTCAGATGGCAAGACGTGCTAGTAAACTCGCAGCAACAGAAATACACGGACACTATTTTCTCTAGGAAATGGTGGGGCCCATCCGCAGGTACCCACCACCTCCATTAAATATGATCAATGAAAATAGTTAATTACGAGGAGATTCCGAACGTTACTAATATTGCTTTTTCGAAGCGCGCAATGCGCCACAGAACATAACGCGCAACGCATTCTATTTTGAGAAAAACTTCAAAACGTCGTGGTGTACATGAGACGTAAAACAGGAATTATTGTTTGAAAGCACTGTCCGACGGCGCCCCCTGGTGTCTGCTCCAAGGGACAGAAGGAGTGTTGTGTAGCGCTTTTTTTTAATCAGAGTTTTAAGAGGGAAACCGGCCGCCCATAATTGTAATTTCGTTTTCCTTTTATGCGTAGAGTCCGTAGATAGAGTTGTCACCATAAATAGACGACCTAAGGACTCACTTGAGTGCGCCTTTAAGGTATCGTGCCACGATCGCTGTGTTTTGATATCGCCGCGCTTTAATTGTTCGCGATATTGTTTTAGCGCACCTTTTTGTTATTTGTGATGTGTTGCTCGCGATACGAACATTGCTGCGTGCCGACCTAATCCCGCCGCTACACTCTTAAGAAATTCCGGAGTGTCTACTTCCCCCGCAGTTCGCTTACGAGAGCCAATCCCTGCAATCTACGGAGCCCCACTGGGCCTCCAACGACATGTCATGCCAGTGACGCAACGCCGACAGCGTTTTTTTTTTTTTTGGGGGGGGGGGGGGGGGGGGACGGGGGGAGGGGGGTCTACACTTATTTTCAGCACCGTCACTCGCCAATTTATGATCAATTATATCTAGTAGTGGGCAGTGAGTGCTTAGTTCTTATTCCCTTTTAATGTTCTCTCTCTCTCTCCCCATCCTTCCACCATTACGTAATCCCCTGCTGAGCCTTTAAATGTACAATAAATTAAATAAATACATGATTAAAAAAACGCAACGCCAATACGAGAATGCATTTTAATTAAAGAGGAGAGAGAATGCACTTTAATATTAATTAAAGAGGAAGCTCCGCCGCTGAATAAAATTTCGATTTTAGGTTGCACAGAGACAAATCTATATAAAAACCACGACGTCCAATCGATCAATCGGCTAAGAGATTAGCCTACGAATAAGTAAAACTGGTATAATAAGTAGGAATTAAGTGATTCATTTCACGGCCTATAACTTTAGACTATGACTGCGAAGATATTGGGGATGAGATTCGAATCAAGTTATTAAGATAACGATGTTGAATAGCAAGGAATTTAAACTGCCTTCGACTGCTAAAAAAAAAAAAAAAAACAGTCTGCAAAAGTGACACAGATATAAAACACTTGGCGTTGCACGCTTGCTTGCAGAGGTTTGATCCTGTAGCCTGGCAACCGTAATTAGAAATTTTCTCAGGCGGGAAATCTATTGACGGTCGAAAAAAAAAAAGAAGTCAAGTGCGCTTTACACCCTCGATGTAGAACATAATTGCCACCTGCCTGAGAAAAAGAGGAAGAGAGAAAAAAGGAAGGAAAGAGAGAGATAGTGAGAAATAAAAAGTAAGAGAAGTAGATATCTCAAGTTCTTGGATTGGTTTCTTAGTGAAAGGAAAACAAAAATATTAACATAAAAAACAACTCAAAAATATTATTGGCACTTTTTTTTTTATAAAGTGGACGTGTTTTTTGTTTGAGCTATTCCAAAACTAAAGTAAAGGGTCAGATAACATAAAATACGTAAATATTTGTAAAAAAAAAGTGATTGTCAGGAAGGTTTAGCGAAGGTATTAAATGCCCTCTTTATCTCACGAGCTCCGTGCAGGAAGGCAGGCTTGGAAGAGCGCGGTTCTATAGACAATAGGAGGTATTCACTGGACGCCATATTTGAGGGCGATGTTTAGAGCGCATGAGTGAGTGAGAAAACGTATTTATTAAAGGAATGGCATACATCACGATTTCTTGATAAAGTCATCCAATCGTGACGGGGGAAGGGGATTATGGGAAGGGTAGGGGGAGGAGGCTAAATGTAACAGGCGATCTCCGATGAGCGAACGAAACTAATCAGGGAATCGAGAATGTGTTTGCGCTGCGGGTGCTCGAGCCTGGGGCGGGTCCAGTCCTCGTACGTAGCTGGTCTTGCCTCTTCAAGGAGTGAGTTTATGGCGTCGTTCCGATGCTCTGCTCAGAAAGAGCTCACATTAATAGCCTGCTAAGACCGGCGACCTTGATGGTGCTAGATGCACGCTCCAGAAGGACTGCGGAAGCTCGCCGTCAGCACGCGCTCAGCGGCAGCGCGCACAGATATGGCCGCCAATGAATACTCCCTATTGCAAGCACGGCGCCCCGACTGGTTTCCCACGTGTGCAAGTGCGTGCAGCGTGCGCGTGAAGATAAGTTTGGGCGGCCAGCTCGAAATCGTACGGGCTTTCCCGCACGAGCTGACACATCGCGGCGGCCATGGCGCCTTGCTTCCAATCGTCCACACTCCGCGTCAAGTTCGCGTTACAATAGAGAGTTTTAGAATAGAAGGCCCAAGGAAATAGGGGCTCACCACTGCGCACGCGCAGAACCCAAACTCCGTTTGGTGTTTTGGGTTGGCGCTCGCCCCTAACGCGAAATTCGAGAAATAGCGTGGGGCCCCTATTTGCTCGGGGCCGGGCTGCGTCGGCAAACATGGCGGCGCCCTGTCCGCTCGCTTCGCAGCAAACTTCGTCATGGTCGCTGCAGTATTAGCCAGTTTCATTGCCAACGAATGGTGCAACCGGCTTTACTTCGCATTATATCGCTCAAGTCACAAAGAATGAGCGGTGGGCTCGCCCCATTTTAAAGATCGTCCCTGACTCTGGCAGTTCCTAAGCCTAAAGAGACGCGATAACCGTTGACATGGCAACGTATTGCTACTCCGTATCTCCGAGTGGATTTCGTTCGTGTCACGATGCCTGCAGCTTGAAAAGAAGTATTTAAGGCTTCAAGGTCGCTCCAGCTCAGAACTATATAGAGCCGCTGCTCGCAGAGTTTGCTCGCTCGTGTTCGTCTTAATTTCGGCATAGCTGAAGGCCTAAATCTTCGGCGATAGGAGGTTAAAGCGCACAGGAATGCCAAGCAAAATCCGAGAACGAGCGCCAAATTGGAGTGCTACAGATTGGATTGTTTCCGCTGAATATAGCCCACAACATTTATAGTGAATATTAGATTGTGTCTTGTTTTAGCCGGCTTGATTGGTATTTCCCTTTACTAATATTTGTAAACAAAAAGTTCTTGCTAAACGCACATGTCTTAAGTATTTTTTTAAAGATTTTTCTTTTTTGATTATTACGCTGGTTAGCCGCATTGGTGCTCTAAGCGGGAAACGTAAGCGCATAGAGCTGCGTTTGCGAAACTGCTATTCTACAAGCCGTCAACATCAACCTTGTTGCGTTTGGGTCTCCCGATTTCTTAGGGGAACCCAAACGTTGGGGCCCCCTATTCTAAAACTCATTAGTAGAGAGTTTTAGTAGATCGTTCCCATGACTCCGATAACGATACCCGATACTCCGCCACCGCCTCCCTTGCGCATGCATAGTATCGTTATCGGGGCTATCGGGGGTATCGGAACGACCTACTAAAACTCTCTAATATCAAGGAGATCGCAGCTTCTCGCAATTGCTGTAAGCGCCCGTGGCTTTGTCTGGCGTATCGTTCGCGTGCACTCGTGCTACTCTAGCTTTGAGAGTCGGAGCACCGCGAAAGCAGCGCTAGCACCGACACTGTGGCACGAAATACCTGACGCCAAACATAGAACGTACGCACCGTTTCCAGCTGCCCTCGCGGAAATCGGACGAAAGCCATTTGTGCTTCTTGGAAAAATTCGCGAAGGAATAATAAATCTGAAAATGGCGGACTTAAAAAAAACAAAACAACAACAACAACAACAACAACAACAACAATTACCTACACTTTGTTTTAAACCGAACGCAGTCAACTCAGCGACCTGGTGGAGTAAATCAAGCAGTTGCAAAAATGCATCGTCTCGGCGATCGTTGTCATTCTGCGTTCATTATCGACGTCTAACCAGTCACGCTCAAAACAAAGCCAAAAAAAAACAACAAAAACACAGACACACACACACACACAAAAAGGCAGGATTATGGGTCATTTACTTTGCGTGATCGTTTTAGCCAGAGTAGCAAATGCGCATGGACGACGGGCTCCATCACGATGCACTCTAGGTTTTGCTTGATTGTTTCCATCTAGTCGTGTTGGCTGCGTTTGGACTTAACAAAAAAAAAAAAAAAAAAAAAACAACAAAAAACATAACGTTTATTAATACAATAAAATCAGAGGAAGCAATACAACCGTACACCTCGACGAAAGCGGCACGTGTCCATAGATTGCTATATTTCTTTCTTATGCGCATGTTTGTACATAAATACTTCTGACTAACGCATTTTGCTACCCATTCCTCATTGATATCGCACGCTTCCGACGCTTCCCTAGTCTGATGGTTCGCCCCTAAGCTGACAGTGCGGTGGAAGCGAAGTGCTCGTTGGATCGGTCGTACTCCTGCCTTCAACCGCGTGGTCACGCTCCCGCCCCGTGCCCAGGGGCAGAGAGCGGTGTCTGAGCACGAAAGGGAGGCGGTCGATTGTTCGCCGACGAGCGCTAAACTTCCACCGCAATGCCAGCTTAGGGGTGAACCGGGTATAGCTGTTTGATTCGAGTTCCTCCCAGAGATTGCGGTCGTCGTGACAACGAGCATCGGTCAACGTCACGGGGGCATTTACCTACGCATCGAGTGGTGTGTAAGTGTCAGCCCATCTTCACATAGCTTATAGTCACAGGAAGGGCGGGGTCCGATTAAACAGCTAGGGAATTGTCGGAAGCATTGGCTATCAATAAGAAAGGTAGAAAAATGTCGTGAGGCAGACATCTATACATCTGCACGAGAAAGCGTTTACATGTTTAAATAAACGCGCATACAGCGCCAAATATACTCCCTTAGCGGTGTGGAAACCGCGCCTCCGGGACAACGCCTGCGCATTGCGCTGTCAGCGCTGACTCACTTTTCAATACCACCTAGAATGATCCAGACCTGCGAACCTCCTCCCCTTCCTCCGTGGAAGATCACCACAGTCGAATGACGCCAACTTGGCCATTGAACCCGAGCTGGATGCCGAACGTCCAATCCGACGCGTTCATTGGGCACAAGGCCCAGTCGAATGGTGACGCAGCACTCGCGTTCAATATGCGTCTTCGCTCGATCTCACTTTGATGACGTCAAAATTCGAATGAACAGACTTTGATTATTCCGGATGATGTTTCCCTTTTAGCGCGGCGCCGAGGGACAGGGCTCTCGTCAACGCATCGAGATACCGGAATCGCTAAGACAGCAGAGACGGCTGCCTCCGCTGCCTTGACGGGTTTCTAAGACGAAGGATGGCGGCAGCCCTCTCTCCCCATTCAAAAAAAAAAAAAAAAAAAAAAAACTGCGGCGCATTAGCCATTTTAAGAACGCAAACGCTGTCGGCCCCAGGATGATTGGTCCTTCGCGAAGTGAGATGCTTTTCACTATAGCAAAGGCATTTGGGATGCCCTTCTTTGGAGGAAACCGAGGCTCCGAAGATAACCAATCAAAGCTCACCCGTGGCCACCATTTGGGGCAGTCCACTCTGCAGTCCTCCGAGAAGGGCGATGATTGGTTCGTCTCCGTCCATGGTAAATTTGTCGTTGAAGGCGCACTGTCTCCACGGCGACTGAGTCCAGTTGAGCTTCTTCTGCACCGAGTAGCGCCGCATGCCGAACTTCCGAAGGCAAGCCTTTGTGGCCGGTTCGCGCGGGTCCTTGTTTTGGGAGGGAACATTGTCACGTAAAAAGGAAAGTTATAATTAGGCCATAGATTTTGCGATGTTTATATTAAAAAAATCGGCAAAGGTTTTTTGGCGTTTACAATTTTTTTTTTTACAACGTCAGTGTATTTCGGTGATTTGTATTGGACAGACACTTAAAACGGTGATTAGGGAGTTTTAGAATAAGGTACGCAATTTTAGCGCACGCTAGCGCTAAATTTAGCGCTTGTATTAGCGCGCGCGACGCAAGAGAGTTTTAGATATAGCGTTTCTACGTCGCGACGCAAAAGCCCAAGCAGCTCGGCTTGCGACGCCACCAGATGATACAGACAGGAATTTTATTTCACGCACGAAATGCTGTACCTTTTGAAAAAACAAAAAACAAAAAAAAAAAACAACAACCAAACAAGCTTTTTGGTTCAGAGTAGCATTCTAGATTTGTTTAAAGATGAGAATGCGACGCGAGCGGTTGACCGGTCGTGTCCGTTTGCGTCGCCTCGGCAAGAGAGGTCTCGTGTACTGACCTTCGCACATCGTACCTTCGCCGAAGAATGTTCGCGCGTCGCAAACATCAAGTTGCCTGTTATCGTTGCGAAAGCGAGTGCAATGTCGTCCCGTATTAAAAATCGTAGTCTTGAGGATGCCGACGACGTCGCACTCACGAGGCCGCCAAAGCAGCCGCCGACGTAATTCTGGAAGTCGCCATTTTTTTAACTGCTCGTCTTGGCTTTAGCCAACTTGCCATCACGAATCCTCACTGGAGAAGCGCAAAGACTCTTTACGAACGCACGCTATTTCCGAGAAATAGCGCACGCTAAAGTTGCGCAGGCAAAGCGCAAAACCTGGTTTGCGTTCGGAGCATGCGCAGTGGCGACGACGCTATTCTTTGATCACGCAAAGCTTTAGCGTGCGCTATTCTAAAACTCCCTATTGTCGGTGAAAAAATAATGTAGATTCTAAAAGCTAAAGTCTTAAACTTTGTTCATACACTTTCGTTTTCTTAGGACCAAGTTATTGTAATCTCTTACGTAAAAAGAGAACACAATCAGAGCCGTTTATTGTTAGAGTTTGGCCATACATTGGTTTGAATAGGCGAGCATCTTGGACCCAACCACAAGTTTCGAAACAGCCTTAGCGGTCGTCGTGAGCTCTAAATATGCGACACGACTAATTTAAGCCGTCTTAGCGTCGCTAGAATGAAAAGGTAAAACTCTCGGTGACTGAAAACCTGGCGCATGCGAGGTTTTCGTCACGCCCGTATTCAACGGCAGAATGAGCGAACGAGCGCTCCATACCAAGGCTGACTTGCTAGAAGCAGCGTCTCAGCTGAGATTGGGGGAAAGAAAGCACTGCCGAAGCCAGCGCACGAGCTGAGCGGGACTCAATTCGCGTCTTGAGACGCTCGCGCGCTCCAGTCTTTACACTGTTTTTTTTTTTCTCCAGACAGTCGCTGTTCGCTGTTCTACCAGGCCGGCCCAGAGCAAACTGTCACCGTGATGCCGAGATTGAACGCTTCTCTTTCACGCTTTAAATGTCGTTTTCAATATTGTGACGTTGCAGTCTGCTGATTGGTCGACGCTGTGTCACCCTTTTAGTTTACGCTTTAACCGCGGGGACAGTATTCGGCGCTGGCGGCGGCTTTCGCTCCGCCCATTGGCCAAACTCTCCCAATATATGGTTCTGAACACAATGACACGCTGGCAGCTGGCGCCATCTATGAGGTTGCCCTGGAGCTGCATTTCACTGGAGCTAAGGTTTCGCAGCATTTGCGAGATCAAATGGACTTAATAGCTATGAGAAAGGGCCGGTTATTAACATTGCCAAAAGTTAAAAAAAAAAAAAATGATGCGCGAAAAAAAAAAAAAGGAAAAAAAAGAAGAAAGATACGAAAACTGGAAACGTTCCACGGCTTCCCGATAGATGGCCTAAGTATATTTTCTCGCCATTGGAGATTTAATCAGGTTTTAAGATACACGATAGTAAACAGTCGCAATTTTGGGAACAGGAGAGGGTTTCTAGGAACGCAGTTCTAGCAGGGGCAAAAACATCCAGAAATCGGTGTATTCCGGTTTTAGCCGACTTTGTATTTTTCGACACCAGCGGTTGTTTATATATGTTTTTGTGGCTTAACCCATTTTTGTGTTGCTGAAACGAACGGTTGTTTATGATGTTTTTCGATTTTAACCGATTTTGTATTTTTCGACACTAGTGGTTGTTTATAGGTGTTTTTCGTTTTTACACGATGTTGCATTTTTGACGCCAACGGCCCCTTTATCTGCATTTTTGCTTTAACCGATTTTTGACAGTGACAAATGTTTATCCTTTTTTATTTTTAAACAATTTATACTTTTGACGTGACCGTTGCTTATTGGCATTTTTCAGGTCCCACATATGTATTTTTTGACGCCGATGGATGTTGATAGGCGTTTTGGAGGTTCCGTGGTTTTGGAGTAAACACCGCTAAACCCCAGGCCCGTTTTCTCATAAAACCGGGGAAAAGAAAAAGAAAGAAACACGAACAAGAGCTGCTCTTGAAAAAGAAAAACCCGAGACTTACCAGCTTCACGAGATGAAAATCTCTACCTAAACATTTCTACGGCTTTAGTTGGGGTTGACCCCGAACACAGACCCCACTGACCTTTCCACCAGGCTGCTTCTATCCCGGAACCACTCCCCCTATCATTCCCCTATCGGGACTGGGGGAAGTTTTCCGAGTACTGGGGTCACGCGCTTGTTATTGGGACCTCCCATCCTCATCCCCTGTTTCCGCTCAACCAAAATCGCGATAATCACCGATTTCTTCTTTATTATTAGACACTGAAGATCGACAGCAAAATACTACACCGAATCAATGTAAGAAATTAAACCCAGGAAAGAATAGAAAACACTCCCGAATTAGAAGATATACAAATTAACTCTGAAAACATCAAATTCCACGCATAAAGTCAACTTGCAGTTTTACTTCCATATTAATGCGTTAGCATTAGTACCCACATGACGGGGAAAAGCTGACGCCGTCCGTCTGTGGAAAAACAGTGGAAAGAGAAACGCGCCACGTGGAGAGGGGGAGAGTAGTGAAGGAGAAGGGAGAGAGGGAGGTGACGTCACAGGGCGGAAGCCAATGAGCGCGCGGATGCTGGGGCGAGTCTGAACTTGCGGGTGTGCGGAGCACGTAGGACCCGGTTTGTTCCACAAAATGGAGTTTGAACCAAGTGTTAGAGATGGTCTAAGTAGGCGACAAAAAATATAAAGAAGAATTTATTGGCGGACCTTTAGGGAATGCATTAGCCCTTGCGAAATGCCGCACACGTCCTACTTTTGGTAAACACTAACACTGATCCCGTAACGCAGCGCAGCCAAAAAGAGGAAGCAAAAAAGAAAGCAAAAACAGTAAAAGTGAAGGGGTCAGCGTTAGAGTTTCCAAAGGTCATGCATGCCAACGTATTCCTTAGGGATCCGCCAATGGATCTTTCTTTACATTATGTGCTCCTATAAACTGAGACTTTGATTGATTTTGCTTCAGCCCGTTCTTCTGAACCTTGTAATACAATGGACGTTTGCGCTCGAGGTTCCTGAGAATACTCCCAAAAGATCGTATAGATATCGACCAATTACGTAATTCACGATTAAAAAAAAAAAAAAAGGTTCTTTCGTGGCGCAATTATGTAATCTTTGAGGTTTGCGGGTTTCTATGGCGAGTTAGATTCCTTCTAAGACCCGAGGTCAGTTGAGTCTGCTAGAAGGTCGCATTATAATTATCCAAAAAGAAATTTAAAAAAATATACCCCAGCGAGACGCTATTCAAAGGAACTCCGAATTGCTCAAGGCGCCGAAAGCAGAGGCTCCATACCGTATATGTCCCGCCTACATCTCTCCCGGGTCAATTGTTTCCGGATGAAACGCAAATTTGAGAGTTATTTCTTGTCTAGATATTAGGTTCCATGCGATCACGCTTTTTTATTACACCCCACATGCCAACAGACGCCCAACGATGCTGACATCTATACACTGCTAGACTCATGGCTTCCATTAGAACGACAGGCAATTTCGCGTTCTTATATTTTCATCACATTTCAAATATATTAATGTAGAGCGGGTTTGAAACTGCGCAGAACTTGACGCCGTTCCAGAATTGAAAAGGATGATGATCAGGAGAGAAAAAGCAACTACGGCAACAACAAAAAGCTATAGTCACTGACTGTTTAAGAAATGCAGGGCGTTGCATATTACCTACATACTTCCTGTTTCTTGATTGGTCCTTAGTCGTTCTTATCGGAAAATGCTGCATTCTCATGGGCCATGGAGCGATAATAAGATGTTCGGAATCCGCCACGCAGCGCGTTTTGAAGTTGCCATTGCCTGTAGATAGGTTTAAGGCGTTCCCCGGAGTGTTTGTTTCTTACTCTTACCATAGACTTCTAACCATGGACTTAACATTGCGCTCTGTCCTGCCCCATTGTTCCTTCCTGACGCAGTATTTTGCGCTATAATTTTGTAATAAATTACCAACTAGCCCGACAGTTAATTTTAATTCAGAGACTCGGGCCTTGAACATTCTGATTGAAAAGGACAGCAGAGTAAAACGTCACGGGGAAAACAACAACAACGGTTCATTCAAAAAGTGAATGATAACAGTAATCTAATATAACATTACGGTTACTGGTGCGCGAACATTGTCTCAAATCGAAGAACGCATCGGGATTTACACCGAAAAACACGGAAGAAGCTCGTGTTTGGAGACAGAATGCAACGAAATATGACAGCTCTCGAAAACCTTGTCGAGACGGCGCTTGTTACGTTCACCCTTGAACTGCGGTGGAAACTAGGTTCTAGTTGGACCAGTCATATATCGTCTCTTTTGCCACGTGTTCACGTTTCCGCCCATACCCACGCACAGAGAGACGGGTCAGGTGACGAAGCGAAGGCGGCCGACCTGTCCGGCGGGTGCACGTAGCTCCTCCCATCGCAGTATAGGCTTAGGGGGAACGGAGTCTAATAGTGAAATGTTTGGAGCAGGTAGAACAGTGAATGAGGGCAGTTCTTGAGGTGCGCGAGGAATCGCCGCTAAGTCGGCATTCGGCCCAATTACGAGTGAGTGCTTTAAGTTAACGCAAAAGAGGAAACAAAATCATGCATTATCTTAATGAAGCGGACTCTCCTGGGGGTGGGGAATTCGCTCACTAAATCGCGTTTAGGGAAGAGGTGCTCCAAGTTGGACACTCTGCAAGACAGTTGGCAAAATCGCCAACTGCGGTGGTTTCTCCGCGTAAAACTCGATCTTGGCATTGGTCATTCGCGTCAGTGGCCGATTTCGCCGACTTCGTCGCCGAGTGTCCAACTTAAAGCACCTGTCCACTTGCTAGTTGGCACTCAGAAATATTTCAGCGCATTTTCCCAATAATGGACTACAAAAGAAACTATATTCCGTCTTTCCGAAATTTCGCCAACGGAGAAGGCTACGGTCCCAGTGAACGAGTCAGGGCGTTGGAGGGGAGATGCGATGAAACGCTACCGGAAACACGAATACTATGCATCCGCCAAGGCGCGGGGAAGGGGAGAGGTGGAGCGACAAGTTGAAGCAACCTAATGTGGCAGCGTCACGTGATATCAAGGTGGTAGCGTCCACGCGATATAGGGTAAAAAAAAAGGTATATATTTGAGCGCAACGCGGTCAAAGTCACGTGTGGCACAGTATAGTTACCGACTATCTCTACTCCGTTCACCACTAAGCCGAGACTGCGGTGGAAGCTACGTCCTCGTTAGACCAGCCATACGCCTCTCTTTCGCCACTTCATCACGCTCCCAGCCATACCCACGCGCGGAGAGCCGGGTCAGGTGATAAGAGGGGAGGCGGCTGATTGGTCCGGCGGGCACGTAGCTTTCAGCGTGGTCTCAGCTTAAGGGGGAACGGAGTCTAAGTTGCACGCAGTGCTGTCGAAGCCACGAAAGCTGAACATTTGGAGTGGCAGGTTAAGTCTCGGAAAGCGACGAAACCGACGTCTGGGGACACGTGAAAGAGAATTCGAGTAAGAGAAGCGTTCCTCGTCCCCTTCTTCTTTAGCTGATGATTTACGTTCTCACTCCTGTAAGGTATTTGGTAAGGGCTGTCACATTGTTCGCCTCCGTCGCTCCGATTGGCTTGAAGGGGCAGTAGCGTTCGCTCTTTGAGAAGTGGCAGTGAAAAGAGTAAAGTGATGGGCCTTTTTATAATTAACGATCGGAGAGTGGGACCGGTGTTGCGTCTCATCGGTAATGCAGCCTGAGTGGAAAAAGCATAGATGCATTGTTGCAACTGAAACTGCCCAACTATCGCCAAGCGACTCTTTTTCACTATCTCTCTTTCTTTCCTGTTTATATTGATTATAATCACTGGCAGCGTAAAGATGCGGTGCAAACGTCTGTGGACGTTAAATACATACCTCAGAGAATTAATCTTTGCCGTTCATAACCCACGAAACATTCGTTTGTTTCTCATTTCATGCAATCAAAGGGACAAATAAAAAAGATATAGAGAAGAACGAGCTCCGTTCACCCCCTCAGATGTCAACAGGCAGAATGAACGATCACCTGACTTGCTAGCGATTAGGTGCCGTAAATGTTTATCATAACCACGCGCTGGTGTTGGCAAGGCACATGGAACATGCTGAAGGCCAGACAACGTTACGGTTCGGTTCTTCCCCACATTGCGGCGATTTGACACGAACCACGTCCCGAATGCTCGTCCAGGCAGTGACTGCCACTAGCCCAAGCTCAGTATTCAGGCAGTGCTCGTGTCTACTCTATGAGCTGCACTTGAATGTGTTGTTATTGTGGCCCTTGAGTTGTTGGTGCATACTTAAAAAAAAAAAAGGCAATTGATATGAAAACAAAATTTGATGGAAAATTGCTAGGCAATTGTGTTGAATAGGTGAAACGTTATAGCACAAACGTTTTGTGATACTCTGAATTTCCAAACGCTAGACGCCTAACTTCAGGTTGCTCTTCATCAACAAGTTTAACGCGTACCATGTGTACACTTGAGAATTGTTTCTAAAATGAAGCGATTCTACCGCGAATAGGACCTGATAAGCCTGGCGATATTCCAGCGTGTTTTATACTTTTCGAGCTCCTCTCCCTCACTGTGCATAGGCGGTCAAACTCGCCCTCGCCTACCCCTCTGGTTACACGACCTCCCTTTTAACCAATCAGCGTCGAGCACCTCTCTCCTCCGCTCCCACCCGTCAACCATTCAGCGTTGAGCCTTGCGGCCACGCTTTTATCTGGGCTTCACGAAATGTCGAACATCTAGCCAAAGAACGTTTCACGTTAAAAATGGAAGTCACTTATCTGTACTAGGTATTGCTTCGTATAAATATTTTGCCTCGAAATTCAAAAGCCCTAATAACGTAAGCGTTCGCACGCTGCGATGTAATCGCGTATAGTTGGGTATAGTTGAGCGGTATACACAGTTCTGAGAATAGCTGCACAAAATAATCGTGGCGCTGGCGCGCAATATCAATAGAGAGTTAAAAAAAAGTAGTGCTCTATTGTTTCACGAGCCTCGCACTATGGGTAAAGAGGCGTAGCCGAAAAAGCAAAATCTGTGCGACTAGAAGTCAAGGCCCCGGATCCTACGTCGCACTTGTCAGTGACACTTCGCACTGGCGAGGCTGCCAGCGATTAGGCTTGCACTTTGAATATTACCATGTCATGCCTAGTCCCAAGAGTCTTACCGTTGCTTCGCAGCCAATGAGATTGCAACATTATCTGATAAGAAGGCCGAGGAACGAATCACGGAGCGTGAACATAGAATGAAGCCCCTCCTCCGTTTCTTAAGTCGTCAGCGACGTCAGAAACAGCTTGTAGCGGCTCCCAGCGAAGCGCGAAAGAAGTGAAAGAAGTGCTTGCGCGATCACGTCCGGGTCACCAATTTGAAGTGTATTAAGCTTCAACTAATTTATTTACACTATTTACATTATTCTAAATCTGAGACGTGACGAGCCGATCTTGCGGGTGCCGTTGTTCCTCGATGTCTGTCTTGTCTCGAGCGCCGAGAGAGGCCATGATCGCGCGGGCACTTCTTTCACTTCTTTCGCGCTTCTCTGGGAGCCGCAGTTCGTCTCGCAATGCAGTGCGGATGCCCAGCAGCACCATTGGTAGGACTTCTGTCCATGGGCTTAGTGACGTGTGCGCTCTGAGTGCCGCTTTCATCTGTCGGTGAAACCTTTCCACGAGCCCGTTGGAGGAGGGATGGTATGCCGTTGTTCGGATGTGGTGTGCACCGAGAAGAGTTGACAGTTTTTGGAAGAGAAGACTTTCGAACTGTCTGCTCTATCGGTTGTTATCGTCGCCGGCACACCAAAATGGCTCGCCCACATGGTAATAAATGTGTGGGCGAAAGTCTCCGCGGTCATGTCTTTCATAGGCATTGCCTCTGGCCAGCGAGTGAACCTGTCCACGCACGTCAGCAGGTAACGACAGTCGTGAGACGGAGGCAGCGGTTCCACGATATCTAGGTGTACGTTGTTGAATCGGGCACCGGGAAGTTGGATGTGCCTACGGGTGTCACTGTGTGGCGATGGATTTTGGCTCGCTGGCACTGTTGGCATGCTCGTGGGAAGTTTCTAATGTATGACTTCATCCTTGGCCATACGAATCGAGCTGAGATGAGGCTTTGTGACGCACGTATCCCTGGGTGGGAGAGTGAGTGAAGGGTGTCAAAGACGACTTGTCGAAACGGTGTCGGCACGTAAGGTCGAGGATGGCCAGTGGAGGTGTCGCAGAGAAGTGTTTTGTTGCATTCAGGAATTGCAATGTCTTCGAGGACCAGCGATGTTGACGAAGAGCGAAGGTGCTGAAGTTTCTCGTCGAGCTGTTGGGCGGCGGCCAATTCCTGGAAATTGATAGCTGTCTTTTAAGTTGTAAAGGTGTTGACACCGATTTGGGATAGCGCGTCGGCGACGGTGTTTTCTTTGCCGTTGATGAAACGGATGTCACTAGTGTATTCCGAGATGTAAGCCATCTGTCGGACTTCCCTTGCTGTGTAAGAGGAGCTGTTTGATGTTAGGGCATATGTTAGGGGTTCGTGGTCTGTCAGGATAACAAATTGACGTCCTTCCGGAAAATGGCGGAAGTGTTTAACGCCCAGGTAGATTGCTAAAAGTATACACCCGAATGTACTATACCGGGTTTCGGTGGGTGCCATTTGCTTTGAGAAAAAGGAGAGTGGTTGCCACCCGGAGTCGGTAAACTGTTGGAGTACGGCACCAACTGTTCCATCGGAGGCGTCAGTGACAAGGGAGAGTGGTGCGTTAGGTTTCTGATGGGCCAAAGTTGTGACTTCGGCAAGTTGTTTCTTGATTGTCTCGAAGGCGTTGAGTGCAGATTCGTTCCACTCGAGTGGAATGGATTGCTTGGGATCTTTAGTGAGAAAACGGTTGAGTGGCTGGAGAGTTCTAGAGCAGTTTGGAAGGAATCGTCGATAAAAGTTAATGAGCCCTAAAAACTCACGTAGTTTCTTTGTTGTTTGTGGTTGGGGAAACTGCTGAATAATGTTCACCTTGTCCAGCAGGGGACGGATACCGTGCTTGTACACAAGCTTAAGAACGCAGGTCGTGGCTTTGTCCGTTTACGAGTATCACTACATGATCTTTCTTTCGGTGTTCTTGTCAGCCAATGCCGTAATCCTATTGCCTGCGGAGCAATAAAAAGATTCAGTGAACTATTGAAGAATCGCAGGGTTTTATTTTTACGCAATTCGTGGTCTGCTCTTCGATGTTCTATTATCGGCTGATGTCGCAACGTCATTAGATTCGCAGTGGTAAAAAAATAATAATCATCATAATCATGACCATCATCACCATCAGTTTGTCATCGTCAATACTCCCCACACCCTATGCTCCTTACACGGATAGCGATAATGGTTTTAAGGGCGATTCACAGGACGCCGTATCATTGTTCGCTGTTCGCAGCCTATGCTGAAAAAACTAGCTTTGGTCCCTCGTCTGACAAGAACGACGATCCTGATTGGGAGGAATGCACGTTGAACGTGCCTGACCTCAAATTGCTCGCAATCAAAAGGCCGTGCATGTTCTTGACAGAACATAAATGAAAGCAGGTTCTGAACATGCGCTGCGAACAACGTCGGTCGATATGGCGTCCCGTGGATACCTCCCTATTTGAGAACCGTGGTTTCTCTGGCAGCTGAATTGAGAACTAAAGCCATGGTGACAGCAACATAATGAATTATTTTGTATGTGTGTGCTTCTGACTCCGCGCGGGGCTGAACTGGCCGAATGCTGCGGCAGCCTCTCGTGTCCAGTCAACAAAGCACCAATTGAACACGAACAGTGACGCAGCAGTCGTGCTCAAACTGTGGCCCGCGCTCGATTAGAGGTGGCAAAATGAACCTAGTCCCCGGGCCTTCTGTTGGATAGACACCTAATCTCAAGCTCAGTGAAAGCCAGACTAGGAGTCCGCTACAGTTTATATTTCCTCGCCAAGACGGCCGCTATTACCGGATACCGAGACGTTTTCCGCAAGCAGGCTTTGTCAGGTATTCAGCACCCAAAATACAGCTACTTTTAGTCGGTATATACGATTTTGGCCAGATTTAGGGAGTAACGGGTTACTGTGACTTCGCTACTTTTTGCTAACTTTTAGTTGTAAGTGTTACTTTTCGAAACGTAACTTGTAACTGCAGTTATCTATTTTCTTTTAAAGTAAGGTTTAAAGTAACGACGTTACTTTTGTTGTTAGTTTTACTGTCTCTTAATTAATAATGTATAATTTAACGAGTAGAATCTTGCCATTTCTTTCCCTTTCCAGTTGATGTGTTCCAACATTCCGGGTGTCGTGTTCACTTTGCGTCAATTTGCGAATACGTATTTCTTCACGAGTCACAACGCGGGTATAGCCACCTGTTAATGTGATCCGAAAAACAATATTTTAAAGGGACCATAAAGACAATTTGAAAGTTCACTTTAACGATTGAAATAGATGTCAGGTGTCTTCCAGGTAATGTTGACAAAGTTAAACCTGAAACTGCGCTTTCACGCAGCAGAAATTAATTTAACAAATACAGTAATAATCAGATTTGCCCTGATGACAGCGACGCCCGAGACTGGGAAACAAAAACCCAGTTTATGAGTCACGTCGACCGTGACATCAATTGTCACGGTCGATTGGTCAATAAACGGAGTCCTCTCGTCCTCGTTTTCAATCGTGCATTGTCAAAAAAAAAAAAAAAAAAAAAAAAAAAAAAGATTTTACAGCGAGAGCTGTTATGGGGTTCTTCCCACCACTGCAGATGGCGTCCGTTGTTGACGTTGTGTACTCTGTTCACCCTTAAGCTTAGATTGCAGCCAAAGCTACAAGCACGAGCCAGTCCCAGCTCCTCGCTTTGCGACATGCATTTCTAGCGCGAGTGCTCGTTCCACGGAAGAACGCTTCAAAGCAGCGACCTCGAGCTCTCGTGCTTGTGGTGTTGGCGGCAGTCTCAGCTTAAGGGTGAACGGACTATGGTAGTCGATGCTGTACTTGTTGTACTTGTAGTTGTTGATGTTGCTGCTGCGGTGCAGGGCGTCCGTCATCGACGTTGCCAAATCCTTGAAAAGAGATCGCCCGGCACCCGCGGGAATCCAACCTGGGTTTTCTGCAGTTTTGTTTGTTTTGTCGCGCGATTCCTGGTTCCCCGCGTGAAGGGAGCTGCGATATCTGTTCCAGGCCTGACGCGTTGAAGTTTCCGGTACATCTCCGGGTCCATGTCAAAAAGCTTCTATCAGACCTTGTCTATCCATCCGCGAGCTTTCTTGTAGATCTATCGATCCTTTTATTCAACGAGACCTTTTCGCGTCTGTGGTGTACTGAAGTGTGCCTGAATATGCGGGCACGAGGTCATTGGTAAACGCCCCAAGATGCTGCCCCTTTTATGCCGAGCGTCCTCGAGCATGACCATAGTTGTGTCATGTCTTGGGTTAGTAAATTTGATGGCATCCGCGTTAAGCCTATCACAGTGTTATGTTTCATACGCAACAGCGAGTCGCGAAAATTATTGTTCTTCGTAATGCGAAAGCGCCGCTTGTAACGCGATTGGCAATGAACGATGTCGAAAAAACAGTTCATACACACAGTTGCGTTTGAATGCGTTTAACTGCGTTGAGTCGCCCTAGAGTCTACGAGTCATTCTTGCTACGCGTGAAGCGTGGCGACCAATTCAAGGAGCAGCTTGGCAAGCGGCATATCAAGCAGGAATGTCCTGGTTACTCGCAATCGCAACACGGTACAACGCTGTCAAACCGCTCATGACCACTAAATTCTACCGAAACCGAAAGTTCACTCTTGACGTCACCTCCGTTTTAAGAGAGTTTGTATGGCGAAAAAGCCAGAAGTCAGTTTCCTGTTTTGTTGATATATTTTATACAAAATAATAAGCTTCATAGAGCTGCATGAAAAGATTGAGCATATCGCCAGGTCCTTAAAGAGTCGTAAAACAGCATTAAAAACTATTCAGAAATCGCCTTCGTCGTCTTTTTAACGGACATTTTATTGAAAACGAACTAAGAAGCAACGCCATTACATTGTTTAATGTAACTGTAACAGTAACGAGTTAGTTTCGGTTGTGGTAAGCGTGACAGTAACCTCGCTACATTTTTTTTCCTCTCTGAAAATAGCTGACGCTGTAACGAATTAATTTTTAAAGGAATTCCCTTACCAAAAAACTGATTTTAACCGAAGATGTAATAATTGTGTTGTATGGATGTTTATACAGTCAGAAGTTAGTCATCTTTAATGGTCGTCTGGTGTCTCAGCTGTACCCGAGTCATTTAGTCACTCCAGTACAACTGCTAGCCTGGGGGTCTTTAACGTGCGCCACGCAGGAGTGACACACGACCGCACGCCGGTACGATGCTCATCCAAGCAGAAACGGGCAAAGGTGGGAATTGAACCCAGGATCCCTGGATCCTGCAGCTTGATCTTTCGCTACACGTGCTCCGAGCTGAGGTCCCCCTATTGCTCTTTCCAAAGATAAAGCAAGAAAATCCGCGTTAGTGTAGCCTCGGGAATGGAGGTAGTCTTTACGAGCCGAAGTGTGCGACCGGGCTGAATGTTTTATGGGGACCGAGGCCAAAACAGGTAAATCTTGCACGAAAAGGCGTGCCGTCTCGGTGGTTCCGCAGTTTGGGATTCTTATTTTCATTATGCACTAGCGGGCGAGAGCCTCGGCTTCAATTTACATTGCTGCTGTTTTTGGTGATCATAGTTTGCGCACATGAGCCGGATATGTTATCGAGATATCACATAAAAAAAAATATCCCGTGGCGTGCAATTCTATGTGTTAACAACATTACTCTCGGCGCTTCTCCCCCTCCCCTCCCTCCCTCCCTCCCTCTCTCTCTCTCCTTCCCCCCCCCCCCCCCCCCCCCCCCCCGTTTCGCTTTAGTTTCGGTGTGGCTAACTCTATCACCCCCACTTCGCCATGGCAGAGCGCGCAGTCAAATTGTGTTTTGCAACTTCTAAAAATGCTTCAGCGTATGTGGATGACCGGCGGCAGATCTTGAAATGTGCCGGAGAAGGCACAATGCTATACATTGACGTGTGGACTTAAAATTTTTTATACTGCGAATTATCGATTCTCATTCGTGCACTGACGTCCGCCGCGGTCAACCACGCTGTGCCGAAGGAATCATCTGTCCATTTCGAGTTTCCTTAAAACAAAAAACAAAAACAAAAACAATATTGTTTTCAGACGTTGATGAAATACCCTCTCTACACCGACACGTGACGCTGATGTCACGCCCCTGCGGTGGTTCTGCTATGGGCAGGGCGCATGCGCAGATTGTCTACTTGACGCGAATCTGGTTTCTGCCCACGCGCAGTGCCTTCACGCTGAGCGGGAACTGCGCGTCTGCTCACGCGTTGTGTGGGCTTGTTCGTAAACAGTGTGTTGGCCTTTATGCGCACAGGGAACTACACGAGAAAAAAGCCCATTTACAGCTATAATAACGAGAGTACATTTGAGCCCACTCAAAATATATTTGAAGTGCACAGTGTACACCAAGCAAAGTGTTTGAATAGCTCCTATTGGACCTTCCATGTTTTCACATGCACAATATTAGTAATAGTAATAATATAATAATAATAATAATAACACTTTTTTTTGTTGCAAGCGCCCCAGAAAAAATGGCGAGGTTTCAATGTGGTGGCACAGATATACGAATGTCTTAGCTAAGAGGAGTGGAATAACCTCAACATCTGTTTTGTACTAGGGGCATATGAACGAGGCATTCAAACAGTCTTGCTCTCCCATTGCCCGAGGAGGAGGGGCTCTTTTGTAGCCACTCCGGTCTGGTTGAACAATGCAGCATGCACCATGCATCTGACCAGCTCTTGCTAAAAAGCAAGGCCGAAGTGGGTCAAGTTCGCATCTTCCGCCGACCGCTGTCAACAGAGATCAGGCTTGTCGCGTGTCGCCAACGTCACTCCGTTTACTGTTAACGCTTTTTACGTTGTGTAAAGAATCCAGTACACAGGCCTTGTGTTGGGTAAACACCGAGCTGTGGGGAAGACAAGCTGTACAAAGCGCCCCCTATAGTTCGGTCTCCTTATCAATAATGCGACAATTTGTTTCAGCTACCCAGACCAACCTTACGTTCAGAATTTTCAAGCTTTACTCTTCCTGGATTGCCATATGGTATTTTTAAATTCCAATTGCCTATTGCCAAACTGGCAAATGAAGGCAATGCCAATATCAACATTCAAATGTTCCCATAATATTTCGTGGCGCGACAGCACTGGCAGGTACCATCTTTGAGTTCCGCTGAGCGAGTGATGAAATGAGCTTCAAAAGCATCAATTTCACGCCTTCCTTTAACCTAGCCTTACCTGATCTCATTTAACCTTACTAAACCCTAAACGTAAGCTACTCGGTCTTGGTAATCGCTTGAAAACAAGTTCTTCTGCACAAAGAGTGAACCTGTGCCTACTCCTGCCGCCACTTTTGTAGTTATGCCCAGAGAAACATTCAATTAAAAAATAAGTGGTAAGCACTAAAATAAAATTTAAAAGAAACATAAAAATAAAAAAAAATGTAAGAAAATGTTTTGGCATTTATTTCAGTGACTAGTTCCTCCATGTCTATTGGTGTGGTGAATGAATTTTAAAGCAAAGTCAACAATTAGAAAAAAAAAAGAAAAAAGGAACAGTAAAGTACTGTGAACTATTGGTACATTTTTAAGTTAACAGATTGCCATTTGCCAAGGAATTGAAAGCAGGAAGTTGAGGGTAACTGTGGAGTATCGCCAAAGAACCCAGTGTTTAGTTAGCTCAGGTTAGGTTAGGTTAGGTTTAAAATTGTTCGGGATGGGTTTAAGGTTGGGCTAGGTTAGGTCAGATCAGGTCTGGCCAGGATAGGTTAAGTTTAGGTTAAATTAGGTCAGGTTAGGCTTGGTTTAAGGTTAGGTCAGGCTAGGCAAGCTTAAAAATGCGTTAGATTTAATTAGGTTAGGTTAGGCTAGGCTTAAGGTTAGGTTATGTTAGGTTAGGTTAGATAAAATAAAATCTAAAATTTTATTTGATTTTACATCATCTTACATCTTACAAATTAAAGGCAGACTTGTATAATACTCCTTATATCTAATAAAACTACTTGTATTTGATAACTTTTCGGAGTAACTTTGTAATAATTTGATTATAACTATTAGAATGAAATCGAAACAGTACTCTGATTACTTTTGGAAATATTAAAATTGCTCGCGACCCTTGGTTTTTCCCCTTCCTGTTTTAATGGCGCCCTTTGTTCGATAAGTTTTCTATCAAGGAATACTCAAACGAAATCTCCGAGAGGAGCTTGGTTTACCAAACTTATTTGATGAAGGGCATAATGGTTCATAATTCGGGGATTCTAAACCAATAATGAAAAGCACAATACAGACAAACCGTTTTCAAAACGGCATAAAATCTATCGTTTTGAATATCTGAAGTAATCGGAGAAGTAAATTATGCCTTTTCAATTAACGATCAAATACTTTTCGTCTAAAATAAAATCAAGTAATCTAATCAAATAATTAAACGAAAACTGTTGTAATCGTAATCGATTCCTTATGTCGAATAACATGTACAAGACTGCATACAGGTAAGTTACATTAGGTTCCGTGTTAGGTTAGGTTAGGTTAGGTTAGGTTAGGATAGGATAGGTTAGGATATGTTAGGTTAGGTTAGGTTAGGTTAGGTTAGGTTAGGATAGGATAGGTTGGGATATGTTAGGTTAGGTTAGGTTAGGTTAGGTCAGGTTAGGTTAGGTTAGGTTAGGTTAGAATCGGAGGCTTGTCGACCCTCCTCACCGGGTCGTGGTAGTGGAGCACGAGGAAGCGGTGCCGTTGCACGAGGCCCTTGGCGATGGCGTACAACCGGGTGACCTTGAACTGCTCCGTGTCGGCCGCTGCGGGTCCCAGGACGCGCCTCTGCAGGTACGTCTCCCGCTGGATGTTCAGGTGCAGCAGTAGGTCCGCCTCCGCTTCCAGGGCGTTCGGGAGACGCTGTCTCGAAGCGCAAGAGGGACGCAGAAGAACATAACAAGACACGGTTAGCAGTGCACCCAGGGGCCATCGTCGGCTCCTAGAACTAAGCTGCAGCCACTTGGGTCATACCTGACAGAATCGACATACACGTAGAAAGGGGAACATTTAGTTCCGAATATAACCATCATACATAAAATGAAAGCAATCGTTTACGATTGTTAGAAGACATCAAGCGGTGGTTTCGAATAGTGAAGAAGAATCTGTTGTTTATTAAATTTTTTGGGGACATCGACGTCTTGTGACCTGACTTTACGGCTTCAGGCCATGGTGTAACGCCACACCATGACATCAGGTGATGTAAATGTATCCTCAAAATTCAGCGACAAATGGTACGGACGGACGGATGGACACATTGATCGAAGAATTCTCGGTAAAAAGAAGCGTTCTAGGATTTAATCTTTTTTTTTTTTTGCGTGTGTCTGTAAATGTTGGCGCAATCGTTCGTCTACCGACAATTATGCCGCGATTGCTTACGAAAACGCCACTGCTTGCAGCTATGGTCACATGATCGTTGGGGCCAGCCAATGACAGTGAGACACCAACCCCAAAGTTGTCCTGCTGCTGTGGTGACCATAGGTATTGTTCTCCCGGGATCTACTTGTGGATTCAGTCTAAAATTGTTCCTGTGTTAAATAAAGATTTTAACATTCATTTTTTACCGAGCGAGATATGCATTAATGCTGCAATATTTTGTTAAAAGAATATGGGGATTTAACCGCGTCTCTTTTTGTTCGTTTCGTTCTCTTCTTGACTAAGTGTAACTACTAGCTTGAGGAGGTTAGGCGCTTTTAGGTAGCTACGTATTGACAGTCATTAAGGGAGCTTACATTTTTCCTTCTTTACTAGAAGTTATTTTTACATTGTAGACGGTGCGCTGTTTTCGTCAATACACTTTCAAACGCTGCTGTCTGTATACTGTCCCGGGAAGCTTAGGAGACATTGATCATCTTCTTTCATTAACCAGTCTAGCCAATGAGATAGTTGAGCCGTTTCGCGCACCAGTGTTCACGCTGTCTCAATGTCTGAAGCTGTCTGAAGGAAAATGTTTAGCCCCTGTGATTGCGTGACCATTTCAGCATATCTGATTGCAGTATTCATTGAAAGTTCTCCGAGAGGGCACTGCAACCGTTGCATGGCTTCGCCATCGCTGACTTTGGTGGGTAGGCGTCCTGATAATTGGTGGAAATATGAGGAACGGCATCTTGAAGCGGAAGCCTTGAACATAGAACAATCTGGTGCGTAACAATACTTGAAAAAGTCCAGTTCTGAGAGCCCCATTTGTGTGCTCTATGACACGCATTTTTATATATTTATATTTTGAATACAGTCTGGAAATAAAAGTTATCTAAAAGCTTGTTTTGTTTCCTGAAACAAGATTAGCGCCGAAAAAAGCGAGGAAGACATCCTTTGTACAACTTTGAGCAGTTACGTTACTAACTTGCAATCGGGATATTATTGTCGATAACTTGCGAGGCAGCGTTGAAACTTAAGTTGTAAAACAGGATAGTAACTTAAAAAAAAACACCTAAATGATTACGATACTTCTTGATAAGGCGTTGACAAAATTTCAAACCCCGACATAGCGACACAGTCGTGTACATTTATTTTCGGAACTTTCGTAAGCAAACGATTCTGGTCAAAACATCAGTGTATATGGTGCCTGGAGCGCTTCTTCGACTGGTGTGTTTTCGCGACTCCAGCAAAACGAGCGGCACCTAGCGGAAAAACACTGAACTGGCCGGAACAGGTCCCTTCGCGATTTCTGCTCGTCTTTTCTGGCTTCCGGGTTTACATGTTGTCGGTGGTTTGCGCGACAGAACAGTTCTACCGGTGACCGTGTCGTAACCGTAGTATCGCTTTGTGATCCAGGTTGCTCTGCACGCGACCTATGGAACCGCGTGAGCCAGACATTCTGCATTTATCAACGTTGATCAGCACCCTGGAAGGACCAAGGGCAGTCCTTTCCTCGTTTCCTCGAAGAAAGTCAAGCCTCTGGAAGTTCGCTTACCCCAACACATCGCCGCAGGTTCGAACCGTGGAGGATGAAAAGCGGGGCGAACTATTTTGAGTTCAATGCTTACTTGCTGGTGCCCCAGCGTTGTGCGCTGAGCTGGCACATGGCACTGCACGACCTGGATTCGACCGGCCTATTTGCCCGATAGTGGCGTTCCCTATAGGTCGCTGGAGTCGCGATTAGCCTCCTATGCTTGTAATATGTCAAAAATGGTTCCGAGGTGGCAACCAACGACGTGACAGGAGCCGGACTGCCCTGCTTTCGCGTGTCCCGATCCTGGCGGTTGGTTATAGAAACGCTGGCGAAAAGCACGAGCGAACGCGAGTGTCGCTGTCGTCACGGTGTCCCGACTTCTGGCTGCCGAAGCTTCCGTGGACTTCCACACCGGAGAGCGACCCGCGGCGGAACAGGCGTCGCCCACATCCACCACCGCTGCTGGGACACCGCCAAGATCGCAACCGGCGACAGCATTTCACTTCTATGACGTCATCAGGCGGAAATCGAAGGACCACTTTCTTAGTCGCGGTAAACACATGACTGTGCTACGCGTCCCAGGCAACGTAATCAGGGTGGCCACGGCAGGACGTCGCGCATACTTATAGTGATGCGCGAGATATATAGGGTGAAAGAGACCGACTCACCCAGAGGTGACACAGGTGACGCCCCTTGTATTCTCGGGGCTTAGTTTCGTACTCGGGGAACAGGTAGCAGCACTCTTCCAGTCGGGCTACGAGGTAGCTGCAGCACGTCGT
This sequence comes from Ixodes scapularis, assembly GCF_016920785.2. Taxonomy (NCBI): domain Eukaryota; kingdom Metazoa; phylum Arthropoda; class Arachnida; order Ixodida; family Ixodidae; genus Ixodes; species Ixodes scapularis. Next base: position 85,718,531 of record NW_024609879.1, read on the forward strand.
TCGTAGGAACGCACATACGCCACCGTTACTCGTAGGACCCCATAAAGCCGTACTAATAAGAGCGCAAGTTCGTCTGCTTCCTGCACAGGGGTTGCCATGATGTCAGAACACCGAGCTCTTATTGGCTGATTGAAAAAAAAAAAAAAAATATAGTGGGTAGACCTCAAGGTATCTAGCATTGAAGTCTACCCACTATCCTTTCAATCAGAGCAAATCAGAGCTCTGCGTCGTCGTTCTGACGTCACCGAACTCCTGCGCAAGACGCAGACGACTTGCGCTCCGCTGAGTCACCAACAGCTTAAATGGGCTCCAAATCACTTTCTGAGATGGTCTATTTATGGTCATAACAACCCGTGGACAATAAACATAAAACAACGAACATTGCAGTCATGCGTGGCTGATTTCTCTATATAAAATCGGCATCAAAAGATCGATTACTTCAGGACTATCGCTGACCCCAGATGGCGCACGGTAGAGGTTAGGGCTGTGCTATTCCTCATCCGATGGCGTCATCTGGTGTCGACCATTCGATAGCGATTGTAATAAAGAAATCGGTCACGCATGAATGTAATGTTTTTTGTTCGTTTAGGATGCTTAGAGTCTATAGAATGAGTTATGACAATTAATAGACTATCGCAGAAAGTGCGCGCCTCTTTAAAATCAATCAAACAAAGAAACAAACACAAGGGTTTAGTTTGGTTTTTATTATTGGGCTTGAGTCTCCTTGCATTGCCTGTCCTTTTATTTATTTTTATCTGGTTAACGCCACGCTCTTGAAGTTTATATTGTGCCACCACCGCCAACGCCAAGTTCGCACGAAGTTTCATACTTCTGCAATGCGTAGTTTATTATACGGATAAAAAAATGAAAGCCGTTTACAATTCCCTGTAACGCCGGTTAGAGCGCAGCTCTTGGGAGGTGGATGGAAGCGTACTGAGGGATAGGTGACTCCTTGAGGTCACGTGGCCCCCGGGGGGTCGTGTGACGTCAGGAGGTCACGTGACTTTGGGGAGGGAGTCACATGACCTCAGAGTGGTCACGTGACCTCAGGGTGGTCACGCGATTTCAAGGAGGTCACGTGACTTAAGGGGGTCACGTGACCTCAGGGGTTCACGTGACCTCGGGGGGTCACGTGACTTCAGGGGGTCATGTGACCTCAGGGAGGTCACCTGGCCTTAGGGGGTCGCGTGACCTTGAGGGGCCACGTGACCTTGGGGGGGTCACGTGACCTCGCCGTTACGCCGACGCCGACGGCGACGGCGACGCCGCTCAAGCCGGAAACGGGCCCCTAAGAGCTGTGCTCTAAAAAGGGTTTTAATTTCGTTATCGGACCCAGTATATCGGGAGAGCACGTAGAAAGCACGACACAGTTTGCGCAAATAAACGGGAGGCAGTGTGTTCTTGTTTTTCTCTGGAAACTAAAAGGCTGCATTCGAAAGTACTAGTTTTCTGGGATGTGCCTCTCCGGGGCATGAATTTTGTCGGTAAACTTCAACGTTTCTTCAATAAACCTACACACGTTGAAAGTTGCACATGCTTTGATCACTGCGTTCGCGCTAACGCTGTCAAGCGGTTTACGTTTATCTCCGAAGGGTCGACTACTCTCACGTCAAAAGGGCGCGTAGCGCAAGTTGCAGCCTTTTTTATTTTTTTAAAGTAATGTAAAGCAGCAACTCTGAGGGTTAGACTTCACTCTATCTCTACCCCCAGATCCATAGCACAAAAAAAGTTACTTGATTGCCAGTGTATGATCGAGCTTTCATAGAGGACCCGAAAGAAGAAGAAATCACCGCCTTGCTGGAACAGTGAAAGCTGGTTCACACATTTCCGTTTGAGTGTGCTCATCTGCGTTGCAACTTTTGGTAACCTGTCCCTTACGAGAAAACACACTGGCACACTGCCGCAATCTATCGGGTGCTACTGAAGCACTTCCGATTGAGGTAAATATCACTAGGCTAATTGTGTCACATGTAGGTTTACACAGTGGGAAATCGATTAGCTCCAAGATGTGCCATGTGTTTTTCCAGTGCAGTACCACAGTTAGCTTAAGGCCTTCAACGTCCAGCACGCGGTATATTTATACACGACCACACGCCGGTACGATGCTCATCCAAATTAAGACAGGCAGGGGGTGGAGATGGAACCCAGAATCCCTGGGTTCTGCAGCGCGAGCTTTCGCTTCACCTGGTGTGCGCTATACCATACTCGCCCACCGATTCTCCTAGACTAAACATTTTTGCAGTTTTTGCGAGATGAATTCTTAGCTCTGTCAAGGAGGAATGGTCACTTACGACATTGTCCGCATTATTTCGAGCCCCCGCTGAAATTATGGTGCGTAAATATTTGCGCCGCTCAGGATTGTTCCAGGACTGCCTGCTAGATGGCGCCAGTGTTCCCTTTGTCGTAAGCAGGCTCAAGAAAAGGCTAGGTAACATACAGGCAGTTCCCGAGAAGAGAGAACCGTGTCTTTTGGTCCTGGTAAATGAACGCATATGCCTTGAAGTAAGCTCAAAACGTGAGAATGTGACACTTACGGTTTGGATAGAACGTGGAAGCTTGAGAACACGACGTTACCTGGATCAAAATATGAACGAGAAAAACGAAAGTTCTCTGTGAGCCGTCGTCCACCTAAGCCTAATGTCGTTCAAAGAAAAACTGACATTGTGAACACTTGTGGAATTGATATCAGTGAAAAACACTTGTGAGCAAAAAAGAAAATATATGTTTTCTTTCTTGCTGGAAAGTGTTTTTTTTTTTAATAGATGATACTGGCGCCCACAATGTCATTTTCTGTTTTTGTTTTGAAGGGCTTAGTTGGACGTTGGCTCTTGGAGATATTTCGTTTTTCGGTTTTTCTCAATTATCTTTTGATCCGGGTGACGTCTTGTTCTCAAACTTTGGCGTTCTATTACATTCGCTACCGTTGCATTCTCAAAGAAATCGAGCTTTCTGCGATGCGCAGTTTATTTACCCGGGCCGGAAACTTAAAGGACGCTAAAGCTTCGCCTTTAAGAGTGGAACTCGATAGCGCCATCGGGCCCCGTTCGCATCGCCTTCTCATTCGTTTCTCAAGCTCTTCCTTCTAGTGAACAGGAAGTGCGGACGACATGCCCTAGTCAGTAGCGTGTCTGGCTCGCAGCATAAGGGTGGTAAATTGGAATCCCCCATAAAATTCTTCATATATTTCTTTAAGACGCATGGATCATAGTTATTATAATGTACGCTAGAGGTTCAAGTGGCGCTAGTGTGCTCACGCAGATTGAAGCAGGCAGTAACCAGTCGAAAATTGACTTCCGGTAATACATTTGTATGGGAAAAAGTGAGTGAATTTTCTCCCTGCGCTCGATCATAAGAGCAAATATCCCGAATAACTCGTACGTACTAAGTAGCTTGGAACATTTCTCAGTCAGGCCGACGAAATAACTAGTCAGTTACCGCATTTTTCTTTCAAATTCATCGCATTAAAAACGGTACGAAAACCGCTTCGTATGTGTATTTATGTGCACTGTCGGACACCGTTAGCGCGAACACGACGTCGGCGCTTTTCAAGCATGAGGTATATACATGCGAAACGAACGAAGGACATCTGGAAATTAAGGGAGACGGTAAGAACTACACAGTAACACTGGATCAGTAACTCCCCGTGCACGTAAGATTAAAATTAATTGAAGGCCACGTAATATATTCCGATTTTAAATAAGTAAGTAGCGCTTCATTCTTTCTGCTCAGCGCGAGTTCGACGTTCGAAATATCACCCGCACGCTCGAAATCTCTGAGAACAAGTGCCCGATAAAAGCTGCCCGGCAGAGAAAACAATACGTAAAGACATCTTTCGTAGCCGATGCACTTTATTCTTAAGTTTTGAATGTTTTTATCCGCTCATGCACGACGAGGTCATTTTCATATAGTCACAGGACTGGCATATAATCAATATATAAGCGTCACCGGAATACTGGCCAGCATTCAACACACCCTATATTCCTTTCAATTGTAAATTTGCTCTGGATCGTCGCTTGTTTTTACACACCTGCTTCGGAACACAGGTTTGGGACTGAAATGTAGCGAAGTTAAACATCGTTCACTGGTGAAGAAACATGCGCTAACTAATGCAATTACACTTTTACAATGCTAATCAAATTGGATATTATCGGTACGACCCAGGTAATCAAAGTGTTCCGTGTTATTTTCCGGCGAATGGACAAAATGCACGCGCGTCTTCACATAGGAACGCACAGGAGCGCCGCAAAAGTAGACTGATTGCTGTCTGCTTCAATTTGTATCACGGAAGTCGCAGAGACACTAGCGCCAGTTGAACCTCTGGCGTAAACTATAATAATTTTATGGCATGGATTACTATATATGTGACATCATTTGAGACATGCGGCGACCTTTAATTCGCATTACATGCCACGTATTTAATCACTTTCATTCCACGCGTGACGCCACGTTTCTCGTGAGCATTGTGGGTTGCTTGAAATTTTTGCGCGAGATCATGTGGCTGTGACGTCATGACCCTATCGACCAATCAGGAGTTTCCCGTCACAACGACACCAACGCCGACGCCGGCTTTTCTATGACACTTAAAGGAATGCTGAACCGCAATCTGGATTTAAAAAAAAACAAAACAAACAATGCTGGAGATGTAGGCGGGACGCTACAATCCCTGAAACACTACTCGAAAAGCGATATCTCGAATGGACGGCCGTATTTTTGGAAAAAAGAAGTCGAGACTGAACCAGGCCGACGAGGCGCGTGACGTCAAGATACCTAGTTTCCTCCTCTCTTCGCTTCGCTGCCTTAAGGCCGCGAGGCGGAGAAGACGCGAGGCCGTTCCCTCTCTTTCTCGGAGAAATATGACGTCAACATTCCTGCCAAATGCGCCTCCTTTTCTTGAAAAATACGGTCATCCGTTCGAGATATCGCTGTGTGAGTGATGTATTGGTGTTTGTAGCATCCCGTTGCACGCTTTTGCCGCGTGTCTGGGGGAATCCAGATTTCGGTTCAACATCCCTTTAACGATTATCGCGTTAAAAACGTCGCTCTCTTTTCTCGTGAACTCCCCTTATATCAGGCAGCCATGATGTACGCTCTAGCAAGCCGCTTGTTCAACGACGGTCACGAGAGTCTGCAACGCAGCCGAACACTCTCAGTCGGACATTCTTAAACCGGCCTTCCATCGCGACTGTACTTTGAGTGGGGTCAGAAGGCGCTCACTCACATGCAGCCTGCCGTGAGATGCTTCCGGACTGCCGGTATCTCGATGACTTCGGGCCTGAGCGGCGGGAAGAAGCAGTGCACCAGTTCCTCGCTCGTCATGTGTGTGAAGCGGACGCAGCTCATCACCTCCGCTGCGTGCGCCGAGCGGTTCGCGTAGTCCACGTTGAGCCACACCAGGGCGGCCATAAAGACGGGAATCTCGCTGAGGAAAGAACAGCGCTATCCGGTCACACGGGGAATCGTCGAGGGACACTATATAATCATGGGTCCGTCCCCTATTGAAAAATCTCATGTGTATGAGAAATTTCTGTGTCCAAAACACACATTGGAATCAAAGAAGACATGTACGAACCATATAAAAACTTAATAAGATATATAAAAAAACATTTAAGAACTATATAAGGAACTTATGAGAAGTTTCTTATACGGTTCTTATATGTTATTATTACATATATATATTATATAGTTTTTATATAGTTTTATATGGTTCTTATATATTCTTATATCCCTTGTATGATTCATATCTGTTTGTTGGACAAAAGAAATTTCTCATACAAATGGCTTTTTCACTAGAATCATTACAAACCGTCACTAGAAACCTTCGCGAAGAACCATCACGAAGGTCTGTGACATCACGGGACACAAATTAACTCCAGCGCCACCGAGAGGTCACAGAGACTCGTAACGGCATAATGCCATGAGTTGGTGTCACGTGACCTTAGGCGACAATATTTTGTTTTTCACCGGTCTTTAACTCAAAGGCATCTAGCGATAGACTACATGAGGGCCAAAGCGAGAATGTTGGAGAAGTCGTAATATACAGTATATATTTTTATTGGTGTTGTTTTCTATCGCACAGTGACCGAAAGAAGCGCTAGTGCAAAAGGCTGTGAAGCCTGACGAGGCACTGGTCCCTTAGAGTTCAATATACAAAACAGTGTTCCGCCGAACGCCACCACAAGAACAAAAACAACAATAAAAAAGGTGCTCAGAAACTAGACGATATTACGAAGTATATAACAAGGTGTGCCATATACAATTTACGCACGTAAAATGCAGGAACTAGCACTGAAAATGAACATAACGTAGACTACAAAACAAATAATCATTGCTGACATTTGTATACAATGTAAAGTAAGTTAGGTTTACTCAGAGTGCATATTGCGGCCTATAAGCTATGCCCTGCACTCTTTTTTTTAAATATTGGGAAAGATTTTTTATAATTCATATCGAGTTCATTGTTTAATAAGGTAATTATTTGATATTTTAAACTCTGCCTTCCGTAATTAGTTCGGATATAGGGTGTCCTTATTCTAACGTGATGCAACTGGTACGATGATGTTTCTGTTTCGCCGTTGATAAACTTTCATTTACAAATGAACTGAAATAATTTAAAGTAATATATTTAATTTGCTCTTAAGATATCGTATTCAATAAAGTGTGGATGAGTGCGCAATTCACTCGCGTCACTTCTATAACTTTCGAGTATGCGTAAAGCTTTTTGTTTACAGACTTAAAAATATTGTTATTTCATATTGTTGTCGTGCCCAAAATAAGAATTCCGTAGTACAGTGTATAGAAAAATAGAGAGTATAGCACAACGTTTCAACGATACATACATCGTTTACAGAGATCTAAACAAAGATTAGAACTACTGATAGATGTTGGGATATTCTCTATATCCATGGAGGTTGATGAGATCCAGGATAGAGCGTTTAATTCATCCATCCTCTCAATCTCCTCAGCCTCCGCCAATTTTAGAAAAATAGCAACGTGAAATAAACTAATGATATTATTAATAATGTGACTCCATGACATATCACATGACACTCCGTGGTTACGTAGCACCGTGACGTCATGTGACATAATGACGCCATGTGAAGTGTTTTCCTGTCTTTTCCGGCATGGCCAAGCTAGCGCCTTTTGACTGGCTCCATCGGCTCCTTCCCTCGGCCATGGTTCGACGTACGATGAAACGAAGTTTAACGACTGCACGAGGCAGCCTACATTGGAAAATGAGTATGGACGCCGCTTACCAGCAAGTCTCGAGGTTTTTCATGTTCAGCAGACACGTGATCTGGTAGGGCAGAAGTTCTCGTAGGCAGTGGGGCTTCAGGTGCCTGCAGAGGCGGCAGGCATTGGAATTCATTGTAGGCGAGGAGGGGAGGTTAGGTTAAATGATTGTTTATTTTAGTGCGACAAATTAAATAAAATGATTTCATTACTTTGTGCCTGAGAACTGTAAACTTTAGAGCGCAGCTCTTAGGCGCCTGTCTCCGGCTTGAGCGGCGTCGCCGTCGGTGTAACTGTGAGGTCACGTGACCTGGGGAGGTCACGAGGGAGGAGGTGGGAGGAGGAATGTACCCTGCCCTCAGTACTCTCCCCTCCTCCTCCTCAAGAGCTGCGCTCCGATTCGGCGTTAGAGGGAGTTGTAAACGACTTTCATTTTGTTATTTTAGGGGGACAAATTAGATAAAATTAATTCGTTACTTTTTGCCTGAGAACTGTAGTCTGTAAAAATAACAAGAATGTTTGTAATATAACAGTAAATATCCGGAAAATTTTGGTCAGAATAAGGAAACGGTTCTGTTTGGTCGAAATAAGAGAAGGCTATCCGTTAAAAAACAGGGCTTATATTATTCGTCAAGAACCCAAGTTTTTGGTAAATGAACAGTTTAAAAATACTTTAATTATCGGTAAAAAATGAAAGCTGTTTACAACTCCCTGTAACGCCGAATTGGAGCGCAGCTCTTGAGGAGGAGGAGGGAAGGGTACTGAGGGGAGGGTATACCCCTCCTCCCTCGTGATCCTGCCTGCTACTCCTGAACGAAAGGGTTCCGGTTCGAAGCCGGCCGAGGGACAAGAGGTAAGTATTTTAAAATCATTTTTCGGAGCAATGAAAATTCGGATTCGTCCCCCCTGCTCATCCTCCCTGCTCCCCTCCTTTCTCCTCTTTCCCTCACGGGGGTCACGTGATCTCGGGGGGTGGGGGGTGGTTACGTGACGACCCTCAGACCTGGGGGTGTCGCGTGACCGGGGGGGGGGGGGGGGGGGGGGGTGTCACGTGACATGGGGGATCACGTGACCTTGGGGTCGAGTGACCTGGGGGGGTCACGTGACCTCATGGTTACGCCGACGCCGACGGCGACGCTGCTCAAGCCGTAAACGGGCGCCTAAGAGCTGCGCTTTAAAAGTGAAAGTCGTTTACAACTCCCTGTAACGTCGAATTAGAGCGCAGCTCTTGAGGAGGAGGGAAGGGTACTCAGGGGGGGGGGGGGGGGTCACGTGATTTCGGGGGGGGGGGGCGGGTACCTTGGGAGGGGGGGTCACGTTGACCGGGGGGGCGTGTCACGTGACCCCTCTCCCTCCACGAAGGCACCTGAGGTCCTCCCGAGGTCCTCCCGAATGAACTCGAGGTCCTTCCGAGGTCTTCCCGAAGGTATTCGACGTCCTCTCGAGGTCCTCCCGAAGAAACCCGAGGTCCTCCCGAGGTCCTTCCGAAGGAACCCGAAGTCCTCCTGAAGGAACCCGAGGTCCTTCTGAGGTCCTCCTGAAGAAACCCGAGGTCCTTCCGATGTCCTCCTGAAGATACCCGAGGTCCTCCCGAGGTCCTCCCGAAGGAACCCGAGGTCCTCCCGAAGGAACCCGAGGTCCTCCCGAAGAAACCCGAGACACTCCCGAGGTTCTCGGGAGGGGAGGGGGGGGGGGATCCTGCGGTTACGCCGACGCCGCTCAAGTCGGAAACGGGCGCCTAAGAGGTGCGTTCTAAAAAAACGAAAAGTTCTATAACACTAAAAACGTTGTTTTCCCTTAAAGCAAACACTCCACAAAACGTCTCGTTAATTGTAATAAAACTGAGCTTCTGTTATTCTCACATCCCAAACATTTGTTTGGTATAGACCGCTCCATTAGGGTCATAGCAGAGAGGGTCATAGAGACAAAAAAAAAATGCCCTCCCCCTCTCACCCGAATGTCGTCTGCTCCGCCGAGTGGGCTGTACCTAGCATCCGGCTGGCGTACAAACTGTTTAAAATCGCGCCATTTTGGAAATTTCAAGCGCAGATGCGCAGATTTTGGTATGCCAGTTATCGTGTAATACTATGCCAGATAAAAGTACTAACAGGGTCCAATGGACTTCTTCCAAAACCGACGCGCCCCATTGCGGCAAAATGCCACGCAGTGCACTCTGGGAACTAGTTGGCCACTCAGTTTCGGTTTCGACTGAGCAGATTCATCTCGTGCTATCACGCCGCGACCGAACGCGCTGCTTGCGTTTTCGATTATCTGACTTTTTTTACGAATGTACAATACACTCATTCTCGAGCAATACAAAAACTAAGACCGGGTACTTTCCTTGGTTCCCGAAACACCGGATATTGTGCGTGCGAATGCAAACGTAGTAAGACGTGGCTTAGTCCCCTCACCCCACGAGTGCATCTTTGAGCTCGTGTCAGTAATCCCGTCTAGTATCAGTGAACTACAAGTGAAATTCGGTCACCTGGAGCATTACACGTATTTTGTTTGCCAAACGTCCGCTTCTTTTTACTTCATTGGGCGAAAAGCAAGCCGCATCCTCACAGGAGTATCAAAGTTGAGCCCAGCGTTAACGCATGAACTTTTAAGGAAACGCAATAAATTCGACCTCAATACTGCACCAAAGTTACTATAATGTCTTCCTCGTGTCATCATATATCTCCCACTCAAACTTTATGCTGATAGAAGATTAAGTTTTCGCAAACGCTGAGATCGGCTAGCTACAACGGAGGCCCTAACAAGCGTCCCCTACTCCTCGCTAAGCCTTTTTGGACGAGCTTTTACTGACGCCAAAGATCTGTACCTGAACGTTGTGTCTGAAATTATATCGGCATACTCAGGCAGGAAGAAAGCAATCACATAATAAATATTATGGCCATTAGCAACCGTCAAATGCACCTTGAATAATTTCGTTCGTTTGGCGCACCGCATAGGGGTTCATGCCCGTCCGGCGTACATCTGGCGAATGGTGCGACATTTTTCACACAAGTGCTCGACTTTTGCTTTCTTAAAACTGTTTGTATGTGCGAATGTGCTTATATGATTGCAGGATAACTTTACGCGCATACGCGATGTTGAATATTAGTGAAATGCAAGTGGGTGGGGCCCTTCGCTTCGTGCAGTGCTGCGGGTCCGTACAGATAAGAGATAAGAGGTGTGTTATAATTGAGCTTTTCAATGGCGCCTCCGAGTTTTACCTCGCGTACACAGGCGTATTAAGAAAACAGTAATTGCAAAAAGTAATATTTCGTCTATGGAGGCACGAAACAAACAAACTTCCTGATCAACAACACTAATGTAAAGGCGCGAGCTCGATGTATGCATGCTTATTGGTTGCTACAGCTTGTTAATTCGTACACAAGCAAGATCCCCGAGCTTCGCAGCGTCAAGATTCCCAGCACTGGCTCGCCCACATACCTCGAAACGCTAACAGAAAGGCTCAAGTACAAAAATACAACAAGCATGTATTAAAACAAGCTATACGTCTCGGGCTTGTGCTAAAGCTTCGAGGTCTGGCCGTTTAGGTTAGTTTAGAGACCACAAATGACGCTCTCGGGATTAGAAAACATGAGATAACGGCCGTTAATAGACCCTTTCCGAAATTCAGTGCCATCTGGTGGCTGAAATGGCGGTTTAACTTTTGCCATACGAATGGCGGCAATGAACCCGTAGCCTGCAGTATTTTATCGGGCACCGTCACTTTTGCATGTCAACGGCAGATAAGAATGAACTTTTCGCTATACAGGTTTTTCTGGATCATCTCTTCCAGTGTCGATTCCCACAACGATGCAACAAAGCGCCAACCCAGACAGACGCCTTGATAAAGTTTTATAAGTCAAGGGGTTTCGAAGTTGATTTTGTGCCACTAACAGGTTCACTGGGCTCGAATTAGAGAACTGAACACTTACGCAGCGCTTGCATTCAATTCCGGTTTCGCAACGTGCTAACGTCTAGAACGTATAGGCCTCGAATCCTCAACTTAGGAGTATCTTCAACATGTTCCTTCGTCAGTAAATAGAAAGCCGCCATTGGGATGGCACATATGCCATTTTTCAGATGATGATGATAGTGATCAAAGTGGCCAGACTGAATTTCGGAAAGGGTCTATTGTCCACGCTCTGCGTATAATCTCTTGTCGACGTGTCGATCGAAACCGAAACCATGCCACTCTCCTCCCTGGCCAACTAGTTCCCAGAGTGCAACGCGCGCCGTGTTGCATGCAGGGCTTTATGGAAGTAGTCTATTGCGCTGTTACCTGCGTGCAAATAAAAAGAAAAAAAAAATAGGGAAAACTGTGTCAGATTGTCCGGTCTCTGCGGCGAAAAGTAAATCCGGTTGCTGTACCTTTTTTACTATACAAAGTTCGTACCGGTCTAGGCCTCTAGCGATCATGAATGGAAGTCTGAAATATTAAATAAAAGCGTGCTCTCCTGCCGCAGTACACGCAATATTTGAGGGTAGTACTGCCAGCTGACTCAACTGCTACTTAAGTAACGGAAAAAAGATATGCGAGTGATCATTTACCGAAAAAGAACAACAGAGAGTAACAGGCTGATATTGGAGTAGCCATAATTATTCTAAGAACGCGAACCGCTTCACAACGGCAGCCACGAGCGAGAGTTTGATGTTCCGTACAGCCCGCCGGCACAGCCCAAAGATGGAGAATGGCAACCTCTCGGTTTGTCGTCTACCAGCGGAGTCGGGCACGTGCCCTCTCTCTCGTTTTACCCCGCCGAACCCGCTGAACTTCCCGGGCGTATGGAGAGGGCGCTGCTGTCGAACAAAATGGTGCCGCCCAGAGAGTGCTAAATGTAATGGTCTATATAAACAAGGTGAAGAAAGTCAGATTACTGTAAAAATACAAAAAATTCTCCATTCCTGCAAAACCGATGATCATTAGAATGGTACACAATCAAAACTTGAAACATCCTCGCAACACTTCGAGACGGGTGAAATATGGTCCATAACATCCGCAAATGATAATCACACGTTTGTATTTTCAGCGGATGGTTAAATTTTTCGTTTCAACCGAAGGATTCTGGCGAGCGCTTTAAGATCAGCCACTGAGGCAGCGCGATGTGTTTCGGGATAAATGCCCGTGACGTCACGCTCGCTACGTCACAGGCCCATGCACAGCCAAGGGTACCGCAAGGACAATCGTCGTCACTAGGTGGCGCCAGCTTTATCGTCAACGCGTCACAGTCCCGCCAAATAGGAATATCCTAGGTACGGTAGTGTACTAGAACTGAGAGGTGTGCCAGGCGCCGCTCGTTCCCGGGCGCCTCCATCGGACACGCCGCGCCGTGGCGCTGCTCCTGATGGGATCGTGACATGAGACATTCACACGAAGCTCGACTCCCTAACTACCAGGTGGTATTGGGAAGTCGTTGTATCCCTTTTAAGATTGCTTTTTTTTGCGTTTACGGTCAAAAGACTGGTGCTCGTGACTTGCTGTCATAAAGGAGACCACGTCAACACAAAGGAATAGGTGCTGAAATTTCGCTTCCGTACCCCTTTAAATCAGTGAACAAGGTCATCGCTAAAAGAAATTGTTTTATGAAGAAATGTTTGTTCGGAAATCGCAGTACATCGTATAGTAAGTAATATCGGGTTCGAATAAAATTCGAGCAGCAGTGCGCGTGGCCGTCGACACATCTGTACTTCCTTTAGGTTATTGGAAACTGATAAAATTGCTGGTAGGGGGGTAGGGCGCTGTGAAGGTGTGTTTGTCCTATTGGGAAGTTTTTAACCCTCTTTCAGCACAACCCAACCTTAGACGCTGCGCCGGTGGTGCGCCGAAAGTTCTTTTACAATAGGGTGCCTATAGTGCGTTGCAACCTAAGAACGGAGGGCGAGGGTAAGACGGGCCGGGGAGGAGGAAGCAGACGGAACGCTAAAGAGAGAAGGATGTTTCCACCTCTCTTCTCCAGCGCTCCGTCTGCTTCCTCCTTTGGTCTTGGGTTTCCAAAGGCATGGTAACGCTTTTATGGACGAGGACAAAAGAAAGAAAGACAAGACAGACACCAGCGCTGACTGCAACTATTTAATCAACATGGAAATGAGGCATATATACACGCTTCGATCCTATCAATCAACCAACCCCAGGCCTAGCCGCCACTTGCATGTACGGCACCTCCTTATCGAAAAGGTCGATAGATGCCACGCTGACACACCCCAGCCCTGCCCTTTTTATTTCGTCTGCTTCGATAATCTCTATAACAGTTCTATTTTTATGTCTAGCGAGTACGGAGCATGAGTCAAACAAAGGTTTGCACCCGCAGTCATGGCAATGCATTGAAAGGTGGCCATCCCGATAGTTTTTGATGTTTAGACTATGTTCTCGGAGCCTATCGTTCAGGCATCTCCCAGTCTGACCTACATATTTCTTACCGCATGTTAAGGGAATCTGATATACAACACCCTCAACACAAACGACTAACGGATTTCTGTGCCTAATCACACAACCCAGCGAGGCTTTGCGGAAAGGGTTCGTCAAATGACTCAGCCTGGCTAGCTTCTCTGGCGCAGAAAAGACCACCTTAGTGTTTATGCGGCTTGCTATTTTCTTTAGGTTATGCGCCGTCTCGTGCATATAAGGCACGACCGCAATCCTTTGTTTACTCCTGGCCTCTTCTGGACGGGTGTTGCCCTTAGCTCGAAGCCTCTTAAGGATCACCTCAGCTACTGACACCAGTACAGCCTCCGGGTAACCAGCCGCCAACAGACGTTCAGACTGCTCCTGGACACTCAAATGTGGCACATGGTGACATGACTTATGAAGGGCGTTCTTGAAGCACAAATTAACAATCCCTCTCTTAACCAGTTTTGACTGGGACGAATTAAAAGGCAGCAGTGGCTTGTTGGCTCTAGGTTGATACATCCAACATATATGATTCTCGACGAAAGTAAGCCTGATGTCGAGGAAACGAATGACACCATCTACGGGCACTTCACGTGTAAGTTTCAGGGGATGAAGGGCATCACTAAACATAGTTAAAAGACTATCCACCACCGAATGGAAATGTGTCGAGTCGCAGTTTAAAAAAATACTAAAAAATTATCAACAAATCTAAAACACTTCCTTACGTTAAAATCGTTCAGGCAGTCCGAAAGGACTCTGTCGTGATACGCTAAAAAAATGTCACTTAAAATTGGCGCTAGACATGAGCCGATACAAATACCTTCCTTTTGAAGGTACGTGTCTTTGTTCCATTCCGCGAAAGTAGACTTAAGATAAAACGAGATTAGATCTAAAAAGTCAGCCACCGTCACGCCCACAGCGTTTTGAAAAGCCACAACCCCATACCCCTGAATACAATCCTCAACGCAACTTCGTAGTTTGTCATGTGGTAAGGAGTAATAAAGATCTTTAATGTCCACTGAACATGCTAAAAAACCTACGTCCGCGTTCATCTTCAAAAAATCCACTACCTCGTCAGAGCCCCTGACTAAAAACGGGTCGTCAATGGTAAGGATCTTTAGTTTTTCTTGCAGCCACAAGGCAATCGACTTTTGCCAAGTGCCATGCTCAGAAACTATGACCCTCAAAGGCCAGTCTTCCTTATGTGTTTTCACACTGAACATAATCTGTAAACAACCACTTCTGCTATTTTCAACGTTTTTAGCCAAGCGGGTCAGGTTTGACCTATTACAAAGACGCTTCCCCTCTCCCTTCAGTTTTTTCAGAGGCACATCCTGCCGTAGATTGAACACGGAGGTGATAAAGAAGGGGGTTTTGTTGTTTTAATGGAAGGGGAATTCGGAGGGAAAGCCCTCGAGGCCATCACCTCTGTGTTCAATCTACGGCAGAATGTGCCTCTGAAAAAACTGAAGGGAGAGGGGAAGCGTCTTTGTAATAGGTTAAACCTGACCCGCTTGGCTAAAAGCGTTGAAAATAGCAGAAGTGGTTGTTTACAGATTATGTTCAGTGTGAAAACACAGAAGGAAGACTGGCCTTTGAGGGTCATAGTTTCTGAGCATGGCACTTGGCAAAAGTCAATTGCCTTGTGGTTGCAAGAAAAACTAAAGATCCTTACCATTGACGACCCGTTTTTAGTCAGGGGCTCTGACGAGGTAGTGGATTTTTTGAAGATGAACGCTGACGTAGGTTTTTTAGCATGTTCATTGGACATTAAAGATCTTTATTACTCCTTACCATATGATAAACTACGAAGTTGCGTTGAGGATTGTATTCAGGGGTATGGGGTTGTGGCTTTTCAAAACGCTGTGGGCGTGACGGTGGATGACTTTTTAGATCTACTCTCGTTTTATTTTAAGTGTACTTTCGCGGAATGGAACAAAGACACGTACCTTCAAAAGGAAGGTATTTGTATCGGCTCATGTCTAGCGACAATTTTAAGTGACATTTTTTTAGCGTATCATGACAGAGTCCTTTCGGACTGCCTGAGCGATTTTAGCGTAAGGAAGTGTTTTAGATTTGTTGATGATTTTTTAGTATTTCTTAACTGTGACTCGACACATTTCCATTCGGTGGTGGATAGTCTTTTAACTATGTTTAGTGATGCCCTTCATCCCCTGAAACTTACACATGAAGTGCCCGTAGATGGTGCCATTCGTTTCCTCGACATCAGGCTTACTTTCGTCGAGAATCATGTATGTTGGATGTATCAACCTAGAGCCAACAAGCCCCTGCTGCCTTTTAATTCGTCCCACTCAAAACTGGTTAAGAGAGGGATGGTTAATTTGTGCTTCAAGAACGCCATTCATAAGTCATGTCACCATGTGACACATTTGAGTGTCCAGGAGCAGTCTGAACGTCTGTTGGCGGCTGGTTACCCGGAGGCTGTACTGGTGTCGGTAGCTGAGGTGATCCTTAAGAGGCTTCGAGCTAAGGGCAACACCCGTCCAGAAGAGGCCAGGAGTAAACCAAGGATTGCAGTCGTGCCTTATATGCACAAGACGGCGCATAACCTAAAGAAAATAGCAAGTCGCATAAACACTAAGGTGGTCTTTTCTGCGCCAGAGAAGCTAGCCAGGCTGAGTCATTTGGCGAACCCTTTCCGCAAAGCCTCATTGGGTTGTTTGATTAGGCACAGAAATCCGTTTGTCGTTTGTGTTGAGGGTGTTGTATATCAGATTCCCTTAACATGCGGTAAGAAATATGTGGGTCAGACTGGGAGATGCCTGAACGATAGGCTCCGAGAACATAGTCTAAACATCAAAAACTATCGGGATGGCCACCTTTCAATGCATTGCCATGACTGCGGGTGCAAACTTTTGTTTGACTCATGCTCCGTACTCGCTAGACATAAAAATAGAACTGTTAGAGAGATTATCGAAGCAGACGAAATAAAAAGGGCAGGGCTGGGGTGTGTCAGCGTTGCATCTATCGACCTCTTCGATAAGGAGGTGCAGTTCATGCAAGTGGCAGCTAGGCCTGGGGTTGGTTGATTGATAGGATCGAAGCGTGTATATATGACTCATTTCCATGTTGATTAAATAGTTGCAGCCAGCGCTCGTGTCTGTCTTGTCTTTCTTTCGGCAGTTTGATACTTTAGACCCATGTTACGGGTAAAAAAAACAGGACGCGGGATGGCCAAAAAAACATGCTTTTCGTGCAAGGCTCGTCAAATAATGAGGCGCTGGAGAAATGCAGCATTCTGCGTTAAGTCCTTATTTCGAACTCTTTTTGTTCGCCTTCCGCCCATTGAAAAGCATGCGGGATGGGCCTTCGAACGCACCTGGTATCGCTGCGCCGCAGCGTTCTTCCGCATCAAAAAGTTCGTCTGCTTTCCTCGCCGTCACCATGGCAACGAACGCCGAATGAATAGAAGCACGCACGGTACCGCCGCGTGAAGCCAGCAACAGCTGACGCCATTTTACGAACGCCGTCTGCTAGCCAAAGCCGAACGCGGTGTGTCAGATCAACCGCCTCCGCCGGTGCGCGGCTAGCAAAGACGACGAAGCTGAGGCACGCCGACGGCGATCGAGCAAGCAACAACACCGCGGGACGACTGCAGCGGCGGCATTTATTCGGATCAAAGGCCGCCTTCGCCGGTGCGCCGCTAGCAAAGACGACGGAGCTGAGGCACGCCGACGGCGAATGGGCGAGCAACAGCACCGCGGGACGACTGCAACTGCGGCATTTATTCGGATCAAAGGCGCGAAATAAGCAAGAACAATTTTTATTTGAATCATAACACCCGATATCCAAGTTGGGGACCACATACCTTTGCTGGGTCTTTCCTGTGAACTTTTTACAGAGACACGGGGTGCCGCATTCAAAACACAGCTCCGTTTGCAAAATATGGGGGCCCTGAAAAGGACCGTTTAGACCGCTACCAGAACCTATAACTGACGTAACGAGCACTTGACGAGCGGTTGGCTCATAAGTCGTCTTTATGCATGCAGGCAGGTGACGAGCGCAGCGGATCACTCGAAGTCACCGGGGCCGTCAGAATCCTCGCCCTGTCTGCGTCGGGGCTCTAGATTTTGGCGGCCGCAGCGACGAACGACTGGAATCTATTAGTGTTTCCGCGCGCCTTGTCTCTCCTTCAAAACATGAACCTTGCAAGGTGACCAGTGAAATGGTGGCTCTCGCGCCGTCCAGATGGAAGAGAGTTTTTGAGGTGGGCCCAGGTGCAATCCACCGTATTGGTGTGCGCACCAGTGTTCGCGTCGACAAAGTGCAGCTTGTGGTTAACGGTGAGGTACGTGAAGCGAGCGTCATCTGCAAGCTTGCGATAGCCAGCCCAACAATCGGTGATTATTCTTGTTCCAGGGCGGACCCACTCGGCTATTAGCCTTTGCACGGTTTTAGCGTCACGGGTCGCCACGGGAACGAGAAAGCAGCACCCGCTGCAACGCGGCACACCGCCGAAAACCAACTGGCCAGGCCTTAAATACCCGCGATGGTACTTGCGCCGACCGAACATACTCTCGTCTAGTTCTACAGTCACGCCTTCGCCACCAATCATGTCTGAATGCTTAAAGACGGCATTTACCACAACCTCCCGACAAAGGCTCGCCCAATCAGTTATTGTCTTACTTGCGATATCAGCCTCCCGCTGAATGACGGCGCACGGTAGGTTCTGGCATCCGGAGGATGATTTTCATGAGTTGGAGAAGCGTCAGGTGCGTGCGATCCTTCGAAGAAGGAACCGCTCCGTACCGAGACCTCACCCCGGCACTGAACTTTGACCGGCTTCCTCTTGGGCGCCTCTCGAGTCATCCACACACCGCACCCCCCCACCCGTGTAGCCATCCGCAGATCTAGCGCGGACTTGCAGCTTGTCATCGCAGCTTCGCACTCTGGACACGCACGAAAACCCAGGAGCCAGGAGCAGGCCAACGCGCTGAAGCAAATTAATTGCTTCAAGAGGGTCTTTCATGGCGCAAAGAAGACGGCACAAGTTGAACGCCATGGCACTGCGATGCTCGACTCTGGAAGAATAAAGCGCCGAAGGGGAACTGCGCGCTTCTTTGCATTTATTATATTTATTTCATCCGCCATTTTATACCTCGTGACACAATTCTAACAAACTCATTGGTTGATCGGTCAAACCACACCATCGCGTGACAAAAAAAACAAAAAAACAACGCCAAACGTATGTCTACGGACGGCATCGTCACAGAGAAGGGAGCAGTCGAACCCAACAACAAAATGAAGTAACAAAGTGAATAAAAATAAAAATAAAAAAAATAAGAAGGGAGCCGTTGGAGTTTCGGACGGCGTCTTTGATGAGAGGAGCTGCTCTGGCCAGAGCGGCCAGAGCAGCCGTGCTGCTCTGGCTACTTGGAATATTCCTTTTTTATTATTTTTCTTACTCTACAGGGTGCCACGACCCTTATTTGAAGCTGATTTGTTAAAATATTAACAAACAACGCGTTGGAACGGAGGAGGTAGAGAGTCTTGGCGTCAGAATTTGACGTGGTAGAAAAGAAAAGAAAATAACAAATGCACAATACATACCGTATGCCAAGACCGTTATACTCCGCACTTGGCGAGGCCTTATGACGCAGCCGACGACCGTTAGGCTATTTATTTTGTTTCTTTAGATTTTTTATAGTGACGACTACTCCACTGTGCCTCGGAGTCTCCAGCGGAGATCCGGCAGTTTTTAATTATTATTATTATTGTCGTTTGAAGGGTACTCTTTCTATGCTGCTTCGTTCCTGTAAAGAATAAAGAAATACGCCAACCAAAAAGTCAAAAAATTGTCCCAACGTTTCGAAATGTTTTGCTTCGTTCCTGACGCCATAAAAATATGGGGCGGGATTACTGTGCACCACGTATAAAAAAATAAAAAAAAAATGCATAAAGACGACTTATGCGCCAACCGCTCGTCAAGTGCTCGTTACGTCAGTTATAGGTTCTGGTAGCGGTCTAAACAGTCCTTTTCAGGGCCCCCATATTTTGCAAACGGAGCTGTGTTTTGAATGCGGCACCCCGTGTCTCTGTAAAAAGTTCACTCGAATGACCCAGCAAAGGTATGTGGTCCCCAACTTGGATATCGGGTGTTATGATTCAAATAAAAATTGTTCTTGCGTATTTCGCGCCTTTGATCCAAATAAATGCCGCAGTTGCAGTCGTCCCGCGGTGCTGTTGCTCGCCCATTCGCCGTTGGCGTGCCTCAGCTTCGTCGTCTTTGCTAGCGGCGCACCGGCGAAGGCGGCCTTTGATCCAAATAAATGCCGCCGTTGCAGTCGTCCCGTGGTGTTGTTGCTTGCTCGATCGCCGTCGGCGTGTCTCAGCTTCGTCGTCTTTGCTGGCGGCGCACCGGCGGAGGCGGTTGATCTGACACACCGCGTTCGGCTTTGGCTAGCGGACGGCGTTCGTAAAATGGCGTCAGCTGTTGCTAGCTTCACGCGGCGGTACCGTGCGTGCTTCTATTCCTTCGGTGTTCGTTGCCATGGGGACGGCGAGGAAAGCAGACGAACTTTTTGATGCGGAAGAACGCTGCGGCGCAGCGATACCAGGTGCGTTCTAAGGCCCTTCCCGCATGCTTTTCAATGGGCGGAAGGCGAACAAAAAGAGTTCGAAATAAGGACTTAACACAGAAGGCTGCATTTCTCCAGCGCCTCATAATTTGACGAGCCTTGCACGAAAAGCATGTTTTTAGACCGGAGTTTGGAGATAGTTTTTTTTACAACAACATGGGTCTAAAGTATCAATGTGCCTTTCTTTCTTTTGTCCTCGTCCAAAAAAGCGCTACCATGCCTTTGGCAACCCAAGACCAATACCAACTAGCCCAACATACAGCTTTGCTTCCTCCTCCCCCGCCCGCCTTACCCTCGCCCTTCGTTTTTAGGTTGCAACGGACCATAGATGTCTGTCTGTCTCAGGGTGAAGACATCCATTGTTGCCCTGAATGTGCCAGCACGTGACGCTCTTGTGCACTCGGTACCAATACACGGCTCTGCTCGGTGCGTGACTTGAGGGTTGTTTTAGAAGCTCCTTTTCTTCCATAACGTTCCCTTCAAAAGTTCTTGCGAAGTGTCTGCGATGACGTCTATGCATTAGCCAAAGCTACGCGCTCGAGCTGAGTGACACCTGAATGAGCGCACTTCAAAATGCATACAAAAAACGATTGGGCGGAAAAATGGCTGAAATGTCACCACTCAAGCAAAAGCGCGCGTGTGAATGAAGGCACTCTATGTCACAGCCATTTTCGTAGGCTCGATACGAGCCACGCGAAGAAGCTCAACGATCGCAGCGCGAGCGCATCCGTGGAGCATGACCGCAGCGTCGCAATTCCTCCTGACTTCCGGAGTCTTTATTTAAAATTTCCATTCTTTTATTACGCATTTTCAATGCGCACTATTTTACAGAAGCAATGTGCACTCGGTCTTTCGCGAGGACATCTGCGTGGTTGTCATAGCAGACGTCAATCAAGCTCCACAGTCCTTCCGTATACGAACGAACTGCTTGCTGACTTATATTTCACGTTTGTGACACGCGGAGTGATTATTTAATAGCCGCGACGAACGTGATCCTATCTGCCTGCAACATGTCGCTGAGGGACTTTTAGCAAACCGTTACAGTGTTCCGCGTACCGCACTATTTGTTAAGAGTCGGAGCCTAAACCAGGAAGAGTTCAGTCTAGAACTGAGTAGACCCAATTCAAACTTGTGGAAGGCGCGCTCAATTCCATGGCCCCCAAGGCACCCGCCAATCAGAGTCAATGCTCCGACGATGAGATCCACGAGATCATATCGCATGCTATTAGCCAACAGACTGACGCTCTTCGCGCCACTTTGGAAGAGGATCGTGCAGAGCGCCAACAAGTCATCCTCGGTGCGCTCCGCCAGCAAAGAGCTACAATGCAGGACGCCTTGGCACAAGCTCTACAGGGACTACTTGCCCAGGGAGGTCCCCAGGGCCTTAGACGGAACCCTGAGTCAAGAACACAGCAGCTACAGTCTATTCGATCAGTAGGGGTGCAGCATTCCTATACCAGCACCCCCCCCCCCCTCCCCCCACCCACCTTCACCGGAGCCGGGACGCCGGCTGCCTCCTACGCCTGTCCATCTGTCATCGGGAGCTACGAGGCTGTCCCGATCGCTCACGCCGCGGCCTTCCTTTGAAACGCAGACACCTAGTCCCCAAACGGAAAATCACGTCCAGCCCCCGCTTCCTTAGCCAGCCAGTCAGCCAGCGCCCCCCACCCCAGCTCCTCACCCTAGTCCAGCAGGACTATTGCACCCACACCGGGAACGTTTTTCAGCAGCAAGTGTTTACGGTGCACTATCTTCCATCACGGCGAGAACTCGCGGAAGGGGGCCCTGCAATCATATTTAAGCGTCTACCTTTTTTGCGGTCTCCACGTCTCTTGGGGTTGGGGCAAGCCAGCGGGCACGGAGAGAGTAACTAAATATTAGTGCGTCATATTTTAACCGGACGACGCGGAAGCCTCTTCCACCGACGAGGGCGACCCGCGATACCGAAAGAACGCAAAATGTGACGTCTTTGGTCCTGGGCTTGTCACAGGTCAAAGCCGCTAAGAGCTTTTTTTTAGTCGAGATACAAAATATACGTGCCGCGAACCGTTTAAATTATGTATGAAAGTAGTTTTTGTTCACTATTTTAGATCAGAAAAGAAAGAAATGCAGTTTAGAAAGTACGGAAACGAGAAATGACCCGTCGACATACCCGCCACCAAGCGGCGGAAAAGAAACGGCGCATACTAGAAAAGGCTAGTGGGATGAGGCTACGACAAACGAGGAGCGTAGAAAGGTCCCGGATGTACGCGGCGGCGCTGTGGTCGTATACCGGCTCAAGAATCCGACCGGTTCCGAGCGTTCCAAAGGCCTTCGGCGCGGGCCCTGTTGGCGATTTGGCCATTTGGCGGTGCGTCAGCGCGAAGTGGCTCCCGTTCTGAACTGATCTTTACCCCGTGTTTGCTGTCGTTTGTGGCCAATGAAATGTTAGGCCGAATTAGTGTTTAGTCGCGCTGCAAATGCAATACGAGCTGCCCTGGCCGCCCGCTTCATACAGCCTATCCGACACGTGCTTTAGTGGCGCCCTCTCGAGCCGTCGACACGGAGTGCGGCAGCCGTGTGCGCTCGATGAGCTCACTACCCCTCCTCTAGTTCACGACCACTCAAGTGACCAAGGACGTCATGAAGGAGGTTATTTTTTGCTTGTTTTTGTAATTTTAATTTGCCTATAACTTTTAAAATAAAGCGAAATTTGAGAAAAGAAAAGTTGGATTAAGTTACTACGTTCAGTACGCTCAGGTTCAGTGCAAATTAAAAACCAGTCAAAAAGTCATTGCAGGGCCCCTTTAAACAGACACACTCAAAACCTCGGGAAGAGAGGTGTTGTGGAGCTGTAGCACCTCGAGGGAAGGGAGACAGAGCGACATACGAAGTAGCTTTGGGAACATCCACCAGGTGCAACCTGGTCAGTTATTTATTCGATTAAAATAATGTTTTGGTGTCCCTCTGAACAAAAAATTGGTTTCTCTGTGGAGCGTGTGGCCAGAACATGGTTAACATTTAGACAATAGGCGATAGAACTTTGTTGCAGTACCCGTTTAATGGGTAGTCACACGGGGGAGAAATATTACCATTCGCTCCCCGGGATGGGCATCATGTAGTGAAAACATCACGCTTCTGCGCAAAGCGCACATGACGTAGACGACCCAGGGGGTTGAGGGAGCTTCTTCTCGGGCTGCATCAAACTCGGGCTGCACAAAGGACGTGGGATATTTTTTTTTGCAATTAGCGGTGTTTCGTTCGCGTGTCTGGCAATTCGACAGATTTTGCTCAGCGAGATACCGGCGGCGGCATTGGGGTCGCCTAACATGCTGTGGCTTGCGCTGTTTTGCATCTCGTCCGAGGCACCCGAAAGAGCCTTCGACATTCATCAACGCCGTCCTCGAGCCGCTTCTAGCTCAAGTGGTCTTTGATTCCACGTCCTTTGTGTAACATCCACCCATGCAAGAAGCACCTCTCCTGTATCAGGAAGCAGTTCGCCGTCTTCTGTATCTAACAGCGCTGCCGCCATCATCGCGTATCGCCGTCACATGTATTCGCCTCCATTTTTCTACTCTCGTCAAGGCGCATGCGAGCACCGTTTGTCAAGTGCGACCGCTACAAACGTGTGATCACACTGACATCCCTCTCGGCTCCCC
Organism: Ixodes scapularis; assembly: GCF_016920785.2. Taxonomy (NCBI): domain Eukaryota; kingdom Metazoa; phylum Arthropoda; class Arachnida; order Ixodida; family Ixodidae; genus Ixodes; species Ixodes scapularis. The sequence continues at coordinate 85,742,380 of NW_024609879.1, forward strand.
GCCGTTGTTGCGATTGCTTTAGTCGGGGAGGAAGTCCCGCAGTTTCCGCCGCGATCAATGACGTCACGCATCACCCCCCCCCCCCACCCCCCGTCCCCTTGTGAAAATTCCTTTTGGAAACGCAGGCTGTGGTCTATTGTGTTCACACGTCTTGCTTCGTATTTGTTTCTTCTGAGTTCTCACTGGATAATGCCGTATTATCGTTGTCTGCGCAGCGATAATAAGATTGCCAGGACTCGCCACGCCCTGCGTTTTGTAAGGTGTGAGTGACTCTTAAAGTTACTGGGTAATTTCTGGATACCTGTACCATAGTGACCGGAACGCGTCTCCTACTGGTGTGTTTACCCCGTTGAAAAAAGCGGTCCCTCGATTCCCACCCAACGACGTCATAAAAATTTGATGCCGTAAAGCGCTGAATATTTTAACTTATCCAAGTACCATGCACCGTCGTTTGGTCGTGCCGCGGGCGCTTTTTTAAATGCCGGCGTCGCGTCTCCATTTTTGGCTCATGGCACATCCCACATGCAGACGCGCGCGCTCCCATTAATCTGCTGTTGCGGCCGATGACGCGCCGCCGTTTGTCTACTCTAGATGCCGGCGTCGCGCGGCCGCTCCAAACTAGATTGGCGGCGACGCTCCGCCATTTTTGGCTCAAGTGCGTCCCAGAACGCACCAGCTTGGCGGTACTTGTTTATAAAATCCGCCCAGCGCTTTTGTCGTACTGTCGCCAGTCGCGAACCTGGCGGTGTCACAGCAGCGCTAGTGGACGTGGCAGACGCCGCCTGTTCGCTAAGGACGTTCTCCGGCTTAACGGTCCACGGAATCTTCGGCAGCCAGGGGTTGGGACGCCACGACGACAGCGACACTCACGGTCGCTCGTGCTTTTTGCCGAAACTTGATTTACCGACTGCCATGATCGCAACAGCATGACCCCGCCTCTTATGACTTCAATTGCTGCTACTTCCGGGCCCCTTTTGATGCGCACGGGCGGAATACGATGCTCGAGGCACCAGGCGGAAACGCGATGGAGGCACCGTACCTGTACTGTCGAAGGATGACGTCCAGGAAGGTGGGTACGGGCGGCGACAGTGCCACGAGGTCGGGCACCGGTGTCTTCGTTCCAGGGAGGTCGGACTGGATTTCCGGCGAGGACACGTTGCCCTTGGTGGGCGCCTTGGTATCTGGAAGCATGAAAGCGGCGATCCTAGGAAAGGCTTCAACCATGGTTTGGGCCTCCGACTTGGCTTCCATCGGCGGCGCCGTTTCGTCTGGTGGCTCCAGTTTTTCAGGCTTCAGTTCAGCGTCTCCGGAGAGCCGGGTTCTCGAGAGGATCTGAATGGCAAAGTAAATTCGAATACTTTAAAAGGGAGTACGTCTTACTCTGCCATTCTTTTGCATACTTACTACCAGTCATGAGTAGTAACGCGATACTAGTAACGCGTTACTGTAACTTCGTTACTTTTTTGTAACTGCTAACTGTAACGAGTTACCTTTTCAAAATGTAACTTGTAACTGTAGTTCTATTATTTTTTCTGAGGTAACGATGAAAGTAACGACGTTACTTCTGTCGTTGCTTTATAGTTTTTTTTAATAATATATCATTGAACGCGTACAATCTAGCTATTTCTTGCACTTTCCAAATTGTCTGTTCCGACATTTTAAATGTCAAGTTGTCCTTTTCACAAACTTGTGAATCCGTTCATTCTCGCGAGTGACAACCCGAATATAGCCACGTGTAGACTTGATGAAAAAAAAAAAAATCTACGGTAGTTATCTTTACGGACGCGATTGTACTTTGTGACTGAACACTTGCATCATAGTAACTTCAAGCACTATCCATGTTGAGGTTTTTATTTTTTTTTTGTGCAAACGCTTTTTAATCGGGTGTATCAATTGTGAAACAACAATAGACGCAGAGGGTACTGCGCATATTTTTTCTTGTCTTGATTAGCGCCATTACTCCGCACTGCGCATGTTTCGTGTTCGCCTTCAAACAAGGGAAACAGAAGCAACTGCTAGGCTACACTATGGAGTAAAAAGCATACTTTTTAATGTTACGCAATAAAACTTGGTGAGGGGTGTTTTCTGGTTTTTCCTAAATGTTTTTGTCTTCTAGAGAAATAACTGAAAAGTAACGTGGTTACTTTTTAAAAGTAACTGTAACTGTCACGAGTTACTCTTTTGTTGCGGTAATTGTAACGGTAACTTCGCTACTTCTTTCTGAAAGTAACTGTAACTGTAACGAATTACTTTTTTAAAAGTAACTTACCCAACATTGCTTACTACGCTTGTGCATAGTTAGAAGAGCTGGACGTGCGAAGCCACAATGTTTTCCCTTTCGAACTGGGAAGGGTGGCTGCCGCCATCTACCGTTGGGGACAACCTTCGAGGCAGCGGAGACAGCCGTCTCTGCTGCCTCGGTGAATCCGGTATCTCGGTTCGTCGGCGGGAGCCCTCTTCCTCGGCTCAGCACGAAAACGCGTGTGGACAGCGTGGTGAGCATGCGTTAACTCGGACGCGGCTTGTCCACGCCCGTAGAGAAAGTATTTGCTTGTATGTTTGTTATTAATTTGGGCAGAAGGTCTCCACAGAACAGGGCGAAAAGCAGATACATACTGCCTGACGAGGCCCAGTCACGCTAACACATTGCGTCAGGTGTCAGTAGAAAACTGAACACAAGTAATAAACATAAAAAGAAAACTTTGGTAGAAACCAACAGCCTACTAATGTTATTATAACATTCACACACAAAAAAGAAAATTAGACGTCGTATTTATACAGTGGCTAGATTGAAGAAAAGCACTAAAATACATTGACGATCCTGAACAGAATGCTACGTGGTAATAAATTGGAAAGCTATTTATTTTGTCGCAAAAGTCAGTAGTTTTCTCTTTACATGTCTTTTTTGAAGCTAGTATTAGAAACACTAATTCGTATTTTTTCATATTATCTGGATGATTGTTTAAAAGAGTGAGGTATTAAAAATGCGAATTTTAAGTACTCGTAGGTTGTTCATAAACGTGGTATTTTATAAGATCCATGTCTCGTATTATATTCAGTAATACTCTGGAGTTTCATCTAAAAAAATAATGCTTGGTCCCTAATTACGTCATTCCATATACAACTCTAAAGCTTTGCATGGAACCATCTGTTTATGTTAAGTAAATTTTAAAAGTACGGAGCAGAATGGTCTACGGGATTGAGATTTTCAATGCAGTGTACTACCTTTTTTTTGCATTATAAAGCGCCTTTTTTAAATTTGTTTCAGTTGTAAAACCCCAATCTAATAAACCATAATGAAGATAAAAATGTACGAACGCGTGATTTAACTAAAGCATTACCTAGCTTGGAATCAATAATCTACGTTTGTATAAGATGCCAATGGATGGAGAACTGTTGGCCTGAATCTTATTTATGTGGAGGGTACATGATAAGTCCTTCAAAAATAACACCTAAAAATTTGTAGACAGGCCTGACACGCTCAATTCTGCAATTTCGAAATTTTAAGAAAATATCGCAGTCATTGAGTTTGTTTTGCGGCTTAAATATTACGTATTAGTTTTGGAAACATTCAACTGTAGCTGATTTGAACCGAGCCAGGATGATAGGTCATTTAACCACAAGTTAACAGCAGTTTCAAGATCATGCAAATTGTTTTTAGAAAAGAGCAGGCTTGTATCGTCCGCATACAAATTATCAGGAGTTTGATGAATATTTATAATGCTTTTTATATAGATGATAAAACAAAAATTGGTTCGAAAATTGATCCTTGTGGAACCCCGTGGGTGATTGTTTCAAGCTTGAAACGGTAGTCGTTTGGCATGTATATTGCTACGACTTGATAAACAGCTGGGGTTCAAATCTAGCGCAGCGCCTGTAATTTCATATTGGATCTTATAAAACAAAAGTTTGTTTTTTATGGAGTCGAAGGAATTTAGAAATACACGTTTGTTTTTGTCAACAAATTATTGAGCCGAGTTTTTTTATGACATGTTCAAGCAGCTCAGAAATCAGTGGAAGGACAGATATGGGCCTGTAAATGTTAAAGGGCAACTCCACTCAAAAAGTCGACCCTATCGAAATGACTAATATCGCTTTAGGGGGTCAAAATACGGTCAAACCCAAAATATCACGTCAAATCGACGCGGCATTACCGATTAAAACCAATATTAAAAAGGTTCTCCCGTCTCGGCTAGCGGCCCGAAAGCGGGTAAGCAACGCTGGCATCGGGTGAGCTCGTGAAGCAACACTGGGCAATGACGTACGTTTAGTCCTATGCTCTCGTACGGACGCTGCGGGCGCTTCGTTTCCCGTGGCATTCTGCGATTCTGCTGACGGCAAGAGGTGCTTATCGCGTTATCCTGTGTTCTCCTATTTTTATTAGCGTCCAGGCAGTTCATTTAAGTTCAGCATTGCTTCCGCGACAGCGCGGAAAAAAGCGAAGTAGTGCTGCTCGCTCACTCGCGTGTCGTGGAGCCGGAGAGACTCGCCGGACTCGCATTGGGCAATGTCGAGCACGACTTGTAGTGCTGCGGGTTGCACCAACAATCCGGTGCGCAACCCGGAGCTGCGGTTCCACCAGTTCCCAAGAGACCGGAAGAGGCACAATGTGTGGGTCGGTGCCGTTCGCCGGATAGACTTCGGAAGACCATTGAATCCGAGCTCCAACGCGAAGCTCGCTTCCAGCACTTTACTTCAGTACACACGGGATCTGCGGCCGCTGATTATTGCGGGCTTCTCCACGAAACATGCGGCTTTGAGGAACGATGCAGTGCCGTTGCTGTTCGCGTACCGTCCGCCGGCTGCTCCAGCACGTTCGGCCGGACGCAGCAGGTCCCGGCTGATCTAACTAGCGTGCACATAAAGGCATCTTAGCTTTAACGACTTAGACCGCTTATGGATACAACTGTCCATCTATCTCCTATTATTTCTTTTTCTCTCGGTACGCGAGCAACAAACACAGTCATGCTGCGCCGGCACTGACCGCGTCATACTTATAGCAGTCGGATTCGCTTTTCGGCCGGCAAATTTATAAATACACACTGAAACTTACTACATTTGCTGCATATTGACAAAGTGAAGCGGTAAAAAAGGAAACGTGCAACTTACCTTGTATTTTGAAACTCCACGTGCGACTGAGCCGACATTGTCTGTGCAAGCGCGGGACGAGAGCTATACTCTGTTTCACCTTATGATGTACCGCAGGAAAGGCTACAAGCGCGGGCTCCTTGCCCTAGGGCACATCTCGGCGGCACAAGCTCTCGTGCTTTAAAAGTAGCTCCCAACGCTCTGAGCTCGCGCTTCTAGCCTTGTCTGCGGTGCAACGTAAGGTGAAACGGAGTATAGGTCAAGTCGATGACGCGCCACTAATATCAGTGTTGCCAAGCTACTTCAGCCATGCAGTTGTTTCGGTTTCGCCGTGCCGCCGAAGCGATACTTGGATTCGCGATATCTACAAAACTACACACACTACTGAAAAACAAATTATATCTCGCGATTCAGGGTCGCCGACTTCGACTAAACATATCATAACCCGAAAATTGTAAAAATGGAGTTGAGTTGCCCTTTAATGTTATCACAATAAGTGCCTCCGTTATGTAGAACAACTACCCTAGCAATCTTTAAAAGTGCGGTCTGTAAACGTTCCGCTAGATTAAGCACTATACGTGTATCAGTCATATATGCCACAATGGTTTATATAAAGGGGAACCAAATAAGCCTGCAGCAACTTTTAGAGGTTCGGCTTTGATACCATCGTCCTCGGCTACATATACAGTATTACTCGCTAGGGAACTAAGAAATGATAATATTTCAGTTTCGCTACATGGGATCAAAAATACAACGATTGAGACTGTGGGCAAAATACACATGTTCTTGAATTGCATTGAACACTGTAGATCTAATGCTGTACTAGAATTTAAAAACAAGTGAGACTTGAATTTGTCCGCCATGGATGCACCGCTGCACTGATGACCCTTAAAAGTAAAGGAACTGGAGATCTTGCTGTTCGATTTACCAATAAGTCTTCCCGTCTCTGTCCATTTCTCGGTGCCCTAGACGCGCTGTCTGATGTAAATTAGCCGCGTAGAATGTATTGTCCCAGTAAAGTATTCTGTAAATTGATGGGTACACTCTAATAAGGTCTGTGACTTCACTTTCCTCCGGAAGACGGGCTGTCAATGAATGAATGAATGAATCAATCAATCAATCAACCAATAGCGGTGACTGTCCGTCTCCGTCTTCTGCACGAAAGTGAAGTCGGGGACATTTTTATAAGTACCATAAGTGAAATTGCGTTTTGTGTCATCATTCTAAAGCTGTGAAGAAATGAATTACGAGTATTTAGGTTGCAGTAATTGGTTACAATTTTTGTAACGAAATACTTTTCGAGTTACAATAAAATGTAACTATACCTGCAACTTAGTTACATTTTTGCCTAACTCGTAACTTTGCTTGGGTAAAGTTACTTTCCGAAAATTTTAACGCGCTCCTCGCGTGAAGGCGTCGTCGTTCACGGAAGTCTTTCAATTTAGCCAGGTAACAGCGTGCGGAATCACAACCCAGGTCAGGCTACGCTAGGCTATGGTGCCTGGAGCGCGTCTCCGACTAGGATGTTTAGCGTCCTATGTTGCTTATACATCAAAAGTGGTCCCAAAATGGCAACAAATGACGTCACAGAAGCCGAAGTGTCATGCTGTTGCATGTCGCGACCCTGGCGGTTGGGCGTAGAAATGCTGGCGAAAAGCACGAGTGAACGCGAGTGTCGCTGTCGTCACGGCGTCCCAACTTCTGACTGCCAAAGCTTCCCTGGACTGTCCCATTGGAGAGCGAACTGCAGCAGAACAGTCACCTGCCACATCCACCACAGCTGTTGGGACGCCGCCAGGATCGCGAGTGGCGACAGCATGACACTTCTATGACGCCATCAGGCGGAACTCGAAGGACCACTTTTTTAGACGCGCTAAACTCACCAGTCCTTTGCAAGGGTTGCAATGACGCCAGGCACCATAGCTGGGCGGCGCACGCTGCCACCCGACAAAAAGCGCTTCCAATGAGGCGAGCGAGGTTTTTGTCACGTTCCTCGTGAACATCTCGCAGTACGTGCAGCGTTAGCGTTAACCATTAGTGAGTTACAGTATTGCGTGCGTATACGAGCGAAAGAAAGAACTGTGCGTCTGCGTTAGCGTTGCGCGTTCCACACTGCGCGCGCGGGCGCGGATCCAGAACTACGGTTTTGAATTGGCGCATGGCGACGACGCGCATGCGCAGCGTGGAGCACGCAATGCTAACGCAAACGCACAGTACTCTCGTTTGCTCCTATGCGGAGCGCAAGTTCGTCTGCTTCTTTTGTAGGGGTTGCTGTGAAGTCAGAATGACGCCAAGTTCTGATTGGCTCTGGCTGAAGGATAGTGGGTAGACCTCAAGGCAGCTTGCTTTGAGCTCTACCCACTGTCCTTCAATCAGAGCCAATCAGAACTGGGCGTCATTCTGACGTCACAGCAACCCTTGCAAACGAACCAGACGATTTGCTCTCCGCATACGCAATACCAAAGCCGTCTATTGTTGTGGCGCGTTTCCGTGACAGAGTAATTGCAGCGAGTCAAACGTGTCGAACCATCTTGTTGACTTCTTTCGAGAGGCTGTTTTGCCGGTGACTATACGTTTCTGGTTTAGTTCGGCCGTTTGGCACTCGGCGTCGGCGTGCGCCTTGTCCTTTTTATACGTGTTATAAAGGGACCAGCTTATTCGGGCTATCTTGGTGTGCCTCCATCTCCTAGTAAAATGGAAGCCGCCGCATTGCTAATGCTTAAGGATGCCTCCTTTTCACCTGCCTGCCAGCTTTGAACCTCTGTGCGTTTCGGTTGAGGGACGTGCGATGTAACTTAGTTGCATTTTTTAAAACAGCAACTTTAACGAGTTACAATTTTAGGTGTGTAACTCTACCTTCAACTTAATTACATTTCGGCTCAGGTATACCCTAATTACTTTTCACGAGTAGCTTTAGCAGCTCTGCACGAGAGCACTCAAAAGCATTGGTAGACACTAAAATAAATCTAGTGCGTCTACTTTTTTGTAATGCATTAGGAGTGCCATGAGCTCAGATCTGCCGAGGGAGCTCCGGGAATAACCGGAATGAAAATATTTTACACCTAGAAAAAATAACAATCTACGCTGCCACACTATAATCATGACGTAATCACAAGAAAATCATGCTCAGCGTCACAGTACAGGCTGTCTTTGGATCAGAACATTATTTCAGCCTCTTCACTTGCCGAGCTCCGTTCGTAGATTGCTGCGATTGGCTGTCCCAAGGGCTTTGCGCGGAAGTAGTCGCCCCAAACTTCTCGGAGTGTACACTCTAAAAAAAGTATGTGGGTCGACTTTCACGCACAACACTTGGAGAGCCAATCAGCGCAACTTAAGGAGGCCGCTCAGCGAATGACGATGCCGAAACATATGTTTAGACCAAAAAACACAGTCTGAGTTGTGACATTAAGCAATGCAAAACATCACGCTTGCATTGCTTAATCTCACAACTCAGACTGCATTTTTCGGTCTAAACATATGTGTCGGCATCGTCATTTGCTGAGCTGGCTCCTTAAGTTGCGCTGATTGGCTCTCCAAGTGTTGTGCGTGAAAGTCGACCCACATACTTTTTTTAGAGTGTATGTCGCGTCTCAGTTGTGTGTGCCGCATATGGTTGGAGCTTAGAGTCATGACCTCTTGCGAAATATTGACGGTCATTGATTTGCCTAAAATATGGTTCATCACATCAGTGAATATGAATGAACTAACAAAAGGAAGAAGAGGCGAATATATATATATATATATATTTTTTTTTTTTTTGCAAGTTTTAATTTTTAAGTTTGGTTTTCACCGCCTTTCGGAACTAAAAGGCTCTGTTTGCTAGAAGTATTGTATGCATTACTCCAGAAGAGTAATCGATTGCAATTACTATACTAGTGGTTAAAACTATTTAATTAGATCCCTTGATTACTTCAGACGAAAAGTAACCGCGACCGTTACCTGAATAAGTAACCGTTACTTTTCCGATTACTTCAAATTTGAAAGAAACACAACTTTCTGCCTGTTTCAAAACGGGCATTTTGTACTGCTCATTATTGAATTTGAATTATCGGGTTACAAGCTAGCCACCCTCAAACCCCACCATTTTAAGAGGCCGTCCCCCTATCGAAGACTGGTTCGGGGATCCCGCGTGAAGAAGGTCGTGCAAACAAAGAGCCGATTAGGAAGGGGAGGACAACAAATAGTAACGGTTACGAGCAATTTTATTGCTTCCAAAACTAATCACACTGCTGGTAAGATTACTACATCATAAACGCGTAATCATAAGAACGCAAAAATATTCCAAAAAGTGATTGATTTACAAGTGATGATTCCTTGTAATGAGTGCTGTACAAGTCTGCTTGCAATGCACTCAAAAAGGTGACGACAAATGGGGATATTCGGGCAGAAGAACTCGCTTAAAAAATGTTTGATAATGTGAGATAAGTGCTGCGGGAGTGACAAGCATACACCTGATAGGCCGCGCCAAGACATTCTTTAAGTTGTCGGGGCGACAACATGAACGACCTAGAGCCACTAAATGAGCGCTTACAGTGCCGGCACTCCGTTCCTCAATCTGATAGTGCGCGTCGCCATATTTGGTGCTTAGTGCTGAGCAGACGTAACTATCGATCGTCACACTAAAAAAAAAAAAAGCGACTTCCTCAGCTTTAGGTGGGGTGTTAGGAAGCTCAGGTGATATCGTTTTCCTCTGTCGCGATCTGGTTTAACGTTTCTGGTGGAGGGAAAAGCGTTTCCTGCGGTTTTATATAAAGCTTCGGATAACTGGCGACCATGGTTTTAAGCACCAAGATGGCTGGAATGTCGTTACTCTAAAGCGTAGCTTTTTTTAGTGGCTCTGAAACGACCCACTCGGAGCTCGTGGGAGTGACAGATGCCGGCGGGCCGCGCCTCGCTGTGTGGGTGGTTCTCTATTGTTTTGAGGTGAATATGATAACGCAGCTGAACGGTTCGGTGTTCACGTACCAAGCGCCTTCCCTTCCCTCTGAACAATCTTGTACGGGTTTCTTGAAAAAAAAAAAAAAGTAATCAATTACAATTACAATTACGTTTGTTTAAAAATATTAATTTTGATTACTCGATTAATTAAGAGAAAAAGTAATTGTTGATTATTCGAAAAAAAGGTTACCGTTACTCTTCCGATTACATCAAATTTTCGATTCAACAATTTTTTTTCTGCCGCTTTGAAAACGGGTTTCTTGGACAGTCCATTATTAGATAAGAGTCACCGAAATGTGAACTATTTCTTAATCCACCAACGTTGATAAGCCACCCTGCTGTTGGAGATTCGGTTCGCAGATTTTATGGTATTAAACTTGAACGAACACAGAGCGCCATTATGAGCGAGTGAAACAAAGAAACTGTTACAAGTAATTTTATTAGTTCAAATATAATCAAATTACTCTAGTGATTACTTCCTATTTAATGTAACCGAATGATCACAAAATTGTTTCAAAAAGTAATCAATTACGAGTAATATAATAGAGAACCGTTTTAGGGAACCGTTTTTGCGCATCCGATACGGTACGATGCCTCCCCCCCCCCCCCCCCCCCCCCCCCCCCCCCCCCCGTACGAACTGCGCATGTGCGAGATATCTGTGCTAGCGCATGCGCAGTTCGTACCGGAGGGCCCACCGCACCTTATCAGAAATGCAGAAACGGTTCCCTAAAACTTTCTGATTACTCGTAATGAGTACCGTGTAAGTCTGAGCGACATGGAATCAGCCAAAAGCGTGTGCAGTGCCTCCACCAGCCGCCGTCTCGGTATGGCGCCCGGGACGCGTCTCAAGGCCCTACGCACATTCGCGTTTGAACGCGTTTGAGTGCGTTGTGGCGTCCTTGCGCCCAGGAGCGGTCGCTTGCGGTGCGACGCGCGCCTACCCGCAACGCTCCGTAGCGCGACGCAAGCGAGTAGAGACTCGCTCAACTTTCCAAAGCGTTGCGGTGCGTTTGACCAATCAGAAGCCGAGAGAGGAGACGAGGGTGACGTGTTTGCTCGCCCCCTTCGGCCGACTCGGCGAGACGTACCCGGTTCTCCACCCGCACAACTTGCTTTTTCGTCTTGGGGAGCGGTGGGAAGTGTATTTTCCAAGGCTGCGATGGTTCAAGCTTGACGAAACATCGGGGAAGCCGGCGGGATTGTCCCAAGATCGAACACTTCGACGCTGTCGCTGTGCGCTGCCATGTTGCCTTGGATTTCGCTTACTATTGGTGAGCCGCTAACGACGATAGGACTTGACTGCGGTTGAGTGCGTGTCAACACAACTGTGCGTACACGTTTGGCGCAAGCGCTCTTTGCAACGCAACACGTCCGCTTGCCGCTACGGAACGCACCGCGCTCAAACACGAATGTGCCTATGCAGTGCCTATGGGCCTTTAAACTCCACCTGGCGGTGGCACAGGAACCCGTGGTGGATGCGGCGGATGCCTGTACTGCTGCGGGTCGCTCTTAATCTTGACAGCCACGGAAGCTTCGGCAGCCTCGAGTTGGGACGCCGCGACGACAGCGACACTCGTGGTCGTTCGTACTCGTTTCCGAAAATTCTACGACCAACCGCCAGGATCGCAACATCCGACAGCGTGACACGTTGCTCCCACTTACGGACCACTTTTGACGCATGGACGAGATAGGAATCTGAGCACACCAGTCAGGAACGCATTCCAGGCACCCTAATCCATGGCAACGTGCTCCGAATATCGGTCTTCTTTCGTTGCTTGCGTTCTTCCCTTACGTGCTCGGCTAAATAAATATGATGTTCGCCCTCCGAGTTGCTATTTAGTTTCTGGTTTGCCCGCTGATAGGCTAAGTAAATAGAGTTTTTGGGCGTACCAACTATGTTGTTCAACTGTCGCTGAAATGGTCGCGAGCTATGCGTAAATATTGACGGTAAACATTCCTCGTTTTTGAATGCTGTATGCGGTCTTCGACAAGGAACTCTTTTTTGCTGTTTATACAAATTATAATGGAAATATTGGCGATCATAATTCGTGTATATTTTATACGAATAATACTACCCACTTTTGTTTTTAAGGAGATGCTGGTGAGCTGGTTAACATTTGGTCATAAGCTTTTTGTGCGGTAAGGACTCCTCGGGTCAAGAAAATAATGCATAAAGGTGCAATGCAATAGTTCCACAACTCAATGGAGCAGTGAGTTTCTGAAGTTCCTTCGAAATATGAACGATCCCATTTCATTTAGTAAAGCAACGTACGCTCGAGGAACAATATATATATATATATATATTTTTTTATGAGCACATGTTATGTAACTTTTATATCGAATATTTCATTATAAAAGTCTATCTCACGCAGGTGGTGCGGTCGCCATGTGCCGCAGTTTCTTACGAACTAAGATTAAGCTACATATACATTACGCCCTGCTTGATTCCATGTCTAGCTATTGCCATCTTGTCCGGGCAACAACTACACGTAACCATCCTACTGCCTCAAAAATAGAATTATGCGTCATGTTGCAAATGCTCGTATGATTATCCATTCAGAGCTAGTATTTTTATAAATACAAGGAAAGTCGCATCGTAAGCATGTATGAATAGTGTTCACCCCATTAAATTCTTCCTTCGTCAACATAATTCAATAAAATATTTATGTTTATTTCACCTACAAAGCAGCTAAATCGTAAAAATGAAAGGTTCATCGGCACCGCACATACTATTATTATTCGCGATACCAGCTCCACTGTACAGCTTCCCGATAGGCCTAAATAAATGCTTTTGTGGTGAAAACTAGGCATTCCTCAATCCAATGAGCCGATTAAGGCGCACATTTCATCTGTGCGGTACGCAACAGTCGTCTGCTTCTTTTGTCGGGGTTGTGGTGATGTCAGAACGCCGAGCTCTGATTGGTTCTGAATGAAGGATAGTGGGCAAACATCAAGGCAGCTTGCTTTCAGGTATACCCACTATCGTTCAATCAGAGCCAAGCAGAGCTCGGCGTCCCTCTGACGTCAGCACAACTCTTGCTCAAGAAGTATGACTGTTGCTCTCCGTATAGCCACCGCGAGAGCTTCACAAAATGCGGGCCAAGGGCTTATTGTGTTCGCGCTTGTCTCGCTTCCTGAATCACTTATCGGCTTTCTGATTGGCCGATTCGGCGAGCTCATGGGGCCGTGCAGGAATAAAGAGAAGCTCGAAAGCTTGGCACTCCCTGCATTTCTTAAGTTGTGAGTCACCATTGTCAGTAACGCCTTCAGAACCGCGAGAGTGTGATTTAACATGTCAACACTTCTTGCTTTATGATTCGGTCTGCGACATTTTCATAAACAAACACGACGCTATATCAGTAGCTGAGAAACGATAATAAGATGCATGATACGCAGCACGTCTTGCGTTTCTTAAATTGTCGGTCACTATCCATTTCTTTTCTTCTAAACTTTATAGATTTGTTTTAAAAATACCCTGAAAGCTCCACTAACGCGGTTTGTGCGGGTGACTTCTACGACCAGGGGGACATAATATAGAAATCTAATCGTCACAAACCGTTGGCTAATTAACTATATTATTGTGATTAATTTTTAATTAGTAAGAATGAGCATAGTGTTCTAACTGTAAATTTGCGGAACGTCATTGAAAACCACTAAATCATAGAAAGACTTGGAGCACGTGAGAAGCAGGTTGGACCAAGTTACCACTGGTGCAGCAGGTACGAGGATACCGGTGCAGCAACGGGCCCGAGCGGCTTTCTCGTCTCTTCTCGTCCGCGTTTTCTCGCAACTAGCCTTGTACCTGGTACACGAGTGGAAACTTCAGCGTACTATAGTGAGCTTCCCACGCGCTTAGTCTTTCTGAAACAACTAACTGAGTGGTTTTAGTTAATGCTCAGCAAGTTTCTAATTGGAACCCTGTGTTTAGTTTCCCTATATAAAGTTAAGCAACAAAGTCTAGTTCATTATTCGACTTATGACGATGATTAGCCCCCGATATTATGTCCCCTTGGTCGTGCAACTCACTTCTTAAAGCGTATGAGTGTAGTTTTCATGGCTGTTTTAAAGCAAATCTGTAAAGCTTTAAAAAATACCCATAATTTCTACTGGATGTCTTTATCTCCTTTTCATTTTTTTTATTGGAAACGTTTAGCAAACCGCTACCGTATTCCGTGTAGCACACTACGGGAGCTTTGAAGCATGCTTTGAAGCGCTCGCTGCGGTCACGGCTTCATCCGGGCACGCGCTTAAAGGGATGCTTCAAAGTTCAAAGGCTCCGATAGTGTGGTACACGGAGCATGGTAACAGTTGGCTAAAAGTTACTCTTGTTTATTGTTTAATGAGATGCTATATTTTTTTCTTGCTGATTCCCATGTTACAGGCTCCCAGACCGTCGTCGAGCTGCTCTGTAGCCGCATGGGGGAGATGATAACTTTTGATTTTTCTTTCTCACAAGTGACGCGATGGAAAAGCAGAACGGAGGAAAATACTTTGCTAGGAGTATAGATTATTTTCCGCTCGTTTGCACTGGGCAGCGCGCGTACAACACGGAATCCTCTCCTATATGCGTGGACAAACCGTGTCCGAGAGGAGACGTGTGCATAGCGCTGTCTTTGATGTCGAGCTTTCGTGCTGCGCCGAGGGAAACAACTGCCGGCGACGCGCTGGGATACCGGATTCGCCAAGACAGTAGGGAGTTTTAGTAGACCGTGTTTCCCCCTCCGCAACGAAGAAACCGCCACTGTGCCTGCGCGCCGATGGCCGTGGCCGTAGAGTTCCGGGTCCCGAGGGAGTTAGCAGAGGGGGAAACATGGTCTACTAAAACTCGCTAGTAGAAATGGCTGTCTCCGCTGCCACAAACGCTGTTCGCGACAGAGATGGCTGTAATGACATTACTATAATAAAATTAGAGTAATTAAATTACTTTTTGTGGTAATGAGTATTGTAAGGAATTACTTCTCTAGGCTGGTAATTTAGTAATGTAATGAATTATTTTCAGGCAGTAATTTCGACAACAATCACTAATTACTTCTACAATTATTTTTGTCCCAAATGAAAAAAAAAAAGTTCGTTTGCAAGCTTAAAAATATTGCATGGTGAAATGTTGTGAAAGAGACGTCAGAGAAAATAAACGGCGACTACCTGAGTGCATAGCCACGTACAAAGAACTAAACATACGCACAAAGGCGGGCAGGAAAGGCGAGCGAGGAAAGCTTACGTGTAGACATCGCTGGAAGGCCACGGCTTACGAGCTCCGGGCAAGAAAGATTCGATACTGTACTTCGTTCATCCCTAAGCTATGCGGTGGGAGCTGCGAGCTAACCAGAACCAATCAAACACTTCCCTTTAATCACCTGACCCGCCCCTTCCTCTGCTCGGTGGTATGAACGAGAGCGTGGTTAGGTGGCGAAAGATAGACACGTGACTGTTCAAGGAGCACGTAGGTTCCACCGCATGCACTGTCAGCTTAGGGATGAACGGCTTTTAGGCTACACGGCGAAGGACACGTCACCAATTAATGAGGCCAAAACATTTGAAAACCTGAGAAGACAGGACAAGCAGGTCTCCAGCCTTCTTGTTCTTTCGTCAATCAAGGTCAAGCTGTGAGCTTCAACCATCGTGAATAACAAACGAGCGGAATACATAGTATATTAAAATGCCTTGTCAAGGCCCCAGGATGTTTCGTGCGTTCTCGAGCAAAGCAGGTGCCGCTCGCAGTATGCCTCGCTGCCTTCCCCTGGGAAGTTTATTCTGGAATAAACGTACAAGCTAATATCGCCACCCATATGTTGGGAAAGTACAAATTTAGGAAGCTCGCGTCATTCCTTTCCTCAATTGGCGACGCTTCTGCCTAGCAATTATCCAGCCCCTTCGTGTGACAATGCGCAGAAACTTGGGCTCATCGGTTGTTCGAGAATAATACTTTTTGAAAGGAATGACAGGAAATACGTCAACCGGTGCGCTTGGGAAGATGGGATTATACTGCGTCCGAGGCGGAAAGGAAACGTTTCACTAAGTGTGCCTTCATGTGCGCTTCGCATAGGGTGATGCCAACTGCCTGTTTACCTTTCTCACACCCTCGTCCACCGCCATTTTGTTCCTCATTGTTTACCCGTGCGCCGGAAAGTGGCCCTTGTGTCCATCGGTCCTCCCATCCTAGGGGGAAAATGCTAATCCTCCCTCCGTGGGTTCCACAACGCTGCTCCGAACTTGTGAGATAAGGTGCTTGTTTCCGGGAGGGTTATAAGCCCACGGATTATCGCCGAGGACCAAAATGGCTGCTGGTTTGTCGGCGAGTGGTATTACAGAGGGTGGCATCACCCTAGCAAAGCGCACATAAAGGCTCCCTACATTTCACGTGATGACTCCTTGTAAGAACAAGCTCTCATGGCCCGACTTAACGGACTGAGTTCGTCTAAATAAAAAAAGACGGATACTTATCGCCATTTTAGAAAGGACCTACACCTTTGAATAAGCAGCGAAACCGGTGAGTCGACTGTCTTTGAGTCACATCTAAAAGAGCTATTCGTCATGTTTAATAGTTATGTCGTGTGCGCCAGCAAAAGGACTGTGCAGTATGGTTCACTTTGAGGCGTATAAAGCTGTTACGGTGTAAACAGGAAGGTCTGAGTTTTAGTACACCTACGGTAAATAAAATGAGCACAAATTACTGCCTCAAGGCATTCTAAAGTAATGTCAAAGTAATTTTATTATTTTGGAATGTAATTGTAATGCAACGTCATTACTTTTAGTCTGCGGTAGTTTGTGATGTAATTTAATTACATTTTTGCAGTATTCAGAAAAGTAATGAGTAATGTAATTTAATTACGTTTTAAAAGTAATTTTGCCATCTCTGGTTCGTGACAACAGATAGCGGCAGTCAGCCTTCCCAACTAAAAAAAAACCTAACTGTGCGCGCGTCCGACAGTTTCGACTGCGCAAAAGCGGTCGGCTTCAAGGCCACAGGATTTTTGCGTAGTAAGATGTTTTCCCCAGTAAAGTACCGGGCGGAGCTTTCGAATGCTTATGGTGTGACCTCGAACACATCGACGATGTCGCGGGATGAACAGGAGGAAAGCCCTCCGGACATTGCAGATCCCCAAATTGTAAATATAGGCAACTCTAAATGCAGCTAGGTGAAACCGAAAAAAACGTCACCGGTGACGTCACTGGACCCGAAACCTGCAATCCGGTTTGGTTAAGAACTGTCCAAACAGGACACAACAAATGCCATGCCCGACAAAAAAAGAAAAGAAACAAAATGTGCAAACGATTACAGGAAGTGTGCTGAGATGGACAGCGGTAGTTGCTGCGTTCTTTGTCCGACGCAGATAGAACACGACAGGCGGATGCGGCTGCTCGAAGAAGCTCGAAACCTGCTTTGTTGAGTGTGTATATAGAAGGAGGTCGTTTATTCCGTCGCATTATCGCGTGGGCGTCACTTTGGGGGTCAGACGGGCTGCTGCCTGAATGAACGTTTGAGGGAGCACCGATACAAGATGGCTTCGTATCAGGGCATCTCGGTGTGCACTGCAGAGACTGTTACTGCATTCCACCCTTTGCCGACTGTGTTGTACTGACCGAAAACAAAACAAACTCACGCGAGAAATACTTCAGGCCCAAGAAATCGGTAGATGGGGGCTGCAGTGTGTCAGCACACCGTCTGCGTTTTTTTTTTTCGGACAAAGAATTACTGTTCCTCAACCAGGGATGACTAGTCTGAGATGGTGTGATGAGTGATGTCACAATTTTATCCCTTTAACAATGTGTGTGTATATATTTCTTAACCTGTTTTCGTTGGCGCCGGTATATATATTGAGTGACAACGAAAATACAGTTCATTTGTAAGTAGCGCTGTGTTCGTGTCTTCATTTCTGTCCGTTGCCCCGTTGCACAATTTAACCATTATGCTATACAATGTTTGCATTGGGCTGTTCGCTTTCACAGAAATTAATTGAGGAGACTTAGAGGAGATGTGTGCTTTGGTGGAACGGTTGTGCTAGATGTTGCAATTGTTAAAAAAAAACACAAAAACGTTTTTTTTTTTTTTGTTTCTTAGAACGGGAGTGTTTCTGGCCGTGCCTGTGAAGAAGTGAAAGTACGTACTTGAGGTGTTCTGTAGAGGCGCAGAGAGCACACGAGAACGAAACCTGGCCGGCGGCCGCTGGGGGGCTATGCAGCGTGTGCACACAGCGCGACCACGTGGATAGTTGGCAACAATGGCTGCCGGGGGGATAGGGGGAATGTAGGAGGAAGAATGGGGAGGGGATAGGGCGTCTCTACGTGATCATGTGGGTTTTTCGGAACAACGGCGGGCTACGGAGGAAAGGGGAATGGGGGGAAGGGGGAGCGAGAAAGAGCCTTGCCGCACTTGGCGTGTATGTGTGTAGATTGGGGTTGGACGTTCGAACAGGAGCATTTTTTGACGGGAGGGGGCCAGTAACATCTACATACCGCCGTAAAAAGAAAGAAAATGCGCGCGCTTATTTTGTTTTTGGAAAGCGTGAAACTTTTGAATGTTTTCAGTGAGGATATCAAGCACGAAGCAGCAGGCCTTTCGTCCTCGTACCATTGCGGTCGTTCCTCGCCCTTGTTGTTTTCGGGAAGTTGGAAACTGACAACAGCGAAGGTTTTGACGAGATTCAGAGGAACGTGAGTGGCTGTCCGGACCCTAGGTGATGAGTACGCTCGAATCCTCGCTAAAAATACCGTTCACCCGCCAAAAAAAAAAAAAAGAAAAAAAAAAGGAAAGAATGTTTTAAAGATTGCAACCAAAAATCTTCTACTTCGGTACAAAAAAAAAAAAAAAAAAAAAAAAACACTGTGCGCGACAATTGTTATGTCCTGTTATGAGAGTCCTCAACGGACACGTTATATCAATCCGACCAATAAAATGCACATCACTTGGGCGATGCGCATGAGGGGGCCGAAGCCTACCTGGAGGCACTTGTGAACGACGAAGGGCATCTTCAGCTTGTGAGCGGCGTAGTAGATGTCGGCGATGTTGTGCTCGTACAGGGTCAGGCTCCCAGTGTTGACGTACTCCAGTAGGGCGCTGAAGGCTTCCTTCGGTATGCCGCTGATTGAAAGCTACGGTTTCAGAGATCGAGGTTAGACCGCTGCTCAAATGGCGGACGCCTGTACATTTTGACTGGACACGTCGACAGCCCACAGTAGCACGCCAGGGAAGCACCTAACGCGGTTCAATTTTGGTAATATTAGGTGCCTTACTTTGGCCTATAGTACTGTTTTATTTAGGGTTGGACGTCGATTCAAAGTTTTAATCCGATTAATCGCCACTCTTTAATCAACTAATTATTAGATTAATCTGTTTCGTTCGTTTCCATGCATAATAGTAAAAAAAAAAAGTCATAATGAAATGTTTTGCCTCCGCTGATTATGTAATGAATGGCGCAGTACAATTTCGAATTTTAAATCAACCTTGACGTTTATGGTTCCAGAACAGTCAAAAGACATCCACACTTACAAATTACTCATTCAGCCATAAGGCAAAGAGGTTCGTTGATATGCTCCGGCAATGGCGAACTCCTTTGATGGTTCGCAATAGTTTCTGCTGAGCTAAACGGACACCATACACTTTATTTCATCTTACGATGTACCACAGGAAAGGCTATAAGAGCGTGCTCCTTGCTCCAGGGCACATCTTGGCGGCACAAGCTATCGTGCATTAAGGGCAGCTTCCAACGCTATGGGCTCGCTCTTATAGCCTTTGCTGCATTTCAGCATAACGTTGTTCAAGTGACTAAGACAGGTATAACCCTCTCTACTTGTTTGGAGTTACAAACCTCGCCCATTCTGTTTAAGTCAAAATGCCTTCTAAACTTTGCCTTCATACAGGTGTACTCGTCCATTTCTGCGTAGCAAACGTGTCGAATTTTTACTTTCTGTTTGTTTGTCAAAATCTAACTGATTAACCGGTTTAAAAAATTAATCGGGATTAAAGCATTAATTGATTAATCGGTAGGTTAAGCGATCAAATGTCTAGCCCAAGTTTTATTCCAAGGCGTTAGTTAGTGCCAGAAGACTTTTGTTTTTTGGCGTTTCTATGACTTTTCTTGGGATCGCGCCACATAATTGCTTAATCGGTAGGTTAAGCGATCAAATGTCTAGCCCAAGTTTTATTCCAAGGCGTTAGTTAGTGCCAGAAGACTTTTGTTTTTTGGCGTTTCTATGACTTTTCTTTGGCTCGCGCCGCATAATTGCTTAATCGGTAGGTTAAGCGAACAAATGTCTAGCTCAAGTTTTACTCCAAGGCGTTAGTTAGTGCCAGAAGACTTTTGTTTTTGGCGTTTCTATGACTTTTCTTTGGCACTCGCCGAATAATTGCCGAACTACCAAACTTCCAGTCAAAGATGCCAGATGACGGGCAACCTAGCAACAGCGAAGCATAAATCTGCAGCATCTCGGCAATTTAGGTCCAAAGTTGCCAAATGAAAACCAAACCGCCAGAAGTGAAGCCTGGCACTTTTTGGGCGATTTAGGCCCAAAGATGCCAGATGACAGCCAAATTACCTCCAGTGAAGTCAAACCTTGGCACTTGTTTGGCAAATTAGGTTCAAGACACACAGACTCTGGACAAAGATGGTCAAGATTGGCTCTACCTTGACTTCTTTTGTTTTCAAGACCCTATATTCCCAGAAAAAAAAAATTGGCCTGAAGAATTGTGCCATCTGGAGAGTGCTCTCGAGCGCCAGAGAATCATAAAAAAGAGTCGTACAATGATTTAATGAAGAGAGTGCGATGAAACTTTTCACAAATATGTGCTCAGGTGATGCATTTATTGTGACACCAGTGCTGTGTCAGCGGTAGGCTAGGGCTCCCTCGTATCCTGATTAACTGAACGCGAGTTTCAGCCGAATGCTGACGTCATACTCGTGTCCAATACGCGCCTAAGACTGGCCCTCAGTAGGGGACGCGTAAAATTCAGCACCACGAACTTCGACCCATAAGACACCGACAGCTTAGGAAACGCAGGTCAATTAGCTTATTATGTTTACGCTTATCGCTTCGTCATTCCTTCAGTGCAATTCTTAGAATAGCGAACAATGCAGTCTGATTTTCAGCGGAGGGATGATAAGGTGCTCAGAAAACTCTCTGCGTTTCTTAAATTATCAGTGACTGTAAGCACACCAAAAAAGAAAAAAAAGATCTCTCTGTTTACTTTTTCACAGGACATGGAGACAGCGCCACTCACTACCAACAACAGATAGATCGCGGCGGACGACAAAGCTCACATAGCGATTAGACCAGAAAGATACGCAATGTGCCCAGGGGCAATACAGCCTAACATTTCACTCGCTCATTTTTCCCTGCCTAAATACAATCGCGTCTTTCAGATCCAATCGCATTCCAAGCTTCGTCATTGTCTGGTATTTTTCAACCGCTTACCGCGACTGGCTGCCTTCGTGTTCGGCAAAGAAAGCGAACGGAGATTTTTTTTGCAGATGCTATAGGGTCTATTCACTTGCGGCCACAACTGTGTGCGCGACTGCTGAGCGCGTGCTGACGGCGAGCTTCCACAGTTCTTTTTCAGCGTGCATTCCACACCATCAAGATTGCCGGTCTTAGCAGCCTATTAATGTGACCTCGCTCTGAGCATCCGCTTTAAAGAGCACCCACAAATATGGCGTAGAGTGAATACAGGCTCTCCTCATCCCCCCCCCCCCCCCCCCCCCCTTTCTTTCCCCTTGAAATGGTGAAGTGACGCTGAGACGTCACAGAGTCACGTAACGTCATGATCTCAAGTGATGTCAGGTTGTCATTGTGACTAAACGGGATGTCACCCTCCGAGCAGATGTTCGTTATGGTTCCTCCAACGTAAGGTGCAATATACATAAGGATGCGCTAGGTTCCGACAAGGTGTCACAGCACTGTACTGTGGATTTAAACTGGTCTGCTCGTTTGTATGTTAAAGTGCAGCTAGGATGGGGTTGACTTGGCTCGCTCGTAGCGGACGCACAGCGTCTGGAAGCCCGTACCATGTACTTGCCGTCCATCTTGGCCTCTTCTCCTTTGAGGCTATCCTGGAAGAACTTGCTCACTCTGCGCAGTTGGTCGCTCTGGGCCTCAAAGACCGTGTCCCCTTGGACGCGGATGATGACGTCGCCCTCCGTGAAGCCCGCTTTGCCTGCTGCGGTGTGTGAGATCGCCGTCGATAACATTCCGTTCATTGGCAGCACTCTATATAACGATGGATCACGAATACGAGCGAAACACAAATTTGTATCGAAAAAAAATTAATAAAGGCCAAAAGGTGTCAGTTTCATACACTTGTGCATTTTGTGTGCATTCTTGATTTAAAAATAATTCGATGATTAGTAGTGTTTGCTTGAAATCGACGCATGCAGGAATGCGAGGAGGTAGCTGCTCGTCTCGGTCACGTGGGGACAAGCGAGCTAGCGGAAGGTTTCTCTCCGATAAGAAGCCGAAACCTAGAAACGGGACCAAATAGTGTGTTTTTAGGAAGACTGTCAATTTCTGTATGTAGCTTATACCTTTTTTTTAAATTAGTTGATTTAGTGATTTACGATGTTCAATACGCTCTAAAACAAAACTCACGCCGTGTGACCTGTGTGTGGTGACCAATACACCAGTTCAGTTTCCCCAATAAATTTGACGGAAAATTGATGTCACGTGATCTATACACCTTCAGTTTCCCCGCTACACTCTCAGATATGCCTGGGCGTCTACTTATCCGCGGAACACTCAAAAAGAAAATCTCTGCGATCTACAAAATCAGCTCAGCGAATGATGAGGCGGAACATGTGTTTAGACCTGAAAATGAAATCTGCGCTGTGGCATTACGCAATGCAAGCATGATGTTTCACAGCGCAGACTTCATTGTTAGCTCTAAACAGATGTTCCGCCTCATCATTCGCTGAGCTGATTTCGTAGATCGCAGAGATTGGCTCTTTGAGTGTCTCGCGGTTATACGTAGACGCGCAGGCATTTCTTAGAGTGTAGGTTTTGCGGGAAACTTCACGGCAACATGACCTACAAGACGTGAAACATACATCGATAAAATTTCCCCACTAAACCTAGCAGAAAAAAATAACGTCTTGAGACCCACACATCAATTTATTTTCCCGCTAAATTAAGCGGGGAAACGGAAGCCCCTTGACTCATGCACGCAGTTTCCCCACTCAAACGGGAAAATGAATACCCAACAAAGATTCTCGTTCACCTCCCGAAACGACAGTTTAATGTCTTCTAGATAATTAGTGATACTAATATTAAACAGCGCACAAAACATCGGCGGAAGAGAAAAGGGCAGTAGAACGAAAGAGCGCTGTCCTTTTCGTTCTTGTTCAAGAGTAAAATTACCACTTTACTACATCCTCTAGATAGGTTTAAACGATCGCCCTTAGATACTGCGTGTCATGAACTATAGAACTTCGAATATAAAAGCAACTGCCAATTTTTTATTGTGTTTTGCTACTTGTCATATTTTGATGTCTTAAATTCAATTATGATGATTACTTCCGATAAAGGTTAATCCTCTTTTTGTGTGTAATGACATGGCGAGTGCCTGTTCGTTAGGGCTAGGTGAATATCTTATGATGAATAGTAATGCGAAAATTTTTTAATGCTGTTTTCAAAAGATGTCGTATAAATATTGCGATGTATTCTGTTCCACGCATTGTAAAGTGTGTTTTATTTTAAAATTTATATCGATCACTGCGGAATATAAAACGACCCATGGTAGTTCCGAATACGTGACATGGCCGTTTTTTACTCTAACGTTTTATGCACGAAGAATAATCCGATTTCAAACTACTAGCCACCGCTTAACGTTCCCTTAAAAAAAAAGAAAAAAAAAAGTTTTTATGAAAGCGGATTTTCGAGGCATTTTTTAGTTTTTATGCCTCGCGCCTGATATGCTTTCACTAAGCAGCGGAGAAACTTGCTTTCACAAAGGGGAAAATCAGGCGCCTTTTAAACATTAACGAGTAGTTTAGGCGAACAGTTTACTCACGTTTTGAAGGAGTAAGTTTTATACAAGTTTCATGCGTTTTATGTGCCAAAACTAATAATAAAAAAGTGATTTTTGAATTTAGAAACATATTTACGAGGCGCTTAGAAAGCAAGTACCGCTTTGAAATAAGCAGATAATGCGACCCACTTGTTATGTTCTTGAAATTCTACATTTATGCATAAATCTACTTTGCAATGTAATTTCTGTCGATGTTAAAGGTCATGTGCAAATATATTGGGTGGAAACGTTTCTCACTTCACACCAGCATAGTGGCACGGACCAAAAAATACTCGAACGCAACGCCACTGACCAAGAAGCGTCTTCGTCGTCGCGGTGGATTTCCAAGGATAATAAAATAGGACCTTTTCCTTCAGTCTCTCATTCGCAAATTTTAATGACGGAGCTGCGGGGACAATGCCGACAATGCGATCACCAGGAATGTGTCGTCAATCTTTGCGATCTCCGCTGCGACGATATTCGAATGCTGCTCAAACAGTGGACACGAAGGCTACGTAGGCATCGAGATTTTGGCTCGTGGCTATCGATGCCTCGACAAGCATTCGGATATTGACTCGTGCCCTATCGCTGCAATGGCGGGAATAGCTGAACCTGAACAATGCGTGGAAGTCAGCGCACGCCCTGTGCTCTGTCAACCCCAACGCGTGGCTATAGGCTAAAAAACATTGGCTGCATATATAATGGCTCCAGATCCCGTGGCCGCCTTTTCTGGCTCCGAGTTGGGGGTAAACATGTAGTGTTCGTTTTTCTCGGATTCTTTCTGCAACAGTGCCACTGCGTAAAAAAAGAGAAAACAACAACAACAACAACAACAATAACAACGTGTGTTTTATACTTCATAAATGTAAAGGAAAACTAAACTCTCTTTATAGAAAGTAAAAAAACAAAACAAAAAACTGTTGCATCGCCCCTATGAGGCATTTAATCTAAAAACCGTCGTAAGTATTCGCAATATCGTCGTCATACAAACCTTCGGATCTTTTTTTTTTTAATTTTTATTGCGTTAGTTAGCCATGTGGCATGGTAGCAGAGGTGAAAAAATAAATTCGATTACCTGGAAGATTCTTCGAGCCTTAATTGCGCCTTTCTGCGCGATAACATCTACATTGTGACTAGAACCTGGAGACGTTTTTTACGCAAAAACTTTCGCCGAGTAATGATTTCAAAACATAAACTACGCGCGTTGAAAAAATCACAAATTGCAACAAACGCTGTTTCTATAAGAAGTCAGCGTTTGTACGCGCAGACGGACGCGTGGCGCCGACAGCAGACCGACTGCAGTGGCATGCATCGGAGGAGTTTTCGTGGTCACCCCAGCTCCAGCGGCCTTCTTTCGAAGGCGCTTCGGCGTTCCTCGCATCTCGAGCGCGCGTGCGCAACCAAGAGTACGGCGGATGGCGTAAAACGCCTTCTGGAGGCCGGTCCTTGGAAAGACACGCCCTGCCCTTCTTACTCTGTCGGTGATTACACTTTATTTTCATTCGCCGTCTCCAACGAACATTCCCTGACCGGACGCTCTGCGGTGCATCTCCATGAATGTTCCGGAACCCTTCGTTAAATATTCGAGCGTCTTTCGGCGTCATCCTTTCGCTTAGTGCGCTTTGAGTTCATACATATCGCCAAAGAAGTGTCGATGGATCTAGTGTGGCCCTTAAATTTCGTGTATTCAGAAGTCTCACGATTTGAGATCAGAGATCGTAGTCGGCAGGCCCTTCTATCTACTTGCACATGAATAGCGCAAGACAAACACACACACATACATAGGCCCGCACGTACGCACGTAAGCACAAAAGCACACAGACATAATATATACATACACACAAAATAACCACGTTTCCCGAAACTGCTCCAGAGTGAAGCTAATAAAAGGAGGAACGTAACATGGAGTACGTGCGACTGCGAAGTGAACGCTGCTCCAATATCCTTCACGTCTACAAGCGTGAATGATATCTACTTTCGCGATGCGCACCTGGAAATTCCGAGCAAGTATATATTTTCGTGTGCGCGGCGGAGTTGGCAGCGTATACGCGAAAGCCACGCGGGGGAAGTTAAGTTGTTTCAAGCCCGCTGGGCCCGGATTTTTATTTCGACGGGAATGTTCCAGTCCATTCTCGGCTGTCACCGAGTATTCTGATTCGGAACGTTCCCGACCTTACCGCGTGTCTAAAAAAGCAGAGAGGTGACGCGCTGCTTCGGGTAATTCATCCTTCCGTCAATGACGCAGGGTGCTCGATACTTTTCTCTCTAGGTTTCTGGTCACAAGTTCGCCTCATTAAACATTTAGTTTGGCGTTCGTTGATCACTGTTTCCATCCGTGACAATCGAGAATTTTAGTAGACCGTTTCCCATACCTCCGATATATCCCCATTAATGATACATGGTAACGATAGAATACATGTAAAAAGCGGCTTTCTTAGTTCGTCTGAGATGTACTGGCGTGGACGGACATGCGAGGTTGCGGCCGCCCGCGATATAGATGACTCAGGCGACGCTATGTTCCTCGGCGCTGAGAAGAGCAGAACCGCCCGCAGCCCCGCAGCCCCCTCCGGCAACGCCTGGCACGAGAGCGGCGGCCGAGCGCGCGCTCTCGTAAAACGGCCGCAGCCCCCCCCCCCCCCCCCCCCCTCCCTTCTCGGCAATGGCTATCTAGGAGCCATTTTGCTCAGCTAATGGGAGAATGGGCATTCTTTCACGTTTTTCTTCTCTTTTTGAGCTTACAGACGCCGCCGGTTTCGTTCCATGGGATCTTTTATATGCTTTCGCATTAAGAAAACACACCGAACTTTGTATATGGAAACTCACCCGCGAGGCATCGCCGGATCATCGTGACAACGGCTAGAAACGGGCTCGTGACCTAGAAGAGAAAAAACACCGATTATTCTTCGAGGGTGTTGAGCTTCGTTCACACATTTACTTTTGAGCGTGACCGAGTGGGTTTTAACCCCTTGTGACTAGGGGGTTTCCTGTTTTTTGTGCGTAACAATAAACACCTAAAAGCACAAGCTCGAACAGAACAGGTGAATATTGAACATGATAAGGAAACCCCGCAACTGGAGTGTAAAAAATAAATGAAAAAAGGTAAGAGAGAAAGGGAAAAAATGCGTTAGCATTTATGGGAGGGGCTTCCGGACTGCCAGTCTGTTCTTCGTAAGGGGCGTCGGTAGTTTCGAATACAGCCACCACAGCTTCCTTCCTCTCCTGCTCCCGCGGCGCGTCATTGGAAACGTGTCAGAAGACTTTTTCCTTTTGTAAACGAGAAAGTGGACTCAACGAGAAAACTAGTGCAGCGAAGAGCACGGCGGGAACCGTGCACCGCGCCGCGGTATTACGAAACCAGTCCACTCCAGACCAATCCAGTCTAAACCGGTTAGTTCAAACAGGCCCAGTCCAAAAGAGTCCAACTGCCACTGGGTATGAAGCGACAAACAAAAACGGTTAAAGTGCAGGCGAGCTGGTGGATATTTACCATGATGGAACTTAACCCGAGACTGCGGTAGAAACAGAAACTTAAAAGTAGAAGGGACAGAGACAAGTGAAGAAGAGAACGTCTCAAACGCAGCTAAAAGATTTATTTAGTCCCACATCCTTATATACTCACAACCACAAGGTCACCCAAACACTCAACACGCCCCTTTCAAAAGCACAACACACCAGAAAAAAAAAAATCCAAAGACAACAATGCAAAGGGACGCCCCCTCAAGCAATACTACGAACAGGGGCAAACCATCCACTTGTCCGGAAAGAAATACTTTTCATTTTTCCTTTCCTTCTCTTTTCTCTCTGTGTGTCACTGACACTACACCCACGAACCAACAAGCCCCAAAACTTGAGTACAAAGACCAACGATGTCCGCGAACACAAAGAGAACTGGGAAGAATATCTCCAAACCGGAACGACAACCACGACAGACAGATACAGAAGGACTCACTCTAAAAAGCGCAAAACCAGTCCGCCCTTAAACAAAAAAAAAAAAAAAAAAAGCTTGTTTACAGTCCTAAAAATGCTTTAGCATTGTTTCCCAACTGCAATGAAGCCTGACTTATACAATCACCGATTGATTTAATCCGAATGGTTTCCCTTACCAGTCTCTTACTGTCATTCACTTCTTTATGTATTATTTCCGTCTCTGACCACAAAGCAGTGCAATTGTTACATTCATTTATGTGCTTAGCTATTTCAGAATTGAATCCTGGACAAAAGCTCACCGGACAAAAGCTCACCGGACAGCAGCTCACCGGACAAAAGCTCACCGGACAAAAGCTCACCCATTTTTTCACCGACCCGGACAAAAGCTCACCACGAGAAAATTTCATGTTGGTCTTAACACGAGTGCGGACAACTTAGGTGCATGCGTGCGACACAAAAAGGCAACGATAAATTAAATCTGACAGGCGCATGGTTTGTTGATTTAAGTAGAAACAAGTTTATTTATCGATTGGTTAGAAGCGAATGCAGTGCCCCACTAGCTCCAGCAGTCTTGGTAGATCTCGATGTACATGCAAGCGCTCGCAAATATTTCTAAGACGATTCTGCAGGTGCAGAGTAATTTTTCGCACCCGCTTTACGGTGGGCTCACCTCTCCGGGGTTTTGTCAATGCCGTGGCAACGAGCGCCTGATTTTGCTGTAGGCATTCAATCAGCCTCAAGACGCTTGGATGGGCGTGGCCGACGGGCTTCTGGAACCCGGTACTCTATCTTTCGCAGGTGTGGCTCATCCGGTCTTTATCTTGAAGAGTGGTCTCGTACATATTCCACCATACCGGGGGAAACTCCGGTCGCCGTCGGCGCAGAGTCAGGCGAAGGGAAGAATTCGCTCTGGGTGCCGCCGCAGATAGAACAGAAGCATAACGGAAGCGGCTGTTAAAATACGTGCAATCAAAATAGTCCAGTAGGTAGCGATGTCACCGGTAGACTTTTCCCTGGTGGTCAGTTCTTGTGGAACAAGCTGTGGTGGAAGGAACCCGAGCCTATCTAAAATCCCGCACTATTTTTTAAATTGGTAATCTGTCTTGTACTTTTCCAAGAGGCCGAACTCCCGTTCTTTCAAAGTATTTTTAAAAAATTCTCAACTCAATGGTGGATGAGCTACAAGTTCTCCTAAAATGGTCCAATGTCCATTGCGTCCGCACTTTATTTCAGCCCGTGTTTCGCCCGGATAGTAAAAAAAAAAAAAAAATAAATCGAGGTGAGCTTTTGTCCGGGTCTGTCAAAAAAACGGGTGAGCTTTTCTCCGGGTCTGTCAAAAAACGGGTGAGCTTCTGTGCGCCCGCACTTTATTTCAGCCCGTGTTTCGCCCGGATAGTAAAAAAAAAAAAAGAAATCGAGGTGAGCTTTTGTCCGGGTCTGTCAAAAAACGGGTGAGCTTTTGTCCGGGTCCGTCAAAAAACGGGTGAGCTTCTGTGCGCCCGCACTTTATTTCAGCCCGTGTTTCGCCCGGATAGTAAAAAAAAAAAAAAAATCGAGGTGAGCTTTTGTTTGGGTCTGTCAAAAAAACGGGTGAGCTTTTGTCCGGGTCTGTCAAAAAACGGGTGAGCTTCTGTGCGCCCGCACTTTATTTCAGCCCGTGTTTCGCCCGGATAGTAAAAAAAAAAAAGAAATCGAGGTGAGTTTTTGTCCGGGTCTGTCAAAGAACGGGTGAGCTTTTGTCCGGGTCTGTCAAAAAACGGGTGAGCTTTTGTCCGGTGAGCTTTTGTCCGGTGAGCTTCTGTCCGGAGAGCTTTCGTCCGGTGAGCTTTTGTCCGGTTACCTTCAGAATTAGTAGCGTTAATCCTTACATTTCTCTTATGTTCTGTTAGTCTGTCATGAACACACCTCGAAGTTTGCCCTACATAAGCAAAGCCACACGCCATCGGAATTTCATACACTACACTGTTTCTGCACGAGATTGATTTTTCCCGGTGACCTTTCCTGCACTTTTGCATTTCAGTTTCAAACGGAGTTAATCTATCTAACCTGAAATCAGAACTAAAAACTGTTTCAACTCCAAACTGCTTAGCACACGCCTTCAGGTAATGTGAAATTCCATGAAAATACGGGATCACAGCCATCCGTCTTTTCGACGTGTCTTCTCTTTCCTTTTTCTCCTTGGTGTGTACATCTAAATTCCTTCTGATGAACTCTTCTTCATACCCTGCCCCTCTTAGTCTCTTCCATTGACCTTCCAGTGAATTTGTGATAAAATGTATGCATGATCGGTCTAGAGCATTTTTGATCAAAGACATTACCACTCCCGCTTTCACCGTTTTCGAATGGCAGCTACTTTTTGACAGAACAGGTTTCGGGTTTTTTTTGCCGTACTCCCAGCAGAGACCTTTATCAGTGTGAATCCGCAGATCCAGGAATTGTAATATTCCATTCTCCGGTTTCTCTACGGTGAAGCGTAGTTCAGGGGCTGCTGATCTTATCAAATGCTCGAGACCGTTCAACAGGTCATCCCGGAAGGTGCACACAAAAATATCATCCACATAACGCCTCACAAAACACATGTCCTCTCCAAAACCTTGAATTCGATCAAACAAAACAGAGTCCAACGAGTTCAGATACACCTCCGATAAAGCTGGTGCAACCGACGACCCAATGCACACGCCTTCCTTCTGTACAAACTTTTTTCCTTCATACTCCACAACCGTAGACTGAAGATAATAATCAAGAATGACAAGAAAACTGTCTAGCGAAATGCCTGTTTGGGATTGAAACTGAACGAGATTCGATTCTAGCGCATCCTTCACCCTTGTCATCAATCTATTTTTCTCCAGAGAATAATAGAGGTCCTTAATGTCCATCGATAAAACTGAACATTCTCTCCCGTGTTTGACCTCCAATATACTGATGAACTCGTTCGAATTCCTGAGGGACAATGACTTCTCTACATGAGTAAACTTTAGACCGTTCTGTATAAACTTTAAAACTGATTTCTGCCATGTGCCACATTCGTTAATCACCGCCCGAAGAGGCATTTCCGGTTTATGATCTTTTAAGAAACTTTTTACACTTAGCGTTGACCGCATTGGACCTAACAGACTCTTTGCCACACCTTCCAAATCGTCCTCCTTAAGAACCGAACCGATCTTTGCCCTTAGCTTAGCAAGGTTTCCATTCCATTCATCGAAAAGAAAATTCATCGCTTCGTCCGTTTTCATTCGAAACACAGACCCGGGAAGGATGGCGAATTTTCCAGATTTGTCCGTTTGCAGTAACTTCACTGACCTCGCTTTTAAGTCTTTTTTGACCCCACTGATTTCACGAAAATTTCTCTTGTCATTTGGATACCCGTTTCCCATCACTTTCTCTATTTTACTAACAGCACCATCTATAAACGCTACTCGCTCATCAGGGTTAACCTTCCTGGCAATAGTCTGCATGCACGAAAAAACATCCAGCTTTGATGGCTTTATGTTTAGACAACATTTCGGTCCTCTCCCCAAAATTTCTTGCGATTTTGACGAAATAAGTTCACTGTACGGGTTAACAAACGACGTCTGAGGCATACAACCACCATTATTATAGACCCAAGACTTCCCGCTCTCCTCGCGCCTAGAACCACACTTGATACTGTCCAAAACAATCCTACGTTTCACATACCAAAGACGGTCGAAACAGGCTTTCTTCATTCTGTTCCAGTGCTGGTAGTCCGGGTGGTGCTTGAACTCACTTCCAACCAGGAGGGACCACAGCACTGGAACAGAATGAAGAAAGCCTGTTTCGACCGTCTTTGGTATGTGAAACGTAGGATTGTTTTGGACAGTATGAAGTGTGGTTCTAGGCGCGAGGAGAGCGGGAAGTCTTGGGTCTACAATAATGGTGGTTGTATGCCTCAGACGTCGTTTGTTAACCCGTACAGTGAACTTAATTCGTCAAAATCGGAAGAAATTTTGGGGAGAGGACCGAAATGTTGTCTAAACATAAAGCCATCAAAGCTGGATGTTTTTTCGTGCATGCAGACTATTGCCAGGAAGGTTAACCCTGATGAGCGAGTAGCGTTTATAGATGGTGCTGTTAGTAAAATGGAGAAAGTGATGGGAAACGGGTATCCAAATGACAAGAGAAATTTTCGTGAAATCAGTGGGGTCAAAAAAGACTTAAAAGCGAGGTCAGTGAAGTTACTGCAAACGGACAAATCTGGAAAATTCGCCATCCTTCCCGGGTCTGTGTTTCGAATGAAAACGGACGAAGCGATGAATTTTCTTTTCGATGAATGGAATGGAAACCTTGCTAAGCTAAGGGCAAAGATCGGTTCGGTTCTTAAGGAGGACGATTTGGAAGGTGTGGCAAAGAGTCTGTTAGGTCCAATGCGGTCAACGCTAAGTGTAAAAAGTTTCTTAAAAGATCATAAACCGGAAATGCCTCTTCGGGCGGTGATTAACGAATGTGGCACATGGCAGAAATCAGTTTCAAAGTTTCTACAGAACGGTCTAAAGTTTACTCATGTAGAGAAGTCATTGTCCCTCAGGAATTCGAACGAGTTCATCAGTATATTGGAGGTCAAACACGGGAGAGAATGTTCAGTTTTATCGATGGACATTAAGGACCTCTATTATTCTCTGGAGAAAAATAGATTGATGACAAGGGTGAAGGATGCGCTAGAATCGAATCTCGTTCAGTTTCAATCCCAAACAGGCATTTCGCTAGACAGTTTTCTTGTCATTCTTGATTATTATCTTCAGTCTACGGTTGTGGAGTATGAAGGAAAAAAGTTTGTACAGAAGGAAGGCGTGTGCATTGGGTCGTCGGTTGCACCAGCTTTATCGGAGGTGTATCTGAACTCGTTGGACTCTGTTTTGTTTGATCGAATTCAAGGTTTTGGAGAGGACATGTGTTTTGTGAGGCGTTATGTGGATGATATTTTTGTGTGCACCTTCCGGGATGACCTGTTGAACGGTCTCGAGCATTTGATAAGATCAGCAGCCCCTGAACTACGCTTCACCGTAGAGAAACCGGAGAATGGAATATTACAATTCCTGGATCTGCGGATTCACACTGATAAAGGTCTCTGCTGGGAGTACGGCAAAAAAAACCCGAAACCTGTTCTGTCAAAAAGTAGCTGCCATTCGAAAACGGTGAAAGCGGGAGTGGTAATGTCTTTGATCAAAAATGCTCTAGACCGATCATGCATACATTTTATCACAAATTCACTGGAAGGTCAATGGAAGAGACTAAGAGGGGCAGGGTATGAAGAAGAGTTCATCAGAAGGAATTTAGATGTACACACCAAGGAGAAAAAGGAAAGAGAAGACACGTCGAAAAGACGGATGGCTGTGATCCCGTATTTTCATGGAATTTCACATTACCTGAAGGCGTGTGCTAAGCAGTTTGGAGTTGAAACAGTTTTTAGTTCTGATTTCAGGTTAGATAGATTAACTCCGTTTGAAACTGAAATGCAAAAGTGCAGGAAAGGTCACCGGGAAAAATCAATCTCGTGCAGAAACAGTGTAGTGTATGAAATTCCGATGGCGTGTGGCTTTGCTTATGTAGGGCAAACTTCGATGTGTGTTCATGACAGACTAACAGAACATAAGAGAAATGTAAGGATTAACGCTACTAATTCTGAAATAGCTAAGCACATAAATGAATGTAACAATTGCACTGCTTTGTGGTCAGAGACGGAAATAATACATAAAGAAGTGAATGACAGTAAGAGACTGGTAAGGGAAACCATTCGGATTAAATCAATCGGTAATTGTATAAGTCAGGCTTCTTTGCAGTTGGGAAACAATGCTAAAGCATTTTTAGGACTGTAAACAAGCTTTTTTTGTTTTGTTTTTTTGTTTTGTTTTTTGTTTAAGGGTGGAGTTGTTTTGCGCTTTTTAGAGTGAGTCCTTCTGTATCTGTCTGTTGTGGTTGTCGTTCCGGTTTGGATATATTCTTCCCAGTTCTCTTTGTGTTCGCGGACATCGTTGGTCTTTGTACTCAAGTTTTGGGTCTTGTTGGTTCGTGGGTGTAGTGTCAGTGACACACAGAGAGAAAAGAGAAGGAAAGGAAAAATGAAAAGTTTTTCTTTCCGGACAAGTGGATGGTTTGCCCCTGTTCGTAGTATTGCTTGAGGGGGCGTCCCTTTGCATTGTTGTCTTTGGATTTTTTTTTTCTTCTGGTGTGTTGTGCTTTTGAAAGGGGCGTGTTGAGTGTTTGGGTAACCTTGTGGTTGTGAGTATATAAGGATGTGGGACTAAATAAATCTTTTAGCTGCGTTTGAGACGTTCTCTTCTTAACTTGTCTCTGTCCCTTCTACTTTTAAGTTTCTGTTTCTACCCCAGTCTCGGGTTAAGTTCCATCATGACAAGAAAATGTTCGAGACGCATCGGGCTCTGGCTAGTTGCTCCGCATTTCGCGAAGCCGTGGCCCGTGACGTCCCGCAGTGCAACGCGCGCCGTGTAGCATTATGGGAAGTCACTGTCCTACACACCAATTCAGTTTCTCCGCTAAATTTAGCGGGGACGTTGAACTCGGATACAGGACACGTGACATGAGGTCCCGTGACGTCGATTCCCCCGCTAAATTCAGCGGGAATCTTTATGTCACATGACCTACGCACCACTTCAGTTTCCCCGCTAAATTAGGCGGGAAACTTGACGTCACGTGACCTCATGTCACGTGATGCTAGGACGTAATTCACGATTGCAACACATTTGACCAGCGATTTGCCACGCAATTCTTGTTTAAGCTGTCAGTTATCTATAGAAAAACGCAACTCTCATACGTCACGCCCGTGCGGTGGCGCGGCTGTCGGCGGCACTGCGCCATGCGCGGACGCTTCCCTTCTCCCGGATTCGGTTTCTGCGCTCGCGCGTTGCCCACATCACGAGTGGGACAACGCGGGCTCGTGTTCGTAAACGGTGTGTTGGCGCACAAGGGTTATTTCGTCCACGTCAGATACGCGCTGTTTCCAAACCCGTCGACATTGACCCCGAACGAAATACCTATGCCTCCCTTTCTGCCTGTGCGTCCTGTATTTCCAAATCGCGCGTGATGCGTAAATTCCGCGCACTTCAACTGCCGGCGCATTTTATTTCTCGTGAAATCGCTTCTAGACGCCCAGAAGTGCGATGAAATTTTCGCTTATACGCCCGAAAGTGTGCGGAAGTGTCGCATATCCGAATGTGGGCCGAGCATCGAATACTGGAAAACGCGACGACGTGTCGGGAAACAGCTCCCGCAAAAATGTTAGAAAAAAAAAATCTATACAAATGGCTTTCTGACAAGATCGCACACACCGCGAGGTGGCGACACTGAAACGAGAAAGCAGAGCGTAATAACGACAAACAACCGTGGTAGCGAAAAAATGTTGCTCATGCCCAAGAATGTCGGACACTTCTTTTTTTCTTTCGTTCGGCTTATGACATTGGAATTTCTGACACCCAGGAACAGACATTTATTTTTGGGAGTTGTCCCCATAGTTTGGCGCTGTGTCGTTTCCTTCTTTTACCGAAGTATTCGCACATACCGCCTTCTTCAGTTCAGGAATGCGCACGTCTTTCTCGACATCGGTGCAAACGTTATTGTTTTCTGTTTTTGTTTTTCTTTTTTTTTCTTCTGCCTCGCTTTGTGCAGCAAATTCGCTCTAGCGCGTTGCTGAACTCCGAACGATCGCATGCCGAAACGAGGTACGCGATTCACGCGGCGCTCGCATAGTTGCCAAGGGCATGAAGTTTACCTTTTCGGGGAAGAAAGAAAAAGAAAGAAAAGAGGAGGCGACCGTATAGAAATGATCGGTAGAACCGTTATATTGGGACAACATTCTTTCGCTCGTACGCCTTGAAATTACGCCAAAGGAAAAATGAGTCGTCTGAAGACAATATCCTCGTTCAATTAATAAATTCGATTGCGTAAATGCCAAGGACCGTTTCGATATTCACGTTTTCGATCGCTGCCGCGTTTTTTTTTTTAATGCTATCTACTTTAAGCGCATTTCCGCAATTCTCGGACTTTGTTCTTCCTGGGGTGCCATTGATTATCCCTAAATGAAAAATAGCTAATGAGAAAACGGCAAATAAATTTATGTCAAAAAACAACATTACAGTTTCGTCCGCCTCCTCCAGTGGGGCGGTGTCGTGCTTTGTGTGACTTGCAAGTCAATAGGCAGACTTGCAAGTTGTTTGTACTATTATTTTAATTTTTCTATTTATTCATCTCTATATGTATGTTTCTGCGGTTGTTTTTTATGTGTGCTACTTTAGCTACGATCCGAGAGAAGAAAAAAGAATAGGCGGCTGGATGCGTGTTCCTATTGATCTGTTCTTTATAGAAATCACGACTTTCGAATCCCTGTACACTGAGCCTGAGGATGTGCATAACGTTCTTGCCGTAACGTCAGAAATCGCATCCCAACACAGCAAACAGCGCACGAAAAGGGGCTTGGGAATTCTCAACGAAATCTGAAATGCGTTCGACGCAAGGTGCTTAACGGTACGTCGAGTATTTGCGTGAATAAATAAGTATTCGTTGTGGAGAGCCATTTCGCCACCTGTCTTGGTGCGAAAGTCATTAAAAAACGTCTTCTTATGGAATGAGGCATTGCGTACATAATCTCATTACCTCCCGCGGTTCTCGCAAAGGGGTATTTCCTTAGCGCTGCAGACAAAAATAGTGTGGCGGATTTAACCCATATTTAATGAGGTGAAACGAAATTTAACCGAGAGGTTGGCATCCACAAGGTGTAGCTTAGAAAAAAAAAAAAAACACTCGCAAAGCAAAAGCACTCCCAAAATTACGTTTTATAATTATGCCGCTACCCGCTCTAATACTTTTTTTTTTTCGAAATTCTTTTCGGTTATGAAACCTGGAGACTGGCTCATTAAGGTAGCTATTTCCCGGGTGGCGAAATTATGTCTCGAAATGACTGAAGTAAAAAATGCAAAAGTGAGTTACCAAGGGTTTGGGATGTAGCTGTCGAGTGGTAATCCCTTCTGTGCTGTCCGCGGCTTTCTGAAACCACGTAATAACCTTTCTCGCTCGCGGCAACTTTAGACACCCATGAGCGCATACTGTGTTGCGAAGCATGGGGACGTCAGTTATGATTATTTTTTGTTTGGTCAATTTTAACCAATGATATGGACATTTATATTACGCCGTAGTGCCTAGTATTATTAGGTAGTCTAACAAAAATGCGTCCGTCCATTTTTTTTTTTTAGAAAGTCCACATCACCAATGCGGCGAGAATCCTATCGCTTTTCTCGTTGAATTAACTGATCACTGACTGTACTTTGCTGCAGGACGATCTTCGTTCAGTGGTAGAATGGTGCAGTTCTAACAATCTTTCCTTAAATCCGCGCAAAACAAAAGTCATGTCGCTGTCGAGAAAGCGTCACAATTTATCCTACGTATATGTTCTGGAAAATGAAACGATCTGTCGTACCACGCAGATGCGAGACCAATAGGTGTTCTTGTGGACGACCACCTTTTTTTCCGTTCTCATGTAAACGCCGTTATTAGCCACTCATTACGCACGCTAGGTATAATGTCTCGCTTAACTACATCATTTATCACTAATGTGCGCATTATTTACGACAGATATTTTGGAAGAAAGTGTTTTTATGAATATAATTCGATTTTAGAAAAATTAACATTGGGCACCTTAAGTAAAAGGAGGTCCATTCGGGATGTTCAGTTTTTACATAGACTAATTCATAAAGCAATAGACAGCCCTACTCTCCTCACCTGTGTTCACTTTCGCATTCCACTTAGAGCGAACTCTAGAAATCCGAGAGTATTTTACCCAGACCTCATTCGAAACGCATCACCGGTTTCGCGTATCCAACATGTTTTAAACACGCAATTTACTGACGTTGATATTTTTAGTACAAACCTGTCTTTTGGAGAACGATCACTTTGATGCGTGCGTTTTTAATTCGCATATATACACGTTTGTGTGCTTGCATGTTTTTTTTTTTCACAACTCTTTTTTTGGAAACTCTGTATCTTTTATGTATTTCAAGTGTGTGTGCTTAACCCAGTAGGCTATCGAGCTGTTGGTTCGCACCAGGGAAAAATAAACATTGATTGATTGATTGATTGAAAGAATGAATATGATTGAAGTTTTGAGGGTATTGCGGTGCAGTATGGACGTACAAACTTCTGAGAGTGAGTTAAGGTGATATTGATAACTGTGTTCTTGAACAACAAATGACGAAAAAAGACTGCCCTCCGAAAATATGTTGGAATCAGTTTTGACTGACGTATAGTGTGTTGTATCAGTTATAGGAAGCCGTGTCACAAGCATCATTTCTGAAGATGAAATAAGTTTTAAATTACGATAAATAATTAAGGGTTGGAGTTTTACTAAGTGTATCTTATTCAATGGGTAAAAGAAAACTAGTGTCCGATTCTAAAGAGACAAAAGCCTGCTTTTGCAGGTAAAAGAGTTTGAAAGTAAAAAACGACTATTTCTTACGACCTCTCATATATAAAAAACAAACAAAAAACACTCCGTCCTTTTCACTGTGAACACGGTGTAAGATAATACACTTCAGGTGAGGACAGCGCACTCTTTGCGACGTGCCGATAAAGTTCGCTTTTTACTCTTCACTCCCTCTCTTTCTCTCACTATGGTTTCAAGCAGCGCCGGCAGATGAATCGTCGACCCGTGGGCACCGCACAAGACGGCTCGTCCCGCCTGATGCTCCACACGCGCAGAGCTCTGGTCAATGGGAGGCGCGGGCAGAGCCAGGGCGTGCAGCAGACTCGGAAAGAGGGCTCGGCATGCTCTCATGACCAACCAGAAGCCGAAAAAAATCCCCTAGCGGTGGTAGCGAGAAACAGTTCTGATCAAAGGTCTATGGTTTTAATAAGCGCGTAAGAGTGAAGTTTAGTAACTCTTTGTGGTTGAAAATAGGGTGCACGTGTTGTTTTGATCATGATCATGCAGAAAGATGTAAGAAACGAATGCGCTGCTCAACTCTGTTTTGCTCGGAAAGAGTGTGACCGCTCGAACGGCAGATTCCCGGCCGTCGGCGCCTGGCATAAAAATTATGTCGATCGTTCAGCTAGTCGCACTCTTCCACCATCATTTTGGATGAGCGTGATTGAAACATCACGTGTACCATATTTTCAGCCATCGAGAGTTACTCAAATGCAGTTATCAGGTTTTTTTTCTCGCGACCACCGCCAGGGTATTATTTCCGGCTTCTGGTTGGTCGCATTCGAATTCCCGAAGACGCCCTGGAACACGCCCAGCCCGCTTTCGGCCAATAGTGCCTCCTCATTTGTCTCCTATACTTCCCAACGAATGGCCAAACTCCCTACATATACGGCTCTGGCGCAGAGCTCCAGCGAGGTTGTCGCACGTGCAGAAAGGCCACGGTGTACCGGGGTGTCATGGCAACAATATAATGTTTTTCGCTGTCACACAGTTTCGCCGTTTGGCCGCCGGCGAAACGGCGTGGAATGATGCAGCCTTTTGGATGCCCGTCGAGCGAACGCTATCTGATTCCTCGCGCCGCGCGTCAGCCCCGCCGTGTCCTCACCTAAAGAGTGTATCCTACACCGTGACTGTGATGCATCCGCAGTGCCCACGCACGTCAGCCGAATCCAGCTCACGTACTGAGCTCGAGCACTGCCTCACGCGGACGTCTGCGGTCGTCAACAATCGATCCGTCGACGAACATTCGGAATCGCATCCGTGGCCAACTGCAGTGACAACACTTATCGTCACTTGCGAGCGACAAGTTCGATGGTGTGCATGAAAATACTTTCTTGACTGTGTTTGTCGGCCCGGTGCAGATTAGATTAGAGGCTGATAACCATCGCGACCAGTTAAGGTGTTTATTAAGCCCATGATAAGGGTTTTACGAGCCAATTTTCATGCGCAGTTTCGAAGGCACTGCAGCGCTATTAGCGGCGAGATGTTTTGGTGGCGCCCTCGTTTGGTTACCTTTCGTGACGTCATTACCTTGTGAACAACAAGTTTGATGGTGTTTGTAATGAGCATGGTGAAAGCCTGAAATCAGAGCGCTCTCAAAGCAACACTGCCAACACCGTCAAAATTGAAGTTTTTACATTCCCCTTATTTCCGTTGATGAGACATCCTTTGCTGACGTCATAGTTAGCATTCGACCAATTGTGGTGGGCCGACCTAAGCAACGCTTTTGATCGCTCACGTCGCCAATTATGCGATTTGTGAGAAGCGAGATGGCTTTGAGATA
The DNA here is from genome assembly GCF_016920785.2 of Ixodes scapularis. Taxonomy (NCBI): domain Eukaryota; kingdom Metazoa; phylum Arthropoda; class Arachnida; order Ixodida; family Ixodidae; genus Ixodes; species Ixodes scapularis. The sequence continues at coordinate 85,782,554 of NW_024609879.1, forward strand.
TCCGTTCATGATTTTTCGCCCCTCTGTCAACTTATTTTATCGCTACTAGACGCTAGATGCAGGAGCAGCTCGGAAGGCCCTACCTGCAGTTATGCATAGACGAATACGGTACTCAAGCACCTGGGCGTTATCCCTGCATCGTGTCGTTGGTGGGTGCGCTGACGAAATGCTGCCAAAATAACAATCAGTAACGCAGTGTGAGCATTTCGCCAATGAATTAGCCAAGGGAACGTGAGAGTAACTAAGCCCCCACTTCCTTATACTGTCCGTCGACTATGATAAATAGATAGCGTATACAGCATCTAGCAAACGATCAGGCTCATTGTTAAAGACAAAAAATTTGAAAGAAACCAAAATAAAAAAAAAGGTTTTACTGTTACGTGAATGCCGCCTTCACTCTATGTTTCTTGAACTCGGCAACATTCGAAGTACAAACAACCGTCACAATCCGGTGAGTAATTAAGTAAATTTTGTTAATTAGCTTTTTAATTAGTGACAACAGACATATGGTTTTAATTAGAAACTTGCTGAATGCTATCTGAAACCACTAATTCAGAAATATCTAGAAATACTTTGAACGCGTGGGAAGCTTAACAGTGCGCTACAGGTACCTCTCGTGCAACAGGTACAAGGTTGGGGTCTATGATAAGAGACGGAAAAATCGCGGGGGCGGCTCATTCAACTGCTGTGTAACCTTGCTCCTGCTGCATGAGTGGTAACTTCAGCGCATAATTGCGCTTTTCACTCACTCAAAAACTTTCAGAAAATGACTGGTAGTGGTTTTCAATGACGCTCGATAAATGTATTTATAATGATGTGTTTATTTTCAAAAATGAAAAGACTAATTAACAATATTTACTCAATTACTCACCAAGCTATGAAGGCTGTTCGTCCCTTGAATGTCCGCCGACCTCAAGAAACACATACTGAAGACGGAATTTATGTAACAGTAAAACGCCTTTAAATAAAAAATTCGAATAAAAAACTGTTTACCCAGTGTATATGTATAGTACATCCTTGTTGAAGGGTACGCCATCTTTGGGGGATAAAAGTAGCCTATTGTGCGGCTACACTACACACTAAGTGATTGTTTGGCCTGATGCGTGGGTAACAGGAGCCGAGGCGAGTCTTCCGTCTCGGTTTGATTTTGTCCCTCAGAGATATCGAGTCACTCTGTGGGTACGGGAGGACATCGTCATGTCACCGAAGGACAAGCGCTGCCGCTGTTATAGACCTTTCCGGAGGACTCAGTTTGTTTGCGGACTTGCCTTTATTACTGCTATGCCCAGGAGCTCCAACTTGTTTACCGTATTTCGTTACTTGTGAGGCCCGGACAATGAACGCGTTGCCTCTCCAAAATAGAGTCAGCCTTCACTTGTTTCCGTAAGCCGATTCGGATCGTGCGATTGTGCTATACAATTGCAACGGGTCCGAGTATAGGCACGACTATATTCGGGAACTGTACGTCTTGCTAAAAATCACAGAGAGCAGTCCCTTTCAGGAGGATCTGGTGCCTTGCCTGTTTGTTTGTTTTTCGCGCGAGCCGTTATTTTTTTCGACGGTCCGTATTGGGTTTGGGTGCAAAGGTCGGTAACTTTCGGGCTCTTTGTTATATCCGGGTTATACGCCATGTGTATCCGAAAATAGACAATGGCCAGATGCCTGAAAAAAAGCATTTGCCACACACGTGTAACCTTTTTTTTTTCTTTTTAACTTGCATTGCCTATGCGCGCGGTGACCCGCAAGAGGTACTCTATTAGTAAAGTCCCTAAATAAGCCACATTTCAAAGTAACGGCACTTCAGTCAACGAATGGATGGATGGGTGTTAGCGTGTGACTTAAATAGCGTGGTTGTATTACGTAGAAGTCCATACAAAACAACGTTCCACTGTGTTTTATTCTTGTTATCAAATTAATGGTTCGTCGTTTTTTACCCAGTAGAATATTTTTTTTAAAATTCAAGGCGGACCTTATTTTAGGACGTCACTTGGTGACATACCTTGCATTGTTTGACTGGTAGTCTAATAAGGTAATAATGATTTTCAGATCATGCAAGGGTTAGGCAATCTACATCTGGATATCATTCCGTCATGAAAATCTTATTTTTATCATGAATAGTTCGGCCCAATAATCGCATAATATTTAAGTGACATAATATAACAACATACATTAACTACACAAAAGCATATAAGAAGTTATAAGCAACTGATAAGAAGTTTCTTATAACTTCTTATATAATAATACATTGTTCTTTTATCCAATTATAAGGTTCTCATATGTTCTTATACGATATTATTTGATCATATCCGTTTATTGTACCAACAAAATTTTCATACAAATAGGATGTTTCACTAGAGTTTCAAGGCTAATTTACATAAAAATATGTGCAATTGTACATTTGTACACTGTTAATTCCTTTTAAAGTTTACAGGAGAAAGGGAGATAAAGAGAAAGTGAGAGATACGTGAGATACTTGATTGAAAGACAGAGACGTTAGCCATTTAAACGTCCTAGCAGTTTACAAACAGTGGCTTATAGGAAGGTGATAGAATATTGCAAAGAGCAGATGAGATAGCAATAATCAAGAGCAATGTGAAGGCTCATTAGATGATTTGGTGATTATAGAGCACATGGCCGTGTGCGCTCGTCCTTTTATCTAGATACGCTCCTCAGTTAATCTAGAAGCTTCGCGTACACTCTTACCCAGAGCTTAAACGATAAGGAGGCCAGAATAACCTTGCCTAGTCAGTCTAGACCCAGCTCTCCCCCCAGAATTCTCGGTCCCATATTCGAGCTGAGAGCACAGATAAAGAGCCGAGCGCCGTACTGCCGATTCATTCACTGAATCTCTCTCGCGATAGCCAGCTGTTACGTCGCATCGTCGTTTGTTGCTGCCGCCGTCGAGGAGACGCGCGTGTTCTTTTTCGTTTTTGGAACAAGTTCGCCTCTATTAAATGTTTGGTTCATTCGGTTTTCTCCTGGCTCATTGTCTGTCATTCGTGACATTCTGGTAGATGTGCTGGGGGGGTGACGGCGAACGGAAACCGCGGCGAAGAGACGGTCTCGGGAACGGCGACCGGCAGAGGTATCCGTCGATGCCCCGGTCGCTCGCCGTACCATGGGCGTGAGTTGCTGCCGCGCAACTCAGGGCCGCTGGTTTCTGAGCTGCGTTGACGAGATCCTTCGGCTGAAGCGCTTGCTGAACTGCTTCCCTGACAACCTTGGCGATTGAGGGCGAAGCTGGGCTTGCGGCAGCCAGGTAGGAGTTTCTTTAATTCCTCCCGGACGACGTCCCGGATCATCTCGCGGATGTCCGGGGTGTTGCAGCTGAAGGGCGAGAGGGCAGCGACGGCGGGAAGTCGCCGCTAGTGGGAGAAGCGCGCTCGGAGGGCGCGCTCGATGTTCGTTGCCTCAGTGACGAAGGCTTCGACGGTAGTCGGCGGGTTGCGCTCGCGGTCCCTAAAGAAGTCATTCTTCTTAAATTCAAAAGCGCAAAGGACAAGGACAGAACAAAGATACAAACAAGACAAGCGCTGCGCTCACTATCGACTGATTGTTTAATACATGAAAAGAGAAAGACAGTTGATATGAAAAGACAGTTGATAAAAAACGGGAAAGAAATGAAGAGAAATAGAACAATCAGTTGATAGTAAGCGCTTGTCCTGTTTGTATTTGTTCTGTCATTGTGCTTTGCTGTTTTGTATTTAAAATGTTTACCCAACGAGCCCAATAATTAATTTCAATGTCATTCTTCACCCAGCGCATATGACTTTGTAGTTTCTTTTCGTCCGTTGTGTGAGGGTCGGCACGGGTGCTCAGGCGCAGGACGTCTTCAACCCAAAAACGTGACGCTTTCATTGGGACCCTGGGTTCGCATTCGAAGCAGTTTTTTGGCCCTATCCCGTCGATGGTGGCTGTTGAACGTCTGTTTCAGCGCGTCCTTGCAGGGAGCCCAAGAGGTCAAGGACAAACCAGTGCCTGCAGCCGTTCCTTCGAGCTCCAAGTACAGATTCAGCAGGTGCTGTTCTTCCGCCCATCGGTGGTGCTGTGTCACTCGTTTGTACTGCTGTAGCCAGTCCTCGACATCTTCAAGAAGCTCACCATGGAAAACACGGGCTTGCGTGCAGCGGCGGGCAGGACGACGATAAGTGCGGTGGCCATGGCTGGTCTACCTCTTGGCTGGCAGGGGACCAAACCCCGGGGACTTGCCTTGAGTGCGGTGGCTTGCTCGTGCGTCGGCTTCCTCCTCCAAAACTCTTCTTTCGCTGAGGAGCGGGCAAGCACTGCGGGCCCTCGTAGGGGTATGCTGCGTGGGTTGCGTTACCTTGCACCTCCACCAGAATGTCCGTGCAGCGACGGGCCTCGACAACTTGCGCTGTGTGAATTCAGCTCGAACGACTCGCACCCACGGTACGGGAGCGGCAACGAGACATCGACGAGTATCTTCGCCGTCCACCGTTTCCTGCGCCACTTCAACGCGAGGAGCTCGCTTGCCTTCACTTTGACGTCCTGCATCACTTGTCCCTATAGGTGCCGCGAGAAAGCATGTCTCCCATGTCCCACCGGGAAAACTAAGCGCGGCAACCCCGAGAGGTGGAGTTGCTGTAGATTGACGAAGTAAATAGCCTCCAAGAACTCCGGAACTCGATATTCGCCATGCATCATAGCCACGATTCCGTAAAGGTGTACAATCGCCTTAAACTTGTTATCGACGGCCACGACGCGTCGTCACTCGTGGACACCGGTGCGAACTACTCAGTATCGAGTGGGACACTTTCTCGTCACCTACAAAAAGTGATGACGTCATGGGTCGGACCTTAAATATGAAACCCCGGAAGGCACCTCATCACACCTGTTGGAGGGTACACTGCTCGCGTCGAAATTCACGGGGAGACCTGCCCAGTTAAGTTCGTCGTCTTTCAGGACTCTGCAAGAGACGTCATTCTGGTCATGGACTTCCTGTGTAAATAAGGTGCTGTGATCGACCTTGGAGTAAACAGGTTGACACTGCGAAAGCCCGTCCTACCTCAGGAAAGATCTAAAATAACGCCAGCCACTACCCGAGTGTTTGCGGACTACGTGAACCTGCCGCCACGGTCGAGTGTTTTTGTGCCCCTTCGCGTCCGATGCAGTCGCCTGCGGGGAGGCTCTTTTGGAAGGCAACGTGCAGCTGCTTCTAGGAGGAACAAGCGTCGCAAGGGTCTTTTGATATATTTTGATACGTCTTGAATCAAGTCTTTTGTTGGTTAACAATCTGTGAACATGTCTATAAAATGTTTTTAAAGTGTTTCGTTGTTGTTTTGCATATAAATATATAATTTTAAGTTTTAATATTTGGTATGCATGTTTTAAATTGTCTATAAAATAGAATAAAAAAAGATTTAACTACGTGTCTGCTTTGGTGTGATATTGGCGGCTATACAAATTACCATAGTGAAATCTAGGCAATGTCCTCACCTCAAAGCTTTCAATTTTATACCTCTGAGAAAATTCGCTCCGGCGTTTCGATATATCTGAACGTTCCTCCAAGTACATGGCTTTCACATATATTTCTTTCAGAAATATCAAAATGATGACCCAGACAGTCATTGTACGATCTGACGTGGAAGCACCCAGTAGTCAGCAAATGTACTGCACTATACACGACGTGTTCGTGTTATATTTTCATTGATCGGTCGACAATAAGAGAGCAATCAAGTACGTCCGCGACGGACGCCACGGGAACATTACGGAACTGCTAGCACGGGACTAAAATCTACGCCTCGAAAATTGACAGACAAATAGACGTATAAATAAATGGAAGCTTACCCCGGAAAGTGGAAGGTTCCGCTTACACAAACGGTATCAGGCGTCTAAGTCGATGAGGTAAACCGCCGGCCGAGGTCATCGGTCTCTCTGGCCGTCAGATCGAATGAGCTAGATGCATTGGCGGAGCCAAAACTGTCACTTTCACTTTGGGTCGACGGAACCAGAGTGCAGCTCCTTGCGCAAGAGGGAAGAGGGAGGCCCTTGGCTCCAGAGCGAGAGCTGGCTTTACGCTCGCTGTTGGCGAGCCGCGAGTTCTTTGCTTGTCTATGGCTGAGCAGGGGACATTTTAGTTTCGATGACGATGGAGCTGATGTGCACCTCATTTTCGGCATTGACTTATTCCAAAGCAAGTTTAGGGAGAGTATGCGTGCAGGGGTGAAAGCAAAGCCCCTGAGACGACGTCAATATATCACCTTGGAACTTGTAGAGTGTGGTACGTAAGAGACGGAATTTTCGTTGATGGTTCGCAAGAGCTCCCCGTTGCTAGCGGGAGTTAGGCTTTTCCAAAGAAGTGCTCCTGGTCGGTTTCATCTTTTGTGTTCGAGCGTATGGCGCGTGATTTGCTTGCTTTCCGAAGTTGCAAACATGCACGTTCTGGGCTGAGGAAATCACGCGCTGGGCTGAGGACGTATAAATGTTGGAATGGTGTATACATTTAGACAACGTTCCGTGGCATTTCAGAAAAAATGAAGAGAATGCGTGCAGAGATTTAATGAGCGCTCCAGGTGCGTAAGGGCACGTGCGCCCGTAGCTTTGACTGCATGGTCACGGGAACTCGTCCGCGAGTATAAGGAGTATTCACTGGCGGCCATATCTGCGTGCGCGGCTGCTGTGCGCGTACTGACGGCGAGCTTCCGCGGTTCTTTCGCAACATGCATTCCGCACCATCAAGATTGCCGGTCCTAGCAGTCTGTTAATGTGAGCTCGTTCTGAGCATGCGCTATAAAATTCACCCTCAAATATGACGTCCATTGAATACCCCTTATAGCGGGAGCTAGTGAGAGCGTAACATTGAGCACGGCTTGAGTACGTGCTTGCAAAACCCGCTATAGGATTCTTGCACCTGACGTCAGTTCCGGTCAGCCTCGATATCGATACCAACACTGTCGATTATCTTCTGCCATGAGAGCCTTGGCACCACGTTGGAGACATTTTAGAATGTTTAAATTCAAATTTAAAGTTTATTAATTTTTCTTCACACAAGAACAGAGGAAGGAGGGGAAAAACAGTTCAAAACTGCTTGACAGAGCCCCCTCCTCCCCCCGCAACAACAGCAGCAGAACTTATTCATAGCAATATAAAAAAGGGACAGCAACGAAAGAACAACTTTGCGCGCAAATAATTTATCTATTGAGATTTGCCTTGGGGAGACAACAAGATAACGTAGGAAGTTATTTGACACATTCCTAAGTCTTATAACTAATTATATCATTCTATTCAATACTTTGGGGAGCTGGAATTTAAGAGTCTGGTTCCCGTAGTTTGTCCTGGAGCGCGGGAGAGTCCTGGCACCAGCATGACCGATGGCATTTGAAGTAGTCTTTTATCTTACAGAAGAAAAAGAAAGGAGAGTGATATCTGGCTCGTTTAATGCGGTTTTGTATGCAAGGATAAGCTTGTACTCATTAAACTTTGTTATTTGGACAATACCTAATTTTTTAAAGTCATATCTTTGATTGGTTAGAATTCGAATTGCCTTTTTCTGCAATACATGACGACAATGAATATTTGTAACAGTTGTATTATTCCCTACCAAAAAACAGTAATTAAAAGTAGCATAAAACAAAGAGTTATAAAGAACTCGTAGCACAGAAGGGGGAGATGATGTTTTATATTTATAAATTATGCCTACCACCCTTCACAATTTTTTAGCTATCATATTCGTTGTTTCGTCCCACCGCATGTATTCATAGAAAATAGCACCAAGCGTCTTGAGATTTTGTACGATTTCAATACCTTATGAGCCTAACGTGAGAGGTTGATTATCGATAACCTTTACTCCCCTCGACCTATAAACTACAGCCTTTGTTTTAGTTGTTGTTTAAAATTAACGAATTTAAAGTTGTCTACACGTTAAGTTTATCAAAAATAAATTATCCGTTTCTATAATTTCAAGAACGTCTGATCATGAAAAAATATAGAGGTGTCATCTGCATAGATTATCATGCTTGCTTTACTATCAATGTTTGTTTTTTGTCCTATTCAGTTTTTTTTGTATGTTTATTTTTCTTGTCCTAGTCAATCGCAAAAGGTTCCTCACCTGACCAATGTTGCCATCGGTGGGCGTCAGAAATTTGCTAAAAATCAATAAGAAATTCGCCAGATCGCGTTATATTCTAAGACATATTCGCTAAATTTTCTGCTACGACCTATTTTATAAAAAAAGAAAACAGTAAAATTTTGTATGATATAAAGTTAATTTTTCTTACAGCGGAGCAGTTACGGCCTAGTTTCCCCAGTATCATGTCCGTCAGCAAACAAATGATGACGCTAAACTCTGGACTGCTACCGCCATCTATGAGCGACGGCGGTAACCAGACAACCGGCTTTCCGGTTGTCTGGTTGCCACTGTCACTTATAGATCTCAGCAACCTCTACAGCCTTTCCACTCTGGCTTGCCGACTTACGGCCGGCCATTACTTCATTCCCACCATAGTACAGCTTTGCTGGTCTTCCTTCTTCACCAAAGTGGAAAGGCTGAAAGTTTTTTTTTTTGTTAAAAGCTCCCCAACTGTAAGAATTAAAATAACGTATAAAAGGTTCCTCGATAGAGTGTGACTAGAATACTAGAGGCTCTAGTGCTGCGCTTGTCGTCAACCTTATAAAAAATGAGGCTAAAAGTTGCAAATGTTCGCACTAATAAAAAAAAACACACAAAAAAAAAAAAAAAAAAACTTCCAAGTGATCGAAAGAATCATTGAGGATGTCTTCGTCATCGCTGTCGTTGTCTGACACCATCTCCTCAGGAAGGCTGCCATTTGTTGGGGGACTAGGAAGGCGACTTGGTTGCAAATACGTTGCAAATGTCGCGATTACGCTTACAGCCGCCATAGGAAGTTCGTAATCAAGACAACCGTTCTTGTGTCGCCTTTGACCCGCCCTACGAGGATGGCCATTGTTGTTTCACGCTTGAGCTTGTTTTTTATTTTGGATTTTGCAATGTTAAGCTGACTAAACCTCTTCTCTAACTCGGCGTTTGAGTAGGGCAGCATCAGAATGGAGATGGCAAATCTGGACAACTCGACGAACGGGAGTTCGCCACAGGCGCCATTATAAGAGTGAACTTTAATACAAGAACGACTCCGTTGGCGATAGTTTCACCAAGGTAATGAAAGTGATTTTTTTTCCACTGATCTGATTTTTTGTTCAATTGTTTTTAAGGGGCACTGCCATTGCTTCCAGCAGAAGTATCAATGGCTCTTTCAGAACGCACAACGTGTTTTGAACCGATAAAAGTGATGTATTGTGGAAAACTTCCACATTCTAGGGAAGTCGCCGCCTGATTTGATTGTCTAGCGTGCTGATAAATCTTATGGATCTTTCTCGCATCGCAGCTTCATCAGCGACAAAGAACGCGTCGTTCTTCATGCTGTCAACGTATAAGTCTCACGCAGGTGTCCCAGACGTGGCTTGGGTGCACGTGGTCTTCAAGCCTGGACGTGAGAGCATTCATCTGAGCTGTCGGTGTTACGGCTTTTTGAACCAATCTTGAAAGCAAAGTCAAGAGGTATCACGGCCGCTTTGTTTGATCCACACATTTCGCCTCGAATGCCTTATTAGCCTTCAGGACATGTGTCAGGATTGAAGTCACTGGATCAGAGAAAGTAGCGCCATTGCCTTCCCACCTGCTAGTCGGACGCAAACAAATACCAACATACAGACGAAAAAACCTCTCAAGGTGATTGGCACACTACTGTCGGTTGCCATGGTGATCGCCATTTTGGACCTTTTCAAAGCTTCGAAGCTTCGAAAGGGTCATTAAAACCAGTCGCAGCAAGATCGCTTTGAAGCATCATTGTACTGAAAGTGTTCCTCGGCCAATATGAGCATCTTTGGCACTGTGCATGCAATCAACTTATCACTCATGCTTATTTCCCCAGATCTTCTAGAATTATGTTGCTGTTCTTGCGTGTTTCAAGACAGTAAAATTATTTTCAATGCCCCCAAGCATCGACGCTGCGTGTGATACCGTACATCTTCGTATGGCCATAACACGCAACGTCAGCGCTTGGAGGCATTGAAAAAAAAATTAATGCCTTGAAACGCGCAAGAAGAGCAACATAATTGTAGGAGATCTGGGGAAATAAGCGTGAGTAATAAGCTTATTGCATGTACAGTGTCAAAGATGCTCCTATTGGCCGAGGTACGCTTTCAGTACGATGATGCTTTACAGCGATCTTGGTGCGACTGACTTTAAAGGGATATTGAACCGTAGTTTGGATTTTAAAAAAATGAAAGCCGTTTACAATTTCCTGTAACGCCGGTTAGAGCGCAGCTCTTGAGGAGGAAGATGGAAGCGTACTGAGGGATAGGTGACTCCTTAAGGTCACGTGACCTCAGGGGTGACGTGACCTAAGGGGTCACGTGACCTCAGGGGCTCACGTGACCTTTGGGGTCACGTGACCTCGGGGGTCACATGACCTTAGGGGGTCACGTGACCTCAAGGGGGTCACGTGACTTCTGGGAGTCACGTGACCCACCCAGGTCACGTGACACCCCTAGGTCACGTGACCCCCAGAAGTCACGTGACTTCAGGGGTTCACGTGACCTTAGGGGGGTCACGTGACCTCAAGGGGGTCACGTAACCTCAAGGGGGTCACGTGACCTCAAGGGGGTCACGTGACTTCAGGGGTCACGTGACCTAGGGGTGGTCACCTGACCTCGGGGGGGGGGGGGGTGACGTGACCTCGCGGTTACGCCGACGGCGACGCCGACGCCGCTCAAGCCGGAAACGGTCCCCTAAGAGCTGCGCTCTAAAATATGTCCGCAGAAGCGTTAATCGGGACGCTACAAACTCCAAAACATCACACATCCATCCATATCTCAAATGGGTGGTCGTACTTCTGGAAAAGAAGGGCGCGATCAAGCGAGGGCTTTGACGTCATTGTCCTCCAGAAGAATTTGAAAATGAGGGGAAGCAGCCTATCTTCTCGTCCTCGTTTCGGCTCACCAGCTCAACGGGACGTAGCGAGGAGGAGAGGGGATGGGAATAGTGACTTGACTTGTCTCGTCGACCTCGCCGGCCGTGTTCAATCGCGCACTTCTTTTCCAAAAATACAGCGATCCGCTAGAGATATCGCTGTATGAGTGATGTTTTTGGGTTTTGCAGCGTCCGGCCTATCAGTTCAGTCTTGACTTGTAAGCTCGACATTTTGGTTCAGGATCCCTTTAACGACCCTTTCGAAGCTTGGACGTTGTGAAAGGGTCCAAAAGGGCGATTACCATGGCAACTGACAGCGATGAGCCAATTACCTTAATAGCCGCGTCCCACTAGAGCGACAGACAGCGACACACGACAACGAGCGACAGACGACACCGACAGACAGCCTGTTTGTCGAAGTCCGCCGTCCCACTTGGCGGACACGACGCAGAACACAGGGACAAGGAAACTTGTTTCCTAGTGGGACTGGAGTTGTCAACAAAACACTTCGAAATACACAGACAAACTGAGTCTGGCGACGCGGTTTTCGTGCTTTGCTCTTTGGGCATAAAACGCGCCGACAAACACGGTGTAAGAGGAAACGATTACTTTATTTCTTGATTAAAGCATTCACTTGTCTTTATTTGCCGTTGGCGACCTTCCGCAAACAGTCGTGACGATCGACACTAAGCTTTTTCCGAGTTAGAATACCCGAATCGTTCCTTTTTTGAGTCGTTCGAGGAATTCTAGGTGAGCGCCACGGAACTTCACGCCGATTTCAAGGATGTTTATAACCTCGTATCCGAATGATCAAGGGAAGGCGTTTTTTTGGAGGACAATAAGGCATCCCGATTATCACAGAACGTGATGACAAGTCTCTCGTCTGCCGGAATGGCTTGCCGCGGAACGTGGTGTCCTACTTCGTGTTGAGAGGTCTTACTTTGGTTAGTCCTCGAACATGAGTGGGTATCCATCCTGATGCAGGGCCGTAGACCTCGGCGTCTTGAAGCACCACCTCACGCACCAAGTTTTCGCGAGCAAAACCAAACACAGCAAATTCCCTTTCGCAACCCGACCGCCCGGCGCAAGCAAGCAAGCCGCGCCCGCGACCGCTACGAGCAATCGAGGGACCGGAACTGCGGGAACGAGGAGTGGCCGCCAAGGGCTTCTCTGAAGGTCGAGCGGCGAAGCGAGCCACGGGAAGAAGGGTGGAAGGGTGGGAAGGGAGGCAACAGAAGGCACAACCGGGCAAGGAGGATACGTTTGTCTCCGAGACATGTTCCTCAGTGGGACTGCTTGCTGCGTTTCAACTCCAACGACAGACAAGGACTCGTCCGTCGTCGATCGTTTGTCGGCGCGTGTCGGCGAATGTCGCGGGCATTGGTCGTTGTAGTGGGACAGCATCGGCGACACGGAACTTTGTGGTGTCGTCGGACAAAAATCGGTGTTTGTCGCTCTAGTGGGACGAGGCTATAAGAGGTTTTGTCGTCTGTATGTTGGTTTTTGTTTGTGTCCGGCTAGCGGGTGTAAACGCAGTGGCGTTACTTTTTCAGATCCAGTGACTTTAGTCAGGATGGGTCTCATAAAAAGCAAGTACCCCAGATTGGTCTGATCTTCGTACATACCATACAGCCTCTCTGCCGCATAGCACTTTGCAGTTTGCCTCGCCATTTCAAAGTGAGCTTCCAAATCGGCCTACTGGTCTACGATCCTTGATACAGCTGTTTCGAGGGGCAGCCACCAAAGCAAATTGTTGTGTGTATGTTTATACAGCCGGAAGCTAGTCTGCCTCAGTGAGCGTCTGGTGTCTCAGCCGTAGATGAGCAATTTAGCCAGTGCGGTACAACCGCAAACCTGGGGTCTTTAACGTGCACCACGCAGTAGTGATACACGACCGCACGCCGGTACGATGCACATCCAGAGCGAAACGGGCAGGGACGGGGATTGAAACCAGGATGCCTGGGTTCTACAGCGCGAGTTTCGCTCCACGTGGTCCGAGCTGGTGCGCGCTAGACCACTCGGCCACCGATCCCCTACCAGTGTCCTGCAGCCATGCAGCCACCACGTCCTGCACGCTTGCACAATATCCGGTGGTTCAGCACCATCGTTCATCAGGCCTCGCAGAGGATCTTGTAAACCAGTTGTACGTTTCGCTTATTACTTTATTGCGTATTCCAAGATTTTCTGCGATGCTTCCGCCGAAGCAGTTGACCTGACTAGCTGCAGATAGTTCATGGGAGTTGACAGGCTTGCTGTTTTCCCTGCAAGCGGCAGGGGGCGCCCCGAGTTCATGGCAAAGCGAAAAGCAGCACTAGCCATCTGCTCAGTGCCAGAAATCCGAGGCAGAGGAAAGGAGCTTCAAGCTAGGGCAATGATGCTTAATGCCAAACTAAAACATCTCTGCCAGAATATCAAAGCACGATTTATAGACTTTACCCGGGACTTCGAAGACACAAACGCAGTCGAGAAGAATGGTCTTCACTATCGCCCATTGGGAGTTCAGATGGTGACAAACCGGATGAGTGCTATTGCATGCCGTTTTTTAGGGTTCCGTTCACGAGGGAACCAACGATCCGGACGGCCTATATACAACAGGAAAAACAAGAACCAAGCACCACTACGTCGTGTGCCAGATGTGCAACACGACTACCCAGTAGTGGATTCTTGTGCACCCAATGTCCATTGTCACACTACGAGACGACAGATGATGCCCGGAAGCTCCGGACACAAGCAAACACCATCAGTGACTGGCCCAGAGTTTTATCCGGAGTACCTCAAGGAATACCCACCACTAGTGAGAGCAGAGATGAGGACTCCCCCTGTCTGCCCAACATGGCATGGACACCTTCAAAGAGAAGTTCACACGATACCACCGATGAAAGGCACCGATCACAGGGACAGAACGGATGCGGTGTGGGAAAACTCAGACAGGCCCCGAACCCCAGCTGCCGCCCCTTTCCTACACACGAGAGCATCCAATCAGCTAGAAAGGCCTCCTTCTCTGCCGAACCTCCGACCAAATCCGTGGGTTGCCGGAGACTTCCCTCGACCCTCTCCTGCCCTCTCAGCACTGGAGTTGACACACTTTGTACACCAAGTAGTGCGACACCAGATCGAAGCGATGCAGAATCAGAAGTAACAAAGATGTGGAGAGTGAGTGCGAAAGACGCAGGTGATCGCACTTCTATTCCTAATCGGAGAGCAAATAAGAGCAAGCGAAAACAGGAAAGTGTACTAGTAGGTTTTTTGAATATGAATGGTGCGAGACGTGAACGGAAGTGGCATGAGTTGTACAGTTCACTCCACACAAGGTCTGTGTCTCTATTTGGCGTAGCGGAAACACACTTGCGTGACATGGAAGAACCGCCGATTGATCCAGAATGGTGTTGGGCTGGATGCAATAGATTTGAAGGGGAGAGGCGAGGTGGAGGTGTTGGACTTCTTTGGGCAAGTAATGGGCCAACATGGCTTCGGAGATCTGAGGACTGCAGGGAACACATATGGGTTCACGGGAAAATAGGTAATGTTCCGACAGCGGTCTGCATTATTTATATTTCGGTGGGAAACGCCCGGAAAGAAGAGAACATTGCCATCTTCGAATGTGTTCGTCGAGATATCCACAACATGGACCACGGTCTCTCAGTGCTTATAATGGGAGATTTTAACGGCCACCTGGTTGAATTGGACGGACGAGAAGATAACAACGGCAGAATGATGAGACAGCTGGCGGAGGACCTTGACTTGGAGATCTTGAATTTAAGAGATGAATGTAAGGGACAACATACGTGGTCTGTGCGAGACCGACGGACTTGCATAGACTATGCGCTCGCGTCGAATAGACTTGGGATCCATCTTCAGAAGATAGTTGTTGATGAAGAGGGCACGTGGAGCATCAGCAGTGACCACAACAGCATTTTTCTACACTTTGGCACTGTTAAAAGAACTCGAGATAGAAACCAGCGCAAAACTATAACCCGGCTACACGAGGAAGACATAGATGCTGTCGTTCAGAACTTTGACGAAAGTACTCGGCGTGTGCAAGCACTCAGCTATGATGATTATGCAAAAGAGCTTAGAATAATCATTGCTGAATACTCCACAGTGAAGAGTGCCAAAGGAAAGCGAAAACTCGTGTCGTGGTGGGATGTAGAAATCAAGAAATCGATTCGTATACGACAAGACGCTAACCGGCGGCACAGACATGCGTTAAAGACTCTTGGAAAGGATCCTGTGACTCTACAGCTATGGGAAGAGTATCGTAAGTGCAAAGCAGAGACGCAAGATATGGTAGAAGCGAAAAAACAAGCACATGATTGTAAGGTGATGGCGGACATAAGAAACGGCGGAAAGAAAGCAGTAGAAAAGTTCTGGAGATATATAGCTTCGCTAGACGGCAAGGACAAAGCTCCAGAACTGCTGGATTACGATAGTGGATGTCCAGTTCAGCATATTGGGGAACTGCTTGAGAAACAACTTGTAATCCTTTTTGGTGCTACGGATGACGCAAGCTCGCCAGAAGAAAGGAGCAATACGAGTCTGCTCGCCGAAAGCCTCACGCTATCGACATCTACTGATGATGGTACAACCCTAGTGGGGCGGGTGCAAGTCGATCGCGCACTCACGCGGTTGAGCGGGAATACTTCCCAGGGATTAGACGGGATATCAGCAAAGGTGTTGAAAAACTTGAGACCAGACTCACGAGAACATTTAGCACACCTGTTTACTCGAATAATTCGCGGCGAAGAGCCAATACCAAGTGACTGGAGGCGCGGTCGAGTCACGTTCATTTTCAAGAAAGGTGGCAACAAACAACATCTGTGTGACTACCGCCCACTTACTGTCACGGCTGTGGCATACAGGGTGTTTGCGACAATTATCAATTGGCGAATCTCATCTTGGGCCGAAGATGCTGGGGTTCTTACGGAACTACAAAACGGTTTTCGTAGGGATCGTCGACTAGAGGACAACTTGTTCACTCTAACTCAGTGCATAGAGATCGCTCGGGCGGAAAAGCGAAATCTTATATGTTGCTTTTTGGACATAGCCAAAGCCTACGACTGCGTACCACATACGTTGCTAATCAGGAGGCTACAACAACTCGATATGCCGGAACCCTGGGTGAGACTTATCCAGCGTATCTACGATAGAAACCACGTAATGGCAACATTCAACGGGACCACATCTGGGGATGTTCCGGTGCACAAGGGACTACGTCAGGGCTGCCCGTTATCCCCCGTTCTGTATATGCTATATACGTCCGGCATAGAGAAGGCACTGGAAAAAACCGGTATCGGTTTCACTCTACAACACAGGCAGCACGGGGACATGGTCAAATGGCGGCTCCCTGGTCTTGCTTTTGCCGACGATCTTGTGCTGATGGCCGACAATGTGGCAGATATGAAGGTACTGTTGACCACCTGCGAAGCAGAAGCGGCTCAGCTTCGACTGCATTTCAATGCCAGTAAGTCAGCCGTGGTGCTGTTTTCCGGTCAGGGCGAGGTCCTTGAACCCCTTTCCATCCAGGATAAAGCACTTCCTCTGAGTACCCGATACAGATACCTTGGTGTTACACTGACCTGTTCCGAAGATTATCTAAAAGGACACAATGAAAATCTCAAGGCATCGGCACTAAGAAAGCGAAACATGCTGCGTCGAAAAAGTCTTTGGAGCTGTGACCGGTATCTAGTAACTCGAGAACTTTGGAAAGCGGTCGCGGTACCAGGATTGACTTTCGCCAATAGTGTTACGTGTACACCCAGCGAGATCCGGGAATACATTGAAAGACGACAACGAGAGATTGGACGCCAGGCACTAGGATGCCACAGCAGGGTGGCCAATCAACTTGTTCAAGGAGATCTCGGATGGTCCTCTTTCGAGGCACGTGAAGCCAGCAGCAAACTCGAATATTATGCCCGACTTCGACATATGAATGGAGACTGCTGGGCGAGGAGAATTTTCGTATACCTGCATCTAAAAAACGTGCACACAACGTGGAGGCGTCGAGTCATTCGACTTGGAACAAAGTATGGTGCCTTCTCAATGACCGACGAGCCATCTACAAAGAAAGACTGGGTAGCCAAGGTTAGAGGGCAGATAAAGACTGTCGAGGCAGACCGCTGGAGGGCAGACATGCAAGAACATTCAAGTATGCACCTCTACGCGTCTTACAAGACCGACATCGCTCCTATCCACTGGTGTGGAAATACGTTGGGAAGTCGGCTCCTCGCCGAGGCCCGCGGTGGTGCCTTGCGTACCCGTCTGTACAGAAGAAGATATGACACCAACGTAACGGACGTGCTGTGCAGTGCATGTGGTGATGCGGACGAAACTGTACAACATTTGCTTCTCGAGTGTCCAGCACTGGAACCTGTAGCAGGCGTCGGTACTCGCATTGAGCAAGCTCTTGGATTTACAGAAGAAACCAATTTTGTGGCGTGCGCGAAGCGGAGGCTCGAGGCTTGGTGGGCGATTCACCTGTAACGCTCGCCGAGAAGGCATTGCTGGAGACGCTGCTGCGAGACTCGTGCCAGCAGATCGACTACTCCGACAAGGAGCGGGAGGCTCTGCTTAGGGTGAACGAGCGAATGGCAGGCAAGATAACTTCAATGCACATCACCATTCATGGTTTAGAAGATGCTTCCCGACGTAGGGCCATTGCTGCTTCCGAGGCAAACAAGGTGGCGGAGAAGGGGAAGGCGTTGGCAGAGGAGATGGGGGCATACCTGCTGGAGGAAGAGGAGAAACACAGGCAGGCCCCAGAGAAAATGTGGCAGGAGTTTGAGGAGAAGCTACACTTGTCAAACGAAGCACCTCTTGTTGAGCAGGAGCGTGCGACGAAGGTGACAGAGAACGAAGCGGCGCTGACGCTATACAAGCGTCTGCTGCCCACTATGAAGGAGAAGGTGCTTCAGCGCAAGCAAGGCTGAGGCGCAGGAACGCGTGGACATGCTACAGAAAGCCATTGAGGAGTCCAAAGATGACCTGGAGCAGTGCAAAGCAAGGCAACGTTCGGACGTATGCGCAAAGCTCAAGGCGCAGCTGGACGATGCCGTAAAGGATCTCACCATCCATCTGGAGGTGTCAAACAACCAGAAGTGAGATTTTGAGAGAAAGCAAAGAAGCTGAAGCACAGAGCACAGGACAACATCGAGGAGTGCAAGATGCAGGACAAGAGAGGATTGTCTAGGGTGAAGGAGTTGAAGAGGCAGTTCCAGACGGAAAGAAGACGGGCAGACAAGCTTCAGGAGAGACTTCAGGAAGTTCTCAACGGCACGAGTCTCGGGAGATCTGACGAGCTGTTTCGGCCCATTAACTACGAGGAGCGCCAGTGCGGTGACTCCAGCAGCAACAATACTCCAATTTCTTCTTCTTTTTTTTCTGGGGGGGGGGGGGGGGGGGGGGCGTGTCTGTTTTGCAGACGCTCGTTGCAAAGAGCAAGCGCCGCATAAATACATACATACACATACATCAGGCGTTTAAGATCTCGTCCGCTTCGTCTTGCGTAGAAAGCGATCGCCGCTCTGAAGCCTCACGGATTTGTTTGTCCGTTTAACTTCAGCAGAAGAGAAGGGCTCCCGGTTGCTTGTTGCGCCAGTCTCAATTTCCATGTTTTAGTGGGCACGGAAATTGTGGTTTCAAGGACAAATTTGAGTTGGTGCTCTACGTGAGGCGTCCACCAGAAATCAGCCATGTATAAAAATGGCCCGTAAAAATATCTGCTAGCCGCTAAACAAATGTTTTCACAGTCACAAAAATAAAGGGCCGAAATCGGTGCTGCCGTCATGCTGATTCTTGAAGAAATGCGCGAACCTCTTGCGCAACGATTATATATAACAAAGCATGGTGAATGCAGCCTCTCAGCACTTTTTCGTGGGGTGAGCATCCACGGAACCCCTTTTCTTCCCGGTGCAAGCAGATCGGGCAACTTAGCGAGTGCTTGAAGGATGTGCGCGTGATGCGCGGAAGACGGCAGCGCCATTTTGTTGTTGGGCACACTGACAAGTTGTGGATACGGGGGAGACGACACCGCGCGCTTACTGCCCGGTGACATGGTAAGATTACTGCCCGTCAATATCGGCGTGGCAGGCCGAAGAACGGAACCGCAGCCCGTGTGCGTCCACAGGTCTCCAAAGATGGTGCGGCAGAAGTTTCCCGTAGGGTGTCCAAAGTGCGTACCCGCACTCCGACCAGCTTATTTTGAGAGGGTAGGTGATAGGACGCATAGAAACGGCGGCCGCACAGAATTGGCTGACTACAGAGAGCGGCGGTGAGACGTGCAGACTCGTGCACATCACTTGAAAAATGTAATGAATTGCAATTACGAATTACCGTGCCTCAAATGTAATGGAATGCCGTTACGAATTACATTCGCTGAAAATCAACGAATTACTTAACTCGTTCCGTTACAAATTATATTCACGTTCCTTTTCTCGTACACTTACCAGGAAAACAATAGAAACAATTTTGGTGTTTTCAAAAATGTTCTGTAACGCTACTTTTTATTTCTCATATGCCCGCATAATAGTAGTCTTTGTAAAACTAAACTATACCCGTTTTTACCTCAAGAAAAAAACAAGTTTTGCGCATTGTTCATACGCGGCACGAAGTAGTTCTTACTAGATTTGGTTGTCGGATGAAAAAGCGATGCTTTTGGCGTTTGGAACGTGTACGTTTTGATAAGACGATATAAAACTAATCTACAAATCACATACCAATATCTCAATTCTTTACATAAAGGGGGAAATCAGTAATGCTCCGCGAGAAGTCGGACTTTTTTACTATGGTTCTTGAGGTGAAAATAGGTTTTGTAGGTGCACTCCGTTCACCTGTAAGCTGGCAAGACAGTGGAAGCTGCAACCCCACCCGCGATCCCGCTAGCTTACGGCGACCGGAGCTGATCCCTGGAATTGTGCCGACAAAGCCAGCGGCGCGCATCTACCACCGCCAGGAGGTCAAGAAAAGAACACCCGCTCGGCGTTGTCTTCTTTGCTTTTGTTTTTCGGATATTTGTGCCGTATTTTCTGGACTATAATACGGGGATTATACATGTTTTGAAAATCGAAATTTTACGCGGTGCGGACAATCGACAGGTACGGGCTATACACGCATTTTGAATTTCGAGATCGTTCATTATGACGAGACGTGACGGATTTTGTGAATGAAAGAGTATGCTAGTTATGACTTCTTTATAATACAAGCTTCTTTGTGAGCTAAGAAAGCATTTATTTATGAAGGTGTGGCGTGTATGATGAGATTTTTGTGTTGACCAATCACCAGGGGGGGGGGGGGGGGGGACTACGCACGGCGTGTGGGCTATGCACTGCGTGCGGACTGTCGAAGCAACAACCTTTGTTTTTGATTCCAAATTCGCCCATGCGGACTGCCTTGCACGTTCCACCTGTGGTTCTAGTGGCCGGTCGTACAAAAAATCATGTTTTTTTTTTTTCGGTTATTCTTGGCTTCACGATGTTTTCCACTTTGTTGGACTTGCTATCCTGCTGGTGAAATGCCTGCTCATCATGCTCCAGTTTCTGTAGTATGGAAATAGTTTTAAAAATGTGACGAGTAATTAAAGTTTCGTTACCAGTATTTTGTAAGAAAATTACATTACAAATTACTTAAAAAGGTAACGTGGCAATTACAGAATTACTAGAAAAAGAAACGGATTGCTTCTCAAGTCTAGTTATGTAACACCTAGCAACTGAGGAGCAGTGGGGGACAACGGGGCTAGGCCGTACATGGACCGCCGGCGGGGCGCCTCGGAGCGGCGTGTACGGGTGGGCCAAGGTGGGTTAATATTTCGTAATGATCTTTCTACAGACTGTCTTCGTGAAACGGCGTGAACGGGCAGGGAGGGGGGGGGGGGGGGGGCGGTTTAACACGCGCCCAGTGTAAGACGTCCCCGGCGATCTTCGGTTGTAGGTGTTACGTCACGGCGTCGCTTTCTATTAGCCCCAGCGGGACCGATTGGAGCGCTGCGATCGCTCCATGGTGACGACAAGTACCACGTGACGAGCCAGGGATTTTCTCCGCTTTGCTTTACTTTGGTGGTGTGCTTTGGCGCGTAGCAGCAGAAACTGTTCGCTGAGTGTATTTTGTTTTTGTTATTGAGCAAAACGTGCTTTGGACAAAACGTAGGAACGAATCCGAATACGCCAAGCGAAACGATCGGACGTTGTGTGTAAGTTACGATGATATCCTGCGATAGCTTCATGGCCGCCAACACCGCCCGGATACTTCGCCGTGCAGACCAACGAACATACTTTTACGCGCTCTTCGCGCGCTTCCCGACTTCAAGCAGCGAACGAAAGGAAACGCTCGATTCAGGAGTTCCGGAAGCAACAACAATAATCGTAACGACTTCAGCCGCCGCTAAAGTCGGTGGGAACACTAAGCAAGGTAGGTCGAAAGACTTACCTTACTCTTCAGTCGCTGCCTACGACCAGCGGCCTCGTTAAATGGATATGTTCGCGCGACACTCTCTTTTTTTTTTTTTTAAGTAGGTCTATTTTGTTTGATTAGTTTTATGAGTCTGATATCTTCGTCTTCTCCCCCTCGACGTCTTCGGAGTGTCGTATGGTGGTGGCGGATGGTCACGTCGCAGTGACGCACTCGTCACTTCTATTTGCTGCTTTCTTTAATGCAAAGCTAGAAAAAAAAAAAAAAAAAAACAGGCCATGGATTACCCTCGCTTCAGGTAGATACACTTTATTTTTCGTGCGTCTTTCTAAAACCGCGCAAGCAAACTGCGAAAAAAAAAAAAAACAATACGGTGGTAGGAATGAGAAGGTTAAAGGTTGCTCGGCCCTCGTCGCGATTGGTTTCTATTTTTTTCCGTCTGCCGATTTCCGACAGGTAGAAAAAAAAAAAAAAAAAGAGAGCTAGAGAGCTCGCTCCGGAAATTATGCTTTTAAAAAATCTACCAGTTTCGTTACTTGACAAGTCTCCGAAGCCACGACGACGACTAATTTGCTCGTGGTCAGTACGATAACACGAAAATGGGTCACTGGGTCCTGTTTCGTTAGTCGCGACGCCACTGTTGCTGCTCTGCTTGAGCTTAATTTTGATGAGAAGTCCAGCAAAAAAAATGATGTCGCACGCCACCCCAAACACTGGCTGAAATCAACCAACAAATATCAATTGTGAACGATACACCTCAACTTACATACTACAAACGAAGCGCAGAAGCGGTCACGTTATACGAGGTACTACACATGGTGGAAGGAACACATTTAGGTATTGCTAGAGTCACTCTATATGGCAGCGTAGCTGGCAGCGTAGCGACACGACGCAAAATTATCTAGATACACGACGTCAGAAGCGCCTATAGTGATCTCCATTTTGGGCCTGGGAGGTTTCTATGGTAACCGTACTGCTAGCGACGCCGAGCGGCAACCTTTATCTAGTTGATATCTCCATTCGTTAGTTGAAAAGTGGTAAAAGACCTAAAACATGGAGAATAGAAGGGTAGGAGAGGGCATGACCTCAGCCGCGTAGCCTCCACAAGCCATGCTCCCTTGACGCCTCGCCTCTTTCTCATTTTCCTCCTTACTCTCCTCACTTACCATCCCAACGTGACCACATCATGTGACCGTAGCTAGCCTTCGTCTTGCTATGGGGTACTAGAATACACCACAGTCTAGCCTTCGATCTGATAAAACCTACCAGACGGAGCGCGCGCAAGCCTGCAAGGAGTCCTTCTACAATCAACCATCCATCTCACGCGTGACTTGTCACGCGCACCAATCGCCAGACAGATCTGCGGTCACGCTGGGCACAAAATCGTTTAAACTTTTTATGACTCGGCTTCACCAATATTGCAACGTGCTCCCTCCTAGTACTTCTAACCTCCTTGAAACTAAAAGGCGCTTTGCATGGCGGTACGGCACGGGCCTCTGGAGGAGCGGTGTCTGTTTCTTCTGTGAAATGAGACGATCTGCAGCGTGCACGGACCAGGCGAGTGGATGGCGGCGGCTTCGTGGGACGAACGTACCGTCCTTGCACTTTCGGACTTCGCTCCTATGGAACAAAATCCGATTACGCCGCTCACGACAGGACGATTGCCTTGGGACATGACTGCTGCTCGACTGCCCCATAGTAAGAGAATGTATGCTTAGAACCATACTTCTTCAAGACCCAATCATTCATTCAAGATGAGATTATCTCACCGACTGGCGGGGACCGACGTCGACGACGGTATCAACCTCGTTTCGGGGTGATGAACAGTCGACGGGGTTAAACCAAAAAGGACAGCACGGTGGTCTACAGAGGATTGTTAACGCCATCAAAAAATACGGACGTCGGATATGAGGTGTTCTGGCCGACAGGCCAAGTGGTCGTTCGGAAGTTTACCGGCATGCAAAATGTCAATATTTTTATCTGGTGTAGCACGTATACCCGTGTTAGAGGGGCCATGAAATGATTCTTTAACTTCTTCTGCCTTAGCTTTAATCCTCAACTCAAAAGAGAATAGTGGAATCACGCGGTCGTGACTAGAGCCACTCTATATGGCAGCGTAGCTGCCAGAGTAGCGACACGACGCAAAATTATCTAGATGCACGACGTCAGAAGCGCTGATAGTGATCTCCATTTTGGGCCTGGGAGGTTGCCCTGGTAACCGTGCTTCTAGAGACGCCGGGTGGCAACCTCTGTAGTCTAGTTGATACCTCATCCGTTCATTGAAAAGTGTTATAAGACGCTTGGCATCGCGGTACGGCAAGAACCTCTGGAGGAACGGTGCCTGTTTTGTTTTTTCTGAAAAGTGAGACGATTTGCAGCCCAGGAACTATCGGGCGACGAGAGCTACTATTGTATCGTACGTAAACGGACAAGGCGAGTGGTTTTCGGCGCCGCCGGGATGGCGGCCGCTTCGTGGGACGAACGTACCGTCCTAGTACTTTCGGACTTCGTTCCGGTGGAACAAAATCCGATTGCGCCGGCCGCGACCGGACGATTGGCCCGACTGCCCTATAGTGAGCGAGTATATATGTTTAGCATCATACTTCTTCAAGAACAGATCATCCCTTCAAGATGAGATTTTCTCATCGACTGGTGAGGAGCGACGTCGACGGGGTTCAACCAAGAAGGACGGCATGGTGGTCTCTAGAGAATTGTTGACGCCATCGAAAGAGACGGACGCCGGATATGAGGTGTTCTTGCCGATAGGCCAAATGGTCGTTCGGAAGTTTACCGGCATTCGAAAAGTCAATATTTTTATTTGGTGTAGAACCCATATCCGTGTTAAAGGGGCCACGAAATTATTTTTAAGCTTCTTCTTCCTTACCTGGAATCCTCAACTCAGAAGAGAACTGTGAAATCACGCAGTCGTGACATGCTAGGGCACCGGTGCGATGACCTCAAGTTTTCACCGTACTTTTTAAGCACACCGTAGAACTTGGCATTCGCAAGTAATGATAAGTTACGTCAGGGCACTCATTCGCCAGAAACGCGTATTCAAATATCCATGGACGAATTGATTGCTGACGAGCGCATACATCCGAGCGACGCAGTTTTCGTGTCCAATGCGTGAGTTGGGGTCGGCTGACGTCATTTTGGCCTTTGTAGGCATTGTAAAGATGATATTTAGAACCATACACACATGATAATAACGTCATAGCACACTGACATTAAGGAGCACAAAACGGGCCCAGCTACAGAAAATAAATATTACACTCGTAAGAAATAAATACCTCTGTAACTTGTTAATTGCAAAGACGAACACACCTCTGAGCATCTAAGTTTAATGGTATCTGTTGATGCATTGTCATATAGCAGGACATTTCATATACGTCACTTTAGCAAACGCCAGCTTTTCACTTGAAAAACAAACAAAAAAACACTGCGATCAAATGCAAGCTATGGCAACGAAAGCAAGTTACATCGAAATCTTCAGAACTACCAATTCATAAAATTGGCGATTAGTAAAAAAGGTTAAAGATCGCAGGAGCTTCCTCGCTAAAAAATGCTGTGATTATTTGGTGACCCAGGGCTGAAACAATTTCCCCTAGGCCCTACGCGCACCGTATATTTTTCGTTATGATTCTCAGAAATTCAGACTTTCAAAGGAAGCTAGAAAGATGCGAAAATTTTATCCTAAAAGCTATGTGGAGCACAAGTTCGTCTGCTTCTTTTTGCAGGGGTTTTGGTGACGTCAGAACGCCGAGATCTGAATGGCTTCGATTGAAGGAGAGTGCGTAGACCTAAAAGCAAGCTGCCTTGAGGTCTACCCACTATTCTTTATTCAGAACCAATCAGAGCTCGGCATTCTGACGTCACCACAACCCCTAATAAAAGAAGCAGACGAACTTGTGCTGCGCCTATCGTAAAATCGTTGATCAGTATACTTGGAAGTTGTGTGAATATTTATACAGCGTGTAGTTGGTCAGCCATTTCAAAGTTGCGACGAGTCACTCGATGTAGATGAGCAATTTAGCCAATGCAGTTTAACCGCTAGCCTGGGGTCTTAGGTCTTTAACGTGCACCGCGCACTAGTGATACACAATCGCAGGCCGGTACGATGCTCATCCAGACCGAAACGGGCAGGGGTGGGGATTGAACTCAGGTTCCCTGGTTGATTAGTACAAAACGTAAACATTGCACGAGCTTCTTCGCTAAAAGTTTGTGATCATGCGGTTACCTGGGGCAAAAACAAATTCCCCAAGGCCCAACATGCGACGCATAGATTTCGCATCGATTCGCAGACCCTCCAACGTTCAAATAAAGCTAAGAGAATGCGAAAATTGCATGCTAAATGTCTTATCGATCCTCAAACAGATCCGGAAACCCGAGCACCGCTAAGGCGATATTAATGATGCTGTCGCACAGGTGCTAATATCCAGAGCGATCTTGCCCAGAAAGGGTATAAAGTATCATTCTTTCAGATCTTCACGTTATACCTGCGTCAGAGAGCACGAAGAAGCCCGAAATTGTCGGTAAGCTGCGGCACATCACGACTCCGCGCACCGAACAAACTCGCATCCACCAGCTCTGGGCACTGCTAGAGCCACTAAATGAGCTGCGCTTAGAGTATCGGCACTTCGTTCCCGACATTGTTGTGGGCGCCGCCATTTTGGCTCGTATGCAGAGGAGACGCAACTGCCGATCGTCATGACTCAAAAGTGTGACTTCCTCGGTGTTAGATTCGGTGTTAGGAAGGTCATGCAATATGGCTTTGCTCTGTCGCGAACTGTTTAAACTTTTGTGGAGGGCGGAAAAGCGTTTCCTGTGATTTCTGATAAAGCTTCAGATAACTGGCAACCATGATTTTAAGACACAATATGGCTAAGTGTCGTTACTTTGAAGCGTAGCTTATTTAGTGGCACTAGGCGCTGCCATCTTACCGATGAGATCACGGCTCTCGAGAGGTCACGTGACGAGTCGTCTCTCGGTTGCTACGGAAACCGAGCCAGCTCAGCTCGTTGCTATGGTACCGCGTGTGACCAATCGCGGTGAGAGGCGGCACAGGGAAAAGCGTGGCGCTACTCTGGCAGCTACGCTGCCATATCGAGTGACCCTAGTCGTGACATGCTAGGGCACCGGTGGGATGACCCCAAGCTTTCACCGTGCTTTTTAAGCACACCATACAACTCGTCATTCGCAAGTGTACTCATGTGCACTCATTGGCCACGAACGCGAATTCAAATATTCATCGACGAATTGATTGTTGACGAGCGCATACGTCAGAGTGACGCAGCTTTCGTGTCAAATGCGTGAGCTGTGGTAGGCTGGCGTCATTTTGGCTTTTGTAGGCATTGCAAACAGGATATTTAGAACCATACACACATGATAATAACGTCATAGCAAACTGACATTAAGGAGCACAAAACGGGCCCAGCTACAGAAAATAAATATTACACTCGCAAGAAATAATTACCTCTGTAACTTGTTAATTACAAAGACGAACACACCTCTGAGCATCTAAGTTTAATAGTATGTGTTGATGCATTGTCATATAGCAGGACATTTCAGATACGTCACTTTAGCAAACGCCAGCTTTTCACTTGAAAAACAAACAAAAAAAGCACTGCGATCAAATGCAAGCTATTGCAACGAAAGCAAGTTATATCGAAATCTTCAGAACTGCCAATTCATAAAATTGGCGATTAGTAAAAAAGGTTAAAGGTCGCAGGCGCTTCCTCGCTTAAAGTTGCTGTGATTATTCGGTGACCCAGGGCTGAAACAACTTCCCCTAAGCCCTACACACGACGTATACCTTTCGTTACGATTCTCAGAAATTCGAACATTCAAAGGAAGCTAGAAATCGCGAAAATGTTATCCTAAAAGCTATATCGTAATATTGTTGATTAGTACAAGACGTAAAGATCGCAGGAGCTTCCTCGCTAAAGGTTTTGTGATTACGCGGTTACCTGGGGCTGAAGCAACTTCCCCAAGGTCCAACATGCGACGCATACAATTCGCATTGATTCTCAGACATTCCAACGTTCAAACAAGGCTAGGAGTATGCGAAAATTGCATGCAAAATGTCTTATCGATCCTCGAACACATCCAGGAATACGAGCACCACTACGGCGATATGACTGATGCTGTCGCACAGGTGCTAATATCCAGAGCGATCTTGCACAGAAAAGGCATGAAGTCACATTCTTTTGGATCTTCATGTTATACCTGCGTCAGAGAGCATGAAAAAGTCCGAAATCGTCGGCAAGCAGCGGCACATTACGACTACCGCGCACCGAACAAACTCGTATCCACCAGCTCTGGGCGCTGCCATCTTACCGGTGACATCACGGTTCTTGCGAGGTCACGTGACGGGTAGTCACTCGGTTGCTAAGGAAACCGAGCCAGCTCAGCTCGTTGCTATGGTACCGCGTGTGACCAATCACGGTGAGAAGCGGCACAGGGAAAAGCGTGGCGCTACTCTGGCAGCTACGCTGCCATATCGAGTGGCTCTATACTTCGTTTCAGCTTCGGTCCGAGCGCGGCCGATGTTATGAGCCGAAGGGACAATCAAACAACGAAAGAAGCACAGCTTCATGGCGTGCTCTTTGCAGTTGATATGACCAGGCGGTATTCGCTGTCTCTCTCTGCGTGCTCCTCCGCCGGCTGTCCTATCAAGCGCAGAGAGCACGCCATGACGCGCCGCTTTTTGCGCTGTTTAATTGGCCCTTCGGCTCATAACATCGGCCGCGCTCGGACCGAAGCTGAAACGAAGTATAGGTAACGCCACTGCCCGCTCTTCCCGCGTGGAGCGAGCGAACAGATCGTGTTCGGTGCTATCCTCGAACAAGGAGTAGTTAGTTCCGCTATGGTGACTGGAACGCGTCTCCGACTGGTCTGTTTACCGGGTCCAAAAAAGTGGTCCCTCGACGCCGTGGCGAGAACGACACTCGCGTTCGCTCCTGTTTTTCACCAGCATTTCTACGCCCAACCACCTGGATCGCGACAGGCAACAGCATAACACTCCGGTTTCTGTGACGTCATTTGTTGCCACTTGGGGACTACTTTTGATGTATGGGCGGGATAGGAAGCTAAACACGCCAGTCAGAGACGCGGTCCAGGCACCATAGTTCCGCGCCACCGCGGAGGGCGCTGAGGTATGGTGTGGTGTGGTGTGGCGGTGTGTGGTGGTGGTGTTTGGGTGGTGTGCGGCCAGTGGCTGGCCTCGTGTTTTGCATGGTGCTGTGTCGATCACAGGTGCCGCTTACTCCGTTTTATGACTGAGTTGCCCAAGCTTATAATGGTAAATCCTAGAAAGTGGAAGGATACTTAATGTTTCAAATAGGCTTCCGGCTTCACTACTGTGATTCGAGTTGGCCATTCTAGTAAACTCAGGGCCATTATAGTTTGTTTTAGCCGTGGTGTCCCAAGCTAGTAAACAACAGTGAAGTTTTCGATAAAAGAGGGTGCTTGTACCTTCAACCATGTCGGTAAGAGGTTTCTTTTGTTTTATAAATTATTCATATTGTTCTAGAGAGGTAACTTTTTGTATGCTCAATTTGTACTGTGCATAAACTTCGTTCCATATCTGTCCGTCCACGATACAGTGTGTGAAAAAATTTCAACCTTAAACACTTTCTCTGATGTTTAAGTGTGAAGCAACCTAATTGATTTTTAATTTTGGTACAGCTTGTGTATGTGCTGTAATCTCCAGTAACAAACCTTATTGCCTGATTCTAAAACATCTCGAACGTTTGTAGTGGATAACTCTGCGACGGGTCCCAGATGACACACGTATATTCTAAAATCAACCTGATTAAAAATATATAGCCTCTGTTTCACGCTACTTAATGTATCTAAAATTCCTACGGGCAAAATATATTTCGCTAGTCTTGACATAGGATCATTCCATTTGAAATTGGACGATGGATAGACCCCCAGGTACTGCACAATCAAGTATAAAATTCTTCAACTAATTTTGCTGTTGGGCAAGCTATACCACGTGAAAAACGCATATATTTACTCTTTTTTATATTTAAGCTAATTTTACAGCCGTCAAACCAGCCTTGCAGTACTTCTAAATCACC
This sequence comes from Ixodes scapularis, assembly GCF_016920785.2. Taxonomy (NCBI): domain Eukaryota; kingdom Metazoa; phylum Arthropoda; class Arachnida; order Ixodida; family Ixodidae; genus Ixodes; species Ixodes scapularis. The sequence goes on from NW_024609879.1 coordinate 85,811,984, forward strand.
CTGAAGTACACAAGCATCTGCGCGTCATGCTCAACTATTTTGTAAACTACACCATCGTCCGCAAATAACGTAATATTAGATTGTACACCTTCACAACTGTCATTGGTCAATTAAAAAAAAAATAACAGGGGCCCTAGCACACTCTTCTCTGGTACCCCTGTGGCTACCAAAATTGAAAGATTTCTGGCCTTTTAAGAATACACTTCGTTCACGACCGGACAAATAGTCTGTAACCCAGTTGGTGATTTGTTGTTTTTCACCTAGAGGTACACGTTTTTATAATAATAACTAATATGGCACAGTGTCGAAAGTTTTACAGAAGTCTAATATATATATAAAAAAAATATAAACATTGTTTGTTGTCATTAGCATTCGAAACAAAATGGGTAAATTCCGCCAGTTGTGTGACATACGAGTGACGGCGACAAAATCCGTGCTCGGCTGGAGAAAGAAACAACTAGAATCCCCGGAACTATATATTTAGCTATAAAATATATGCTTGAAAAGCTTACAAGCAATACATGTGACACTGGGCGATAATATTTTGCCAGGTTTAATGACCGAACTCAAAAAATAGAGTCGCATTTGCCTTTGCCCAGTCACTCAGGACCGAACCAGTTTCTGGCGACTTGTAAAACAAATAATACGTTTTTCTATTTTTCTGGTAATTGTGAAACATTGTTGGCAAATGCTCATCTGGCCCTCAATGTTTTAACGTGTCTATGACTTTTAGTAAACCCGCAATTTCATCTACTTCAAAAATCACATCCGACGTACCCGTATTTATCGTCTAATCACACACGAGGACGATACGATGAGAAACAAGGCGTGAAAACTGGTTTAAAATAATTGTTAAAAAATTTGACCTTACCAGTGTCCTTATTTATTAAATTGCCATTATGTGACAAAGCAGGAATCAGCAGGAAGCAGGTATCTGCTTTTCTTTGTTGGTTTTCACAAATTTCTAGAATTCACGAGTATCATGTTTTAGTTTGTCTTAAGGGGTAGCGCAACAATTTTAGCGTTGAAGAAATTGACAGTTTTGTTTTATTTTGTTTATCCAAGTACAAGTGACCAAAAAAGCGTTACCTCGCCCCGAAAAAACTGCAGTTCCGGTGCCTAATCGCAAAGAAAAAACGAAATATATGCCGATCTGCAACCGCTTGTGGTGGTTAACGGAACTGATGTGTGACGTAATCTGGGGATACTCGGAAGTGAACAAAACCTGACCCCTTCCGCTGCTACACTCGCCGTTGCCTCGTTGGCGAACCGTCTTTTGTTTCGATGGCTCGCCGCGACCTTCGACGAAGCTGTGCAACAATTTGAGGGCTCTGCTTAAATAATTTGGGAGTTGGTGTTTCGACCTTTCTGAAGTAAAAATCAAGAAACCACTTTTTCCTGTATGTCCTCGTTTTTATATTAAAAATTAACAAAGATTGATGTTTTCGGCACTCTCAACCCCTTCACCATGTTCCGAGTCACGTGCACTGTGACGTGAATGGGGGACGCGTGGGGTTTCGGTGACGCTCTCTCTCTAGAGCCATCAGTGAGCAGCGAGAACTCTCACGCTCGCGACCACGTGATCACGTGTTTGTGCAGCGCGATCAAGATGGGGAAAGGAGGAAAGTCTCATCCGGTTCCGGCCATATCCGTCCGGCCCTGTCTCCCTCCCCCTTTTCCTTCTGGCGGCTGTTCGCGGAAGCAGAGAGAGCTGACGGTTTTGTTGACCTCGGATACACGGCGCCACTAAAACTCCGTATAATAAACGTTTTGTCGATTATACCGGGTTTTCGACGCTTTTGTATTTATGTTGGAACGACAAGATTTATAGAAAAATTACCTTTTATCGAGCAGATTTTCGCACAACTTCCTATCTTTTTACAAGTCCCCCATTGACGTCATGCCACGTGGCTCTCATGGCCGCCGCTCGCGGGTGCAGGCCGGGAAATATTTAACTTTTGCCTCGCGAGTGGGCGCCGGAATCGCAACATTTTGAAAGAAGGAGATATGTTTTCTGTCCTTTGTGACAAGATAAAACACAAAAGTAGAAGATGCACATTCTTTCAACGTTAACATCGTTGCATCGCTCCTTTAAAAGTCGATAATCGAGGAGGAAGCGGCTGACGTCTCTAAAGAAAGAACCCGAGGGGAAACCACGGGATCCCCCAAAGTACGTCACTCCAAGGATGGCGTGGAGAGTTGAGAGGCACTTCGACCTTCGATTTGTTTAATTTTCTACATAAGAACTACCGCTCGCAAGAAAAAAAAAAAAACAAAAAAAAATCGTTTTTTTGTTTTTTGTTTTATGGGTGACAGATTCATTTCCGCAGTTAAATGGCCAAAGTCTGGAAATCGTTGCACCGCTGCTTTGAGAAAACTCAAGAAAATAAGTTTCCTTTCGTGTACATCTTTTTTAAGGTACCTAGATAACTCTTCAAGTGTTTGATTCGATGCATCAGACATACTAAGTTGATACCTCTCATAAGCTCTACAGTTACGTTTTCTTTGTTTTCGTAGTAGGGTGCGTAATCCACGGTTTTTGTATTTTATTATTTTGTGAATTCTGGATGTTATGTGAGTTTCAGAGGGAAGAATAGTTCTTCGTATGAAAGTTTCCCAGAAGCACTCGACATCATTTTCCAGGCTCAAGTCTAAAAAGTAAGAAAAATATAGTGAAAGTTCCGAGGAAATACTATCATAGTCGCCTTGTTCGTATAAAAATACCTTTCGCAGGTGTATTGACACCTTCTGCACCTTAACAACAATGCACAAACCAGGGCGCAGTGGTCGCTTATATCTGGATTACAGTTACTTTTCAAATAACCCTGTAATTATTATTTAATAAGACATCTAAAGTTTAACTTTTTCTTGTTGGTGAGATAACATACCATTAAGCGATATATTTACTTAGTATATATTTTTTGCGTCGTAAGTATTTTTATAGACTTCTTTTTCAGGGCATTATTTTTATACTTGTGAAAAAAAAACGAAGTTATTCAGGTATTTAGTTTGTATGATCTCACACTCTTACGATGATAGGGCCTTTCACTCTCCAGGCAAAATGTTAACATAAACAAACTTTACTTTGTAAGTACCTCCCGTTATTAATTTATATTCCACTGGTCCTTGGCCAATGCTCATCTTGGGTATGAGCCAACAACTCTAGGACAACAACAACAACAGTTGGCTGGACTTACGAAGGACCTGCCCGGTCCCGAAACGATTCGCTCTTAACATCGCCACCGAGGACCCAAGCCATCAAAGAGAATGCTGTTTGATACATATCCATATAGCGTTATAGACACTACGACCTTTGATTTTTTTTCACGTTTCTAACATTTCAAATAAGTGTAACACGAGCACAGCGCACTTATCATAAAACTGAAGCCAAACCAGCAGCCACTATAGACCCTTTTATTGCAAGCGTCGGATGGAGGCGGACTTGGCTATTTGCGTCCTAGCAAACTTCTGGTTAAATAAAAAAATAAAAAAGCAAGGCGCACTGCTTCTTGAAATATTCATTAAATAATTTATGACCAGTTCTTCAGGTTATGAGCTAAAGGAGTGATTATCGATGTATACAAAAGAGATATATTTTTAATGCTCCTTTAAGAGGATCGGCCCCGTCTTATCTATCTTATAGTACAGCAGCAGGGCCTCGCTCGATCCGCAATTTAGTGATTTCGGTATAACTTCCTCGTCCCAGAAATTTTGACTTCTACAGGCTCTGAAATCTTGCCGAAACAGAGCGACTGGACGTCTCTAGGGGAGCAAGCTAGACGGATTGAGTTTGCAAACTGTAAAATGGTACGATCGATTTACTTTTGGAAGACATTCTGTTACAGTGAAGAGGTAGTGAAGCGTGCAAAGCTTTGATCGGTGCTCAAGGGCCCTTGTGCCCATAGCTTTGACTAAATAACCACAAAAAGTGGGCGACAAGTGTAGGTGCGGTAAATCGAGTAATATTTAAAATGTGCAATCTTATAAACACGCATGATTTAAGATAACAGCCAATTAACAACTTAACATTTTGGTGTCTGAAATTATAGCTTGACCACTTCATGACTACATTTACACCTTACAGTACACAAAATATTCGTAATGTAAATGTACCAGCCTATTATCCCTCTTACATGGTACAATTTGACACAGTATATATTGCAATAGGATGAAAAGAAATCGGTTTGTAGCAAGGTACGTATTTACAAAAATCAAGAAGTAAAATATGCATATTATTGTGTCTGACATTTCATAACTCAAATAAATGAATGTTTAGTAAAGCCACACTCCGTAGTCTATGGTGGTGCGCCAACCACTTTGATGCTTGTTTCTATTGATATTAAGGTAAGTCGAAGGAGACATCTGCTTTGGTTGAACTGTTTTACAGTGCGTTGCGATACATATCAGTATATTATTCCCTTATCAAATTTAAATGAAAAAAGAACACAGAAAATTTAATGAATAAAGGCTGTTGGCAGCTATAAAAGGTGTATGACGAGCTGCTCTTCGTGTTAAACTGTTCTAATGAAGAAGGCAGCAGCTCTTCTTGAGATGATAGAAGCTACGGGGATGGCTTGACCAGTGCTTGATATCCTCAAAAGTGGGGTCCCACCTGGTATAAAAAGATGGGATCAAAATAAGCTCCCGTTTTAATGCAACGCGAACACATCTCAGAAAATCTAGATATGCTTCTTTTTGCTAAAGTAGACATTCTGCTTTCTAAACTTTCCGCTTTACGGTCACCATTTCGGCTTTCGACGTAAACGGCAATGAATGGAAAGATTGTCTTGTCTTTTTCACCTCTATAGAAACAATCTCAACTGAAAGCAGCATGCTACCACTTAACCTTCTTCGGCCCCAGCTATTGTTTACTTCATATTATCACATCGAAATTATAAGCTACATTTTCGTCGTCCGTCTCAGCATCCGTGTTCGCACTCATCACGTCTCTGAGATATTAATTAAAAGAACCGCGACACTTCCAAGAGCCGGGGGGGGGGGGGGGGGGGCAAAATTTTGCTCATAGCAATAAGCGAAGCTCCGAACTACTTTCAATCTATCCGATTCAAAAACAGTCCAGCTGTATGTAAGGTAGCAGTAGCACCAGACTGTCAAACCACAGCCTGTCTTTCAATTTAAAACACGTTCCATTTCTTTTTTCGGTGAAGTGCTCGTGTGACTGGGAGGAAGGCGTGTAGGGAAGGGAGACGCGAGCCGAACTTTAGCACGTGAAGAGCCGCATGTGGCTCGCGAGCTCAGCTTGGCCTCCCCTGTATTATACCTTTAGCAAAGCATGCAGCGCCCTCAGTGGCGCCGCAAGGAAGGCCGGGAACTTTTTATATAGAACCGACAGTGGGCAAACGACATCGGCTACCTTGCAGGCGGCGGGGGAGAGCAGGCGAGCGGGCCTGGGCAAAAGAGCGATTGTTATACCCAAGCACCTCATAGATAGGAAGGCTGTAGTGCTGGATTTCTCTACGTCACAAACTAGAGTCCATTGTAGGTCACAAAATTGCACAGGAGTATGCACAGCGTCCTGCTCGGACCCGTGTTTGTGAGCGATGACATTTGTGAAACCACGACAGAGCAGCGCAAAGACAAAACAGCACGGGACAAAAGAGCACGGTCAAAACAGCACCACGTCGAAACAGCACAGCGACAAAATTGCACGTGTCACAACATCACGCGACAAAACAGCACCGCGCAAAAAAAAAGCAGAGCAACAAAACAACACGTTAGAAACCAGCACAGCAACAAAGCAGCACGCGCGTAAATACATGCTGTTTTTGTGTATTGGACACATTATTAGCAACACGCGCCTAAATTAAGTACTTGCTGCTAATGTGTTCAGACGGACATGTGCGTTGCCGTTCCATTTTAGTATGTAAAGTTATACGACTTTATATTTTTACCCGAGGCGTTATATTTCATTACTTATAGCTTCTTGTGCATGTTTATTAGGATAAAACCTGCACACTGCAAGCCGATGAAGATAAATTTCTTTCCGTATTTTTAATGACCGATTGATTTTCAATCTGTTAACTTTTTACATCGATACTATAATGCGGCACTCTATTTACCCAAAGGAAGAATGAATATCACATTTGACGAATTTAGTCGAACTATTAAAGAAAAATGTATTTGGCATACACTATTGTTTTAAATATAGCTAAGATGCAGTAAGAAGAGCGACAGAAAAAAATAAGGTCAATGAGGGGCTGCGTGCCATACAAGCACAGGACGTTGCGTAGCCTTTGAGAGATTATTGCGAAGGGCTTTGAACCCGACGGAGTGCATCCTCTTTTGCGGTCGGTCATTTTCTGATGGGCGAGGCTTTGCTCGGTCTTCAAGGCCACGATGAAGCTGTTCGAGTCAGGATGTTGCAACCCGAACGAAGACTGAATGCTCCGGTGCCATGCTTCTACGCTGTTGTTGCTCTCGGGAAGCTCGTCTAAAATTATAGAGGGACGACTTCAAGCCGTAGCCTATGGTTTGAAGACCGGTTGCTTGGATGCGTTTTCATAGGAGTTAAGCCTTTTCTCTGTTTACTTTTTCCTCGGATAATTTCGCTCTTTGCAAATTTTATTCAAAAAAAAAGAAACGTGCACCACCTGTGGCCAACGCTGTACAAAATCGGAACGCGAGAGGTTAAGAAACCGATTTTTGCGGTCGATTTAAAGAGCCTGGCCACTATCTGGAACACGCGGTACGTACGCTCCCAGTTCTCGAATACGGATGACGTGCTGTCCTCCTGATTGCTCTCATGGTTCTAGATGTCTTCAAATCCTGGGGACTATCATGGAAAAATCGCATGACTCTAGTAAAGGTGGAGTCCCGTCATTTTCTCAAAGAGAATTCTCTGACTCTTGTGGAGCTTGTAAATGATTCTAGCAGAAAAATAATCGAGTAATTCCTATTGAAGGCGTCGTCTGACTCCATCAAATTCCGAATCTGGTGTCGGAGTCGTGTGATTCTAGTAAGGTATGAGTGACGTGATTATATCGGAGAGAAGCCAGTGACTCTCGTTGTGGATTCACATGATTCTAGCAGAAAAAAAAATTCAATAAATCCTATGGGGGAGTCATTGAAAATAGAATCTAGGGACTCTGATGGGTGGGGTTGAGTGATTCTAGTAAAACTGGAGTCACGTGCTTTTATTAGAGAGAGCCCACTCGCCGTTGTGAAAGGTAGTCGCCTGACTTCAGGTCGGAGGAGGGTCACCTGTCGCCACTGGGTAATGTAGCCACCACATTATACGGGGAGGGGAGGCAGAGTCTGCTTATTTCATTCAACACTTTTTCAGGAACAAGTCAGGACTACTCCAAAGTGAGTCAGCGTTGGCTACTTTTTTAGAAGGTGGAGCTGCCATGAGCGTGTTGTAGACAAGCTTCCCAAGATCAACAACCGCGTAGAAGTCTACGGCATCGGAGTATTCAGTCTTCGCTCGAGTTTCAACACCCCAAACCCCAATAGGCTCATCGAGGCTTTGAAGAGCTAGAAGAGCCTCGCCCAGCAGATTATCGACGGCCAAAGAGGGTGCCCGCCATCGGGTTAAAAGCCATTCGCGAGGATTTCACAAAGACTACGTAACGTCCTGCTCTCGTATGACACACAGACCCTCATTGACACTCTTTCGGGCTGTCGCCTTTCTTACTGCATGTATATTTGCTATACGTCAAACAAGAGTCAATGGGAAATAAACAAATTTTTAGCAGTTCCAGTAAGCTCGTCAGTTGTAATTTTTACTTTGGGTGAAAAGTGTGCCGCATTTGTTTCAATATAAAAACGTTAACGGATTAACAATCAATTAATTATTAACAAGACGGGAAGAAATTGAGCTTAATTGGTTTCCGGCGGGAAGGGTTTATATTATGAAACATGCACGAAAAGCTATGTGGAGCGCCAGTTCGTCTGCTTCTTTTGCAGAAGTTGTGGTGACGTCACAACGGCGCCGAGCTCTGATTGGCTCTGATTGAAGGATAGTGGCTAGACCTCGAGGCAGCTTGCTTTGAGCTCTACCCACTATCCTTCAATCAGAGCCAATCAGAGCTCGGCCTCTGTCTGACGTCACCGCAACTCCCGCGGAAGAAGCAGACGACTTGCTCTCCGGGTACACCAACACACGGCGCTGCTGTGGCGCTGCTGTTGGTAGGGCGCTTGCGCGGACGCTCCACTTGACGCAAATCTGGTTCCCGCGCAGGCGCAGTGCCCGCACCTAGTGCTTCAAATACGCCTTTGCCAACAGCTCGTGGGGGCTATGTTTGGTAACAACGTGTTGGCCTATAAGTATAGAAGAGTTATAACGGCGCAGGAAATCCTATAAAGTCGTATAACGGTAGATAATAAAATGTAACGGCAATACACATGTTCTGCTGAACGCGTTATCCGCATGTATTTAATTTAGGCGCGTGCTGCTATTGTGTCCTAGAAAGAAAAAAAAAAGAATCCATTTACGTGCATGCCTTTTCGTTGATGTGCTGTTTTGTTGCGCGCTGTTTTGGCACGTGCTCTTCTGTCACTGCTGTTTTGACGTCGTGCTGTTTTGTCGCTGTGCTGTTTTGACGCGGTACTTCTTTGACGCGGTGCCGTTTTGTCCGTGTTGTTTTGTCGCGTGCTGTTTTGTCATATCCTGTTCTGTAGCGTTCCCGACATTTCTGTCCCAGCCGAGCAAAATAAACATGACGTCGTACACCTGACTTAGATTTAGATCGGCGGAAGAATGGAACCCTACCCACTGGGGAAAAAATTCGGAGCCTTCACAGTGCCGGCGCATTGTACACAAAAGGTGGAAAATGGAGCTACGTAAAATAATAATAGACGGTGACGCCCTATAAGAGGCAGAGGTGTCCATGTCGAAGTCAACCCTGTGGGGGCAGAACCTCTGAAGAAATGAAACATGTAGGCAGAGACAGCCTTGTACGACAACGGCCTAAATAAACGGGTGCCCTTTGAAACACGCGAGAGGTGCGGAGTGCTTCAGCGGTAGCTCTTTGACCATTCAGAGGAGTCGATATCATGCCAAGCTTGCTGCGAAGAAAAGCAATGTTCGATAAGGTGTACCTAAAAGTACTTGAATTAAGGCACAAAGTGAATGAGAGGCTATGCACTTCAAGTAAAACAGTTAGTACATCGGCCGCAATCTACTTCAAGTAGAGTGATATAAATGCAATGTACTTTCAAAGTAAATTTTAACACAATCGTTCATGATGCCCTATCATATTCTCTTTTACAGTGTTTTTCTTAACCCAGTATGCATTGCCTCAGGGGTAATTGGAGGTGCATGAGTTATTTTCTAAAATAGCTGCAAATATTGTTTAAAGACAAGTGCCCACAAAATAGTTGCTTTGCCCTCGCTGATAAACTGCTCAACAGAATCAACTTGTGTGGCACTTATTTGCATCGGTCTTATAACCACAATTCACCCAGAGAAATGACTGGATGACGTCTCAAAAAGCAATAGCGTGACGATACGACTATTTTTTGTTAGAGGTTTGTGAACTGTTATACTCGACCTCAGAATCTGTGTATATTACTGCGAAAGCCCATGACGTGAGATCTTGGCGATTATGGTCTATGAAAGAGCTTAATTTCACCGAGTGCAAGAAGGCACTTCCCAAATCAACGGGCTCGTCCCCGTAGCTTTTGTCAACTTTGACGTTGTCAACTTTGACGTTGTCAACTTTGACGTTGACAACAACGACGACGTCACGCGACGTCAATACGCCGGCGTCCTTGTCGTCAACGCGACATCATAAAGACATTTGGTTTCAGGTCGTCGACGTCGTTGTCGACATGACGAACTTGACGTCACGAGGACGTCCCGACAAATTCACGATGTTGACGTCATCGTCGACGACAACGACGTCACACGACGTCAAGACTTCTTCGTGACGTTGTTGTGACGTCGCGTTGACGTCGACGTTGACGTTGGCGACGACGTCAAGATGACGTTAACGTGACACCATAGCGGCGTTTGACATTGCGTGGGACGTCAACGACTACGTCGACGTCATCCTCGACGCGGCGTGACGTCATGACAGCGTTACTACGGTGACTTGATGTCGCGTATTGGTGCCGTCCTCGACGCGATGCGATGTCCCGGCGGCGAACGACAACGACGACGTTACGACGAAAATCCTGGCGAACCTAGTCACTTCGATCGCAGCGTCACCAAGCCAACTTTCCACATTCTGAGCTTCAGCTGAGAGCATGAGCGAAGACTGCAGCTCGCCCCCCCCCCCCCCCCCCCCCCCTTTCCGCCAATCACTTCTAGTTCACTGTACTAACGATAACAACTCAGACAGCATTTTTGAGCTCGTAATCGCTACTATGGTATTCACTGGTCTCTCCCCTTAAAAGCCAAATGAACTTCGGCCAACTCCGCGTGAACGTGAGGGCGCGGCGGGTTTGTTTTTTGCGAAGCTGTGCCCTCTGCTGAAGGTAGGTTAATCGGCGAGATACATACTCTGGAAAACACTCAGGAATGTATGGTTCAGTATGGCATCCTCACCCATTGATATCACTGGTGCCCAACCCGAATGACTCTGGGATGTGTCACAGCAGGCAAGGGATAGATGGATGGCGTTCGAACCTTGAAGGTTCGATGTGGCAGAAGGATGAAGGCCGAGAGTTCGGGCAGCTGATGATCTCTGGGAATACGCGAGGAGGTTAGTCGGTCAGTCGATCCATGCGCTTCCTTTCTTTAGCGTTGCGCTGGACAAAGTTTAAACGAAGAGACACGGCCGGTGTGTTAGGAAAGATGAGGATCGAAAAAAGGGCAATATATCTGCAAAAAATTTGTGATTTCGGGTTTCGTGGTGTTTTATTAATTTTTAATATTTTATGTAAAATAAAACGAGTCTAGGTTATAATCACGAAATTAGTCAAATCACATTTGAAGAACTCCCGGCGACGTAGAATTAAGGCGTTCACTTGAGCCGTTTTTGTGTGCGCTGTTTCTCAAATTGCGAGATCGCCCACCATCATATTTATTTTAAGAAGGAGGACTAGCTAGCCGGCTCCTCTTCATCACTTTCTTTTTTTTTTTTTTTTTAGCTTAAATTTTTTACTAAACATTATTAGAAAAATTTTTTTTTTCCGCGGCCAACGTTTTTTTTATTTTTTTTTATTTTTTTATTTCTACGGTTATATTTGAACTAGTTTTTCTCTCCAACTTTGAGTAATCTTCACAGTTTGCGCACAATAAGTTTTTTTTTTTTGTATATTGTTCTATCACAACCAAATTTGGCGTGAATATGTGTTAGAATATGTAGAACGCAATTACCAAAGTTTATTTTGAATGTATAGTTTTTTATTTGAAAACAATTCGCCTTTCTTTAGCTCGTTAAGATAACCGTTTTTTTTTTGTAATTTTAATTTTAACTTTTGAAATAAAACGTGCTTTGTGCAAATTATTTTCCTTTCTCCCTGCACCCAGCGGTTTATGGGAAGCAAATTAGCACATTTTATTACGCTCTTTTAAGTGTGTGGCCCTCTCCCACGCGTGCGCAACATCTTTTTTTCTCCCCATGTGTGTTTCACCCAAAACATAAATTAAAAAGAAAGCTATATCAGAACTAACACCAGGCTCGTAAAAACGAGATCAAATACTATAAACTGTAAAAAATAAATTTAACTCAAAAATATACTTTCTTTTTTATCTTTTTTACATTTCTTTGTGTGTGTGTGTGTGTGTGTGTGTGTGTGTGTGCGTGTGCGTGTGCGTGTGCGTGTGCGTGTGCGTGTGCGTGTGCGTGTGTGTGTGTGTGTGTGTGTGTGTGTGTGTGTTTAAATAAGCCATTTTAATAACTCTCCGGTTTTGTTTTCTAATGCGTTTGGTTGCTAAGTGCGGTAACGCGTCGAATCCGTGCAGACTTAGACATCACGTGTTCGATTTCTCCCTCTGCCTGGTTTATAAAGGGCTGGCTGTCTTGCCGACATACATTTGTAGTGGCTCATGGTGACGCAGCGAGCTCCCCAAGTTAGCAGCTGCATGGGGAAGGCTAAGATTAACACGTCTACTGCAGAACTTAGAAGCCTCGAATGTTCTTGTTCCTTTTCAATTGCCAAAGAGGATGGGAGAGGCAAATTTCAAGTGTGAAATAATAAGTGAGTCACTAAATTGTAATTCCCAGAGCACCGAAACTTTCATGTCTCGTTTCGGGAGAGCGTCGCTGTGCTATAAATCAATTGTTCAAAATGGCAGCTCTTTTCGATTCAATCAATTCGGGACTTGGAGCTTGGGTAGAACTAGCACGCTAGTGCGGCTAAATGTACCCTAATTTTTATTTTTCCGTTTTTTAATTGCAAAAAAAAAAAAAAAAAAAAAAAAAATTCAACGAATTTACACGTCTCTCGCCTTTGTAATCCCATTCAGCGGCATTCGGAGCTCCCGCCTAAACGTTTTTTGGCACGCGTTTATTTTTGTCTCTTATGCCCATCCTGGTACACATTACTTCGACAAAGCAATCGATTACAATTACAGTTCCTTTTGATTAAGCGTATTCAACCGCATTACTTGATTACTTGAGATAAAAAGTAACTGACCGTTACTCGAAAAAGCGACCGCCACCTCTCCCATTACTTGAGGTTTTTGAAATGGCAAACCTTTTCGCCGGTTTTGAAAAGGGCTTTTTCGTACTGTTCATTATTGAATTAAGATTATCGGATAACAAATTAACGACCTTCTAAATCCAACACTTTTGGCAGACCGTCCCCCTATCGAAGATTTGGTTCGAGGATCCCTGGTTGGGAAGGTTGTAGAAACAAAGGGCTTATTAAAAAAGGGAGGAGAAAATAGTAAGTCTTACAAGTCCTTTCATAACTTTCAAAAGCAATCAGATAATTCGTGTGATTACTCCCTGATAAAGCTAATCAAAAGAATACAAATGTACACCAAAAGCAATCGATTAAGTGATAGGATTGCTTGCAATGAGTGTCGTGCAAGTCTGCTTCTGCCAGCTTCAAGATGGATGACATCAGTCAATAGGTGACCGGCGTTTGGCAGCAGCCTCAAAGCACTCTGGGTAATCTTCACTTCCGGTTCGTAGCTAGCAGCCGACGCAGCCCCATGACGGCTACGGAAGCGTGTGCGGGTGTTGAAACCCGATCAATCCGGGCCACCTTCCTCTGCTGCTGGGTGACTTACACACTTCTGAACGTCTGAAGTTACTTCTACGGATATGTTAAGTACTAATCGGTACGCAGAGGCATCGAGAACGGCCACGAAAGCGCAGAGCCAGTGCGGCCGGCGGCAAGCTGCACTCGCACCGCGCTTTCCGGATCTTCGCATGAAAACTCAGGTTGGTTGTTTCGTTTTCCTTTTGAGCCAGCGTTTTTCATTCGGGTTCTGTTTATTTTTGATGGTTACGTTAGATCACATCACCGACTGAAATAGGCGCGAATGTTAGCCGTAAGACACGGCCAGCTGAAATGCCCGGTCGGAGGTCTGGCATACTTTTCTCACTTTGTGAGAACACCTAAGCCTGGGTAAGAAAATCTTTAGGAAATCAAAAGTTTAAGACGGGGAAAAAAGTCGGTCAGACGGCGTTTCAAACTCAGCTAGTATGTTTTCTCGCGCGATTAAAACGCCACTTCCGTGCGAAAGTTAGTTTCGTCGACATCTGACTACGTGACAATCCTTGTTTTTGAACACTCACGCGTTTTTGGAACTTCAACTAAGTTGTCCCCCGTGAACTGCAATAATCCTCCGCCCCCCCCCCCCCCCCCCCCTTCCCCCTTCCCGGACGTTTTTTTTTTAATGATGTCGAGTAAGAAAGCATACACAAACGAGCACCGATTTTTATATGAGCCACGCAGGGTCGTGCTACTGCTTTATTATCCGTCAATATGAAGGTGCTGCCCGTTTGCTATTGTTTCTTTATATTACAAAAAGCTGACCTTTCCTTTTGTTTATTTATATTATAGCAAGCCACCCATCCACGCCACTTCCCGGGAACAGTCTGCGGCGGCTCATCACAGAAAATCTTAATCCGAGCTGTCGATGTAACGATTAATCCGCCTGGCAATGGCACTGTATGTTGACGAAACGTCGTGCCATGAACTGATTGCCCGCGAGATCGCATCCCGCGTTCTCGCAGATGCCTTGTACGACAAGCACTGCTCGACGCTTTTGGTGGGTGCCAAAAGACTGTTAGAGATCGTTATTTCCCGCTGGCCCTACCCGAAGAAAGAGAGAACACGTTGTACTGGCCTGTAACAATATTGGCCGCGCATAAACGGTCACCGACGTTTGCCTGTCGCAGGTCATCTCGCTCTTTCACTCGCTTAACAGCGACGGCCCATCGTTGCTTCCATGCTTTGTTACACGGGAACTGGAACATCTTATACCCTCTATGGCTTGCGTTTGAACAACGTACCGCGGAGCTGTAAGCCATTTTCACCGCGTATACAGCACGGCCACCACGCCTAGAAGGGCTCTTGATGCAGCTGGACGAACCGCGACCGGCACCGGACGAACCGGAAGCGTGAAGTCACGTGGTGCCTCGCTCCGGATGACGAAACTTCCGGCTCAAACGCCGGTCACCTATTAGAAACCTTCATGGGTTCAATTTTTTAGTTGAGGGGCCGGCAACCCACCGCCCACGAGGCAGTTTCATGCTTCATGCGGGCCCCGGCACGACACCAGAAAAGCTCCCCCCTTCCCCTCTCCCTACGCCACACAGCACACGACCTACCTCAAACGGGGATTATCTGGCACACTATACTTAGGCAGAGAATGTCTTCCCTTCCTTTTTGCCGGTTCTTCGCCTGAAATTCCACCCCCCCCCCCCCCTCGCCCCCTTCCTCCTTTCGCGTCTTGTCCGCCCCCTCCGTATCGGTTTCGTGACGACTTTGCCCACCGCTGAAAAAGGTTGCCGACCCCCGCTCTGGTTCGATAAACGAAGTTCGCTAAAAGGTTTTCTTGGGCTAGTTGGTTACTTGACATCGTGAAGTAAAAAAAAAGAAAAAAAAGAAGAAAACAGCGCAACTGGGCAACACAGTTGAGTCCCGTCTGTTCTTCTTATTCGTTCTTGTCCAGTTGGGCTGTTATTACCACAAGATCTCTAGCTCGAGCTGACAAAATGACATCTCTCAAAAACCTATAACGTCTCAAGATTCGTTTTCATCACAAGAAACAAAAAGAAAAAAAAAAAAAAAAGGAGTTGTGCTTAGTGTTCATAGCCGTGCGAAGAAGTTCTTAAGATATTTGCTTGTAAGAGGGAGAAGCAATGATTTTTGGCGTTTGTAACATGTACGTTTTGATATAAGATAAAATAAATATACCTAACCCCAAAAGCTCCTATAGCATATCTGAATTCTCTGCACAGACAAGCAAATTAGTAATGCTAATTAGAACGAAAAAGAAATTGAATTGGCGAACGTTTTAGAGGCGTAAAGAAATACAAGAAAATGTAGTTCTTTTTTTTTTTTTTCGCGACTAAACTAAACTACGCGTTGCCAAACGCTCATTGTCCTCCCCAATGCGCGCTAGTGTTCCGAACCGAATGCCAAAGTTTCGAATTTTTCGAAATTTGGCATTCGTTTTGAATTTTTCTGAAATTTACTTAAAGCTTTGGAATGCGATAACGTTTGGTTATGATCATAACCAAACGTTATCGCATTCCAAAGCTTTAAGTAAATTTCAAAAAAATTCAATGAAAAAATGGGGCACGTTTTCGCCGTTTTTGGTTGCTTGCGACACTCGGCTCGATGCATTTGAGAGCTCCGTCGGCTGCCACTTTTTTTATTAAAATTGAGAAAAATCACGTGACTTTCAAATAAGATAGTTCTGAAACTTACGAGTCTGGTTCAAACAGCTAGAGCCAAAGATTGCGGCAGAGAATGAGTGTTCTGCGATTTGTAGTTCATGTTTGCGGGGAAAAAACACTTTTTTTTTTCTCAACACGCGTAGTTGTTATTGTGGCACCATCTCTAATGGCAATTACGTCTTTGGAGCCTTTCTCAGTACTACGTGCGATTTTCGACGTGGACGTCTTTATTAATAGATGAAACATCAATTCATAAGTGACGCACTTGGACCCAAACTTCCTGTGGATGGCGATAAAGACCAGGCCTAGGACAACGCAGAGGCATCCCACCGAGATAAAGGCGATGCCGAAGAACGGATTCCGGGACCCCATCCAGGAGGCATTGGACAGGATCAGCCGCTTGGTGCCCTTGAACTGCGTCACGGGGTAGCCTGGTGTCGACGATGTTAAAGAGGTTTTCCGATGCGGGTGGGGAGCTTACTAAGAACTCGGTCGGCACATCTTCAAGTCGGTTCGCCGTATAGAAGTTAGACTAGCTGATTATATAAACGACTCTACCCTTTACAGAGATCACATACCAGACCATATCCTGAAAGATCGCACCCAGCCAGCGTGCGCTGGCAACTGCAGCAAGCAGAAACATGATTGTGCGAGAAGCACAAACAAAGCAAAGCGTCCCGCGACGCTTTTATAAAAAAAGTGCGTATAATTTGTAGCGGCGATTCTGGGCTGCTCGAATATTTGCGCTCGTGAGGGCAGGCACGTCCAAGAAAAAGTCTTTCAAAGGTATGCTGTTTTTGCGAACCTGTATAAGTGGGAAAGCCATCTCCTTGTGGCCGTGCGTGCGAGTAGGAAATACGCTGTAGACGCAGAGCCTCCACAATTCCGTTCTCCTGGCAGGCCACGTGATCAGACGAAAATGAATAGGGTAATTTCCCAATCCCTCTTAGTTAAGTAAGTAGGCAGGAGTGCACATCTTCGAGTATCGCTTATGAAAGTCTTATCGACGCTTCCCTGGACCACGTGAGGAGTGTACAGAATCTTTTGAGCACGTGGCAAGGATACGGTATTTGACTTCGAGCAGGTAGCGTCCCTTGGGCATGACCTTTGCGAAGGGTCCGTGGTGGTCCACTCGGGCGTACAACTTGCGTAGCGACGGCAGCGTCGCGGTGCGCATCCAGACGATGAACGCCTCGTTCTGGATGCCCCCCGGCATCACGTTGACTGGCATCTGCCAGTTCGGTGGCTTGATGGTGCCGGACAGGTTCATTCCTGCGGGTAGTGCAATCTTGGAGTGCAATTCCATCACTGATACGCTACCAGGAACAATTAAGCGACCCTGTAGTAAATTACGTCTTGAAGGATCTCATGTATAAAGTACGCCTGCAACCGTTTTTTTCTCACGACATTTGTTTTTTTTTTTTGAAGAAAGCGAAATTATTTGGATGCTTCTAAGTGCTTTTTAGAACTTTTTTTTTTTTTTTTTGCAGGCAAGAGGACGGGTAAATGTTGGAACTGGCAAATGTAGAGGAGGCCACCAATATTTACGCGCGTGACGTGCCCTTTTTAGTAGTTATCATATGGCCGGAATAGACCTTTTCCAAAAGTGCGCCCCATCATCCGTAATTACTACAAACCGAACTACATTTAAAAAAAATCTACGCTCCTTTTTGATTGCCGTTGAGTTGATAATTCTACAGATATGTTGATATACATTTTTTTTTAAATATTAACCAGCATTTTTTGTGCATCCGCTTTTATTAAAAATCTCGTATACTTTGGGATCACGTTTATATTTTAATTTTATTGTGTGGACAATGCCAGATTGCTATTTTTATATGTGCCGGGAATTTAGGAATGTATTCTAACGTCTTCACTTTTATGGTTTATACCGAAAGTGGTTTTCTTACTTTTATTTATTTATTTTTTGCTTGATGTCTTATATGACTTTTTAATCTTTGTTTTTATGACAATGTTAAACAACATCAATGTGTGCTAGTATTCATTCTTTACAATTTTATGTGTGCATCCATTTTCTCTTGAGTGTATGTATGTGTCTCTCCGTTATATCTTTTATAAGTATTTTTTCTCTTGTCGAAGTTTAACCTTTAATGCTGTTGCTGCTGGATATTGCCCCCCCCCCCCCCCCCCCCCCCCCCCCCCCCCATTGGACCTTGGTGCCCAGTCAGGCGACACGATCGCCTTTGCACCAAGGTACCATTTCGAGGAGTGTGTACCGCTTGAAAGAAAAAATAAACTGATTGATTGATCTCGTCGCTGCTGCACCAAGTGTCCTACTCAGCCATTTTTTAGGTACATTCTCTGAGCGTTTATTGGACACGAGCGTTGCGTGAGCATTCGGCGTGAACTCGGTTCAGCTCGCATCGAAAATGAGTACTGCGTCAGGGTTCCACGAGAACTGGGAACCAATTACGCGCTTCGTGTTTAATGGATAGATGTTACTGGCTACCCTTTGTAGCGGACGGTAGCTTGCGCCACCTAGCCTAAGTCTACGAAAGACAAGACGAGTGATCAGTCATTGTTGCTTGATGGACTTTTGAAAAGGGTCTATTGGACGAAGGGCCTGCCTGCTCTGTGAAGACAACTATTTGGGGTCTCGCCTTCTACAAGGTTAAAGAAGAAGCGTACACTGCGCGTAGATATTTTTAATATATATCTCGTCGTTTCACGGTTCGGCATCACCAGTTAACCACAGATGTAATGATTTGGCGAAGAAGCGCTTTCATAAGGGTTGCGAATGTCGCCAAATTGCTCTTCCGTTACATCGTTAAGAAGTGCAGACTAAACACACTGCATCACATTCTTTGAGTAATATACGGTTCTTTTATTGAGGCAAGGGTCAAAGAGGTAGGGTATGTTTTAAAGGGTATTTAAACTGTTATGTTCTGTGAAAAAAGAAACAAGCAAAACAAAACAGCCGACTGCAAACAAGATGGACCCCCATTTCCCCTTCCCTTCCCCTCCCCCCATTTTCACAAATCATCCCTGTACTGTCTTGACGAAACAATGTACGAGGGTATAGCAAAAACTGACATTAGAAAAAAATTGCGAATAACGAGCTGGAAGAGTCGTAGCCTGTAGCAGACGTAACACTAAGACACTGTGGATGCTGAGTCTAGTAGCAAAACAATGGCTGTCACTGTGAGTCTTGCAGCACTAGTTTTTTTTTTCAAATTCTCTTTCATCCCGTTTCTTTTTATTTCTACCTTAAATAAAAGGTGAAAGAAAACTTGAAAAAAACGGGGTTGTATTTTTTTGCCAGTTTGCCGCAGACCATGTCGAAATAGTACAACATTGTCTTTTATGGAAACTTGCTTCTCTATCCCCAGCCAAAAGAATCATCTTATTTTATGCGGCGTCTCTTTGGCCCACCTCGAGGAGGATCCTACTCAACTTGTCGCCGCTTCTGTTCAACTATATCTGACCTTCGGAATACCTCTTTGCGAGGTATTCCGAAGTCTACGGGATATCCAGTGAACCAATGACCCCGACGTCCGCGCATGGGCGGAATAAGGAGAAGGGGACGCGCACATGTATGCCGCTCATGAGCACTCGTTTTGATGCGGGGATAACTAGTTTTCACGTAGACGGGTGAATGAAGATAAAATTCTACCGCGTTGAAAACATTCCTGACGTGAGTTGCAGTTCATACGCAACTATTGATGGAACATTGAAATAAATTTTGGGCAGGGATAGATCGGGACTTTACTAATCTCATATTGTCTCGTGCGCCAAAAGAACCTGGAACACGACAGTAGAAAACCAAAAGCCTGCATTTCGTTAAATTTTTAATATATAGCGGACTATTTTGTACCTCCTTTCTTTTGAAAGTTCTCGGCCTTTTCACTGTAATGCATCCGCGGTGTCGAACCAAGCTCCAGCATTGGACAAGAGCACTGGGTCACTCGAACGTACACACTCGGCCATCGACAATCAATTCGTCGACGAATATTTGAATCCGCGTCCGTGGTCAATAATGATTGCCGTGCCACGGCACTCATGTATTACCCCTTGCGAATGACAGGTTCCAAGGTGCACTTAAAAGGCACGGCGGAAGCTCGAAGTCATCACCTCCTGTTGCCCAAGCACGCCACGAACAGGTGGTTTCTCATTTTCTTTTTCGAGTTGAGAATTAAAGCTAAGGAGTAAAAAAAGTTGAAATATCTTTTCGTGACCGCTTTAAGTTTCAGCTCGGTAGCACTGCAAGAAGATGGCCGACCCGGGCCTCTAATCTGCACACTTGGCGACAACGTCGGCGAGCTGTCCGGCTGCCGTCATTGACCGGCAAAGCGTTTGACTTCGGCGCTGGCCAATCACGGCGGTCCAGTTCCTCGCCCACGTTTTCGCCAAGTGTCCAGATTAGAGCTCCCGGAGTATGCACCAACACAGTGTTTCCACACCAGGTGAGGGCACTGCGCGTGCGCAGAAACCGAATTTGGAAGGAGTGAAGCGTCTGCGCATGCGCACTACCGATAGCAGCGCCACCTCACCGGCGGGAAGTCAGAGAGTTGAGTTGGTCTATACTCCGTTCTGCACCAAGTCCTGCCGCAGCCAACGCTACGATCCGACGGTACGAATCAGGCAGAGGCAAAAGCGCATAGTCACGCAATCGTCACTTTCGTCTGCTCTCGTCTGATTAAGCAGTCGCTCACAGTGACCGCGGCGTGGCACTGCGCTCTTGTCCACGCGTGATCGTTTTGTCCGGTGCCGAAAGTGCCGTGGTGATGCTTTTTGCGAAGCTGCTTGATTGGTGGAGCCCTGCATATCCACGGATTGATTATTGTTAATTATAAAAATGTTTATTTTCCGTCAGAAACATGTATGACGGAGGGAGACCGAGGAAAAAATCTGCTTAATGCAGCTTGACGGGCCCTCGACCCCTTTCTTACATATGCCAGCAGTGGCACAACAAGTAATCCAAAAAGAAAGTCAAGAGACAGACTAACTATTTCAGAGATGACAACAGGACAATATTACAAAAACGTGCGACTATAGAGGAGGCTAACAAGAACAATGTACACCCACCGGCAATATGAAGGTGAACACCTTACCTAGTTTCTTGCCTGTTTTACGGCTCCCTAGAGCTATATTAACTCTCAACGTCTCAAATGGTACGTGGCTTGGCGTCTACACTTTGCGTTCTAGCCCTTTTCTGGAACAGAGCTTGTTCCAAAACTTGCAGGAGGGTCAATAACAAGAAGAGGGCTGTTCACCTTTATATCGCCTCACGGGTTTACATAAGTACTCACAAGAACAGCATTATTCAACTTAGCTAAATTGAGGTTATGAAACATGACAACTAAGCTATCATATTTGGTAAAAAAAAAAACTCGGATATTTTTACTGATGTTGAGAGAAGGTTAATGTGAATAATAATAAAATTAAGCAGTCGAGGAGGTCCATATATTAACATCTGATCACCGTAGGTGGTTTTGCGAATAGGGAGTATCCAAATTTCCGTGTTTCGAGTAGGATATGTTGCTTCTCTTGGCGAGAGAGACACCAATTCACAAAAGGCATGAAGATTCGTTTGTACTTCTGATTTATAGGTCATGCATAAACAATATTTGTATAATCTATTCACAGGTATCAAATTTAAACTTTGAAAGAGAGGTTCATTAGAATGATATCGTATGACACGTTACAAATACTTCGCAATATTTTCTTTTGTATTACAAATATTTTGTTTAAAATTGTATTTGTAATATTACCTCAGACTAAGAAGGAGTAATGAATGTGGGAGAGAGCTAAATCATTATAAATGATTAATTTCAGATTTGTTGGGAGAATATGGCGATGACGATACATAAAGCCAGCGACTCGCGACAATTTTACCGAAATATCATTTACGTATTCATCCCAACTCATTCGATCCGTGTATATAACGACAAGCCTCTTAAAACTAGAGGAAACTTATATTTCTGTTCCATTTAAAACAATATCCCTAGTTATATTATTATTCTTATTTCTTGGGCAAAATAAAATTGCTTTTGTTTAGCTATCACTGATTTTTAAAGCATTACATTGGCTCTAAGTAGCTAGGTCCTTCAACGTTTGATTTGCTTTAATTGCTAGTTCCTGACAGCAGTTACCGGCAAAAAATAAACTTGTATTATCAGCGTAAATTACGCATTTAATACCTTTATTGATATCGACAATATTGTTGACGTATGAATAAAAAAAGCGGGTGATCCACGGGTATCCGCGGATCATCCGCGGGCATCCGCGGTCAAATGACGGATGCGGAAAAAAACGAATCAGATTTGGCGGATTGCGGATAGGATGCGGGTATTCGTGGTCCCGAGTCTACGTTTTTGCAAGGCGGCCCATAAACGTGTGCGACCCTAGAGTGTAGAGTGAATAAGTGAGTGATAGTAGAAAGTTCATCATCGAATGTTTCGTGGGAGCTAATTACTCTTCGAAAGAATGTTTACACCGGGGAGAACATTGTTCTTTACGCCAAAGGAAGATTTGATTATCACTTTAAATCGCTGTAGTGCGTTGCATTTCAGGAAACAACGGCTGTCCCCAGAAAAAGGGGAAAAATATGCAGAGGCATCAATCGCGCAGGGAAAGCGCGTCCTTGTTTGAAAGGGAAACTGCGGAAAACTTTTTTATTTATGCAAAGTAATCCCAAGACGTGCAAGCCACAAGAAAGCAGAAGAAGCCTCATCGACAAGTTAAACTTGGCGTGCGTGCGTGCGCGTTTTTTTTTTATCTCATCAATTGGCAAATTGCTGCTAAGTGGGCGGTTCGTAGCACG
Source organism: Ixodes scapularis (assembly GCF_016920785.2). Lineage (NCBI taxonomy): Eukaryota > Metazoa > Arthropoda > Arachnida > Ixodida > Ixodidae > Ixodes > Ixodes scapularis. The sequence continues at coordinate 85,834,538 of NW_024609879.1, forward strand.
CAGTTACGGGTTCGTGTTTTGAACTGAAAACAATAAGAAGTGTTGCCATTATTGAATACTGTCATATTTTCTCAATGGCGTACTCATTCCTTACCACGTATAAACGAGTACTTCAGTGTGGTGAGTAACCGCCCTTCTCTCCCAGCCTATTGTTTGAACTAAAGGAAACGATACGATGTTACTAGTGGATTTTTTATTACCTTTAATGGTTAGAAAATACGCGTCTGCTTGAAGTCTTTTTCGCATAACATGCGATAATCTTTCCAACGACGCGAAGTGCCTTAAGAAGAATGATCGCTTAGAATATAAATGCAATAAAACAAAATACGATAAAATAACTTTCACCGTGATCTACTCAAAAAGTCCTTTATATAAAATTTTTAAACACTTGCGCAACGCGTAAGGTGAAACACAGCCACAGCTGAGGTGTGACCTCGGAGTCACTAAGGTGTAATTTTGGAGCAGATGTACCGAATGAACGGTAGAGGTGCGAGCGCGTGCCCTAGAGTCCGCGTAGGCTGTTTCGTATTAAACCGAGTGATACTCCGCACGAAAATTCTCTAGTATTTTAGAAACAATGAGGGTGTATTCAGTAGAGAGCATTTCAGCTGTCTGCATAAGGGGAAGGGCGTGCTTTCGTACGTCACTTTGGTACAAATAGTTACACGGGTTAAACGAAAAGCGCCGAATTAACGGGGACAAGGAAGTAGACAGCACGAAGTGCACTCTCATATGAAGGTTCATTGAAACAAATACGCACTATTGATACCATCTCTCGGGCTCTTTGTTTAGAAAATAAAACTCTGTATCTGTCAAGTGCACTGACGGGGCACCGGCGCACTTGCTTTCCTCTTGCTTTCTGGTGTAGAAATTTCACACTTTTATCTGCTTACCTGCCTCGAATTGTTGTTTGAGCTAATTCTGGGTCACATGTCACCTATACCAGTGGACTGCCAGATTGCCCGGCGGGGACAGTTTTGCTGACCATGTAAGTTGTCTTGCTACCATGCATGACCATGCGTGCTATCTTGCTTGCTTGTCATCTTGTTATCAGTGGCTCGTGGAATGTTTTTGCTGAGTGCCGAAAATGGCCCGCGTCGATTTGGAGCGTGGTCGACGGCGGAAAACCGCGAAGTGTCTCACTAACAGCTAGCGCTGTAATATAGGTGAAACATAAGCGAGCGCCTTATAAGGTACTATCCAGACGCTTCTTTTCTTCTCTCACGATTTATTTTGTAATATAGAATGAATGCGCGCATCGCGGTTCGGGTCGGAGAGGGTCTCCGAATTTAGGAGATGGGTTCGGATGCGGATACGAGGTCTGCGGCTGCGGATCCGTTGCGGATAATCAGACTGTTATTCGCGCGGTGCCCTATTGATTGCCTCCATCAAATCGTAGCGTCGGCTGCTGTCTGACAATGTGAAAGGAAGTATAGTTTTCACGGTCGTTGTCTAAGCAGATTCAGACCTTCCAACTCGAGAATATTCGGAGGGCCCGGTCGTTACCGGGCGGATTCTTGAACTTGCGGGTGCGATCCGTGGGCCACGAGATGTCGTCGAACAACAGGCCCATGTCCTTGAAGTTGGATGGTCCGGCCAAGTACTTGAGCCTCAGCGAGTCTGCAGGTAGTCATCAGCATTCGCGAGGAACAGCCATTTTTATGTTAGAAAATAGCAATAAAAAGTGTCAAAAGAAGAAAAAAAGTCGTTTATTGCTTTGCTACTGTGCTCTTAATCACTTCGGTGAGCCGCATTTTTTTTTTCTCCAAGGAGACACGGAACAGTATTGCTTTTGAACGTCAAATTCTTCATTCAAACAAACTGACTCAAATATTACGACTTTTTTATCTGTAGCTTCAAGGAGAGAAAAAAATGACCGCATCTTTACGTGGTGAATGATGTTGATTGGGGCGAAGCTCTGGTGGTGCTGATGATACTGTTTTTGCGATTATATACGCATTTGACCGCAGCGCCCTCTCCTGTATAGACGTTGAGCGGCTACATGCAACGTTTCATCCATGACATCTCCAGCTCTTGAGTTACTACCACTTCTCAGAGCCCCCTACTCGTCTCGCAGTCGTGGCCGAGTGGTTAAGGCCATGGGCTGGAAATCCATTGAGGTCTCCCCGCACAGGTCCGAATCCTGTCGACTGCGCAAACACTTTTTTCTTTTTTTAAGAAGACAGATGGGATGGCAATCGATGTGAGCACGGACGCCGCACGGACAAAGTTAGACCCTAGGGAGCGTCGCCCCTAACATAATGACGACGATTACGTCCACGTCATCACGATGTCGATGGAGTCACCCAGGTGTTACCCAGCATAATAACGGTTGAATGCTGCTCACGGATTGAAATGAGCACTGCTATCAGTTTAGGTACGTGTTCAAAGCTGCTGTAGCGAGAATAGCCAAGCTCTATCAATATGCTCTGTGCTTAGCACCTAAACTCCGCATTGGCAACCCCAGCGCGTGAATACGACGAACATCGACGGTATTTCTTTGGCCACATATTGCACGGTCACTTGTTCTGTTTCCCGTTTGAGGGTGTGTACTCTGTTGGCCTTTGTTTTTGTCATTTCCTGCGATTGCATTTGCGTAAAAAAGACAAAAACAAATTCTCATATGCTTAAACTATAAAAGAAAAACATTCCCTCTTAGCCGTAATTAGCACAAGCAAGAACATTATTTTGCAACTTTTTGATAAATATGTTTTTTTTCTCTACTTGTTTTAGGTGTTAATGTCACGTCTAAGTAAAATCCACCTCTGCAAAAGCCGATGTGGTTGAATGTAAGTAAATTTTCAATATTAACACCAAATTAAGTTACAAAATAAACGCCGAAAACTAGAATCTTCGGCAATAATGTACTGCACTCGAACATGTTGTCGAAAAAAAAAAAAACCTCGGGGGCGATAAACATATTTGTTTTCGGTTTTGGTCGCATTCACGAAGTTATTGTGGAGTTTCAGCATATCGCTATTTTTGTTAAATATTGCAGGTACCACGGAAGATCGCACTGCAACTTTCGATGCTTAAAAGTACGCTCAAAGAGTAGTTGCGTGGTCACAAACAGCTTTTTTTTGTAAAACCTTCCACATACAGGCAGTTTTTCATCGTTAAAGCACAGTTTAACAATTCACTATAATACGCGAATTGAAGTTGAGAAAGGTTTCACATTGTTCCTGGATTTCTTATGTTTCCGGGATTGCTATCTGAGTTATTACCTAACTGATTTTCTAGGTTGTTGAGGTAATTATTGTGTATGTTTAATTTATGTGTGTTTTCAAGTCAATGATTCTCTTTGCGCTGAGTCACTCTTATTGTTGTTATTTTGTTGTAGTACTACGTCACAATTGGTTTTCATATTTTTTTAGATATTACTCCACTGCTGGTTTTTGTTTCTTCTTAAGGAATGATTCACACGGTAGCCTTTAACTATCGTTGACTACGTTACGCCAGACTACTCCGCCGTTATCAAGATAATCAAACGACGTAACGCTTGATCGCCACAGTAACTTCCGTGTGAATGGGCTTTCATTACAGGAAAAAGAAAAAGGCGGTGTGTCTATACTCACACATTGTACGAGAGTCAATCAGTATAATGTAAAAGAATATATCAGCAAATTAATACAAAATGCTTTTGACCAGAATGCAAGTATTGAAAGTGGCAGTGAGCGTGCTGCTAGCGTTTCAGAAGTCTAATTTATTTCTACGTGAGCCTTCAGGCAGATGTAATTCTTCGGCCTCATAATCCGTCGAGCTACGTCCGCAGATATCACTGTGATTGGCACTCTGAATTATGCCGAAGAAAGTAGACGCACAAGGTCTTAAAGGCCGACCTACAAAACCATTTTCCGCGTGAGAAGAGGTTTCCTCCTAGCCACCCAGAAAGCAGGAAACCCCTTTTCCTTTCTACGGAGACTAGCTTCCGGACCCGCCCTTTTCGGAGGAGGAGGAGGAAGGAGTGCGAGAGGGGAGGGAGCGAAGGTCGCTGGGGAGCACTTTCCTACACTGCGGAAAATGGTTTCGTAAGTCGGCCTTTGAGCTAAAAAGACATAGCGAATTACTGTTGTTGAATGTGAGAAAGATAGTTATCAGTTCTCAGCTACTGCACCGAAATCAATCACGTAGCAGTCGCACCAATGAAGTCGCAGTTCTAAAGAGTACAGCTTATAAAAAAAGTATTAAACAAACACCGCTTACAAAACGTAATTGTAATAATTAGCCCCCAATTTTTAAGAACAGATTACCACGCATGCCTTTTTTTCTACTTTGTTTTTTTTTAGATCGGTAACATTGCTAGCCTTGTCAGTTAGGAACGTGACTAGACCAGCTCACTTGCCAAACTGTCCATAGACGCTGCTTCCACGCGTAGTACCCCCCCTCCCCCAAGGGTTCGCCTCCCGTCGTTTGAAGCGCCACGCTTTTGAAGATGGTTGTTATGGTAACTACAGTCTACTCCGCAAAATACACAGGCTTCAAAGCGTGACCTCTAGATGGCGCTTCGAAAGTAGAATGACGTCAATAACTAATAGCAACCGAAGTCCAACTGTATGACATCAGTTTGGGTAGCCAACTTTTCTTCGAAGCTAGCATTGGACTACCGGAAGCGACTCGACCCCCAAGGAAGAATCTACTATGTGTCGGGCGTGCAGGGAGGAGGCTGAGAGAGTAGAGTGTGGGTTCTTATGAAAGCGAGGAGTCGCGAGCGCTACAATATATTATATTTTACATATTTACAAAAAAAAAAAGGAAATCAACGTGAAGGTTGTTCGTCCGTAGGTAAGGCCGAACACTGGCTCACTCTCGTGCTATCTATATTTTTTGCGTGCCTCTCGCGCATCCCTGCGTCCTCTTCTTCTTTGTGATCGTAGATCCTACAAATACTCCCCCCCTAGAGAGGAAGCGGCTTGACGAGCGTTGAGTTTTACGCTGTTTCTTGAAAACGAACTTTCTTTGGAAGTCTGTTACTCCTTGTGGGCACAGTGAGGAGATCCACGCTTGAGGAAGGTTGCGGACATTCCTGGAATGCAGGTTTCAGTCGGTCGATAGACACTGTGCCTGTGCGACCATTGATAAGCAGAGTCATGTGCTTGGCGTCTCTGCGTAGAACTTCGTATGGTCCGTTGTATGGAGGTTGAAGTGATCGGTTTACTGCATCGTTCCGAATGAAGACGTGGGAAGATTTTGACAATGCTGGACTCATGAATATTGAAGAAGGTTGTGTGGCTCTTGGGGGGCAGGGTCGTAGCTGTGCCATGTGCTGTCGTAGGCGGCTTGCAAAATCCTGTATGTCAGGAATTGCAGGCTCTGTTGCAGGTGCAATCGATTGACCAGGCAAACGTAAGGTCGTGCCATAAACGAGCTCAGCGGTAGTGTAGTTCAGGTCCTTTTTGAATGCAGAGCGAATGCCGAGGAGTACTAAGGGCAAAACTTCAGTCCAACGTGATGAATGCGTGGCTTGTGCCATGAGAGCTGCTTTCAGTTGGCGGTGCAGTCTCTCAACCATACCGTTGGCTTGCGGATGGTACGCTGTTGTGTGAATGTGGTGGACCCCCAACAGCTGGGAAAGATGGCGGAAAAGAGAGGATTCAAATTGTCGGCCACGGTCAGTTGTGATGGCAGATGGTATACCAAAACAACTGACCCATGTGGTAATGAAGGCGTGGGCGACATTTTCAGCTGTTATGTGTGTGATGGGAATTGCTTCAGGCCATCTTGTGAAACGGTCTACGCATGTGAGCGTATATCGAAAGCCTTGCGATGATGGTAAAGGTCCCACAACGTCCATATGGACATGGCTGAAGCGAGCGTCAGGTTGGGGAAAAACATCGTGAGGCGAGGTGTTGTGTCGATGAACTTTTACCTTTTGACGCTGAAGGCAGGATTGTGACCACCGCCTCACGTCTGCGTTGATTCGTGGCCACACGAAGCGCGCGGTGACCAAACGCTGGGTAGCACGTATGCCAGGGTGGGATAGTGTGTGCAGCGCATCAAACACTGTGCGCCGGAAATGAGGTGGAATGTACGGTCGAGGTGTGCCTGTAGATGTGTCGCAAACTATCGTTGTAGTGCTGCCGGGAATGTTGACGTCTTGTAGTATAAGAGACGTTTGTGATGAGCGGAGCTCACTTAACTCCTTGTCCGTTTGTTGAGCTTGAGCGATAATCGCAAAATCGATTATTGGTCGGGATGAAGAGATCTCATTTATGTTTAATCGTGATAATGCATCGGCGACGGGGTTGTCCTTGCCTGAAACGAACCTTATGTCGGTAGTAAATTCGGAAACAAAGGACATATGACGGATCTCCCGCGGCGTATGGTTAGAGTTGTTGGATTGAAATGCGTATGTAAGAGGTTTGTGGTCGGTCCATATGCAAAACTGTCTACCTTCTAAAAAATGGCGGAAGTATTTCACGGCAAGGTACACCCCAAGCAGTTCTCTTCCGAAAGTACTGTATCTTGTTTCGGCTGGTTAAAATTGTTTTGAGAAGAATGAGACGGGATGCCACTGAGCGTCTTTGAGCTGTTGTAGAACTGCGCCTGCTGCGGTGTCGGATGCGTCAACCATAATGGATGTAGGGGCGTCGCATCGGGGGTGAGTCAAAAGGGTTGCTTTGGAAAGAGCCTGTTTGATGGTTGTGAATGCCTCAGTAGCTGATTCTGTCCACGTAAGTTGCTCGTTCTTGCGCTTCGAACCTGCAAGAAGCTGGTTGATCGGCTGGAGTATGGCTGCGCAAGCAGGAATAAAGCGATGATAGAAATTCACAAGCCCAAGGAATTCTCTGAGCTTGGTAGTAGTGGGAGGCTGCGGAAATTTCTTGATCGCTTCGATCCGTTGCGGCAATGGGCATATACCGAGGTGATTGACCTGGTGCCCCAGAAACGAGAGTTCTGAGGCGTCAAACTCGCATTTAGCGGGGTTGATGACAACTCCGTACTCGCTGAGGCGAGCGAAGAGTTGGTGGAGATGATGAAAGTGTTGTTTACGGTCCGTGCTGAAAACCAGGATATCATCTAAATACGCAAAGCAAAAGGGTAGTCCACGAAGTATCTGGTCCATGAACCTTTGAAACGTTTGCGCTGCGTTTCTTAGGCCGAAAGGCATTCTGGTGTATTCGTACATGCCTAAAGGTGTTACAATTGCTGTTTTTGGTATGTCGCAAGGTTCGACCGGAATTTGATGGTACGTTTTTACGAGATCGATTTTCGTGAAAAGTTTAGATCCGTGCAACGCACCTCCGAAATCTTGAAGATGTGGAATGGGATAGCGGTCTGGGACTGTCACGTTGTTGAGAGCCCGGTAGTCCCCGCAGGGTTGCCAATCTCCAGATTTCTTCGGCACCATGTGTAGTGCCGATGACCAAGCACTTGTTGAGGGACGTACAATGCCTAGTTCGATCATGTGATCGAACTCCTGTCGGGCGATTTTGAGGCGATCAGGAGCGAGGCATCGAGGTTTCGCAAATACGGGGGGACCAGTTGTTTCAATATGGTGCGTGATGGTGTGTTTAGCTGGCTCTTTCGCGTCGGATGACCGCAGCAGCTGACGAAATTTGTCTAGAAGGGAGTTCCATGGAGCCTCAAGTATGGGTGCTGATACAGTGAGGTTGAGGGACTCGGTCTTGGACGCGATTCCGTGAACGTAGAGATGCGTTCCCGCGTCCAGGAGTACTTTTCTCCTCAGATCGACAAGGAGGCCAAAATTGCGTAAAAAATCTGCTCCCAGGATGGATTGCTGAACATCAGCCACATAAAACACCCAACGAAACGTCCTGCTCAGACCTAGGTCGAGAGTGAGCGACCGTTGTCCATAGGTCTTGATGGCGGAGCCGTTGGCAGCTCGCAAGGGGGGTGTTTCTGTGGGGCAGGGTTGGGCAGTATCGCGATACAAATGTATCGCGATAGTATTTCAGAAATACATTTCGTATCTGTATTTCTGTATCGCGATACATTTTTTTCACACGTATCTGTATTCCTGTATCGAAATACATTTTGAATGTTCCTTTGTATCGCGATACAATCACGTTGAAGTGTATTTCGTTACATTTCTTGAAAAATACTCCCCCCCCCCCCCTCGAAAAGAAAAAAAAGAAACAAGTTCGAACGCATCTTTTTTTTTTTTTTTTACTTCTAAAGGCACCAGAGTCAAGGAGATGCTGGGGTATTGTTACTATGCTGACCAATTAGTTCCTTTTGATTCTGCAAACTATTTTTCTATTAGTCCTCTTCTCTCTTCTGAGAAGTGTTCCGTAGTGGGAAACTCGAACCAGATGGCGTGCCAGGAGTGGAGTCAGAGCATCTTCTGCCGCAGGTCTTTAGGTAGGGATTTCTTGAGTCATTGTTTCCTGGCATCCAATGCCCGCTGCTAACCGTCTCTCTCGCCTTAGCGTACAGAGTACACCCTGCCGGCAAAGCTGAGTCACAATCCGTTGCAGCACGAGCCAGGCGGTGGCTGACTTGAAATAGTAGGAAGACTCATGCTGTGAAGTTGAACACATATCCGAATGCATCTGCGGCTGCGCCCGTAATATTGCACGGCTCAAGGGTACGCCATCAGCCGACGTGAACGTGACCCGCTGCTCTGGTGATCCTAAACCGAGAAGGAGGCCAGAAGTGGCATCGCTGTGCCATCCCAGACTACGTACCCCCGCGATTAGTCTCGAGACCGCCGTTCCTTGGACAGCGCGCACCTGTGCCGGCAAGTGCCGGCAATATCAGCTCGTAATCCACGAGGTCTCTGTTTGGATAATGCTAGGCAAAACTTGAGGACTGCAATCCGTGCGTCGGTGGCGGAGGGTCGGTAGTAAGGACCTTCAGAACAGGGATGCTACCGTATCGTTTTTTCAACTGTAAAACAGAAGGTAAGACATGTATTCCAAGATTCTTCAGGAAATCCACTATTCTCAAAAATTCCAAATGACACTGCATGCACGTACTTCAGCTAGGTAGCCTACAACGAAAGTGCGCATTGTCCTTTCATACAGCAGCGTGGTAAAGTTTCATGTTCAAGGCCACACCTACAGATAAAGAATTCTAGTTCATTCCGCCGTGACATAATGTGATCAATGTTGACAGGATTCCCTCGTCAGACAGACAGGATGTCATGAAAGGGACCGCGGTCAGCAATTGTTGGAACGTTTTTTTGGGCCCATTGAAGACTTCTTGTCGTCCGAAACCACTACCTTCAAGGCCAAGTGCCAAGCCTACGGGAACGTAATTTCGGGATCGAAAACATCCCCTTCAAACTTCAAGTTTCATCTCAGTTGGCGCCTCAAAAAATTTGAAAAATGTATTTCAGTATCAGTATTTCTGTATTTGTATTTCTGCCCCCCCCTAAAATGTATTCCTGTATTTGTATTTCCAAATACTTTTTGCCTCTTTTTAAAATGTATTTCCGATACGTATCGCGATACATTTTTACAGATGTATCTTAGCATCAGTATTTTAGCTACTATTTTAATGTATCCCAGTATTTGTATTTCCAAATACATTTTTGAGTATTTCTGCCCAACCCTGCTGTGGTGCACCGTCGGTCCTGTTTTGTTGGTGGAATCACGCTGACTTCCGCACTAGTATCAACGAGGTACTGTTGCTTAGTGGTGCGGTCAGTCACGAAGAATAGACGGCTTGTTCTGTGGCCCGCAACGCCGGCCGCCGTCAGCGCCGGGCCTGCCTGTTTTCCTGGAACGTGCAGGGTGACTCACATCTTCTAGCACGGTTGCCAAAGGTGCGGTGGTACCAGCATGTACCGCTGCTGTTTGCAGACCTAGATCGACGACGTCGTGGTGGGCTGTCGGAGAGTTGACGCGTTGTCGGACGATGAGTGTCCAGGCGCAGCTGCTTGAGGTCTTCTGAGAGGTGTGCGACAGTCGATGTCAGTACTTTGTTAGACTCCAGCAGCTGGGGAAGAGTCTCATCCAACAGAGATGTTCGGTGTGAGGGGTTTGGACGAGTTAGTTGGCAAACGCTGGGCGTGTTAACGTCCATGATTTGGTCCGCCATTCGAGCTTGAGTTTCGACGGAGTCTGTTGCTGAGGTGGAAAGAATCATGCGGACTTGAATGGGCAGTCTCTGGAGAAATAGTTCTCGGAGTATGCTTGCGTCCAAGGTATTTGCCTTGTCACCTAGTCGTTGCTCCATACGACGAAGTAGCTCCGATGGTTTCCTGTCTCCAAGCTCCTCTGATGTCAGAAGCTGTTGAAGTCGCCGTTGTTCGGACTCCGTCGTACGCCGTATAAGCTCGGCCTTGAGCATGTCGTACGGCCTATCTTGAGGGGGTGCACGCAGGATATCCCGGACAACCGCCGCCACTGTTTGGGGCAGTGACGAGACGACATGGTCAAATTTGGATTGTTGTGAAGTTATCTTATTCTTCCGGAACGAGGACTCGATGGTCAAGAACCAAAGTTCCGAGTCCGACGACCAGAATTCCGGATTGAAGCAACTGCGGCGGCTGCTGAGCTGTCTTCTGAGTGACTCATGATTGACTGCGTGAATGTGCGTCGGGTGATGGGGCGGTTCCAAGGATTTGAACGCCAAAGAGGTACTTGCCTTGACGGATGAGGACGGTGTTTTTGAGTCCGAGATGCCGGGTCACCAAATTGTGGGTTCTTATAAAAGCGAGGAGTCGCGAGCGCCACAATATATTATATTTTACATATTTAAAAAAAAAAAAGGAAATCAACGTGAAGTTTGTTCGTCCGTAGGTAAGGCCGAACACTGGCTCACTCTTGTGCTATCTATATTTTTTGCGTGCCTCTCGCGCATCCCTGCGTCCTCTTCTTCCTTGTGACCGTAGATCCTACAAGAGCATTCGGTTCAGCCCTGTGAGTGCCTGCTACCATCTGGGATGAACCGTTGTCGGCCTCACGCCGAAGCGACGCTGGCGGACGGCCTGGCTTTACTAAGACTCCAGGTGCCGACAATGCCGACGCGAGTGAATCGGAGCCAGTCAGAACCCCAACACGACCAGGTTGACCACAGGAAACACTGCGGCGTGGGACAGTAGGCTATGAGCGCAATGTGCCCAGAGGACGAACACGAGGCTGGATCATTGGTGGGACAAGAAAATAAAGTTCATTTTTCTGTTTTATCTTAATTTTCACATTTTTATGTTTGCTGGCACGAAATTTCTTGGAGCTCGCCCTCTGGAAAAGAAACAAACCACGTTGTCATCATCGTCATCATCATCGGTGTTCTTGGGAGGAAGTCCAGGGATTCGCTTCTCCGTGGGAGGTCTGCAACCGACTTGATCTAATAACGTTGTTAGTTAGGATGTCGAACAACGAGGTAGAGGGTCTTTGGGTAATAAACCGGACGTTCGAAAGTGGCACCTCCTTGGTTGCCGCCATGTAGTATGCAAAAGTGACTACTCGTCACGTGACCTTACGAGAGCCGCGATGTCATCTGTAAGAAGGCAGCACCCAGGGCTGTTGAATTCAGTTCAATGCGCGGTAGTCATGATGTGCCTCTGCTTGCCGACGATTTCCGACTTCTTTGTGCTCACTGACGCAGGTTTAACGTGAAGATCTGAAGGAATGAGACTTTATACCCTTTTTGTACAGGATTGCTCTGTATAATAAAGAGCCGTCTCTGAATATCAGCACCTGCGATACAGCATCGGTCGTATCGCCGTAGCGGTGCTTGAATTCCCGGATGTGCTCGAGGATCGATAGGACTTTTAGCATAAAATTTTTACATTCTCCCAGCTTTGTATGAACGTTGGAATGACTGAGAATCGATGTGAAATGTTTGCGTTGCATGTAGGGACTAGGGGATCTTGTTTCATCCCTAGGAAACGGCGTAATAACAGCAACCTAACGCGGAAGCTTCTGCGATCTTTGTTTTTTTACTAATACACGATTTTACGATATAACTTTTAATACAAACCTTTCAAATTTTTCTGGCTTCGTTTGAACGTTGGAATGTCTGAGAATTGAAGCGAAAGGTATAGGCTCCATGCACTAACGTCACATCGCACACTTTTCACCACCATGTAAAAAAAGGGGGGGGGGGGGGAAAGCTGCTTCAGTAAGAAATTTGAGTGACAGGTTAATGTTATATAATCTTTTGGGAGGAGAATAGCGACGTCTGTGCAAATCCGGGAGGCACAAAGGAGGATCAGAAGAGGGAGCTCTTCCTTCCCCTTTTCCTTTGGATGTCATCGGAAATGACGTCATGTGCAAGCCACGTATACGTTGCGTGTAGCGCACAGGGAAAGTTGTTTCAGCCCTGGGTCACCGAGTTATCACATTGCAGCAACATTTAGCGAGGAAGCACTTGCGGTGTTTACCCCTTTGTACTAATCGACGATTTTACGAATCGACAATTCTCAATATTTTTATACAACGAGCTCTCATTGCAGTATCGTTTGAATTTGATAGCAGTACTTTTTTATGAGTGTATGAAAAGCTGGCGTTTGCTTAAGTGACGTGCACGCAAACTCTTACAAAGCGTTCCAACTAATCACTCGGAAAAAATTTATCACTAACGTTCATAAAACAGCTCATTTATCCCCTTGGAACTCAAAACACAGTTAGGAGGTTTTACAATTTTGATTGATTAGTGCATAAATTACGGCGTCCGACGTCCCTTGGAGATTAGTATTAGTAGGTTCTTGACGTTGGCCGATCGGTATCAATAGTTCGCACTAACCTCCAGTGTATGATCAGGTTCTTCTTAGATGGTTGTCGAATCCATCGTTTTAACATCTAGATTCTTTAAAAAATACAGCCCCACTCCTTAGAGGTTCAGAGATAGCACCAGACATATCAACAATTCAATAAATTTAATGCAAACCGGAATTAAAAGATGAACAGCATGTTTTACCTTTCGTAGGATTCATTGCAGCTGTAACTTTTTTCACCAAGAGTGCATTGTATCTGTCGCTTGGTTATTTACTTGGTCTAATTACGTGGACAAGATAACTTGCATTTTTGTTCGTCCCTTGCCCGAAGAAGTAGTATTGTTGTAAAATGTTGATTACCATTCCTTTCAGTTTCTTCACTAGACGTTTTTCTAAAGTGTGTGCTGCCTATACTTTGTTTCTCCATAACTTGGCAAAGGGCAGCCGCCACAGCCCCCTCGAGCCAGTGAGAGAAAGGGAGTGAAGATATGGGACAATAACTGCAGAAGGAGACCAGGGACAGACGCCGCCTAAGATGCTGAACCGAAATCTTGATTCCACAAAACACGCGGCAAAAGCGTGCAACGTGATGCTACAAACCCATAACATCACTCATACAGAAATATCTCGAACGGATGACCGTATTTTTCAAGAAAACGAGGCGCATTTGACAAAAATGATCACGTCATGTTTCTCCGAGAAGGCGAGGGAACGGCCTCGCGTCTTCTCCGCCTCGCTGCCTTGAGGGAGCGAAGCGAAGAGAGGCAGAAACTAGGTATCTTCACGCCACACGCCTCGTCGGCCTCGTTCAATCTCGGCCTCTTTTTAAAAAAAATACGGCCGTCCATTCGAGATATTGCCTTACGCGTAGTGCTGTAGGGATTGTAGTGTCCCGCCTACATCTCCTGCATTGTTTTTTCTGAAATCCAAATTTCGGTTCACCATCCCTTTAATGTGCCCTGTTGCTCCTTGGGACGTGGTCGAGGGTCCTTCTACGCGAACCCTCGCAGGCCCATTCACTGGCACGGACACCTCCAGTAGACACGGTCGGCCTGACGGAGGGGTCGCAGAGTGGTCGTCGGTCGGCCGTTTGCAACACTTCCGTCTTCCTCGGTGTACTTTGTTCGGCGCAGACCTACACTGGTTCTTCTCGACGTCGGGAATACTGCGGCGTTGGAGTGTCTCGTTGAATTGGCATTGAATACTAACGGGCAGCCGGTGGCGGTCGTCGTGCCATTGCGGCGTAAGTCGATTCGTCATATGCTGCTTCGCTCGCAGCAATCTCCGGTTGAAATGCCTGTTGAACTTTTTCCCGAACAATTTCGGCAATCGAAATAAAAGCCGAGTGACTACTCGCAGGAAGAAGCTTCCTAATCTCCTCCCGGACAACGTCGAGGATGATTTCGCGGTTGCCTGGGAAGCTCGAAGTTGCAGCAGGACGATTCGAGTTCCGAGACACCGTGGAGTCGTTAGCTTGGGCATGCAGTGCACGTTCAGTGTTGGAAGCCTCGGTGGTGAACCCTTCGACTGTTGTCAGAGGGTTGCGGACAAGGCTGCCGAAGATGTTGCCCCTCACATGAGGGACATGACGATTCTTAGCTTTTTGTTTTGTGTAGCATGAGGGTCGGGGCGGGCACTCGACCAGGCGCAAGGCATCCTCCACGAAGGTGGTGACGCTCTCGTTGGGGCCGTGTTCTCGACCGAATCAGGTATTCTGCTCTTTTTCTTTCTCTCGTCGATGTTGGCTGACAAATGTTCACTTTAGCTCAATCTTGCAAACTTCCACGACGTTCAGAAGGGTTCGTGGTTCTCAAACCAGTGCCTGGCAGTTTCTTCTATGATAAGTATAGATTCTGCAAGTGCTGATCGTCTTTCCAAACGTTGTGGTGGGCGCCATGGTCATATTGGTCAATCCAGTCCTCGACGTCTTCATACACCTCGCCATGAAAGGGAGTCGGAGTGTGAAGGCGATGGGCATGCAAACGGTAGTTGCAGACACTGTCTGCGGCTACTGGTTGGTTGTCATCGTTGGCTTAGTCCACTTCGGTTTTTCTGGCAGAAGACCGCATTCCGGTGGTTCTTCATGGTAACAGCGACTGGCTCGAATTTCAAATTCATCGTGGTTTATTTGCAGGGTTCGTTGTTGTGGGACTCGCTCGTCTTGCGGTTTTTCTGCCGGGCTCGGGATCGGACTTTGTTCACGGCTCCCCATGAAGACGTGGGACAGTTCGCCACCCGTGTCCCGTTATCCCCGTCGATCACCAGCGAATTGCGCACCGTTCCTCCATATTTCCACGTTATACCTACGGGAGAGACCACGCTGAACTCCGAAGTCTCTTTTGACGTGCTTCATATGATCACCGCAGCATCTGAAATCAACTCGCTGAGACCAACAACAACGAACAACTCATCCGACAAGCTTCAGCCGATGCCCCGGCCCAGTGGGGCCCAGCCACTACCTGGGCGCTGCCATCTTTCTTGTGACGTCACGCATTTCGTTTATTCACGTGACGACTAGTCGCATTTACGTACAATGGGAGCGGCCTGGGGGGGAGGGGGGGGGGGGCACTTTTGTGTGCGGACCGGAACCCCGGTTTTTGGCTCTAAGCCCCTCTACCTCATTGAAGTCGAACTTAAGGTTTCCAGGCTCATTGTAAGCAGTCTGCCACACAGCAGATAAAACTGTATATGTAACGGAAAAAAAAAGTTCGGTAGAAATTTTTATGCGACTTTTACCGTTGAAGAGACTGTTGGCGATGGCACCGCACGGGTAGTACACGTATCCCGTCCTGCCGTCTCGGGCGACAGGTTCGCACTGGGACCGGCTCCGGCGGGGTTCTCCAAGCAGTTGCTTGTCGTCTCTCGACTGGACGTACAACCGGAAGTTCTGGTAGTACTTCGTAAGTCCGTAGTATATGTGCACCGCTTCCTGTTGGGGAGAGAGAGGTGGTGGTGGCAGTGTGCAAGCGAAAGCCAACGTCGCCACTGACGACGCGGTGTCAGTTCCCGGCGGTAAGTACCCGAGCAACGGAAAAGTGAAAACCGTTCAATCACGATGTTGAATGGCCAATGGTGTCCGCGGAATTCCCGGCCCCCGGTCAACCCCGGAAAAATCCTTTCAGTAGCGGTTTCCAGAGCTCTCGTCACGACTCCAGCAGGCTAAATGACCCAATCGGGGGCTATTAGTTCCAGCGCATCATACGCCGACGGCCACTGTCACATTCAGATGCGCGCAAGCAAAGACGATTGCAGACTATTCCTACAGTCATTAAACCACGCACGAAAATTACCTTGTAGTTTTCCCTTGGCCGCCCTTTTGATACCGGGGGCGCTATATTGCTTACTGAGGACGACGCTAATGAAGTATGCAAATCAAAGAGACTAACGTTTCGTTCATCTCAATCGCCTCCACTGTTGTATTTTTTGTTTCAGCTTAAGCCCAGACGCAGCCGAGGCTACGAGGCAGTGGTACCAATCAAGCAGCGTCAAAAGCGAAAGTCACTATGCCTTTTACCTTAACGACTGGTTCAGCGATGGTAGAACGCATACTGAAGCTTGACGAACACCTTGATACTCCGTCCTATGTGTTTATTATTTCGTGCGTGTATGAACCTCACCAAATATACTGGTATTTATTAGCCATAATGGTAAAATTTGGACACTGCTGATTGGTGGCACCAGCTCGTAGCATCCGCAGCGTCTGAACGCAAGGTGAAACAACGTATAGCTTCCTGTTGCACAAAAACCGGGCGTCAGGTTCGAAATCTTGTTTAACGACAAAGCACGCGTCGGCGCTTTCTTTGTTTACCATAGTTTGCCATACCCCTGATCTTGGGCCGAGATTTTCATGCAGGCGAGAACATGATGCCAAATTTTCTTGGTGGAGGCTACCGGCTAGAAAGCCAGATGAAGCTGACTCAGGATACTAGAATGGAAGGCTGCACCACCGCGGCCCAATATACCCGACCCACTTCACAGTGCCTTCAGCTGTCCTGCCTACAGGCATTTCTGATGACCTGCGGAAATGCTCGAGCGTTGAACGTAAGGAGAAGCAACTAAAGGACATTTTTCGGCCATTTTCACCAATGTTCACGGAATAACCAGGAACGACAAACATCCTGCTGCACCGCATCGAAACCTGCGACGCACCGGAGGTGCAATTTGCTGCCGATCACCGTGTGGGGAAGGGAATTTTATTGATACCGATGCAGTACGTGAGTCAAAGAGCCCTTGGACGTTTCCTATTGTTCTCGATCCGAAAGAAGACGGAACAGCAGGAATCTGTTTAGACTAGACGGCTAAACGTCGTAACTGTAAAGGACAGTATCCGTTTTACCGGCATCTCCTCTGTAATGTACCCGCTCGTTAACGCGACCGTGTTCACAATGCTCGATTGCAGTCGCAGGCTTCTTCAGACCGAGATTCAGTCATTAGCCGTGCAGAAAAGCGTGTTCATTTGGCACAGACTAAGAGGTTTGTTCGAGTTCACCCGCTTGACATTCGGTTTGTCCAACTCCGAGCTTCCAATGTGTCATGGACATCGTACTCAGCAACGCAAAAAACGAATTCACGACGGCTTACATGAATGATGTAGTTGTTCTCTTACGTACATTCGAAGAAATCTCGAGCACTTGAGCATATTAATCTAGCGATTGCGTGGTACAAGCATCACAATTAATTCTGAAACGAAGAGTATATATATATTCCAACCAGAGGCGCGAATTCACTAAAGATCATGGTCTCCCAGCATCGCTTATTTCAATGCAGCTGGACCAGAAGAAACGAAAAACAAACAAACAATAGTAGGATATCCTCAAACACGAGCTTGCGTCCCACCTTGAAGTCCTCTGGAAGTTGAATGAGTTCGAGGCAGACGCAGCTCTGTCGCGGGTCCCTCTCGATGATGGATGCGCAGGTCTGGTTGGAGTTCACGCGCTTGCACTGGGTGTAGTCGAACTGGTACTCTTGCAGCTGCACCACAAATTGGGCATCCGAGTGCGTACATAGTAAGCATTCAAGCATGCCTAGAGCGTCACGTCAACGTCGTCAACAGCACGTCTTGCAGAGTCTCACAATGAGGGCAAAGCTAGGACGCGACGACCCCAAGACGCACGCGTCTGCGGCACTCGTTCAGTCTGTTTGCCATTTGGGGTGGGTCGGGGATCTAATGACAATGACCTAATGTGCACACTTTATCCATTAGGGGGTGTAGTAAATATACTGTCAGTAAAATTAGGGGAGGGGGGGGGGCGGCAGCCTGCGGCCTTGTGATTGAAACCCGTCGCCATCTTGTTCCGCCTTCGTTCGCGTGAACGATACAGCAGTAATGGCTCGTTAACGGTTTTTGATAGAGGTCAATCAAAACCAACCTGTGATGGGTACACACGTCGTGTGAAACATGATAGGACACATTTGATGTGCCCCTAAATCTATGTGGAAATATCTGCCAAGCTAAGCTGGAGCCCTGCGAATGACACGGGGAGACGCTCAACACCAGGATACGTCGTCTGACGTGCGATTCCTAGTATGACGTTTCGGATGTTCATCATGCCCATCGTAACTCTGCAGCGTCATTTTTTATACTTGAAATAATCTTTATAATGCGCCCAACTGTATCCTCTGAAGATCGGCAGGATTTGCTAAAAGTGTACACTTCAGAAAAAAATTTAATGATTGAGCAAACACATTTTAAATATTTAAAAGCAAAGTAAATGTACCAATTCCCCCCTTCCCCCCCCCCCCCCCCCCCCAAAAAAAAAAAAAAATAAACATTCGATTTTGTTGTTATCTTGCGCATTTGCTCCACAACAACGAAGACAATTTATAAAATACTTAGAAAAACTGAGGATTATTCATAAAGAAATTCGGAACTGAGATAAAAAGGTCATATACATGTGTTGTGCCCCTCGCCTTCTCTTTTTTTGTGTCTTCTTTCTTTGTTTAAGATGAGCAACAAGGCAGCTCGACAGGAAGATTCCACAGTCACATAGCGCTTAAAGGGAGAATTCATGAAAACAAAAAGATTTTTTTTTTTAAAAAGACGTAATTTGGACACATGTTTTAAAATAATGTTTCAACGCAGCCCCCCAAAAAATATCGCTCAATATTTACGCCGTTAAAAACCCGCTTTAAGCCCCGCCCACAAATCAGTGACTCCACCCTTTATTACTGGAATGGTTTGACTGCTCTACCGAAAATTCTAACAAGCGTGGTGTTTTCTCTTTTCCGTGGAGCACGTGGAGCGAAATCTCGCGCTGCAGAACCCAGGATCCTGGGTTCAATCCCTGCCCTCGCCCGTTTCGATCTGGATGAGCATCGTACCGGCGTGCGGTCGTGTGTTACTTCTGCGTGGTGCACGTTGAAGACCCCAGGTAAGCGCTTGTACCACACTGGCTAAATTGCCCATCTAGATGCCGAGACAAGAGACGCCCACTGAGGCAGACTAACTTCCGGCTGTATCAACATACACACAACAATTTGCTTGCTTGCCTTTTGCGTCATCCGGTGCGTCTAGTCTGGAAGTCTAAAGCCGCCTGCCAGTCCAGCGAGCAGACGAACGGCTGCCTCCGGCATTATCTGCTATTTCATCGCCGTCAGCGTCGTCAAAAAGGCCGTGAGACGCGGACACGAAAGCTGCGCTCCGGCGTCCGTTTTCGCCTCCGTCGGTCTGCTATTCATCCGCCCTCTAACAACTAGAGCAACGCCCAGAAGACGCAACCATGAAAGCTGCGCTCTAGCGTTCCAACATGCACGGGTCACGGCCGAGTGCGGAGGTCAAGTTCGTCTGCTTCTTGCGCAGGGGGCAAGGTTATTAGATTAGCTCAGTCACAAAACTGCTCAAAGACGCCGCATGCACGAACAGTACCCCCTCACTCACCACGACTCGCCCAGCGTCGCTCGACGCGCCGCCAGACGGCTGCTTTGGTAACTGAATCAGGAGACGTACGTTTCAACGTTGCTAGAAACGTAAAAACCAACGGAAAAAAAACTTTTTTTGCATTAACTTTTATTGGAGTTTACTACAAAATGGGGGGCGCGTGATGTTTTCTAAAATCTTTAGTTTGCTAGGTTTTGCGGCACAATAATATATTTTTCATACAACCATGCCTCAGCGGTAATTTCAGGTAGCGCGTCCCGACCTAGGCTCATCTTAACTTCGGGATAAATTCATGCCGCAACCGCTGGGGAGACGGGGGTGGCATCCCTGTAATCCTTTCCACTGTATATGTTTCGGCTCCGAAATGGCCGATTCAAGCCAAAATAGATGTTAGGTGCGGTTCCTCGAGTGACCGCTGCAGGGTAAATGGCGGCGTTGTGATCGCCATTTGGCGCTTCAGCGGGGCTTTTGCGAACGCACAGTTATGAAACGAAAATATAGATGGCGCTTTGAACGACGCTTGGCGGATTGAAGTGAGTGAGGGGGGTACCCCCCTCACTCACTTCAATCCGCCAAGCGAGAGTTCCACAACTGAGTTAATCTAATAACGTTGGCAGGGGGTAGCGGTGACGTAAAAACTCCGAGCCCTGATTGGCTGATCGCGACCCCCCTATCTGAGCGTCGTCTGCTCCTTTGCATCGTCGTCTGCTCGCAACTTCGTCTGCGTCTGTCTTACCTTTCCTGCGACTTTCGGAAGTGCAGGTCTTTACGAGCGAACTCGACTTTGCCTTTCAGAGAGGGCAAAATCTAAAATGTCACCTTTATCGGAGAGCGGCATCTTTACCGCGTAGCTACAATTCTTGAACGACGCCTGGACATTCGCAACAAGAGTGAAATCTTCACCTCAAAACAAAGGGCGTATCGTTCAAGGTATTTCCTTTCGCCCTTTTGAAAGGCCGCGTTCTCGCCGGTGAAAAAGCGGTGAATCTCTGACAGACACAGAAAAGGTAAAGCAGCCATAGCTTTGACTAGCAGACGTAAAGCAGACGACGTTAACTGCACCAACCCGCCGACGCCGTTAAAGCGTGAGGAGTCTCGCCGCACACGAAAGGAGGGAAAAAGTATTTGGGAGGGAACTCGCGGACACTAACCCCCTCACTCTCGATTCTTAGCAAACAAACCTCGGCGCCTCGGGACACCTCGCCAGTGAGTCCTTTGACTTCTCTCCTTGATGCGCGTCTGCTAGTTGTTAGACAAAAACAACCTACCGCTCGAGTTATTTCGTCTGCCCTCTCTGAAAGGCGAAGTAGAGCTTGCTCGTAAAGACCTGCGCTTCCGAAAGTCGCAGGAAAGGTAAGGCAGACGCAGACGACGTTGCGAGCAGACGACGTTGGAAAGAAGCAGACGACGCTCAGATAGTGGGTCGCGATCAGCCAATTAGGGCTCGCCGTTCTGACGTCACTGCTACCCCCTGCGCAAGAAGCATGCGAACTTGCCCTCCGCATACAAGCGTCTGTCAGCGGCTATCTATGTGCGTCATAAGAGGCCGAAATAACAAGAAAGAATCAACAAAATAAATGTGCAGTATCTTGAGCTTTACTGCTTTCGTTATTTTTTTTTTTCGCACGGCATCCGCGAGCAAGGTGGTTGATCGTCATGACATAAACTTCAAACGCGACGTAAAAATAGTCGATTTGGTAAGCCCATCAGGTGCACTGCAAAATTTAAAAGCTTGCATTTCGAGGCACAATGATGGAACCATCGACGAACTTGATGCGAGCCGAACACCCAATAGCATCAATCAAAATAGCTCACAAGCTCTAACTTTTCTCGGTATGCTAAAAGTAAGTCGTCTGCTTCTTGCGCAGGAGCTGCGTTGACCTCAGAACGACGCCGATCTTTGATTGGCTCAGATTGAAGGATAGTGGGCAGACCTCAAAGCAAGCGGCCTCGAGGTCTACCCACTATCCCTCATTCAGAACCAATCAGAGTTCGGCGTTCTGACGTCACCACAACCCCCCCTGCAAAAGAAGCAGACGAACTTGCGTTCCGCATCGAAGCCATGGTCACAATCACGACGGTTGCACAACTCACAGAGCAGCGGGGCCGTCTTTACGAAAACCTACATCTTTAGCCAGCATCAACACAAGCCGAGAAATAAATCAAGACATGCAGATTGGTCAAACAAGTTGATTTGAGAAGCCAGGCTCAGGCCAGTCCCGGTACAAGAACAATTATCCGCACAGGACTTCCAAAGGCGCATACGTGGGGCAGTTGTTTGTCGCAAACTACGTCGGTTGATCAGGTTTTTTTCTAAACCCCTCCGGAATCTCAAAATGACTCGCACTCGTAGACGCTGGCAGCCATGTTTGTTAGCATTTCAAACCAAAGTGGGAGAAGCAAGCTTAGAATACAAATAATATTATTGCACGGAGATACAGATTTACAAACAACCTTTCACAAGTCAATCGTCCCTCCAGCCAATGAAAGAGGTAAGTATACCTGGTAAGCACGGGCGAGGCGTGACCGTGCTGCTACCTCCACCTTCTGCACCTAAATTGCGTCTAACAAAGTAAATATTGCGCGAACAAACTTCTTCCGCAATCATTATTTCAAAAAGTATTTATGCACTTAAAGCAAGTATTTTTTCCTTGGGGTGTTTTTTAGGGGACGCGGTGCATGACGAGTTTTTATCATCGCTCCAGAGCCAATGAGCGGCGTCAGCCGAAGAGATCGCAGAAAAACCATTCATGGTACGAGAAGCGGGAACGCTATAAATCATGTCGTGTTTTTTTCTTTTCTAAAGTTTTTAGCATATATAGCGTGTTACCCTGTTGGAGCTGAAAAAGATGGCGACACCAGCGGGGATGAAGACGAGGCCGACGACGATAAGGGGCAAAGACACGTTGCCGGCGTTCAGGATGGGCTGCCGTCCCGGCAACCGCTGCTGCCAGAAAGGCATCTCTGCGCAGACAGTATACATCATCGTAGGTACCTAGAGTCACCAAATATGCTTAGAGAATCGGCACTCCGTTACCAGAATTTCCTCGGGGGCAGCGCCACATTGGAACATTGGCAGAGCGATATTTGCTGACCTCCAGATATACGATGCATCACGAAACTTGGGCAGTATCGTCGTGGCCTGTCGCGAACTGCTTTCACGTTTCTGGAGAACGGAAAGTCGTTTTTTCTTGCGATTTCACCTAAAGCCTCAGATAACTGGCAACAGATAACTGGCAACAACAAGTGTTGTTACATTGAAACGTAATTTATTTTAGGGAGTCTGGGCACGCCCTAAGACTGGGATGAAAAGGAGTAGAAGTACAAATGGGGGGGCCCCCGAGTCCTACTAGAACGACAGACAGGAACAACCAACACCGGTGAGACGCCCCATGCACGTGCAGACTGAGTTCATTTCCGATTTTCTAGGCAAGCGTTTAAGTAGTGGGGATCAAGTTCCACGATGCTCCTTCTTAAATGGAGGAAAAAGTCGGGGCTCCCACCATGCCCTGAGCTTTGCAAGCTGAAGATGTTCAATTGAATAATAAAAAAGGCGGTGTCTTTAGAACCCAACTTTGCTTAAATTTATCTCGGCTGTAGCAGGAGATCAATCAGAAGTTCTCCCTCAACATGAGTTACATTTTCCTCGGTCATCACACAGGCCATTAGGATAATCAACTTCGGAGCTTTTTCTACCTAGATGAAAGTGGTTAGCTCATTCCTTCCTTCGAGCTGAAATATTTCAGCGCTGAATGAAATGTGGTATACATCTCCGCAAAGCTCTCAGAGCCGGTTGCTGAAAGCTATAAAAGGAGCTCGGCAATTGACGAGGCTTAATATATTTTCTAGTATCAAGACCTTAAAAAAATCTTTGAAGCATTCAGAAGCACAAAAAGTGTCATGCTCAATCCGTTTTTTTTATTATTATTTCTACACATTTTTTTAGTTATGTAATTTGTCAAGCTCCCCCGATAGTTATAAGCGATTGACTTTCCCAGGGCTTTTTTAGAAAAGTAGACTCGCTGAGTTTTTTAGCGTGAATCTCTGTTTTATTAGAGCACTATATAGCTCCTTCGGAGCAGAGTATCGCAATCTAGAACGCCATCTCTCGATGGCTAGTGGCGACCGCCGGGGTTCCAAATCAGATCACAAATGCATGGGGAACGTAAGAAAATCGTTGTCTTTTCAATATTTTGGGGATATACGGAACGATAATAGTTTTGGACATAATGAAGGAATATTTCACAATAATTTGCACTAAGTTGTGGGCCGTGTAAGGACGTAATTTGTTTTTAATTGCCTGAGCGGCATTATGGAGCAGACGAGGCGCCGACGTCATACCGTTTACGTGACCCGCTCCGGCCAACCAATAAAGTCCATCTTCACGGCATAAAAGAGTCGTCTGCTTCAAACGCCATTGCCTTGGAAGTTGCCTTCTCAATATTTTCACACGCATCCAATATTATGAAAGCTTTGATAAAGTGTTTAGAGCTTTACCAACTTCCCGACAGACTAGTTTCGAAAAGTGTGTACTCGGCGTTTATGTTTTAATCAGCCGTGTTGCGTCGATTTCTATGTGTTCCCCCATAGAGCACTGTGTAAGATGACACTCTTCAGGTGAGGATAGCGCGCTCCTGGCGACGTGCCGATAAAGTTCGCTTTTCACTCTCTCCCTTTCTCTCTCTCACTATGGTTTCAAGCGGCGCCGGATGACTCGTCGACCCGTGGGCACGTGTGGGCAAGGTGTAACAGGAGGCAGGCAGCAGTGCACAAGACGGCTCGTGTCGCCTCATGCTCCACGCGCAGAGCTCCAGCGAGGTTGTCGCACGTGCAGAAAGACCACGGTGTACCGGGGTGTCATGGCAACGAGACAATGTTTTCTCTCTCACACAGTTTCGCCATTTGGCCGTCGGTGACACTGTCAGCCGGGGGTACGGTGGCCGCGGAATGATGCAGCCTTTCGGATGCCCGTCGAACAAACGCTATATGATTCCTCGCGCCGCGCATTCAGCCCCGCCGTGTCCTCACCCAAAGAGTGTATATTACACCGTGCCCATAGGGAGGGCCACCTCCTAAAACCCTGAATACAACGTGACTCGCGCCGAGCTGCTCTGTCGGCCATGTTGTCGGCAAAACGCACGGATTAAAGGATTGCGTTACTATTACGCTCCGTAGGAGCTATATGGTGCTCTATGTTTGATAGGGTTTGAAGAAAAGTATTAGGGGCGAAGCTCCTTAGGGTCTAGCCTTGTTTGGCGTCCGTGGTCACATCGACTGCCATCCCATCTGTCTTCTTAAAAAAAGAAAAAAAATTGTTTGCGCAGTCGACAGGATTCGGGAGAAAGAAGAAGCTACCGACGAGTTCGGGCGCGTTTTCTTGAGCTCCCGCTATTAGGCCTAGTACCTAATACTGATGACCTCAAAAACCCCACCGACTTCCAGCTTCTCACCCGCCGCGGCCTTATCTGTGGACGGGAACCTTGAGAAGATGGACACGCGCCCAGCTTCCCACTTCGCTGATCACACCAGCAAAACGCATCGCGGAGGAGAAACCTTTTCTTGGTGAATCTTGACCAACTACCAATAACGTAGATTCGGCGGAAATCGCGCTGAAGGTTCTATTTGCGGCGATTCCGAGAGAACGCCTCATTGACATCTTTAAGAACTTTCTCGAAGAGTCCAGTCCAAACAAACCCAGCAAGGGCAAGAAGAAAAAACAGGACAAGACAAAACCGCCGACGGCGAATTTATTTTCGAACTCAGCAAGCGTTGCTATGCCCGAAGCAACAACGCCAGCCTAAGAAACGCCGATCACAGCGGCAAGCCGGCGCCAAGACGCCAATACAACTGCGCTGATGATATTTACAGCAGGCTTCGCGCAAGATGGCGCGGCCGCAACCGAGTGGCAAGGTCCATTGCCTTCAGACGACGAAAAATGGACACCAGTCACCTACAAGAGCAGAAAACGGGTACGAGTAGACCCCTCACTCCAAACCCACGGAACGGTACGGCCCCGACAGCGCCTGTTTGAGTACAAGGTTCGCCCTACGAACTCTCAAGTCTCGATAAAGCCTTACCTTCAACCGCTCAAGACGCAATGCACCATGCTGCGCACTACAGCATCGTTCTCGATGCACCTCATCGAGCAAGCCAACACCATTTCGGTCCGTACAGACACGGAGGAGCTGGCAAAAATGCTAAGTGAGATTACAGAAATCAAAGTGCAGGGGCGCGAAGCACTTCCTGTACAAGTCTTCCGCACGTTTAGAACGTCATACACCAAAGGTATCATCTATGATATCTACCCTAAAGAGAAGGACCCGCGCGACGAAGTCCTCAACTGCGAACTCGAATCGGAGAAGGTCGACATCGTGGCCGCCCGTCGGCTAGGCAAGTCGAATATGGCTGTCATCACATTCGACGGAGAGAAACTACGGAGGTCGATCTTCTACGGCAAGCGCTACATGAGAGTATTTCCACACAACAAAGGCAGTTACGTTCCGTAAGTGCCACAGGCTGGGCCAGAAATCTGACATCTGCCCGAATCAGGCGGTGTGCCCGACCTGTGAAACTTCTCACCTAGCCGACACTGACTCCACCAAGGGACCAGGAGCTCCGGACTCTACTCCCTACTGCCAGGGGTGCAAGAAGAAAGGCCACCTGGGTACAGATCGTAAATGCCCAACGTGGTCGGCAACGAACAAACGGATGCGGGAGGACATCCAGAAATTGAAAAAAACAACACCGACTGCAACAACCGTCGGTGAACACAGAAAGAGTAAGAATGCTTCGAAAACACAGAGCGGCACTTTATGGGCTGACAAGATGAAGCAGAACATCCACGCACCCCCACCGGCCCCCACTGGAGGGTCAGAAACACAAGAGCTTCGCAACATGAACAGCTACCTCAAAGCTGAACTCGACAGGCTTAAAGCCACAGTCCAGCCCCCGCAAGAGGAAATCAAGCAATACAGGGAAACTGCTAACCGGCAAAAGGCGCTAGCAGCCCAAATACTCAACGAAAAATGGTGAGAGTTCTTTAGTGGAACTGTCAGGGGCTCCGCCAACGGGCAGCGGAGCTCCGAGTACGCCTTCTGGATAAGCCTGACGAACGCCCTGACGTACTGTTACTTCAGGAAACAAACACCACAGCCGTCAATCTTTATGGATACCTGGTATAGTCCAGTCCCTCCATAACCACCAAACGCCCTGGAGAAACGACTTCTCCTCCAGGGAAGGGTCTTGTCTACGTGAGGAACGACTGGCCTCAGCACCAAGTCGACCTCACCCCGTACTCCAACGATGAGCAGGAAATCGTGGCGGTGCGAATCCAGGTCCAGCAGCACCACATCGTCCTAGCATCCATCTACTACAGACCGCTCAAGTCCGCGACACAGCAAAGAACCAACCTATAGATCTCCCATATTCACGATCTTTACCCCAAAGAACAAAAGCTTTACAGAGACTTTAATCTCCACCACCCTATGTGGGGATACAACCATGAATCTCCGGAGGCGAAAGACTTAGTGGGCGAGATGCATACCTTCCGCTTAAACCTGGTCAACAAGAAAGGAGTCAAAACAAGACTAGGAGGTTCCGGGCAGTCGGATACCACACCCGACCTCACTTGGACCACAAACCCATACATTCAACACCACAAGTGGAAATGCCTACCGGATACGTGAAATAGCGACCACTTCCCCATCCGCTTCGAATTCTCGCCGATGAGACGGGTAAAGTACAAGGTTAAAAAACGCACAGCCAACATTGTACACCGGGACAAATTTAGGGAAGCCCTTAACAGCGAGGAACTTGAAGACGCTGACTTTGAATCGCGCCTCAACAGCGCCCTGAGGACTGCAACCATCAAAAAAACATCAGTGAAGATAATCCAACTACCCGATCTTCCCCTTCTCAAGCTGTCGGCTAAGCGACTGAAAAAGGTACAAAAGTACCGTAAAGGGCCGAAAAGCACCGAAGCCAGACGCAACATCACCAGGGCTACGGTGGAAGCGAAGGTTTACGCACAAAAACTCGACGAACAGCGCTGGCTCGACTACAGCGCATCGCTCTCCGAGAAAACGGCGATATCGAAACTGTGGGCCACGAATCGCGCGCTTCTTGGAAAGAAGAAATGCAAAGGGGCAACACTCACACTTGCCCTTAAGCTCGACACGACTGACGAACAACTCGCCAGAGTGGCAGAGGACCTCTTTTTTCCCCAGCCCGACATGAGGAATCGTCCTTCGCCATACCACCACAAAGTCCGGACTCCGGATTACGGCATGGACCGGCCCTTCACGCGGGGCGAGCTCGAAAGCGCTCTTCAACGCGAAAAAACCCACACAGCCACCGGACCCGGCAAGATCACCATGACAATGCTGAGAAATCTCCCAGATCTTACCAAATCCGAGCTTCTAGAGTGGATTAATGAGATCTGGGAGGTTGGCAAGCTCCCCAAAAGCTGGAAACACTCCCTCGTCATCCCGATCCCCAAGCCGGGCAAGGACAAAGGTACCCTCACAAACTACAGACCGACCTCCCTTACGTCTCTCACCTGCAAGATAATGGAGCGCACGGTACTTTCAAGAGTAGAATGGCTTCTCGAATCCAAGAACTCTCTCCACCCGCCCCAGACGGGGTTTCGACCCGGCGTCGGCACCCAACAAAGCCTGGCTCTGATATCGGCGGATATTATCCGCAACATCAACCCTGACCGCTCCAACATCAGAACCATCATCACAGTTAATGTCAAAAAGGCTTTCGATTCTGTTCCACACTCAACAACCATAGAAGAATCCCAGCGCCTTGGCATCACTGGGAGATCCTTAAACTTCATCAAGACTTTCCTCGAATGCAGAACCTTTTCCGTCCGCTGCGGAGCCAGCTGCAGTGAACCCAAGGCCAACCTCGTAGGTGTCCCGCAAGGCTCTGTCATATCGCCGATGTTTTTCAACATCGTGATGGCGGCCCTACCCTACGAACTCGAAAAAATTAACAAGCTAGTGTTTATGATGTACGCCGACGACGTATCGATCTGGACCAAGAGCGAAGACATCGAGAGGCAACAAGCCACACTCCAAACCGGCCTAGACATGATTGAAGCCCACCTTCACAAGGTAGGCCTCTAAGCCTCCCCAGACAAGACAGACTGTCATTATAGCACCCAAACGACAACGAGTAATGAATATTGGCGACCAGCTCCATCTCGTGCTCGCGGGAAAGCGAATCCAGCCCTATACGTCTGTCAAGATCCTGGGAATTACCGTGGAGGACACAGGCAAAGGAAACATATGGCTTCAAGACACGCTGAAGTACTGCAACTCTGCCTTCAATGCCATCAGAAGAACCTGTAGCGCCAAGGGCGGTGCAACGGACGAGATCGCCAGAAGGATGGTAAAAACCATGGTAGTCTCCCGAGTCTGCTACGGAGCCCGACACTACTGGGTCACCAGGGCACAGTGGCGAAAACCTGAGTCCCTGAAGAACCAAGCTATGAGGATCATCATGAACCTCCCTCGGTTCACCCCGCTCGGGAAACAAAAAGAGCACGCACAGACCAACTCACTTAATGACACCGTCGTCGCTCGCACGGTTGCACACGGCGAACGTCTTAAGCACTGTGCGCAAGGACGTTCGCTATGACTATGGCGCGCAACAGAAGGCCTCCCCGATTTTCTCGAGCAACTTCCTCCTTGGGAGGATCACGTGAACATTGCTGAAAACAAGCCGACTGCTCGAAAAGGCGACTCCCAACAGCAAGCACGAACCGCAAAAGCGCATTCCAGAATGGTTGAGACATGAACTAACCCCACTCACATCATGGCCGCATATACCGCCGCCGCCGCAGAAGGCTCCCCGGTTCCGCTGAAGACCGCGGCAGTCTCCTTTCCAGCTCTCGGCTCCCCGGCCGCGAACGCACTTCCAATGCGCACGTCCATCAAAGGGGGTGAACTTGCGGCGATTCACCTCACCCTCGAAACAGTCCTCAAGTCACAACACCCCCTACCTCGCGAACTTCGAGTATTCTCGGACTCAAGAGAAGCAATTAAAGAATGCCAGAAAGCAAGAAGAACGAGCCGCATAGTTCGGGAAATCAAGAAGCTCGCCTCCCGACTCCTGCAGGCAGGAATGACTACCAAAATCTCCTGGGTCCCTGCGCATGCAGGGACCCAGGCATCGAGGGCAATGAAGAGGCTCATCAGCTAGCTCGCGCGTTCCTTTCCTTTCTTCGCGAAGCTGCTGACGTCCTTCCACATATATACGACCATGGCTATGCCCCCGCCTGTGATCAGGACACGGCTGGCCAAACAGATCAAGGATACGGCCCGGATGAAGAACGGGCCCAGATTAAAGAGCACTACCGGACCAGACTGTGGGAGAAACTTCCTCCGAACGCAGATCCCCTTCCCCAGGGTTTCGGCAGAAACCCTGGGGAAGGGGATCTCCTCACGAAAATACGCACGGACACCCGCATCGCATCATGGAGCAAAGGAACCAGGTCTGGAACCTGTTCAAGGTGCACCATGGACAAGAAGGCCGACACTCACCACATCCTATGGGAGTGCCCCAAATCAAAGGAAGCCAGGACAAAGCACCGACCCTAGACATTAGCTCCCTGGAGGGATGTACCCACCCGCCTGGATCCCAGGACAACCAAAGGAGAATCCTGAACGGCCTCCTAGATTTTATCTATGAGGCCAAGTTGGACATCTTCATCCAATCCCTTCTCTTTTAATTCGTGCCAGCGTCGAGACCGCGTAGTTGCCGACGTCCTCCCTCTCCTTTCCCCCTAGATTATGGCCAATAAACGCATTATGAACTGAACTGACAGGATTCGAACCTGTGCAGGGAGGCCCCAATGGATTTCTAGTCCATCGCCTTAACCACTCGGCCACAACTGCGGGACGAGTAGGGGGCTCTGAGATGTGGTAGTAACTCAAGAGCTGGGGATGTCATGGATGAAACGTTGCATGTAGCCGCTCAACGTCTATACAGGAGAGGGCGCTGCGGTCAAATGCGTATAAAATTTCGTTAAACTTTGCACGCATTGGCTCAACGTTTATAGACGAGAGGGCGCTGCGGTCAAATGCCCAAATGCCTATGTAACCACGTTCCATACCACACATTCCATACAAATGCAACTCGGAACTCAGCACTACCTATGAGCAATAAAAAAAATCAGCACCATCAGCACTACCTATGAACAAAATCAGTATCATCAGCACCACCAGAGCTTCGCCCCAATCAACATCATTCACCACGTAGAGATACGGTCATTTCTTTTGTGTAGACCTTCGTCACAGTCCCGGACGTACCTAATTTTGCACATTAGAGCCATTTAGCGAACCAAAGGCTTGCCAAGCCAGAGCCTACAGCTGAGTGACGCAGGTAGAGGGTGTACATAACTGCTTACATCCTCATTGGTAGATATATTATAATCAGTACGAATTTTTCGTGACAGCCAGAAACCTTTGATCCCTACTAGTGGCCATCCTGCACTACAGTGTTTAAGTATCTGATCAATTATGCAAATTTTTTTCTGACTAGTACTTAAGTCTTTCGTACTAATCTAATAATATCTCTGGACAACGGTATAGACCAGACACACTGTTGGCAAACAAGCCCGCGTTTCCACGTGTGGGCACTCCACGGGCATGGAAGCCTGATCCGCGTCAATTGATGCGTCTGTGCATGCGTCGTGTACAATAGCGCCACCACCGCTGCGGGACGTCAAAGCCGTTTGTTATTGTATAAGGATAAGAATCCACTGTACATCTATGATGATAAAAACGCCCCTTAATTTGATTCTCGAAAAAGCAATTTAGCAATTGTGGCACTGTTTTGACATCACGTGCAATATATATTAAAAAAGCGGGGTTTCGGGACGACATAATGTTTAAGGTAATTTTAAATATCAATATAAAAATGATCAACCGGTTTTAAAAAAAGAAAGGAAACAATTCCTTTGACGCTTTGGTCCCAAACGCTAGGCTTTTTTTTCCGCTCGTTTCGCCATCAACATTTCGAGTCTAAATTTCAATATTTAACTCACCCTCTTCTACTGATACTAAAAGATACAAAAGATGGAGCATTCGTATTAAGTGCTCATCTTATTCATCTTTTCAGGTTGGGCATTAAATTTGTTCTGGATGCTCTTTTAATGACAACCACGCCGGGTACATCAATGAATAAATAAAAAAATTTAATGAGGCGCTAGGAGAGCCCTTTCAAAATTACACCCTCTTCAGGCAGTGCCCATATTACTGTACATTGCTGTGTGCAAAAAAAAAAAAACATTACTAGATGAGCATCGTATCGCTTATGTGATGTGCACTTCCAAGTACCATCATGTAAGTAACGGGCGTGTCACTACAGTGTTCTTAATGGTGGCTTTCGCACACGGCAGATTCCAGTAATTTCATCGCTGTAAGAAAAGTTAGCAGAACATGGCTTGTACCTGACCTTATTCCGCAATGATAATAATTATGCGGTTATTCCTACTGCCTGGTTCGCAGTAATACTTCGATGGGGCAGGAGGATCAACGGCACGGTACACCATATCACCTGAGTGGCAATCTATATGTGCAAAGCTCGTACAAGACGCTATCTCTCAATCCCAGCACTAATTCCTGCTTGTTCTGGCCGAGAATAAGAAATTTAGCGGTTCGAATTGCATGCTGTAGGGGTACGTGCTCGGCAGTAGTTCATCCATAATGGCAGCTGATGGAACGTTACTTCAAGCCATCTGCAGTGTACAACCATGTCAAAGTTAGTTGCGTGAGCAAGTTGCTTTGTTTATCGTCAAATTCGCAGAAGAAAGCACTTAAATGAGGCCTAATAGACGAAAACCCATGGTCGAACCTTGGATTTTAAGAGCGCTTAGAACACAAACCTGCCTCGACAACCTATGTTGTTTTAGATGCCGTTAATTTTCCAGCAGCTATAACGCGAGGGGTATTCACTGGACGTCATATTTGAGTGCGCTGTTTACTACGCATGTTCATAAAAACCTTAACCCTAAAGGCAGCCAAGACGTAAAACCTTGAGGTCGTAGAATGCACCTTCTGAAAGTATTTCAGAAACCCGTCATCAGACTCAGCTATGAACACCTGTCAATACCCTCATAGATGGTAGTTAGTGTACTACGCCATATTTCAACGCGTTTAATACTACGAATTCTCAAAGAAGCTTTCACTCGACGTCTGCCAAGAACAACAACCGTGATGGTGTCTAATGCACGTTGCAGAAGAGTTATGTCAGCTTCTCCTAAGCGTGCGTTCAGAAGCAAATGATTCGGCGCTGGCTGTCAGTAAGGACAAGAAACGCTCGCTCCTCAAGATTCCTGAAACATGGTGTCGGTATTGCAAACATTATGTTCGACTCGATAGAGCCGCCGCCGCACACATGTACGAGCGGCACATACATTGGACGTGCTACTGACGCGGGTTTCAATCTATTGCAACGCAAAATTCGTAGTGATATTTGGACAGCTCTCAGCTCACCAAGTGGTCGTTGAGTCCTGGGCGAGATTCGCATTTTCGATCAGTTCGGAGCACAAGCTGCGTGTGGACTGAAGCTGCTTCTTCCTTTTGCTGTCGCAGCTTTGCGTGCCCCTTGTGTTCTCAGGACACGCGCGGTCACGCGCTACACCTGAGGCGGTGGCGTAAGGCGCAGGCAATACTTTTCAAAACAAAGGGAACACAATTTTCATTGCGTTTATATTTATATACTTTATATTAGCTCTCTATGAGAGCCGGGCTGTCAGAGAAGGCCAAAGGCCCATACCAGAAGGTTTGAGACACGTTAACGTGTCTCAAACCTTCTGGTATGGGCCTTTGGCCTTCTCTGACAGCCCGGCTCTCATAGAGAGCTAATATAAAGTGTATAAATGTTTGTTTAAACAACGCGCAGTTAGCCTTCCTCAGTGGGCGCCTGGTGTCTGATACATTTAGCAACTGCCAAACGACTGCCAGCATGGCAGTCTTTAACGTGCATCACACCGTAGTGATACTTCACCACACGCCGGCATAGAGTTATTACAATAAACGCCAGGGGCTCAGCTGGCGCTAGTTTGCGGTTGCATTTTGAAGCAGACAGCAAACAGTCTAAATTCGACTTCCGGTAATGCACCCCTATGGAAAAACGCAAATGCGTTTTCTCTTAGCACTCGATTATTAGAGCAAATATTGCTAGTGTTATGACAGAATAAAAAGTTTGGAATATTTTACAATCGGATGTGCAAAAAATGTGTCAGACGGAGCGTTTTTCTTCAGAATTTATGGCGTCAAACACTGCGCTAAAATAGCTCAATACACATGCATATCACGACTTCACGCTGCAGGCTGCTATTATAGGGCACGGATTTACGCATATAGTCAATGCTATGAAGCACACAGATTGAATCAGCTTGACAAAACACCAAAAGGATGTAAATCAAACAATCAAAACAGACAACAAGATCGGAGCATGGAGTTATGAAACGAATAACACGAACTGGATTAGTGACAAACTGTGAATGAATAATCACTGATAGCTTGTACTGATAGCTTCCATCGGTTGATTGATAGCTTGTATTGATATTTGATAGCTTGCATTGACATACCATGCTGTACAACACAGACCCGGGATTCAATTGTTGCTAATTTAAACATCGCTCACTAAGAACAAAAACTCATTAACTAAATAAATTACACTTCTATAATGTGAACAAAGCTACATAGTACCCGTTACGAGTAAAGAAACTACGCTGATTTCTATTATTCCCTGGCGAACAGAAACATATCACATACGTCTTCCCCTAGGAATACACAGGAAGGCTGGAAAAGTAGACTGCTTGTTGTCTTCAGTTTGCAACCGGAAGTCCCGTAGACACTAGAGCCAGCTGAGCCTCTAGCGTTTATTGTAATAACTGCATGCACGCCGGTACCCGGACATCACCAAACGCGCCGGGGACCTCCCATGTCCCGAAGCCGACGTCCGAAAAACGTCCCACGAACGCCTCAGGAAGGACAATTTACAAAACGTCCCAGAGTGGCTGTGACAAAGACATGGAATATACGTGCACAAATCCAAAGATCCAGCATAAAAAAAGTAAAGTCGATTTTCTGTTATAGATGATTTACAAGTGCATCAGTTGAAGCACCCTCACTCATACGTTTTCGATCCATATCAATCCCCATCACTAGCGTCATCGGTTTCGGTTCAGCGGGCGGTGTGCAACGTTATTAGATTAGCTCAGTTACGAAACTACTCACAGACGCTGCTTGCACTGGCAATAGTTCCCCTCACTCACCACGACTCCCCTCCCGTCGTCTGACGCGCCGGACGGCCGTTATGGTAACTGCAGTGTATTGTATGGAATACGTATGTTTCGAAGCACGGCGTCTAGATGGCGCTCCAGCTCAGTTCTGTGCAGAGCCGTATATTGGGAGAGTTTGGCCAGTGGGTTTGGCGACGAAGGCGCCGGAGAGGAGAAAAGTAAATGAAAGGGAGGAGAGCGCCAAAGGAGCGAGAGAGAAAGAAGGGAGCAGAGAGGAGACGGCCGCCATTTTTTAGCAACGCTGTCGGAGACTGGTCGGAGAAGAGCACTGCTGAGGCTACGCATCGTCTGCTACGCGCCGACTTCTTTTTCGCCTGAATAAAAGTTTGTGGCTATACGCCGAAATATCTTCATTTATTAGCTTTTTAACCCACCAAGGAATAACAGAATGTCATTTTCTTGCCAGAGCCAGCGATATAAAAGGCAATAATCAAGATTTAGATGCCGATCCCACGCATTCCGCCGGGAGAATGATCGACGATGGCGGCCCTCCCCACTCAGGTGGGAGCAGCCGGGAGTTCACGCGCATGCGCTCATGCCTCTCGCTCTACGCCGCGTGCTGATTGGCTCACTCGGGAGGAGAGCGTTACGGCGGCGAGATTATAGACTGACCAAACTCTCCCCATATACGGCTCTGGTTCTGTGCAGAGCCGTTTATTGAAAGAGTTTGGCCATGCATTGGTGTGAATAGGCGAGCATCTCGGGACCAACCACCGGCCGCGAAACAGCCCCTAGCGGTGGTCGTGTTCTGAAAACATGTGAAACGACTAATTTAAGCCGTTTTTTTGTCGCTAGAATAAAAAGAGTTAGCTCTCGGTGACTGAAAACTTTGCGCGTGTGAGGTTCTCGTCACGCCAATATTCAGGTGTAGAATAAACGAACGTGCACTCCCAACCAGGGCAGACTTGCTAGGAATAGCGTCTCAGCTGAGACGGGGAAAGAAAGTACTGCCAAAGCCAGCGCACGAGCCGAGCGGGACTCTTCGTCTCAAGACGCTCACGCGCACCATCCTTTGCACTGTTTTCTTTCAACCAGTCTCAGCAAGGACATTTAGACACCCTAGTCTCTGCTTAGGCGCTGTTCTAGCAAGCCGGCCCAGAGAAAACTGTCCCCGATACTCCATCTGCACAAACATCAGCAGTGCAGACAAAGGCATGGGCACGAGCGCGTGGCTTTGAAAAGTGCCTTCTGTGCGCAAGTTCTCGTACAAACAAAAGCATTTCGCTGAGCTATGCTCACGCGCCTGTGCCTTTCTCTCTACTGCAGACATTTGTGAGATGGAGTAGAGAGGCCGAGATTGAACGCTTCTATTTCACGCTTTAAATGCCGTTTGCAATATTGTGACGTCACGGTCTTCTGATTGGCCGACGCTGTGTCGTACCTTTAGTTTACGCTCTAACCGCGGGGTGACTTTTCGGCGCTGGCGGCGGCCTTTACTCCGCCCATTGTCCAAACTCTCCTAATGTACGGCTCTGCGGGGGGCAGGGGTTTCACCACGTGAGTTACACTACTGAGCTAATCTAGTGCCGTTGGCAACGAGTTATGAATTTGGACGTGAGATTGCGGTGGCTTGATATCCCTAGGATTTTTTTTTAAAGCCACCATTGCAATACTATTATCGTCATGCAGGGTCAGGCACGTAGCCAGGGGGGGGGGGGGGGGGGGGGCAGGGGGCCCGCCCCCCTCCCCCCCCGAAAACTTCCATTTTGCTGGGACCTCCTCTCGCCCTTCCCCCTCATACAGCATTTTGTCATGGGCGCCACCCCCCCTCCCCCCAAACAAAATCCTGGCTACGTGCCTGTACAGGGTGGCATATCAGCTGAGGTTGGCATGTCAATTGAACTGGAAAAACCACGGACTCTCTGAAGTCCTGCGATCCGGTTCTTTCGCCTTTAGCAAAAAATTAACGGTGCTTCTCAGTGATATAGAGTTTCATGAGCATTGTTGACTTACTTCTTTGGTAGCTTTATTTTGTTTTCTTTCACGTTGGTAGTGAAACGCGTGCTGTGCAGAAAACTGGCAAGGCAGCAATGGCTACAGAATGTAAGTGCGATTCTTTTTTGTTTAATAATACTTCACGGTCAATATTATCCTACATGATTTTAGGTTGAGCAATGAAAGTGTTTGGCCACTTCAATCACTCGAAGAAGTCACCAATTTCAAGAGAGGAATAAAGTCAGGCGGGGTTCGTAGGCGAGAAGTAGGCGCACCATGGCTGTTATACCAATATCGACGGCTTATCAGCACGTCCGTCGTAGGACACAGCTCAGTGGCAGCACTAAAAAAGTAATTATTATCTTTCGCTTTCTATAGTCATGTATGAAGTTGCTGTGTCGCTTGCTCTATACACTTGTCATGCATGTGGCCGCAACACTGGTAAGTTTTGGTGTCCAGAGACTGAAATGTTCACGTCCTCTGCTTAATAATCTAAGCTGAAAGTAGCACTGTAAATGTTCAGATTAATGTAACAATCCAAAAAAAAAAAAAAAAAAAAAACATCGTAATTTAAAGCCGCGTGGTCTTACATGAACGTACAACAAGATAGTGTTTCTACTTCTGTAAGTGGGCTTGCCTTGTGTTTTCAGACCTTGTTATATTCAGCTCGTAATTTTCTGGGCGTTCTCTTCACCGTTATAGCGAATATAGTTTTTCACTGTCTGCAACACTGCAGATAACTGAAGGCTTATGTTTGGCTGCTTGTTACTGCTTACCTTCATGACGTTGCTTGCAGCATCTCCAAAAAGTAATTTATGACATGCCTTAAGCGCGAAGCACATTTACGACGAAACCGTCCGATCCGACGTGCGGACTGCCGGAATGACCTTGGGGGGAGAGGGTTTTCGTAGCATCGAAGAGCGTTGAAAACCCTCGCCTCTGACCGTCGTATTGCGCGGTCGGACGTCGGATCGGACGGTTTCGTCGTACATGTGTTTCGCGCTTTAGAACTGTGTTTATTACATGTCTGCAGTACCAATAAGTAATTTGGGCTCTTTGCGAGTGCAATAGTGCACTGTTCCATGCACACTGCTGTAAGTTTCAGGATGAAACTACGTTCACAGTTCAAGCGCAGATATTTCTGATAATCGTCCTGTACACACTGCAAGATCACAAACGTACTTAGCGTGGTGGTGAGTTTTCAAACAGTCTTTTGAAATAATTTGCCTACTTTGCTATGATGCAGTATTGTGGGCATTTTTAGAAAATGACAGTTTATTGCTACTATTTTGCAGCTCTGCCCGGCGCATTTTTTCCCGGGTCTGTTTTGTCGGGGGGTTGTTTGCCTCGACCTGTGCGTTATATTAAAGCATAAACATTGACCACACTCACGGCGACCATTAAATGTGGACGAAACTACTGATGTGATAACGACAATTTTCATTGCTGAGTTTTGCAAGTCCACAGTGCTTAGGGATTTTGTGGCGCACATACCCTTATTAATGGCGACAAAAAAAAAGTATATTATCCACTTCAGGTGCGTCTGCTAGCTCCTCGGACCCCCTCCGGTACCGAAGGGGGCACTGCAACTTTTGAAACGGCACGTTTATCAGTGAAACTCGTAACAAAGCTCTATTCTCATTCAAACAAGGCCGTTTCGTGCCGATGTGTTCGTTCTCAAAAAGTCGCAATACAAAGTGTAAGCTCTTAAACCCGGCGCTGCTTAAAGTCGCGACTTCTAACGAAAAAAAAAAAACAACGTCTCGAGGCCGGTGCCCTCGTCCTCAGCTTCCTTGGGAAGAATAACGCCGAGGAAGAGGTCACCGGCCTCGAAAGGTCTTTTTTTCTCATTAGATGTCGCGACTTCGAGCAGCACCGGGTTTAACAGGTTATATTTTGTATTATATTGCACGTAATACCTTTTATTCGCAAGTAGATTCTCTGTTAGTGACGAGTTGTTTCGGTGGCTCCCTTTTATTGTTCCCATCTGTGACGTCACGAGTAGGATTATCGATTATCACACACAAAAAAGGGTATATCCTTACACCCTTTGTCCCATATAATACACCCCAAAACTTCAGTTCGACGTACAGCACGCTGACGTTGAACCAACGGTACTAACTTTCATGAGCGGCGTGATAGCCGAGTTGTACAACTTATTTGAATAAATAATGTACGTGTGACTGACTGCAAAAAAAAAAAAAGTATTGGGGTTTTCTTGGCTCAACTGCAAAACCTTTGAGTTTTTTTCCTGTAGACTTTGGTACGTAATTAATGTTTAATATGTTATATCGCACCGTCATCAACCCTCTTCTCACGAACGTTGGGGCAGTCGGTTCAACGCCAGCGCGTTGTACGTCGAACTGAAGTTTTGGGGTGTCGTATATATGACAAGGGGTGTAATGGATACACCCTTTTCCTTAGTGTGCAGCGACAATTTCGATCGTGTGTAAAAAGCACGGCGGAAGCTTGTATCCACCGCTACCTAAACCAACACCGTTGTTGTATTCTCACTTCCTCTTTCATTGCCACATCTATAATTCTCGGCCACAAGATGCCACTTCGCCTTTCTCTCCTTCTCGAGCTGGGTCCTTGCGCCCTGAATAAACATCATTGGCCTGATGTCGGTTGTTCAATCACGACGTCCCTGCCGTTGTCCCGCGCTGGGACACGACATTCTTTTGGCGACGAGGATGGGATGTAACTACATAATCCATCACT
Organism: Ixodes scapularis; assembly: GCF_016920785.2. Taxonomy (NCBI): domain Eukaryota; kingdom Metazoa; phylum Arthropoda; class Arachnida; order Ixodida; family Ixodidae; genus Ixodes; species Ixodes scapularis. The sequence continues at coordinate 85,874,021 of NW_024609879.1, forward strand.
TGACTTAGGATGACGTCATCTGTCATGGCTTGCTGCAGCTGTTCTTTTGTCACGCAAGAAGTGACGAACGACGCGATCTCCTCTTCAAATGATGTCCCACCTTCCGTGTCAGCTACTGGCAAGCGTGACAGAGCATCCACCACACAGTTGTCAGAGCCTCGCCGATACTCAACCGTGAAGTGATACATCAGCAGACGTGAGGACCATCGCGTGATGCGCAGCAGACGATGTCCTGTACCACGTGTTGACAGAAGGGCAATCAGTGCCTGATGGTTGGTACATAATGCAAACTGGAGACCCCATAAATAGTTATGCCATCGCTCACATGCCCAGAGACATGCCAGGGCTTCTTTTCCCCAACAGAATATTTTCGTTCCGCTGGAGTGATCGTACGAGAGGCAAAAGCAACAGTATGGATTTGTCGTTACACGTTTCAGCACAGAAGCGAGCCACCATCTCCACCACGGGCCCCCGGAACTTGTTCAGCTCGGCCACTAGATGCCCACTTCGTGTTTCTCTCCTTCTCGAGCTGGGTCCTTGCGCCCTGAATAAACATCATTGGCCTGATGGCGGTTGTTCAGTCACGACGTCCCTGCCGTTGTCCCGCACTGGGACACGACAACAGTCAAGCTTGATGGTCTGGCATCCTTCTTTCTTTTATTAAGGATTGTAGAATTCATCCTACTAAACACGTCATAGTGAACGTTTGGCTAATCGTGGTATGCCGACCGAAGCGGCGCTCTTGGTCGCGTACGTCCCCAATAAAAGCTATAGTCTTTAGAGGTAGTCACGTAAAAGAAATACGTAATGTCGTAACTAAGTTCACAAAACATACGCTGCAGAGCCTCCCACGGATGTTTTACGGCATTTCCCTTGGAACGTTTACAGAACCTGATTTGTACATTTATGGGTCATCCCTAACATCTCAATCTGGACATCCTTAGGATATCCCCTGGATGTGTTTGCGTTCTCTGTGTACGATGCTCACCCAAATTCAAACGGGCAGGGATGGGGATTGAGCCATTACAGGGCCTATACTGTACCCTTTTTTTCTTCATTTGTCCGATGTGCCACACGGCATACTAAGGGAGATGTCAAATAAATGAGTGCAGTGCTGCGACATACAGGAACTCTACTGGCATAAAGCATTCTGTGGGTGTGCAGTCAAAGCTATCGGCGCACGGTCGCTCGGGCACCTTGAGCTCCTATCCATGCCCCCCCCCCCCCCCCCCCCCCCAGGTCACGCGCTCTCTCTGAAATCTCACAGACAGTTGTCCATGAGGGTAGGAACCATAGGCCCAAGCTTATCGGCAGAATTCGCCTTTGTTTTAACCAAATAGAAGTCGCAAGTCGGGTTCCAAACATGAGCAGTGTGATGTTGAAGGCGGTATTTTTAACTTGCTATAATGATTGTTCGCTTATACATACCGGTCAATCTTTGAATAATATCAGATTAATTATTTATAAAAAAAATTAGCTTTATCCCTTTAAGTGCCTTGGACGATCCGAGCTCGTCGGCCGCTTTCTGGCTAAAAATGCCATGGAAGAGCTCAACCCGTCCAGTGTTTTTTTTCGGTAGCCCTCAATACCACGGACGATCTAGTATCGTCCAAGTAGTTTGCGGCGCTGATCATAGATGGCAGCACTCGTTTTAGTTGGCGCATTCTTTTTTCGCCGCCGCTCATTTTTGCGTAATGAACTTTTGAAATTGTATCTGTATTACTTGAGAAATAAAACTTCTAAATAAAAAAAATATGACGCTTTTAGGTTACTTTCCGACAAAAAGGGGCACTTAAGGGGTTATATATATATATATATAAATTAATTATGCGAAAATGATTATTAACTTAATTATCCCGAACTCTAGTAATTTTCCTAAATAGGCCCCTGGCCTAGGATCAAAACGACACAAGCCTTTTTTAGGTGCGATGCGTAGTTTTCGCAATATCGAATTTCCCCACCCCCCATTTCGTGCAATACCCTATATAAATATGGTGAACTAATTCGATATTGTGAAAACTACGCATTACACCTAAAAAAGGCTTGTGTCATTTTGGTCCTAGGCCAGGGGCCTATTTAGGAAAATGATTAAAGTTCGGGATAATTAAGTTATTAATTAGTTTCGCGTAATTAATTTTTAAATATTGAGTTTAAGTGTATGGTTTCAGAAAGAATTTTGATGAGTATCATCGAAAAACACTATACCAACAAATTGCAGGACGATAGAAGGCAAGCGCGGTATTTTACGGCTTTCTGAAAAGCCGCAAAACTTTGACGGGTTTTAAGTTTCGGTTTGTAATGGAAGCGCTTCTAGGCACCGACGGCAACAGACCCCGTGAAGAAATAGTGCAACCAATCTCAGCTGTGCTGTCCTTGCGCAACGCAGCAGATATTTGTGTGGTTCTCTAATTTGTTGATTTAGTGTTTTTCGATGATGCTCAACAATATTCTAATTGAAACCATGCCCTTAAACTCAATATCTAAAAAAATACTTACGCGAAAATAATTAACTACTTAAAAAGGCTCTGACATGCCCCCCAATTTTTGTTTTCTTGCCAGGCGTTACAATGGTGTATCAGGATATCACCAAAGAATTGATTCACTTTAGAGTTGCGTGGTTTTTTTATATAAAAAAATAGAAATACGAAGCCAATTCAAAGTGCCCGCCAATGCCCTGTGACGCAACAATGTACCGCAAGAGGTCGGGGCGGTCAGAATGGGAGGCATCGCTGGGAGTCACGTAAGTCGTATCACTCCTCGTGCTTACCGCGACCGTGTGTAATATCTTTCTTTTATATTTTTTTTATTCTCCGCACCTCCGTGAGGAATCCAAGCATATATATACATGGTTTCTTTTATATGCTTTTCATTGCCTAACGGTACTGTAACGGTAGAAGAAGAGGAGTCAGTGAACCCGGTAAACAAGTTCTGCTCATGTTCTAGACAAAACACGTACTTTATGTTCGACTTTTACTTGTACTTGGTACACTCACTAGTTCGTATTCTCTAGACGGCAAACATCTTCAGTCTGTAGAGTCCCCGATGATTCGACGACCTCGGTGTTTGAACCTTCAGCATTGCGATCGGGCGTGTCGTATGCTACACATCCTAATTTCTGCGAGAGTTCTAATATTTTTTTCAAAACTCGATAGCTTGTTTTGGGCCCAGTTTGGCTCTGTGCTATTGGACTGATGGCATGCACTCGTACACTGGCTTCTACTCGCAACGCTTTCACCATTGACCTCCATCACGTCGATCTCCTGCCTCTTCGTCCTCAACTTTTACAGCACCGAAACTAACCAACGGTGCAGTGATAAAAAGTAGAGCCACTAAATAAGCTGCGCTTAGAGTATCGGCACTCCGTTCCCCGACATTGTTGTGGGCGCCGCCATTTTGGCTCGTATGCAGAACAGACGCAATGGCCGATCGTCATGATTCAAAAGTGCGACATCCTCAGCATTAGATTCGGTGTTAGGAAGGTCATGTAACATTGCTTTGCTCTGTCGCGAACGGTTTGAACATTTGTGGACGGCGGAAAAGCATTTCCTGCGATTTCAGATAGAGCTCCAGATAACTGGCAGCCATGATTTTAAGCCACAATATGGCCAAGTGTCGTTACTCTGAAGTGTAGCTTATTTAGTGGCACTAATAAAAAGGTAGTAGAACTGAAACTTCGTTTTCTACAATCGCTCATGGAGAAGACAAAAAAAAAAAGTCCTAGGCACGATCAAGGGGAGTACGAGGAGTGACACTCATGTGACTTCCGGCAAACACAATTTTGTGACGTAGTCGATGCCTCCCTTCTGACCGCCCCGACACCTTGCGGTACACTGTTACGTCACAGGGCACTAGTGGGCACTGAATTTTTCTGGCGTGTCAGAGGCCCTTTAATTATCCCGAACTTTAATCGTTTTTCTAAATAGGCCCCTGGCATGGGATTAAATTGCCACAAGACTTTGTTTTGGTGCGATGCGTAGTTTTCGCAATATTGAATTTGTCCACCTTTCGTGACACGCCCTGTATACAGGGTGTTTCATCATGTATATACATATATCTATACAACCGCACGCCGGTACCTTACGCGAAAGAGCCTGCCTATATACAGGGTGCTTCACGAAAGGTGGCCCAATTTGATATGACGAAAACTACGCATCGCACCAGGCCTGTGTCGATTCGGTCCTAGGCCAGGGGCCTATTTAGGAAAATAATAAAGTTGGGGATAATTAAGTTGGTAATTATTTTCGCGTAACTAATTTTTTTTAATATTGTGTATAAGGGCATAATTTTAATTAGAAAATTGCTCAGCATCATCGAAAAATGCTGAATCAACAAAGTGCAGAATGACAGAGCGCACGCGCAGGATTTTTACGGCTTTCTGAAAAACCGCACACTTCCGAAGGGTTTTTCAGTTTCGGTTTGCAATCGGAGCACATCTCGATCCCGATGGCACCGCGCCCCGTAAATAAATAGTGCAACCAACCTCTGCTACGCTAGCTACGGTGTCCTCGCGCAACGCAGCAGAGGCTGGTTGCACTATTTCTCCACGCGCGTGCTTCTATCGTTCTAAAATTTGCGCGTGCTTTGGCGCGTGCTTCTATCGTTCTGAAATTTGTTGATTTAGTGTTCTTCCATGATGCTGAGCAATTTTCTAATTAAGACTTTGCCCTTAAACACAATATTAAAAAGTTAATGACGCGAAAATACTTAACAATTTATTTATACTTGACTATAATAATTTTCCTAAATGAGCCCCTGACCCAGAACCAAAATGACACAAGCCTTTTTTTGTTGTGACGCGTTGTTTTCGCAATATCGAACTTGTCACCCTTTCGTGAAACACCCTGTATATATATGCATATATATATATATATATATATATACAGAGAGAGAGAGAGAGAGAGAGACAAAACATAGCGCAGGATGACGAAAAGTATATACGGCAGAAAAACGCACTTGAGACGGTTGTTAGAGTTTCTAAAACATATTATTCGTAAAGTTCGCCAACGTTTCGGCCTGAGACAGACTTTTTTCGAGGTCTCACGCCGAAACGTCGACGAACTTTACGAACAATATGTTTTAAAAACTCCAACAACCGTCTCAAGTGCGTTTTCTACCGTATATATATAGACCTTTTCACCCTCCGCGGCATGGGCGCTGCCATCTTGGAATCACGTGATGTGGCCGCCATTAGGTTGCTTCAAATCGTTGCTCCGCTCTCCCGTCCGCGCCTTGGCGGATGCGTTGAATTCGTGTTTTTCGTCGCGTTTCACCGCGTCTCTTGCCTTACTCCGTAAAGTGTCGTTCGATACTTATACTTACCATGCAATTGCATTACATAATTGTTCGCGCAACTTCTGTAGTCAATTTTGTAACAGGTTTTGAATATTTTTTTTTTCTTTTTACTGTCGGCGTGCGAAATACGTGTGAAAAGGCTATATAGGAGCAGGAATCAGCGTTAGCACATTGACGACATATATGACATGAAGAGAGCCTCGAGGGTTCAAATACCAATAACTTACGAGAACTGAGGTTTGGTTACTAATAAGGGCGGAGCATTTGCAATAGGAAGCCCAATGTTATTATATATGAGTACGCATTGGTGTCAAGGGACGAAACAAAAACACTCAGTGCAATTAGCCACGTGTTTTTCCTGAAAGCATGGTGTTTTGTAGTTACAACAGATCGAAAACAGCTTCTTTTGATTACACTAGGGAACTTGTGGACAAGACGCGGGAACAAACGTTTAGTTTGAATTATTTTTTATGCTTGTTTGTCCGCAAAATCACACCTATATCTGTTTTACGTGCTTAATCGCGTGTGTGATATAAGCATTCGCTTTATCGGTATATCTATGAATTCCACGGAATAGTACATCGCGCTTGGTCCCATGTCTATAGTCTTTCAGTTGCTTAAGTCATTTTTTAATGTAACCATGCAGTTTGAATTAATTTATTTCACCACATATATTTGGACTCCCCGCGTAAGTAACTGTCACAGACAACTTGATAGCGCCTATGATTCACTAAATGTGACGCTGAAAAGAATCCTTCTGCATGAAAATCACCCGAGTGCAGCCGGTTGTCTACGGCGAATAGGGAGTTACTTTCAGTAGCTGGCGACGTCAAAATGTGCAAAGCGCATCGTTTCAAATAAGTGAACAGCTTTCTACACTGGTACATTGGGTGGCGCCTGGCATTCGACTTCAGCCAAACTTATCAGAGATCATTCCTTTTGCGCTCTTCAATTTCACCCGGCAAATTTTATGGAAGATGAGACTTTATTTGAAGTCTGGCATTCACTTATCTCACCATTCTCATACCCTGAGAACGTCGTAAGCAAATGTCCATATACCAAAAAGTTTATTTCATAAGGCCAATATTTTGAAATGCTGTTAATGAGTACTTTAGTTAAAGAAATTTTCTAGTCAGCCTACGCTGGTCTATCAAAATATTTCTCGAGCGCTTAATTTCTCTAAATAAAACAGGCAGGAACTATATCACTTTTTTTATATTATCTACCTGATGATATGAAACTTTTCTAGTCATTATAAAAGACGTTTCCAGTCTCGAAGTTAGAAAAGGTTGGTGTACGGAAACCCAAATATCGAACAGTAAACTCGTCAGTTCATCTGTTTTTGGTGATTCAGCAGATTGTTAATCATGTTGTCGACCTCCTTTTTCGCTAAGCACTGATGCAATATAGTCTGTTGCAATATAAGATGATCAGTTCAATATCTGATTTGAGCGCAAGCTATCTACCCTCCGTACCGCTCGGTGCACGCACAGCCAAGGCACGGCTGCAGGCAACGAGCGCACGCTGCAGGCGGAGCTTCTCGTGCTCTTTATTTTTTTTCTTCGAGAAATTAGTGTCCGCGGGTACGGCCGTGGACAATGGTGCTCCTTCTTGTGCATCAGCGCAGTTGTTTCACCGCCGAACCTGGCCGAAGTTACCGATGGACGGAATCAGACGCACATAGTGTTCTTAAAAAAAAGATCGCAATTTAGGCTCGAAACCCCTTCGCGGTTTGCCAAGTGGATCAGCACTATTGTTTCATTCGCTGTGTGCTACAAAAAAGAAATTTATATCGCAAAATTAATCGAAGGTAGCATGAAACAGCATCACAATCACGTGCCCGTTGAAACCGAAACCGACCAAATTGGAGCAACCTAATGGCGGCGAGTGCGCCAGCGCCCTCTACCCGCCGGTCAAGGAACTACTGAAATCAAAAGGTCTATATACATAAAGAGCTTTTACGAGATGGCCGCCGTGCTCCCAACCCCTTCCTTCTCCCCCCCCCCCCCCCCCCCCCCCGGCCCTTTTGTAGAGCGCAGCTCTTAGGCACCCGTTTCCGGCTTGAGCGGCGTCGGCGTCGGCGCCGCCGTTGGCGTAACCGCGCGGTGCATTATGGGTAAATTTCCCCGCTAAACTTAGCAAAAAATTTCCCCGCTAAATCTAGCGGAATTTTCCCGCTAATTCTAGCGAGAAAAGTTCCCCGCTAATTCTAGTGGAAAAATTTCCGCTAGATCTAGCGGGTAGATTTTTCCGCTAGATTTAGCGGGAAATTTTTCCACTAAATTTAGCGGGGAACTTTTTCGGTTAGATTTAGCTGGAAAATTTCTCCGCTAGATCTAGCGGGGAAATTTTTCCTCCAGATTTAGCGGGGAAAATTTTCTGCTAGATTTAGCGGGGAAATTTTTCCGCTACATTTAGCGGGAAAGTTTCTCCGCTAGATTTGGCGGGGAAAATTTTTCCGCTATATTTGGGGGAGAGGGAATTTTTCCGCTAGATTTAGCGGGGAAATTTTTCCACTAGATTTAGCGGGGAAAGTTTTCTGCTAAATTTAGCGGGAAAATTTACCGACGGCGACGCCGCTCAAGCGGAAACGGGCGCCTCCCGGACGTCAGGTGACCCCCCAGGTCACGTGATACCCCCCAGGTCACGTGACCCCACCAAGGTCACGCGACCCCCCTGAGGTCACGTGACCCCCCCCCGAGAACATGTGACCCTCAGTACAATTCCCTCCTCCTCCTCAGGAGCTGCGCTCTAATTCGGAGTTACAGGGAGTTGTAAACGGCTTTCATTTTTATACCAAAAATAGTAAACAAGTAGTGTTAGAAAGCAGTCTAAGTACATGGTACTTAAAGTACTGCGGTTTACAACTTGTACTTTACTTGCAGTACATAATCTGAGCATGTACTTGTGCATTACTAAAGTAATTTTTGTTTTTCTCTGGCTGAGACATTGAAAAAAAATTCGTCAGTTTTTTACAGCAGGACTTTAGTCTGCCAGAAGATGGATACATAAATTACCCACTGAAGATGAGCAAATTAGCCAGTGCCGTTCGAATGCTAGCCTGGTGTCTTTAACGTGCTCCACGCAGTAGTGATACACGACCGCACGCATGTACTATGCTTATCCATATCGAAACGGGCAGGGGTGGGGGCTGAGCCCTGGATGCCTCGGCTCTGCAGCGCGAGTTTTCGCTCCACGTGCTACGGGCTGGTGTGCGCTAGCCCACTCGGCCATTAAACTCTGAATTCCTGGTGACCTGTATCGCTGGTCAGCGAAGGAAATGACAAAGCTGGCATGAGCACCGTGCACGGGCCGCAGGTCTCATTCTATATTTATACTTCTGAATACGCGCATGTTTTAGGCAAATACTGCATCAACTGGCGACGAGGATGGAACACTATACTCCTGGCCCTGCGGCATCAATGCAAATGATCTTCCAGGATCGGGTGTCCACTAAGCTGCTGATACCGCCGTTATGGCCCGATGATGTTGTCCAGTGCCACAAACACCTGCGGTGGCTTCGTTGTCATATATCAAAGAATATGTCACCTGGCTTCCACGGCTCCAGCTCTCGCTCCACGTGCCCCAATCTGCGGTGGGCTAAAGCTCTCGGCCACCGATTCCCCCCAGAAGGGGCACAAATGATTAGGAGCGTACAATGCATACTTAACTAGACCTATGAAGGCGTTAATTCCTTGCCTCTGGCTAGAAGTCGCGTAAACTGGCAGCCTTTTCTACAATATTTGACAAGTGCAGAACGAATTACACGTGCGGCCATCCCGTGGAAAACGCTGAACACAAAATTATGAACTGCCCCAGAGACGATCTGTGGCGAAAACGATTATGGGTTGGACTAAGTATAATCGACGATAAATAGTTGCATTTGGTAAAAGTTGTAGGCTCGGCCCGACTTTAAGAAAAGAGAAGCGTGCAACACCCTTACCAAGTGATTTTTTTAATTGCACTAAAATATCGGCTGATTATTTTAACGATGAAGACATAAGGGGCGTGCTTTGTTTTTAAATGATTAGTATGATGTTTATTTTCTGTGGTATCTCATCATTTACGTCCCTGTAGTTTATTGTAAATTTATCTTCATCGCATAATCTTTAATTGTGCAACATATTCAAATTTATGGATGTATGTGAATAGTTCAATCCTTTGTTAATTGTGTGCGTATTTTATAATTGTAGTACATATATAATAAAATCCTATTCCTTTCTTGAGTTTGAAGTAGACGGTCCAGGAATATGGGAACACGTACCTCGTTTCATAAAATAAACATTCATTTGAAGTGGTTCAGAGAAAACTAGGCTTGACAGCAGTGAACACGTTTTGCGCAATTCAGAAATTAGGGAGTTTTCGTAGACCGCGTTTCCCCCTCCGCTAAGCCCTCCGCAACGAAGAAGCCGCTACTGCACCTGCGCGCCGATAGCCTTGACTGTAGAGTTACGGGTATCGTAGCGGGTTGCGGAGGGCGTTGCGGGACGGCGAAAACCATCTACGAAACCTCCCTACTAACTGCACGAGCTTCGTCTTGCGTTACGTAGTTTTTTTTTTTGTATGATTTTGCGGCATGTTGGAAAGTGTGTTCTTTTTGTTATATCCATGTGTACTTTACTGCAGTTGTTGCTTAGGTTTTGTATTAAGACCGACACACGGGCTTGACGTCGCGGAGCTGCGGCGGCGCTGTGATCGCGCCGGAGGACCCTAGCCGGAGCCGGGTGGTGTGTGCAAAAGGGCGCGCGTTTTGCATGGGTGTCATAGCATTTCAGGGTTCCGCAAAGTTGTGTAGCCGTTATTGCACCGAAAGGTACAGCAAAAGTAGCGGAGTGAGGTTCCAGAAGTTCCCGGCTGACTCTGAAAGGCGCAGAAGGTGGACAATATCCGTAAATCGAAAAGAATTGTCGCCTCGCGCGGACAACCGTTTGTGCGTTAAGCACTTTCTTGGAGGCAAGTGTGACTTCCATTTCAATCTCCGTCGCGAGGCTTGCTTATGTGCAGGAAAACCGCCGTCTTACCGAGACCACCCAGACTTTTGTTCCTATGGCGTTTGCGCATAAAGCACCGCCCAAGGGCTTGTCGGTGGCTCGCTACCAGCGTTGGCGGCAACGCGTTACAATTAACGGCGTTGCCGGTAACGCGTTACTTTTTTCTTTAACGTAATAACGTACTCGTTACTTTTTCAAAACAGTAACGGGTAACGTACCTAAACTACCTAACTAGTAGTTGCGTTACTTGTTACATATTCTTTCCAAGACCTGAAAAAAGTAATTTTTTTTTCGTGCTTTTATACTTTGTCTAACCTTCAGCCCAGACACAACCGACGCCTACGAGCAGATAGGACCAATCGATAGCGTAAAAAAATTCATAATTGTGATGACCGTCATGTTTCTGTACGTGCTGTACCATCGCTGAACCCATCATAAACAAGGAACACTCAGTCACTCGCTCTTTTGGCGCTGCTTGATTGGGCCCATTAGCTCGTAGCTTTAGCTGCGTCTAGACGTAAGCTGAAACAAAGTATAGGCGCCAAGTCAATAATTATTGCACTACATTACGCCTACCTTCAAAATTTTGCTTGTATTTTGCCCATGCGAAAAGTCCCACTTCGGGAAAATCCCAACAAAAAACCCTGTCGCAAAGAAAAAAACAACACTGTTACCGTCACGTTATAAATAAAAATTAATGCACAACTAACGTGAGTTACTTTTTAGCGGTAACGCTTTCCTTTTATTTTGAGGTAACGTAGGTCGGTGAAGCGTTCCTTTTGTTTGCAAGTAACGAGTAACGTATTTCGTTACTTTTGTTCGGTATAACGCCTACAACACTGCTCACTTCGCTACGCCCGTGCTACCAAGCGGAAAGAGACCGGTGGCAGAACGGAAAACGCGTTACCCCTTGTCGTGCCTTGTGATAATGAGGGTATAAAAAATATCATACCTTGTCTTGGAGGACGCTGTATGTATTTAATCTATTAATAAATACGCTTCAGCAGACGCGCAGTCTGCTGATCCAGTCTGCTGATCCTGCCGGCAGCGCTGAAAGCGGCTCGAAGTAACTGTAGGCCTCGAGTGACCTGTACGCCTGCACCGTGTCGGCCGTGAACTGGCCTGGCGAAAAAACTAAATAAACGACGACGTGAGCCATCGACGTCGGTGGCAGCAACCTCATATCGGAACTCAAGCAGTCCTTGTTTACGGCGTACGGATCGTCTAAGGCAACGCCGTCCACGCACATTTGTCTCGATGCCACTGCGTTCAGGCTCGGGTAGCGAGCTCAAATAGTCGGGCATAAGATACGACATGCGTCGACAAGAAATATGACGCACAAATGAAGCTGTATGCGTCTCTACAACGTCAACAACGAGCACACGCCAGACAACGCAATTGCGAAAACACGGAGAGCCAGGCCGCTTTTGTTCACATAGCTTCTGCTCATGCGCGGCCTTCCGGAAGTGTTGGTAAACAGAGCCGCTCCGCGTGTCGGTCTATATGTGCCTTTGCTCCAGCTTGCTTTTTGCCAATAAATAACTACTTCTGATCATCAAACATATGTTCTATAAATTTCATTACTCAATGTTACAAAACTAAGCCTTGCGAACCCTTTACATTTCTTCTACATAAAAACAAAAAACAAAATGGAGCCCGGTGGAGGTTTCTTTTAACATGCATTGGCGCTCTTAAAATTTTCATTTGTGCTTCTCGTTTTTTTCTGTTTATGTGACGTTCTTATGCTCTTGAGACACTAAAAGTAATTCTGATGTTTTGAGCGGCACTTCAAAGCGACCCATAGCTTCTAAAATCCTGTACACGCTGCGTTTTACACTTGTCCAACGCGAATATGTAGTAAAGTTAATGCCTTCTTGGGTCACCTTTCACATATCTTTGAGAGCCAAAAAAAATGAAAGCCGTTTACAATTCCCTGTAACGCCGGTTAGAGCGCAGCTCTTGAGGAGGAGGATGGAAGCGCACTGAGGGATACGTGACTCCTTGAGGTCACATGACTTCAAGGGGGTCGTGTGACGTCAGGGGGTCAAGTGACCTCAGGGGAATCACTTGACCTCATGGGGTCACGTGACCTCGGGGGTCACGTAACCTCGGAGGGGGGGTCACGTGACCTCGGGGGGGGGGGGGGGGGGGGAATCACGTAACCTCGGGGGGGGGGGTCACGTGACCTCGAAGGGAGTGGCTTCACATGACCTCGGGCGGGAGGGGGGTCACGTGACCTTTGGGGGTCACGTGACCTTTGGGGGTCACGTGACCTTGGGGGGGTCGCGTGACCTCGCGGTTGCGCCGACGGCAACGGAGACGCCGCTCAAGCCGGAAACGGGCCCCTAAGAGCTGCGCTCTAAAATATGAAAGCCGTTTACAACTCCCTGTAACGCCGAATTAGAGCGCAGCTCTTCAGGAGGAGGGAAGGGTACTGAGGGTCACGTGTTCTCGGGAGGGGGGTCACGTGACCCTGGGTGGGAGGGGGTCATGCGACCTTGGGGGGGTCATGTGACCTCGGGGGGGGGGGGGCACGTGACCCCCAGAGAAATTTTTCCGCTAGATTTAGCGGGGAAAATTTTCCGCTAGGATTAGCGGGAAACTTTTTCCGCTAGATTTAGCGGGGAAAATTTTCCGCTAGATTTAGCAGGAAACTTTCCCGCTAGATTTAGCGGGGAAGTTTTCCCGCTAGATTTAGCGGGGAAATTTTCCCTCTAGATTTAGGGGGGAAATTTTCCCGCTAGATTTAGTGGGGAAATCTTCCCACTAGATTTAGCGGGCAAATTTTCCCGCTAAATCTAGCGGAAAAATTTCCCCGCTATTTCTAGCAGAAAAACTTCCCCGCTAGACCTAGCGGGGAAATTTACCCATAATGCACCACGCGGTTACGCCGACGGCGACGGCGACGGCGACGCCGCACTATATCTTTCAAGGCTCGACCGCATTGGCGTCGTGGAGGCCTGCGGTGCGACGGTCGGCCCGGCCGTCTGTCGACCAGAACCGGTTTTCGGCTTCAATGGCGCGACGTACGGCGCCGCAGAGCCAACCGCCCCTTGCGCGGTTCAGAGCTCGTCGCTCCGCGCCGCAGAAGAGAGGAGCCAATGGGAGGTGGCTTAAATAGTGACGATGCGATGCCATGGCAACGCTCAAGCCGGTTCGCCGCGGGTCTTTCACGTTCCGAAGGACGGTTTCGTGTCGTCTCCTATCCCTATTTCCCCCCGATGCCTTCCCTAACGGACTGGTTCCTTGAAACTGTGTGACTGTTTCCCTTTTTATATGACAAGACGCAGCCAGACTACCTAGATAAGGACGCTAAGGACAACTGCTGGGAAGTTATAGGAGAGGAATTCGCAATCACAAGTGAGTTTCTCCGTGGCACCTGTTGCATGTCGTCTGTGTTGGGACGGATGTCGTGTTCATTTGGTGACACTTTCGAAAGTAGCCTTCAGCTCTGGCGCGCCGCCGAAGCAGCAAAACACTGACCTGTCTTTCAGTGTTTCGGTACAACCAACTCGGCCGGACCCAAAACACTTTTCTTCAGAGCGCGGCGACGTCGCAAGATCAACGAGCAGGCTAGGAGGATTACATTCACGCTGATCACCAGGTCATCGTGGACAACTAGCATGTAGGCAGCGAGTGCGGTTTCGATGCTGATATATGCGAAATATGAGAGCCGAAACGGAAGAATCTAACGAAGAGCAGACGACGAAAGAGCAGGAAACCCGACGAGAGGCGCGCGCGCGATCGCGAGAGCCAGTGTTGTCACGTGACGCCCACAAAACGAAGGCCAATGTGGACTCCTCGGGTTGGGACACCGGACGGCGGTGCCGCCTGGCGGCGCCGACCGGCGGCACCATTCGCGCTAGTGTGGTCAGGTCTTCAGCCTTTCCACTCTGGTGAAGAAGGAAGACCAGCGAAGCTGTACTATGATGGGACGACCTAAAGGACGACTTCTTGGACGACCTCAAGCACGACTTCTTGGACGACCTGAAGGACGACGCCTAGAGGACGACGTCTAGGACGACCTCAAGGACGACTTCCAAGACGACCTTGAGGACGACCTTAGAGACGACGTCTAGGACGACTTTTAGGATGACCTCGAGGACGACCTCAGGGACGTCTAGGACGATTTCAAGGACGACGTTTAGGAAGACCTCAAGGATGACCTCTAGGACGACCTCAAGAGTGACTTCTAGGACGATCTCGAGGACGACTTCTAGGACGACCTCGAGGACGACATCTAGGACGACGCCTAGAGAAATTCAGCCTTTCCACTCAGGTGAAAACCAGAGTGGAAAGGCTGGAAATGTTGCCGCCGAAGCTCATCGAGATAGCCAGAAAGGAGGAAAGACAATTACTGTGCTGCTTTCTGGATATTGCCAAAGCATATGACAGTGTCCCTTATTCACCACTCATTCAGTGTTTGGAACAACTAGACCTGCCACAACAGTGTGTTTCTATCGTTCAAATTTCTTTATGAGGGCAATAAAGTGAGGGCAGAAATGAAAGGGGTAGAATCCAAAGACGTGATAGTGACTAGGGGATTTCGACAGGAGTGTCCACCCTCCCTGCTCCTCTACATGCTCTACGTGGCTGGGATGGAGGAGGGGCTAATTTGGTCAAGAGTGAGCTTTTCTTTAACCCACCTAGAGAATGGCGAGGAGGTGAACTGGGTGATTCCAGGGCTCACGTTCGCCGACGACATCGTGTTAATGGCTCAGACAACGGAAGATATGCAGCGGCTATTGGATCTATGCACTGCGGAGGCTGCTGTGCGACACATAGGCTTCAACGTAAAAAAAATCTGCGCTTGTACAGTTCTTAGGGGTCGAGGAAACGCTTTGCTGTACATATATTTGGGTGTCATCCTAGCCAATACGCCGGAATACCTTCGAGATCATCACGCTCATCTTCGCCAGTCAGCAGGGCGAGGGGCCAACGTCCTCCAAAAAAGAAGTCTCTGGAGCTGCAATAGGTTCCTAGTTACACGGGAAGTGTGGGAGGCAGTAATGGTTCCGGGCTTGACTTTCGCGAATGTTGTAGTGTGCGTCCCTGGTGAATTACGAGAATTTCTGGAGCGACGACAACGAGCAGTGGGACGACAGACTCTCGGCTGCCACGGAAATGTGGCTAACGAAGCCGTCCAGGGAGACTTAGGATGGTCTAGCTTCGAAGCCAGGGAAGCCACCAGCAAGATAAGCTATGATACACGACTCCGCCACATGGATCGAAACCGATGGGCCAAAATCTTTTTGTACACACTCACATTACTGGGACAAGAACAAGGTGGCAGAAGCGCCCTTATCAACTCCAAAAAAAGTATGGCTTCTTTGCAGAACCCTTAGAGATAGTGACGCATGAGAGGTTGGAGTCCAAAGTGAGGAGCAGAGTACGTGAGAGGGAGTTCTTCCAGTGTTTTGAAGCCGCTCAAGCGAAGCCAACGCTGCTGGTGTACAGTAAAAACAAGCAACTAATCGCGGCTGAAACCCTGCTTTATGACAACAGCTTGGGCAGCCGCCTTCTGTTTGAGGCGCGAGCGGGCGCTTTACGAACTCTGGTATACCGGAAGCGGTTTGACCCCAAGGCGGTTTCCACGATGTGCCGCGCGTGCAGAGAAGAACCTGAGACAGTTGAACACCTAGTGCTCTACTGTGAGTGCCTGCTGCCAACGCCACTGGTAGATCGCCGGCTTCACTCTGAGGCAATGCTAGCATATGCACTGGGTTTTAAAACGACGGCTGACTCAGACAACCCCTACACGGGTGGAGCCACTGATCTCTATGACAATTGCTGGATCGCGCTTCCCCGCTTGTTCGCTGCAGCGCAAGTGAAGCCACCGGGCTTCACTCGCTTGGGATACGATTTGCCGTTTTTGCTAGCCTTTGCTGCGGTTTTCCAGCGTGCTGACGACACGTTTTCTACTCGTTCGTCGTCATTCGCCGAAGAAGTTTTTTGAAGACTCTGTGTATGTTGAGACTTGCCGTTGTGAACACGTGGAAAATTTTACGAAAGTGCAGTGTTGCAGGAAAAAGGCACAACGCGTCGAAAGGAAGGGCTGGCGGCGTGTTCAAAGATTCCTTGGCACGCCGAAGTGCCGTGTCTCTGTGCCTTCGCACGCTTGGATACCGACCAAGAACCGACGCCGTGTGTATGTGTTCAGCGAGTGCAATGTGCGTGAAGCTGTTCGTGCCTCTGGATCAGCGTCTTTTCCCCTCGCGGTTTAGGAACGAGCTTAATCCAGCGTCCACTAGCGACGGAAGATGGGGAGAAGGTACGTCTTTTTTTCGTCCTTAGACGATTTACACAATACCGTGCACAACAGCTCCTCATCACTGATCAGTGCTGGCTTATTATCAACCTACTTAATTGCATTTGACGTTTGAGCGCGGCTCGCCTAATTGTAATTGGTCAACAGATTGCACACGACCATATCGGCCGCGCTTCAAAGATTTTCATTCTCGCCGTCTTGTACTTTTGCTTTCGAAAACCCCCCTGGCTCCACGTACAACGTTGCCCTATTCGTGCTCCCACGAAATCTATTAGAGTAGATTTGGGACATAGCCATGGTTAATATAGTACATAAGAATACGTACGGATCTCCCCCTTTTATTGATAGCAACTCACCGGAACAGCTGGACGATCCAGAACTCCGTGGCCGATATATATAAATGATCTAAAGGCATCTACGCGCGACACACGTTCAGAACTTTGGCGCGGCGTCAATTCTTGACCGGTATCCAAGCGTGCGAAGGCACAAAGATGCATCACTCGGCGTGCCAAGGAAGCTTTGATCACGCCGCGACACCGGCGACACGTTTTCGACGAGTTGTACCTTTTGATACGGCTTCACGCACATTGCACTCGCTAAACACATTCACACGGCGTCGGTTCTTGGTCGGTATCCAAGCGCGCGAAGGCACAGAGACACGGCACTTCGGCGTGCCAAGGATACTTTGAACACGCCGCCAGCCCTTCCTTTCGACGCGTTGTGCCTTTTTCCTGCGACACTGCACTTTCGTAAAATTTTCCACGTGTTCACAACGGAAAGTCTCAACAATACACAGAGTCTTCAAAAAACTTCTTCGGCGAATGACGACGAACGAGTAGAAAACGTGTCGTCAGCACGCTGGAAAACCGCAGCAAAGGCTAGCAAAAACGGCAAATCGTATCCCAAGCGAGTGACGCCCGGTGGCTTCACTTGCGGGAGCGGCAAGCGCGATCCAGCAATTGTCATTGAGATCAGTGGGTGGAGCAGACGACCCTCCCAAGACAGGCATGACATTTCTACCATGCAGTGCGTGCGATGGAAGAAAACGCGTCTGGAACAATGGCGGAAGAAAATTTAGAGCTGATAGCTTATAGTTCTTTTTTGGCTAGGGCACGAAGGCTATTCGAGCTCGGCCGGTATAAAAGGAACAGCCGCATCATCACCATCATCATCATCATCATTTGTGTCGAAATTTCTTTGAGGGGGACACGATCCTCGGGAAACTAGCCCTTAACAGCTCCGCTGTAAAAATGGGTACAGTTTAGATTTGGAATAAGAAATGAAATTTTCAGAGAACAGCACTATACTGGAATACCACGGAAAATACACCCATATAATGAGGCAATTTATGAATTCTTAATGTATGAACATTTTTTGTTCCACCAATGAGATATCAAACATCATGTGTAAAAATACTTTTGATTGCGTTGCCGCAGTTTTTCCAATCAGAGTTTTAGGGCTGAATTTAACTGGCCCTCAATTTAATCAAGGTAAAAACTAAGGAGAAACTGAGGTAATGCTGGTGTTTCACTGCACAGGACTCAAGAAATTCGCGAACTTGAAACAAGGACGTTAGATAAAATGGGTAAGGTCATTTATTAAAAATGTGTGATGAAATATGTCGAATAATTGTAAGACACAAGGTAAAGTCATCATCTATACAGACGCATAATCAAAGTTACATCAACGGTAAGACCAAGACAATTAGCACGTCATTTCATGTCTGTACATGGGTATTTTTTTGTGCGAAGAAAATGTGAGCCATTTGTTTTAAAGGGGCACTGACACCCCAAAGGTAGTATTTTTTATTGTCTAAAACGATGCAAGTTGCAGTCATAGACATGCAAAAAAAAAAAAAAAGCGCATCGCGAAAAAAGATTTTCCCACGCGCGCGCGCGCCTTTTTATTTTTGGAGTTTGATTCTCCCGCCTCTCGCCTCCTCGCTTCTTTTGGTTCGTGACGTCAAAAATCATGAAATTTAGAAGCTTTGTAGGTGACATTTCTATAACATTTAATAACGGCAATCGTAAAACATGTCTTTAACGCAATTGCGAACGCACTACGGCCCTTCTTTTTGAAATACCAAAAATCGGAGTCCGTTGTGGTGCCGTCTCCTGGATTTGTATCCTCCCACAGAAAACAGGCGACACCGCTCAAAACCGGTACGCCGGCGCTCGCTCCTTTCCTCCTCGCTTTGGGTCGCGATGGCAACAGCAGGGAGTGGTGAAAGAAAGTGAACTCTCAGGACTCCGCAATATTTGACGTCAACGCACCGGCGCGGATCGCGCGGGAACTTTGAATTTGGCATTTGGAAATTGTTTTTTTACTTCACAAATACTGAATTCCCAAGTTTCGAATTTTGAGGGTAACGTTCAATCGTTTCGGGTAATAAAAAAGATATATAATTTTGATGTGTCAGTGCCCCTTTAAACTTTTACCGAGGAAATGATTTTTGTCTGGTGATTGTTTAATAGAAGCTTTATATGGGTCCCGTAAAATTCATTAAAAATATTTACAAGTTGCTTTCTCCGTATCGCACCAGACGAAGCGTGAGACTGAGCTTGGGTTATGGCTTGAATTGCGGATTATGAAAATAATTAGAGGAGTTCAATAGACCCTTCTGACAACCCTGTCAAATGACGTTGGCGGTTGCAATTTCTGGGGCACGAAGCCAGTGATCGGGCCCGAGTCGTGGCCGAATGTCGACTCAGCAGTCGTTCTCAGTACGATCCGAGGCGAGCTCACGTCAAGCGCATACGCAGCCATCGTGTACAATACATGACCAGAGAAAGTTCCTACACAACGGCGGGCTCGGGTAATGGACCTTTTAGGAAAGTAGCGCACGCCCTCAAGTGGTGCGCGTAAGACATTATGGGAACAGTGAGGGTCGCTGCTCCTTCGTCTGCTGCTACCGCCGTACCGCCTGCGAGAAGCACGTTGCCTGCGTTCGAGTTGGGGCCCTGTGTACGGCATCGATCGATGTGTCGCAACAATTATCCCTTAAATTTCTGGTCCTTCGGAAACGGGTGTCATGACAGGTGACGATCTTTCAGGGGGCTGTCGTCGCACCCTGGCACGCAGCCCGTCTGTGCACTGACCTTTTTTTAAATGGACCATTGTTTCGGAGGGGCCATCACGCGTGAGCCACGGGTAAAAAGAACAAGGTGTCATTCAAACATCCGTGTTTTTTTTCTTTTTTTTTAAATTTTGCTACGGGAATTAGTTTAGCCATAGCCTTCTCTATACTTACAATGCCTGGCAGTTCGACGACGGAGCCATAGAGTGCCCGGTCGCAGATTTGGAGCGCGAGGATCTGGTAGCACAGTGATCAAAGAGCCATTTCTCGGAGAACGTGGACGTCAGCGCATAGCTATTGGAGCGGTGAAGACCCGAAGCACACTTTCGGGTCCCGGCGTCTCACCGCAGCGGGGCGCCAGATACGTGGCTCTCCTCTCATCCGTTGTCTGCCGCTCCACCTTTTTTAATTCGGCGGCTGCTTCTCGTGGCAGTTTGCCAGGCTTTGCCAGTATATAGGAGGCTATATGGTTGAGCTATACTTTGTGTCAGCTTAAATACAGAGCAACCGATGCTACAAGCGCGAGTTTCGGGCTTTCAGCATCCCGGCCAAGCACACGCACTCGTGCAGTCAAGCACTGTTCAGGGCCGCACACTCGCGCTTGTAACATTGGCTGCGTCTGGACTTAAGCTGGAACGATGTATAACTGGCGCATTTTATTTTCTTACGCCAATAAACAAAAAAGCGCAACTTCTTTTAACAACGTTTGAAAACCATTAGCTCCCCTGGATGCATGAATGGATTAAGAATGGTGTTACAGTTCGGGCGGTAGTGTGCACCACATAGCATGCAAAAGCCCGACTCGGTTCGACTGGGCTCGGCTAAAGGGCGCGACGACCTCGCGGTTCACATAATTCCCCGAAGCGTTCACTTGTGGCGCTAGCGTTTCCGAAAGGGTCCATTGGCGCAGCAGCTAGTAGATGACGCGCACATTTGAAAAGGGTCTATTCACGTTCACACAATTTAGACGCAGCTCACTGGCCTGAGGTCCATCATAATCAACGTCCTAGTGCATGCGGAGCAGTCCGTCTCAAGAGGCGCGGCAGTGGTGCTTGCTCCGGCAGGCCTCAGCGTAGATGCGGTGCCGCAGCGACTCCTTCGGAAACCGCTAGGGCTCTCTCCTAAGAAGTCACTGGACATTCGCGGCAGCAGTTCCTTCAGCATGCGCAGAAGGGCAGCACGAAACTCGGAATTCCTGAACCCGTACAACAGGGGATCGACTGAGCTTCCCGACAGTCCGGCTAGGCCTAGATAAAACGGCGTCTTGGGATCAAACTCGGTGTCCGAAGCCACCTCAGCGACCATGAACACCGTCGCGGGAGTCCAGAGCAGGGCAAAACAGGCCACGGTCAGCGTGAGCGTCCAGCCGTAGTGCCTGTCCTGTGGAAGCGCCGTCCTCAGGTTGTTCTCGACCGAGTAGATGGCTCTGGCGTGCCTCCTGGCCACCACATACACGTAAACATAGCTGCTCGTCATCACTGCCAAACACGGAAGGTAGAGAGCACACAAAAGAAACAGTCTCACTGGTGTGGACACCAGTTTGAAGCTGCACGACTGCTTGGGTGGCGGTAGATGAAGCAGGGGAACACCGGACACGAGCAGCGCGTAGACCCATATGGCGATTACAGTTCTTCCAGCAGTCCTATGGGTGATGAGGTTGTTGTAGGTGAGGGGCAGGGCGAGGGACGTACACCGGTCTAGGGCCACCGCGGCGGCGCTGATCATGGCCACTCCGCTCAGCTGGATGAAGAGGCAGTAAGGCAGGAGGCACAAAACTGAGCATCGGATGTTCTGTCTGGCAAATTCAAAGTAGAGGCCCGGAGGCAGAAGAAGCCCGATGGCGAAGTCGGCCGAGAAAAGGGAGAGGAGGAAAAGGTTGCTGGGCGTTCTGAGCCGCTTGAACCGGTACATGGACAGGAGCAGCAAGGCGTTGCTGCAAAGAACCAGCGGAGAGAGGAGGAAGATGAGCAGGGCGGCCAGGGCCACCTGCGCTGGACTGTTCCATGCGCTTGGTCCAAGCAGCGAGATTTCCCAGGGCTCGGGAGACGAATTCGTCGAGTTCAGATCCATGGTACGGTCTCTGCTCGGCACGCGGTCCTGAGCATTCCTTATGCACTCAGCGAACCAGGCGTATCCCCATTCCTGGCATGTCCCTGAAAGAAAAATATAAGAACATAATTAGTGAAGCACCTGTGTAATTCAAAATCCACGCGTAAATGTGCGTGTTAACGTATGCATGGTATTTTTAAGGGTGTGTACTTAACGGCCTAGGAGTGAGGCATTTATGAGTTGGTCCTCTGTTGGGTCGCAGATTCGGCGCGTCAGTAATGGTGGAAATCGAAATTGTTCACCCAGAAATAAAGTATTGATGAAATATCTTGATACAAGAACGACAAATGCTCGAAAGTCAGTGACAAAAAAAAAAAGAAGATTCTTCTACAATTTAGTTAGAATTCGTGTCTCAAGGTTGAGCCTTTTACCAATAGATTCAGATTGCTTTGTTATATAAATAAAAGCAGATATATTTAGGTGCTTGTTATGTAGGTGTACAGGAATTCAGTGCGCCCAGCGCGACTTTACGCGTTACAAGGAAGTTGAGTTGAGCAAGTCTGAGTAATTGTAAGTTGTTACAGTAGAACGTTCTGCATACTCAGCGAGTGCTGCTGTAACACCTAAAACAACGCAAAAACTCTGCCGCATGATCAACATTTTAAATCCCATGTTAGCAGTTCTACTGCAGTGGCGAAGTTACTTCTTTAGTACGGCTGAGACACCGGAAGCCATTTTTATGATGGCCAACTTTCTCCCGTTTAAACATTCCGCCAACACCTTAAAATTTCTGTTTTTAATTAAAGACCGACCTGCAAAACTATTTTTCAGCCAGGGTGAAAGTACTTCCCGCCACCCTTTAACCTTCCGGCTTATCCAGCCCCAAGCTCCAGCAACAAAGGGAGTACCTCCACCCCCCTCCCCCTCGTAATAGGAGGAGTGTGTGAGTGCGCTCTAAAAACAGTGGGAAGGGTGGAGAGGAAAATTTTCAACCTGGTTCAAAAATATTTCTCGTGGGGAGTGGTATTAGCTTCTCAGTTGTGTAATATGTAGGCTAAGTTGTTATTTTTATCATGTATTTATATTTGACTACAAATGTGGCTCTTGACATATATTTGATCATTTTTCATTGCTAAACTAAATGGCGGCCATCAGCCCTATTTTATGCTGTCACCTAGCTTCTTCTCAGTTTTTTTTCTTTTTCGTGTAAACCTTCTTTTTTTATGCTTATATTAGTCACGTGATGCTTCTGTGTCATCGACGTTACATTTGTTATACGCTTAGAATCATGCTTGTTGTGTAACATGTGATTTTGCTAGTTGTTTTATTGTGCCGTTTTATTTTGTTTTACAATTCACAATGTTGAATGTTAAAGTAGCTGTTTCATTGTGCCTTTTTTTGTTAATTTTACTGAGTATACCAACTGCTTATTATATTCATTGCACTGTTTACTGCTGAACTGTTGGGGGCAGAAACTCTGTCAGGCTTCAAGCCTTTATCTCTGCCCCCTGGGCGGGAAAACCCGCCAAGCAAATGAAGAACTGAAAAGAACTGAATAAGAGGAAACAAACACTGAAAGTCCGTAACAACGGCGAGCATGCACAGCTGAGCCTTCTTATGGTTCCCTCTCCTGGCGTCATTACCTTGCGAACAACAAGGTAGATGACATTTGTAATTAGCGTGATGGAAGCTTGAAATCATTGCGCTCTGAAAGCTACACTGCCAGCACCGACGGAATTAGAGTTCTTACATCACTCTTATTTCTGTCGATGACCATTCTTTTGCTGACGTCATAGTCAGCATTGGGCCAATCGTGGCAGGCCGACCACAGCGACGCTTTCGATCGCTCACGTCGCCAATAGAGAGACAAACAAAAACGAACGACACCGACAAACATCAAACACGTCCAGCATACACGCGAAGATATCCTTGACGGGCTTTCTGTCACATCTGCTTGCTTCACGATCGCCGAGAGACGGCAAGCCTGTCGAATATACCTTCGAATTCACGCTGCACGTGTTTTAGGCCTGTCGGTGTTTGCTCTTTCTGCTTGTCAATCTAGTTGCACTGGGGCTCGGGCGTTAGTAACGTTCAAGTCACTGCGGCATCAACGCCGTTCATAGTGTTGATTTAGCGCTGAGATTTATGTCCCTCAACGAAATTGCGAGAACGCAATATTTGCGTCAGATCCGAGTTCTCCGAACCGCGTAGTTTATTAATAATGCGCAGCTTAAAGGTACTTTTTCGATTTCGTCGCGAACGCGAGTGTACTCATTCGCATCGCCGAAGAGCACACCACTCAGGGAGCACGTCCGCGCCAACTGTACACACTGATTCCTCCGCCGCCGTAAACAGCCGCGCCCGGTTGCTCATGGGTTGCGCGAGAGAACACTCGCGGCGATTGGAGCGGAAAAAAAATAAGAGGCGGCTGTCGCCACCATAACTTGTCGCGGCAGGGTACTCCAGGCCCGCTCGATAGAACATCTGGAGGATCCGGGAGATAATCCCGGATAATCTGCTTTCTGCACGATTGGCAGAGGGACGCGTTTCTTTCGTTCTACTTTTTTTTTTGTTTCTTCTGGTCGAACGGGTAAACCGGATGCCTGATCTGGCCCTCGAAGTTCCCTCGCTTGTTTACGCAATCTGAGCATACGAGTAAAAATGTCTCTCGTTTGCCGATCTTCTTGCACACAGATAGGTTTCGTGAAAAGGAGCGGAGGCATGCGATGCGGTCGAGAGGAAAATAGTCTTCTTTTTTTATGAGAGGAAAGAAAACGACATACTTTCAGCAGGCCGCAACTATGGTCAATGACGGCTTCATTGAGAAACGCGTTATGCTTCCTTAAGGCTTCGTGCGGTGCGATTCATTCTTCAGCATCCTTGTTGCCAAAATGGCGAATTCTCATTGGCAGTAGAGCGAGAATGGGATGTTTGGAGGATCCGGGAGGATAATCCCGGATCCTCCAAA
Organism: Ixodes scapularis; assembly: GCF_016920785.2. Lineage (NCBI taxonomy): Eukaryota > Metazoa > Arthropoda > Arachnida > Ixodida > Ixodidae > Ixodes > Ixodes scapularis. The sequence continues at coordinate 85,898,665 of NW_024609879.1, forward strand.
CATCTGGAGGATCCGGCAGGTCCTGACTTTTTAAAGTTGTCAGTTACTGTTAAGGTCCATATTTGTTACACACAAAACATGGACAAGACTTTAATAACTTGTAATCACGTATATTTACACTCCGATGCATACAAGATTTACATCTCTGAATCTATATTTCTGCACAAAAAAAAATATGTAAATCTGCATTTAAAAGTTGTTAGAAAAACATTAAACAACAACAGCTGCTCATACTATTTGCCGGGTTTGTGAATCAAAAAGATTGACTGCGATGAAAGGTCTGCAGAATGCGAACGGGGCTGAGGTAGCGCGTATACGCCGGACTTCAATATATAACAATTATAGTGCAAAAAAAAAAAAAAAAAGACGAATTTCGCCTGTCATCGTTTGGCCTGCTCGTGGAGTCGGGGAAGTAGAGGTTGCGCGCAAGGCGAACGTACCGTTGGATCAAGTTCAACGGTCGTTTCCCCATATTCGCTCCGTATGATCCGGCGAAATATTTGCACCATATGCGCTCCATTGTTGTGCGAAATTTTAGAAGTAATTGGTTTGGCTCAAAATTGACTCAACACATTAATAGACGTATCTGAACAAGTAACCAAACTTAAAGAAAAAAAATTAATGCGTTTCGCAAAGTTATTGAAGTAGAGAATTTTTTTCCGAGAAGCTGAGAGGCTTTACTGGGAACACTGGAAACGTGACGTCATATGTTGCAGTATAAGGTAATATGGGAGACAGGGCAATTTGTTTCCAACGTGTTACAAGGAGTTTGATGCTGTGACATAAATGCAGGTTTTGCTCACGCTAGTAAGAGAAAAAAAAAACTGCGAAATCCCATGTTTTCTTTAGACTGAATGCTCGACTTTCAAATTATACAATGTGATGTCATCCCACTGAAGAGCGCAGAAATATTTTAATGTTGGGAACGGTATCACCTTCATTTGCCTTTTTCTCAATGGCTATTTTAAATGTAGAGATATTAAATAACAGTCGGGTAAGACTAAAGCGTGGGAATTCCCAAAGAGTGCTTCGTTTGGGGAGCTAAAAATATCGCCAAAGCTTCAATTTAATAAGCTAGAAAGGTCACAAGAAAAGTTGGGATTCCTAAAAATTTAGAGGCAGAAGCCCCACTAAATCAGCCGTGTAATAAAAAAAAAACACAAAAAAAACGCGGCCTTAGTCAATGAGGATTTCCGGAGAAAACGGTAATGGTCCACGTTTCAGCAGCTTTGCCATTTGTAAGGCATCACCACAGGTTAACCATATTGGAGCTACGAAATTTGGCGTAGACGGTTTAAAACACCAACGCGAATATAGTAAACAAAAGTAGAGCTGCTAAATTAATCGAATTCAATTAATAACAAATGGCTTCAAACATCACTTTTGCTAGGAATGGCTTCCATGGTAGTTCTCGGAGGTTTCCAATTAAAGCTTCACTATGACATTATTCTGGTTTTCATTCATCTGATTGTAACACATTTCTAATTTTGAGAAGAAAAAAAACTTACTGAAGCAGCCAGATTTATACTGGTAAACACATCAATAAAAACAATTGATAAGGCGGGCAAACACGTACGAAAATGTCAGATATGGCCCTGATATATTTTGTATACGGCCTTATATGATAATATAAGCCGTCAAATTTGGCCCTATTCCGCCATATATGGGAGCAAATACGGCCGTATTTCGCCATATAAGTGAAAAAATACTGCCAGATGTGGCCATATAAATGCGTAAATACGGCCATATATCGCCATATACGCGTGCAAATATAGCCCCTGATAATGATATATGGGCCCGTTTCTGTCGTGAAAGCAACAAGTTATATGTACTCGCTAATACACTAGTTGATTGATTTCTATTGAATGAGTCTCATGTAATTGGTTAACTATTGTTAACATCCTTAACGTGAAGTTATTTCAGGTATTTGGACCAATTAACCAATTGCGCATTTTGAAGATTGAAAGACAAATGAAATTTGGTTGCATGTTTGACGTGTGACAATATGACGAAGTGCGATCGGAGCGCGAGTTAATCAAATAATGGATTTTAATTGCAGCTCTTAGGCATCCGTCTCCAAGTTAAGCGGTGTCGGTGTCGCCATCGGTGTAACCACCCCGCTAAATTTAGCGAGAAATTAAATTGGTACGTATATCACGTGACGTCAATTTTCCCGCTAAATCTGGCGTGAAACAAATTTTGTTCATGTTTCCCCACTAAATTGATCGGGTAAACACGAACTGTTAGCTTACTGAAGATGCAAGACGCTACTTCGTCGTCCCGAATTCTTCTTCCTTCGAACTGCTGCGAAGGGGTTGCGCCCGGAGCACCCTACGCAGCATCTTTCAAAAACCGTTCGCGCAGCATCGCAACCTTCCGTTTGCGAGCGTCTGCTTTTCATCACGTGTTGAAAGTCAGAAAATATGCTGTCCGTGGTGTCTTCTATGCGTAACTCTTTCGTAAAAAAAAATTGAAATTTAAAAACGCGAACCTAACAGTGTACACATAATTTTAAATTTATTGGTAAAAAAATATATACATATTTATGTATCTATTTATTTGTGGACAGCGTGCACAAGAAATAATAGCGTTTATTTTTTCATTTAAAATTATAATGTGGCTTATACAGCCTAAAACATAGTATCTTCAAACTCGCATCGTTGTGGTATGGTGCCTGGAACGCGTCTCCGACTGGTGTGTTTACCGGGTTCAAAAAAGCGGCCCCTCGATTTCCGCCTGATGACGTCATAGAAGTGTCATGCTGTCGCCTGTTGCGACCCTGGCGGCGCCCCAACAGTTGTAGTAGAAGTGGCAGACGCCTGTTCTGCTGCAGGTCGCTTTCCACTGTGACAGTTCACGGAAGCTGGAGCAGCCGGAAGTTGGGACACCTAAAGGGACGCCGTGACGAAAGCGACACTCGCGTTCGCTCGTGCTTTTCGCCAGCATTTCTACAGCCAACCGCCAGGATTGCGACAGGCAACAGCATGACACTCGCGTCACTTGTTGCCACATTGGGACCACTTTTGATGTATGGGCTTTGGAAGTTCAAAAGCTGGACTTCATTGAGCTGTATGTTTACTCGGTATTGACAGCAGGGTAGACGCTATGCGTGTTTTAGCCAATCGTGTCTCCGGTTAGGGTCACGTGACTACAGTCTAGAATCTGGTGATAAAGCAGGACATCGCACTTGCCTGGCGCCCAAGGCCACACATAGCATTCACTGCACTGTCAACCTTGGGTACAAGTGACAAATTCGCTGATTGTGGTCTTGGGACACTCTGTCTCGCGGTTCATGCCGACGGCACGATCGTCGGGATACCGGATAATTGCTACAGCCGAGCGCGGCACAGTTTACCATTGCTCTCGCTGTGGAGGGTCGAAGGGTCAACACCCAGCATGGCGGATACCTGTTTTTTTTTTATTCCTGCAGATTTGTTTTAAAAGAAGCCGTGAAAGCTACACTTATGCGGTTTGTGCGAGTGAGTTATACGCCCAGGGAGACGTTATGTAGTTTGCTAAGCTTTGCGATAAGTCGGCAAATAAATTAAAATTAAATAATCAACTTTTAATTCGAGAAAATATACATATAGTTTCACTTAGAAACTTGCTGAGCCTCGTCCAAAACCCCTAACCCAGTAATTTTTAGAAAGAGTTTGAGCGCGTGTGAAGCGCAGTAATGCGCTGAAGTTACCACTCGTGGACCAGGTACTAGGCTGGGGCTAGATAAGGAGACAGGAAAATTGCGCGGGCGCCTTACCGAAACCCCGAAACCACTAGCCTTGTACCTGCTTCACGAGTGGTAACTTTAGTGCGCTTCTCACGCGCTGAAAGACTTTCTGAAAATGACTGATTTCAGGATTTTGGACTACGCCCAGCAAGCTTCTTATTAGAACCGTATGTCTATTTTCACTGATTGAAAAGGGAATAATTAGTGAATTTTAATTAATTAGCCAAGTAATGGAAAAGATTAGCCCCCCACGTAATGTCCCCCTGGGCGTATAACTCACTCGCAGAAACCGCATAAGTGTAGCTTTCATGACTTTTTTAAGAACAAATCTGCAAGAACACAAAGAAAAACACCCTGATATGGGAGGCAGATATATTTGGCAGACCCAGATATGGATATATAAAAATTGGGAAGATCTGGTTAGATAAGGCTTATATATACTGATGTGCTTGATGTGGCCAGATCTGCCCAATGTTTTATATATCCATATCTGTTTTTTTTAAATCTAAGTCCAGATCTGCCATTTCCGTAAGGGAACCTTTATATTGTATGTACTTCAGATAAACGACCAAAACTAACATTTCGTCAAGAACTGATGCAAGGGGGAACGCTTTAATAATAAATATCTCGAGGCAGATTTAATTTTAAGACACTTCATAATGTTCCAGCTCCTTGTTAGATCTGGTAAGTTTTCCATTTTCGTTAAAAAAATTTTAATACTTCAGATATTTCCAGATTCTTTTTGTCAGACTCCTCTGCCGGCCTTTGCGGTCTTGCAGTTATCGCATCAACATATCGAGCGGCATTGCCTGACGATTTTCTTTTTCGTCCCTTTATCGATATATCGGCGAAGTTTAAAAATTAAAACAGCGCAAGGGCACGGACAAGAGCAAGAAGGTAGACGAACAAGGCTACCTTTTTGTTCTTGTCCGTTTCCTTGCGCTGTTTTAATTTTTAATCGTGAAATACTAACTAGCTTAAACTTAAACGTTAATCGGCAAAGTTATTGTCCAAGCTCCCTAGAGAATACAAAAAGAAACAAAATAAGTTTCGAAAACAAATGGCACGACCTTTCTCTTTGATTTTGTTGTAGTATCTATACATGCTGCTCTTGACCATAAAACCACTGCCGCCAAGATATGGCAAAAAAAGAAAAAGATTAACTCATAAAAACAACGAAAGAGATTGCATGGCAAATAGAGTCGACCAAGAAAAAAAACGTTACACAGGCTTTTGTGCCTAGCCGCAAAAGGCTATCACTGAACGCTGAGGGGTAAGCAACGGAAGCATCTAATGAAAGTTTGACGTAAATAGCTCTTAGATGAAAGTTGGCGCCCGGTCCGGGGGCCTTCCTGGTAAAGAGTTTGTTTATCTGACAGATGCAAACAAGCGGTGCACAGAGTCGAACCGTAGAATCAATCTCTCCGCTGTCATCTCCTCAGACCTTGGGGGAATAGAGGCTTAACGGAAAGGACGCAGTCCTAAGCTGGCAGTGCGGTGGAAGTTACGTGCTTGACCTGTCTATTCTGCGTCGTATGATCACGCTCCCTCCGATATAGCCACGTGCAGAGAGCGGGGTCAGGGGATGGAAGGTAGGCTGTTGATTGGTCCGGCGACTGGAGTAGCTTTCGACAAAGTGCCAGTTTGGGGGTGAACAAAGTCTAGAGTAGAGCTGCTGTCTGCACAGTGCGCTACAACAGGACAATATCCCGTGTAATTGTACCAGAGAGCTTTGGCACGTGGACTCAAGAGCAAGCAGACAAAAGAACTTTGGGCTCAAAGGTATCAATACGAATACAATAGAAATATATTAGACGTATATCTTCTGAGAGGCTTCAATACCAGTGGAAGTAACTTGCCCCGATGCAGTCTAAACCAACACAAAAAAGTTTTCTTTTTTTATCGGAGTCTCAGCTATCCACTTTCTTTCTCAAATCATAACATCACTGTAGATAGAGGATATAATTAAGCCTTTATTGGTTATAGTGTCTGCTCGACCGGCTTGAACCCGCGACTCCAGAATTCAAGGACGCCGGTTGTTGCGGTTTTTTGTTCCTTTCTTCCTAGAGCAGTATTTTCCCTTCTTCCCTTCCTGGCGATCTTAAAGGGTTCCTTCATCTCCAAGCGCGATCCCCTCAAAACTATATAGATATAGCTCTCTTCGCAGCATCCTCGTTTTCTTTTGTTTTGCCTTTTTTTTTTTCTTGTTCAAGGTTTTCACCCAAGACTCTACTGAGTCGGTTTTCTGCTATTATCTTAGCTTCCTATTGTACCAAAGTAAGATTGCAGCGGAAGGAGAGGAGAGAAAAGAAAAGAAAATATGAGAGGAGGGTGGTTCAGCGCTCCCTTTCCTAAGGGGGGAGAGTAGCAAGTGCTTGAGGGCACAGTAAGGTGAAAAGAAAAATAAATAAATGCTTCCGGAGAGGAGGAAGGATCACAGGAGTGGGAAACAAAGAGCGTGCGTCGGGTCTTTCGGTTAAGAGAACGACTTTCGTCCGTTTCCTTCAACATTGTCGTGTCAACAGCCGAAACGTCAGACCCGTCGCAGAGCGTCGGAGGACATTTGTCTTAATACTGTTTACATTGGGGTGAGTGAACTGAGAATCCCGAGAGGCCTACAAAGGACTGAATGTCTCTGGAGACCGGATATTGCTCGTTCTTTGCACACAAAGCTTTCATTGAAAGCCCTTTGATTTGACGCATCGCTTTGTGTATCGGTTCACAATAACCGCCGGGCCTAGGGGAACATAGACACCTCGCAAGCTAAACAGCGCGTCGATGGTGCTCAATGCTGAATCTTCAATGTCAGATAATTAGCTTGTTGGGCTCCTGACTGTTCGCACCCCGTACGGGTCAAGTAACGGGTCAAAAGAAACGCGACTAAAACATTTTACTAAATCGCATAAAAGTCTAAAGTTGGGACCGGCGCTGACTTGCTCCCTAGCTCGTGGAGGCGGTCGTTGCTTCGGCCCTCGGGCCCCTCGTTTTGTCTAGTGCCCGAGTTTCCCCTTCTTCTTTTCCAGCCGATGGCCTTTTGGTTTTCCCGGTGTTCATACTTTAGATGAACACGTCTGGTAAAAACCGATGGCGTTCCCGCCGCGAACGTACCGCTACAAGCTGACAAATATTAGTTAAGTACCCAAATCGTCGCGACAATTAACCCCCTATAGTATGTCCCCTTGGCCGTATAACTTACCTGCACAGACCGCATCGGTCTGTGCAGCTGAGCGCAGCACCTAGACGGCTGTCTTCTGGAGGAGGGGCGTCGGCGTCGCCGTCGGTGTCGGCGTAACCGCGGGCGTTGCATTAGCGGGAAACTGAATTGGTGTTCAGGTCACGTGACGGTAATTTCCCCGCTAAATTTAGCGGGGAAATTGACGTCACATGACTTCGTGTCACGTCACCCATGAGCAAATTTGGCGGGAGGAGGAGGGAGGAGGAGGAGGAGGAGGGAAGAGGAGAAGAAGAGGAGGAGGTGACAAGGAGAGGAAAAGAGGAGGAGGGGGAGGAGAGGCATACCCTCCCCCCTCCCTTTCTCCTCGAGAGCTGCGCTCTAGTTTCGCATTTCAGAGACTTGCGAGCGTCTTTATTTTTCATTTTTTTTAACACACACGTAAAAAAAAAAACAGTATGTTTGTCATGACCACAGCACTAGTTTTTGAACAGCCTTGTGCCAGATCCTTTGCTTTTTTCTTACAATTGCAGCCGCAACAGTAATTATTCTAAATATACAATGTGTATCTTTTTAAGCTTAACGTATTTATTAAAAAATAAAAGGCCGTGACAGCTAGACTAACAATGTTTGTGCAGAAGAGGTATACGGCAAGGGGGATATAATATAGTGGGATACTGTTCACGATAAGTAAAATAATTAACTAAAAAGTTTGTCACTCACTTTTTAATTGGTGAAAATAGACACATGGTTCCAATGGAGAACTCGCAGAGCGTCATTGCAAGCCACTAAATCAGTAACTGGTAGCAGAGACTTTGTGCGCATGGGAAGCGCAGTAGTGCGCTAATGTTACCACTCGTGTAAAAGGTAGAAGGCTGGGGTGACAAAACGCGCATGATAGAACGGACAGACCGCGCGGGTCCGCTAATTCAACGGTAGCCTTGCTGCTGGTGCGAAAATGGTAGCTTAAGTTAGCGCTACATCGTTCGTTCCACGTGATCTAAGTCTTTATAATATTGACTGATTTAGAAGTTTGCGATGTCGCTGAGCAAGTTTCTAATTAAAACCATTTTTTTCAATAATGAAAATGTTTATTAACATATTTTAGGTAACTTACGACCGATCGTTACCAGTTAGCCCTGTATAGAATCCCTTCTGGCCGTATACCTCACCTGCACAAACCGCATTAGTGTAGCTCTCTCGACTTTTTTTTTTTTTTTTAACGAACCCGTTAAGTTTCAAGAGAAGCGCCCTTATATTTCGAGTTGATAAACCCCTTTTGTTTCGATGGGATCTTTTTTTCTTCTTGTAAACTATGCACGAAAAACGAAGGAAAGTTATTTTTTGCTGCTCAGCCGTTAAGCGGGATAATAGGGACTTTAAGCAAACCATTACCGCGTTCCGCTTATCGCACAACTGGAGCCTTTGAAGCGCGCGCCCGGAGTGATACAGTTACCATGGGCGCGCGCTTAAAAGCATGCTTCGAAGGTTCCAGTAATACGGTATGCGGAACACGGTAACAGTTTGCTAAGATTGCCTAATGACTTGACATTTTTTTTACGATTTATTAGTGCTGTGGGTGAGGAACGAAGGGTTACATTTCTCGATACAGAATGTAGAAAAAAATCCCCTTTAATATCCCTCTATTCTTAATGATCCCCTGGTAATGGCAGCTACCAGGTTTATCAATGTTGATGATGAAATCCCCTAATAATATATGTTCAGTTTCAGCTGCCTACGTGACAGAAGCGTGCAAAAATCGAGTTCTCGCAGTCCCGCTAAATGTTCTTAGAACCACCTGATTACCCATGAACGTACTAAATCTCACAATCCCATGCAGCGTACACTAACACACCGTTTCCAAACGAGCCCGCATTGCCCACACCAGGTGTGGTGAGCGTGCGCGGAAGCCAAAGCCGGGAGGAGTGAATTGCGCACGCGGAGTGCCAACAGAAGCAGCACCGTAGCGGCGTGACGTCAGAAAGTTTACATGGTTTATTGTGATAGTTTGGTTTGGGGCTGTCATGGAGACTACTGGCAACTACGGCAGAACCGACGGCACAGCTGGCGGCTAGAAGAGCAATGTGTGGCGGGAGGCTCTTACGCCGGCCTTCTTCAGCGAATCGAATGTCTTCATCGCCTTGTTGTTTAAAGGGACACTGACAACCTCCCCCCCCCCCCTCCACCCCTCCCCCAAGCCAAATTTGTGTAACTTTTTTTTTTGTTAGGCGATTTATTAAAGTGTCGAAAGGCTACTCAATCAATATTTTGATAAAGCGCCGCGTATACACCTTTCGAAAAAAAAAACTCTCCTAGGCCGCCGCCATGTTGCTGATGCTGATGCGGCTGGTGCGACTCTCGCGCCCCCTATGAGCTAGACATTTTCTGCCACTCTCTGGGACTGTGAAGACCCGCTCTGCGCGGTTCTCTACCTACATTTTTGCGGTTTTGAATTCGACGTTTTCTCGCACCTCTTGAAAGCTTCCACTTAAGTTGTTTTATGCCTGCTGTGTACCCTTTTTGTGTTATCTTCCATTGTGAGAAATAATGATGGTAAGTGCCTGCCGTTCAAGCTTTTCTGCTCGACATTCACGGGTAACGAAGGAGGTGAAGGACGTCGAACGGCCCTCGACGCGATTTTGCGAACATTGTTCTCCCCCCTCCTAGAGATAATCCGCGTAGAATCTTCAGTCATCGCCAAAAATAGTTGTCCGGGTTGGGGTGAGAAACGGGTCAGTCGTGTTTGTTTCATTGCCTTGGTGCGGTTGTGAAAAAGGAGGCTCTCCCCAAAACGTGCCCCAAAACGAGGTCATCTCGGATTCCGTCCGATCGTCAAGATATGACTCTCGTCGACTGTGATTGTGTTATTTGAGATTTTTCTCAAATAAATTCTTTTCGCATAACACTGCATCGTGTGGTACGTACGATATATTGTTCGAATGTTAACACTTCCTCCATTCTATGGTCGTGTCCTGTCCATCGGTAAACACGTTATTTTTGAGCGCAAAAAATGCATGCCTTTCGGCCCTCTTCTGTTGCAATTTACTTTTGACAGCAAAGCGCTTTATCGTTTCACATGCGGCGAATCCCGCGGCGCCGTCAAAACTTATTGTAAGAAAAAAACAAATGACTAGAACTCTACATTCCAATCGCATTCGTTCTGTCGCGCGAGAACCAACAACAATAATAGTTTGCAGTTTTTGCTTTTTTTTTTTTTAATGTGGCACAATGCTTTCTCGATGTCCTCGGGAAAATACATGTATCATAAAACACAAAATATAGTGGGAAAAGACGAGAATTTAGTTCCCAGCAGCGTTTTAAACTGCGCCTACGCAGGCTGCGCCTGTTGAAATCAAAGTCTACTCGGTTAGGGTTGGGAGGGACGCCGGTGAGAGTCTAGCCTCAAATTCAGTGACTGGGCTCGAAAACGGTTTGTTGCCCCTGGGGTCGAGTGTTTTTTGGAAAGGTGTATGCATTTAATAAAGCAAAAAAAAAAAAAGAAAAAACTCACCTGCTCGAAATCGAAACCGAAAGGGGAATGGGGAGAAAGAAGAAATAAGAAGACAGATAGCAAAAAAACACGTGGCTGTGCAACTTTTTGTTTAGTCATTGTATCTGCAGTTTTTTTAGAAGCCACAAAGAATGGGTATCATATTTTGTGCCTTTGTACTATTAAGTCTGTGCCTTTGAATACACACGACTTTGATAATCTTTGGTGGTTGTGTCTAAACCACAGAAAGCGGCACGTGACCACGGAGAAGAGAGGGAGCGCGACTCAAACCGACCAGTTCTCGATCGGTGGTTTTCGGGCGGAAAGAAGACGAATATCGAGCCGCAAATTGTGTTGTGGGTAGTTGGGCTCTCATACGTGACGTACAAATAAAAACCGTCGGAAGCATAAATACCCTGTCAGTGTGCCTTTAAAGACGAAGCAGTGCAAGTATACGTTCAAGAACAAGTGATGAATATTGGCAGTAGCCAGGAAGCTTGGCTGTTGATTGCGTGAAAGTTCACCGTTGACAGGGCTCATGTGAAATCTGGACGGAAAAGGAGCAACTCGTTTGTCAATCAAGTCGGGGAGCAGTCGAGCCGAGACGTAATGAAATGCCAAGAATCCAGGCAGGGTCCAATTACTTCTTTCACCCGTTCCGATAAAAGCGGGTGGGGAGGGGGGGGGGGGGAGAACTGTCTGAAGGACCAGGCGCAAACACCCCACGAGATGAGAACGAAGTGCGAAGAGGTCTGCAAACAGTAAAGTTTGCAACTGGAAAGAACCTCTCTGTTTAAGAACTTCCAGATTAGAATCTGTACGTTTGTCGTTAAAAAAGAAAATGATTAGAACAAAAAACATCCAAACGCAAACACGCGAAACGCAGAAAAAAAGAAATGCGGCTTTGTTATTGTCAGTTATAATATACGGCAATCTGGAGTCCGAATACCGTCCGATCTCGTATTTGTATATCGTCTGCTTTCTATATCTGTGTTTACCTTCCACGTTGAAACTCTTTTGGATTCATCACTTGTTCTGAACGCTTGTTTTAATCTATCTTTCCTTTCATGAGACATTTCCGGTGAGAATATGCGAACACACAAAATATACATACTCCGTACGGCGTGTGCTCTTTGAGCACCTCGTGCGTTTGTTTACCCCCTAAACGCGCACACGTGCTTTTGCTTACCCCCGATCTCAGTGAATGACGGCGCGCCCATGCCTGCCTTGTCATCGCGCGTCCCTTGCGCACTATCACTGTTGCCTTTACATTAGGGTAGCCCTCCTTGCGTTCCGACGCGCTAAAGACGCGTTATAGAACACATGCTCACTGTGTATTTGAGATTTTTTTAACGTATTTTGGGAGTTAATATCACTACTTAGTGTTTAGACCGCCAGGCGCTTCGAATATCTGATTCGCTCGAGAAGGCTTGCGAGCGAACCTTCCGCCACAGCTTTTTGTTCTAGCCACTGGGTGCCGTCGATCTTGTTGGAGTTGTTAGTAGGGCTCTAAAGTTGCTGAGTCTCAACGAACCCTAAAGCCCCATTCTGAGACCACCAGTGTATGTATTTTGTATTTGCAAATCATGTGTGTGTGTGTGTGTGTTTGAGGAGCGGCTGGATGTTTATGTGAAGTAATTCATCAACCCCTGTGTTGTTATAGATATGTTCCCAAAATTATAGTTTTATTTTTTTATTTTATAACTTGTAATGTAAAACGAGATAAGAATAAACAGGAAACAACACCCACACGAACGCTCCAATTGCGACTATGTGGGTTTCTTAAACAAGCACTTGCTTTTTTATCATTGTTTTAATTTGTACAAACTCATCCGGCTTGACCTCTTCACCTACTGTTTAGGTACCCTTTCAAATTCAAATTAAAAAAATAGATTCTTTAGCTTCAAACTGGAGAAGAGAGACGGAGATAAGAACAACTCAATTTTAGTTGACGAGCCTCTCTCTCCGCCGGCGGCGAACAACAGAAGCAACCATAAACACGACATTTGTTCTTAAAGCAAAGTGTAAAACGAAAGCAGTGGGAAACACAAACAGAAATCATACTATTTTAATAATTATGCATTTATTGGATTGATGGGTTAATCCCAAACATACATTTATTTACTCAATCCCATACATACATTCATTCAAAATTTCAACGCTACAGGCACGAAAACAACTTAAAAACCGGGGAAGGCTACATTTTAGCATCTGAATGCCGTACGTCTCGGTGTGCGATACTATCCAGGTGTCAGACCTACGAGTTTGAAATGCGGCTTCCCTACACTCCAGGGGAAAGATTGTTATGTTAGCATTTGTATTGTGTTTAAAATATTGTTCATATAAAAGAGCAAGTTAATAATTATAATGACTTGGAATTTGCACAATATATGTAGTTAATTAAAAATACTTTCGTAAGACTATTATTCTTAACATGGCGCATAATATGAATAACCTTTTTTGGTATATGTATTTCTTTCAAATTTGTGGAAGTAGTACTTCCTCAGACTAAGAAGCGGTAGTTAAATTGTGCGTCGAGAAGAAAATTGCAGATTAAATTTAGCTTTACTTAGGTGGGAAAAATGCCTCGATATTTATATTTAATACCAACAGCCGTTGAGAGTTTATTACTTAGATTTTAGATAGCGTTATCCCAGACCATGAACTGTTTAAATATTATTGCCAGTACATTTCCACGTTCCATCATATATTTATTATTTGCACTAAGCGAGAGGCCAGAATTGTGAAGACAGTTTATATTTTGTAATATAAATAAAACGACTTTTGATTTGCTGATATTTATTTGTAAAGAGTTTTATGTTTTCCAATCTATTTGTCTAATGAAGAATTGATCTTCATTGTGTATTTCTATCCGCATTATTACATGAAAAATATACACTGATATCATCTGCATAAATAACATATTTAACTTTATCATAAATATTTACGATGCCATTTACATTCAACTTAAAAAGAAGTGGGCCCAGTATACTACATTGCGGTATAACAGCTGTTACTAGTCTGAAACCATATACATTTTTATTTATTTATACACTGTGATAACGATCTTGGAAATAATTACCTGTTATATTTAGTGCAACACCGCGTACTCCTAGAATATACAACTTTTGAATTAGCCTAATATAATTTAGACGGTCAAAATCCTTTGAGAAATCTATAAGTACTCCATGTTAACAGTTTATTTTTCATGTTATCTAAGATTAGCTCTTTTTGTTTTAACGATGCCAGTTCAGTCGAGCGATCTTTTCTAAATCCGTATTGATAGGGCGTGTGGATTGAAAAGTTATCGCAAAAACTATGTAACTTTTGATGAATGATTTTTCTAGTCCTGAGAATATCAGTAAAACAGGGTACGGTCTATAATTTACTAAGTTATTTCATCTATAGTTTTATGCAGTAGTGGTACACTTTTGGCCACCTGCATGTTTTTTTATGAAATGTTCCATCCCTTAGTGCTAGGCATATGTTAAGCATGGAACTATCAATCACATGTTTAATTGCCTTAACCTAAAGTTGACATATATCCTGGCTTTTACTATTTTTTTTTATTTTGAAAAGCTGAAAGTACTTTACCCTCGTTGGGTGGGTAAATATACAGACTGTCATGTCCGGTAATCATATACCTGGATGTATCCTCAAAGTGAATACTTCAAACAAGTTATAGTAAAATATCGATTGCATTTTTTTTTATCGCACAAACCATGCCCTCTAAGGCAATGTCTTTAATTTTGACTTTAGTTATGGACATGAGATCCATGTCTTCTATAAATTATTTAATTTCGTCCACACAACTTGGGATCTTTTATCACCATAAAATAAATGGTTAAGCTATGCAAATTTCGCTCGTTTTAGAGTCTTCTTTACGGAATTTCATTGTTTTTTATACACAGATAGAATAGCAAAATCCCCATTGCTGCTCCAGAATTTCTCGACACTTCATCTGAGCAGGTTTGTTCCATGAAGGGGAAAACCAAGAGGATTATAATTAAACCACTGCCATTCTCCTGCGCTCCAAGAGCGTCCTTTCACACTGAAAAGCACCGTGCTCATGTATACGCTCGTTATATATTCAATTTCTTGCCCCTCTATTCTTTTTTTTTTTAGTCTCATATTTTGCTTTCAGATTTCGTACCTGCCATAAGTCTTTCACTGTTACTTGTCATCCTCTTGTCAGTCACGGATATAAGAACGCGCTTCAGCGTTTGCTTCAGGGAGATAAAATAAAGTGGGGAAGATTATTTAAACAATAGCTATTCCCTATTTTATCTGTAAATGGTTCGAAGTCACAGCAAAGCCTGTCAGACACGCCAACGCACGTAACGGCAAAACTCGCACCCAGACGCTTCCACCAAATTGAACTGAAGTATGATTTATCCCAGTTAATATAAAACTGCAGATGCAGTCAGCACGAAAAAAAAAACGCCGTAAGTTTTTACATGACAAAAAAACACAAAAAAAAACTGTAATTAAAACTCCAAGTGTGGTGGAAGAAGCTCACTTTGAAAATCAACCTTGACGGTAAAATTTGGCGTTTATTAATTCCCTGTTTGAGCCAAATTCTATTTGATGATTCGCGTATGTTTCGGTAACTTGAAAATATAATGTGTTTGGTATAAGAGTCAGTAGCCCTTATCAATGCCCAATTTATTGGAAAGCGGCATGTGCACAGAAGTCGTCCAAATGAAAAACTGTCTTCTTTGAAGTCCTTTTGAACTCTTAAAATTCTAATTAGAAATTGGAACGTGAAGCGTTTGCTTTAGAAAATTATTCTAGATATCCTCCTTTTTTTGTTCTGGGTTCGAGACACGAAAATCGAGAAAAACATTTGAATATTTTTCTCGGTTTGTGCTCTTTTTCTAATAAGCGTACATACGGAAACCTGTCTTGACGGATGAAAAGTCTTTGCGATTCAAGGTACAGCTCCAAAAAAATTAGTTTTAACTTGAAGATTCTCGTCTCACGAGTTGTTAAACTCTGGAATGTTTATCCTTGATAAATAAAATTCGCGTCGTGATGTTTATAAAGGGCACGTAAAAATTATAAAACAAAAAATAATGCAATATATATTTGTCGTTCGAAGTTTTCGAGTCACGCAAGCTTGCACGAGATGTCCTTTCGCTTTAATTTATTTCACGACCACTTTGCGTTGGTGCGTTCATTGTTGATATTTGTCAAACCACATGTTTACACAAGTCTGTTGACTGTCACGTTATGAGTATAACTTAAGATAATCTAGTTCGCAGTGTCAATACAAATGACTCAGGGGGAGTAACGAAAATGATCAAATAATTATATACAAAAGAGGCTTATGGCATTCCTGAAGCCGGTTCCTTTTCTTTGTGTTTGCTGCTATATTTTCATTTGATGTTTGTTTAAGATTCTGTACGAGTTCTGCTTGCGAAATTTATTTTCTTTTTGATTATGCGTAAGAGCAGCAGATTGTATTAGGTTATGGCATACTAGAAAAGGCAGAACGCAACATTTTTGAATCGTAAAACAGATAGCAGTATAAACTAAAACTTAACTTTGAAAATACATACGATACAAAGACTGTCAAGTTCTTAAAATGAATTCCATTAGAAGAGACATACATTCCAGTGTAGGAAAATTGTTATGAGCTTCTTTTATGTCTGTATAGGAACATAATGAACTAATTTGAAGTCGCTATAAGTACGAGCGTTACGGAACGCGATACGGAGTATTTGGTGATCTCAGAATTTTTTTAAAACTGCGTCGTATACTTCTCCGGAAGTCAGGAGAAAACCACCCCATAAAATCACAAATACGCACGTAGAATTTGACGCAAATCTCGGGGTTGAAATCTTAAATATGCAGGTTGCTGCTACCTATATTTTGGAATAAAAAATGCAATTAAAGAATCTTTTTTGCGGCTTATGATTCTTTCTTTCCTTCTTCCTTTGAATTTATGTGAGTAGCGAGTGTGCGCACGTTTGTCGTCTACGTGTTTCTGTCCTTTGTTCCTGTCGTTTTGTGCGCACCTTTAACCGGGTTCAATGTTTTCGTTTGTTATGTCACTGAGAACCTGGAAGAGTACGCAAACTTTGGCTTCAGGCACAGGTAAAGAGAAAACAACCAAGAGAAAATACTTTTCCTATCGATGATTCTACAAAGCTCACCTCTGTAGTGGCGTAAGCAGCGGGTTTATGTTCGTTGACGCCGCGTCGAGAACGACGAAATATACACAAAAAACATTAAATATATTTAACACAGAAGGCAGAAACAAATACAAACATGGCAGGGACACGGACAAAGTAGAAGGCGCGCTACGAAATACATATACTTACAAAATACACTGGAAACGGCAGATAATTAGAGCTAAAAAACGGAAGATTGAGATGACGTCAACGCCGAAATAAGGCAATGCGCAGGGAAAGCAGCCGGCAAAACTGCAATAGTCCTATATGCAGCTAAGAACACTTTTGTGATCGCGGGCGTATAGCCGCGGCGACGTACGCCCCGTTAACCGGGGTGAAGAAAATTCTCGCTCCGATCGAGCGCATGAATGACTCTCTTCCACTTTCCTACATCTGCTATAAAAAAGAAAAGGGTGGCGGGCCTATAGCCTAAGCAATATACCCCATTCACACGGTCAACATAAAAGTACCTTTAGCATAGGTTGCTACCGGCGGATCAGCCCGTCTTCTTGGGTCGCGAGCACACGCCACGGGCGGAAGATCGTTAATTGATTGGCCGCAGAGACTAAAAGTCCCTTAGCTAAAGGTACCTTTACAGTCGTGTGAATAGGGCAAACCATTGAGCCGTCTAAAAAAATTGGATGGTCGCGAGTCTATAGCTCAGGAGACATACATCCCTCTATAGCCAGCTAAAGCACATTGAAAGGTCGGAGGCTATAGCTTTGGTGACATAGAACGCTATTGAGTCGGCTAAAGAAAATTCAATGGTCGCAATTCTATTGATTTAGGGACATGCATTACTCTACAGCCGGCTAAAGAACATTGAAAATCGGGGGCCTATAGCTTTGGTGACATAAAACACTATAAAGACGGCTAAAGAAAATTCGATGGACGCGAGTCTATAGATTTAGGGACATGCACTACTCTATAGCCGGCTAAAGAACATTGAAAAATCAGGGGCCTATAGCTTTGGTGACATAAAACACTATACACGAACTCATCTCTGTTACGTCACGCCGCGGTGGTGGCGCGTCGGACGCACTTCCGGTCCGGGGCTGTGGGCGGAAGTGCCCATGTGAGACGTGTATTCCTGCGTTGTTTTGAAAGGAACCAGACAAAACCTGCCTTCTCGTCAAAATGCTGCGACTGGGGCTGTAGCAAAAGTGTCGAGAAAGATTTGAAGGTCAGTTTTCATGCGCTCGGTTCGTCCGAGAACGCGGATATTTGCTGTGAAAAGGGAAAACCAGACGCCGTCGGACCACGATTGCTTGGGCGGGAAGCATTTTTGGTTGAATTCACGGATACTTCTGGTCATCAAATTTATTTGTTTTGTTCCAAAATGAGCGCCGGAAAATCGTCCAGTTGTACGGACCCCCTGCGGACTACGTTCAGTGCGTCTTCAAGTTCAAACAGTCGCCTGATCGTTCGAACTGTCGTCTGCTCTTTCAAACGTTTCTGCTTGTCGTCTGCTCTTTTAGAGGACACCGGCCCGTAGACCAAACTTGGGCCTGGTACTTGCGATAAGAAGTAAGAGCAGGCCTCAAAAGACTTAAGTTTGAAGGTTGGCAAGCAGGCTGGACGTAAACAGCAGATACAAGGAGATGTTGATCATTGTTACCAGTAGCCATCACCGACTTGTTATGCCTGATTCACTTGGTTAGATTCTGCTTGCGATTTTCAGTATCGACGTCGACATCTCAGCTACGGTTCACGCTCTTGCAGTCCGAGCGACGTCGCTACTGAAAATTGCGAGCGAAATCTCATCATGTGAATAAGGCTTTAGCGTACATTCTGCGGCGTCCACGCGGAATGAATCGCCGCATGTCAGATTATTCACGCGATGTTTTGTGGTGTAACGAGCCTCGGTAATTTCGCTGACGCCGCTCAAGTAGTCAGACATCGTTAGGAGGACGTAGAATCCACAATTTCAACGCCAAAAAGAGCGCGGGGACTCAAACCGACGCCGACAACATCGCATTTCAATGGTTTGTTTATGGGCGACAGCGAACTTCTTGCCCACACCCCCATTGCGCATGCGCGGCGCCGGTGGCGTCCGCTAGGGGCGCTTCGGGCGCTCCGGTTTGTTTGTAAAGATGAGTTGGTGTATAGAGTCGGCTAAAGAAAATTCAATGGTCGCGATTCTATAGCGTTAAGGACATACATATTTCCATAACTCGCTAAAGAATTCAATAGTCCCGAGTCTATAGCTGCAGAGTCATAAATTATTCTATAGCCAGGTATAGAAATCGGTACGGTCGAGATTCTATAGGTTTGAAGACATACATTTTCCTATAACTGGCTATAGCGTGTTTTATGGTTTCTTATGGCTGACCATAGAGGGCCATAGAAGGTGATAGCTTGCCATAGAATTTTCCATAGACGTCTATAGACCATATTTGCAAGGGACTGTTTACTTTCAAAGAAAAAAGGTTGACCTTTTTTTTTACTAATTATGAGAGCTAACAATGTGGCTACCGTGTTTCAATTGACGAGCCACACACCATAATTTGTCACTCCCGTTTGTATGTAAAAAAACGACATTGAAAATTAACTTTAAATACAAGTTGAACTACACCTGTGCGCTAGAATACCCATGCAGCAGATATTGTCTTCATCTGACGGTAAGTTTAGGAATACTTTGTCCCACAGGAAGAGGACATTTAAAGAAACTGTTTCTTGTTAACGTAGCAGCTTGGGCGAGTTGGTTGCACATGATTACACACACCACAGCGCACTATAGCGAACAACACTCACACCTTACACACAAAAAAATGAAGCAAAATTCAAACAAACCGCACTGCGGTTTGTTTGAATTTTGCTTCATTTTTTGTGTGTAAGGTGTGAGTGTTGTTGGCTATAGTGCGCTGTGGTGTGTGTAAAGGTTTCTGCCTATGCATTAAAAACTTGTCCATCTCGTAACTGTAAAATGTCGTCGCTTGCTTCGCTTTTCTGGGAGGAAGAAAAAATAACCATGTTTGTTTACATCGTAAACAATAACTTTGGCGAAAACCTGCACTTCGCCAAAATGTAGCGCTAGCGGTTCGTACAAGCTTCTAAAAATTTATAGCTCAGCAATAACGAAAGCTATTTTCGGATATCGACAACAATTGAATGGGTCTCGTTCACGGCGGCAGACGCTCTTCTTCTCGAGGTACTCGTGGGTTCCTTTAGTTCCCATTTTCTTATGAAACGTTTCTGGAAATCGCTTCTAACTTTTGAATCAGATAAGGATGCATACTGAAACTTAGACGTGCAATCCCAAAGCGCTAGCATTAAATTTGTGACGGGACAGCGTTCGGCGAAGCGTAGTTTTTTTTTACGATGCTAGAAATAACACAAGCCTGTCTCCACCCAGCCACTCCACCCTTCTCGTTCACAACCCTGGGCAACGCGAGAGCAAGAAACAATTCGCGCACTAAGCACCGATCGTTTCTAAAGCACCTCGTTTACAGGTTAAAATTGCGCCTCCCATTGTCTTTCCGGGTTGGAGAAATCCGCGACCACTAAGGTCGTTAGCGCACTTGCCCACAGATGGCGCTCGATTCGGCCTCTGCAACACTGCACCCGCGGGCACATCAGAAACGCGTTAAGCCCAGACGTCCCGGTGCCTCTGTCCCGAGAAGCGTCGCCGTGATCGGTTTCGTACGCGCCAATGGGATATATTTGTGAGACTATACTGTGGCCCGTCCGGCTGCGGAAAGAACCGCTATAATCATTTACACCTTACGATGGAGCGCCGTGAACGCTGAGAGCTATATCCAAGCAAGTCAAGCCGAACCCAGCTCCGTGAACGTATCGCGTGTTAATGATACACGCCGCGTGTATCGATGCGCCCCAACAAGGTCACGTGACGCCCGTCCGGCGTTGGATTGGCTCGAATGGCTCGTGGCTCCCTCTGTGGTCCATCGCGAAGTGAAACGCAGTATAGTCGTGCTAAACGACTCGGCATTGTTGCGATTGATAGAGCCCGCGTCAGAATAGGTCTCTTTCAACTTTCCCCCACACAAAGGGCGGCGCTGCGGTGAACATGGTTCGGTGAACTCAATTCTAAGTTTAGTGCGCGTCTCTGCGCTCTCCGATATTGACCGCGTCCTTCGAACGCTACCAGCAGACATTAAATTGGTTTACGATCATTTTGGGTGTTGAAAGGGGGCTCAAACGACTTATACTCCTTGCTGCCCTTTCGACTCCTCCGTTTCCCGTAGTGCACTTTTATTAACCCTTCGTTCTTTGAAAAGTGCTAAAAGAAGTGCGATTTCACTGCGGGGGAACCAACGAGATGCGCGGAAAACCACTAAAGTTTAGGTTGTTTTTGCGACTGAGGCCCTTAATTATCGCCTATACCGACGCTTTTTACTAATAGATTAGGTCCGTTATCCTCGAAAAATATTCTGTAAACTAGAATACGGGCGAAAACGAAGCGGTATATCTGTAATATCCTTAATTGCTTTGGAAGAGCCCGGTGTAACTCGGTCAAACGCTGGAAGTCAGTGTGCCTACTCTATGGTAACGATGAATGGACGTTCTCTGAATTCAGCTCTGAGCAGAACGAATGATGCAGGGATAAAATCGGAGCCTTGAAAGGTGCCGGTCCTTGCAGACCATGTCACAGAGCGCGTAACAAACTCATGACAAATTTTACACATCGTTTAGGAGCGGGCTGGAATTGACTTTTTTAGACCACGCCTATTTCACTAGGGGATCAGGATCGAGATGGACGTGTTCCACTCGTCGTTTTGAATCAGCCCCCCACTCCAGATCTCAATCCGGATCCGAGAAAAGTCGCTCCGCCGATTTCAGCGGATTCGACCGGAAGCCAGCCTGGCCAGCCCTCAACGCGCACACCTGACTTCCTTTCTCGCCGGGCATCTCGCCTCGGAAGAATTCGTACTGGCCGGTAGATTCACTGCTGCAACTGCTTAATGACAGCTCGTCATAAAGTTGCTCGAGCAACTCCTCCAGCAGCAACAACTCGAGTAGCAGTGACGACGAGGATTACTTGTATGTCCCGCATGAATAGACCGATCTCACGAGGAGTTGCACGACGCCACCGCTGCCGCGGTGCATTCTGGTACCTGTAGTTCCCCCCCCCCCCCCCCCCCCCCCCCAGTTTTCCGGCCGCGTCGGCGCGCATTGTACGCCCCGCGTTTGGAAATTTTCGGGTTAGCACGAGACTTTTAGCCAGGTGTTAACTCATGGCTTTCAATCGGTGGCTTCACATGTTGTATGCCACGGAGCTATAATAACAGCACCAGGCAAAAAGGCCTCGGATATTATGTCTTCCCGCTAGAAAGAAGCATGGCAAAGAAAGGTCCACAGAGCCAGACAGAGCGGCAGGAAAAATAGCGTTTTACGATTTGTTTCGAGATTTGTTTCATAATTTATATCCAATTATTGCACGTCAGGTAAAATATGTAAGATTACAGGGCACGAGACATAGAGCGTGCCGAAGTGTTCCATAAGCTGGAATTTCTGTGACCATTTGCTCCATAGCGGCCTATTCGTTGGTCTATTTCAAATAGGACCTCCGCACTGCTTTGCGGAGGCCGTTTTTAATACAGGGTGATTTCAGATAAGATCGACCAAAGGATGGCTAGTCGACATATTCAAATCAACCGATGTTTTTATATGTTATTGTCTAGTGTCTGGTATGAAAGAATCCAAACTTAGTTTTGACTAGAAAAAATACTTGGGGACAGGAAAAATCGTAAGGCATGAGGTGGTGGACAGTTGCATTAACGCGCACTGATGGAGGGGGCCCGTTTGAGAGTGAATAACTAAAGCGATAACATTAGGAGAACTCTAATACGTTTTAGGCGCAAACTATGGGTATAGCTTGCTTGTAATATAAAGTAATCACATTTATTTAAAATTTATTTATTTTTCTAAAAATTTACAAACATGCCTGCTCGAACGACAAATGGCAAACTTTGGAGGTCTGTATCTCATGAAATAATTTAATCATTATGATATAATTTGCAGATATTATTCTACTAATATATAGCTAATATTTAAAAAATAACTAAGGTATCTGTGTGATACAATAGTTAGGATATATTTAGTCAAACATGGAAAAAAATCAAACAAAGAAAAATTCCGATGCGAATAAAAAAAATACACCACCCTCGATTTTTTTTAATTTAGGTAACCTGTTATACTCTATTTCGGCATTCATTTCCATTAAAAACATGTTGCATCATTTTATTGAGAAAGAAGATACAACTCCCCAAAGTAGGGTCCTTTTTCAAAGCCTACACTTAGCAGTGTTTTATACAAGAACTGACTCTGAGTTCCGGTTTCATGAAACCAACACACATCTTTTATATATTGTCACGGGTGGTGACCAAAGGAACACTAAATAAACAGAAAGAAAGAAACGTTTAATGTGGCGAACTTGTGCCAAAAACTAAAAGGGTACAAAGATAATAACAGAGCGTCGCGGGCGTCGAAGTCGGCGTAGCAGCACAGTCGAACGCTGGGGCGAAACTGACTGCGGCTCGCCACGCGGAGCCCCTTATGTACATGCGTGGTCTTCTGGAATAATCGGCGAAGAAACTTCGACGCGTGGAACATTCGGGCCTGGAACAAGCAACATGATTCTCGAATTCTCCAGAACACTAAATTAGAGGAATAAACAAAAGACATGTCGCTCCAGGATTCGAACCCTAGCTTTTCGCGTGGGAGGCAGGCGCGATAACCATTAGGCCACGCGCGCGCTGCCTACTTGGCGAGCGCGGGCGGCAATATTTTTATTCAGATGAGGCCAATGATAACTAAAGAAATCGTTCACACACTTAAATTAAGGAGAAACTACTGTGTACAAAGAGGTATCATATTACGGACTATTGATCCGAGAAAAGATCATGCAGCCATCGGCCACTAGGAACTTTGTTTACTTTATTCTCCTGCGACACTATATGCTATTCCCTCTTCCGCTCTACCTTCATCTCTCTCTCTCTCTCTCTCTCTCATATATATCCCTGATATATATCCAGAACGAAAACATGTTCAAGCATTCCCTTTCTGCGTGGTAGTGTTCTGTGGCTAGCAAAAATCATTTCCTCGCTAAGCTCACGATTATGGCAAAATAGTTGCCGGAAACCGCAGACGACACTCGTCGCTAGTTCTGGCAAAACGGCCGATACAATATTTTTTTCGCATTTTCCCGCTCGCTGTCAAGGACAAGGGGGTTCGCTTCAACCAGCAAGACATGGCCGCCGACGCCTGTTTACTGAGCAGTCATGCCTGTCGCCATCTCACTCGCTGGAGTCACGGGCGATAATATCAGGCACAAAGGGGCACACCAACCGGCAGCATTATCCCCAAATACTCGAGCCTCGCGTAAATACATAGAGTGTAAACGCTGTCGCCATGTTATCGTAGTAAGACCGCCCCCCCCCCCCCTCCCCCAACGGGGGACTGCAGTACGCGACGGCGTACTAACACAACGGCGACGATATCGACATCGGGGGCTCCGAATTTTCCCATAGTTCTAATCCACGGGCATTTCTCGAAACGCTTGATATTGTGTACGCCCGCCTGGAAGGATTTCAGGCGCGTAGTTAAGATAAGGCGGTTCTCCGCGGCAAAAGAAAGCAATTTCACAAAAGCTTAAAAGCGGCGGCGACGCGTGTGCGGTGAACGCTTGTAGTTTTGGTGTAGACAGGGTGTGGTGTTCTCGTTGTTGACACCAGCCGGCGATAAGGCACTGCAGGCGGTAGCTCAGTACAGCAAGGGCTAATCCGAGTGACCATCAACGTAACCCCACCGCCAACCCCTCGCGAACCGGTCGCCGACATGGCTCAGGCTGTGTCATGAACCACGTGGTAGAAGCTCGGGTGCTTTCATATCAGCGCGTGGAGGGACGACAGTGCGATTCCGGAAAGTCTTTTTCGAAGGCCGCTGACCACAATTTTTTGTCTGGAGACTTTCCCTCTTTCTTCCTTTGACGTGAATCAAGCTTTGCCGACAGCCTCAGTTGTGACCTCTCTTTTCAAATGTACGTTTGCAGTGAGTGAGCTCCTCAGCCTCGGACTTGTCACTTATGCACCCAGTAGTTCTTTCACTTGGCAATTATATGCCATCAGTTGGGGTTTAATTTCTATTATTTATGTATACATTATGAAGACGTCCTGGAGCTCCGAACGAGTGTTTTGTGCAGATTACTTTTGCAAACACAAAAAGACTATACCAAAGCAGCGGAATTTTCGAAGTGTTGGCGAGTTGGACCTAAACTCGTTGAAGCAAATTCTTCCGCCTGACTGTTCCACCAAAGTGAGTGCGACGGACTACCTGTGCTACCATTGCTTCATGCACATCACTAAGGAGATCTCGATGCGAAGCTCAGAGCAGTGTCCTGACATATTTGTGCCAGCTGAAGAAGGAATTGAAGATCTAAATCGCAGCATACTACCTACAGATGTGTCGCCGCTGAGACAACCAAGCGTCGTAAGAAGTCGGGACAGGCCTGCCTATGTCAAGAGAAAGCAGACAGAACTGGAGCAGGTTGCTGTCAAGAATATACGCTCAAGGCTACGTATTGCGTACGACAGGGACGCACCATCGGGGTCGTCCGAACCAACATGCTCCACATGCACTGAGTGGGTGGACAACTTTTGGCAGGCCTTTGAAACCGCCACCTCTCTCCGGGAACGTTGTCAACTGCTTACACTCCTGCCGTCAACACTGACGAAGAATGAGGTTCAAAAGATGATTCCACAGGCCTCAATGTACCTCATCAGTAAATCCCGAAAACTCAAGGAAAAGCATGGCGTGTGGTATGAGCCGGATCCTTACACGAGGTGCAAGGTGAGCCCTGAGAACCTGTCTGCTGCCCTAGAGTACTTCACGAAAGACGAGCTACAATGTTCGCGCCAAAGTCCCAACCAGAAGGACGTCATCTCTGTCATGCTCAACGGAGAGAAAACGTTCGTGCCAAAGCGCTTCATGACACGCTCAATACGAGAGGCCTCCCGTATATACAAAGACAAGCATCCCGATTCCGGCGTTGGGCTAACGAAATTTTATTCGTTGCGCCCTAGATGGGTCCAATGTATTCCACACCAGGAAGTGTGCGTTTGTGTGCGCTGCGCCAATTATTATCTTTGTATTGCCGCTCTAGAGAACGTTACAGGCTCAACATTCAACACTGGTGAAATGAACTCGGCATTTCTGTGCGACCCAGCAACAGAACTGTGCCTTCAAGGAGACTGTGATCACTGCCCAAAAGGCCAGTTTCTTACACTCCAGGAACTTGATATCCCGGAGGATGAAGAGATTGTGCTTGCAACATGGGAGTCCGGCGACCTTGTGAAAAAAACTTTGGAACCTGAGACTTTCCTAAAAGTCATCCAAGTGACGGTTTGAAGTTGGGTACTTCACAACCATATCCGGCAAACGCAAGGTAAAGCGATCTACGATGAAAAACAGTGCATGCAACGCGGGAGCATTGTCTTTCATTTTGACTTTGCTGAAAACTGAACCATCGTGCTCCCTGACGAAGTGCAAGCATATCACTGGAAAAAAAAAAACAAGTTTCGATATTTACATGTGTAGTGACGACAAGAAAATCTACAAACAGCTTTGCCATCATCAGTGAGGACCTGTGTCACGACGCCGCTCACGCTTGCTTGGCTCTAGAAAAAGTGAAGGAGTGGGTTGAAGACAACGTTGCGGTATACTCGTACGTGACGTACGTAAGTGACGGCGCCGCCAGTCATTTCAAGAATCGCTACCAGCTTCACCAATTTGCAAAGGACGATTGCCCACAAGCCCAGTGGTTATTTTCTGCATCTGGACATGGGAAAAATGCATGTGACGGAGTTGGCGGACTCGTGAAGCACCAGGCCACGCTGAACAACCTGAGAGAACGTTCAGTAAGCGCAATTCAGACGGCCAGGACAATGGTGAGCGTTCTATCAAAGAAACTGAAAGGCGTGCATCTTGTATATCTGGACGAAAATGAGGTTGTTCGGTATCGTGAACAAAAAAAAGAAGAGTGGCTGACGGTGCGCGCCTTCCCTGGCATTCAGTCTTGGCACGCGTGGCGGCTCAGCAAGTCATCAACAGAAGGGACCTGTGACGTATATGTAGCACGGACAGTAGGATCTGCTTGGAAGCAACTTTATTAAATGGGTACAGCGAGGAAAACCTTAGCGTAAAGTGCCGAATTTGATTTCCCAAGGACTGCTCATTTTGAATGCAGGGACATCTTATTTATCACATTTTTCTTCACGGGGTATTTAACCTACTGTTTTTGTTGGTGGTTACTAATAATTTTTATCTGATCACTATAAAAAAAATCCCAAAATGTTATCCTCGAGCAGGATAAAATATATCGGCTTGCCACGATTCATTCATACACCGAGAGCATCGAAGCTGCTCCAGTTAGGCACTATGGCATCCGTCACCTGAAATTGTTTGTAATCGTAAATACACAGCCAACCTAAATATCTTACTATTATATCTTTGTTTTTGTGTGTGGATGTAAAGTTATTTATTTTACTCTAGATGTAAAATATACCGGAAGGTACAACTTCACACTGCATCATCTTTTCTCAAATCATTAGTCTCTAATATGATACCACTTTGTACGCTTATGTAAAATGCTGTATATAGTTTCTCCTCCCTTTTACTGTGTGACCGATCGCTCTTTCTATCAATGACCTCATCTGAATAAATGTATATAAAAGATTTGTGCAAGTTTCATGAAACTGGAACTCAGAGTCACTTCTTGTATAGGACACTGCTAAGTGTAGGCTTTGAAAAAGGACCCTACTTTGGGGAGTTGTTTCTTCTTTCACAGTGCAATGCTACAACATGTTTTTAATAGAAATGAATGCCGAAATATAGTATAACAGGGTACCCAAATTTAAAAAAATCGAAGGTGGTGTTTTTTCTTTATTCGCATTGGAATTTTTCTTTGTTTGATTTTTTTCCCATGTTTGCCTAAATATATTGTAACTACTGTGTCACTCAGATACCTTATTTATTTTTTCAATAATAGCCATATATTAGTAAAATAATGTCTGCAAGTTATGTAATAATGATTAAATTATTTCATGAGATACAGATTTCCAAAGTTTGCCATTTGTCGTTCGAGCAGGCATGTTTGGCAATTTTTAGAAAACTAAATAAATTTTTAATAAATATTATTACTTTATATTACAAGCTAGTGGTACCCATAGTTTGTTTGTAAAAAGTTTTAAAATTCTCCTAATTTTATTGTTTTAATTATTCACTTTCAAACTTGCCCCCTCCATCAGTGCGCGTTATTGCAACTGTCCACCTCTCCCTGCCTTACGATTTTTCCTGTCTCCAAATTTTTTTTCTGGTCAAAACTAAGTGTGGATTCGTTTATACCAGACACTAGACAATGTCATATAAAAACATCAGTTGATTTAAAAATGTCGACCAGCCATCCTTTGGTCGATCTTTTCTGAAATCACCCTACACTTCTTACTCGGTGTATTTTGGTGGTTATAACTGGTATTGCGACGGCATATTTCAAGCACAACTGTGCTTCAAAAGATCAGGACAATCACTAAAAAAGAGCAGCGATTCCCGATATGCACCATTTGATATAAAACAACTTTTTCTCGGAAGCAGCCTTCATTTTTTTTTCCATACCAACGCGAAAAGATTACATAATGCAATTTAGAAGTGAAACACGTACTTACCGCCAAAAATGTAACAAACGAACCTCGTCCATTTTGTGGTGGTCTATTAGGCTAGTATTACTGATTCATTCTGCACTAGCACCAGTCGAGACCGCAGAAAAAAGCTTTCCCCGTCGGGCGACTGTTAGCGTTCGGATCTTGCACAAACAAAATTAAACTGAATAGAAACTGTGCACGAAAAATCATCTCCACCCCAACCTTTCAGGTATCTGGCATGGTTGCTTTTTTTTTGATAGATGCCAATTATTACGGCGCGTCAGGCATGGCCTTTTCTGTAGATCACTTCTTTGTGTGCAGGCTTCTCCCGCTGTTCATCTGTACTCTGTCACACAAGCTGTCAACCAGAATGAAACAACTTTTAGAAAACTATCGCTGACCGAGAAAGTCTATTTAGCTCATCTTACTTGATGG
Organism: Ixodes scapularis; assembly: GCF_016920785.2. Classification (NCBI taxonomy): domain Eukaryota; kingdom Metazoa; phylum Arthropoda; class Arachnida; order Ixodida; family Ixodidae; genus Ixodes; species Ixodes scapularis. Next base: position 85,927,319 of record NW_024609879.1, read on the forward strand.
CTGATTAGACGTTATGCACAAGACTGAGCACCACCAAGCTCAGTTTTTCATCACATTTGATGCTGTTCCGTGGTGCTACACCGAGCCGATTGTCCCTCGAATTTTCTTGTTCTTTGCTATTGCACTAGATGTTCACTTGTTTGCAAGGTAATTGAGACGTCCGAGAATTCGAAATGCTCAAATAGCGGCGCCGTTTTTTCTTTTTTTTTCTCCGTGGCCGCAGTGGGATTATTCTGTGAACGGCAGTGGGCTTACGCGTTAACGAAGACGAAGAAGCAGACGACGACGCAGCAGACGACAAAGCGATTCTAAAGCGATAAGACGACTGAAACTGCTTTTCTGCAATAGACCCTTCCCGAAATTCAGTCTGGCCACTTTGATCACTATCATCATCATCTGAAAAATGGCATATGCGCCATACCAATGGCGGCTTTCTATTTACTGATGAAGGAACATGTTGAAGATACTCCTAAGCTGAGGATTCGAGGCCTATACATTCTAGATGTTAGCACGTTGCGAAACCGGAATTGAATGCAAGCGCTGCGTAAGTGCTCATTTCTCTAATTCGAGCCCAGTGAACCTGTTAGTGGCACAAAATCGACTTCGAAGCCCCTTAACTTATAGAACTTTATCAAGGCGTCTGTCTGGATTGGCGCTTCGTTCTGAATGGTTGCATCGTTGTAAGAATCGACACTGGAAGAGATTATCCAGAAAAACCTGTATAGCGAAAAGTTTATTCTAGTCTGCCGTTGACATGCAAAAGTGACGGTGCCCGATAAAATACTGCAGGCTACGGGTTAATTGCCGCCATTCGTATGGCAAAAGTTAAACCGCCATTTCAGCCACCAGATGGCACTGAATTTCGGAAAGGGTCTATTGCTGAGGAAAGTAAGGCATCACAAACAACACAATCTTATGAAGTAAAAACATGCAAGAAAATCAAGGTGATACCGGGGCGTGCCAAATGATAATCTACGATGATGTACGTACGCGCAGCCGTATTTTGCCGGGAAGCCGGGAAGGGATGACTACAAGTAGCATGGCGGCGGCACCACTTGCGGAATGCGCGCGCCTGCGCAGTTCGCTTGGTGACATCGGTCTATTCGACCGCCTTTTCGGACCTCCGCCGAAAAGGCCGAAAATCGAGACGAACTTAGACACCATTCACGAGTATTCCGATGAAGAGGCAAGTGGGCTACGCTGATGCACATCGCTTACTAGATAGTTTTCGTAGATCGTTTTCGCCGTCCCACAATGCTCTCCGCAACCCTCTACGATACCCGGAACTCCACAGTCAAGGACATCGGCGCGCAGGCGCAGTAGCGGCTTCTTCGTGGGCGTATCTCAAAACGTCCCATTCGCATACGAACATTGCACATTTCGACCCATTTTCATTTGGTCCTTCTCGTTTGAACCTTCTCATAAGATCTGAATCGTGTTTTTCGCAACTGGACCCATCCTCATTTTGCCCGTTCGCGCTACGACCGAATGGCACTAGTCTGGCATGCATCTAACGTCGTTATGCCTTCGCGGCTTTGTTGATGAGCCTTAACTTGTGTGGGCCCCCAACATACCATCAGATATATGTAGAGGTACGCACTGAGAATCGAACATTGACACCTGCTTCCCTTCCTCTAAGCAAACAAACAAAAAAAAAAAGAGATGAACATTTAATTTGGAAACTTTGTGTGAACATAAATAGCATACATAATAGCAGTGGTTCTCAACCATTGATGTTTCGCGGACGCCTTGAAGAAAGGCGGAGATGATGGAGGACCCCGTTCGGGGTGAAGGGAATAGATAGGTATAGGTTATCATGATAATGATTTAATAAATGGATATAACTAATTGCTAGTGTAAAGTAGACTTATCTCATTGACATACACATGAGAGTACTCTCCCGAAATTGGAACGTTTCTTCTCAACCTGAAGAAAGACAACTAATATTGCCGTGCCTGACTGATGAGACAGGGCTTCGCGGACCTTTAAGATGTCTTCGCAGACCCCCTTTTGAGAACCACTGCATTATAGAAGTGGTGGCATTGTCCCAAGTCGAAAGACCTCAAACAACGTGACAATTTGGAATATGATCTGGCTGCGATAAATAGTTGGTTTTTCTTATTTTCAGTAAGTAGCTTTTCACGACGACCTCGACGTACTTCTAAAATCCTTAGCAGAGAGAGTATGCCTGTAGTGTGACACACACTACAGGCATACTTTCTCTGCTAGTATATCAGTGTATTAATATTACCCTAAAAAACGATTTTGTTATAGAAAGAGTCAAGTGCGACGGGGTCAAAGCGAGATCTTTTTGAGAATGGTTGTTTTGAGAAGGGCCGATTGAGAAAGTAGAAACGAGAATAGGCTTAAATGATAACCACCCTTTCTTCGTTGCGGGGGGTTTAGCGGAGGGAAAAACGCGGTCTACGAAAACTCCCTTTTGACACGTATCTCTCCAATCATGATTAACTTTCTTCGTGCGTTGAACACGTGTTGTTAGCGCCGCGTTAGTGAAAACACGTCCTTCGAGATCCGGGGTCGCGAGAAGGGAATTCCCGTGAAGGTGAATGTTGGGAATGCATCTGCAGATCCCGAAGTGGTCAAGTTAAACAGGGGATACAGGGGCGGAGCACCTCCGCTAGGATCGCGTCCTCCATCTCGGATCTGATCTACTGATTCCCGTGCGCTCTAAAACGACCGTGGAATTTGCCATCAGTCTCATAGGTAGGCTTACGTGTGTTTGGAGCCTATTTTTATTCCAATTTTGGCGTGATTCTTTCTCCGGGTTATTTGTTTTTAGATTTGGTGTTTTTTGGCATCAGTGTTTCGTGTCGCACCGAAAAACAAAATGTATCAGTGCTTATGTTTAAGAAAAGAGGTCACAGGCATGGGATTCCTCAATTTTCCGGGAACATACCCGTGTCACGATTCCCTGGAGAACGCCCATGCGCCGATAAGAAACGGCAACACAATAAGATGTGAATCTCTTCCCTTGCGCTTGTTGTTTTTTTTTTAATTCAATTAGAGCTTTAATTTAAGATTTTAGTTGTTTTTTTTTTTTTTTCGAATATAATAAATTTAGGTCGCAGGTAAATTTTTCGGTCTTATTGGTATTTTCCAAGAAAACTGATAAATTATGGTGATACAGAATTTCGTGGGATGGCCCGTGCAGGAAACAATAGCTGCACTTAGCTGACTACTGATTGGAACACTTGATCAATATTGGCGGCGAGATGTTTTGGTGGCGCCGGTTACCTTTCGTGACGTCATTACCTTGTGAACATCAAATTTGAAGGTGTTTGTAAAGAGCATGGGGGAAGCTTGAAATCGTAGCACTCTCAACCCAACACTACCAAAACCATCAAAATCGAAGTTCTTCCATTCCTCTTATTTCCGTCGATGGGAAATCCTTTGGTGACGTCATAGTCAGTATTTGGCCTATCATGGAAGACCGATCACAGCGATGCTTTCGATCGCTCACGTCGCCAATAATCGTCGATACCTTAAACAGTAGGTAATTACGACGATGATCGTTGTACCGCGGTTGTCATTAAATTGCCTTTCCCGGGCCAGGTCTCATTGTTTTTATTAATGCGAAAGTAATAAGTGTAAGCATTATGTTATAAGCGCTCGTCCTGTTCGCCTTCCTTTTTCGACCTCGTCTTTGTTAGCGCTTATAAATTTTATGCCATGCACCAACCATAGAGTTATTACAATGTACGCTAGAGGTTCAACTGGCGCTAGTGTGCTGTTGCAAATTGAAGCAGACAGCAAGCAGTCCGAAATTGACTTCCGGTAATGCATTTCTACGGAAAAAAGCGAGTGCATTTCCTCCCTGCACTCGATTATAAGAGCAAATATCACGAATAATTCGTACCTACTAGCCACATTGGAACATTTCCCAGACACGCAGATAAAATAATTGGTCAGTTACGGCGTTTTTATTTTAAAATCGTGGCATGAAAAACGGTGCTAAAACCCCTTCGTACATGTATTTATGTGCACTGTCGGACACTGTTAGCGCGAACACGGCGCCGGCGCTTTTCAGCATGGGGGTATACGTGCCAAACGAACGAAGAACATGTGGAAAACCATGAGAGACGGCAAGAACTACGCAGTAACACTGGATAAGTAACTCCTTGTGCTTGCAGACGATCAAAATAAATTGAAAGTGACGTAATATAGTTTGATTTGCAATAAATAGGTACTGCTTTATCCTTTCTGCTCATGCATACATGCGAAGATGCTTGATCTGTGTTCAAATCATCACCCGCACGCTCCAAATTTTTGCAAATAGGGGGAAGCAAGAGAACAGGTGCGCGATAAAAACTGCCCAAAATAGGAAATAATAAGAAAACACACATTTCGTAGCCCACGCACTTTATTATTTACGTTTCGAACGTTTTTTTAACCACTCGTAAATATGCACGACGGAGGATTTTCATATAGTGAGAGGACAGGCATATTAGCAATATATAAGCACTAACGGAATGCTGGCGAACTTTGAACACACTCTACATTCCTTTCGATTGTAATTTTGCTTGGAATCGTCGCTCGTTTCTACATACCTGCCATGAAACAGAGGTTTGGGCCTGAAATATAGCGAAGTTTAACATCGTTCAGTGGTAAAGAAAAAATGCTGTAACTAAAGCAATTACACTTTCACAATATTAATAAAGGTACATACTACCCGGTACAATCGAAATAACAAAAGTTATTAATGTTTTTTTCCGGCGATGAGACAAAATTCACGCGCGTTTTTCCATAGGAATACACAGGACGACGGGAAAAATAGACTGCATGCTGTCTGCTTCAATTTGCAACCGGGAGTCCCGTAGACACTGGCGCCAGCTGAGCCTCTAGCGTTTATTATAATAACTCTATGGCACCAACTCGCCCGCTTCGCCACTTTAGTATTAACTGTCTCATGGAGCGAGCCGAAGTCCTCAGCTTTGAAACCGCGCCAAATGGCACCTTAAAGGCCGATTCTCACATGCAGCGAAGCGCTGATGTAGCGCTGCCCACCCTTCGTCAGCTACTTTTCGTCTGCCATGAGCAACAGTTTTGAGGGTGCGATACAAAGCTGGCGAACGCTCCGGTCAGCACGCGCTTAGCGCGAGGTCAGCGCTAGGCTTGTAGCGCTCCACTGCATGTGTGAACAGGCCTTAATAAAACAACGCGCAAAGCTAGCCAAAGGCACCTTTTACATTTCTGTCCCATTGGCTGGCGCTCGTCGACGAGGCTCCAATCGGCCGCTGCCTGTCAGTTTGTGCGGTGTCATCCTGACTGTGTTATCACGCTGTTGAGTTCTCACTGATCACCGCGTTCGCTCACCTCTTATCGGTTGTACGGTGCGTGACAATATATACGACGCATAGAATAAACCAAGGGGTTCGTTCTGCTGGGAACAACGTTGATCTCTGTTCCTTCCTCGCGCCGCAAGTCACACGTCAGTTTGAATGATCGCTCCACCAATGGCGCTGCGTGTCCGCGAGGCAGCGGCTCCACCGTTCCACGCCCAGAATCAGCGCGTTGTACGCCGCAGTTGAAAGAAGGGAGCGAAGAGCGGAGTGCGTGCGGTCGCATTCCCAACTCATAAGAAGTGCTTCGGTGTACCTCGAGCCTTTTTTAAGCTGGCAGTTGTTATAGTTTGCTTTAATATGGGAGCGGAAGGAAAAACACCCAATGAAAAACAAAGATGCGCTGGAATTGGCAATAGGCGGAGCTATCCGCGTATCTGTTTCTGTGGACTGCAATCTAAAAACAAACTGCCAGCGACCTTTCTCTTCTAAGTCTATAATTCAAGAAAATGAAATCAATATTCAAGGAGCGATCGTTTAGATTTTTTTAGAAGCCATTAAACCGTCGTTTCCGGCAGCGATAAAAGGCTTATTTTTTTGTTAATTTTAAAAAAGTAAAAACAGCGCAAAAAAAAAAAAAAAAAAGACACGGACAGAGAGAGAAAGTGTACACACACAGAGAGCTGCCATCTAATCTTTCAGTCCGTGTCGTCTCCGTGCTATTTTTCCCCCTTCGAAATGCAACACCAACTAGCCCAACTCACCACTGTGCTTATTCATTTTTTCCTCCAAATTTAGCGTGACAATTGACATCACGTGATGTCATGACACCACCTGACACCGCAACTCGACACCCTAACGTGACGTCACGTGACCACGTCACGTGACATCAATTCTCGTGACGTCAGGTTGTCCGTATGGCCACTAAATTTGCCGAAAAAATTGAAATGAAGCATCGACCTGTTTACAAACGAGCCAGCGCTTGCCCACACCGGCTTTGACCAACTGCGCATGCGCAGTTCCGACAGCAGCGCCACCGTAGAGGAGTGACGTCAGAAAGTTGAGTTTTGTCTATAAATCACGACGTCAGCCCTGCTGGCTTCAGCGGGAAGATTGGCGTCACGTAACCCGACATAATGGGCGATGCTGTCGCGTGACGAAATTGAGTGGTTGTAGTATTATACGCCAGTGAAGTCTTCCCTATAACATTAGCGTGCTGAGATTGAATTGGCATAAATGTCACGTGACGTCAATTTAACCACTATATTTCGCGCAGAAATTGATGCCCCGTGACCTCTCCTCTCCCGTGACGTCAGAAAAATGGTCCGTTAATACGAAGTGACGGAATCACGCCACGTTTCCCTTCTCGAACTTTTATGATCAGCGTCGCTTCATAAAATGCCAGTCTATCCAAGGGCTCTGTTTTTTTTTTTAATGAATTGTTCGCTTTCGCATTGTTTTACAGCGATAGCTGTTATATGCAGTTCCCACCACTGGAAATGACATCCGTTGTTAATGTTGCAATTTTAGCTTTTAAAATTGGAGTTGTAGCTTGCGATGTATGGCCTCCGTCGTCAATGTTGCAAAATTATTTTAAAAAAATACAAAAAAAAAAACTCTTGTTGCAGTTAACAGGTCTGGAACCTGGTTCCGTTGCGTCCGAAGCGGAGGCGTTACCACAAAACTACGCCAAAGCCTTTTTTTTGACATGGTGCACATTTTTTTAAGATCTAACAATTGTTCTATTCACAATTTACATGTTAATAACCCAGTCTATGCTTTCAATTTTTGCAGTGCCCGATGCCCACAGCATGCGCTCTCTAAAAAAAAAAAAAAAAATAAAATAGCGGATACCAATATGGCGTTGTAGCACTGTCTATGTCAAAAGCTCTTGCCGGGAGACGCGCTCTCACGCGCTCCGAAACAAAAGTCAAATAAAAGCCGTTTGAGTTTCTAGTACCATAACCTCCTATATACTCACAAAGCCTGGCAGTTCGACGACGGAGCCAGAGAGTGCGCGGTCGCAGATTTGGAGTGAGTAGTAGTAAAAGTGTACACGATCAGCCCAATAATCAATCAATACGAAAACATGTGTTTCCGATATCGATATGTTCCCGATATGTTTCCGATATCGGGGTGTTCGGTTTCTGACATCGATACTATGTATGGAATTGATATGCAGGCCATCGATCCTATCTATTCGGATATCTAAATGGCTAACTGTGTGTTTCCGATATCGATATGTTTCCGATATCGGGGTGTCCGGTTTCTGACATCGATACTATCTATGGAATCGATAAGCGGGTTATGCGGGTGTCTATTTCTCACATCGATCCTATCGATTCGGATATCTAAATGGCTAACTGCGCACCCGCCGCTGGGTCTCACGTAGGAGTTGCGACCGGCCAATTAGCCAATCCTATCCTATCCTAATCTATTCAGATATCAGAAACGGATGTTTCTGATATCTGAAAAAAATTTTGATTTTCGATATTCGATAATTGATAATCAATAAAAAATTTATTATCGATCGATGATCGATCATAGACCGATGATCGATCATCGGCCGATAGTTGACCATCGGTCGATAGTCGATCATCGGCCGATAAGCGATCAGTGCCACGCAGTTGTCACGTGACATCCACATGACAACTGCGAATTTTAATTACTCCGAAAAAGGCTTTTAAAATACTTTCGGCTGGGCCGGTTTCGAACCGGCCCCGCCGAAAGTATTTGAAACGCCTTTTTCAAAGTAATTAAAATTCGCAGTTTTAATTACTTTATAGGCCGATGATCGATCATCGGTCCATGATCGGTCATCGATCGATAATAAATTTATTTATCGATTATCAATTATCGATTATCGTAAATCCAAATTTTTTTCAGATATCAGAAACATCCGTATCAGATATCAGGAACACCCGTTTCAGATATCAGGAACACCCGTTTCAGATATCACAAACGGTTGTTTCTGATATCTGAAACGGATGTTTCTGATATCTGAAAGGATAGGATATCAGAATCAGAAACATCCGTTTCTGATATCTGATAGGATAGGATTGGCTAATTGGCCGACTCCTTCGTCAGACCCAGCGGCGGGCGCGCAGTTCGCCATTTAGATATCCGAATAGATAGGATCGATGTCAGGAACCGGACACCCCGATATCGGAAACATGTCGATGTCGGAAACACACAGTTAGCCATTTAGATATCCGAATAGATAGGATCAATGTGAGATAGACACCCGCATCAATTCCATAGATAGTATCGATGTCAGAAACCGGACACCCCGATATCGGAAACATATCGATATCGGAAACACACATTTAGCCATCTAGATATCCGAATAGATAGGATCGATGACCCGTATATCAATTCCATACGTGGTATCGATGTCAGAAACCGAACACCCCGTTATCGGAAACATATCGGGAACATATCGATATCGGGAACACATGTTGATTGATTATTGGGCTGATCGTGTACACTTTTACCACTACTGGAGCGCGAGGACCTGTAGCCCAGAGCATTAAGTGCGATTTCTTGGGCAACCTAGAGTAACGCATATACAGCGGCAACGCGGAGCGTATGAAGTTACTCTAGGGCAACCTGGACATCAACGCACAGCTTTTGTAGCGGCGAGGACCCGAAACACACTTGTTGGCTCGGGAGAAGTGTGTTTCGGCGTCTCGCCGCAGCGGGGTGCCAGTCACGTGGCTCTCCTCTCATTCGTTGTCTGCCGCTGCAGCTTTTTCATTTTGGCGGCCGCTTCTCGTGGCGATCTGCCAAACTTTGTCAGTATATACACTATAACAAAATGGTATCGCCTTACATTTTTTTTGACCCATAGAATGCGCCCCAAAAGTTCAGTTGGACGCACAGCGCACTATAGTCGAACAGAGGGCCCAAAATTTTACGAGGGGCTTGATAACGGTGCGATAAAACTTATAAAACACATAAAGCACGGATCAAAGACCACAGAAAGCAAAATCGAGGTTTCGCAGTAAAGCCAAGAAAACCCCGACTTTTTTTTTTGTAGTCAGTAACACGTACATTAGCTATTTGAATAAGTTGTACCAAAAGGCTCTCAAGCCTCTCGTGAAAGTTCGTACCGTCAGATTGACTTCAGTGCTCTGTACGTCGAACTGAAGTTTTGGGGTGTCTTATGTGGGGACAAAGGGTGTAAGAATACACCATTTTTTAGAGTGTAGGAGGCTATGGTAGTAGTCGATTCCCACCGCCCGCGCTCTCTGGAAAAAAAAAATTGCCGATAAAAAATGTAATCGTATCCATGTCAACGCCAAAAGCTCTTGCAGTGAAAATGCGCGTTCACGCTCTCCGAAAAAAAAAAAAAGAAAAAGGAACGGTCGGAGCTAAATTGGTCAGATGTCTATTTCGTAGCAAATGCTTTTGTTCAAGCCCCCCCCCCCCCCCCCCCCCCCCCCCGGTGCGTGAACGCGGCGACGATGCCCAACAACTTCGCCGTGACCTGTCGCAGCTATCCGTGTGACTGTACTCTGGATTAACACAGGACTCTTCAATTTTTTTCAAAGCACGCACTGAAAACTAAAAGGCCTGGCCCCTTAAAATGACGCCTCGAGAAGGCACGGTCGGTGCCGCCGTGTACTTCATTCCTCGCGAGGATTGTACGAGTCCTGTAACATTAAAAAAAGGCGTCGCAATTACTATTTCCTTCCTTTCTGCTTTGCCAATAAGGACGCCCTACTCCATTCTTTTTTTAAACGAAAGTTAAAACGGTTTTTGTAGTAGAAAAAGAAACAAACGATGTTGAGCTTTTTTTTTGTTTGTTTGGTGCTTTCCGTGGAAGCCACGCAATGGCAAATTCGAATATCCCCCTAGCTCCGCCGCTTGTTGTCTGCTGAGCGCAAGAGAAGGGAAAAGGAAAAAAACAAATGAAAGTGACATAATCGGCGGTGTTAGCCAATTAGAGAGCCGCGAGGCTGTGCGTCCTACTCGGATGCGTTTGAACCTCGCCCAGAACAACTCAAGCTTCCACGCTGCGGCTATGTTGCGCTGAAAGTTCCGTCACTGTTCACATTACATGCGAACTTGATAGTACTTTTGTTACTATAAAGTTCGCACCTCCTTGATAGTACCTTTGGCTAAATGCTGTCAATAAAAGTAAAACCTAAAATAACAAAAAATAAATAAAATACAACGCTGCTGCATAAAGACAGTCCTCTTGCTGCAGACGGATTTTGTCTGCGTGTCGACGGCTTTTTTTTTTTTTTCTTTTTTTTGCGGGTCGGCTACACCGTTCGATAGAGAGCCTAGATTGGAAAGAAGGTTCATATCAATCCATGGGAAGAGTTTGCAATGTAATGGCGGACCTCCTGCGGCGATCGGTCGCAATTGCGCATGCGCTGTGTTTTTTTCGTGTGGCGATGAGGAAAGCAGGAGGAAAGGCGGAAGCATTTGCAGGCGATCTACGCTTTTGTCGCCTCCTCGCAGCCCGTATTGTAAATGGGGTCTATGAACCACGTGACCTCGATTGAGTAGTTGGAAACTCTCTGGAATACAGGCTCTATACCTTCTGGCGCTGCTCCCGAGGCCATCTATCAATAGTTCAATACGTGTGCCAGTCGACTCGGTTGTCTGCGTCGCTGTCCGCAGTTGACCGGCAAGTTGTGTGGCCCTATGTTTTACAGAAAAAGAGCTACGCCTTGTAATTTTACAAGCTAAAACCCAACCGCGAAGTACATCGTTCAGGAAAGCGTCATGTTGCTACGTGCACGCGCCGATTTTTACTGCCTGTTTTTGTTCGAGCCTCGGCATTTCAAACACCCCGTATATATTGAAAACCTTTCCGTACAAAAAAACGAATGAGTTTTTATAGGCGTTCGGAGGGAACAAAGCGTGAAAGAATTGGTAAACACATTAAAGAGCTGCGCGAAAAAGACCGATCTCACTAGCTAGTTTGACTACGCCACCGCTATCGCGACGCATCGTGGGAACTGTAGTTTTTCTGCACGCGCGACAACCCCGCTGGAGGTCTGCACGAACAGAGCACTAGATAACACGTATTATTTCTTGCACGGGCACCTATCTCTTGCGCACTACAGTTCTGGCTTCATCAGGCATGCCTGGAACGCTTAGTGAGATCGGTATATTAAAACTGTGAAGAAAAGTGATAAGCCACACATTTCAACGTGTGCCACAATCAAACTGGATTTGAGCGCTTTTTTCTTTTTTCTTTTTAGTATAGGGCCTTTCTGTTGCAGGGAAAACCCTGCGCGTTTCTCTGCATGGGGACGCTGTGCCCCATCTGTTATCGCTGTTACAGCCTACGGATGAACAGATGCTGTTTATTGGGGCTTAATGATTGAATCAATCAGTCAATCAGTCAATGTTTTATTTTTCTCGCTACAAGAGACATGGCGGTCGAAACAAAAAGATGCAACGATTGTGGTTTGACTTTACTGTTTCGTCCCCAATTGCAAGTCAAATCAAGAAAGAATTCTGGTGTTTTATCTCACGAACTGCCAAGTAACGGGTCGCTAAACATCGCGTAAAAAAAAAAAGAAAAAAAAAAGAGAGAATTTTGTGGTGAACGGTACGTTTCTATCTACGGTTTCGAGCGGCAGGCAGTTTAAACTGTAGGATTATGTTTTGTGATGACGCATAAAAAATCCAATCCCTGAAGCCGTGCCCAACGTGTTTCATGGGTCCTCAAAATACCTAATGTATGCACCGAAGACTGCCCCAAGCTAACCCGTTTTGAAGCAGTCGGCATCTGCACCGGAAAACAGAAAGTGAAAAACAGATGTGTCGGCTCCCCAAGAGTATTATTGCTAATGGGGAATTCCCTCGGTGCATTTGGGGCTACCCAAAAACTCTTCATGCTCGCTCCTTTACAGCGGTATAAGCTAGCGCGCAGTTGCACGCCCAAGAGGATACAGACAAAAAAAAAAAAAAAACTCTAAAGCCGCTTTAGATTTACCGAGGGGGTTCTCGATAAGAAACCGAGCAAGATGGACCAAAGCGCTCCTAAACACGCGCTCTCTTACCAATGCCAACGTTGCCCCGGGTATTATCTATTCATAAAAGCGTATGAATGCGCGTTCCTTACAGCGTTTGTGTGTTATGCACGCGCACATTATCGCTGGCCGCAATTGCGAGCGAGCGCTGGCAGGACTGTGATTATCTCGTCTGGACTGTGCTTTTCGTAATCGGAGGAAACGTCGTACAAGGTGTTTTTTAGGGGCGAAGCTCCTTAGGATCTAGCCTTGTCCATCCGGCGTCCGTGCTCACATCGATTGCCATCCTATCTGTCTTCTCAAAAAAAAAAAAGAAAAAAACATATTTGCGCCGTCGACAGGATTCGAATCTGTACGGGGGTTTGTAGTCGATCGCCTTAACCACTCGGCCACGACTGCGGGACGAGTAGGGGGCTCTGAGATGTGGTAGTAACTCAAGAGCTGGGGTTTCTGTCATGGATGAAACGTTGCATGTAGCCGCTCAACGCCTATACAGGAGAGGGTGCTGCGGTCAAATGCGTATATAATCGCGTTAAACTTTGCATGCATTGGCTCAACGTTTATAGACGAGAGGGCGCTGCGGTCAAATGCTGAAATGCGTGTATAACCACGTTCCATACCACACATTCGCTTTCTGACATGAATGAAAACGATGAGAAAGGGTGAGAAGAACCACTGGCACTGCATTTCACCGACCATAAAGCTGTAATAATAACGTCGAAACGCAACCCGGAACTCAGCACTACCAATAAGCAATAAAAAAAAAATCAGCACTTTTAGGCATTACCTATAAACAATAAAATCGCTGTCATCAGCACCACCAGAGCTTCGCCCCAGTCAACATCATTCACCACGTGGAGATGCGGTCATTTTTTTTGTTTAAGCTTTACCAGGTTGGTTAACAAAAATAAAAACCGTGAAAGCTACACTTATGCGGTTTGTGCAGTTGAGTTATACGGCCAGGGGGACGGTAGTATAGGGCGCCAATCGTAACACTCATTCGCCTAATGAAGTAAAATGTGTTAATTCACTTTTTAATTTGTGAAAATAGACATATGGTTTGAATTAGAATCTTACGGAGCGTCATCGAAAACCCCTAAATCAACTCGTTTTAGAAGAAATACAACACAGGAGATGCATTTCACGGCGTTCCGTGAAAGCGCTTCACTTTGACGCGTTTCTAGGTTTTGGTTTCTTATCGGAACGCATCTTTGCGACCGCGGTCCCGCTCCCAGTGGCTGAGACGCGCAACACACACCCTCTACTTCGCCCCATCGAGGAGTGGCTTTGCGTCGCGACCCCCGGGGAGCAGGACCGCGGGAGCAGAGGTACGCTCCGATAAGAAACCGAAATCTAGAAGCGCGTCTAAACTGGGCGTTTTTTCAGAACGCCATAAAATGCAGCCCCTGTCTTATATCTTCCTGAAACATGTTGATTCAGTGATTTTCGATGATGATTATCAACTTTATAATGAACCGATCTCATTAAGCGTTTGGTGCATGCGTGACGCCGCCATAACTTAAATTCACAGGAGGCAGACTGCAGCGTACGAGAGGGCTCGTTCTGTCTCGAGCTCATCGCGCGTAGAGCTCCAGAGGGGTTGTCGGGCGTGCAAAAAGCTTTAAGTTCCCAAGAAACTAATCTCACTGGCTAGTGAGATTAGTCTATTGGAGCCATATGTTTATTTTCAGAAATTTAAAAGGTAATTAACAAATTACACTTAATTAGCCGAATGATCGTTACGATTATCCCCTTAGCCTATCCTACTGGATATATAACACACCAGCACAAACCGCATGAGTGTTGGTTTCACGACCTTTTTTTCTTAAAAAAAAAAAAACTTCAAACCTATAGAGCTTAAAACAAAAACAAAAATCCTATAAAACTTAAAACAGGAACGAAACAAGAAACCTGTAGTGACACCTTTTACGGCCCCGCTGTGGCGCAGCTCTTTGCCGCCTAGTGGCATTTCCACCTTGTGGAAGTCAAGTGGCAGTGCAGAATTGCAACCATAGCTACTGTCACGCTTCAATGGAAAGGCCGTAAAACATTGAGCCGGTGTCCAGTCCCACCATATGTGTACAACTACAGAGCAGCATAGCCAAGTGAGCGATCTCTATAGCCCAGTGCGTGTTTCCTCCTTCGAAAGCGATCAATGCACGTGGTTTACACGCGAACCCTGAGATAGTCGAGTTTTAAAGGGGTACGGAAACAAAATTTTAGCGCCGATCTTTCTGCATAAATATGGGGGAGGGACAGACACCACCTCGGAAATATCAATATCGCGCTGTAAAACACAGGAGAACTAATTTTAAACCTAATTAAACGATTTGAAATTCAGGTCTGGTGGATGGTGGGAAGTTCTCGTAACATCACTTGTGGCATAGGAGCACGCCGTTCTGCGGCAATACGGCGTGCCGGCAGAAATAGCCTAGGTCTGAACGCATTTCCAAACCCTTGGCAGAGAAAGCCAAAGCGTAGTTGGCCACAGTGAGCTCGTTCTCGTTGCCGCTCTTTGCACGACACGACCCGGGCATGCTTCTGGCACGGCCGGTATTACTTTCTGCGAGTCGCGAGCTGCGAGCCGACGTTAAAAAAGATATGTTTGAACTACGAGAGTGTCAGCGAACCACGCAAATACCTGTTCACACTCGGAGCGGACACGCGCGTTTGATCGAAGTGCTAGACCGCGTTTCGGTAAGCGCTTCTGAACCGATCTTTTACGGTTGCAACTCGATACTGACATGACACTCGGCAAAGAAAGGTTGGACCGACATCGGGTAGCTCCCACGAACTGCTATAGCTCGACAGTGACGTAGCGTCGTGTCAGAATAAAAATGGCATACTAATAGCAAAGTGTACATACCGTGTTGCGAAGGTAATCCGTATGGCTTTTATTTGAGCTCTATATCACTCAAAACAAGGAGATAGAATCAATGAGAGTCCCTTTTCGACGACAGCGTTCGTCACTGCTGTCTTGGAAAACAAGGAGATCGAGATGACAAGGGGAAAAGATTGACCTCTGAAATTTAGCTCAGGGATCAAACTATTCATCCGGGAAGGGTCCACAAGGGTCATGCGGGCATATTCCATTCAGCAGGCCAGCCGGTCACGGGCTGACGGTCTTGGCCAAGGACCGCCGGAGCAACGGTGCGCCGAGTCGGTGTTGCTGCTAGGCCTACTATGTTCTGCCGAGCTCGTTTGGTCGGTAGAATCGTGGCCGTTGTAGCAAGAAAAAAGGAAGTACTCCTTCCTTTTTTCTTGCTGGTTGAAGTCGGGACGCACGAGAAGACCACGTAGAAAAATAAATGTCCGTTGGTCGTCACTACCAAGTAACTGAGCGACGCTGTCGGCCATGTTGATTTGATCGTAAAAAGTGCGTAAGACAGCTGCCAAGCTGTCGTAGGATTCTGTCGTAACCTGCGCAAAAATGACGACAATTTCGTTTCGAGAATACGGGTTTTCTCTCAAATTTGTCGCACCTACTTTTATCGTCGTAAGTTCGCTTTGAGAATCCGGCCTCAGAGCTGGTTTTGTCAGTGGTGCCGTGGAATTGCCGACTTGCCGTGGTGCAGCGTGCGTGCAGCCCTTGCACATCTCAAACGGCCACGTTTTCACAAGTCGTAAATGGTCGACGCGCCACCAAGTGGCAACGCTCGTAACCACAACATCCATGCCGTAGCCTTTCCCGGCTGGCATAAGTGACGTCACGAATGCGCCCAATATCCCAAGACGCATCGCGCTCACCGATGGCTGATTTTCGAGCGCTAGCCCAATCGGGCCCCTCAGGGTGAAAAATATAGCCATCCGTTCGAAATACAAACGCGCGATTATGATTTACGGATATCATTGATCATAATAAACCTATTTCTGACTATAATAGGTGTATTTCAAGTTTCGCTTCAGTATTACTTTAAAACGGTTTTGTGTTTTGTTTTGGGTCCTCCCAACAAGTTGGGACGTCACACTGCGCATGCGCGGAAGTGGGGGTTCCCTAGTCTAAAACTATTTCGTGCCTGCTAGAACCTGGGCACGTCAACGAGAAGGTGTGTTCAAAAATTACGACGTCTAACGTCAGTAGGGACTTTTAGCAAACCTTTATCGTGTTCCGCGTACCGCACTACAGCACTACCTTTGAAGCCTACTTTTAAGTTTTAAGCTTGCGCCCGGGTGATACTGTGAGCGCGTGACGAGCGCGTAAAGGCCGACGTACAACCTCGGTTTTCTGCAAAGTAGTTAATCCTTTTAGCGCTCCTGCTCTCCCAAGCTGCGAGGAGAGTCAAGTTGGGGCAAGGTAAAAATTGAAGAGGATATAGGAAAGGAGAAGGGGGTGGGCAAAGGTGGAAAGCGCGAAGTGTACGTAGGCCTTTAAAAGCTTGCTTCAAAGGCTCCGGTAGTGCGGTAGGCGGAACTAGGGAGCCTTCATGTGCGCTTTGCTAGGGTGATGCCACCCTTTGTAATACCACTCGCCGACAAACCAGCAGGCATTTTGTTCCTCGGCGATAATCCGTGGGGCTTATAACCCTCCCGGAAACAAGCACCTTATCTCAGAAGTTCGGAGCAGCGTTGTAGAACCCACGGAGGGAGGATTAGCCTTTTCCCCCTCGGATGGGATTACCGATGGACACAAAGGCCACTTTCCGGCGCACGGGGAAACAATGAGAGAAACAAAATGGCGGGTGAAGAGGGTGTGGGAAAGGGAAACAAGCAGTTGGCATCCCTCTATGCGAAGCGCACATGAAAGCACTCAAGGCGGAACACGGTAACGGTTCGCAAAAGGGCCCCAATAAGTCATCCACGGTCCTGGCGGTGACACCAAGGTGACACTTTTTGCTGAAGCGTGTTCGAAAACTTCGGAATTGAACGCCGTAAGCTGTCTGAGACGCTGCAGCTGACAACCGCGATTTTGTATTTGTTAGCGTTGTTTTCGGTGGTGGTAAAACGTAGAACCAAGCCAGACGGCTTAGTCAACAACAAAACTCAAAAAGTATAGTCGGGCACTTATCCGGGACGCTCTTAATTCTTTTTTTTTTCTTCGGAGCTGCATGACGGCGTTTGCTGGGGACATTTTTCCCCCAAGGAGTTTACTCCTCAAGCTCCGGCTCGTTTGAAGCCCGTATAAAGTCCGGTATGAATAAAATTCGAGTACCAGCCAAAGCACCTTTACTTCTCCTTATTTTGTCTAAAACTGTGAAAAACGACTCAAAAAAAAAAAAATTACTTGAGCATTTTGAGAAGCACTGCCTTCACGCACAGAAGGACCTACCGTTTACAAATATCAAAAGGCCACGACGTGTCACCGGCATGAATTCCGACAGTAATTTCAATCCGGAAGCAGCGTTGCGTCATGGTCTCGTGCAAAACTAGCGGCCAAAGCTGCGCGCTTTGTGGTCAGGCACGCGATAAGAGGTAGCGCTTACCAGACTCCTTTCGTACAATCAAGGCCAGTGTTGCACACGTCCCTCAAGAAGAGGAACGAAAACTTTGTTCTTTGTTTCTTCTGATTTTTGGAACGGGTTCTTGTTACAAGTTCCATCAATGAGAAAAAAACTCGTTCCCGTTGCCGTTTAAAAAAATGGAAGGTATCGTTACATACACGTTAACTTTGTATTTTGCTGATTAGCATATTTAGTTAGTTCAAGCGAAGTTTATTTATATTTGTATATATACATATATATACCATCAAATGGCAGTACACGAATTTGAATGCCGTGATGGAAGGGTACTGGGAGATGAAACAAGCAAAAGGAGGTTCCATCTGTTGATATATTCCACTTTAAAAATCTCAATGTTTGACCATATCTATGTTTGTGGTGGGCGGTTGAGACGGCGCTCATTGTGGTAGTTACCACAGGAGACAAGTGGATGTCTGATGCTGCCCTCCCAAGAATACGCGTCCTCGCCACGGCCACAGGGCACGCATTCTGTCCCAGATCTTGCGCCAATGACTAAACGACACGGGTATCTGCTTAGCACAAACAGATGAGCCCACTTCCAACATGTCTTTATCCCGTCTTTTCTTTTTGCAATGGCGGGGAGGTGAGGTAGAGGGTAGGGCTTTGTGAAGGTCAGTTTTGAAAACTACCGGTCTTTATTCGGGAGGGTCGGATTCGCTGTTCAGATTGAAGGTGAAGGAGAAGGGGAGAAAAAAATAAAGGTTAATTTT
Organism: Ixodes scapularis; assembly: GCF_016920785.2. Classification (NCBI taxonomy): domain Eukaryota; kingdom Metazoa; phylum Arthropoda; class Arachnida; order Ixodida; family Ixodidae; genus Ixodes; species Ixodes scapularis. The sequence continues at coordinate 85,945,783 of NW_024609879.1, forward strand.
TTGTGTCTTTTAATGACTAATGTTCGGGATACAAGGGTGGGTTCGATGTCTGATAACCTGCTCTTTCGTTCTAACTGTAGGTCTCTTCGTGGAAGTTCAATGATGAATGTAGTCGGCTTAGATTTCTGGGTGTATGTGGATTCGGAAAATTAAAGGAAGTAGCTGAGTTGGAGACGTCCTCCTTTCCGTGTATTTTCTTTGAATTTTTTTTTTTTACCGCAGTTTCGGGCACTGAAAACAAGGCCAATATGCACCAGCTCGCCTGCACCCGACTCTCACCAAGCGAAGCCCCCAAAAGATGAACTCTAGACTAAGTAACAAAAAAGTTACCCAGATCCTGCTCTTTGTAAACATATTGTTTTTATACTTTTTAAAGTTTCCCATTTAGAAATAAAAACATAATGTATCCACTGTACAAAAAAAAAAATAATGAAAGGTAACACCATTCCTTTTTCCATTCCTGTCAAAACGCGACGAGTTCCCGTTCCGGTTCCACTAAGGCAGAACGGAACGGCGGCGTTCCTCTTTTCCTCCTAAAAGGAATGCCGATCCGCATAACACTGATCAAGACTTGTTAACGGCAGAAAAAAAAAAAAAAAAAAAACATATCCAGACTAGGCGCGAGTGCTGCGTACTCCTATTCTCTCTCATTAGACACTAGTCCCTGCCGAACACTGGGGCAGTGGTCGGGTCCGATCAGTGCCCCGCGTGGGCCTTTTTCTTTGTATAGGGCTTTCGTTATTCGTATTTAAGGTTCCGTGTTTTGGGGTTCATTTTTCTTCGAATTCGGGATGTTTATCTGGGGATTATTTTTTTCCAACCGATTCGGTGTTTTTTGGTGTCAAAGTTTTGGGGTCGGACTAGAAATCGCTGAAAACTCCATAGAGGATACTCGCGTCCAGAATACTTTGAAAACGTCCTGGTACCAATGAAAGGAGGAAACGAGATAAGGGCCCTGGTTTCCGAAGAAAAAAATAATCTTTGCGGACAGTTCAGTGCAAACTTGTGCTCGAGGTAAACGCACGATGCAATTGTAGTGGAGGATATCCCACCCGGGAAGCTGGGGTTTTTCTTGGTTAAGAGAAGCTCTGATTCAAGTTTTGTTTTTTTCAGTGTTCCCCGATTTTTATTAAAGTGGCTCGGGGCTTAATGTTCGGGGTTTATCGGTATTTAGCAGAACACGGAACCCTATCTATATCCCATTTCACTTTAAGTTCGAACGCAGACCACGCTATTGAACCCGATGGAGCCAATCAAGCAAAGCCAAAGGTGCCTCGCCACGGTAGCTCGTCGTCTTTGTGAGTTTGCAAATTCGCTAAACCAATCACGCGCAGTGAAGGCGCCGTGATTCTGCGATTTTGTTTTGTGCGCGCCTAACCTAGCCTAACCTAACGTAACCTAACCTTACCTGACCTCACCTAACGTAACCTAAGCAACCTAACCTAACCAAACGTAACGTAACCTATCCTAACCTAACCTAACCTAACCTAACCTAACCTAACGTAACCTAACCTTACCTGACCTCACCTAACGTAACCTAAGCAACCTAACCTAACCAAACGTAACGTAACCTATCCTAACCAAACCTAACCTAACCTAACCTAACGTAACGTGACCTGACCTAAGCTAACCTAACCCAACTTATCCTTATCAAACGTAACGTAACGTAACCTATCCTAACGTTACCTAAACTAAGAATGGTCCCAGACCCAGTCAAGCTGTTTCTAAGAGCTTTCTGTCTGGGATTCCTTCCAGTTTTTCTGGGGAGTAAAGGTTTGATTTGATTTGATTTAATTACATACCCACAAAGACAACCATGGACAGTGACGATGGACTCTTTGGCGCAGCTTGACTTCCTCCGTGGGATTTTAACGTCGGTAGCGTTCGGATTTAATTAAGGTGCAACGGAATACAAAGGGTGTTAGGCAAACGCGCAGCCTGCTTGGCCTCCGGCTTCCCAGAAGCCGAACGGACGGGAGACAACCGTGGATCTCAGATAAACTTGGATACTATGCTAAGCAGCACGTGCCAAGGGCCGACCTTGAGCGATAGGAAGCCGGCCTGCACCCACGGATTCGGTAGAGCATGTAGGTTCGCCACGCTTGAATTACCAAAGATCATCGTGACTCCGCTTTTCTTTTCTCTCTCTCTCTCACTGGGAGCGTACATTCATTCGGGCTGTTGTCTTCGGCGCGGCTTTTGAAACAGCCATTGAGAAACCTCGTAGCGGGTTGAGCAACCTAATCGCCAAACACCTTGGTATGTGCTCTGAGATTCGTGCTTCGGCAGAAGCGTGCCATACCATAAATTCAAAAAGCACTCGAATGTAGAGCACTGTAAAAAGACAAGCGCGTGAGCGTCTACTTCCCCACAGGGCACGTCGTGAGCCGATATCGAACATCACGGGAGACCATGCAGTGTGTGAACATTGAGGCTCAGAAGACGGTTGGGTTCTAAGCAGGATGGAGAATAAACATTTAGATGATTGAAAACGTGATTTAACTCGTGATTTAAAGAAGACCGCGGTTTCACTGGGATGTTTTAAAACAAACCTATTCCGTAAAAAATAATCCGAATAAATAGGTTTTTATTTAATGTTTGTTTTTATTTAATGCTCTCTATGTGATTTTTCTTCGTATCAATAGCAAGGAATTATCATGCAAGAAACAGTTATATAACGTTGAAAACGCGCAGAAAGCTCGACGGATTTGCCCAAAAGGCCTTCTGAGCAAATCGGACCGCTGAGCTATCTTTCTGCCATACAGTTCGTTCGTCAGTTACATAATGCCCTATCGCAAAAAAGACGAACGCGATAAAAAAAAAAAAAAAACACTACTAGAAAAAGGAAATACATCTTTTTTCACTAATCTAGAAATATCTAGCCGCGTTTTTTTCTACTATATGGGGTTTACTCAGTAGAAAGTTGTCAGTAATTAAAATGTATACTTTAATTTTACAGTAATTCTTTTTTCCGTAGTGTTTCAGTTATCGGACGGATTAATTAATCAATCTGTCATGTTTAATATACCCTTCTAGCGAATAAAAATAGCTATTTTATATCTGCGATCATTTAGATCAAGATATTATGATTTAAATAAATTAAATTTTATGTATAAAAAATAGTACCTATTTGTGTTCTTCGAAGTTTTTATCTCTTATTTTGCTTTAAAGGAGCTGTGCAACAATTTTAGGGCTTTGCTTAAATTATTGTGGAAGTTGATACCTTACACTTCTGAAGTGAACTACAGAAAACAGATTTTGCCTGAATACCTTAGAATTTATTTAAAAAGAATGGAAAAGATCCAGGTTTTAGCCGCCTCTAAACTCGTATGTCGTCTTCCGGGTCACGTGCGCAGTGACGTTGAAGGGGTAGGCGCGGGGTTCCGGAAAAGTTCTCTTTTTAGAGCGATCAGTGAGCAGCGAGAACTCATCCGCTCGGGACCGCGTGACCACGTGCTAGCGGGCGCCGCGCGAACAATATGGTGAAAGGAGGAAAGTCTCATCCGGGTCCGGCCATGCCCGTCCGGCCCTGTCCCCCTCCCCCTCCGGCTTCTGGCGCCTGTTTGCGGTAGCAGATAGAGCTGACGGTTTGGTGGACCTAGGATAGATGGCGCCTCTAAAACTCCATATAATAAAAGTTTTGTCGATGATACCAGGTTTTCGACGCATTTATATTTATGTTGGAACGACAAGATTTATAGAAAAGTTACCTTTTATCGAGCAGGTATTCGCACAACTTGGTATCTTTCTACAAGATTCCCCGTTGACTTCACGCCGCGTGTTTCTCATGGCCGCCGCTCGCGGCTGCAGGTCGGGGAATATTCTAAGTTTTGCCCATTATAGACTTGGTAATGGTTTTGAATCACTATTACGCGGCCGAAGCGCAACATTTCGATGAAAGGAGGCGTGCTTTCTGTCACTGGTGACAAGGTGAACAATGTCAAATGCAGAAGATGCCAATTCTTTCAATGTTAAAATCGTTGCACAGCTCATTAAGGCTCTAACACGTGCTTTGAGTAAAGACAATGAGCATGACCTTTCGTTTGCTCATAATCTTATGCCCCTGGTCAAATTACGTTTTTGTGTCCAACCGTTTCCTGCCTTTCATGAATGCCCTCCGTATTGATCGCAATGATCGACCTGCATTGTGTTCAGCGGAAAAGAAGCCGCGGACGCGATTCTGTATGCAGCTGTTTTTACAGTTAGAACTTTATTTATTTGTTTATTTAAAGATACTTTTCCCCTTTCATGACGGCCATTACAGGGCAGGTATAAGTTACACAAATACAAACGACCACGCAGGAAAAAGTTTAGAATCAGCACACATTAACGCGCATACAACCTAACCTAACATAACCAGAAAACGGTTGGAATGTTCAAAGGATAATAGCTCTTTATTCACAATTTCGTATAGCAACAGGTTCCAAACTTCAAACGTTGTTACAAGAAATTACTGCTTGAATGTGTCTCGTCGTCTATTGAATGTTCGGATTATCCTGGAGGGGTTTAATCTGCTGAACCTTTTCGTACTTGTTGGTTGAGTATATTTATTTGGTTTCAAATTAAACTTCCCGCTAAAAATAAAGAAAATAGAGAAGGGATTGGTGCGTGCAATTTTTCGTTTTGCTTGTAGTGGTTATGGACTGTTCGAGCTGAGCATTTCTGCTTGAGGTACGAGGGTAGATTGAAAAGTTTCCGGAACGAAAATAAAAACGATATAAATCTGCTTCAAGTGTTACTTCATTTTTTTTTTACCTAATCCCCGTGAAGAGCGACACACTTCGTCCAGCGTTTCTCCAGCTTTCTATTTCCTCCCAGAAGAGACTTTCTTCGAGATCCCCAAAATAACTGTTCAGAGCCTCCATCACCTCTTGATTCGACAAAAATCTCTTTTCAGTCAAGTAGGTTTTGAGCTTCAGGTGTAGGTGGAAGTCCGTGGAAGCCAAATCGGGTGAATGCGGTCGATGCGGAAAGATTTTAGTCTACAGCTCTGTTCGCTTTTGTTGACCGACCGCACTTTAATTGGCGGGTGCATTGTCGTGGTGAAGCAACACCTATAGAAAGCGTTTTCAATTTCATGGCCGACGCCTCTCGCGCATACCGGTCGCAAGTGCGCATGCCTTGGGTTTTTGCGTCACGAGGGTGAAAGCGAGCGGAAAGGCGGAGGTATTTGCAGGCGACCAAGGCTTTAGTTATACCAGCTCACAGCTCGTATTGCAAACGAGAATAATAAATCACGTGACCCAAGGGTGTTGGGAAGCAGTCGAGCAGACTCCAGGGCTGATGTGCGAACCTGTCCTCACTACTAGAATCAATCGATATTTTTTTTTACGGGTAGCGACAAAGCGTTCGAGTGACGAGGCATCTTTTGCAGGACCAACATGGCGTCTTGTAGGAAGCACGTAGTGCAACTTCCGTCAAGGGACTTTAGTCTTTACAACCACAGATATTGTTTGAAGTGACCACTGCCTGACGATGCTGGTATTACGGAAGAAAACGGCTAGAAACAGCAGCCACATGAAATGAAAAACGGATTTTCGTTTCTGCGAAGTGTGCTTTGTCATTTGTGATGGTTATCATAAACTCTGAAATATATAACCGAAGGACTTCGGGTGTCGCAACTACACTCCATTTGCGTTTATCTTTTATCTGACACCGAAGCTAGAATCCGGTCTCACCAATGAAGTGGTTTCTAAGCGTCACGTGTTTAAGGCCCGCCTTTGAGCACGCCTTCGCCTAGGAAGCCAACGGGCTGATTGGTCGCGTGGGATTGGTGGAGGTGGTTTGTAGCTTCGGCCTCCGTTTGAAAACAATAGTGAACGGAGCATACTAACAAAACCTCTCTCTGTGATTTGCTTCGATTGTTAGCGTTCGATGTTGACGCTGATATCTAGTTTATTTTCTGATGTTATCGTAATGATACCATAGATCAGGTCACGTCCTTTAATACACCAGAAAAACAAAATATTGAAAAGATCGCATTGGCTGCCCTTTTGCGGTGCCGGTGTCTCCTTAGTCGATGCCGTTTCCAAGGAAGGTGCAGGCGTGTGGGATACCACCATTATTGCGCAGTAATTCATCATTACTTTTAGCGACGTCCACGACCAAAGGCGTCGCTGTGCTCGCAATTCGCGACTGACTAAAGGCTCACTGAGATGTGTTTATCCGTAATAATTTTCCTCTTATCGATGGATATCAGCGCAATGACTAACTGTCCATTGTGACTCTACTGGCTTAAGGATGCGATCACTTTAAGCTTCCATTGTTAGTTTGACACGCACAAATAAACTCGTAGTTTGCAACGGATGATGAGTGGTCAAGATTATACAACTCTTGACGTCAGGACGGCGCAAACACAAGTTAACTTCAGTTTGCGTCACGAAATACGATCATCGGCGTTGTAATATTTCAATAAACCAACGAGGTAGAGGGGATTAAAGCGATAAACTGGTATCCCGTTCACCAGGCAAAAGTGACCCCGCCCCCCTTGGCTGTCGCCATGTTGTACAATTTTGACCACAGATACGTGATCGTTCCAAATCCTTAGGCTTTTACGCAAAACTGAGCCGAGATTTGTGTTGCGATCGCTGTAAAAACATGATAAACTATTTTTTTTTTAAATGCTGTTAGCCCTAAAGACCACTGTTTAGCTCCAATAAAAACCCGAAATACAGCACCGCGGCTAACGTCATCTCGCGGAGACACTGCGAAGCTGCCCGTGCTGCCCAAACGTCGCCTAACTTATCTCGTCGGTACCGTTATTGAAGATCAATAAGCCAGTAGTTGTGCGCGGTACTACGTTAAAATGTAGATGTAAAACTATAAAGTCACGTGTCTAATGGTCCATATGTGCAACATGGTGGCGGCCAATTGGGGGGTCGCTTTCAGTTGCCAGTTTATCGCTCTTAGGCCCTCTACCACGTTTCAATAAACGTTCAAAGGCTGTGGATGATGAAGCCGTCTTGGTGCCTACATTACAATAACGAAAGAGGGACACGGAAGACAAGCGGGCGAAACAGGCGAAGTCGATGTTCAGCGTGTTTGCCGCTAGGGGCGCGTCGGGGGTCCACCAAAGGTGACGTCGTGCTTAGGCCTGGTTTTCTATAAGTGTTAAGCCGGTAGTGATCACTTTTGACCGAGCTCGTACCCGGCTGCACGGCAAGAGAACACACCGGCGCCATCTATCGGGAAGCTACGAAACCCTAGCGATAGGCGTATAACCGGAATGGATGTTTCCCACCAATAGACCGATCTCACCAGGAGTTGCGCGACGCCACCGCTGCCGCGGTGCATTCTAGTTCTCCAGTTTTCCGGCCGTGTCAATGTACATTGTACGCCCGGCGTTTCGAAATTTTCGGGTTAGCACGAGACTTTCAGCCGGGTGTTTACTCATGGTTTTCAATTGGTGGCTTCACCTGTTGCATGCCACGGAGCTATAATACCAGCAGCAGGCAAAATGGCCTCGGATATTACGTCTTATCGAAAAAAAGAAGCATGGCAAAGAAGGGTAGACAGAGCCGGACAGAGCGGCAGGAAAAATAGCGTTTTACGATCTGTTTCGCGATTTGTTTTATAATTTATATCCACGTTATTGCACGTCAGCTAAAAAGTGTAAGATTGCAGGGCACGAGACATAGAGCGTGCCGAAGTGTTCCGTACGCTGGAATATCTCTGAGCATTTGCTCCGTAGCGGTCTATCGGTTTCCCTATTCAACCGCACTGCTTTGCGGAGGCCGTCTTTAACACACTTTTTGCTCGATGTATTTTGGTGGTTATAACTGGTATTGCGACGACATGTTTCAAGCACAACTGTGCTTCAAAAGATCTAGGACATTCACTAAAAAAAGAGAGCGATTCCAGACATGCGTCACTTGAAATAAAACGACTTTTCCCGAAAACAGTCTTTTTTTTCACACAAACGTGAAAACACCACATAATGCAATTTAGAAGTGCAAAACTTACCGCCAAAAATTTAAGAAACGAACCTCATCCATTTTGTGCTGGTCTATTAGGCGGACGTTACTGATTCATTCTGCATTAACGCCAGTCGAGACCGCAGAAAAAAGCTTCCCCAATCGAGAGGCTGTTAGCGCTCGGAGCTTGCGCAGACAAAATAAAACTGAGTAGAACCTGTAAACGAAAAATCATCTCCACCATAAGCTTTAAGGTGACAGATGCCAGTTGCTACGGCACGTCAGGCATGACCTTTCTGTAGATCATTTCTTCCCTTTGTGCTGACTCCTCCCGCAGTTCATCTCTATCCTGCCACACAGGCTTTTAACCAGAATGAAATAACCTTTAGCAAACTATTACTCCCCGAGTGTCCATTTAGCTCCTCTTACTTCATTCATGCTTAAAAGTTATGCCCAAGCCTCAGCACTACCAAGCTCAGTTTTTCACCAACACATTTGATGCTGTTCCGTGGTGCTACACCGATCCGATTGTCCTTCAAATGTTCTTGTTGTTTGCCATTGCGCAAGATGTTCACCTATTTCCAAGTTAATTGAGACGTCCAAGCAGCCGGAATGCTCGAGTAGTGGCGTCGTCGTTTTTTCCCCGCGGCCGCAGTGGGACCACCGCGTGAACGGCAGTGGGATCACGCGTTCACGAAGACGGAGAAGCAGACCACGACGAAGCAGACGACAAAGCGATTCTAAAGCGATAAGACGACTGGAACTGCTTTTCTTCGCTAGCTGACTAACTAAGGCACAACGAACAACACAATCTTATGAAGTACACACATGCAGGAGAATCAAGCTGATACCGGGGCGTCCCAAACGATAAACTACAATGATGTACGCCCAGCCCCGTGTAGCCGGGAAGACGGAAAGGGATGACTACAAGTAGCATGGCGGCGGCACCACTTCCGGAATGCGCGCGCATGCGCAGTTCGCTTGGTGGCATCGGTCTATTGCGTGATAATATTTACGTTCTGGGCTCATTTTCGTCTTCTGCGCATGAGAAAGGAAGTAGCGGTGACGTCAGAACGCCGAGCCCTGATTGGCTGATCGCGATCTCCTATCTCAGCGTCGTCTTCTCCTTTGCAACGTCGTCTGCTCGCAACATCGTATGCGTCTGTCTTACCTTTCTTGCGACTTTCGGAAGTGCAGGTCTTAACGAGCGAGCTCGACTTCGCCTTTCAGAGAGGGCAGACGAAATAACTCGAGCGGTACGTTGTTTTTGTTTAACAACTAGCAGACGCGCATCAAGGAGGGAAATCAAAGGACTCACTGGCGAGGAGTCCTAAGGCGCCGAGGTTTGTTCGCTAAGAACCGACAGTGAGCGTGTTAGTGTCCGCAAGTTCCCTCCCAAATACTTTTTCCCTCCTTTCGTGTGCGGCGAGACCCCTCATTCTTTAACGGCGTCGGCGGGTTGGCGCAGTTAACGTCGTCAGCTTTACGTCTGCTAGTCAAAGCGATGGCTGCTTTACCTTTCCTGTGTCTGTCAGAGATTCACCGCTTTTTCACCGGCGAGAGTCATCGTTGTCTCGGGAAACAAGGAGATAACAAGAGGAAGAGATTGACCTCTTAATCTAAAATTGAGGTCAGCGATCAAAGTATAATACGGGTAGGGTTCACAAGGGTCGCGCGGGCATATTCCATTCAGCACGCCGGCCGGTCGTGGGCAGACGGTCGCCGACTCGCGGAGTGCCTGCTAGGCCTAACTACCGAACTCGCTTGGTCGCGTTCAGTGGAATCGTGGCCGTTGGAGTTTTTCCCGGGTGTTTGTGGATCCAGCGTTCTTGTTCGTCGTGGTCTGTTTTAAGTACTTCTTACTTTTTTCTTGCTGCTTGAAGTCGGGACGCGTGAGAAGCGCACGTAGAAAAGTAAACGTCCGTGGGTCGTCGCGACCGCGAGGCTGTCGGCCATGCTGATTTGATCGTAAGAAGTGCGTAAGACAGCTTCGGAGCTGTCGTAGGATTTCATCGTTACCTGCGCAAAGCTTACGAAAATTTCGTTTTGTGAATACGAATTTGTTCTTAAGTTTTGTCTTACGCACATTTTTGGCTAAGATCGTTTCGTGAATCTGGCCCCTACACTTCCGAAAGTCGCAGGAAAGGTGAGACAGACGCAGATGACGTTGCGAGCAGCCGACGTTGCAAAGGAGCAGACGACGCTCAGATAGGGGGTCGCGATCAGCCAATCAGGGCTCGGTGTTCTGACGTCACCACTACTTCCTGCGCAAGAAGCAGACGAACTTGCCCTCCGCATAGGAGAAATAGCGGCTTATAACATTGTCAACGCTATTTTGAATACCCGGTGAAAGAATAATACGCAAGCAAGGACAAAGATATCTACGCAAACCAAAAATCTGACAAGATGACCTGATAGATGCTGAGGATATTTCTTGTACTAAAACTGGTGTTTGTGTGCGATAGGGCGTACTCAAACGCCAGTGTGTGATCCCGCCTCTCATTGCAAGTTGGCGCTCATCCTGTTTTTTTTCTTTTTTCTGACTTCGTCTTGTCTATTTAGCGCTGTTTTTTATTAAGTCGATAGAAAGTCGTAGAGATGAATTCTCCGTGACGTACTCAGAACCAGCGCGGATCGCGAATTGTCACAAGGGCTAAGTCAACGTTCGTCTGGAACTCGGTTACAGCCAGGGAAAGCACAAGTCCTAGCCAATCGTTGACACAGCACTTGTGTCAAATATGGGACCCGCGCTGGCCCTCAATAGGTGACGCATAAAGTAGGAGCTGGGTAAAAGTGCAGTTTTATAAGAAAGGACAACTAAAGATGCACTCTGCAGGATATGCTCTTCATATCATGCATACACTATAAATCTGGTTCCAGATATGTTCCAAGAAAATGAAAGTTCGACAAATATTTTTCTGGAAGAAGTAAACTTTTATGCGAATCGTGGATTATATGAAGAACGGCTGGCTGGTTCTGTTTGCGTCGTGTTTTTTACCCTTTATCTGGAACTCGCAGGTGCTACGCGAATCGTCGTTCCATTTACATGCCATTTCACTTACCAGGTTCCTCTTCAACGTCAATCTGTTCCAAATCAAACCTTCGCAAAGCTTTTCCTTAAATTTGTATCGTGTGGAATTAACAATTATCTGAAGCAATGCTTTGTGGGAACTCCAAATATTTGACGATTATGTTCGCGAAACACTGTTCCCTCTTGTTAAGCGGAACATTTTTAGAACTTTCCGGTTATAATCGGAACCTAATTGGAACGAGATTAAGAGCGTATCTTCGATAATCGTGCAGCTCGAATGTTTTACTACTGCATATTAAGTAACAGGTCTACTGAATCATCGTACCTTTGTCGAATGTTCCATCATCGAAAGTTTTGATTGTTTCTGTTTCACCCCAGTCTTATTTTATTTCAACATGGTTAATATTCACTAGATCGCTTGGAGCCATAGTATATATTTTTTTTGGCCGGGCCAGTCAGGACGACTAATATTTCACACTATTAACTAGTATACTAACTCGACCGTTCCACGTGCTGTGTCACACTTTCTTGACCGTGGTTGTGTCTTTTGTATACATTCCCATACACATAGTTCACAGAGGTTATTGCATAACTTGGGGTTGTTTTATCTCTACAAAACAATTGCGTGCAGCTAATGTCGTAGTCATTACTTCAAATAAGATGAAGCCAAGATAATAAGGAGGTGTTATTTGAATCCCCGCACTGTTCAAAGTCATGACTTCTGTGCACAATATGAGAACCGATCAAAAGGTGAGGGAAAAATATGGCAAAGCGTGTAAACTTCCTCGCCAAATAAATAAATAAATAAAAAACATAGGCGAATGCAACGAGCCACAGCCGTATTTAGGGAGAGTTTGGTCAATTGGAGGAACGGGAGAAGCCAGGGCGAGTGGCAGACGCAGAAAGAGGGCGTGACATGCTCACTGGGCCAACCAGAAGCCGAAAATAATCCCCTAGCGGTGGTTGCGAGAAACAGTTTTAATAAGCGCGTAAGAGTTAAATGATGTAGCCCTTCGGGGTTCAAAATATGGTGCACGAGATGTTTTGATTATGTTCATGCATAGCGATGTAAGAATCTGATGGGCCACTGGAACTCTCTTTAGCTCGGACGGATTACGTCGATCACTCTGCTAGATTTTTATTTTGTATGACCGTGTTCGATAAATTAAGTGCACCATATTTTCATTCACCGAGAGCTAATCAAAGGCATTTATTAATTTTGTTGCTCGCGACCCCCGCCAGGGTGTTGTTTGCGGCTTCTGGATGGCCACATTCGAATTTGTGAAGACGCCCTAAAACATGCCCAACCCGCTTTCGACCAGTGGCACCTCCTCATTTGTCTCTTATACTTCCCAGTGCATGGCCAAACCCTCTCTCTATACGGCTCTGGATCAAGCGTGTGAAATGCACCCGAAAATTTATAACAAAGAAAAACCTTAAGAAAGGGGGAGCAATGCCCTAGTTATTGCAATTATTGATGTTTAGTCATGTATTACAGAACTTTGAAAACATCTTATGAATTTAAGCAATTTTTTTTTAGTTTATGATGTTCTTTTTTTTTTTTTTGCGTGTAGTGTTAGGTTTTCGAAAGCCTGTGAGTTCGATCTGGCGATGCATCCACAGTAAACATTACAAATTTAGGGCGCCTAACAAATCGTAAGCAGCACGCGAGCAAACGATATCTACAAACAGTATCGCGTATACACGAACCACAAAATTAAAGTCAGCTCCAACATAAAATACCTTGGCCTGTCAAAAATGACGAATGAAGAAAAAAAAACAAATTGAATGGGTCGCCCTAAAATTTCATCAGAACGTGACACGAAACTCAATATCAGAGATTGAGCATTTTCGTTCCCACCATTTTTTTTTTTAACTTTCTGTACTCATTTCGCTTTTACTTCGAAAAATGTTTGCTCCGTCGCGAAAATTGTGTTACGCGTACAGGATATGTTGGGACAGCGAGCCAGTTCTTTTTGCGTCGCACGCCCCCCGTTGCCAAATTTAGAATCCGTACCCGCACTAGAAGGCTCGAGATTTCAAACTTTTAATAAAGTTATCTTCTTTTGCTTTCCATTTCTTTTGTTTCACCAAAACAGTCTGCGTTGCAAATGCTAATCCGACTCTGAGTTGCCATTGCAAGCTTTAATGGACCAAATGGAATTACTCGTCCGAAAAACCTTTTCGTTTTTACACCAAAAAAAAAAAAAAAAAAAAACGTATTGCGCATTAATTTTTTTTCCTTTTTGTGCGAAGCAGTTTTCAAGAGAGTTGGTTGTCAAAAAATAAACTATGCTTTTGGCATCCGAAGCGTGTACGTCTTGACGTCATATATGTGGCTAATCTTTGCGACAAGTCGGATATGAACTAAACTTTCTTAAATAACATTTTTAATTAGTAAAAATATTCATATGGTTTTAAGTACGAACATGATAAGCATGATCGAAAGCCGCTATATCAATACATTTTAGAACGACTTGCTCGTGGGAAACTCGGGGGCACACCAAAGTTACAACTTGTGCGGTAGGCGCAAAGCTAGCAGTGGCGGGACGCGACGATAATCTAATCATTTAAAGACGTCCCTGTAACGCTAAATTAGAGCGCAGCTCTTGAGGAGGAGGAGGGGAGGGTATGATCCTCCTCCTCCTCCTCCTCCACTCCTCTCGTCCTCAATTTACTCCCCTTTCAGTTAGCAGGAAATTTTCGCTACATTTCCTGCTAAATTCAGTGAAAAAAAATCCCCCGCTAAATTAAGAAAGGAAAATTCTCCGCTAAATTTAGCACCCAAATTTTTTTCCGCTTTTCTTCTCCTCCTCCCTCGTGACCCTCTTGACGTCACACGTGACGTCACATGTGACGTCATTGTGGGAAACGTCCCATAATGCAACGCGCGGTTACGCCAACGGCAAAGGCGACGGTGACGCCGTTCAAGCCGGAAACGGGCGCCTGAGAGCTGGGCTCTAATAAAGAAAAATAGTAGCTGCCGCGTAGGCTAGAGATTTCGGGGTCCAGGAAGGAGTGATCAACTCGCGGTTGGGGCTTAGTACTCTCCCCTTCGCTGCCTCTGGCCTCAGCAGACGATCTGGGGAACACTGGAGTACACCACTGCCGTCCCGTACTCTCTACGTTTGTGAACGGCATCAAGAGAGGTACGCCTACACAAACGTCCCTTTGGATTACCTTATTTTAACCGACAATATAATTAATTGTTTCGAGGAGTGTACCCAGTGCTCCTATTCTCTTATAACTTACATTTACATCGGAACGTTTTATTCTCGTCTTCACCAACGCCTCAGCCGAGACTCGACCTGTTCACAGTCAAAGGAAGAATATACATAGAAAGTTTATTTATCATTTAATTGTCACGTGTAACTACACTGTCTTACTAATTTCGTTTTCTACCGCTTGTAAATATTTTGCAGGTATAGTTAGTCGTACAAAACATCTATTTTTATTTCAGGTTTGCCAGTTGTATGACGACTTCTACAGTTTCGCGGTTTCGACAATATCAGGAACCGCAGAAACGACGAACCTTCGGCCTTCCTTCGGAGTAAAGATCACGAGCATCGCTTCGCTGGAGAGGCACAACGCAGGGCATCGACCATGCGTGAGGCACAATATGGAAACTCCCTTCCAGTGCGTCAGTTCAAAAAAGAGTTCAGCGTAACGGTCGACATCTTTGCGAAAAAACGAGGCAATATGTCTAGTGAGACTTTCGCGAGCAAGCTGTTGCTTAAAATACTCAAGGTCAATCATTGGGACTAATGGCACCGATAAAGACCTAATTACACGCCTTCTTTTTTGTTGTTTCACAGGAGAGCTGATAAGGAATAGTTTCCCCAGGAACGTGTCAGCCAGCAAAGAAATGTCGACACAACACTCGGGACAGCTACCGCCACCTATGAGCGACGGCGGCAGCCAGAAAACCGGCTTGCCTCTTGTCTAGTTGGCGCCGTCGCTCATAGATGGCGGCAACCTTTCCAGTTTTTCCACTCTGGCTTGCCGACTTGCGGCCGGCCATTACTTCCTTCACACCATAGTACAGCTTCACTGGTCTTCCTTCTTCATCAAAGTAAAAAAGCTATATTTTTTTTTACTTGAGGACATTAAAGGGGCGGTGCAACGAAATTCAATTGGAATGTTTTTCACTTTACACGAGCTTACTGGCACTGGTGGGACTCAAGGATATTCGCACGCAACGCCACTGACCAAGAAACTCCTTTGATGAACTGTAATTTTGAGGACAAAACCGAGCGTTTTCATTCAATCTCTCCTTCGCAAAACCTGATGACGTAGCTGGGCGGTAGCAGTACCGCCCAGTGACGATATTTGAATGCGGCTCAGAGATTGGACCCGAGCATTGCGTCGGCACTCGATTTGGGCTCGTGATAATCTATAGTTCGAGAAGCATTCGGGTAGTGTCCTGTGTCCAATCGCTGCAATGACGACAACAGCCGAACCATAACAATGTCTGGAACGCAGCGCGTGTCCTGTGCCTTGCCAACCCCAGCGCATGGCTATGAACAACATTGGCGGCATATAATCGGCTCCAGATCACGTGACCGCTTGTTCTGGCTGCGAGTTGAGGGGGTGAATTCTGCTTGTTCTTCTTTATTTTTTTTTCTGCGACTTCGATTGCATGTGGTGAAAAACGAATGGGTATTTCACGGGTCATTAACGTCAGGGATCCACTCTAAGCGGTATTTCCGCAAAATACAAAACTCGTTGCATCGCCCCTTTAATGTTGGAACTAACGCCACGAAAGCGAAGGATTACTTTTTGAAGTAGCGGTCACTTACTTGTATAGAAGGGCAGTCGCATATGCAATTAATTACCATTTAGCCTCGAGTAACTGTAAATGTAATTCCTTACTCTTTTCAGCAATGTGTACAGGTCTAGGTGCGGAAGTGTCTGATCTTGGGGAAAAAAGTGAGAATCGATCCTAAGTAGATAAATTTGTAAGCACACGTATGCGAATGTGCGCGTGTTTGTGGGTGGGTCGGAAAGTTATAAAGGTTTCTCCCGGCATATATGCCTGAAAGAGCAACACTCTACCGATAAAAGTACGTCAGTACACTTTTCGGGAGAACACGAAGCAACTGAAGAAAGAAATGAAACACTGGTATAGTCTACTGCAAGAAAAATTGCATGCGAGTGCAGAATAATCGTTGGTCGTTATCTGGTATGGATTTTATAAACGTCATCAGGTCCACCTGTAAAAATAACTTGATTTGCCAAAAGATAATTAAAGAGGTTATTGTGATAGATGTTGCTAGTTTTGTCAGGATTTAACGCCATCACCAATTGCTCTTTCATGTCAGTTTTTTTCTTCTTTTTTTTCATTTTTAAAGTGGACTGTGCAGATATTTTTACAATTCTAGTGTAAAACTACACAAGCAAGTGAAGAAGCGTAGGAAATATTTTCGCTTTCGACACTATCGCGTCCATTGTTTTCACTACGTTTTACATTTTTAGTTATTTTTTTACATTTTCTTTTAATATATAGATACTCCGAACAGCATTAATGTTGAAAAAAAAAAAAAAAAGAAAAGCACGACTTTTTTTGTTTGATTCTTCATTTACGACACTGCTAAGAAAACCTTTTAGGTTTATTTTATATCTTATATACACAACTCAAAGAAACATACGCCATCAGACGAGATCTTCACGTGTTGCAATGTTCGAGTATAACGGATATAACCTGTCCTCTTAGTGCTGTGTCTTCTCACATTTTTTTTTTCAAGTTTCCTTCCCAGTGTCAGGATTTTAACATCTTGATAACGGGAGTGTTCTCCGCGAGGTGCTTGCAAAAGAACAACATCAGAAGACGCAGAAGCATTTCTTGCGCAAAAACCAAAATATCTACGTTGGAGCCGTATTCCGTGGGTCGTGCGTAAAAATGTTTTTTTTTAATGGTTTTGTTGTTTTACTTATACAGCTGCTAAAGTTTGTGCAATATGCGTTGTAGAAATGGCCTCTGATATAAAGCGAACCGCTGACCCTCCCTCAGTTGTCAAAACAATATCATATTTATGCATTAAAACGATTTTGAAATTTTAGCTCAAGTAAGTTCAAGGTGATACTAAAGTACTCATAAAAAAGCATGGGGGGGGGGGGGGGCGAAACAAAAGGACGCGAGCAATCTCCGGGATATAGGTTAGAAATTTCAAGAAATGCTTTAAGTCTGTAAACAAAAAAAACACGTAATCTGAGCAGACAAAAAAAAATACTATTAAAATTGCTCACAATTTAAGAAACGCATGGCGCACGGTGCCTCCCCTGCATCTCATCATCGCTCCTCCGCCAATGGTATTTAGGTATTAGCCGATAAGAAAGACGAAGAACCAATCACGGCGCTAGAAACATAATATGCCTCGCCCTGCGTTTTCTAGGATGTCGGTGACTCAAAATGCTGCCAAACGTTCCATATGCTATAAATATAGCGGCGCCGGTGTTGCAAATTTTGCCTCCGCGCTCGTTTTTGCGCTTCTGAAACCTAACCAAAAGCACAAGCCCGAAAGGCTTTGGGCGGCCGCGGTGACGCGTTCAAACTATAAATTCGGAATCGTTACAGGCTGCTTTCCGAGGTCAGTTTTTCTTCCATGTCGTGGTCGGATACGTTTTTCATTCATCCCTTTATTCCTTCCAAGTGTTCCTTCTGGTGTCGCAGCAAAGTATGATGCTAAAAAAAAAAAAACGAAATAATGTATAGTGCACTCCCCTCTAGCACCGATTCGTTCTGACAGCGCGTGTTTCCGTAGTGACATTCGCCTACGTTGCGCAATGAATGTTGATTCCAAACTTTCTGCTTATAAAAACGACGCACCGTCACAAAAAAAAAAAACAAAAAAAAAACAGTCAAAGCCGATTTAGAATCAAGGCTCGCCTAATATTCGTGGTCGAACGTCGTCATAAATTTCATGTGCCACTTTTTCGGTTCGTCTGGGCCGAACGTCGAGTTTGATATCCCAATTTTTTTAATGCGATAGCTTTATGGGGTGGAGCAAGCTCTTTTAGAAAAAATTCATCTGTAAAACGAAACGCGTGCCCATGCGTAGAAGGGAAATAAGTTGATAAACTGAGAAGAAATAATGAAAAATTTCGAGCATCCTGCAACCAGAGTGGAGTCCACGACATCAAGATTTTAAGCCTGTCTCTCCACCACTCGTAGTGCGAGACTTTAATGGTGCTGTTACGAGTGACCAAATTACTTGTAATCGATTACTTTGGGAGTAATTATGTAGTCCTTTGGATACAGTCATTAGAAAGTAATCGCGAATTAATGTGATTAACTTTGGTAGTACTAAAACTACATTTAACCATCAGTATTTTTTTCTAATGGCACCCTTCTGCAATTTTCCTAGCAACAAATACTCGAACCAAGTATCCGAGTGAAGGGTCGTGTACCAATATTGGGGATTTAAGAAGATAAGCAGAGTATAATTCAGTGATTTTAATTCATTGAAGGACGGTACCAAAGCAGCGTACAGAGAGAGTTTGGTCAGTGGGAGGAGCGGGCACAGACAGGGCGTGCACCAGACGCACATAGAAGGCTGGACGTACTCTCTTGGCTGACCAGAAGCCGAAAAGTATCCCCTAGCGGTTCTAGCGAGAAACAGTTTTAATAAGGGCGTAAGAGCTAAATGTGGTGCCTCTTCACGGTTGACAATATGATGCACATGACTTTTCCATTATGATTATTCAAGAAGATATAAGAAATGAACGTGCCTCTTAAACTCTGTTTTGCTCGGACGGAGTGTGACCGCTCGGACGGCAGATCCCTAGCCCTCGGCGCCCTGCGCACAGATTACGTCGATTGTTTTGCTAGTCGCGCACGCTTTAAAAAAAAAAAAAATCTTTTATATATTTTGCATATCTTCCACTACGATTTTACGTGACCGTGATTGAAACATCACGTGCACCAAATTTTCAGTCACCGAGAGTTACTCCGATGCACTTGTTAATTTTGTTGCTCGCGACCACCGCCAGGGTATTATTCGCGGCTTGTGGTTGGCCACATGCGAAGACGCCCCGAAACACGCCCAGCTCGCTTTCGGCGAATGACACCTCCTCACCCGTTTTCTGTAGTTTTTAATGATTGGTCAAACTATATATACGACTCTGAACTGCACGCAAGACCAGTTTTCCAACTGGCAGGATGTCTGTCGTTTTGAAATAGGAAATGTTGAGGTTACTTTTTTAAGTAATGGTCATTTTTTTTTTCTATTCAAGTAATCCAATTGAATAATTGTTGACCAAGAGTAAATGGAATTGTAATCGATTCCTTTTTTCCCCAGTACCGTGCACAAGAGTGGGGGACGATAGTTGTTATGTGTCGTTCTCCTTTCCTTGCCGTGCCCATGAATGCATGAGTCGCGAAACGAGGCGCTGATTGGATAAGCTGCACAGTCTTCGCAATGCCTCACAAGAGAAAGAAGTGGACGGAAGAGAAGATTGCTAAACCGGAAGCGGCGACATGCTGGATACGAACATTTTTATTTATAAGAAATATACGGTCATTGGATGTTCAGGAGACAATACAAGGTTCGTCTTAACTTAATTAGCAGAAGAACTAGCAGTCACAGAAGATAAGCGGTGCTATCGCATTTCGACGTAGTCTTCCGCAAAGCCTTGGGAAAATGCAGCCCCTTTTTGTTTTTTAGCAGCATGGCGTGAATTTAGGTTCCTCTATGTTTCTACCTTACACTTAACGTTTCTCATGGGGTAAGTAAGCCTGCCAGGAAAACGCCCGCTACGAGTCTGAGGCATCTGAAGGTTTCGTTTTCATCAACGATACTAACTTTTTATTGAATTTAGATTTTTGTCAAACTGAGCAGATTAAGTAAGAACCTTAAAATATGTCAGTTGTCTGGGGTTTCCTGTACTCCGATTCCGAACAACCGCTGATGGTTCAGTAGGCCATGTTCACCTAACGTTTAACGTGAAAGATCGTCAAATGAAAATAATTTTAATTACGGTTACTTTTTTCCGGCAATCATGCATTCCGACCAAGGGGAATGATGACATTTTACTCAAATCGATGCTGCAATTGAAGACATAAATCCCCTGATTATATTAGGTTTAAATGCGAGTTGTCTTTTATATGGAATAAATACTACTGCAGATATGGTCAGAGCATGTATAACAAGCAACAATAATTCAATAAAAGATCCCTTGAGCGAGGTCACTGTCGTTCCCCTGGCTCGCTGACCATATCAATTATGAATCACGGCTGTTTACCCGTCTATACTCTGCTTATCGCAGCCATCACCCCGCAGTTCCTGTCCCAAAATTAAGCATCACGCCAACCCAACCGAGCAGTTTCCGGTGTCAAAGCGAGCGATCAGCTATTCGCCACGGGCATTGTGCGACACGTCATCAACTCGCACCACGAAAACAAATAGGTCCAAACGAGAATCAGTGACTGTTCCATTACAGCAAGACCCGTCACAGTATACCTGCCGTCGGAACACCAACCCGCATTAATTCATCGGTTCCCTTACATAATCTGAATGGCCAGCCGTCGGCCTCGGGGAGTCCCTTAATCGGTCCCCACAGCCCATATCCACTACCGTATCCCCAATTGTGTAAGCATTTCCGCACAATCCATCAATGTCCTTGGCCAGGACCATAACTCACCCTGTAGGAGGTTCGCGGGCGGCGCCTTGTTATTCGCTGCCCGCCGCTACGTGCAGCGACGGCGCTGCTTGTCGCCAGCCGACGGATGTTTTTCGCTCGTCCGACGTCCACGTTAAGATGGATGGAGGGACGTCGCTACAGGTCCACGAAGCGCTACCGCCGACCGTGACATCCAGCGGGAGGTTGGGGAACTAGAACATGATGTCCCCTCCTTCCTCCAGGCTCTCCAAGGGCACCTGATCGAAATGGAAAGAAAGAACGAGCGATCCAGTAATGAAGGTCTTTTGTGTGGATGTCTAAGTGAGTGTGAGTTGTGGTCGGAGATGTCTGAAGGAGAATTCACTGGCGGAAAATAAATGGTTGCAGGCAACCTTCTCACGCCGGTGTGAGCGATCGACAATAATGGCAGGTCTCGGCGAAAAACCTCGATTGTGAAAGCGTTCTAACTTTTTTTTTTTCGGGTTTAAGATAATTGTTTGAAAATCGATTGCAGAGCTACTTTATGGAATTTGAGGCTTCTAGTACGTAATGAAAGAGAACCGCCTACTCCGGGATACCACTTTTTTAAGTATGCAATGGTCACTGAAGCTATTGGGTGTTCAGATTGCGCTTGCAGCATATATTTTACTGCTTTTTTATGCCGATCATTCCCGTTGCAACCGTTCACTTTCTTTTTATTTTAACCGCAATTCAGTTGTTTCGTAACATTAGGCTCAACGTTTGTCGAAATTGTCTGCACGTATGAGGTCTTCTGGCCATTTAAGGTTTTGAACCCAGGGTTTATTTTTTTATTTTTTATCTATTATATATTTGTTTATGCAGCAGGGCAAAATATGGACAAAAATGTTTACAAGTCTTTTGTCTATATTTTTGTTTATTTTTTGTCTGAAACACTTTCAGGTTTCATCATGGCAAAATTTACAAAACAGCGCTTAAATATTTTCGCAAAGAATATCTAGGACTTTCTGCACACTTTTTACGCTCATGCATCTAAAACATAACTTTTAAAGACACTTTAAGGACTAAGTTTTTCCAATGCCCAAAATTTGTGGATGCAGGCTCAGAGATGGGTAGATCTCGTATGTTCAAATTGTACATTGTAGCTTGTGCATATTTTTTGTTCTTGAAAGTTTGCTATAATGTCCGCTGTATTAAAGTTTTTTGCCACTACTCATTTGTGGCAGTTTTGATGTAATGAATCTTGGCTTTCATAGTGTTCAAGGATATTGGGCGCCACGTAGAATAAAAACAATTAATTTTTGAACATAAAAAAACCACGTTCGTTTGGCGACGAGCACAGTTTCTATGCGTCGATTCGGATTATTTTAGAGTGCTAGTAAGGTTTGGGTATTCGTTTTTCAGGCGGTCCCCCAAACCAATAAAACAAAAATGTACCTGATGGTGGACAAGAGTATGCTAGATTTAACCCCATGGTTTCTTTGGCAATAAACGTCAAACTTAACGCCATATGCCGATTGATGTGGAGGCTGTTATATAGCTTGAATGCTCGTACACGATATTCAGTTTGTATATATATAAAAAAACGCCTTTTAAAAAAGGGTACATTCAAGACGTCATGGTTTGCGCCTGTCTTTATTTCTTCCCGCCGCGGCTTGCACGTGACGTCATTCAAAGGGCGCTCCGATGACCACCAGAGAGGAGGTCGAGAAGAAGCTCCGCTCTTATCAGGGCCCCCTTTTGTGCCGCCCGGATTTGCCCCAGTCGTCGCTATTCTCCCCCCAGAAGATTATAGATTAGCCCGTCACTCAAAATTCTTACAAAAGCAGCTTCCCTCTCCTCCTCTTACATGGAGGCCAAAAATATGCGACGTGACGTCAGTGCAACCTATGTGGTTATTAACTCTGTCTTGTGTTTTTATTACGAGTACTGAAATTATGCAAGTTCGATGTGGGTATTTATTGGAACATGATTATTAATTAATATGCTAGCGTTTTTTATAGATAGATGCCCGCGAGACACATAACAGGAGTTCGCGACCAAGAAGCATTTTTTTTTTTACCCACATGGTTATGTATTAACTCCAAGGGGGCTCTCCGACGCACTTCGCTCATTCTTAAAAGCTGGCAGCGTGGTGCAAGCTACGAGCCCGTTCGACCATTCACGCGTCCATTGTTCGTCACGGGATCACCCCCCCTCCCCCCCTGTCCACGCACAGAGAGAGGGGTCAGTGATGAAAGGCGTGTACCAAAGTATAAGCGCAGACTTAAAAAAAAAAAAATCTCCAAACCACTAACATTGCGTTTTTGCGAAAAAAAAAAGCCAACAACCAAACACGCAAATGTTCAAAGTAAGATCCCACCTCCGTGCACTTTGTTCTTTAAAAAAAACTCTTTTCAAAGAAAAGAGTTCCTTTAAATGCGTGAAATCGGGAAAAATTGGAATTGACAGCTTCCATAAGCTTTGGATTCTTCTATTAGTATGTTGGATTAAGTTTCCACTATATGCAGGGTGACTTGAATGCTAGATTTGTGTGAAAGAAATTGAGGCTGCACAAACGGGTCACGTGATTCCCGGAGCAGTCCAAAATCAGCGTGGTAGATTTTTTTTTTTTTTTTTTTAGGAAATATCTTTTGTTTTGTTTATCACCTTTTAACTGACAAGCTTACTTTCATACTTGTTCGACATGTCTTTCATGGATTGCGTTGACATTCGCTAAAAATCACTAGGACGCATTTGACAACTGTACGTCAACTGAGCGATTATGAAAAACCCAGGGCAGTTTAAGCGCTCAGTGGCCATGGGCTTGAATAAGTGCCAACGAGTTTGAGCTGTGGTCGCGGCACGCTTGCGGTGCAAAGGGACGTTTATCTCAGTGTGAATTCCACGCAGACTATAGGGTGTCCCGAGCTACATTGCGCTTTAGAGCGAGCCGGAAAAATCGGCACCTGTGCATAGACAGCTTAGACTTTCACCGAATGTGCACTGTGCAGGTCACGTTTGCCGTGTGAAATTTGAAGGCGTTGATCTCTTCCTGTAAAGAGATGAGAGCAAAAAAATTGCCAAGGTTCGCGTTAAGCACCTCCATAGACGACCGAGTTATCGACGCTATTAACTTGTGGCCCCATTTCTCGATAGGCGCAGCGAGCAGACGACACACTCTATTGTTTGCTCTCTGCGCCTATCGGGAGATGGCGCCACAAGTTAACAGCATCGGTAACTCGGTCGCCTGCGTACGTCCCTAACGTAGACTTTGGCAGATGTTTTGCTCTAAATTTTTTACAGGAGAGAACCGCGACTTGAAATTTCACGCGGTGAAACAGTCCTGTGCGGTGCACAGTCGATGGCAGTTTGAGCGTTTTATGTATCGGTGCCGATTTTTCCGGCTTGTTTTAAGGCGGAAAGTCCGCTCGGTACACAGTACACCTAATATTTGTAAACTCGAAGAAATCGGGTGTGCTTCCTTTCCCGCCTAACACTTGGCAGAGCCGATCACTCCAGCCTGCGAAGGGAAGTTGGCAAGTGACGAGGTTGTTAATATGTTGAACGTCACACTGGTTTCACAGCGCCGACTGATTTGTTTTGTTTTTGTATAATAATAATGCTTTCAGAATCCCCATTTGCCAAGTTAAATCCAATGATTCGAAGTGGGGAAGTAGACGCTATGGATTTTTAAAGTGTCGTCACTGACAGATTAAGAAGCACAAGGCATGGTTTGCTATGTTCACGCTTCTTTTTGTATCGTGATCCGATTTTTGGCGTCCTTGTGCGGAGCCCGAATTCGTCTGCTTCTCGCGCAATGGGCTGCAGAAGCAGACGTCGAGCTTTGATCGGCTCCGACTGGAAGGATTGTGGACAGTTTTCGAGGCAGCTAGCATTGCGGTTTACCCATTATCCACCCAGTCGGAGCCAAGCAGAGCTCGGCGCTCTGACGTCAGTGCAGCATCTGCGCAAGAAGCGCAAGGAGACGCTCGGACCTCGCTACGCTCTGGGTTTATTCAGTTATCAATCAGTATTGCAGTGGGCACTGTCGTAATAAACGCTGCGTGAATTGCAATGAATATAAACAACTTGACTGAGGCCGCCTAACGTTATAGTTGCATTCGGGCGCAACATGTTTTAACCATTGACCCCCATCATATGTAACATAGCACCGGACCTGGCGCAATATATGTACATTATATGTATATATATATATATATATATATAATCTAAAAATACGCAGATGAAGGAACCGCAGAAACAAAAAAATAAAGGACAAAACCAGGATTTGAGTTGTGCCGGGCCTCTTAATGTGCGGTCGAATGTGCTACTTACTACACAACTGCACAAACACACCCGACCGGACATTGGGAGGCCCACAGTTCAAATCCTGGCTCCGCCCTTTATTTTGGCTTTCGGCGGTTTCGTAAAACATCGATTTATTCGATCAAGTGCGGTTCATTCATCTGCAAATTTTCGAATATTTTTTTTCTTTGGAGACCACGTACGATGTTGAAAAGAGCCCAGGATATATATACATATATGTGCACTATTCCACAGACTTGTCGGTTCAAAAATTTTAAACAAACGTGGGGTTACGTTGCGTAGGAGATGAACGCAATTCCTTATTGTTCACGGCCAATTTACGCTTAGAGGATATCTTATGGATTGGAAGATCCAGGCGGGCGGAAAACTACAGATTAGCTCGCCACGTTCATGTCGCCACTGCAAGTAAAGAATAATTAATGTACACACACGCTTCTTAAGCAATTCACGCAATTCTTAAAACAGGTTGCAATCGTGTCAATTAAGTAACACGGGTAAACGCGGCGAGCCGAACGATCTCGAACGAAAGGCTTTGAAATAACAAAACGTAGGGACTATATTACCGTCGAGATGTTTCGGTGGCGCCCTCTTACGGTGTTCCTTTCGTGACGTCATGGCCAGGATTTGTCTCGCCGTAATTGGCAGGATTTGCCTCGCCGTGAACCGGCGATTGGGCCGGCATTATTAGTATACAAGAAGCTTTTGTTTGGCCAATCGCGAACTTCGACCACAGCGACGCTTTCGGTCGCGCACATCGCTAATAGCCACATGCCAATAACGTCGACGTGACCGAAGTCAGGAAATATCTGATGTCCAAAATAAATGTTTGGTGTCATCGCGAAAAGTATAAAATCTAAGAGCATTAGGAACTGAAGAAACGCCCCGCTGGCTGGTTGGGAAACACACATACGCGAAAAATGTCCAAATAAAAAAACGCTAACACGGATTCCCAAAGAGATCAGCGGCATCGAAACCCACAGACCTACTGCCTTTCAGAAAGGTCGTGTCTCATTTTCGGCTAGTCTGACATAGAAACAAGTTAAAAAAAAAAATATTTCAAAACGATATGGCAAGGCATCAAGATGGATTTCTTGACACATCTAGCCATCATCGCTCCCCACCTCGGCTCAGACAAGCCCGTAATATTTGGATTTGGGTTTAGAGCGCCTTTGGAGATGCCAGCCGAGGGCAACAAAAACAGATTGACGCGCTGTCTGCGCTGCCCTCGAAAGAGCTGAAAGTTGGGAAAAAATCTAGGTGCCTGAGAGACTCGTGTTCGAGGCAGATATCGCTTCCCACCGACGTAAGAAGAAAAACAAATGCAAAAGACGGGACTGTTTTTTTTTTTCTTGTTGCTTTTTTTGCTTTTTTTTTTTCTGCCTGTGGTGAGTGTTAAAATGTACTCAAATGAAACGGGGAAGAACCGATTCTTGTTGAAACTGGGTATTTTTCACGGAGAAATATATCTCATCTTTATGACATTGCATCATTCGGGTATTTGGCGTGTTATATGCGTTTCACCTGGCTTCTTTAGGACATCTGCAGGGTGTGTTCGGGGGTCAAATGACTCCTTTTGTTGTTGTTAATTGAATTTTTGTTAGGCATCAAAACATGTCCTTACCACAAAATAAACCTTCAGTTTGCAAAAAAAAAAAAAAAGCTTTCTTTTTTTTTTAATTTGCGTTTGAGAGGAGATAAAACAATGATTTTCCCAATTGCGTATATACGCAAGTTTGAGAGCCAGAAGAATAATCATAAAAAAGCTTTCTACAACGTAAATATATTTTATATATAAAGCACGCCAACTGGTCTACATGAAGTACTTAAATTTATTTTATTTAAATTTATATTTTAAGTTATGCAGAATGAAAAATTTTTTAAATCTTAAAATAAATGTTTTTAACATGAAAATGTTCTTTTGTACATGGTATTTCAAAATTTGTTTACTTTTAAAGATAAAGCTCCATTACTGCGAGTGATGTTTGCGTTGCGCCCGGAAGATTTCTAAATATTAAAAAAAGTAAAAAATTACTTATGTTTTAGCGGCCATTAAAAAACTATATTATACTCGATGTTTTTTAAACCATTCTTCATAATCCCTTAAAAGCCGGTAATTCCAAATCCGCAAGAACATGTCGCATCATACTGTAAGAAAAATAAATCCTTAGCCAGCTCCATGTTGCAGTCAGTTACCATTAGAGGGTTTCTGTCGCAACGACTAGGGACACTCAAGCACCTGAGTGGTCGTACCTGGTCGCATCATCTCTCAAACATCAAAAAACATAAAATAAATAAAAAAAAACTTGCGAGTTTTTTTTTTTTTTTTTTATTTTGCGAGATAACTGATTTTGCCTATGAAAACTGAACTTTGAGGCGAATTCGGTCCTTAGGGTGTTCCGCTTGGTTGATTGCGCTGCACTGCGTTACTTTATCAGGGTAGTTCTTAGAATGTTAGGTGTGTGCTGAAAAAATTACTCGATTGATTTATCTAAGCATTACTACACTCTGAGTCCAATTACGACGAACTCTACCGGACGTTACGAGCTAGCTCAGCCAATTCAGCCTACCAATAGTGACGTCACGGCGCCCCTCTCAAATATCACGTGTCACTCACACTGCATTGAATTGACTTGTATGGCTCGTAGCTTCCTTTGTGGTTCATCGTAAGGTAAAATAGAGCATTCGAACAGGAAACGTTACGGAACTTTACGCCCCAAACAATGGCGGGCGTGGTGAGGGCAGAACAACAGCAGGTTGCACATACCCTGGGAAGTGGTACCATGGGAAGGTAGCGCAGTGCAGCGCAATCAACTAAGCACAACACCTTAAAGGGACACTGACACCCCCCCCCCCCCCCCCCCCCAGAAAAAAAAAGAAATGTCTTTTTTAAATGTTTTTTGCCAGCCGATTTATTATAATTTCAGTAGACAACTCAACCAATATTGTTGCTACAGTGCAGGGCTGCCAACACGGAAAGTTAAAATTGCCCTAGCGGACGCCAGAAACGTCCCTATTTCTGCCGAAATTTTCCTCGCTTGCCGAAATAATTATATAATATTAAGTATTCGTTGTTTTCAGCATCACTTCCATTTTTACTGTGATAAATATATTATATGCGGAGCCCAAGTTCGTCTGCTTCTTGACAAGGGTTGCGATGATGTCAGAACGCCGAGCTTTTATTGGCTGACTAAAAGAAAAATAGTGGGTAGACCCACTGATCTCTATTGTAGTAGGCTGGATAGTGGATCGCGAGCCCGTTGGTGTCGCCGCCGGCGGCCATTGCTTGACACCAGGCAATACACGCAAGTCTATGGGAGGAACGCACGAAAGTAGGAATATTGGAGCATGTACGCTGTGCTCGGAGGCGAGTATAGTATGGTGTGCTGCGATCCTTATTTCGGGTGTTTTGAGATCGAATCTGTATTTGTCAAACGTTCGAACGCCGATTAAAAAAGTCAAAGGTACCGGAGTACCTACGGCTGAGCTGGCAAGCTTGTTCTCGTAGTGGAGTAAACGAAGGAACTTGCCGTCTATGAGACCGTCCTCGGGCACGCCCAGAAGTTGATGAATGACAAAAACGTTCCCTCTCGACAGCGGCTTTCCGGGAGTGAGCGAATTCCGCGTAACAAAGCCTTCGAACTTGTCGTCTGCTAAACCCAACTCAACGAAACCGCCTCCGACTCCGCGGTAACTCTAGGTAACTATCGCCTCATTGAGCTGCACCACAGCGGAATCACTCTCGACCACAAAATATCTATTTATAATAACTGCAAGGGCTGTCAGTTTTAATGTCTGTACGCAAGCTATTTGACGTGTTTATTGAATAGCATGCAAAAAGTTTCAGTGCCGACAACAGCTTAGAAACGGGGGAAACGTCACTTTTTCTCGTTCTTCCCATAGAGTCCCGTGCACTGGCTGGTGTCAATCAATGGCCGCCGGTGGCGACACTCGGCCCCAGCTGCCGAAGCCGCAGTCCGCGATCCAGTCTACTACAACAGAGATACGTGGGTTGAGGTCTACCTGCTTTTCTTTCAACCACAGCCAATCAGAGCTCGGCGTCGTTCTGACGTCACCGCCACCCCTGCGCAAGAAGCAGGCGACTTGCTCTACGCATAGCCTTTACGCCTCGCGTACGTTTCGCAATAAATTAATTTATCGGGACAAAAACGTGGTCAAAGCAAATCTGGTGAGGAGAAGTGTTACCGGAAGATTCGAACTGACGAATGAAACCCCATCTTCGCCTTAGATGTTATTCATGTCATCAAAACATGACACTTGTTTAATAACTTTATTAGCGGCGTTTTATAATAGTTAGTCCAAAACAAAAGGTGTAACACAGGCGAGAATTCTCAAACTCGAACACACGGAAGAGGATGGCACTTCACGAAATATATTTAGTCATGGTAAGTCTCTATCTTTAGACGTTGCAGTACTTCTTGTGCTCAAGCTTTATGTCTTTCGAGAAGGCACAGCCGCGCTCTCAGAATCCTCGACGTGGCTGGTACCTTCCTCTATATTTTTCAGGGGGCGGTGAAAACTGATTTTGCCGAAAAAAGTTGGATGGATGGATGGATGCTAACGGCTGAACTCTTTATAACGGGCGCTATCTTACGCCACCTAGCCCAGTAGTCCTCAGTGTTGCCAGATGATTGCACCACTAACTGCCGAACGGCTGGAGAAAATTACCAGAATGTGGACAAAACTGCTAAAATTCTATGATATCTCAAAAAAAAAAAATCATAATTGACCTTTAAAGTTTCAGATATATATGTTGCCCAAAATTTCCCTCAAACTAGCAAGATTTTTTTTTTATGCCCACATAGAATTATATATTAACTTAATCTGGGAAATTTTCCTCGGATCGGCAGCCCTGCTACAGTGTCACTAATGTTTTTATTTAAGTAAAAAAATGCCACTCTTTGAAACCCAAACCGAAACTGGACTGCGGAGAAAGAACAAATATAGAGGAAAAGAAAGATTCCAGAAATCACGTGGCTGTGCAGCTTTTTTTTTATCGTCGTGTTTGACGATTTTTAGAAGGCACAAAAAAAAAAATGGGTTTAACATTTTTTGCCCATATCCAGTATTTAGTGTGTGCCCTCGTTGATCCACGTCTTTGATTATCTTTGGTAGTTATGTCCATAGAGCTATTATAATGCACGCTAGAGGTTCAAGTGGCGCTAGTGTCTATGCGACTTCCGGGAGGCAAATTGAAGCAGACAGCAACCAGCCTACTTTTGCGGTGCTCCTGTGCATTCCTATGGGAAAACGCGCATGAATTTTGTCTCTTCGTCGGAAAATAACATGAATAACTTTTATTACTTCGGTTGTACCCGATAGTATGTACCTTTATTAATGTTGTAAAAGTGTAATTGCTTTAAGTACAGCATTTTTCTTTACTATTGAACGATGTTACGCTTCGCTATATTTCAGGCCCAAACCTCTGTTCCATGGCAGGTATGTAAAAACGAGCGACGCTTCTGAGCTAAATAACGATCGAAAGGAATGTAGAGCGTGTTCAAGGTTCGCTAGCATTGCGGTGGCGCTTATATATTGCTATTATGTCCGTCCTGTCACTCTATGTATATGACTCCGTCGTGCATCTTTACGATCGGTTAAAGACCATTCGAATGTAAAAAACAAAGTACGTGGGCTACGAAAGGTGTGTCTTTTTATTATTTCCTATGTCAGTCAGTTTTTATCGGGCACCCGTTCTCTGACATTTTCCTACTTGTAAAGATTTGAAGCGTGCGGTTGATGATTTGAACCCAGAATGATGCATCTTCCCACATTATCACGAGCAGAAAGAATAAAGCAGTACTTATTTATTGCAAATTGGACTATATTACGTGGCTTTTAATTTATTTTTATCGCCTGCATGCACGAGGAGTTACTTATCCAGTGTTACTGTGTAGTTCTTGCCGTCTCTCTTGGTTTTCCACATGTCCTTCGTTCGTTTGACACGTATATCCCCCATGGCGCAGAGCGCCGACTCCGTGTTCGCGCTAACAGTGTCCGACAGTGCACGCAAATACATGTACGAAACGGTTTTGGCACCGTTTTTCATGCCTCAAATTTCAAATAAAAACGCCGTAACTGACCAATTATTTCGCCTGCGTGTCTGAGAAATGTTCCAATGTGCCTAGTACGTACGAAATATTCGTGATATTTTCTCTTGTAATCGAGCGCAGTGAGAAAATGTACCCGCTTTTTCCCATAGAAAAGCATTACCGGATGTCATTTTCCGACTGGTTGCTGTCTGCTTCAATTTGCAGCAGCACACTAGCTCCAGTTGAACCTCTAACGTACATTATAATAACTCTATGGTTATGTCTCAACAATAGAAAACGGTGCGTGACCACGCAGAGAAGCGCGACTCAACCCGGCCGGCTCCGGATCGGCGGTTTTCGGGCGAAAAAAAAAAATGAATTTCCAGACGCAAGGAGTATTCTGGGTAGTTGGGCTCTTATATGTCATGTACAAATAAAGACTTTGACGAGCATACATACCTTGTCAGAGTCCCTTTAAAGACCGAATTTGCCGTAGAGCTAACTTTCATAGGGAATACTGGCCGCATCACTAATAAAATAAAAAAAAACTCGCAGTTTTTATTAATTCTTTATTCATAATCATACGCTTTATGATGTTTCGAAGATGATGCGACCAAGTACGGCAACTCTGGATGAGGTGCCCGAATACCACTATAGTAGTTCAGAAAGAAACCGTCTGACGGTAATGGAGCTGCAACATAAACCTTGCTGAACGTTTTTTTTTTTTTTTTTTTTTTTTCTAGTTTGAAACAATATAGTACACCATGTTTCTGCGGCTTTTGAATTACCCGTTTTCAAGGGTTGCGCAAGAGTTGCAATGTAAAGAATTAATTCTTATCGCAAGAGTTGCGCAAGGCGCGTACGTTTTTTTTTATTTATTTTTGATTAAAATATAAACTTAAATAAAATCAATTTACCTACTTTATACTAACCACTTAGCGTGGTTTATAGGAAAAAAATTTTACGTTCTGAAAATTTGTATTTTTACTTCTGCGGCTCAGACGCGATCTTTTTCAAACGAAAACAAGAGCGCTTTTTTTTTATTTTTCTTTACAGAAGTAACCTGTATTTCGTTGGATTAACGTGTTTTACTACCTTATACAAATTTGAATGAAAACAAAAAATAGGCATGACCCCCCTATGACCGTCTTTTTTTTTTTGTAATACAACCTGTAAGTCCTTCTCGTCCTTCTTGGTTTAAAGAACATCTAGAATTTCCTGATTACAACGTCTACCCCTAGAGGATCCAGTTCGGGTACAGTGTCCATGGGGTCGGGTAAGCATTTTGATGTTCTGAGTAAAGGCCGCAGTTAACTTCAAGTAAAAGTCGTACGCGACCTTAAAATATTATAGCACTCCGCGCTTCGGATGGACTCGCACGTTAATGCTGTGGCAGCTTCATCATAGGGGGCGCTCGCCATATATGGTGTCAAGAATTACGTCAGTGTTTCAAATGCTGTCATGTACGTTTGTGTTGTTTCGTTGCTTTGTCCGCTGAAAATTGGAGTTTGCTTATACTGCCTGGAATTCACCTAATTCTTCAATATCTAAGCGTATCTAAAGATTCCAGACACGCTTTGATCGTTTAAAGGGGCGGTGCAACGATATTCAATTGGAATATTTTTCACTTTACTCGAGCTTACTGGCAGTAGTGGGACTCAAGGATACTCGCACGCAATGCGACTGACCAAGAAACTTCTTTGTTGCGCTGTAATTTCGAGGACAAAACCGAGTTTTTTCATTCAATCTCTCCTTCGGAAATCCTGATGATGTAGCTCGGCGGTAGCAGTACCGCCCAGTGACGATATTTGAATGCGGCTCATAGATTGGACCCGAGCATGGCGTGGACACTCGGTTTGGGCTCGTGATAATCGATAGCTCGAGAAGCATTCGGGTAGTGCCCCGTGTCCAATCGCTGCAACGACGACAACAACCGAACCATAACAATGTCTAGAACTCAGCGCGTGTCCTGTGCTTTGCCAACCCTAGCGCGAGGCTATTATCAACATTGGCGCCATATAATCGGCTCCCGATCTCGTGGCCGCTGTTCTGGCAGCGAGTTGAGGGGGTGAACTCTGCTCGTTTTTTTAATTTTTTTTCTGCGAGTTCGATTGCGTGTGGTGAAAAACGAACGGGTATTTCACAGGTAATCAACGTCAGTGATCCGTTCTAAGCTGTATTTGCGCAAAATACAAAAATCGTTGCGTCGCCCCTTTAATTTGTGACGGATACTTCGGAAAGAATTATTATTACGACCGCAACTGGCTGCTGAGTAAAATATGTATGGACACACTTTCCGAAAAAGGAGATCCTCATGATTTTTTTTTTTTACATATACTTTGACACGGCAAAGTGTCAAATGCTCATGTTTATTATCAACCGTAAAAGTTTCGTTTGTCTTCTTGCTCTTCGAGGTCAATGGAAGCTTTTTTTATGTTGATGGGCGCTCCCAGCTTTTGCTGTCACCCGAATGGAAGTTTTGTAGAATGGAATTTAGTCACCTTCAATTGATATGTTCATGCCTTTAAGTTGTAAAAAAAAAAAAAAAAAACTGAGCGGCGGGAGAACTATAACAGACAATGTTTTTCGCTTGATATTCCGTGATCATAATTTTAACGTGTTTGACATTTGCGCGTGTGTTTTTTCTTCGCCGGTGTTGTTATGCAAAACTAGGAAGGCATGTTGAATTTGGTGGGCATCAATAAATTAACAAAAACATAAACAAAAATCTGAATGTTTTTTTGTTTTTCTCGGAGAAACGTGGAGTCAACCGTATCTTTTGTTTTTTCGTACATAGTTGTGCACATTGACAGAAGAGGTAGATGTAAAGAATAATATAAATAATAAAAAATAGTCAGAAAGGTGCAGGACTTAGGTGCCAAAAGTTTGTATGAAATAAAGAGAGTCACTTCAAAAATTTAAAGACCTGTCTCGATTAAAAAAATCTGAAAATGGGTTAAGCTTTTGAAGTGACTCTCTTTATTTCATATATACAGGGTGTCACAAAAGAAAATTTACACACTCTTTTTTACCGCAAAAATAAACTATTCATCGCCGAACGCTCATTCTCTGCCCAAAGGTAGCGCTAAAGGTCACAACCAGATGTCAAAGTATGAACCCGATCCGAAAACTTAACCAAAAGTTATAAGTGATTTTCTGAAAATTTCAATGGGAAAATGGCGGCCGACGGAGTTTTCAAACACATAGGGCTCTATGGCACCAGAAACCGAAAACGGGCAAAAATGGGCTCCATTTTCGCATTTTACTTTTCAGAAAATTAGTTATAACTTTTGATTAAGTTTCAGCTCGATCCGGGCTGAAACTTTGGCTTTTGGTTGTGACCTCTAGCTCTACCTTTGGGCGGAGAATGGGCGTTTGGCGATGCCTAGTGTAATTTTGCGGTAAAAAAGACCGTGTAAATTTTCGTTCGTGACACCCTGTATATATATATATATATATGGGTTTTTCATCTCAACTCAGGCACGAATTTGAGGCCGAATTATTAATTTTGAAGAAAAAAACATATATTTTTTTATGAAAAACTCTTCTGTGTGAGGGTGTGCAAGCCGCAAGTTCGGGCGATTTTTCGTTCTCGAGTTATAGACATTCTAACCAGCCGAGGCGCAAATGGACCTTCCTCTCGCTTGTCGGAGGTGTCATGCTTCCCTCCTTTCTACTTTTTTCCTTTTTCTTTGTAGTGCAATGTAACTTTTTCGGACACTCTCCGAATATAGTTTATTTAGGGTTAATAATTTTATTGTTATTATTTGTCTTTACTTTTGTTTTAAATAATGTCAAAATGTGTCCCTTTGACAATATTTGTCGAAGTGTGACCACCTCTTCCGCGTGACCTGTTTTAGATATTGTAACATATTTACTATTTTCAGAAAGCCAATAGTAAACTCTTTCTATTATTAATAAATTTAATGTCGTGTGTAAAAGAGAAAGGGCAGTGTATTCTCGCAAATCAAGGACTATTTAAAAATTTTTGCAAATTGGAGGTTGATTTTCTATAAAAACACATCTTTTATTTGGCTGACTTTTTTTCTCTAGCTAACCATTGCAGGGCCTCATAAGATTATATAAATATAAAATGTACTATAATGATTTTATGGCAGCTATAAAAGCTTTAAATCTGATTTTGTCTGACTGTTTTGTCAGTAAATCAACTTACTGGAAAAAATACAGTAATTCAAAATTGGCGCCTCTTATTTTTTTAATAGATACCTGTGAACGCACTTATATCTTTGATAAATAATTTTAACGCCATTATGTATATGAAATATATTTTAGAAAATTTGCCGATATGACGTTTTTGAACGATATTTGTCAAAGTTTACAGCTCTTTCGTGTGACTTATATAAGATATCTTAACATATTAAGTATTTTTAGAAAGCTCAGAGTATACTCCTTTTAATGATAACAAATGTTATGTTTTGTGTAAAAGAAAAAGGGCAGTATTGTCTTGTGTAGCAAGGACGATTTAAAACATTTTGCGCATTTGAGGTCCATTTTCTAAAGAGCCTTCCTTTTGTTTGGCTAATTGTTTTTTTCTTGTTACCTATAATGCAGTGCTTTATGAAGTAAAACAAACAGAAAATGTAATATTTTGTTTGTATGGCGGCTATAAAAGCTTACATTTTGGTTTCTGTTCACTTGTCGCCCAGTAATGCATGTGCCTCACAAAAGTATACTAACTCATATTTAACGCCTCTGAAATTTTTTGTAGCTACATGTAAATTCCTCTAATAAAAGAAGATGCAAACGGCGAATTATGCTAATAAAGCGTCTAGGTCATAATATCTTTATTATTTTTTTTAATTGGCAAAACGGCTACCTGCCATGATATTTGACAAAGTTTAGCAAGCTCTGCTGTGTGACCCAATCAATATATTTTTATAATGTTTACATCAATTAAGCTCTTTCTTTTGAGTATAATTTGAATCTTTTGCGCTAAACAGATAACGCGGAACATTTGCCTGAAAACAAATATTTAGAACAACTTGAAAGTTTAAGTCGATTTTCTAAAAAAAAGAAAACACCTTTAAGGTCTTGCATTTTTTATTCACAGTTAGGTAATATAGTACCTTGTAAGGAACTACCAACATAAATTGTAATATATTCTTTGTGTGGCCACTATTAGGACTCGAATCTCGTGCTATGAGAGTTTTGAACGGGACTTCGCATAGACATTCAGCTGAGCAAAATTTTGACCTGTGTAAGATTTTCTATTAAATGTTAGTACTTACCTCAATATCGGAGCGTAAGAACCAGTAAAGCAAGAATATTTATCCTAACAATATTTATTTACTGGGCACTGGCGTGGTTTGCAAGGTGTGTAAGATTCGCCTTATGTATTGACGGAGAAGACAGTGCCATATAAACTCCCGTATCAACGTCAGTCAAAAGAAAAAAAGTCTAAGTAACCCGGCATTGATCACTGAAAATAGAAATGAAACATAAACACATGACTGACAGATTTGAAACCTTACACGCTACGAAATGCTCGTTATTTTACGAGAGTCCGTACGTGCAAAAAATAAAACGTAGTTCCTAAGCGTCAGATACTAAATCGTAGATATGTATATGCACCGCATACCTCTTTGACATAAAAAATATGACAATTACATATCAAGTTAGGTATTTCACACTCAAAGCCGAAAGCAAAATACGCCAGCGGGATTCTCTAACGATCTGCATTCGCCTTATTGGGAAGGGAAGTCCGTATCCACAAGTGCTCTGCCCGCACTTGTGGATACTCACTTCTAAGTAACTTTTTTTAAGTGCATTACTCCAAATTTTATTCATGTTTATGGTTGGATATTGAGGTAACTGCTAACGGTAAATAAAAAGCAACCTTACATAAGCCAAAATTCTGCTCAGCAAAGCGCCTGTGCGAGGTCCCGTTCAAAACGCTCATAGCACGAGATTCGAGTCTTAATAGCGGCCTCACAAACAATATATTACACCTTCTGTCGGTAGTTCCTGATAGACTATATTACCTATCTGTGAATAAAAAATAAAAGAAATAAAGTGTGCTTTCTTTTTAGAAAATTGACTCCAAACTTGCTAGTTTTGTATGTTTAGGGCAAAACATTCAAATTATAACAACAAAAAAGAGCTTCATTGGAGCTTTGCGGTGACGTAAAGATCATAAAAAATATGTTGATTATGTCACGCAGCACAGCTTGCTGAACTTCGTCAAATATCGTCGCCGACAAACGTTCTGACAATAAAAAAAAACATTAAGGATTTTATGACCTGGGTGCTTAATTAGCACAAAAGAAGCATATCTCGAGAGTTTTCCCGAAAAGTTATATTGGTGCAGCATAAATAGTAGGGAAAGGGGACGAAGCTAAATATGGCACTCCCGATAAGCTGGAAAAACGTCAGTTTCCACCTTGGCCGCTTCAATGGTTTATAACTTGAGAACAAAAAATCCGAGGAAGCCGCCCTTTGCGTCTTCTTTTATTATAGGAATTGCCCGAGAACATGTATTTTTTTACAAAAATTAAAAATTCGATCCAAACTTCGTTTCTGAGTTGAGATCAAACCGCCAATATATACAGTCATGTCTGGTTAAAGTATGGACCCCGTTAATATGAATACCCCACTACATGGACATCATTTTCGGGGACAAGCTGGGAAAATCCTTACATTTTTGTCCCGTTAATATGGACAACTCACACTATGGACGATTGTTTGGGGGAACGGAGGCGTCCATATTACCGAGACATCACTGTACATATACATATGTATCTGAAAAGAAAACCCTTAGTGAAAACAGCAACAACGGACGGTTTTTTTTTTTCGACGTTCCAGCCAGACACCAGGCTTTCTTTGAATTAAAAAAAATATATATATATTTAGCGAATCCGAACAACGTGCTGAACTTTCCTGCAATAGATCGGCGATGCTAAGGTTTCGAAAACACCGGAGCCGTTCATGAATTAGTCCAGCAGTGAGCTTTTTCCGTTTATGAAAATTCGGCCTTAAAAAAAAAAGTATAATATACGTTCAGAATCAGATTATTAAAAAAAAAAAAGACCGCATCTCCAAGTGGTGAATGATCTTGATTGGGGCGAAACTCTGGTGGTGCATAGACGCTGAGCCGCAGCATGCCGAGCTTTTCCTTCGTTTTCATCCATGTCAAAAAAAATAATGTGTGGTATGGAACGTGGTTATTTCCGCATTTGAGCATTTGACCGCAGCGCCCCCTCCTGTACGTTGAGCGGCTACATGCCACGTTTCATCCATGACATCCCCAGCTCTTGAGTTACTACCACATCTCAGAGCCCCTCACTCGTCCCGCAGTCGTGGCCGAGTGGTTAAGGCGATGGACTAGAAATCCTTTGGGGTTCACCCAGCACAGGTTCGATTCCTGTCGACTGCGCAAACATTTTTTTTCTTTTTTAGAAGACAGATGAGATGGCAATCGATGTGAGCACGGACGCCGGACGGACAAGGCTAGACCCTAAGGAGCTTCGCCCCTAATAGAATGACGTTGCAACCGTAAACTATTCTTCGTTAAACCTTCGGTCTGGACGCGGTGAATGCTACGGATTGATAAGACCGATCAAACAGCGTCAAACGCAAGGTCACAAAATATTCGTCATGTTTTTGTACCTAGCTATTCAATAATGATCAAACCAATAAGGCCCAGTGACTTGGCTTCTATTATGGGTGTTCGTGGTTGTAGGTGTTCGAGCATTCAGCTGCGGTCGGACATAGGATGAAACGAAGCATAGTTTGAGCGCAGTGTAAAGGCACAGCTGTTCGGGGGCTAACGTGACAACACTTCATCTAGATTCACACTATAATCGGGCTAAACTGGTCCGGAGGTCACTCATTCAGGTCAGACCAAGGGATTCATTTTAGGCTAGGACGTGCAGTCACACGCTGTAACGTTTACGAATGTGTGCGTCTCCCGGGAAAAAAAAGATATAAATAAACGCGGCCTATAAATTACCATTCCTTCACACACGAACGAGAAATGAGCAGGTTTGGGCCTGGCCTAATGAATGTTTAGCTTTTCTGGCTCGCGAGAAGGACACTGACGTTAGCGTGGATTGACGTCAGCGCGAAGGATCTGGATTATTTTCTTTAATAAAAAAACGTGCATTTAGACCGGCTGGAAACGCCGACGCTCAAACCTGGCGAAAAAATGCAACAAAAAAACAAAAACGAAAACAAAAACAACATTCCATTTTATTAGGGACGGATTCTTGGAAGGGCAACCGAAATATGTAATATACTTTTCTCTTCTTTTTCCTTTTTTTTGTTTTTGAGCGTGGCACATTTCGGCTTAAAATTGAATTTTTGCGAAAAGCCGGGCGAACGAGCTGAGCTTGCAGAAACGTTAAGAACAACAAAATGAAAAAAAAAAACACATTTGATTTTACTTTAACCAAACATATTACTTAAAAAGACGAGTTTCATCGTGAATTTAATATAATATAAATATACATTTTTTTTTTTTTTTGCAATTGCTTAAGGGAAGAAGTGTCTTATGATTTCGCGATCGCGGTATCCCCCTTGCAGTGTAGAAACTTCTTCCCATCGACCATCTATCTTGTTGAGGCATCGACGAAGTTAAGGGGTCCCTGGAAGACCTTTTTGACTGGTTTTTAATTTGCACCGAACTTGAGCGCACTGAACGTAGTAACTTAATGAAACTTTTCTTGAATTTCGCTTTATTTTAAAAGTTATAGGCAAATTAGAATTACATAAACAAGCAAAAAATAACCTCCTTCATGACGTCGTAGGCCCTGGCTTGAGTGGCCGTGAACTAGAGGAGCTGTACTGAGCTCATCGAACGCTCACGGCTGCTGCACTCCGTGTCGACGGCTCGAGAGGGCGCCACTACAGCACGTGTTGGATACGCTGTATGAAGCAAGCGGCCAGGGCGGCTCGCATTGCATTTGCTGCACGATTAAAGACTAATTTGGCATAACACTTCATTGGCCTCAAACGGCAGCAAACACGGGGTAAATATAAGTTCGGAACGGGAGCCACTTCGCGCTGCCATACCGCCAAATGGCAAAATCGCTAGCCAAGGCCGCGCCGAAAGCCTTCGGAACGCTCGGAACCAGTCGGATCCTCGAGACGGTATACGAGCGCAGTGCTGCCGCGTACATCCGGGACCTTTCTACGCTCGCCGTTCTACGGCGCCTCATCCCATTAACACTTTCTACAGGGTGAAACAAGGAGACGGCAGGCTCTTTAAATCGACCGCAAAATTCGGTTTCTTCACCTATCATGCTACGACTTTGTGCAGCGTTGCCCACAGATGGTGCTTTTGTTTTTTGTAAATATTCAAAGAGAGAACTTACCTGAGGAAAAAGTAAAGAAAGAAAAAGGCTTAGCTCCTATGGAAACGCAGCGAAACCACCGGTCTGCAAACAACACGGCGCCGTTTCGCACGGGAGACAAAAGATGGCGCAAGCGGTCGCGACGCCAACGGACGAGCAGACGACTCCGAGAGCCGGCGTATTTAGCAGAAAAGTAACTGCAGTTCCTTGTTGTTACCGCGCCTGTTTTTGTTTCTGCGACTGTCGCCACCTGCGGAACGCGCGCCGCTTTTGAGTCAAAAAGATTGTCTTTAAGGGGTATTCACACGAGGGAGAAATCCCGGGGATTTCTCCCCGGCACGCGCGCATCACGAGAGGAAAACGCGAGGCTTTTGCACATCGCAAAGCCTGACGTTTTCGTCGTGGGATGCGCGTGCCGGGGAGAAATCCCCGGGATTTCTCCCTCGTGTGAATACCCCTTAAAGGCGCTGGCTCTCGGCGCCGTATGCTCCTTCGTTGGCGGCGTTCGTCGCGCCATCTCTTGTGTCCCGTGCGAAACGGCGCCGTGTTGTTTGAAGACCGGTGGCGTCGCTGCATTTCCATAGGAGCTAAGCCTTTCTCTTTCTTTACTTTTTCCTCAGGTAAGTTCTCTCTTTGCACATTTTACAAAAAAAAAAAAAAAAAAAATGCACCATCTGTGGGCAACGCTGCACGAAGTCGTAGCGTGATAGGTTAAGAAACCGAATTTTGCGGCCGGTTTAAAGAGCCTGCCGTCTCTTTGTTTTACCCTGTAGTATGCGCCATTTTTTCCGCCCATTGGTACCGGGTATGTCGACGGGTCGTTTCTTGTTTCCGTATTTTATAAACTGCATGTTTCTTTTCTGATCTAAAATACTGAACAAAAACTACTTTCGTGCATAATTGAAACGGTTCGCGAAACTTATATTTTGTATCTCGACTAAAAAAAAATATATATTTTAGCAGTTCTGACTAGCAGTAAGCCCAGGACCAAAGACGTCACATATCGCGCGCTTTCGGCAACGCGGGTCGCCCTCGTAGGTGGGGGAGGTTTCCGCGTCGTCCAGTTAAGATATGACACGCTGATATTTAGTTA
Organism: Ixodes scapularis; assembly: GCF_016920785.2. NCBI lineage: Eukaryota > Metazoa > Arthropoda > Arachnida > Ixodida > Ixodidae > Ixodes > Ixodes scapularis. Next base: position 85,987,086 of record NW_024609879.1, read on the forward strand.
CTTTCTCCGTGCCCGCTGGCTCGCCCGAACCCCAAGAGACGTAGAAACCGCAAAAAAGGGAGACGCTTAAATATGATTGCACGGCCCCTTTAAGATCGTTACTTATCGCCGCTGCCCTGGTCGTCGCCTGCCTCTCCTGCGATGTTCTCAGCGTTTTGGCTTTGATAAAGTCCCTTGATAAGATTCACGCTTACGGGTACCGCCAACCATTGTAGTGGGAACGCGCAAGACACGTGCCACGAGCGGGTGCTCCACCGCCAATCGCTTCCAAGTGCCGCTCGAGACACGCTCCTCCACTGGCGCACTTGACACTACTTGCAAGACGCACACAAACACATGGGGGGGGCTTTAGGCTTCAACAGAGCCGTAAATTGGGAGATTTTGGCGAATGGGCGGAGCAAAGGCCGCCGCCAGCGCTGATTACTGCCCCCGCGTTTAAAGCGTAAACTAAAAGGGTGACACAGCGTCGACCAATCAGCAGACTGCGACGTCACAATATTGAAAACGACATTTAAAGCGTGAAATAGAAGCGTTCAGTTTCGGCGTGTCGGTGTCAGTTTGCTTTTGGGCCGGCTTGGTAGAACAGCGTTTTAGCTGAAACTGAGTGAAAGAAAACCGTGTAAAGGCTGGAGCGCGCGAGCGTCTTGAGGCGCGGATTGAGGCCCGCCCACTGGTCCCGCCAGTCCCGCTGAGCTCGTGCGCTGGCTTTGGCGGTGCTTTCTTTTCCCCAGTCTCAGCTGAGACGCTGTTTCTAGCAAGTTGGTCCTGGTTTGGAGCGCATATTCGTTCATTCTGCCGTTGAATATGGACGTAAAGAAAACGTCACATGCGCCAGTCACCGAGAGTTATATCTTTTTACTCTAGTGACGCTAAAACAACTAAAATTAGTCGTGTTACATATCTAAAGCTCACGACCACCGCTAGGGGCTGTTTTGAAGCCTGTAATTGACTCCGTAAGTGTGACGTCATGGGTCCAAACAAACCGTTGCTAGGGCCGTTGTTATCGACAAATACATGTGGCTAGGTTTCGCTACGAAAACCCGACCGTTCAAAAATCAGGAGTAGGATTTAGACTTCTGAAATTTACAGATATAGAAAACTTGAATGTCATATATGTTTCGACAGTAGTGTGCCCGTAATCGCTTATTTCTGAAATATTTACGATTGCAACTTCCGGTCCTCAAGATGCCTGCAGCAGACGGCGAATGCAAGTAGTATGCTGTCTGCCACACGCCCACCGGCCAAGTCGGCGCCGGCGTATGAATCGTGTGAATAAATACGATATTCTGATAGTGCATTTCTTTGAAAAATAATGAGGTTTCGACAGTAATAAAAAGTCATAGCAGGGTGAGATGCAAAATATGGTTTATCGAAAGTCCGGGCGTCGAACGGGATGATCGTCTGCTAAAAGATCGCATTGCACCCGTGAGAAAAGCACTTCAGGCGATCGGTTGAGATCCCAAATTTTGTTTGCCGACTCGCCTTATGGGAGGCTGCGTCGTACCTTGTTGTAACTATCGCGTGGAGAAAGATTCTTGCAGTTTCTTCAGATTTCTGCAAGACCCCAAAGCGCGAAAGAACTGGATAAAAAACATAAGGCGAGTTTATTACAGATTGTACTCGCATCGCTCGATGGAGATCTTCACCAAAAGAGCAGATCCACAGAATTTGATGTATACCAAGGGGAAAAAAGAAAAACAAGCAAAATACTGCGAAATCGCGATAGACATGCAATTCTTTAATAACCTGACAAGCTCAATAATAATAACAAACGACTTACCTCGACGGCGTACGATTTGTTTCTCATGCTGGCCTGCACTACGCCGGTAATGCACTTCAGGTCGTCGTCGTAACTGATCTGCATGACGTGGTTTGATTTTACGGCATTTTCACCCCTCTGAACTAAGCTGGGTTTTTCACAGAAATGAACGCACCTTGCAGAGGCCTCTACGACCGTGGCGATGGCGATGCACTTGTTTTTTCGATCGTTTACTGACGCAATTCAATGAAGACGCCCGCTGCAACAGAGGCCAGCAAATCTATCGTGTCGTCTGCTGCCAAAGCAAAGCGGAGTGAATACTTCAGAAATGGTTTCCATCGTTGCAATACGACAGTGAAACGTCAAGAACATCTTCATAATTAGATATCAAGAAGCTAGGTTGCTTACAAAAAATTATTTACTTACTTGTAAGCAAACATCTAGCCTCATGTGAAGTCTCCCTGCATTAGTTCATAGCAACGTCCCTAGCAACGGCTTGTTTGGGCCCAGACGCCATGTTGTGACGTAGTCACTTACGGGGCCAATTGGCCCCGAGATGCTCGCCTATTTAAACCACTGTATGGCCAACTCTCCCCATAAACGGCTCTGGACTTTAACGGTTCACCACGCCACCTGGGAGCGAGCTTGCAAACCAGTATGCTGAAAAGAGCAGACCACCGTTTTTTCTATTTCAATTTTTTTTTACCAGTTCTGACATATGCTCTGAAAAATAAAATAGACAAAACATTTTTTATAGGTGACGTTCGAGTGCCCAGTTTCAGGCATCTGAGTTTGGAATTTTTGCAAGGGGTTCTAAATATGCTTGTTTCTACGACCGCACCTCGTATGTGCGAAGCAAGCATGTTTCGAAGCTGGTTGAGGTGTTTCCCAACATAATTCTGTTCTGATGTCGGCAACGAACACCGTGCCTTTTGTATGATATGTATGCGAGCAGTCTGACTGTGGCCTCCGGGCGTCAGGGGCTGCCGTTGAAGAAGCAGTCCGCATAGCAGAACGTGGTTGTGTCAACGCTGCAGCCTCGAGAAAGTGCCGAGTCACTCTCCGTGGCAGGTGTCGAAACGCGTCGGCGGACGCCAGGCTAAACACTGAGGACGCGCCGTCTGCTCGCTTTATGCACACGCGGTCGTGCGTGAACGAACAGCTGTAGACTGACAATGAAATGGACCGCCTTGAAGATCTTCGCGGATACCGGTCTGTCGAGACCCCGACGAGTCGCCGCGGCGCCGCGGGTGCGAAATCGTTGCCGACATGTGAGGACGACCGCTGATGTCCAGAAAAAAGACGCTGACAAGAGCCAAGGGCGAGACAAAGGGAATGGAGTGCCTCATTGTTGCTGGGCAGGCGTCCCTTCCAGAGTGGGGACAACTCTGTCGTCTACCAGCGAAGCCGCCATCTTGCCTCGCACTTTGTACTCTCGCTATTCACTACCCCTCGTAGAAACTTTTTTTTTTTTCGAGCACTATTTGTGAAGTATTGCGGGGTAACTTTACGAACACGCAACGTCACGGGTTACGTCAACTTCGATTTCGTGTGCGATGCCGGTTAGGGACAGGAGGCAAAATGGTGGCCGCGGTCGGGAAAAAACGGCACTTGCCCTCCCAAAGGCCGTCGTGCCTATAACAAGGCGCAGCCAGCGAGCAACATTAGAGCTCTCAACAGGTGGAACGGAGCAGGGCGATCCGTTCAGCCAGTCTCTTCCTCGTCTTTTTCGGCGCCATTCCTACATATTAGAATGAAACAGCTGGTCCCCTTTTCGAAACCGCATCAAGCAACGTCGGCGGCCGCCATTTCTGTGGACACGAAGCGTCTCATTGGATACGACACTGCACACGATGATTAACGCAACGGCTACTAGATGGCACGCACTTTTGAATAAGGTCTATTGTCCACTCGGATTACAGCCTGAAAACAGCATGATTTTTCTGTTCGAAGTATAGGGCGTGCGGGAGAAAAATGTAGCGTTTTTATCTCTCTGGAAAAACAAACTAAACAAACAACAAATCGCCACATTCTCAGCCTCCTTCCAAATAAAATGGTAGCGGTTGGAATAAGATGTCAACGTTTTATGACGTTCGGCTTAAATTTAACATGTTTTGAACAAGTTTCGACATTTTTTTTTTTTTTTTAAATTAGAGCGAGGAAACTGTTCAAGGTTGCAGACGCTATTCGGCGTTACCTATTCGCGAGTCTCGCTCACCGACATCCTCTTTAGAATATTTCCATTGAATCGAATTGAACTTCTGCATTCAATAACGCAAGATCCTAGAATCCTGATAGCATATCTAAACAACTAACGATATACACTCGAGCGGGGACTGATCGGTCGGCGATGCGTAATAACATTTCTACTAAGCATCATGTCAAACATTAAGTAGAACAGCCCGAATATCTTCGAAGCTCCCGAATATAAAGAACGTCCCTTCATGTGAGCGCCGTGCTCAGAGTGTGAGGTAAATTCATTGGAGCAATATGAGCACGTCAAACGCTTGATTTTCGATCGAATTATTTTCTTGCTTCTTATTGGACAGGCTCAAGCTGTAAATAACAGTGATTGGCTTTGCGCTTTCTGAAAGCCAAGTCAAATCCGCAGCGTTAATATTTAGTGGAAAAATGGCCGAAGCAAAAATCAGAATGTATACGTATTTTCTGGACTAACGTCCTCATCCGTGTATAGTACGCAAAACAAATTTCAGCGGAAAAAAAAAACATTTTTTTTCTTAAATTGTTTGCACCCGGTTTTTCACGCGGTGCATAGTCCGCACTTAGTGTCTACTCCGAATGTAAAAATAACCATGCACAGCCCACCTTGACAAATGCCTTCTGTATATTAGCTCACAAATGAGCTTGTGTCACGAAAAAATCACCATTAGTATACTTATTCCTAATATTCTTCACGTGTTGTCACTGAACAATCTAGAAAAATACGAAACCTTGTATAGTCCGTACCGGCTAACATTTAGACTTTTAAACATGTATTGTGAGCAAACAATAAACCGGATAATTCGGTACGTTTCCTGCACGAAACATATTTACTATTATTTGTGTTTCTGGCATTAAATTGTAGCCCGTTTTTGATCGATCGCATTGGCCTTGGAATATCGAGTACGTTCACCGTACGCAAAAGGACGGCATCGTCAGCAACCGTTACGAAGAAGCGCTTCCACGGCCTCCACACGCCGAGGACAAATTTTAAGCCTAATGGTGAGCGTTCGATTGACGACCGATTGTCCACTTAAGTGATGTCGCTCTTTACAGAGAGCCGAAATCTTCTTGACCTTTCTTGTTTCTCGATAGAGATAACGTGCTAGAACGAACCGAGGCATTGCATAGTCATCGGCATGATGAGAACGACGCGGACGTCCTTCGGTTGTGAAAAGCTTCGCTCACGCTTCGAAGCCTCGAGCGTGCACGCGTAGCCGGAGCACGGCGGAAGGCTAAAGGAAATGCTCCAAACCGGGCATCGAAAAAAAAAAAAACGCTTTATTGTTTTTATTGTTTCCCTATGCGGACTGAAACTGAGGGAGAAAAGGAGACGAGACAGCGTGGCGGGGACGGCAGAGAGCCTAGCTCTGACTGAAATTATTAGGTCCATAGCCTCCTATATACTGACAAAGCCTGGCAGATCGCCACCACGAGAAGCGGCCGCCGAAATGGAAACGGTGGAGCGGCAGACAACGGATGAAAGGAGAGCCACGTGACTGGCGCCCCGCTGCGGCGAGACGCCGAAACACACTTCTCGCGAGCGAACAAGCGTGTTTCGGGTCCTCGCCGCTGCAAATTTCCGCGCTGACATCCAGGTTCCCCGAGAAATGGCTCCTTGACGCTCTGTGCTACCAGATCTTCGCGCTCCAAATCTGCGACCGGGCACTCTATGGCTCCGTTGTCGAACTGCCATGGTTTGTGAGTACAGAGGAGGCTATGAATTAGGTCTCCCACCACTGTTGGAACGCGTTCGAATGCCGAAAGCTGAATGCCAGCATTTTGTAATCGAATGCGTCCGAATAGCGAGCAAAAACAAAGGCATCTCTTTGGGTCTACGCAATATATAGTCGTTCGAGTCAGAGCTTGGAGTTCTGCCATCCCCTCTCGTCTGCTCCTCAGTTTCTGGCCGTATAGCCGCGCACATTATCGAGGGCGTTTTTTACGTACCATTAGTTGACGATACAGTCAATAACATTTTTGTTAGGCCTCAACTATTCATCGCATTGAGCGTTCTGGATGCCTGCATGATTGTTGCGCGTTTATTTTTTTATCGAATCAGTCGTGCATTAGAACCAAGCCTCCGCGCTTAGTTTCAAGCGGAACTAACCGATGCTTAATTACTCATAGCGAACAATGGCCATGATGAAATGCAGTATTTGAGAGACGATCTTTTTAATTTGTTTAGGCGACTATATACAGTCTTCTATAGTGTATATAGGTAACGTGGCATCAATATATATATATATACATATATATGGTGTTTCACGAAAGGTCGACAAATTCAGTATTGCGAAAACTACACGTCGAAACACAAAAAGGCTTGTGTCGTTTCGGTCGTGGGCCTGGGGCCAATTTAGGAAAATTATTAAAGTCTGGGATAATTAAAGTGTTAATTATTTTGCGTAATTAACTTTTTCAATATTGTGTTTAAGGGCGTGGTTTCAATTGAAAGATTGCTCAGCATCATCGAAAAACGCTAAATAAACAAACTGCAGAACGATAGAAGGCATGCGCAGCATTTTATGACTTTCTGAAAAACCGCACAAATTCGACGGGTTTTTAAGTTTCGGTTTGCTATCGGAGCGCATCTCGGCCCCGACGGCACCGCCGGCGCACCGTAGAGAAATAGTGCAACCGACCTCTGCTGCGCTGTCATCGCACGACGCAGCAGAGGTTGGCTGCGCTATTTCTCCACAGGGCGCGGTGCCGTCGGGACCGAGATGCGCTCCGATAGCAAACCGAAACTTAAAAACCCGTCGAATTTGTACGGTTTTTCAGAAAGCCGTAAAATGCTGCGCATGCCTTCTATCGTTCTGCAATTTGTTGATTTAGTATTTTTCGACGATGCCGAGCAATTTTCTGATTGAAACCATGCCCTTTAACACAATATTAAAAAAGTTAGTTACGCAAAAATGATTAACAACTTTATTATGCGGGACTTTAATATCTATATATATATATATATATATATATATGTAAAGTTCAGCTGACGTGGTGTCACGTGACGTAAATGTTTCCACTAAATAGAGCGGAGAATCTACGCTGGTGTACTGTGACGTCAGGATACGTGCCGTCAATTTTCCCGCTAAATTTAGCGGGAAATGCACCGACACTTGGACCGGACAGAAATATAAAACTAAAAACGGTAGCGTTAAAAAAAATAGCATTTCATGCTTTAAAGTGCGGGGCGTTCGGAGTCCCGAGCATGTTATCGCTCCACAGCGAATCATTGCAGCGTCAGCCGATAACAACGTCGAGAAAGGTATCACAGAAGAAAGAACCATAGTAACAACCACTCCCATTGGCTAAGGTAAGCGATCATGTTACTCTACGGTAAATGTACATTAAAAACAGGGGTGGATATGCAGTACTAAATAATTTTATATGTAATTGGGCCGCGACTGTGGTCACTGCGGGCTTAGGAAACAAAGAGTGTGACTTATTACATCCCTCACTTCTATATAGACGAAATAAGCTGATTGTTTTCTATTCTATAGATAGACAGGGTGTTTTTTTTTAAGCTTTACAAATTTGTTTTAAAAAAGTCGTGAAAGTTACTTAAGCGGCTTGTGGAGGTGAGTTTTACGTCCAGGGGAACATTATGTAGGTGGCTAATCTTTGCGATAAGTCGCCTAATTAATGAAAAAAATTAATTAACATCTTAGTTTGTGAAAATAGATATATAGTTCCAGTTAGAAACTTACTGAGCGTCACCGAAAACCACTAAATCAACTCTTTTTAAAACGACTTGAAGCTCGTGGGAAACTCGGGGGCGCACCAAAGTTACCACTGGTGCAGCAGGCGCAAAGCTAGCAGTGGCGAAACGCGATGATAATCTAATCATCCGCGTTTCGCAACCGCTAGCCCTGTACCTGCTCCACGAGTGGTAACTTTAGTGCACTATTACGCTTCTCACGTGCTCAAAGTCTTCTTGAATATTACTGATTTAGGTGTTTTCGATGATGCTCCTTAAGTTTATGAAACTATATGTCTATTTTCACTAATTCAAACGTTAATATACAAATTTTAATTAATTAGCCGACTTATCGCAAAGATTAGCAACCCACATAATGTCCCGCTGGCCGTATAACTCACCTGAACAAACCGCAAAAGTGTAACTCTTACGGCTTTTTTTAAACATATCAGTAAAGCTTAAAGGAGCTGTGCAACGATATTCAATTGGAATGTTTTTCTCTCTACACTAGCTTACTGGCACACCTCGGACTCAAGGATACTCACACGCAACACCATTGGCCAAGAAACTCCTTTGTTGTGGTGTAATTTCAAGGACAAAAGCGATCATTTTCATTCAATCTCTCCTTTGCAAAATTTGATGACGTAACTCGGGGATCGCAGTACACCCAAGTGACGATATTTGAATGCGGTTCATAGATTGGACCCGAGCATTGCGTGGGCACTCGACTTGGGCTCGTGACAATTGCTAGCTCGAGAAGCATTCGGGTTGTGACCCGTGTCCAATCGCTGCAACGACGACAACAGCCGAGCCATAACAATGTCTGGAACTCAGCGCGTGTCCTGCGCTTTGCCAACCCCTGCGCGTGGCTATGATCAACACTGGCGGCATATAATCGGCTCCAGATCACGTGGCCGCTTGTTCTGGCTGCGAGTTGAGGGGGTGAACGCCGCTCGTTTTTCTTAAATTTTTTTCTGGGACTTCTATTGCGTGGGGTGAAAAACGAACGCGTGTTTCATAGGTCATTAACGTTAGGGATCCGATTTAAGCGGTATTTGTGCACAGTACAAAAATTGTTGCATCGCTCCTTTAAAAAAACACCCTGTATATATAGACCTTATAAATATAGTAATTGAAAAAGAAAAGAAGGTAATGTTGAGTGCTTTTGAAGTGCCGCCCCCACGACACGCTAAGTATTCACTCTATACTCACGTAGAGCTTCTAAACACTTAAAAAAAAAACTAAAAACACTCGAGGAACAGTTTTTAAGAGCTCTTAACGAGATGCGATATAGAAAACTGCTAAAAGCAAACTAAAAAAAAATAATACATTTTTGGTAATTCGCGGTCAAGTTCGGTTGCCAGAAGTTTCTCGTGGCGTTCTCACGCCTAATTACTCGGCTTAATTAGGCTAGATTTAGGCGAGAGCGGAGGCATCTCGCGCTCGAGCGGGACTGAAAAAACTTTGCGCCGCGCCGGAAACCTCTGGACGCCCGTGGCGTGTGCATTATCTCTGGGTTTTCTAATTAGGTTACGCGAGGCCCGCCAAATCCACTTGGCACTTGCACGGAGTCGCACTCGTCGTGGTCGCGAAAAGGGAGGATGGATTCCTTCCGGAATGTTTCTTCGCGGCTTGTGTCCAGGTAGATAATGCACTAAGCACGCTCCCCCTCAAAGAAAAAAAGATCCTCAGCGAGTGAATGCGCTAAAAGTGGCGCAGGACGGAAAAAAGAATTCCGCAGGTGAGTAGAGGGCGCATGGGATTTGTCCTTGTTGTAGCGGCATAGTTTGGGCGTACTTAGTCACCAACTTCTTGACAACACATTCGTCATTGAAGTAAGAACTGTAAGACGCGTCCTACATTTACGTTTCGTTTTGTTGCTGCTTAATTTTTTTTCCAAGGAAACTGCAATAAATTTATACTAATATACTCTTGACCCATAAAGAATGCCGAAGATGGAATCACAAAGCAGAATTTTTAACATAGTATACCGCTGTTGAAGCAATTAACGCAAATGTGCAGCTAGCTGTCAGCCCTGAATTTTGTACGCTGTCAACGCCTATAGTTAAATTACAAATATAACTTAAATGCAATTACGACCACTCTGCTTCTAAACTAGTTCAATGGAATTCAAACTAATAGGGCGCAAATTATTTGGAATGTTTTGGTTAACTAACGAGTCTCAAGCTCACGAGCGTTCTAAGGTAAGGATCAAGCAGGACAGTTCAAGGTAACAGTGATGTGATTGGCCTAAGCCATTTTGGAGCACCTTTCGGAGAAGCTGAAACGGTGTTTTGGAGCACCAAATGTGGCCTTTGGAGCAACTAAAACAGTGTTCTGGAGCAGCAAAAGTGGCTTTTAGAGCAGCCAAGGCATTGTTTCGCAGCAGCAAAAGTTACTTTTGGAGCAGATATTCTTAGAAAAATCAAAATATTTGTTTTAATGTGCTGTACACACGAAGGGCGCTTCGTGTTGTGTTGTGCTCTCATGTGACTTGTTGTGACAAAACTCGGTGCTTGTGGTTTTACTGGTGTGACATCCCAGAAGTGTACAGCGCACGGCTGTACACGTTGCCGAGCGATTCCGAAAAACTACTTGCCACCGTTTTAGTGGTTCCCTACATGCCCGATTTTCGTCAAAAGAAAGCAAACGTAAAACAATGGATTGCAAGCATCCCGGCTGGTGCCTCTGTCGTTCAATCATGTTCGCATGCACGTGTGGGAAACTTCGGCAGGCTTGCAGTCGCGCGCGCTTCGTCGGGCGAGCGGAGACAACGGCTGTTTTTTCAAAACCGAAATCATTGCACTCCGCTCCGTCGCCAACCGAGTCCTTAAATTGTATGGAAAATGTCACTGTCGAGCATACGACAAAAAACAGTCCAGCTGCGCGGGCTTGCCAGGCTGGCGAACAAGGCACAAGCTAAACACACACAGATAAACACACACAAACACACACACACAAAAAAGAGAACCTGAGCGCATCAATGCAAGACATCGCGAGCCAAGGTCTAAAAGTTTTTGGAGCACTTTGTGCAACGACTGAACTCGAGACAAACAAGCGCGCTGCGCGCGTTCAGCGTGCAGACATTGCCTTTTTTTTTTTTTTTTTTTTTGCATTAGCTCACTTCTCTTAACCAACTTTCTTTTGTGGTAGATTTTTCACGTACCGGGGTCCCTCTCGAAAGAAAGCCAACTAGAGAAACCTAGGTAATCAATACTTCGACACAGCGGTCTTTGAGTTAAAGAAGAATTTTTTTTAGTAACGTATGATATAAACAAGAACAGGAATGTTGATGAGCACGCGGCGGTGCTTAGTTTTATTTTAGAAAGCGCCATATCCGCAGCGACGTGGGGAAGGCAACACCCGACGTCGCGCGACCATGGTGACTGGAAACCAGGGACCAAATATAGTTTTCCCACGGCCGCTGCTTTCAGGAGCGAGTGCTTCAGCTCACAAAGTAACTCCCGCCGCGCAAAAACGTGGTTTCGTTTCACGGCATGACCGCGTGGCTGGTACCCGGCACGCTAGCGTCGAAGGGTCTGCACAGTCACACACCCGCGTCTATCGTTAAAAATGTAAAAAAAAAAAAAAAAAAAAAAAAAAAAGACGCGTGACGAGACTCGCAAGACGACGAGAGCGCGGCATGCGAGACGACGGGAAAACCATGCAAGACGGGATGGACAATTGATGCAGGGTACTTTGCGTTGGGCGGCCGCTTGCGCCACATAGCACACGCATGCTATATTACGGTACTCAGTTTCGGTTTTGAAAGGCGACCGAAATCGGTCCTTTGGCGCAGGTTTGGCGCAGATACCCATATTTTAGCAAAATGTAGCAGGATGTAGCAGGGTTAGTCTCTTGGCACAGTTTGGCGCAGCAATCGCATCACTGAGGTAAGTGTATCTTCAACCAAAAAATCCTGAAATAAGAATTTCTTGATTTGTACTCAAAAAAGCAGTTGCCGTAAGTCAAATGAAACGGAGTGTTTGTGTCTCCAGAGAAAGGCGTGTTCACACAACTTGAAAAAACAAACCGACACTTGTCCAAGGCATTTCAAATACACGCCATTAGCAACGTCTTTGACATTTGAGCGTCGTCAAGTGAGCGGCGAGAAATAACACGCTTGTGAACAAGTGGTTCCGTCGAAGACGGATGCAGCAGAAACAAGATAGGATTAATGCGTTAGCGGTCAATGTTGACTGTTTCTTTTTCTGGCTAGTTAAAATGGGTCATTTCCAAAACGTCTCTATAGCTTGTAGACATCTTGCATCATTGAGTATTTCCACCACACAACAAAGCATTCAGTATATCCATAGAGACTAGCAGTAAGTAACACATGTTTTGAAGTTAGAAAAAATAACTTTTTGGTAACCCTTCAGCTTTCTCTCTTGTAAAACTGTAGCTGATCAAGAGTTTTTTTTTTTTTTTTACAAGTTAAGTATCGAAGGTCTGCAGATTAGATTGAGTGCTCCGAAAGATGCCTTGCAGCCAAGCCCGAATTCAGGGGCTGGGCGATTGATCGATTAAACTTCGGATTAATCGATTAATGCTTTAATCGCAATCGAAATTTATAACTTCTTGTGCGATTCAAGTTAAAACCTGATAAAAAAAAAAAACATATATACATTTTACCTTTTTGTATCACCGTGATTGTTATTTTAAGAATACAAACACTACCCTGTTGTTTCGCAATAAACTCAAAAATAAGAAGAACATCAGTAATGGTCAAGGCAGGGCTGGTTCCAGCAAGAAGGCCGTGTCCAATTTACAAAAAAAAAAAAAAAAAAAAAAATCTCCATCAGGTTTTTCAGGCGTCTGTCGCAAGCGCGGCCTCCAGCTAATCCCAGCGCAGGGAGGGATCTCCTCAAAGATTGCAAGTTGAAGACAGGCAGAGATTCCTCAAGAGAGACGAAATCCCGCAGCGTTTCTTTCACTAATCTGTGTGCGTACACATTCAGTGAAGTATCTGTCGAGGTTTAGTACTCTTTTTACTCGTTCCTCTGGCGTCGACGGCCGCCAATCTGAGGTGCTCAAGACGTCGGCTGGAATGTATTTTTTCATAATCTGTCGGTGAAGTCGGTCTACCGACGTCGTCAATCCTCTCAAAGTACTCAACTTTCGCAATGGGCCTGCAGCGCGTCCGACAGGTCCTGTCGACGGGCTACGTTGTTGACTGACTAGTGGAAAAAGCCTGCAAGGTGTCCCCTCTGCATCGTTCCACGGCCGACGTGAGGAACGGCGAACTGCAGGGCTTTTCGGAACTAATAAAATGTCGGTCATTAAAAAAATAAAGAAGACTTTTCCGGGTCAACGTCTCTCGAAAACCTGCATAGTGTAGCAAGGATTGTGAAGAAATAAGAACCTCAATCGCTTATAATCATGTCGAAGAATACAACAAAACTACCTCTGCCTTGACTTCGCCGAAAAAAAAAAAATGTTGGGGTATTTTTGCACTCTATTTCAGAGGACATGTTTATCCCCAGCAGAAAATGTAGAATGTAGGGTGTCACAAAAAACCATAAAAAAAAAAATGTGCTCTTGCTTTTTTGTTTCTATTATGCCTCGGAATAAAAAAAAAAAAAAAATAAAAGAAGAAAGCTAAAGAGGATGAAAAAGAAAGGGTTAGAGGTGAATTTTACAGTATTTTTATCTCGTGAATGCGAATATCACGTTCGTGTCCTCCGAAGATGTACCTAAACGCGAGAAAACACGAAACACTTCTGACCAGTCGTTACGTCCTACCCAGATCTTTCGACCGCCAAGCGCGTGTCGGATCCTGTGGGCAGCTCGCTCAATTGCAAGCTTGCCAGGTGCATTCCTCCGCACTGACACCAGTCCTTACGCCTGTTTGTGGCCTTTTTGAACATAAACAAGGGTGCGTGTGTATACCTTTGATAGGCGCTGAAGATGCACGAGATCGGAGATTCCAAAAACTCTGGATATGACGTCCCGCTCCGGGAAGAAGCCGCGTCGGCGGTACTTTGAAAATGATCTTGCGCAGCCTCCGTGCACCCGATTGAAAACTAATCTCAATATTCGTCCTACTGGAGGCCAAATGAAGAAGATGTAAGCGTTCTTGCTCAAATACTGAACCGTTTCAGTTTCACGTTATCGCGACCGATTAATCAAATAATTGATCGATTACATGGTGTTGGTTAAGCGGGTTATAAAGTTTTAATCGATGCTCAGCCCCACCTTATACTACAGTTTTAGGTGGGGCTTGACCGGATGAAAGTTAATGACGCCACGTACGGCCAGTGGCGGCTTTAGAAATGCAGGTGTGACGTAATGGGTTGTCGCTTCTCGCTTCCTACCCTAGTTATCTGGCGTTCTCAACGACTAATACAGAAATCTGATTCGCTGCACGATAATAAGGTTTTCGGTACTCGCCATGCTCCACGCTTGTGAAGCTGCGAGTGACGAAAGCGCTCATGGCACTTGTCAGCAATATTAATTAGCCAGATGGCGCAATGCTATTCAACATCTTGGGATTAACTCGTTTCGGTCCTTTTATCGTGAAATACAAAATCAGTTAAGAAATATATATATATACATATAGAAAGAGAGAGAGAGATAGATCTAGGTATATTTAAAGTTGTATATTCTTATAAAAAGGATTCACTTCCTAAGCAAGTGCCACGGAATTTCTTTGAGATATTATTTATATTTACTGATCAGGGTTTACTTCAAGCAGTATAGTCGTTCAGCTGCTGATTGCATTTAAATGGATTTTCTTGCAGTTCAATAATAAATCATAAGATAAAATAGATAGGACTATTAATTTAAAGTATACGATTTTAAACATTTTTCCAAAGCCTTCTTTTTTTCTTTTTTTTTTTTTTTTTTACAATGGGACGCTTTTCATATCGCTTAGCTAGATTCGCGGAAATATGAAACCAGGCGTCGGTGTCTCATTCGAGCCGATACACGGGACTCCTGTCAGAGCATACCGTTAAGAAAACGAGATTGGTTGTCATCTCTCTTTTTTTCTCGAAACCACATGATAGACAGAGAGGATGAAACGCCAAAAGGCAAGAGACAAGAATGCATCGTTGCTACTGTCGCGTACCCCTCGATGGAGGGTGCAGCCTAAGAATCGAAACATGTTGGTGCAACGCCCCAAATCACTCTAGACCTAAAGGCTGCGCGACAGAACAAAGGAACGAACGCCCGCAACCGTTCCTCTCCAAGCTCTCCGTGGCTCGCTCCTAACAACCGAGAAGCGGCAAACACGAAGACGCAAAGCAGGGGCCGCATCTCCGGACATGTAAGACACGTAGTAGTTAGATGAAACAGACCTGCGATCCCATCGAAGCCCCTGGGACACATGGCAGCGCTCGCCGGTCTCGCTTATGTAAGCTTCCTTGCGCTATACTTCGTTTCACCTCATGATGGACCGAAGCGAACGCCACGAACCACCCCTGCCAATAGAGCGCCGTGTGTACCGATCACGTGAACACGCGCTTCGAGCATCCCTGTAGCCGCCCCGAAGGCCAAGTGACAATCGCATGGCGTTTGATTGGATCGGATGTCTAGTGGCGCCCCCTACCGCCTATCGCGAGTCTAAAGAGAGGCCTGGTCTGCTTTCGTTGTCTCAGCCTCCTATACCGCTATATATTTAGGCCTCGCAGCATCGAGTTTCTTCTTCGCGGTCCAGTTCTTTTTTATTGTTTTCCTAATCGGTCTTTCTCTCTCTCTTTCTCTCTATCGCTCACTCGTGCATCGTCTGACGGTTGATTGGGTTCCTGCTTCGCATTTAGACTCGGCGTGGCGCAATTAATGAAGGCATTGTAATTAGCGCCACGGCCGTCCGGTTTCAACTGGTTGTTTCCAGTGCTGGCGCTCTGTCACTGTCGGTCTCAATTGCGGTGTCGACATTCCCTCGCCGCGTGCCTCTGCAAGCTTTTACCGCCGACTTTACGGTCGGGGGAAAAACGGCTACTGGTCGCTCTCGCGAGGACCTTCGTGGGGCTTGACGTCGCTTTTCTTCTGACGTAAGATCACTGCGCTATTTTCTTGCGCGATCGGAATGTGGGAGGAAGAGCAATTAGTCTAATCTGGGCAAGCGGCTAGAAAGCCCCTTTCGAAAGTCACTCGCAAATTGCTAGTACCGTCTGCCCAGAGCCAGGGTAGCCGCCAGGGTGCCCAAGACAGTTCTAAATACTCCGTTCGCCCCTAAACGGAGACTGCCGTGAGAGCTATGTGGACACTGGACCAATCAGCCACCTACCTTCATCAGCGGACTCGGAAATCGGCGCGTGGGCAGGGGCGGGAGCGTGATCACATGGCAAAAGAGAGATGCGCGATTGGACCAACGGGGATGTAGTTTCCACGACGGTCTGAGCTTAGGGGTGAACGCAGTATAGCAGTCTGTTGCAATGGGAGATCTGCAGCAGAAGAACCGCTCCCCTTCCCCTCCCCCTTCCCCCCCCCCCTCGTCCCCACAGACACACACTTTTCCAGATGGAAATTGCGTCTGCGCGAGCGCAAAGTTATGACGTCGCAGAACGGGAAGAGCATCCACCAACGCCATTCCGTCAGCATTGGGCGCGTTCGGTCCGTGCTCCGGATTGCGAGAATTGGGCAGAAGAACCACCGGAGCCTGACACTCGAGCGCTCTTTTCGTGCAGGGAGGTCTTCTCGGAGCGCGAGTGACTCCTTCGCGCTCCGGGAATTTACGTCCACAAACAAGATGACTGCGCTGACAGAAACGTTGTCGAAACAAACGGCCAGTCAGGCTGCTGCCCCTCCTCAGTTAAATAGTGCTTAATCCAGCAGGTAATACCGATTTCAACTAAAAAGCATGACTGTAATTAGCGTTCCAGAAAAGGTTAATTTGTTCGTGCATCTCGCCTGAAAACGAATTAATCTATCGAACGATAGCGTGCCGATAGCACAGCGACAGAAATGTTGTCGAGATGAGAAGAATGCCGGACCGTTGCCCTTATTTGAAGGCTAAAGCCCAGCGAATAAATATACTTGGATTGGAAAGCCGAAACATTTGTTCGCGTTGCGGAAAAGGATTGCTCATGCATCTCGCCTGCAAAAGAATCGACGTGATATCTATTGAACGGCGGTGTTCCGGTATTCACATAATACATCGACTGGTTCCTTTCTCGCGCTAAGACGGAACAACGGAACATCTGACAAGTTTGACAGTTTCCTGCGTCAACAACCGAGACCAAGAATGTTGCTTCGCATTTAAACCTGAACAGGATGCATATTCAATAAATAGATCGGACAATGTATACATTCCACATATCTGCTCGAAACGAGTCTTCAAACCTTTCGGGAATATGAGAACATTCGTAGAAACATCATGACGTCCCTGTCTTTTTTAATTCTAGATTTTGGCGCTCCACACGGGCCTTATTTAATGTATCTTGGAAATAGTTTCGGCGTCTGCCACCCGTATCCACGAGATGCCGGGAAGCGGCTCGTTGACAGTTTTGGTATGTCGCGTTGCTGTACGCTATGCTCCGTTTAGTTGCTGTGCTCAGGGCAGGCCCGTAGCCAGGATTTTGATTAGTGCAGGGCCCGCTTATGACAATATGCTGTATGAAGGGTAGGGGGGAGTGGAGGCCCCAGCAAAATGGAAGATTTCGGGGGGGGAGGAGGGAAGAGGGAAGGGGGGCCGGGCCCCATGTCCGCGTCCCCCTCCCCTCTGGCTGCGTGCCTGATCAGAATATGAAATTGGGAGCGTCGGAGCAGGAGTAGCGAAGGATATATGGCTAACGAAAGCTTAACAAATACAGGATGAGGTTTATTGTGTTAGTGCCTCTTTGCTTTAGGATTTGTTCTTACTCTTTTAACGTGAAACATTTACAGGCTTGGTTTTTAGGTGAAGCAAAAGCGTAAAAAATTGTAACTGCGGATTTCCCCGCTAAATTTAGCGGGGAAAATGAGGTCACACGACTTTATGTCACGTGACCTATAGGGAAATTCATTTTCCACCCTTAATATAGCGGAAATATTGAAATTAGTTTCCCTGCTGAATTTAGCGGGGAAAATGATGTCATATTACTTTGTGTCACGAGACGTACACAGAAATTCAGTTTCCCCGCTAAACTTAGCAAAAAAAAAAATCTACGTGGCGTGGCATGATTCCACGTGACCTATACGGAAATTCGGTTTCCCCGCTAGATTTAACCGGAAAATCGATGTCACGCGACCAACGCATAAATTCATTTTCCCCGCTAGCCGTCATTCCAAGTACTCTCTGAACACTGGCTGACACGGCGGGCAAAGTCAATGGGTCAATAAGTTAACGAGTCAACGAGTCAATGGGGCGGAAAGCAGTCAACGAGCTGGAGAACAGTGGGTGCAGTCAAGGGGGTTGGAAAGGAGTGGAGCGACTTGGAAGCACACCTCGAGAAGAATTGCCTGGAGGTTACTAGCGCTAAACCAAGAACGTTTCACGTAGCAACAGAATTGCAGGGATATTAGCGATACATTTTTTTTATCCATTAGTATCGCAATCTGATTGACTGCGAAGCGATAACGTGATGCGCGAGACTCGCCAAACCCCTCATTTCGTAAGTCGTCGGTGACTGTAGGTTTTTGTGGTGAATACGAGTATAGATATGATCTGCGAGGTGCGGGGCTCACTAAAGTAACTACAGGGTGTCACAAAAAAAAATTTACACGGTCTTTTTTACTGCAAAAATAAACTAGGCATCGCCGAACGCTCATTCTCCGCCCAAAGGTAGAGCTAGAGGTCACAACCAGATGCCAAAGTTTCAGCCCGATCCGATTACTTAATCAAAAGTTATAAGTGATTTTCTGAAAATTTCAATGGGAAAATGGTGGCCGACGGAGTTTTCAAACACATGGGGCTCTATGGCACCAGAAACCAAAAACAGGCAAAAATGGGCTCCATTTTCCCATTGAACTTTTCAGAAAATCACTTATAACTTTTGATTCATTTATCGGATCGGGCTGAAACTTTGGCATCTGGTTGTGACCTCTAGCTCTACCTTTGGGCGGAGAATGAGCGTTCGGCGATGCCTAGTTTATTTTTGCGGTAAAAAAGACCGTGTAAATTTTCTTTTGTGACACCCTGTAGATCCTGGGAAAGAAGCACCATTCCCTTTCCCGCTTGCTAGCCGGTCATAAAGAGATACTAACATACAGACAACCAAACCTCGCAAGGTGATTGGCTGATCGGTCTCGGTTGCCATGGCAATCCACATTTCGGCCCACTCAAATCTTGGAAAGGCTCGTTTTTAAGCAGTCGCACCGAGATCACTATGGAGCATCATCGTACTGATAGCGTTCCTCGCTAATATAAGCATCTTTCGCGCTGCATGCGTACAAAATATACCTATCAATCATGCTTATCTTCACAGGTATCTTGCAATCATATTGTAGCTCTCGCGTATTTAAAAAAAGGGGGCGGGGTAATTTAAAGCGATAGCTTTACGAGTGACACTTTGCAAAGATTACGAACTCGTCCGTTGTCGTCGCAGCGCGCGCTCGAAGGAGGGAAAAACTTTTTTTTCTCTCGGCTCTTGGCGCGAAGCCGCGGAAGTCGGGTTTTCCCGTGGACAGCGCAAGAGAAGAGAGAAGAGCGAGGAGCCTGGCATCCTGTTAGTAACGACGCCACAAAGAAAGGGTCTTCCTGTCGTCTGCTTGAAAGACTTGTTTTCAAACATTACTCGCTTAAGTTGAGGCTTGGGCGAGTTGGATACATAGTTCGGAATTAAAAAGAGCGCGAAAAGACGAGGACCAGACCAAGAAGTAACATGGACGCAGTGCTGCGTCCGTGTTGCTTCTTCATCTGGTCCTCGTCGTTTTGCGTTATTTTTAATTTCGAATTACTCGTTTATGCCAAATCCCACTTTGACAATAGGCAGTTGCTACGCGGTGCGAAGATGCGCGCTTGCGTCGCCGGAGTTTGGATAACAAAATCTTGGTAATCAAGAAACGGCTTTCCTGCACCAGCGAATTTAGATCAGCTCGACGAGAGTGGAGAAATCAAGGAGAAACTGCTCATTCCATGAACCAAAACAGCGACCATACGGGGAGCTTGGCGTTACTTTCCCAGTATCCAGTGACAGGGCTAACGAACCTCGAATGGGGCCAAGCATGAACGCTCCATGGACAGCTTACGGGTGGCAGGAGAGGATGGTGCTGCTGCAAACTTGGTCACAAGCTTCCGCCTTCCGCGTGCACGGCGGATCTGCCGTGGGGTCTGAATGAGCAAGCTACGCGCCAGGCAAATACGCGTGTGGCACGTGCGTCCGATCTTGCGAAACCGAAAGTGGAACACGTTGTAACGGGGCGGAAACTCCGGACCGACGGGTGGATGTTTTTGCACAGATGCATGGCGACGGAACCGCGTGAGTGGTTCTGCGGAGTTGCGGACGACTCACTTGATCGGTGAGCCCGCCGCATATAGGTGGGTATAGTATCCGTCGAAAACCACATTTGAGCACATTTTTCACAAAACTTGAATTACAAAAAAAAAAAAAGAAACACGATTATTGTTTGCCAAGAAAGGCGATCTTCGTAGTTTATTATATTATGTCAAACCGGAGAGGGTAGTGTTGAGAAGGGATAAACATTTGAGTCGAAATAAAAGGAGACAGGAGGGGAACGTCTCAAACACAGTTCAAGCTTCTTATACGATATGTTACGGGTTTGATGCAATGTGAACAACCACCACCAGCGCGCACGCACACTCAATCACATTTCCTATATTTTGATAGACAAATGGGCACATACCTATCGTTTAAGCGAACGTGTCGAGTGAACGTCGTTGAAAGATCATTATTAAAACACACAGCGCAAAGGAATCCGAGAAAAAAGGAGGGCAGGGGGAAAGCGAACATACCACGACCACATCGAGGTAGTGGATTAGCCTCCTCTCATTTTGTGTCCTGTGCGCTGTCTATATTTAAGATTGATTTCAAAATTAGTCCAACTGAAATTAAAAACTGAGGTGTGGGTATGTTTTTTCTACAGCCTGAACATGTTCAACGGGCGACGGTAACTTTAGTGAACTACTTCTCGCGCGCTCAAACTTTTTCTGAAAACCACTGATTTAGTGGTTTTCAAAAACACCAAGCAAGTTTCTAATTGGAACCATGTCTAATTTCATTAATTAAAAAGGTAATTAACAGTCTTTACTTAATTAGCTAACTGATCAGTACAATTAGCCTCCTATTTTATATCCGCCTGGCCGTATAACTCACCTGCACAAACCGCGTAAGTGTAGCTTTCACAACTTTTTTAAAACAAACCTATAAAGCTTAAAAAAAGACGCCCTATATATTTATATATATATATATATATATATATATATATATATATATATATATATATATATATATAGAGAGAGAGAGAGAGAGAGAGAGAGAGATGAAATTTCATACAAGCTACTAATCTCCTTGCAGTGGGAACAAGAGAACGCGGGATTCTCCGAGACGACCCCGTTGGGCTAGGCCGGAGCCTGGGGTGAGGGGGGCGGGGGGGGGGGGGGGGGGCGGGGGGAGTAGGTTACGAGACCTTACGGTCCCCCGCATGCACATGGGCGACGTGCAAAGCGACGAAGCGCGCTGGCGGCAGTGCTGACGCAAGCTGGGCGGCACTGCCTGGATCAACTAGCGATGACGATTGGTGAGGAAGGCTCGAGGCCTTTTCTTCAAGGTGGTACTGGCTAGAGCCGCCACAAAACTCTACCTATTTTGGGTGTCACTTTAAGTTAATTACAGTAAGTGAAACCGCCGCTAAGCACAGTTTTTCACGTACAAAGAGATTTAACAGAGAAAGACAGAGAAGCGCCAGTGTTACAGCATTTTCTTTGAATTAAGAGACTAGATGCGACTCATATGGATCCCGAGAGGGTTTCACCTCTTGGTTTTGACTTCAATGAACGCGGTATTTAAATTACAAGGATATTTGATAATTATGAGCCATTACGAGAAGGAATGCGATGCGAAATTTGGTGGCAGATGAATTTTGTTAAATGTACAGTGGTAGGTTAGGTGGCTCAAGCAATCGCTCGATACAAAGGGTATTGGGAGGTAGCATAGCGTCTGTACAGTATTTTGTTTACCTCTGCTGCTTATCCGTAGGGGGCTAGGATCAGTCAAGTTGCTTGGGCGGGTTTTTTTCCCTCAGCTCCCAGTATGCTTACATGGTGAATAAGTGTATTATACTGCATATCCATTGCAATTAATTCGAACTCTCCTATTGATTGAATGCGTACATTAGTTCAATAAAGCACCTTATTTTTTCTGCTCTGGCTTGCAGCCACTATTTTGTTTCTACCGAAGAAAATAATCCCGTAAATGAGCTGTTTCAACACCGTTGTTTTAACAGATCAAATGAAAAAAGTGGGGCGTTCGAGTTGGCTCAGGTTGCATCCACAGTTACAATGTCATATTATTTAGAAACCAACCTGAAACATTGTGAGCCATTATAGCAAAGGTTGTGTTTTGCGAGGAAGCATTCGTACAACATTGCTGAAATATAACATAAGTATTATCCACCAGCATAACTAATATGACAAAATTGGGTGATGAATGAGTATATCTAATTTACATACTATGTTTCGTACCGAAATAACTTAATTTCATGTAATATGGGAACTCCAACAAAGGCTTAAATGTTAAGAAAAATTCCGGCAAAACGTAAGTTGCTCATTTGCTATGCATAACCGTAATTGAACGCTAATATATGTGCATATCAGCTTGGCCTAACGCAAATAGTGGAGGGGCCAACGCTAGCGAACAAAGATGGCAAAGGACATACATACATGCCTTCAGACTAGTGCCCGTTACTTGAAAGATGTAATTGACTACAATTAAAAATTATGTAGCCTGAAATGAAATGGGCTGCCGTTACTATTACTTTCGATGAAAAGTAGAGGATTACTTTAGTCGTTAAATTACAATTACTTTCGCGTTACTTTTCCCATACGCCTATCAAGAAAACAATCGAAACAATATTGATGTTTTCAAAATTTTTTGTTGGACTCTACATTCTATTTTTTATACGCCTCCATTGAGGTAGTCCATGTAAAAGTGAAATATTGCGTTGAAGAGAAAGAATGTAGGTGCACGCCCTTCACCCGTAAACTGACAATGCAGCGAAAGTTGCAACGACACCGGCCATCCCGCTAGTGTACGGCGAACGAAAATAAGCCCTGCAATCCCGCAGACAGAGCTATACTTCGTTTCACCATATGTTGTACCGCAGCGAAGTCTAGAAGCGCGAGCTCATAGCGTTGGCAGCTGCCCTTGATGCGCGAGAACTTGTGCCGCCGAGACGTGCCCCAGAGCAAGGGGCTCACGCTTTGTAGCCTTTCCTGCGGTACATCATAAGGTGAAACAGAGTATAGCGGTGCGCATTCCCAGTAGCACCCTCTAGACTTTTGCTAGGAAGGAACTGTGAAGATCGGAGGGAAGGAACTGATTTACTAAAGCTTCCATTTGAAACGTGCCTTTCAAGCGGTGCAAAAATCAAAAACAAATAAACGTGGAGATCTTTCTACTGCCTAGAAGAAGAAAAATGCAATGGACGGCGATGGAAAGAGGCAGAGTCTACTCGGCGCTTCCTTCTTACTCCTTGTTTTTCGCATATTTGTATATGCCTTGCACGTTTTTCTAGTGTTTTTGACTTGATACTTGATACCGTTTTTCTAGTGTTTTTGACTTGAACTTGATATCGTTATACAGCTGAATTACCTGCACATATTTTCGAGATCCTCTATTATGTTCATATTAAAAAGTAAAAATATAACGAGAAATTAAAGTAATCAGTTGCAAATATTTTGTAACAACAATATATTACAAATTACTGCCGCAACAAAGTAACGTGGCAATTACAATATTACTTGGAAAAGTATCGCGGTGCGAGTAATTCGTTACTTGCAACATATTACTTCCCAAGTCTGCATGCCTGCATATATATATACAAAACAAAACTCCCCAAGATAATAATGCTCCAGGAATAGGGATTCGAACATGCTACATAGGTCGATTCGCAAGAATGTGGTACTAATCAAATCAGCCTGATACCCAACAATACCTGCTATTTACTTGTTTACTTCTTGCAATCTGGAACCAGAGATTCCGCGTCTCGATGCCCGTCCCTGTCCGGTTCGATCTGGATGTGTGGCGCACCGGTGTGCGTTCGTTTGACTCTTGATCCGCGTTAAAGACGCTCAGAGTAGAGGTCGCACTGCACTGGCTAAATGTTGAATGAACAGCGGAGACGCCGTACGTTATTGGGGCTCACTAATTTCCCGCTGCCTAAAAGCGCTCATAGAAAAAATAAAACTCGCATTTGCTCGGTTACAAGTGTGACGGTTACCTGAGGCTGCGGTGTTCATGCTCATTCGTTTCGCAGAATTGAAGGAAATGACTGAACTCATAGGTTAACCCGCGCGCATGCA
The DNA here is from genome assembly GCF_016920785.2 of Ixodes scapularis. Classification (NCBI taxonomy): domain Eukaryota; kingdom Metazoa; phylum Arthropoda; class Arachnida; order Ixodida; family Ixodidae; genus Ixodes; species Ixodes scapularis. The sequence goes on from NW_024609879.1 coordinate 86,011,164, forward strand.
TCCTTATTACGTACAGAGCGGAGACCTCCGGTTACTCTACACTGCTGAGTTTTACACACCAATAGAGGGAACCTTTCGAGATGAATTACCTCACCTCTCACTTACTTGCAAGAAACGCGCAATTATACAAGCTTGTGGTCTTCTGTTGGCATGGATTACTTCTACAGCGCGGGCCCAAATAACAAGAACCAGGTTTGCACGAGACTGCACTGTAACTCGCCGTAAAAGTGAGGTTAGTTGGTAAATTTGTTAAGCAAAAAAAGAAGGAAAAAACTGCCTGGATCGGAAGTTTCAGATAACAACAAGTATATTCCAATGGCTAAACCTTCAGGCATCTTTAAGCCAAATTGAAACAGACTTTGTGCGTGTGTGTAATATTTTGTTTCCTGCAGCCTTGGAATTGTCTGATATCTAATCATCTCCAGCTCGCTTGCGCCTGACTTTCTCTTGATGAAAAGTTTTATGAACCATTTTGTACATTTGATTGGACAAGCAAAAAACAAAACGAGAGCAAATTCAAAAGGATTTAATTGTAACATTTTGCTATGCCGTTAAATGAAGCGTCATAATAAACCACACAAACTTTTTATTTTAATTTGAGTTGAGAAACTCTATACTCTCTATAGGCCCTGGCAAATTTGGTTTGCTATTGGTAGGATCTGATTGAGAAAGTTTTTCTTCCATATTTTCACAAAACGAATTCGCCACCTAGCTTATTTGCCTTATAGCCTACAAAATCAAAGTACGCAAGACAGTCACGTTTTGTTTTATTTGTCTAAAGTGAACAAAATTCACTATAGGAAGTATTCACTGGCGGCCATAGATGTGTGCGCGAATGCTGAGCGCGTGCTGATGGCGAGCTTCCACAGTTCTTTTGTAACGTGCATTCCGCACCATCAAGAGTGCCGGTCTTAGCAGCCTATTGATGTGAGCTCGTTCTGAGCATGCGCTCTAAACGGCACCCACAAATATGGCGTCTAATTAATACTCCCTATAGTCCCACAGCGTATATGCCCGTAACAACAGACAGCATCCGCAGACATAACGTTCTGTCTTCCCTCGGGGCCGATACGGAAAGGACAAAAAAAAAATTGGAACGCGTATTAAGTTGCTTCCTTCGTCCACTACAATCACGAGAGCATGGCTTTGGCGAATCGCGGCATTGAGTTACAAGCTAAACAATGGATGCAAGCCAGTCGTCGGGTGATTCAAACGAGGTAGGAATTATCCTAGCGGAGATGGCGACGTAATAATGGTATTCAGGAGAAGGAAATGAGTTCTCTGGCCAACGAACGTCGGACGGAGAGTGATTGAGGCCACGCGGCCGACTCCTCCCTAATCAATGGAGTGTAAGCCAAGTCGCATTTGTGAGTTTTCGTTTTCTTGCTGTCTTTCGTGTTGTGGCACAGCTGTCTTGACTCTGTTCTTCCTCGCGTTATATATAGATAAAAATGGGGGACAAGTCTCACATATTTTAGCGGCACCATCATTTTATCTGCAGTAATCAATCGATCAATTAGTTAATCACTTAATTCATCTTTTTTGCCTTACAGATTTCAAGTACATTTAAATATAAATCCCCACAAAAGCATACACAACTTGCGTGGGGTCACGACGGAGCTTCGTCAGATTTAGACAGTTTCAAAATACACTTGTATATTTTATCACCAAGAGTAAGGGTGAACTGTCGGTGTGCGTAAATGTGTATGTTCACCATAAATGTGTGCGCTGTGGCGAACGAATGCATAAACTTCTGAGATTGCGAGCAGGGCTGCCCATAGACTTCGATGCACGTGTGAGCATGTCGTGCGTGTGGTCCTGATCGGGGTTAACGGAGTAACGCCATTGCTGATAAAAGAACAAATAGCGAAATATTATTTTTTCTACATTCTGGTGTTGAAAATCTCTGCTATTGAGGCAAACGTGACAACCCGGAGCACGAAAATAAAGAGATCATAAAGTCTTTCTGCTTTATCTTGATGTCAAGCCCGTAGGAGAAGTTTTATATTAATACACTTTCGAATGGATTATCGAGAAGGCGCGTTGTATGATCGTTCTGACATAAAAACTTAATATGAAAGAGCTCGAAATTCCCGCAGAGCTTGTCATTCAGCCGTGTACAGATTCACACGTGCAGCATAAATGTATAAATGTCAGAAGAGCAAGTAAGCAATACTATGAGTAAAAAAAAAAAAAAAAAAAAAAAAACTGAGGTGATGAAATGTTACATCTAAAAGAAAATAACTAAACAATACACGACCGCGTCGAACTGATAAACATCGTAAAATTTTGCTTCTTAGAGTTGGCAGGCAACGTTTTCTAGAGGCTTAAAAGCTTCCTGGCAATTGACGTCTTACTTCCCGGCACGTCACCAAAAAAAAAGCGTGTTCGAAAATTACCGCATCCAACATGGATAAGTCGTTTATGGCCCTGCCCTTGACACCCACATGACGCCTTCCGTTAAAGCTTGTTCGAACACTACGAAGTGCCACGTCAATATGCCGTCTGCGACGCTGCCGGTGACACCCACGAATCTTCGTTAGCGAGGCCTTCGATTTTCGCGTAAGTAAACGCAGAAGCAAGTAGACGGTTCGGTCGACGACGGAACTCAAGAAGTACGGTCGGGGACGGAGTAGACTAAAGTCCACTTCATTTTCTTTCTTCTTCGGAGCCGTTAAACAGCGTCTGCCTGGGCCCTCTTGGTCACCGAGGAGAACACGTCTCAAGTATACCGGCACGCCTGATGTCCCAATGAAGACCGGAATGAATAGAAATGGGGCACCAGCCAATGCTCCTTTATGTTCCCGACTATTCTGACTGGCGCGCAGTCGATCGCGACGCTAAACGAACTCGAGCGATCTGGAAAACACTATTTCCGGCGCTCAGAAACACGTACCGGCCATAGGAGAAAAGCAGACGACGTGTCACCAACATAGACAGCGGCGGCGAGTTCGATCCAGAAGCTGCGTTTCATCATAGTCTCGAAGAAGGTCTGACCGACGGCTTAACAGGAGAGTAGGGCGTGGCAAATCTGGAGCATCCCATGGTCGCACCTCACCAAACAAAACTGCGGCGCCCTTCAATAAAAAAAAAAAAGTGCCAGCATTTTTTTTTTGTTTTTAAAGTCCTATAATACGTAAAACACGTAATATTTTATAGGAAATCGGTGAGAGAATTCGTGTGTCGTGTGACAAATATTTCTCCGTTAAATTTAGCAAAGAAAGTGAATGGTTGTATAGGTCACGTGACGTTATGTCACGTGATGTCGATTTCCTTCACTAAATTTAGCGTGTAAACTGGATTTGTGTCTAGATCACAAGACGTTAATTTTCCCTCTAAATGTAGCGGGTAACTGAATTTGTTCATGGGTCACGTGATGTCAATTTTCCGATAAATTGAGCGGGGAAACTGAATTGATGTATTGGCCACAAGAAGGAAATTTTTCCGCTAACTTCAGCGGAAAAATTTATTTTAGGTGTAGGTCACGTGCCGTCGATTTCCTCAAAGTGTGTAAGTCACGTAACCCCCTTTCCCGTCAAGTTTAGCGGGGAACCTGAATTGGTGTAGAGGTCACGTGACGTCCGTATTTCCGCTACATTTAGCGGGGAAACTGAATCGGTCTGTATTTCTCGTGACGTTAGGTCACTTGACATCAATTTTTCCGCCAAGTTTAACTAAGAAACTGAATTTGTGTATATGTCTCATGATATCAATATCCACGCTAAATTTAGCGGGAAATGCACAGACGGGCGGACAAAATTTTAAGATTGGGGGTAGCGTTAAAAAGATGCTTTAAAACGCCAAAGGATGAATGACACAGCAAGAAGCTTGAGCATGAATTTTTGCGGCGACCTTTATCTCCAAGGTTCTGTGATGCTGGAAATGCAGTATATTTAACGAAGGGTTGTTTAAATTTGTGAAGACATGAAACAGAGGTTTCGAAGAGTGGAGAACATATAGTTCTATACATTTCCACTTTAAGTACAGCGGGGAAACTGAATTGGTGTATATGTCATGTGACGTGATGTCACATTACCTGTACACCCATCTGGGTTGAAATCACGGGACGCCAAGTCACGTGATATTGATTTCTCCGCTAAATTTAGCGGAGAAACTGCATTCCTGTATAGGTCGCTCGGCGTCCGGTCAGGTGACGCTATCTTTCCCGCCATATTTAGAAAGGGGAACTCGAGTTGGTTCAAGGGTCACGTGACCTGAAGTGACCTATACAGATATTCGATTTGATATCGGGTGACGTCAGGTCAGGCGACATTAGTTTCTCCGCCAAATTATTGGGGAAAAGCTAAATATTTTCAAATAAACGTCTTATGCGCGTCAAACCAAAATCTGGAATTATGGCGGTTCTAGAATTTATATTATTTCGTTGACAATACTTCCACTGACGTAATTGCAACAGGCGCCCAAAATCTCACATTTCGCTCTGATGAATTCTTTGGTGGACGTCGGATCACAGAGATTTTTTTTTTTTGCTTGTATTTTTTTTATTTAGGTAACGTCAGGCGCTCCAAATTATTTTTCGAGCACCACCGCTATCGTCACATCCTTACGGAGCTCCAGCCTGCGATGTATAACTTATTTGTGCAGACCGAATAATTTGTTTTTATTTTCTTGATCTAACACAATATATCAAAATGCGCAGTATGAATACAGAAGAAATATAGTTAATTTCGTTGTATTTATTTTTTTTGAGGACCCGTGTCTGCGTATTACACAAGGTTGGGAAGAAGACAATTGTTTAAACAAAAAAAGAAAAAGTACATCGTACAAATGGTAAATTGGCGAAAACGACTATACCAATTTATAGTTTGTTCATTTGATCCAAGAAAACATTGAGAAGTTCACAAAACTTGGAGGTGCTAATTTCTAGTGCAATGTTGTTTGGGAATGCATTTCGATCGTCAATAGCAGATGTAGCATGGACTTTACGAAAAACAAGGATGAAGTTGGGATGAATTCGATTTTACACATATTGTCAGCCCTAGCGGAAATTCGATCTGGGGTGCTGAGAAGGGCCATTTTCATCTGCGGATTGTGATCATATATTTTATGAGGAAAGGAAAGTCGGGAGGGCTTTCGAAAAAAAGGAAATGTTTGAAGATCAGCCCGATTACGAAGTGAAGTGATACTGGTGTAAGAGTAATCGGAGTGAATGTACCTTAGTGCTCTGTCTTGAATTTTTCTAGTTGGTTAGAGAGATCATTTTGAGTCCTAATTAAATTGATGAGGCGTATTCTAGTTAGAATCTAACCAGGAATGTGTAGGTTAGCCTTTTTTATTTCGGGCGAATAGAGTCTGAGGTTACGTTTTAAGTATCCAAGTACCACAATAGATGAAGTTCAAGCTGCACCGCAGTTAACAATAAGCGTATAAATTGCGAAAGATTTGCTTTAACAGCGTCCTTGGTGATGTGGACAAACCATTGACGCCCAATATAGTTTAGTCCCATGTCGACAATAGCTCATTGGAGCGAACAAGGACGACTAGTCCTCTATTGATTGAGTATTGGCTTATCTTTGTCTCGTCACACCTGGAACACCCAACAAACTTTGCTATGCTGCCTTTGTTCACCAATGTTAACAAATTATATATGCCTTCTTCACGTTAAAAAATTTGGAAAAAAAAACTCTTAAAACTAAACTGAGAAAAAAAAAAACTGAGTACAAAGGGTTTCCAGAGTTGTTTGGTCATTAGGAACTTGCTGTTTTCCAAACGAGCGAAAACATTAATGGTTCGGGAGAAGCTATACAATATTTGTTTTTATTTTATTAGCGAAAGATAACATCAATTATCTACCCTGAACAATGCGATATCAAGGGCTTTCCATCACCGGAGAATACGGCTCTCACGGTTGTAGTATTGGCGCTCCATAAAAAAAAGTTACTGAGCCATGCACCCTGGTGAAATGCCTTCCGGCGCCGTAGGAAACATCTGCGTAAAATATAAAATGGCAGTAAAAAGCTTAGCTTTGATGCTTTACGTTGATTGCATGTTTAACGCTTGGTTTTTCAGTGCTTGGGGGGGTGTACCACGAGGCCATAAACGAAAAAAGAAACCTAGTTAGAAGACGGATGCTTGTGTTAGCAGAAAGTTACGAGAGGATTCCTTTAGACCTTTGCCAAAATCACGTTCTGCGCGCTGCCAACTTTCTCTGCTAGACTGTCCAACCTCTTCTGAGCATGCGCTGTTGATCTGTTGTGCAAAATATCAGACGCTGCGCATGCGTTCACAATTCAGTGACTTGTAATTTTTCTCTCGGATGATAAGCGATGCAAAGGTGTATATGTACTCTCCGAAAGAGACTCCGGGAAGGTGTGTAGGTCATTTATTTATTCAAGATAGCCTTTATTGAAACCAAAACTAGTGTGCTGGCTTGCGTGTTCAACACTGACATGGTCACCCACGAACGGTGGGATAAGGGACGGACAACATAAAGCTTTGTGCCATCCGTCCCGCCCCCCCCCCCTTCCCCCCCTCCCCCCCCCCCTCCCCCCCCCCCCCCCGCTCAGGCATATCAAGATAGCCTAACCTTTCTTCTATGAAAGCTTCAGACTACGTATTTCTACATCACGAGAACCGATTTTGTTGCAGATTCTATCATCAAAAAACAATTTTTTTTCTTTCTTTTTTAAAATTTGTTAGTTTCTTGAAAGCCCATGAAGAGTTTGTCATAGGAGGAAAACAAATGTGAGCCAAAGAATAAGCAAATTCGGTCTGGGGTTTTAAGCTCCAAACCAACGAAGTTAGACATAAGTAGAGCAAACGGGTTTTGACAGCCACCAGTCACCTCTGTTTAGAGACTTGTGTTTTGTTCTTTGTCCCGCTTGTTCCTTTTCTCCAATTATTATTTTCTTTTCTCCTGTGCAGCTCACTTGCACCTTTGCATTAATTACATTATCATTATAACCTTAAAATGCAGGCTCTTCACTCTTGTTGGTGTTAGACTGGTGGCGGTTGTAACGTCTGTTTGCTCTACTGACGTCTATAACTCCCAGTTATCTCAGTAGGTAGAGCGCTCTACTGGAAATGGAGAGGCACCTTGTTCTATAACAGGAGCAGGCAGATTCTCAATTCGCGCGAAAGTGACCGAGCTGAGCTTGGAGATTTGTGTCTCTCCCTTCTACCATTTCATCCTCTTCTCCAAGTTATATTTTCGTAACTCTTGTGCAGCGCGCATGCACCTTTGCATTTATTGCATTATAATTATAAGCTTAAAATGCAGGCCGTTAACCCTTGTTGGTGTTGACTGGTGGCAGCTGTTAAAACCCGTTGGCTTTACTGACGTCTAACTCCTGGTTAGTTCAGTTGGTCGAGCGTTCTACTGGAAATGAACAAGTCTCTGGATCGATATCAAAACCAGGTGGATTTGATCAGTCGCGGACTAGTCACTTTGCTGTTTTTTTGTTTTTTTTTAGATTTGTGTTTTTTTCTTCTCGTTCCCCTTCTCCAAGTAATGCATTTTTTTAACTTCTGTTCGTCTAAACTTATTAACACTGCCTAGAAAAGGTCGGCTAATTTTAGGAAAGAGAAATTCTCAAATATGAGAAAGAACGCCGTCTGTTTACGAATCGCGTGCAATCTCCAATCGAAGTACACGCGCCTCCGTCGCTTTGAAAAACAAACAGAGCACTCGCCATACGCTCGCAAGTTAAAATTAGCACCGTCCAGAAATGATTGGAGTCACAATCCCCATTTACAGGTCTAAAAAACAAAAACGTATCCCTTAAGCATATTTCCTCTTTGCTTTCCGTAAAAATTCAACAAATATTAAGTAAAAAGAAACGTTTATAGCGTAGGGCTTGAAGTTAAACAAGAAGGCTATGTGGATTCAATTTCAAGTGAAAGCATACAATCGATATAAAAAACATAAATGTTTCAATGACAATAGAAAGAAAGCTTTCATTGAAAACCCAAAGAAGTTTTATCGATCATCGATCCTAAATCTAGGGGTGGCAACATGCCCACCACAGATTCGTAAGGTAGCTTACCCTCAGCAAATAAGCCCAAACGTACTTCCGGTGAATTTCGAATGTACTATTCATTTATAAATGCAATTAAAATGCTAAAAGTGTAATTTCAATTTTTTTACTTAATATTATAAATATATTTTTATAAACATGTCCAAAAGGCGTTAGATATTCGAAAATACTTATATGCATATTTAATTTAATCCAAATAGAATTGATATCCATTTTCTAAATAAGCAACGAATTCTTAAAATTACGCTAATAATGTAACAAAGTTATACTTCGTAATAAATACTCAAAGAAGAGTTCAATCTTTTTGAAATGTATTATTGTAGATATGTATAAAACTTAAGAAAAATAAATTTAAAAAACATAGAAAAGAAAACTCCAAAGAAAGACTACTCGCTTCTGTCCCATACCCCCGTCTTTCAATTTCGTCTTTGCAAGCACAGACAACCTTCTGGCAGAGCTCTTTGTACCAGCAGAGAGAGTTCGGCACTCTTTTAAACATGCCACCAGTACAGATTAAAGTCGGGCAACGGCCAAATGGCATCTAGCATTTCACGGTTCATAGTGGCATCGAATATGTTTGACCTACTCTCAATAGGCCTATTGCTATATTACCCAAGCATAAAGGAGAATACAGGAATTGGTGTTCCACGCGCCGCACAAGCTGGCCTCAGCAATAGTCAATTTTCTAAAGCAAAAACCTAAAACAAATTGTATCTTGCACGCGCGTTCGTCAACGCTCTATTTTGGTTATTAACTTCGAATCTTTTATACGGGGAAGGCGTGCCCGTGTGGCGCGTGGAACACCAATCCCTGCATTCCCCTTGATGCTTGGGTAATCTAGCAAACGGTCTATTAGGCACGCGCGGTGACCTGTCATCGTAATGAAAATGTTTTTCGTTAACGTAAACGTCTTTGGTGCTGTACAGAGTACACACAGTCAACCGCTCAAATTTACCTTTTGGCTACAATCTCTTAAAATTATATGATCTTGAAATTAATCCTCTTTTCTCAGAAATGGTGTTTCAATACTTCGAATAATCTGGCCCAAAACTGGTCCACCACCGAAATTCCGCTCCGCGACGGGCGTCATCTATAGTTGAGGCTCTCCGACCCCGTGCGCTGAATTTCCAGATTCCTTTTTGCTGGATAAAGCATAATTTTGTTTAAAACCAAATAAAAAGGTATATTTTTGTTTTGTTGTGGAGATGAATAAAAATTGACGGTATAATACTCCAGAAAACACGGATGAAAACGAAGAGAAAACTGGACAGGACGGGGCGTACGCCGGGTCCCGTCCAGTTCTCTTTTCGTTTTCGTCCGTGTTTCTTGGCGTATTACAACACGATGAGCAACCAAGTAACCCAACTAGCCGTCCTAACCAAATAGGACCGGTGCTTAAATAGAGTGACGAAATTCAGATATAAAAAACGACAGGGTACAATAAATTGTGTTTATGAAACCATTCACCGCGAATTCGCACTGGCGTGTGAAGGGTGAAGTCGCCAACAGAGAGAAATCTCCACATGGTGGAAACGTAAAGTCCGCTTCTTATAGCGGAACTCTCTCACTGTGCAGGGCTTCGGCTTTCGGGTAGGATGGTCACAAGTTTTACTACTTTGCAATTGCTAAAACCACTTTTCTAAGATTATAATCATACTATTTTAGTAGTACATATCACATATATTTGATGTTTGTACTTAGAGTACGCTTTATTTCCATTTTATATGCATTTTTCTTGCAATAAGATATATTTCGCACATACTATTTTATATACATTTCTTGTATATGAACATTTTTTGTTCGCTCAAATTTATACGGTGTATATCTAAAGATGTGCAAAATATGCCATTATTTGTGGCATAATTTAAAAGATGTGGGAAATGTACCCCTGTTTCCTGGAATTTCTAGAAATATATGAAAATATGTTAACCTATCTCTGGCCCACTTTTAGATACTTCAAAAATATATTCACATCTTTCTGACATACTTTTGATGCACTAGGGAAAACTTTTCGAATTTATTTTTAATACATCCGGCATATATTTCTGTGTGTAAAGGGAAAATACGAAATTAATACGAAGTTTATATGCGTGTTAAATGCATACCACATATATTTAAAGTACACCTTTTTTGCTACTGGTTGCTATCCCCCTCAGTGGTTGCTTCTAATTTTAATATCTTTTTGGTGACATGTTTACTCCTGAAACTTTCCCCATTCCACGCTTACCTAACTCTGAATGTCTCATGGCCATGGAAGATGTTTACCTTTGAATATAGGGCATTGAGAACGTCACTAACCGACTTCCATTGAATTCTTTACCTGGTAGTGATGGAAGTAATCCCCGTCTCGTAAAATTTGCTTAAGATGCGACCGCCAAGTTTCTTTTTCTAATTTTTTAACAATATCTCTAACTTCCCCAACATCAGTCTGACTTGCTAAATGCGAACGTAATATCCATCTTCAAATCGGGAAATTTAAATTAAAGTATGTAATTGCAGGCCTTTTTTATTAAAAAAGTGTTTCACGCAAACTTTTAGAGCATATTGTCATCGGAAAAATGTCTCGTCGGGATAGCAAGAACTTGTTTTTCTCTAATCAGCACTGTTTTCGTAATTAATTTTCTAGTATTACCCAATAAATTTATCTTAACACAAATCTACATACTAATCTGCATTGAACTGAGCAGACATACGCAATCTTCATAGACTTTTAAAAATCCTTCGACCTGGACCCAATAACAAATTAATATCCAATCTCACATACCTAAACGCCAGCAGTAACGTCGCCTTCTGGATTCATGCTTTTCCTCTGTAGCACCGTACTCAATCTGTGATCTTCCATAATACCACTTCCCCTCCCCTGAATATCATCTCTGGCGTCCCTCAGGGTTGTGTCCTAGGCACGCTACTTTTCCTAATTTATAAAAATAATCTTGCCTCTTCAATGTCCTCTACCGTCCGAGGATATACTTACGACGTTGTGCTCTATTGAACTATTTATTTCATTGGTGACTGCACATCTTTGCAACAAGATCTATAGAAGCGTCAACAAGTTGGTGTCATTCCTGGTTCATGATCATCAAACCGGAGAAATCTAAAATAATGTCATTCTCAAGTTCACAGAACAAAGTTGGTTTTTCATATTCCATTTTATATGGCGACACTGAACTGGTGAACATATTTATATATTTAGGGGTGTAGCTCTCTGTAGATTTATCAAAGAATGGTCACGCCAACTGCATCTGTTCTAAAGTTAACATTAGAGTTTGTAAGAAGGCACACGTAACTGCACCTGGACTGGCATCTTTTCTTCCAGACAATCCATACTCCTACAAACTCTCGACACTCGAAGAAAAATATACCGGATTCTTTGTTTCTCCGGCCCACCATATTTCCTCTCGCCTCGATCACCCCTGCAAAATTTAATCCTTTTTTTTTTTTTTGGAAAACCAACATATTCAAATGCTCACCCCTGGAATTATGTGTATCAGATTGGAATAGCCTGCCCTCAAGCTTGCCAACTAATAGTGATTACAAATTCTTTTTTTTTCGCACGAGATTTCTAATATTTTGAAATAATGTATGTTTCCTAACCATTTTTCCTCTCCTTTTTTGCAGTGTTTTTTTATTAAGTACAGAAAATCGAAATCAACACCCCCTATATAATGTCTCATCAAAAAGACCTTGAGTGGATACAATTAAATCAAAACAGTCTATAATTCTAAGCGTCAAAGAGGCATCATCAAATTTTCCATAACTACAGTAAACGACAAAATATTGGATTTTGAAGATTGGGATAACTTGCAAAATTTCGGTATACCGCCTCGCATTACATAACAAAACTTTAAAACAACGTCAAGCTCGGATCTATGTGGGGATATCGGTGCTACAACTCCGCAACCGATGCCCTTTTTTCCCAGGAAAAATGGAAATGTAACCGCTCTATTTCGGTTTATAGGGACCTTGACGCTTCACCTGGCAGTCGCACCTTATTTTATTGTTTCTTTTTTTTCATTCATTCTTGCCAGTGCTTGGTACACATAAAGGCCGGAAAGCGCTCACGTGAGCGCGGACTTCCTGGGGCGATGGAGACACGCACCATATAAACATAGTCTCCTCGCTTCGTGCCGTTCGCAACGTATTCACTTGCATAACCTCATTGTCTCTGTTACGTCAGGTGCATAACGTGACAACTCGGCACGATGAATATTTTCTTTGTTTGTGTGTGGAGTGCTCGTAAACATTACGCTCTTTCTGTACGAGCTTATTGACGCCAATTTTCAGCAGGGGAATAAAATTATAAAACACACGTGCCTATCTAATATTGGTTCGCTTGGTGCTCCTACTTTTAGAGCTGCCGCTGTGATATATTCAAAGAAAACCCATATACAAATAAAATTCAATTCAATTCAATTTTTATTTTCAGATCAAGTTATACAAAATAAAGAGCTAGCCCACAAAAGCAGCATTCTGCTTGTATGTGGGGCCAGGCGACCAACTAGAAAACATGTTGTTACAAAAAAACAAAACAAAAAGAAAACACTCCGCAGCACAAAAAAAAAAATGAAAGGAACACAAAATTAGCAACACAAATAAATACAAAAAGGAACACTTTAGAGCATGAAATATAGATGCTTATAGCCAAGTCTACTCACGCAACCATGAAATAAAAGTACGAAATATCTCCAACGGTCAGTCTACGATATCCACAGCTCAGATGCTTGACACCAATTCCTCAGTTTCCTTTTTAGTACCCTAGTGGATTCTATATTCATAAGGGACTCTGGGAGTTCGTTAAATAAGGAAGGAATGTAATGATATCTGTTTTTCTCTCCATACAGAGTGTATATTTTCGGAGTGACGTATCTTTTAAGTACGTCTCAAATCTCTATTTTTATTTACGACAGTTTTGTAGGAATTACTGAAATATTTATTTGTTTCCTTTTAAAAGAAAACCATTACCTTACTGTTAAAAAAAAAAAAAGCGAAAGAAAACCCCGCTGTACCCGGTTTGTCGTTCACTCGTGCAAACACCAGCAAGCCTTAAATCCTATTATTTCAAAGAAAAGAAAAAAACTTTGCTCATTATGTTGTTTCTTGAGTTGGAAAGGGAATGCAGTTTATTAGAATGAACATGGTGGACTAAAACCCCAAAATTAGGGATAACAAGGGCTTTTAATCCCTAATCATTCTCCCTACTCTCAAGGGTTTAAGTCCTTATTCGTGTTCTCTATTCTCGGGGTTCTATCACTTTCAACCATCACGAGCTCGCTTATGCCCTACTTTTCTGTTCATTATTAAAACAAGTTATATTTAGTTGTTTTTTAAGAAAAAGAAAATACAGCACATATAATCTCTCCATCTCTAAGCAAAAATTAAAATATATACAAATAAAGCGAGTTTTTTTTATTATTTTGCGCCTCAACTCTTTTTTAAGAAGCGCCCATTTTTTCAGTGACGCGTTGTTGAAGTATTATTGCGAACAACTACCACTGGACGTAATGAATGTGTGAATCCTAAGCCTATTCTACCTTTACGCGTGCCATAATTCCCAAGCTATGCAGAGCTCTCGGCAGCTGGTATCTTGCCGTACGAATCGTCTTAACATAATTTCTTGCTTAACATTCATAGACGCCTCTTCAAAAACAGAGAGGCAACACTGGCGGTCGCCATTTCTCAGGCACCAAGCGTGTGATTGGATCCAAGAACCTTGCCGAAAGTTGACGCGACACTCACACTCCGTATGAGCTGAGCCGAATAATTGAAGCAATCGCTACTAGATGGCGCGCCCTTTTCAAAAAGGCTCTGTTGTAGAACTACGCGCTTCGCAACCGCATTCGATGTCGGCCGTTCCGCCATCTAAACGTGACGTGAACCCCGGGAACGCAACCAAAATCGGCTAATCCTCGTCGATCTGTCTATATGTTACGGCTAGAACCCGAAGCCAGGGAGAGCTGGGGCAAAGTCAACGAACCCTCAGGACTGGGACTATACGAGGTTGTGCTCCTTTTTTTTTCTGATCCTGTGTAACCACCGGGGTACGAAAGGCAGACGCACGTTTTGCCCGCAATATACGACTTCCGATGGCCGTGGGATAAGGTTTGCGGTAGGCATATCTAGAGACGGGCAATGAACTTTGAAGGTGCATTAAAATGCAGATACAAAGTATTTTAAAAGTTTTGTTTTAATTCGAAGGGAATTCCAGTTAAACAGTTTTGAAATAAAAACATAAGGAAGAGAGTTGTTTAGTAATCCTCAAGCCTGTTTTCTACCTGCATTTGGTTTTTATGTTTTTGATATAAACTCGAATAAAAAAAAATCCCGTGACAAAATAAAGGGTGGAGTACATGTTCCAACAGTGAAGTGCATCCGGAGGAAGTCTCAATCTTTACAAAAAATGCGTCTAAACTAAAACTGGTAGATAGTATAATTTAAGGAACAATAACATGTTTTCGGTTAAGTGCTATCCTGATCACACGATATTTTATAAACCATCTATATGTGAATGACAACTTAAGAATCGCAGGATGAGGACTGTTCCATAGTCTGAGATCTATCTACAAAAAAAAAAACAAAAAAAAAAACATGCCCCCATTTTGGGAGAAAGTTCAAAGACGCGCCGTTCGTTTTATACATTAAAAATAAAAACTCAGAAATTCCCCGTTACTGGCAATGCAAGCAAATAAAATACGGTCTCAAGAGCTCCGACTTAAAATAGCCCGATTAAATTCTTTTCGTCAGCTCGTCAATAATCGAGTCTTTCTTAATACCTGTTTGTACTCAAGTCGGCTTTCAATGAGGTCATATAGACATAACCACGAATAGGCTTTGGCTCTACATTTTGTACGTTCTAACAAATTTAAGTTTTAAACTATCCTCGAACAATAAGTAAATAGAATTTATTCCACGAAAATTCTTTACTTCAGCAGAGAGTGCATTATCGTTAGAACGACTTATGCCATTCTTTTTATGTTAGTGAACTTTTTCTTTTTACGTTTTGTACCGCTTGCTTGTTGTGCTTTCTGCACTTTTGAAGTGCCAAATATTCTCGCTACTGTGATTATTATATAAACTGAGTTGATTATGATGTTTCTTGATTGGCGTGTGCATGAGGGTACGGACTACGCGCATAGTTAAACAGGGATGTTTGCCTCGGGATCGTTTAATTTTTCATCTTGCTTGATGTACCAAGAGTGACCTCTCTCTCTTTCTTTTTTTTTTGCCCATCCTTTTTACATCGTTTGCAGTACGTGATAAATAAAAAAGTCCACTCTACTTTTATCATGATCTGTCTTTGACGTTCTTATGGGTAACGCCTCAATCTCACCGGCTAAGCCCGCGATCTCATTGGCTAACGCCTCAATCTCATTGGCTGCGGAGCAATAAGAAAACGGCCGGAACTCACAGCGCACTCAGATTTTAAGCTTTCACTGGAATTAGCTCTGCTGAGGCAACAAATTAAATATGTATTTCATTGCATTGCGTGACAATTTACTTTTAACGACCCATTTTTCAAAATTTATGAATACAAAAGATACATTTACAAAAAGGCAACAAAATAGTAACAAAACAGTTCGAAGTATGTTAAACACGTCTTTGAAATGCTGTTTATCCTTGGTCTCTTCCATACACCTTGATTAATGGATTCAATAAAACTTTGCAGTCCTTGAACCCACAAATCTTATATTCTTAAAAGAAAACTGCCGGGGTATGAATAATGACTCCATACAAAATGTAGGGGAACGTTTGCAGCTTTTTTAACGAGTCGAAATATTATTTTAAGAGCCTCTATGGGAAGCACTCCTATTGATTGATTCGCACAGCCTAAAAATGAAACTTGCGGCCTGGACTATCATTCAAAACGAGATTCGTAAGGTAGTGTGGCAACTCGCCGATAGCCCATTAACATCCAACGTTAAATGTCTTGCATTGATAACTAGACAGCAGGATTTCATCCTTCCAGCGATGAGGCAACCTTCTCTTTTATATTATGTGGAATATACCAGTCCGTGTTACAATAAACAAGAGCGAGCAATTGAGAATAAGATGCATTGTACCTGAAGCGCTAGACTTTCACCGACAAGCTCCAAGCTACGGCGTTTGCCCACATTCGACCACCACAGAAATAAAATTACCGCCAATAGAACAGATGATTTTTTTTCTTTTTGATGTGTATTGTAAATGTTCGTACTGAAAAGTAGATTTTACTCATCGAGAAATAATTGAAAGGAGATTTGTCACGCTGACTCCGAAATTTTGTGATACCTTTATGTTTGGTGTATCCCAAACTTTTAGGTCGAGGTAATTCGTACAATGACGAGTAGACGCGTTTCAACTTCGAACTGTATTACGAGCAGTTTTCTGTGTTTCGAGGTGACGGAATTTTATATTCACCTGCTCGGGTAAAAAGGTGAACGTTTCTTTAACGTTTAGGCTGCAATCACTAGGCCATCCAATCCGCAATCTTTGTGGATTCAAGCTCCAATTAGGAACACGGAGATGCCAGTGCTGCCCGATTGTATCTGCAAAGAACGCGAAAGAGACATCCTCTACAAAAACAGATTGCCGCCACTCAGCCGGAGTCTGAGCCAAGCCAGAGTGTTGGGATTGCATTATCTGATCTCCCTCTACAATCATTACATTGATTGATTTGTGCTACAAAGGATTTCCTTCTCAGAGCCAGGTTTATCGCTACTGTGCGCGTTTAGTATCTTTCGAGTAGACGAGTCCTGCTGAAATAGCACTCAAATTCAATAAGAAATGTAGTAGTTTTTTTTTTAATTACTAAATACACGTAACGCTACAATCGTATTCAATCGCGAGTGTAGGCAAACGTACCCGAAACCCGGCGGCGACCTACATAAAAACAATATGTTTTTGCAAACATCTATATATATATATATATATATATATATATATATATATATATATATATATATATATATATATATATATATATATATATACAGGGTGTTTCAGAGAACGCAGGGCCAAATCGCTCCTGCAAAAACTACTCATCGCAACGAAAAAAGGCTCGTGGCGTTTTGGATCTGGGCCAGGGGACCAATTAGGAAAATGATTAAAGTCCGGGATAATTAGGTTGTTAATTATTTTTGCGTAATTAACTTTTTTAATATTGTGTTTAAGGGCATGGTTTAAATTAGAAAATTGCTCAGCATTATCGAAAAACACTAAATCAACAAATTGCAGAACGATAAAAGGCACGCGAAGCATTTTACAGGTTTCTGAAAAACCGAACAAATTCGACGGGTTTTTAAGTTTCGGTTTGCTATCAGAGCGCATCCCGGTCCCGGCGGCACCGCGCCCCGTGGAGAGATAGTGCACGCAACTTCTGCTGCGCTGCCATCGCGCGAAACATCAGAGGCTGGTTGCACTATCTCTCCACGGGCGCGGTGCGACCGGGGCCGAGATGTGCTCCGATAGCAAACCGAAACTTAAAGGGCCCATGAAACGAATTTTGGGTTGGGATGAATGATTTTAAATTGGGACTTTAATAATCGCATATCGTTTAGTTGGCCAAAAGAAAGAGACTAGAAAGTCAAAAGCCAGCTTTTCGGTACGAACATTTAAAAATATAGCGTACTATTTTGTACCTTCTTGCCTTGGGAAGCTCCCTGCCTTTTTACTATGATACATCCCCGGTTCCAAAAGCGCGTCACCGGCGCCAACCTGACGTCAGCAGAGCCCAGCTCACGCATTGGACAGGAGAACTGCGTCACTCGGACGTATGTGCTCGCCAACAATCAATCCGTCGACGAATACTTGGATTCACGTTCGTGGCCAATGTGTGCCCTGACGGAACTTATTGTCACTGGAGAATGATAAGTTCTACGGTGTGCATAAAAAGCACGGTGGAAGCTAGGAGTCATCACACCGGTGCCGAAGGAATGTCACGACCACGTGATTTCACAATTCGCATTTCAGTTGAGGATGCAAGCTAAGGAGGAAGAAGTAGGAAAATCGTTTTATGACCCCCTTTGAAACCCGTCGAATTTGTGCGGTTTTTCAGAAACCTGTAAAATGCTTCGCGTGCCTTCTATCGTTCTGCAATTTGTTGATATAGTGTTTTTCGATGAAGCTGAGCAATTTTCTCATTTAAACCATGCCCTTAAAAACAATATTAAAAAGTTAATTACGCAAAAATAATTAACGACCTAACGATCCCGGTCTTTAATAATTCTCCTAAACGGTCCCCTGGCCCAGGACAAAAACGCCACAAGCCTTTTTTCGTTGCGATGAGTAGTTTTCGCAGGAGCGATTTGGCCTGCGTTTTCTGAAACACCCTGTTGTATATATATATACAAATTAGAGAGGTGGGATGGCGAAAGATCAACAGCTTTAAGAGGTTCAAGCAATTTGTTTCATATAGAGATTAGTGTATGGTTTAGAAACCACCAACTCTATATTTTCGCCTAAGGGCGTCGCGTGTGAAAATTCTCAGGTTGCTATTTTATGACCATCGAAGAAAACCATATTGGAGATACACAACGCACAGAGTAGAACAAATACGTTCGTTCCTCCTCTCGCCAAGCTACACGCAATACATTTTTTTGTTCTGTTTCTTATGGTTTTTCGTTGCGGTAATGAAGTAGTGCGCTTGCTCTAGGGGGAGAAGGGGACTCTGTCAAAGCGTTCTTGTACCGCTTTGTTCCCCTCTTCCTTCCCTTCTTGTTCGAAGAGAAAGAAATCAAGTCAAATTGATTTGAATTGAATTCCGTATTTCGTTTCACATTACTACCCATCGCAACTAACGATATGCGATTCAATGGGATGAATCAGGCAGCGGCCTAGGTGTATCGTCGCGGCGCTCGTCCTGTTGGTGCGCTCAGATCCGGAGCTTTTTTTTTCGGTTTGTCAGCGGGTAGGCCACCCGATGACACACCACCGAAAAAAGGCTCCGGATCACTGCGCGTGCACTGTTCCCGATTAGTTTGGCCGGTGATAGATAACGCACAAAGAAGACGAGCACCATGCCGACACATTTTTGGCTCCGCCTGCGTGATTCCATCCGTTCACAGGGTTAGCTGCGGTCGGACTTAGTGTGAAACGGAGTATAGACCAACTCAACTCATTCACGTCACGCTACTCCGCGGTGGCGCTGCCGTCGGTACTGCACATGCGCAAACGCTTCATTCCTTCCCAATTTCTTTCTTTTTTTTCTCTTTGCGCACGTTTAGTGTTCCCATTTGGTGTGGGCAAAACGGGCTTTGTAAACACTGTGTTGGTCTTCATAGCAGCGTACGAACAAGAAGAGTAAAGAGACACGCGTGGGTCCATGCACAGTTCTCCTTTTGCTTCTTGCTTTCGATAACCGTTTTTGCTTACTGACGAACTCTTTCTGACTCTTTTCTTTCGGTGCATCAGTTTGCGCCCGTCAATAAGCTCGCCAGCAACAAGTGCGTTGTCAACTGCTTTCCTGTAATGAGCAGCGCGTCATTTGTATTGATTGCCATATTAGATGGCTCTACGTTCTTTTCGTATTGGATGATGCAATTTGCTAGAACAAATATCGCTTATACAAAATGAGCGATACAACAATAAAATAAAAACAGCAGTGATAATGTTTTATGTCATATACGCGGGACGAATTCCGAGCGGAGCTGTGAGTGTACCCTCAGTAAAATAATACGCACCGAATTCTACCACTCCGTTGACGTATGGGAGAATGAGGTCACGCTGAGAACACACTGGACCGCTTTGTCGCGTCCTATCCACGTATACTGCTGTGCATTACGTTCCTACATTATATTATACCACGCAAGAACCATATTTTTTACTTTTGTTCGTTAGACGCTGCCTCTCTATTTTGTGTGCTTTAGGACGGCCCCGTGGATGTCATTTGGGGTCTGGGAAGTCTCAGCGGCTCAGTGGTTCCTTGTTTTTTTTGGATGAAGGTATACCAGAAACTCCGGTGAAACTGGTGATGTATTCCCCCGGAAAAACTTCTCAGCCTGTCCCCCCCCCCCCCCCCCCGGGAAAATGAAAAGTCTACGCCGCCGTCTCAACTAAATCACGCAGCCGAGGCAATATCAGCACGTGTTTACAGACCTACTTTCGGGGCTTTTAGATTGCCAGGTTACAGGTTCGCTTTCACTCGAAAGTGAACCTGCCGCCACAGTTTTGTCTTCTAGCCGCCAGGTGCCGTCGATTTCGCACGAGTCACTATAGGGAACCCTTTCTACACAAAGTTTCCAACCGCTTGATCGGGTGTCACGTGGTTCATGGTCCGCGTTTGCAATACGAGCGGCGGTTAGGTGACGAAAGCGTCGACAGCGTGCAAGCGTCTCTGCCTTTCCGCCTGCTTTCCTCCTCGCCACGCCAAAACACAGCGCATGCGCGATTGCGACCACCAACTTACGCAGGAGGCGTCCGCCATTGAATTGCAAGTGCTCCCCATAGTTTGAGATGGACTGTCTCTACAATCAGGGCGGTCGCGGACACTGACTGCCGGGATGAGAACAGAGAGTTTCAGGGAACCGTTTTTGCTCATCCGATACGGTGACGATGGGCCCTTCGGTGGCGACTGCGCATGTGCGAGACATTTGCGGTAGTACATTCGCGGTTCGTACCGGAGGGCCCGTCGTATGCCGCATCGGTTGAGCAAAGACGCTTCCCTAAAACTGTCTCACGACGGGGCGTCTGTTTTCGATGCGCAGCCTCCAGCACGCGCCGGTTGCCTAACTTCGTCGCACTTTGTCTGCACGGGCACGCTCGATCGAAGACTACGTAACGCCGAAGGAGTATAAACGATACGAAGCTCGCGTCAGAGAAGGGAGAACGGAAGTGGCCTGACTTTTTTTGTTCGAGCGCAGCTCTTAGGCGCCCGTTTCCGGCTTGAGTGGCTTCGCCGTCTGCTTAACAGCGCGGTGCATTACGGGAAATGTCCCATAATGCTACGCGCGGAACTCGTGAACTCACACGTGACGTCACGAGGGTCCGAGCGCGCAGCGCTCGGTCTGTGTGTTCCTCGTTCTTTGTCCTCCGTACTTTTGGCGCTGTTTGCCTCTTCGTAACTATGCATAACCAACTCGCCCCATTTTCAACGGTTCCCATGATGCAGCGCGGGGAGGAGGAGGGGAGGGGAGTAGGAAGGGGAGGAGGAGGAAGGAGGAGAGGAGGAGGAGGTTGAAGGATGAGGGGAGGAGGAATAGCAGGGAGGATGAGGATCGAGGTGAGCAGGAGGGACGAGGGGTATACCCTCCCCTCTGTACTCTTCCTTTACGCATTACGGAGAATCGTAAATGTCTCATTTTTTTAATTGTGCCTTGATTTTTCTGCTCACTAATGTCGCAACTAGCTGAGCCTGTATCCTTTATCGATCGGTATTTAACGCTACTTGCCGACTACAGCTGCCGGTGGTTTATGATTTATAACTGAAAATCTATAAGCACACCAGCTGCTTTGCGCATCACTCCACGAAAGACCACAAATCAGAGGGGAAAGTACTTAAAGTGTCATTATTTTCTGCTACAAAAAGTCATATCCTTTTGTTTCTGGTTGGGGAGGGGGGAGGGGATTGCGCTTTGATCAGGGGACAAAGACCAGGGGACAAGGCAGTATACCTCAATCGCTGGTTTGTAAACTTCACTAAAATATATATTAATCGTGAGGCAATTTACCCTCGTGAAAACAAGATATCAACGTTCTGAATCATGAGGGGGATTTTTGAGACCTGTGGTACCGCAGTACTTTTTCACCACACCTCTACAAAGCTACCGGGACCCTTACCCGTGGTGCTATCGCGCGACATTATGAACAAGTGACATGCATTCAATTTTTTGCTCGGCTCACCTAAAGGCCCACCTACCCCCTTCTATTGCAAGCAAGGCCACTAGCCGCCACTTCTGGGTCGCTAAACTCGTCAACAAAAATATTCTTTGTGTTATGACATAGTGGGGGAGGAGCCGAAAGATTGCTGCGAAGTTTTCTTTTCTCACAAACCCGCAGATCCGTCTGTCTTCGTGACGTTTTTCGTTGAGGGGACGAAAAATCCCTACGCCTCCCCAGGCACCGAACAAGAGCAGCACTAGAGAGCGAGCGGAGACGACCGTGGCTCGTACGTGTGACGTCACAACAAAGATTATCAGCTGCGACCGTCATGTTTGATGGTCTATAAAAAGCACGATGGATGCTTGAGAATTGCATTTTAAAATCAACACCGTCGAAGTTGATAGTCTGGTATCGTTCTTATTTCCGCCGATAAAGCAGAATTTACTAAAAAGCGTCCCTGCGTTCTTTTGATTTATCTCGGCTGGCGAAAGTGTAGCCCGGCGTGGCTAGGTCACAACCAGCCGACTATCGTTGTCCACTTTCGGGCGAATTTCGCCTCCGGGCAGTTGTCCCTTCATCGGCGGGATAAAATCATTTTATGGTAGACATTCAAAGATCAGTCAGTTTGGGATTAAGTATGTTTATCAACGGAAATAAGGAAATAAAAGTAATGTCAGGCTGTCAATATTGGCGGTGATGCTTCAAGAACGCAAGGACACTAAACTTGACATCGTCAATTTGAACACGCACCATCAAATTTGTCGTTCACAACTGATAATCCTGACTCCATCGTCAAAGGCACCAACTATAAAATGACGTCACTGAACGCGCCCTGGCACGAGTCTTTCGCTTGAAAGTCTGTCATGGCCACTCTTGGAGTTCATGGAACGCGAGCCGTTTTAATTCCAGAATCTCTTGAACCGTTATTTCGAAAATTGCAGGCTGTGCTGTTCCTCGTCTTTGCTCATTGGAACACCTCTAAGCAGGGTCGTCGAAACAGGAGGATGCGAAAGGGGGGGGGGGGGATTTAGTCCCCCCTCCCCCAGTTGCGTCGAAAGAGGGGGCAAGGGGCATAAGGGTGGAAGGGGCGGGGGGGGTATCGCCGCAGCTCCGAACCACCATAGCATTTCAGAGTTATAATAAAATATTAGGGGAAAGGAATATCCCCCTTCTTCACCACCCATCACCTCCCCTCTCTCTCTCTCCCGAACAATTTCTACGGCCCTTCTTGAGACTCCTATTTGTTTGTGTGTGTGTGTGTGTGTGTGTGCGCGCGCGTGTGTGTGTGTGTGTGTGTGTGTGTGTGTGTGTGTGTGTGTGTGTGTGTGTGTGTGTGTGTGTGTGTGTGTGTGTGTGTGTGTGTGTGTGTGTGTGTGTGTGTGTGTGTGTGTGTGTGTGTGTGTGTGTGTGTGTGTGTGTGTGTGTGTGTGTGTGTGTGTGTGTGTGTGTGTGTGTGTGTGTGTTGGTCGTACCTTAATTCTTTCTTTAGTTCGGTGCCCGTTTCCGGGTTTCGCGGCGTGGGCGTCGCCGTCGGCGTAACTGGCCCGCTAAATTTAGCGCGAAATTGACGTCACATGACCTCAACACCAATTCAATTCCCAGCTACGTGACTTCAAGGCCAATTCACTTCTCCGCTAGATTGTCATGTGATGTCCTTTTCCCTGCTAAATTTAGCGGAGAAACTGAATGGAAGGAGGAAGGGAAGAGGGGAGGAAGAGGGGCATACCCTCCTCTCCGTACCCTCCCTTATTCCTCCTCAAGAGTTGAGCTCTAATTTCGCATTACAAAGATTTGTAAACGTCTTTAACTTTTTTTATTTCCCTTAGGCTTGTTTTTTTTTATTTTTTTTTATTTTCCGTTTTCCCTCATCTCTCAGACATTACCGACGTCTCTACACAAACCGCCTGTGGGTGATCCCGGTGGCGTTGTTGACAGTGGCGGAAGATGAGCTCTATAAAGCCGCCCGCGGTCACCGCGCACGGCTCCACAACATCACAAAGTTCAATCTTCGCCTCGATTCAGAAGCGAAGACTTTGGCCTCAAATAACTCTTTCCCAAAGTTCTGAAACGTCACTTTGTCGTCACCAATAACTTCCACAAGCCACGATCTTGCGACGAGAAAGTTCGGAGTATTTACCGGCCGCCTAGGTACAATCTACGCATCATTGACTCTAACGCGGCGTAGGGGTGTAGGGACACTCGGGCGAGACGTCATCAGATCAGCCGTTCAATCGGCTGGCACCACGGTGTTGCTCGCACGCGCTTCGATGGAGCTCGCTACGACTTTGTGTTTTACATTCTCGTTGGAATTTGAGCTCCGAGAGAGCTTGGATGATTGACACCTCGCTCGGCTTGACGTCAGCGTCGTGAGAGTCCAATTAGCGCGTTCCGCAACTTTCGGACACAAAGTTGTGCTCGACGAGTTTAGCTACCCTGGTAGCTTGCCAAAGCCATGTTCACTCGCAAGCTGCACGTGCTTGCACTCATGGGGCGCCAGTCAAGGCGACATGCATGCATTTGCCTATAGAGAGCATTCACTGGACGCCATATTTGTGGGGGCTGTTTAGAGCGCATGCTCAGAACGAGCTCACATCAATAGACTGCTAAGACCGGCACTCTTGATGGTGCGGAATGCACGTTTCAAAAGAACTGTGGAAGCTCGGCTGAGCATTCGCGCGCACATCTATGGCCGCCAGTGAGGGGTATTCACACGAGGGAGAAATCCCGGGGATTTCTCCCCGGCACGCGCATCCTACGACGAAAACGTCAGGCTTTGCGATGTGCAAAAGCCTCGCGTTTTCATCTCGTGATGCGCGCGTGCCGGAAAGAAATCCCCGGGATTTCTCCCTCGTGTGAATACCCCTAGGAACTATTCACTGGACGCCGTATTTGAGGGTGCTGCTTAGAGCGCATGCTCAGGACGAGCTCACTTACCGCCGAATTCAGAAACCTCACTCAAACTACACTGAAACTGAAGGGCCCCTCCACTTCCTCGAGGAAGGCGCGAGGGCCGGCGCTGGCCAATCGCGAGGACGGATCCGCCGTCGAGATTGGCCAGCACCGGCCCTCGCGCTTTCCTCGAGGAAGTGGAGGGGCTTTCAGTTTGAATGTAGTTTGAGTGAGGTTTCTGAATTCGGCGGTTAATATGCTGCTAAGACCGGAAATCTTGATGGTGTGAAATGAACGTCGCAAAAGAACTGCAGAAGCTCACCACCAGCACGCGCTCAGTCGCGCACAGATGTTATGACCGTCGGTTAATAGTTCAGCATAGAAGTGCGTCGTGCATGAACACGCGGAGTACAAGACGCTCTCGTGCCCAGCGCGCTCGTGCACAGCACTTCAGTGCACGCAACAAGTACCGAGGAGAAGCTTCGGCCCGCACCACTTCGGGAAGAAATTAACTAAATGAAAGACCTTACCGGGAGCCTGACCACACGCCGCTTTTTCCGTCATGAAGCGGCGGAACGCAGGACTACCCAAGACAGCAAAGCGCTTGGTACAAGTACCCCATCGCTACCATAACTGATTTTTCCCCCTTCTTTCTAATCTCAATGGTGACCATGTACCATTCCAATGTTTGTAAATGCATAGTCCAGCATGCAGTCTCCACAGCCTAGCACTCACACGTTCATGGGTTTCTAAAGCGAGCAAAGCAAGCGCCATACATTTGAATTTTGAAAATGACGCCTGCCACAAATTTTTTAGAGCGCAGCTCTTAGGCGCCCATGTCCTCGTTTCGCGGCGTCCCCGTCAGCGTAACCTCCTGCTAAATTTAGCGGAAAACTGAATTGGTGTTGAAGTCATGCGGCGTCAATTTTCCCGCTAAATCTAACGGAGAATGTGAATGTGTTCATGGGTGACTTGACACAGTATCATGTGACGTCATTCCCCGCTAAATTTAGCGCGGAAACTGAATTGGGGTTGAGGTCACGTGACGTCTATTTCCCCGCTAAGTTTAGCGGGTTAAGGAGGAGGAGGAGAGGAGAGTACGGAGGGGCATATCCTCCCCTCCGTACTCTCTCCCCCCCCCCCTCCTCAAGAGCTGCGCTCTACTTTCACATTGCAAAGATTCGTAAATGTGTTTCATTTTTGTTAGGACGATCTATAGTACATTGAATCGGACCGAACATTTTAACGCTGGACCTGTCTTCAGTCTGAACTTGCTAGAAAAATTCACTCAAATTAAGCGACCGCTTGCCTTCCGAAATTTCCGCCATATTACGTCCCATTTATCCTGTTCAGATCGTAGCGACATTGGTGGCGGCTCTCGAAACCACCCTTGCGTGCGAAGGCGGAAGTATCAACGGCAGATGTCTTTTCGCCTGTAAGCCGCCCTCTTACTTTTTACATCTGCTGCGGTGACGGTCCTACGTACAATAGGTACAGCAGGTACCCCGCACCTGAAGCACTGGTGTAAGAATTTTAAGAATACGAGGATCTAATCTTGATATGGTTACAATGAAGGTGCGTTGAGCGACGACTTAACAGCTCGGATAATCGAGCTCAAAACTGAGGTGCTTCCGATGACAATAGAGAGTTTTAGTAACACATGTAAAGTAAAACGCAAGCGCTGTGCATTTGCGTTAGCATTGCATGTTCTACAATGCACGTGTGCGGGAGCCCAAACTGCGTCTCGGACTGGCGCATGAGGCGCATGTGTAGCGTGGAGCACGCAACGCTAAAGAAAACACAAAGTTCTTGCGTTGGCGCTTATACGAAATACTGAAACTCAAATAATTCACCTGCCGTGTCTTTAGTCCTTTTTTGGTTCTTTACAATGGGCTCATTAAATTAACACACCTGCACTTCCTGCACAGTGCAGTAGTCGATTTACGAATGTAGCTTATCTGAAAACACAACCGGAAGTACCTTCCCCTACAATGTCTACATTTTGCTGCACGGATTTACACTTTTGCTGGGCCGATGCAGGCTGATGATGCAGGTAATTCGAATGAGCCTCGTACCAAGTCGATCTAGTTTTGCTTTAGTGCCCCGCAGTGGGCCGTACCGTGTCTAGAATGCCGGTAGGAATCAACCGGCAGACACCCACTCCCCATCCTTTAAAATCCTCGTGGTAATATTGCCTTTTAGCAGTTGCATTGCTAAACAAAAAAACATTTTGGAGAATAATTTACTCCCCATGTAATTCAAATAATATAGAATGGAGGCCTTCCTGCCGGCCGGTGCAGTCGAAGGAAGGCAACAAAAAAAGTGAAAACAGAGCCGCAGGTTTTAGATGTTGCACCACCTTAAAAAGAAAGGTGATTAGAGACACACTGAACCGTTCCAATTGGATGCATCCAATAATTATTTACTTGCTTACGGACCACCCAATTAATGGGGTGCGTATGAATGCCAGGCACCATATGATTACGCGGTTTAGATGGTGAATTTTGCACCAGGTGTTGGTGGTGAAACTGCGCTAGGAGTGTCTTCTGCCGGCGGCCAGCAGATGATAACAAGAAAACTGGACGTGAGTAAAGTGGATATTAATTTAAAATAAAAAGGTATGCGACTCAAGACATACAAGAGCCTGAAGAAACCTACTTGTTTGGTGTGGCCTTCGATTCAAAAACAAAGAAATGTTGGAGGTAGCTTGCGAAAGTAAGGGTTTATTATCTGCTTGGCGGCATACGGGGTCATAAAAAAAAAAAGAAAGATGAAACTGGCGGCCGGTTACAGTGCTGAGTGGGTTCGGCGAATCCGCCGAGTGGCAACGACAGACGGGAAACACTCGATGTTCCCCAGATATCAGTTTCTGGCGAATAGCTGCTTGACGGTCGCTTAATTTTGGTTTTCTCTTCGCTATAGTTGTTGCTCGAAGTCCACGTTAACAAGACACGAATATGCCTTCGAGCAAAAGGAATATGCCTTAACATCTTTATGTATAATTTAGGTAGGTCGAACGTAGGATATAACAGAAACTTCAAAATTTCACACAGAGTGTGTTTTATCAGGCAAGTTTCGTAAAAAACCGTCCTGTTGTAGGGTTATGTTCCAGCGTCACAGAACTTCACGTGACCTTATGACATCACGCGACGTCACAAACACAAACATCATGTGCCCAGCCCATTCGCAATAAACTCTCTTCTTCTTAGTTTATCAAATATCACATTCAGGACATGCTGAAAATCTTTCGTTTTTCGCCTTTTACCGCTACTATCGGAACCAAATTTATAATTCATTATAGGCTAATCGGATATATGTTCTTTTAGAGTACGCCTTGAAAATGAAATAGACGCATTTGATTGTTTCGCCATTTTGAGCGCAATCGGGAATGGCTGCCGGTGCGGACGACTGTAACATGATCATTATTAAATCTAATTAGCTGTGCCTGTGGTTCACCGAGCTAGAAACTTAATTTTCCGCCAATCCGCGCAAAAGCCTCTTGGTCATTACGAGTGCTAATTGTCCCGAAATAGCGCGTTTTCCGAAAGCCGCCCGCGTCTACGCTCACTTAATTATGCGTATGATTGTGAAAGCATGCGCAACGGTTTTTCGCGGTAAGTACACTAACACAAAAAGAGGAGATAAGTACACCAACCCAAGAACAAGGGAAGGACAAACTGTCCGCACGATGGCTGTTGGCTGTAACGCGTGTTACCCTTAGCGGGTTATTTTTGTTTTTCAGTAACCCAGAAGCGTACGCGTTACGTTTTCCACAAGAGTAACGGATAACGTAATTACATTACCTGTTTCGAGCAACGAATAACGTGTGGTTTTACTCTTTACACCCCCTTCTTGGGACTTCAAAAGGGTTACGCCTCAATTCTTTTCGTGTTTCGAGGAGCCTAGTCATGTAGATATAGCGCTCATTTCACATACCTTCAAAACCAGAGGCTTAAAGCTGATATGGAAATTATGTTTTGTTTCTGCAGAGATAAATGTTTCTTGAAGTATGGTGGTCATTCACCAAATTTTAAGATCAAACCAGTAACACGTTTAAATTCATAAATAAAAAATAACCCAAAAGTAACTTGCGGTACGTTTTATTGTAACCAAAACGCGTTCCGTCTCCTTTCAGGTAATGTAGGTCACTAATGCGTTCCTTTTATTTGCCACAAACGAGTAACGTATTTTTTTATTTATTGGTTCGGCTTGTGTACCACGTAGAGGGTAGTGGTGCAAAACTATCGATAGAACTATCGATAATATCGATAGTCACCAGAAATCTGACAATTGATTGTAAAAAAACTATTCATAGTACTATCGATAGTTGACTATCGAAAGACTATCGATAGTACTATTGATAGTCGACTACAAAAAAACTATTGATAGTACTATCGATAGTTGACTATCGAAAGACTATCGATAGTACTATTGATAGTCGACTACGAAAAAACTGTTGATAGTACTATCGATAGCCGACTATCGAAAAACTATCGATGGTACTATCGATAGTACCGTACTATCAATAGTAGGCTATCGAAAAATTATCGATAGTACTATCGATAGTCGACTATTGAAAAACTATCGATAGTCGACTATCGAAAAACTATCTATATTACTATCGATAGTGAACTATCGATAGTTTTGCATCACTAGTAGAGGGCTTAGATAGAAGCACACGTGGTGCCTGACAAAGCCTCGGCGCCTCTAAAGATCAGTCACGCCTGCTACGTTCTGCTCGGCACTCAACAAGGACGGCAGGTAGGAATGAACCTCTGTACACATCCGCACAAATACCATGGCCACAACGCTGGCTCCGGACCGAATGGTGACGTCACGACGTAGATACTTCCGGTAGAGAACGTCGCCCTTTGTAGAAGAGCCTCGTACATAAGTGTGTGTGCGAACCTGTGTTGTAAACGTTCCTCAAAAAGAGGAACGGAAGCTCGTTCCTCGTTCCTCTTGATTTTTGGAACGCGTTCCCGTTACAAGTTTTATCTGCGAGAAAGTAACTCGTTCCCGTTACAGTTTAAAAATGGAACGTATCGTTACATATACATTACATATTCAACTTACATTTGTAGTTTGCTAATTACCATATTTACTTAGATTAAAGCAAGCTTTTTTATGTATCCTATCAAATAGTAACATACGAATTTGAATGGCGTGATGGAAGGACACCAGGAGAAGAAAACAAGCGAAAGCAAAGTTTCCTTTGATGATAAATTCGCTTTTAAAAATCTGAGTGTTTTGCCAAATTCATGTTCATGGTGGGTTATGCAGACGAGCCAAATGCACTGTTGCCCCACATTGCAAGAGCATTTTACAGCAGCCTCGCACATTTCAATCTAACAAACTCCCGTGTTCGAACTTAACAACATTTGCTTCTCGATGTTGCTCTCCGCAAGACGAGCAAGTGGAGAAGAGGGTAGAGCTATTGGAAGGTCACTCTTGATAACTACCGGTCCCTCTTTGGGAAGGCTGAATTCATGGTTCAGTTTGAAGGGGAAAGAAGAGGAGAGAGAATGCAGGTTAATTATTGTGCATCTAGCCAATGTTTGGGGTACAAAGGTGCGTTTGATATCTTGTAACCTGATCTTTTCGTGTAACTGTAGGTTTTTTTTTGTAGAAGTTCAGTGACAGCTGCAGTCGGCTTGATAATTTTGGGTTTACGAGGATCCCTGGAAGCAGAGAAAGTAGTTGAGTTTGAGACGTCCCTTTTTTGTCTTTTCTTTTGACTAAATGTTTTGATTTCTGTATCGCAGTCTCGGGCAGTGAAAAGAGAATCAATGCTCACTATAGCTCTCATGCACCCTACTGTTACCAGGCGAGGACCCCACAAAATAAACCCTAAGTTACAAAAAACTTAGTGAGATCCTGCTCTTTGTAAAGACATTGTTTTAATACTTCTTAGAATTCCCCTATGAAAAATAAAATAAAAATAACCCACGAGACAAAGAAAAAGAACGCCGTTTCTTCTTCCGTTCCCGTAAAGATGTAACGTGTTCCCGTTCCAGCTCCATTGATGCAAAATGGAACAGTGACGTTCCTTCGCTCCTCCTAGAAGGAACGCGTTCCAGGAACGCCGTTCCGTGAAACACTGGTGCAAACATACTGCCGCAAACTTTTTTGCTATTTTTTGAATGAAGGATTCTAATTTTTTTTATTATATAATATTTTCTAACACATAATGTATTAAAATGAATAATGTATTAATATAAGTAATACGATAATTGGTTCAGACACAAAGGAACTAATTGGTTTGGGTACATAAAATTTAACACAAAACAGTGATGAAAATATTCCCGGTTCCAAATAAATCTTGGCGATAGCCACCATATTCTGCAGCACACTGACTACACAAGACCAAACTACCCATAGGCACTTTTCCGCCCAAAGTATACCAGATACATATCCCCGCAGAATTTAGAGAGTGTGTTTTCTACGCTAAATTTGGCGAAGAAATTTTGCAACTTAATATAGCTGATAGGTATTTCCTCTCAACTTTGTGTAGGGCTGGAGCAAAAGCACGAAGCCTTTTCCCGCAAAATTCAGTTGGAAAATTGATCAGCTGCATTTAGATGAAACATTTCTCTGTTAAACGTCACGTGATATACTGAAGTTAACCTGGCACGACTGCACTACCCTACCCCAGAGTGCAATATAACTTTCCGGTATCTGGATTATGGAACAAGAAGTCTTATTACATTCTATCTGGATTTAAGGTTTCTAATATAATTCCAGTTATATTTCTTGTTTCATAATCTAAATAGCGATAATTTATATTGGGTTTTTGGTGTAGAACAGTCGATACACATCCAAGTATTTGCTGCGAAACCTCGCAAATTACACCCCTCGACGTAAACACAGGATGTAAAATAACCAGGCATGGAACGCCTTTGTCACAAACTCGCAATACATTTTATTGTTACCCTCGTTCTGCATATTGATCATGACCCTCCACGTGGTTGTCATGCCAATGCGCGGCATCCGTACAAATGGATTAAATTCAGTGAGTTTTCATTTTAAAATGGTTTCATAAACAAATAGTAATTGATGTTTTTTTTTTGTTTTTTTGTTTTTGTTTTAATGCTCAGACACATATTTGTGTTCAGTTTAACGAAGCTAACATCAAATCTAGAGAATTTCCCTCTGGGCATCACGGGTGTTTGAGAGTGTCTCCTTGAATTCAATCAAAAGTATGCAGGATTTCATACACCTTGTTTAGCGAACCCCGATCCGTTAGTTGACAGGTCCACAACCACGAAAAAGCACCAATGTCTATACTCTATAGCAGTGAATTAGTTTTCAATGTAATCTGAAGTGGTAAATAGTCGCGAATAAGAGGGCGTGGTACACAAAACCGTCCATCCCGAATTCGTTTTTTTTTAAATCTTTATAATAAGCTTTCTCACAATTCAGCTACCACAATAGGGCACACCCGAAAAGCATCAGCGCGTACTGTGCTAGCACTGAGAATGCAAAGTATACACCAAGAAACTAAACGAACAACGAAGGATGTTCTCGTTGATGGGGCACTCTTAACCCAATTGATAACGCACCAAATGTCGGTGTACGAGTATGTTTAACAA
The DNA here is from genome assembly GCF_016920785.2 of Ixodes scapularis. NCBI lineage: Eukaryota > Metazoa > Arthropoda > Arachnida > Ixodida > Ixodidae > Ixodes > Ixodes scapularis. The sequence goes on from NW_024609879.1 coordinate 86,043,433, forward strand.
AGGTCAAGGAAACGAAGGGACAGATTGTTAATACGGCTTCCTTCAGACTTAACTTCCTCTCTTGGAACGTGTCTTGTTGTAGGATACGTTAGGTTTTCTGCTTACGCTTTGGTTGGAAAACATCAAAATAAGAATGCTTGTAAAAAAGACTCTGAAGTACATATATTTTGTAGCATTTTAATATAACGTATATGTAGCAACAAAAAAAATAAACGCTTCTTTGAAAAGACAAAAACAAAGAGCGGTTCATTTAGGTAATAACTCATTTCGAGTAGAGGGAAGTGCTTTATTTCGAAACGATGTGCCGAAAGATGAACACGATTTGCAATCGCATCTTACTGACAACATGTGACGTAATGATAGTGGATTTTTTTTTTGTTTGGGGGAGGGGGTGGAGAGTTTGATTTATGTAGTGAATGTCCTTTTCAAGCACTTAATGAAAAGATCGCGCTCATTTTGTTTTAGTTTTGTGTTCCTCTGAGCTTTTTCACAAGTACAACGCGAGCGGGCTATTTCAACACCTCAAGTTCCTAAAGCGGTTAGGCAACTTCCGTTATTTTGTGCCTTGGACATAAGATCGTATTTATATAAATAGATGCCCGTGTTGGGTGGCAATGCGAAGACAGTGGCTAAGCTGTGAACCCCACTTTTCGGATCAAGGTGTGACAAAAGGCAAGGCCATCAAGTAGCTATAGTACACTCCGTGCAACATGTAGCGCAAACAATTAAGTACTTCTCCGTCACTTTCTCCCAATCCACATTGACGGGAGGGATATCGACGAGCAGCACATTTCCCTACTGAACCCCCCCCCCTCCCTTTCCCCCCCCCCCCCCCCCCCGAGCACAAACGCATCTGCAGTTGTTTTAATAAAATAAATTTTACTTTAATAAAGAAACAAAGCAATGAATGACAGCTATTTTTACTTTTAAAGTCCAATTTAACGCATGCTGTGAAGCATTGAGGGGTGGTTGTTTGAATCGTTTCGAAAACATTAGGCAGTCACTCCAAAACTGAAACTGCATTGGCGTATCACAAAGGTCATCCTAGCGATATCCCATACTGCCTGGTAATAGGAAACGCAGAAGGGGAGCAAATTAACGCAGAAGGGCGAGGGGAGGAATCATATTTTTTGTTTCTAGACAAGGTGGCGCAAGCTACCGCCCATTCAACCATCCGCGACCAGGGAGGGGGAAGGAAAAGGGATGCAACTGGAGAAGGAGGGCGCTTTTGGAGGGTGAGGGAAGCGATTGGCCGGGGGGAGGCATAAAGAGAGGAGGAAGGAAATTCATTTTCCCCGCTAGATTTATCGGGGAAACAAAGGTCTTGTAGAGTCCCGTAACATCAGGTCACGTGACGTCGATTTCTTTGGCTAAACTTAGCAGGAAAACTGGACTGGTGTTTAGGTCACGGCATACGATTTTTTTCGCTAAATTTAGCAGAAAAACTCAACTGGCGGTTAGGTCACGACGTGAATTTTTCTACTTGATGTTCAGGTTATGTGACGTCGATTTGGCCGCTAAATTTAGTGGAAAATACACGGACCAACTGGTGGACACCGTTTGTGGGGTTTGGGGCTTTCGTTAAAAAGGGTTTTATGGCTCCAAAATTAGTAATTGCTTGGTCGTGCTAGGTGTATCCCGGTCTGTACTGGTTTCTAGAAACCACGAGGTGGGGCTCTAAATATACTCAGCGACAGTTTTCAGAGGGTAACGAGTTTAGCGGTAGCGCGGCAATATTTGAAGACCAGTTAACAATCCTCGAGGGTCGGGCAACCCGTGACCTTCTATCCGCTCCCGATGAGGCCGGCGGAACGAACTGAGGAAATTGAGTTACATGCCACCTGCGATCGCTAAGTGAGCTGCGCGAACTTTTAGCGCGCCCAGTTAAAGGTCGGGATTTGTTTTTCGTTTTTCTTTTTTTTTTGTCAGTTTTAAATTGAACAAAGAAAAGTGCTCATTTGGTCCATGACCCATGCGGTAAAAGCTGATGCCTGCCAAAATCCTTTGGTAGTAAACTGTGAAAATGCACCAATGTCGTGCTCGTAAGTGTCTTGCAGTGTACAGAATTCTACAAACGAAAAACGCACTTGTAAAAAAAAAAAGCTTATATATGGAAGCTTTCGCGCACAAAGGATTTCGGATACCGATGACGCGGTCGATATGTTGGTGTTCAGCGGCCTTACTGGACATCCTGCGAGTATTTGGATAGCTGCCAGGATATTACGCCGACAATCTATATAGGGCTGGTGTGTAACAGCCGGCGTGCCCGACGTTCACGAGTTCTTCGGCAGGTCGGCAAGCAGCCAGTGTATTCGCGCCAGTATGCCAGTATGATATCGAAATATTTCATATACTGAAATCTAACACCGTCGCAAACTTAGCGTTATGGTTTTACAGATATTTGTTTGGTAGTTTAGACACTATTGTATTTTACTTTCGCTTATCAAACTGTAACCATAGAAAATACAATGCATTCCTTGTAGGTGCCTCGAAACTGCGGCCGGGTTTTTGACTAAATGTTCCCGGCCGTTTTTATTCTTCCAATGAGAATTGCGAGAAAAGAAGGTATTCTGGCTAGCTGCCGCTACACAGGAATACATCCTAAGTTACCCTTTCCTTCCTTAAAAACAGGAACAAGGGTGCCGTCAATACTCCATAATAACTGTCTTCCTCAACGCTGCCCCTTCTTCAACCTGAAGAGATGTCACAATTTAAACCCTGCCACAATGTGTGCGTGTCGTGTGGTCCACACCTTACTTGTCTCACGGTTCACATTATGATCTAATAAACTCCTTGAGCGTCAGTGTTCTTGCATTCCTTTTGACACCGCAACCTACACTGAAGTTCCTGCCCAGAAAGCTTATAAGTATCAACAGGGACGAACAGAGCTGTCTCGGGGTATGTTAGTGCTGGCCTTCCGAGTGTCATGGACCAAATAGCCCAACAAAACGTCTATCTAAAAAAAAAAAAAAAATCACTGAACGCGGAGAACAAGGGTCTTCTCTTCAAGTTGCCCCAAGAATGCCAGGTGAACGAAACTCACCTTCGACGATCTCAGAGTTCCGGCAGCTGATCGCGGAAGCGTCCACCCTCCGGCGAACTCACACACTCAACGCCACGTGCGGCCCACATCCTCGCAGATTGCCGAATGAAGCGTTCCGAACGGATGCTCGGACCGGGAAAGGCGCACCAGCCATCGATTGGCTCCTGGACTGTGACGCCACGACCAATTGCGTTCGGTCTCGGGCGCGGGAGTTTGGGACGTTTTTTTGGTTGCACCCTGAGGAGGTGACGACCCTACCGCAGCGCCCCCCGCGTGCGTTGCTCCTCGTGGCCGCGTCTTCAGACCCTGCTCCTAAGAACGAGCGCTCCCGGCCTGGAGAAGTGTGCGTTATTATGGACATTTTCCCAGTGAGCTGCTGCATACACCCTTTTCTCTAGCCTAACTTTTTGATGTAATTTTTTAGCGCCCCTTCCAGACTACTGTGGTACTCATTACAAGTAGCCAATTACTATTTCTCAATTACTTTTTGGATGAATTTTGTAACCAGTAGGTTATTTTTAATAGGTAGTAATCTCAAGAGCAATTCGAATTTATTAGATGTAAAAAATACTTTCAACCATTGCTTCCTTTTCAATCCGTAGTAATCTCAAGAGCAATTCGAATCTATTAGATGTAAAAAATACTTTCAACCATTGCTTCCTTTTCAATCCCCCCACCCCCATTATTGGTTCCAAGTTTATGACTACTTGGTCACAACAGCTTGAACTAAAACTGCTGCGATATGCCCAATTTTAAATATTGCGATCGACACAAAGTAGAAATGTTACCGAGTAGTATGAAAGAAGGTAAGGCTCTTCGCCTGGTCACTCCATGCGGTGATTTTTCTGGGGTGTTTCAAGCTCTGACTGCGCAATTTGAGTTCGGTACGAATGCCTTGCAATGTTAGATTGATTGTTAAAGAGGCGGTGCAATGATTTTTGGACATTGGCCAAATAAATACGGAAATTAATCTGTGTCACCTAATAAACGAACAACAGAAAATCCTAATTCCTTGCGAGCGCTGGTTTTTATTAAAAACAAAGAAGAAACAAATCGAAGGTCAAAGTGACCCTCAACTCTCCACGTCGCCTATCGAGTGACGTACTCTGGGGGACCACGTGGTTTCCCCTTGGTATCTCTCTTCAGAGACCCCAACCGCTTCCTCCGCGATTGTCGACTTTTAAAGGATTAGCATTGTTAAAGGTTGCGGCGAGCGATAGACACACAAGACGGAGACAGCGGAGAGGGACAGGTTTTCGTTGACTTCCGCCTATTCCGCAAGGACGCTCTCATCCTAGTTCCCGCAACCGCCAATAGCGGCTGCAGATCGGCGAATGATTCGTTTCTCTTTGCGATTACGCAGCGGAATAGCTGTTTTTCGGGAGAAGTTGACGCATTTCAGGTCACTTGCGCTTGGATAAACAATATAAAAAATAAAAACCGCCAATTCTTTCAACATTAAGATCGTTGCACTACCCCTTTAAGGTGGTGTCTGTATTTTTTGGGGGGTTCGAACAGTCCTCTTCTTTTCTAAAAATCAAAATCCGACTCAAAGAAACCTTTATGCTCTCGGGCTTCGGAAATAATGGCAAGGCTAAAGTGTTACAAAAAGCGTAATATATTTGTCAGATTTAAAATATGCGGTCGGCATTCCAGAAGGAGGCACCAACTTTTTATTCAAATTTCGAATATTTTTTTCTTAACGCTGCGTGGGCGTGGCACAATTGAGTGCGAACGCTCCTTCGAGCAAATAAGCTAGATTTCTCCATATAGTTACTGTGACCTTGATTGGCTCGCCCAACGTCCCCTTTTCGTTCATTGTGGTTCACCTTTCGCCCCTAAGTTGCGTGCAAGAAAGTTATCTTTTCTCCATATCCTACTGGCGCCTTTTGTTTTAACAATTTTTTTTTACGAAGGAATCCTCGTCAAGCCTTCGACAGGATAATGGTATACCTAAAGGGGTACATTCATAAAATGAGTGGTTTGTAATCTGGTGAATCTATTGTAATAATGAACAATAGAAATGTCCCGTTTTCTAACCGAAGAGACATTTTCCGCTTTAAAAATTTGATATAACCGGAAAGTGACTGTTACTTTTCATATAATATCCAATAACTTTTCCTCTCAAGTAAATAAGAATTTATATTTAGTATTTTTATTCAAGAATAATCGTAATTTCAGTCCATTACTTCTTGAGTGCTGTGCATAAGACACCCAGACGAAAAATCCTCTAGACCGGGTGTCGATTTTTCTCGACGTTTACATCAGAACGGAAATTCAGACGCGGTTTCTGGGTGAGCGTTGTGTCCTGGAATGACCGGGTTTGGTGTTTTTGGTTTGTACTTTAGAGCGGAAATTCAGACGCTGGTTTGGTGCTCTCGCGTGACGGGGTGTCGTGTTTTCTTACATCCAGCCGGTGCGAAAATTTAGAACTCAGGACTCATGTTCTGGTGTATCTTGGCGTGGCCCGGTCTGACGTGATGCAGTTTGGTGTAACTTGGTGCGAGTCCAGTCCAGTGTGTCATGGCGTAACCTAGAACTACTCATGGAGGCATTATATAATTTCGATATGAAATACATTATTTTGAATTCAACAACTGGCACATTCTACGAGACAACACTTCAATTTCGGAAGTCCTATTTTCTTTGATAAACTGGGTGCCTCGACTTTTGTATGGCCCAAGGCCCAGCACATTGTCTGCCAATATTATGAGAACAATTCACTCATGAGATGTAGGCAAACAAAACACGTTTTTATTTGAGTTAATTCATCTTGTATCTCGCCATTTCAGAGCAAATATTTCTTACGCCCCAGACAAAAGCTGTGGTGATTTGCACTGAGCATTGGTCTAAAATGGAAACTCAAATGCTTAAAAATAACTTTTTAAAAAAGCAGAAAGCAGTGCATTTGGTCTGCAATTATCGTCGCACGAACTTCCAGATTTGTGCGTTGGGAAAAAGTCTGTGGTTCACAGATTCGTGAACCACGGCATTTTTTCACGCCGATAAAAATTGACTTGTCTTTAAGGACATGTTAAAACTGTACTGCAAGCACAGGGGCCAAAATAACAAAACACCCTTTAAAACTGAAAGTAAGGATCCCGTCTTCCCCACATTAAATTCTGGGGGCAAGTCCTTTTATGGCCGAAACACGCCATCAATCGCAAATACAGGAATTGACATAAAAAGAAGATTATGAGGACCAAGGGTTGTGTTGTTAAACTGGGGAACATCCGGGTTTACTATAGATGAGAAGCGTTTCGTAAATAAATTTTTGACAGTCAAAAAGTCAGAGACGTGACTAATCAAAGTATTCAGAGTTATAGCCTCAATTCCATTAGATTGCCTACTCTACCTAACATATTCCAAGTCGGCCAGGACAACGCCTAACGTCAGACTCAACGGAAACGTACAATAGGCGTTTGTCTCTTTTAATTAATCGCTTCACCACAGAGCGGCACTCCTTCAATAAAAAGTGTCCTGTCGTTCTTATGAGAACGCCACACGTCAGATACAAAATTATATACCGAACAAACATCCATAGGAGCAGCAGTTCAGTAATAGTTGTCAAAGGAAAGAAATTTAGCGCAATGTTTGCAAGCTTTTAGCTGTCGTTTGGAGTCCAGCCTAAAAAGCGACTTTGGTAGTCCATTAAAAATAATAATATTAATAATAATTATTATTAACCTTTATGTAAACGTGATCAAAGGTACAAGGAATACACTTGAAGTCTTAACTAAGGGAATACAATAACACCATACACAGCATCAAACCGGCTTTAGAAAAAACGTGTATGTTAATTTTTTTTTTCATTTTGACTCAAAACATAGGTAAGGCTTATTAATGTATTTTATGCTTCACTTTTGTTATTTATTGTTTCAGTATAAACTTGGCATTCCTTTTTGTCAAAACAATTTTAGTAGAGATCCGGCAATGCACAAAATTACTCCATCAAATGTTTTCACACTTCCAAATACGGATCCATATTTTTATGCAAACTTCGCGACAAAACTTAGAGGGCTCTTAAGCTTCGCCTTTAAGGGGTGGAACGCGATAGAGTTAGCGGGCCCCGTTCCCATTGCTTTCTCAATCGCTTCTCACACTCTTCCTGCCAGTGAACTGGAAGTGCTGCGCACATGGCCTGGTCAGTAGCGTGCATTCTGCTTCGGGCGCTCACACCGTACGGACGCAGAATGGCCAGCTTCCTCGGAGCAGAGATAACGGCCGAGTCTGGCCGCGACTTACATTTTTTTTTTGCATCAAGTGATGAGCACAGCGTAGTTCTTCCACCTATGCAGTGTAAAAGCTTTGCTGCAAATATCGTCTTCCTCCACTGCGACGTAACCGGTCGGCCTTACCTGGATGACCACTTCAGGACCGAACTGGAACGACTATACCTCATGAAAGAAACCGCGGTTATTTGAGCATACCAAATGATTTATTTGTGGATACTGACACTTCACAATGCGGCGGCCAAGAAACGGAGAGTGAAAGCACGAACACTCCGCGTTAAAGACAAATAGTGCCTTGTGCTCGACCCAGAGAACTATGAGGTTCGACTGAAAGCGCACTGAGTGAATTCACACGTTTTCGACGACGCGCTTCGGTGGGCTTTCGAGCAATACGTGAAGGTGCAAGAAATCGCTCGCGACACACAATGGACAGACGGCTTTCAGGGCATACAGTCCGCCACGAGTCTTGTTTGCCTCAGCCTGAAACAAGGCGTGAGGATCGATTTCTGGCCACACTACCTAAAAACCTGTGGCGGAAAAGTCCTGGACTCCTGGCTGTGACTCCCGGACAGGCACCCTTCTGCCTGTTAAGGAAAACCCCCGGCTTCCACTGTTAACGAGCAATCAAGCCCTGCAGTCGCCACTCATGTGCCCTCTGTTGAGCCCGACGACGCCGTCCCGCTCCTGTCAGAGCCGAGAACTAAGAGCGCGCTTGACGAGGCAGCAGTCGAGACGTCTGCTCAGCTGGTCGGAGACCCCGTAATTCCGCTGGCAAGGAAGGACCACCCGTATAAAAAATCTGACAGTGACACCGGCAGCCTTCCCGCGCCCGACGACTTCCCAGACAAGCTACGCTCTGATTTCCCCACGAACCCACTGGACAGGCCCTTCGAATCGGACACAAGTTTAGGGGAGGTATCGAAAAAACGACGGTACAAATCTAAGCCCTACGTCGTGACGGACGACAGGCGACGACAAGACCCACAGTAAGCGACTGGACCTTCTGAAGAAGCCGATACTAATGTGCATTACGGTGACACTGTTTCCCTTGTATCTGACCTCTTTTATTAGTACGCTTTCTATTTTGAATAGCATGAAAATAGCCACTTTTATTACGGTAAGATTAATTTAAAAAAAAAAAAACAAAAAAACATCGGCCTTTACATCTGCTTTTGACCGAAAACGTTGATATAGCATGTCTTCAGGAGACAAAACTATCTTCCAAGACGCACGTGCATAGTATATGCAACTTGTTTTGTTTTTTTTTAACGATTTTTTTTTTTATCACGTAAAAGCGGTCGAGAATAGCGGCAGCAGTACAAGTTTGATTAGAAAGGATTTTGATACACCTGGAATGGGAGTAAGATAAAAATGGCCGAGTTTGCGCGGTGGAAGCGACTCGTCACCATGAGTCGCTTAAAGTCGTGTATATGTAGACGCCCACAACGATCCAGCCGAGCGTAAACTTTTTTTTACTAACCTAAGGCAGTACCTTAATATTCCTGCACAGACCATTATTACAGGAGATTTCAACTGCGTCTTAAATGCGCAAGACTGCTCTGCACCCTTCAGTCTGACTCCAGCCGGTCGGAGCTAAGAAAACTGTTTAGGGTCTCTTACCTTGTAGATGCTTCCCAAGTGTGAAGGGATGCACGCCTTAGCAGGGTAAATGTCATGCACGCTTAGACCGGGTGCATGTGTTCAGTGACCTCACTAGTGCCGTCACCACCTACGCGGTATCCCAGGAAGCTCTCTCCGACCTTGCACTGGTAACTGTGCATGTAGAAAGGGAGGACAAGCAAAGAAAAACGGCAATTTCGACGGAGCTCGTGGGAGCATAACAAATGTTTGCTTGGTGACTAGGATTTCTGTTCTTGTATAAAAGACACTATAGCCAAAGGCTGGCCAATATCGCGATACCGTTATATAGCGATAGGATTGAAATGATACTTTCGAGTATCTGTATCTCGCTATCAAGATTCATTTAAAAATGTATTTTTATCTCAGTAGTGAAATACTTTTACAATGTACCGCTTGTCTCGCGATACTTTGCCAGACTTAGTCATTTCGTTATATTTGTTGCCGTTGTGGTCCGTTTGCCTTGCTGCATACCCAACCCGGAGGAATAACACGGAGCCAACGGTTTCAACAACAAGAAACTACATTTAATGGGACATGGACGAGACGATTAACATTGTTACCGGCGGCGCCTGAGTCCAGGCAGTGACTCCCTGTGCGCCGCCTCTGATGCGCCTTATCAAGGCGGCCGCCTTGATAAGGCGAATCAAAGGCGGCGCACGCGATGTGCGAGTGGCTGGCGTGACGTCGCCGCCACGCGGGAAAAGTTCGGCACCTTTGCCTCGCAGTCTGGCAACTGGGCTGGGGAGCCGCACGGGTGCCCCCCCTCCCCCCCCCCCCCCCCCCCCCCCCCTCAAGCTTCGTCCGGCATGTCGATGACCGAGACGACGTCGTGGGCGTCAGGGTTGTCAGGGGGTGGATGGCGCTGCTGGGCGGACTGGCGTTGCAAGTCCAACCGGCGCCTGCTGAACGAGCGCGATGGCCCGTTGGAGGTCGCGCTCGCCAAGTTGGTTGACGTGTGCTTTCCGTTCGGCGTCCGCTCTCTCCCCCGCTCCTTGGCCACATGCTGCTTTTTCTGCAGCGGCTCGGTCAGCTCCAGCTTGTCGCTTGAGCTCCTTGCTCTTGATCAAGGCTCGGCTGGCGGCCACCTTGTTGCTCTGGACCGTGTCCAGCAGGTGGCTGCATTCATGTGGTCTTCCTTGATCCGAACCAGCTGCCGCTCCGTCCTGTAGAGGGTGACCGCGGTCCACGATGAGACCGGCCGCCGTGTCGTTCAGATGGCAGGTGTGGTAACGGTGTTGTCCATGAGCCAGCTCCATAGAAAAACAAGGAAGCAGACGACATGGGGCACAGTTGAGGGTTGAGCCTGACGTTATCTTCGCACCCCTTTCAGGAAGTTTGAAATAACGGATCTGAGGTGGGCACGCAATCTTCTCCCCCCTCTTCGAAAGGGGGCAGATCCGTGGAAGTAGAAAACTACCCCCAAAATGCGAGAGAGGCGAAGCCAAGGAGACAAAAAAAAGGTTCCTCTCTCTTTGGTGTCACCGACGTCGCAGGTTATACCGCCGCCTTGGTGGAGACAAGGGGGTTTCCGGAACGGGACCGCCGTCAGTGTCGTTCCGGTCCTGCGAGGAATCTTCGTCTTCTGCTTGAAAAAATCGTTTAAGGTCGGTGACATGAACAGGTCCGGTTTCCTCACTAGACTCACAGTGCACTAGTTTGTAAGTGAGCAGTGAGCACTTTTCATGCACGCGAAACGGACCTTCCCACTTGTTGGCGAGGGAGGCTGCGAAGCCTCGAGCGGCGTCACTCAGTGGGTGAGTACGCCGGAGTACAAAATCTCCCATCTCGAACTGCAAGTCACGTCGCCCCTGGTTGTACTGTTCTGCCTGCTGCACTCGGGCGACGTCGAGATTTTTCGGGCCTCTCGAAGGTTATCGGAGAAGCGCTTTCGCAGGTCCTCTGCGAACTTCACGTAGGGGCGAAGACTTCCCCCAGACTCTGGAGAAAGGAGACTGTTAAAAAGTGGGAACGCAAGCTCCTTGCCGAAATTCAATTGAGCAGAAGTGAGGCCCATTGACCGATTAGTGGTCATACGGGTTGCGAATGCCAGCTCGGGCAGTTTAGCCTCCCAGTCCTTGTCGCGCTCTGTATAGGCCACTAACATCATCTTAAGGTTCCGATTTACCCTTTCCGTGATGTTTGCTTGCGGGTGGTATGGGGGAGTTCTTTTGTGCTTAATTCCCAGTACCACGCAAGCATCCACGAACACCTTACTCGTTAGATAGGAGGCATTATCGCTTACAAGCTGTGCAGGAAAGCCAAACCTAGCGAATGTTTCAAGTAGACACTCCCAGATTTTTTGCGAATCTAGCTTCCGCAAAGGGAATAACTCGACCCACTTTGTAAAGTATTCGGTTACCACAAAGAAGTACTGATTGCCACGGGTACTACGTGGGAAGGGGCCAATGACGTCACAGCAACAAATCTGCCAAGGGCTTTGACTCGCGATTGGTTGCATGAGACCGGGGGGCTGACCACCACGTGGTTCTGCCTTCTGGCACACCGAGCAGCTACGAGCGTATCGGAGCACATTCTGCCTTATGCCTGACCAGGTAGCAATTTTGGATAACTTTTCGTAAGTTTTGCTCCCACTGCTGTGTCCTGCCATGGCAGAGTCATGCATGTATCGGATGAAAAGCTTACGTAGATTGCGGGGTATCACGGTCCGGAACGCCGAGCCATCCGGATCGTCGTCGGCCTGGGGGATGTAGCGCAGCAGGAAGCCGTCGTCGCCCATCAAGTAGGAGTCGAACTCCTTGTCACTTGGGCGGTCGACTGGACCTCTTGCTGCCAGCCAGGCGGACACGCGTTGGCAAAGCCCGTCATCCAGCTGCGCCTTGCGAAGCTCCTCGCGGCTCACCAATGTACCCCACCGTGAATCTGGGGATTCTCGTGTCGTGGCCGCGACGGTCACCAAGCCATAGGTATCCTGCGAGTGTTCCTCGGGAAGTAGAGCACGAGAAAGCGGATCAGCAACTTTGTTAGTTGACCCCAGGGGGTACACAATGGGGTAGTCGTACTGTTGTAGCGTAAGCGCCCAACGAGCAAGACGTCCAGCTGGATTCTTAAGTCCCCTTAGCCATGATAGCGCTAAGTGATCAGATTGAATCTGGAACGTTGCGCCATCTAGGTACATATCGAAGCGCTTCAAAGCATGAATAATGGCAAGACATTCACGTTCTGCGACACTGTAGTTGCGCTCGGCTGGAATTAGCGTGTGGCTTGTGAAAGCAACTGGCCGAAGCACACCGCCATACTCCTGCAGCAAAACAGCACCCAGGCCACAGTCGCTTGCATCTGTCTGCAGAACGAACGACTTGTTCAAGTCTGCGAGCTGTAAACAAGCGTTGTCAGGTAAGTTTAAGATATAAGAACATATTTTTGGTGGAAGGCACTTCAGAATTTATAATATGAACCCGCCCTATAACATAATTTATTACAGCCACAATCGTAAAAAAGAAACACTACTGTGGTTTAAAGAAGGTTACCTGCAATAATAACAGAATAAGCTCCTCTCACAAAGCTCTCCACTCTTTCCAGTTTAGCAGAGCGAACGCCGTAAAGAAGTTGAATGGAGGAAAAGCGCGGCCCTTTCATCGAATTTCCTAACATTACGGGTGACTCAACAAAAATTCAAAACGACAGTTTGAGATGCGTCTTCAAGGCAAAACTGGGTTCATTTCGTGCAGACGTCTTTTGTCAAGCATGACACGCAGTCTTTATCGTTCAGTAACTGTGAGGTTCACCGGGGATGACATGTCTTCTTAGCGGCATTAATGATAAATAAAACGTTCGATTTAACGGGGAGTGCATAAAATGACACAGAAAGAGAAGCACAAGCATAAATTTCCATTTGCATTCACCACGAACTACGCACTCGCCACGTAGCAGCGTTATGGAACAAATTCATTTCTATAAGTATCTGTATCTGTATTCCGAAATACTTTTTCGACGTTTTTGAGGAAGTACCTCACCGATATCCCGTTGAATGAAAGACGAATGTACTTTATTTAGTATCTGTATTTTGGGCCTTAATATACATGTATCTCGGTGTTGTATCACCGAATACTTTTTGGTAATGTGTCTGCCCAGCCCTGCTATCCTATAGCCTATGCAGCTCAGAAATAGGACGTTGATGCAATAGTTTGGGAAAAAATCAAAGAAAAGGTTAAAAGTATGTGCTTTGAATACAACAAAAAAAATTCTAGAACGAAACGAGACTAAAAGTAAGCTTTCTTACAAGCTCTCCGCACGCTCATTTCCGAAGAAACTAAAACGCCAGATATATTCACCGAAGATATTTGTGACTATAGATCGCGCTTACGGTACTTCCTTTCGTGGAACTCGAATACAGTAGTGCGATGTAGAGTCACTAAATGAGCTGCGCTTATAGTATCGGCACTCCGTTCTTCGGCATTGTTGTGGGCGCCGCCATTTTGGCTCGTATGCAGAGCAGACGCAACTGCCGATCGTCAGGATTCAAAAGTGCGACTTCCTCAGATTTAGATTCGTTGTTAAGGAGGTCACGCAATATTGATTTGCTCTGTTACGAACTGTTTAAACATTTGTGGAGGGCGGAAAGGCGTTTCCTGTGATTTAAGATAAAGCTTCAGATAACTGGAAACCATGATTTTAAGACACAATATGGCCAAGTGTCGTTACTCTGAAGCGTAGCTTATTTAGTGGCACTAGTGCGATGATAAGAAACAGGCTTTGAGCACTAGAACGAGTAAGATCCTTGCAAAATCTTTAAAACTAGAGACCGACTGCGAGCCAAGAACAACAAAATAGTAGCGTTCCACGCGGGTGAAAATGTATTCACGTGCCAGAAAGATATAAAACAAGAGCTCGGTGCGAGACTTTCGACAGCTGTTCACCAGCAAAGACGAGCTGAGGGACAGCGGGCTTGAGGAATGGCCTAACAAACTTCCCAAAATTCCTGCAAGCGTTAAAAACACGCATGGACAAAGAAATTACTTATTAGCCTTATTAGCATTATTAGAAATTATTATTCTTAACAACAAGAAATTAATCTCCTGGAGTTAGTGTCCTAGGCTTGGCCTTCTATAAAAAAGTTTGCGGACGTTCTAGATTTCATATGTGTTTTAGAAAATTCTCAAACGGGAAATATTACCACCTTCCATGCGGCAGGCAATGACCGTACTCATAAAAAAAAAATAAAAAAAGGCCTCGTCAGTAGCGTGTCTTGTTTGCAACCAAAAAGTCGTGGATTCGAATTCCGACTAAAATTCTTCAAATTTTTTCGTAAGGCAAATTAATTACTTCATAACGCGAAATCATTTGAGACGTGTGGTGACCTTGAATTCGCATTATATGTCATGTTTTTTTAAACACGTGCATTCCACGCGTAACATCAGGCTTCACGTGAGCGTTGTGGGTTGTTTGAAATTTCCGCGCGAGGTCATGTGGCAGTGGCGTCTTGACCCTATGAACCAATCAGGATTTTAGGTTACGCCCCCGACGCCGGCCCTTCTGCCACGCCACCGAGGCCGGCTTTTCCGCGACACGAGCTCCTTAAAAGGGTCATGAAACGATTTTCCTACTTCTTCCTCCTTAGCTCTAATCCTCAATTCAAATGCGAATTGTGAAATCACGTGGTCGTGACGTTCCTTCGGCACCGGTACGATGACTCCTAGGTTCCAGCGTGCTTTTTATGCACACCATAGAACTTGTCATTCCCCAGTGACAATAAGTTCCGTCAGGGCACTCATTGGCCACGAACGCGAATCCGAATGTTCGTCGACGGATATATTGTTGACGAGCGTATACGTCCGAGTGACGCAGTTCTCGTGGCCAATGCGTGAGCTGGGCTCGGCTGACGTCAGGTTGGCACCGCTGACGCGCTTTGGGAACCGCGGATGCATCATAGTGAAAAGGCGGAGAGATTTCGAAGGAAAACATTTACAAAATAGTACGCTATATTTTCAAATGTTCGTACCGAAAAGCTGGCTTTTGGCATTCTACCGTCTTTTATTTTGGCCGACTAAACGATATGCGATTAGTAAAGTCCCAATTTAAAATATTTTATCCCATCCCAAAATTCGTGTCATGACCCCTTTAACGAAATCGCGTTCAGACATGCAGAAACGACGGATTCCAAGCCAAACGTCGCTCTCTCTTGACTGACACCTTTTTCACACGTCAAGCACGGTCATGCCTAATACTTTACTAGGGAATGCATCTTACTCCGCAAAAATCTGATGGCCCTGACGCAGACATCTTTTGCGTAGTGGGAACGGCTGGACGCGCGCTGCCTCTGGGTTTTCTCCTTTAAATTGGGAGGGATTGCTGCCGCCATCTATCGTCGTAGAAACCCGCCGAGACAGGGGCGACAGCCGTCTTTTGTCTTGGCGGATCCGGTATCTCGGTTGGCCGGCAGCAGCCCTCTCCTCAGCGCAGCGCGGATGCACAATGTCATGGACACCGCGATGAGCATGCAGTGGGCTACCCGCACCACTAAAGCAATTGGTGTGCAGGCGAGTATATTTATCAAGACAAGTAACGAATAGACCCGATTACAGCGTGTATTCTCGTAGTAAAACATATTGCCACACTCAGGAAGTCACCACGTCTGTTCCACACTCTCATCTCCCTCTCCTTGCAACGCGTTCATGCCGGTGATAAGGACAGAAGACGCATATTCTATATGTGACGACCGGGATGTTTTATGAAGTGTGAGGGAGGGGAGGCTAACTTAGAAAATGCACTCGCATTAAAAAAATATGCAACAACGGCGCACTATTTGGCTAGCGTATGCATATAACTTCGTCCATCTCGGTCACGTTGATTGGGCATTATAGAATATTTTTGTATCACTACCCACTATAGAGTCGTAAGAAATCTACCTCAAATTCAATCTTTTTTTGAAGTCTATGCTTCGAGCAATGTATCGTATTATTCTACAAAATACTACTGAATGAAGGCCTAACCGGAAGTCACAGCGTCTTCGATGTATTTCTCTAAAATTTCGCTTCCTCTAGTCTGGTGGATATGGCAATATGCCAGCAGACAGAGCGGCGTTCAGGTCGGATCGAGACAAAAATCATTCGGGAAGCCCCCGGGTAAATGAAGCTGGTAAAAGAAAGATTTGGAATGGACTATCGTCTATTCTATTGCCGCAATAAGGCAGTCGGTTTCATAGCTTCACGTGCCTGAGGCAACCCTAGTCGGTATTTTACCCTTTTGGGCTAGGAATAAACGAGGCCTGATCATATTGTCGCAGGCCGACGCTACATCTCGTCTACACACTAAACATTATAACACCCATAATCGTGTAAAAAGGGTGTAAGTTAGAAAAAACACCCTTCTTACACTTAATTTACACGATATTTGAATATCGGTGGGTGTAAAAAGGGTGTGCTGATGTTTTTCATCCCTTTCACACCCTTTTTACGACCTCGCTTATTGCGATGGCGTCTGTAATCGTGTAAAAAGGGTGTATGGGCGAATTATACGCCCTGTATTAACACGGTGTGAAAGGGGCGTTATGGTGATGCCAGTCTAATACACCCATGATTTCATATCCGTTAATGCTTATTGCTTTGCTGAAACTGTTGCTGATGTACTAGTACGGCGGTATAAACATCCAGTATAATTAATCGCTACACGAAGTCGCGTATGGTTAGGAAGTGATGGAGTATAGTTTTTGCAACTCCGATCGAACTCACCGTCCGACACGAGCCGAAAATTACGTGTCGCGTGTGCGTCAGTTTCATCAGCTCAACTTCGATTTAAAAACAAAACATCTCCACTCGCAAAAGATGAACGAAGACGTGTCAATATACAACCCAAACAGCACACAGCATTGCGCCGATATAGGATCAAATATGAAAAATTGCGCCGTTACCATTTTGGTCCAGCCAATATCTGTGAAAAAAAGGATGGGTCGCGGCGACGCCATCCTGACATACCGTAGGCGATGCCGTTTTTGGTTGAGCGTCAAGATTCCCGCATGAATGGCCTATGCCGGCGAGGTATGTCTATTTCTTAACCACCTAAAATCCGACGTTAAAAAAGAAAAAAAAAAACAAGATGAAGCAAAATGGAATCTGCTTACATTTAACCAGAGAAAGACCTCCTGCGCTGAACCACTGAACAAACTATGGGCCGTGGCGCCCTCATTTCGTGTATTACAAACTCACCTGACTGGCCCTCGCACTACTTATAGCACCTTCACTGAGATTTTATTTTTGTGTGTAGTTCTGACGAAACAATTCCGCAAGACAATCGAAAGTGCCGAATTTATGACACCCCGGCTAGAGTACGCGATCCTTAGTTGACACCAAAATATCTAGCCTCCCGACGCTTTTTTTTTCGTTTTTTTTTTCTTTTTTTGTACAGGTGAAATTGCATCTCTTGTTTCATGCGTTCGAATTTGTTTTGTGTTATTTATTTCGTGATTTCGCGGTCGGCATCAGAGCACGCATGCCACTGCGTGAAGCAAGTCCTGACGTGTCCCATTTTGCGACCTTCCTTGGGCAGCCCAGGTGGCTTATACAAAGCCGCAGAGGGAGATTAGCTGCTTTGTCCACCCCTCTTTGACCTCGTCTTCTGATAAGCCTCCACACCTTCTTTTGTGTCTTCGTGTGGCTGCGAGCGAGTGCGAAGGCCGCTTCTAGCAAATCAGAGGGGTGGTGTGTAACACGTGACCGTTCTCCGTAGGACAGGGACGCTTGGACTATAATATGGCACGTGACTCGCTCCGACGAGCTGATGGGCTCACTGGGGCCGAAGTCTTTGCCGTATTCCAAATTACGGTGAGTGTAGGGGCCACGTAGGTCCAGTTTCTAAAAAGCTTCCGTCAGGCGTCAGTGTCCTTCTGTTTTTCGTGCGTTGCAGTCGCAGCCGTGGTTTTTCGTCTTGAACGGCCGGAATACGTTCATACTAATTTTTTTTGGTAATATTTGTGAATTTCGTCGGAGTCCATGGAATTATTGTGCTGTGTTTGTTGGACGCGTTTCGACAAAGAACTGGTTGTCGGCGCTCGTGAGACTTCCGCTGATTGTGATCGACCGCCTTCATCCTCGACATTGTGTTTGCGTAGTTTTGTGCTGCCCTAGTCGGATTGTGCATCTATCACGACAGAGAGCTGCTCATCGGCGACGGCGAGAGTTCCGTTGAATGTGAGCAACCGCCTTCATCCTGGACGTTGTGTTTGCGAATTTTTCTGTGGTGCCCGAACCGGATTATGCAACTATCACGGATTACATGAGATCGGTGCTTTATTTGTAAGTACTCTGCAAGCATGCTTCTGGTAGTAGTTCTGCTTCCGTCTCAATAGACCATTTTACTGTTTACAAGCATGAACTGCTGCTTACGCCTCAATCAACTCCCAGTCGTTCCGTCTCTGCCAGCCTGTCGAGTTTTGCCTACGTCAAGCAGAGCTAGAAAGCATTAAAGTAGGTTTAGGCGAAGGAAAGCCTTATTTAAAGTTTGAGTGCATTTATTTTAAGCCTCTAAGAGTTTTGTAGCTTTGTCACAAAAACTTAACACTAGGTCACAAATGCCAGCATTTGAGGTTTGACATTGGTTTCTCGCGAATTCGCGAAAGAAGAAGATGAGGTCCATGCACGTTTTTTCTGGATTCAAAAAATAAAGTGTTCCACATGTTTCAATTTGTTAGCAATCATTTCTCCGTAAATACGTTTTGATGAAGTGCTGTGTTACACATTTAGTATAACTTCTTGTAGCTGAATGAAGTGAGAGTTACTGCGCAGGCGAGCTGGTGAAGGATCATGGTGAAAAAAACCCAAGACTAGGACAAAAAATCGGGACAACACAACACGTCTCAAGACATTTTGAGACAGTATTGTGTTTTCCCAATTTTTTTGTCACTAGTCTCGGGGTTTACCCACCATGCTCTTCTAGCTGCAGTACACGTTTTTGGTCGGGTGTACTGCTGCCATCACACCCTAATAAATAGGTGTAGAGCAGAATCACTCCTTTCCGTGTAGGGTGTAAGGGATTACACCGGTTTTTGAGGGAGTGAGAAATAACACCATTTTTCTAGGGCGTTTTTGTACACCAATAAGGGGGTGAGTTGTGACCCATGCCATTTACACCAATAAGGGCGTGAAAATGTTTAGTGTGTAGCACAAAATCTTTTTTGGTGGATGTTTCTCCCCGACAAGCAACTAACTGCTCAGTTCTCGTTGAAACAATCGCTTCTTTAAGAATTCTTTTCCTGGAAATTTTATTGAATATTGTTTAATCTTAGGGTTCTGTGTTTTCAGGTTTTTTGTTTCCACTGGATTTTTTATGTTTTTCGGTGTCAACCTTGACGCTGCCCCCCCTCCCCCCCCCCCCTTTTTCCGCTCTCCCTCAAAAAAAGAAAGAAAACAACACCAACGACGGTTACCGGGACCCGTATGCTGAAGAAAAACACTGTGTGCGCCGGCGCGTTACAAGTAACAGGGTTACCCTTCATGCATTGGAGAATTCGGGAACGTAGTAACCTACCCATAACGTTTTTTTAAACGATAACAAATGACGTATGCTTAACTTACTTATTTCGAGCAATAGATTACGTTGCTAGATATACGTTCTTCCTAAGACTAGAAAAATGACATTTAATTTTTTGTTCATCTTTCTAGGAGCCGAGTTATTAGAATTCTCGCACTCATCCCACACAACTTTAAAAAATGCCTCTTTTTTTCCCCACGCCAACACTGCCACTTTAATAAAACCCCAACGTCCGCGGCTATTGTCCCAGTGTCACTGAACGCTGTCTGCGTCAATGACACGCAGGATGCATTACCGACTTTTAAAAGTAGCGCAAAAGTAACGCGCGTTACTTTTTCTAGGTAACAAAACGTGTTTTTTTTTTTATTTTCAAGTGACGAGTAGCGTATATTGTTGCTTTGCTTTCAGCAACGCCGAAAACAATGAAGAAGACTGGACACGGCAGATGTGATTGACCATTCTGCAGAAAAAGTGCGTGGGACCCGAATACTTGAAAATACGTACAGGTACATGATAAGGAAGCAAACAAGAGGCGTAATCCCCCCGAAAATTAAATAATTAAAAGCTCTTTTGCGCATTGTTTAGTGGTGGCTGATTTGCGTGCCCATACAGATGAGAGCGGTTGATAATGTTGTATTTTTTTTTTCCGTAAAGCGCGAGGCTCGCTGTTTCAAGGGAATCTTGTACACGCTATTTGAAAAAAAAAATCGATTGCAATTACAACTACTCTAAGCTAGAGAGTATTCTGTTAGATTAGTTCAATACTCGAGAAAAAAATGATTGACTTTATTTCAGAAGTAACCGCCACTTTAGCATTTACTTCAGCTTTTCGGAACGAAAGATTCTTTTGCCGGTTTGAAAACGGATATTATGTACTGTTTAATATTGAATTCGTGTCACCGAATTTTAAACTACTTATTTTTTATTCCATCAATTGTAATCAACCTTCCTCTTGTCGTAGACTTGGTTTGAGGAATCCCTAATAGGAAACTTGTACACACAGACAGCGTCAGTAGAAAGGGGTTGAAAAAAAAGTAACCTCTACAACTAATTCTAGTGCTTCAAAAATGAATCATATTAGTCTTCTTGGGAGTAATGTTTAATAAATGTAATCAAAAGATTACAAGATCACTTCATAAAGTAATCGATTACACGTAACTTGACTACTTGTAACGAGTGCCGTACAAGTCCAGTTCAAAGACAACTCAAATTCGTAGTTTTTCGAGGATCTTTTTTTTTTTCTTGTATTAATAAAACTGACCTTGGCATCACTTCTTTTCAAGGTTATCAATTTATACCGAAAGCACGGAAACTTACTCATATCATCCTTGGAGGCGTCCAAAGTACGGTTCCCGGCACCTTCCCTTCTTCTTCACAAAACCTCAGTAAATTCAGTGAAGCTGTGTTCGCTAATCGTCACTCTTGTCGCATTATCTGACACGCTCGAACCAATCCTACCCTGTGGTTTGAATAACTTTTAGTGTCCACAGTTTTTGCTGGCCGCCATATTGTGTTTTCTTTTCCGCTTCTGATTTTCGAGTAGCTCTGGGTTTAATTTTTATTGACCCCAGGATAGGATGGCCTGCATTTGCGTTGATGGCTTCAAACCTCACGGAAATGTGATTTCTGAATAGGACACAAGCAAGAACATATAGTTACCACACAACGACATTTTCCCAACCAAAATGTATGCTCTATCAAGCCTCGCGTTAGCACTCTCTTGATGATACCTGTATGTGTAATCTGGTTTCCCGTCGACATGTTTTGAGCCCCTTTTTCGAGCTCGTTATCTCTGATCACTCGGTTTAACGTTTCTCAAGTTTTATCATTACTTCGAGTTCAAAGCCGTCGAGAACGTTATGAAAAGAAAAACCGCACATCATTGTAAACCGTCCGGACTTTTCCTCTCTATTCACTAGGGCTGCGTCTTCAAAGGAGTACTCAGCTCACGAAAACTACTCTTTGTCGTAAAGGGCTCCGGTATCTTCAGAGGCCTCACGTGCTCAACAATTGTTGCAATTGTCGGAACACCGCATAATCCGATTTTCGTCGTTTCCCCAACTAACTGCGTGTCTGCCCACGCGAACGTTTTTAGACAAAAGACCGTGGCTCTCGCTTAAATGCGAGATATATGCCGGGGGGGATGATGGCGAAATTTAAGCCGCGCTTCAGACGAAATCCTTTTTGCTTGAAGTTGCCCTCTCGCCATAGAGATTTCAGTACTTCTGGCACGCAGTTTTCTTCTTTTTTTCTTTTTTTTTTCTTGAATTTTATATCATTGCGGGCGAACGACTTTTTGCCTAGGGCTCTTGCTCGCAGCAAGAAATTTTGAACGGATCTATTTTATATTTTGTGGTTGCTGCACAATTGGCGCAATACTAAGAAAGACGGTCTTAAGGTAGCCAGTTTATGAAATATTGAGAAAAAAATGAACAAAGACAACATGATGGTGTATGCACTACAACCGATCTGCATCGAAATTTATTCCCGTAAAGGTCCTTCGTATCTAAGTTTAGAGGGTACAAGTCGCTGCGTTTTAATAAGTTATATATTTTTGTTACATTTGAACGAGAAAAATCTCCTTTCGTTTCTATGTTTGTGATGAAATAGCGACGCTGATGGAAAACAATATTTCATGCTGGTTTTGTGCAGTCAAAAACAAGGTCATTCAGGATTTTCTTTTTATGTTTGGTTTACAATGTTATTTTCGGAAGGATGAAATTAGGTTGTGGATAGAACCAGCTGCATGTATACATTAAGAGAATGGCAAGGCCACTCAGGACGGCCTGAAGCTGGACTAGTTAGATTAAAATAATCGTTGGATTATTCGAATGGTGCCTTAAAACAATGGCGATTATAGCGGGTAAAAACGTAACGTCACATATACTGGAATTTGCTACCTGAACCTTACAGGTCAAAGAAAATATGTGTTTTTTTGTGTGTGTTTTATTGCGGTATAGCGATTTTTAAGAATAGAAACATTTACTATGATCATGCAAGATTGATCAGGTGAAGAAGACAGAGTACATTCTAGTAAAGAGTTGTAGCTTCAAATAACCGGTATTTCTAAAACATGCTCTAATCAAAATTGGTTCCACCAACCGAAATTACTTATAGATATTGTGGAAGTGAATCTTTACTTTGTGACTAGGTTGATGCGATGCAATTATGTAATTTTATATTTTTAATAAATATAAAAAATTGCTTGTTTCCAGTCACTAATGTTGGACCGTATATGAAAAAAAATTTACAGAGCGTATTTTTGGGAGAATGCTTCAATTAGAGATAATCAATAATATACGCAGCTCGCCTGTTTCCCTTAATAATAGTGTTTTTTTTATATAACCCGTACGATTCATTTTAGTAATTAGAACCTATACTTTATTTCTGCTAATCTGAGACAGCTCTTGCATTCGTTTCAATGTATGCAAACGTCGTTGTGTGCCTACCAGTTACAGCGGTGTAAATACGGCCCTTGGTTTTCAGGTTCTATATTCTTAAAAAAGCCTGGGGTAAACATCGGGCCCTTTGTTCTAAGCAGGGTTGACGTTAACGGCGTTACCCATAAGGCGTTACTTTTTCGATCACGTTGTAACGTACTCGTCGTGTTTGTAAAACAGTAACGAACAACGTACGTTACTTTTCCCGAGGAACGGGTGACGTAGTTACATTACTCGTTACGTATTCTTCCGTAGACTTAAAAAGAGTACGCATAAATTTTTTTGAGTGTTTCTAGATGCCAAGTTATAAGAATTCTTCCACGCATCACCGATACCTTAAACATTTTTCCTCTTTTTTGCCCGTGCAAACACTTCCACCTAAAAAATACCCCCTCGCGCCGCGCACTGTGTCGCAGTGTCAAAAAAAAAAAAAAAAAAAAAAAAAAAACGCTATCGCCGTCAATGACAGGCAGGGTGAATAGTCATCGAACAAGTTTTAACGTAAAAGTAACGTGCGTTATTTTTAGTGGTGACGGTAACCGCAACACGTCTCTTTTGTATTGAGGTTAGATAGGTCTCTAACGCGTTCCTTTTATTTGCAAGTAACGTGTAGCGTATTTTATTTCTTTCGGTAACACCTACAACACAGCGTACAACACAGGTTCTAAACTAATAATCGGAGGGAACTGTTTCTTTTAGAAACCAGTATTGGGGAGGAGATCGAACAGTCACGCCCCTAGCGGTACTCTTCAGCTCTAAGGACAAGAAACCATATTTTATTTAAAAGGTTAAAAGGCGTGAACAAAACAGGACGAAAAAAAAAAGACACGTAGGACACGGAGAGGCGCCAACTTCCAACTGATTTAATGAAACACGAAACATGGTCAAACTGTCGATCCCAATTACCTAAACACATGCAACTGATAAAGGCTTTTATCGTCTATTACAAACAGCCCTCAAGAAACCCAATTTATTTGTTTAGTAGATAGAAAGATGGCATACTTACGCATCTGTCAGACGCTTTTTGTAGACAAAAAGCTTCGATTAATTTTCTTTCTATCTTTCCATTCCCTTTCTTAATAAGCAATGCTTGCTCTAACAAAGGTTCACACCCACATCGTTTGTAGTGCTCCGCATGACGCCCACCCAAATTATTGCGTACGGTTTGCTTGTCTTCCCGCGCCCATTCATTAAAGCATCGGCTGGTCTGACTGGTGTAAACTTGGCCGCAACTAAACAGAATCTTATAAACCACCTTAGCATTCGGTGTATCAAATTATATTTTTTTTAGCACGTTACAAATTTACATTTTGAGTTCGTGGAGCATATCTTTGAAAGTCTGCACGGGGGCTGAGAACACTATATTAACCCTGTGTCTAACAGCCATCCTCTTTTTAAATGGTGGGACACTTTGGTGCAAATATAGAACCACCTGCACTGGCATCTTGTCTGTCTTTTCCCGACATTTGTCGCCGCCCTCTTGCTTAATATTTTGTAGAAACCTTTCGCACATACTTGAGGCCAAGCTCATCGGGTAAACGTCACTCATCAAGCATGCAACCTGGTGATCAAAGCTGACCGGCAGTCTATGCTGACAGCTTTTTGTAATGCCTGCGTGAATGCAGGTTGATGCAATCCAACGTTTTACAAGCTTTGAGTGAGCACGGTTGAAAGAAAGGATGCCTTTTTTAGTTCGTAGATTATAGCTCCAGCAGAAATTATCCTGAGTCGAAAAGGAACAAAGAAAAATTAAACGAGAAATGCCAGTGCAAGGGGTTCCATATTTGCACAAAGTGTCCCACAATTAAAAAAAAAAAAAGATGACTGTTAGAAACAGAGTTAATGTAGTGTTCTCAGCCCCGTGCAGACTTTCAAAGATCTGCTCCGCGATGTCAAAACGTAAGCTTGTAATGTGCTAAAAAAACAAAAAAAGCACATGTATAAAGATACACCGAATGCGAGACTAAGGTGGTTTATAAAATTCCGTTTAGTTGCTGCAAAGTTTACATCGGTCAGACCGGCAGATGTTTTATTTAAAGAGTGCGGAAGCACAAGCTTGCCGCACGCAATAATTCAGGTGGCCGTATTGCGGAGCACTGCAAACGACGTGGATGTGAACCTTTGTTGGCGCACAAAAAGTTTATTAAGAGAGAAAATGAAAAGATGTAAAGGGCACTAATCGAAGCTTTCTGTATACACAAAGCGGCTGACAGATGCGTAAGCATGCCATCTCTTTATCTACTAAACAAAGAAATTGTGTTTCTTGAGGGCCTGCGTGTAATGAGCGACAGGAACCTTTATCAGTTGCACGTTTTTAGGCAATTGGGATCGACAGTTTGAAGATTTTTGTGTTTTATTAAATCAGTTGGAGGTTGGCGCCTGCCCGTGTCGTACGTCTGTTTTTTTTTTTTTTTTGTTCTCATTTGTTCGCGCCTTTTAACCTTTTAGTCGGTATGTACAAACTAGCCCCAACCAAAGTTTTATCAAATTTTCTTATTTGTTTTTGATCAGAGAAAGTTCGCTCATCTTGCGACCAAAGCACTGGTCAAAGCGATGCGTTTGTGGCCAGTGCTTGCTAGGCGAGATTTAGTTTCATTGTTATGCTGTGTTAGTAAACACCAGACTATGGAGACAACGAGCTCGATAAAGCGCTTCCTATAGTTCGATCTCCTGCCCAATAAACCCGGCATTTTAGATTTTATTAAAAATACATAAGTATAATTTTCAATAAAGGGAATCACTATTCTGCCTATATGTAGACGCCGGTGGCTTTTTTTTTTGTAATAAAAGGTGTGTTACTGAACGTCTACGCTCAATAGTACGAGTGTTAATTATTCTGGACAGCTGTCATTTAACGTCCCATAATGCTGGCTGTGATCCCAGTGTTTGTTGCGTTTTATTGACAGTAATTCTAACGGGACCAGAAAGTGCTTTCTTTACTCGCAGGTAACATAAAAAAAAAACGCATTTCTTTTATTTCGAATATATTATCATTACGGTTATCACATAACATCTATATCTCTGTTGTGTCTCAAATGGCTCCTACTGAAGCGTTACATGTCGACCAAATGATTTCTTAGCGTAAATGTCCGATCTTAAAAAATAACTCGTTGATAGAGAAAATTTTACAAAAGCGATTTCAACTATACGCTTGCCATGTTTTTTTGTATTTTCTCATTTTATTGCGTTCGTTTTCGTTTGTCTTTTTAAATCCTAGTTAGGCTTTTAAACTGTGTGCCTCTTCAGAACGCAACATGTTCTTTTGCATTAACTCTCAAAAAACATATATTTATTCACACTTTATATGCTGGGAACATTCACTTCTTCACTGCAATTACTTAAATAATAAGCGCGGTGCTACTAATAATTTTATTAAGCTTGGTAAAGTCCAGAATAAGTATAAAAGGAAATGTGGGCAAGACTGCTCCTGATTTTTTTTAGCGGGACAGTTGGGATAGAAAATTGTTAGTTTATCTCAAGCAAGGAAACCAGGACAACAATGGTGCCATTGATTGTTCTTCAGTCAAGTGGGACAGGGAACATTTCTGAACCACTCAATTTTATTCTGAAAAAATACGTACATCTAAAACATTAGAGAGCTAGAAATGAACGCCTTCACTATAATTTACCCCCCCCCCCCCCCCCCCCCCAAAAGAAAAAAAAAACACACACACACACAAAAACAAGAATGGTTTAGGCATTAGCATTGAAACTCGGGATGAAGACCTGCCAGACGCTGAATTTTTAATCGTTCGCGACGAATGATGAAACATGCTACAAAAAGAAAAAAGGACATAATGAAAAGTTACTAGCCAGGCAGCGAGGCTGAGAAAGAAAAACCCATTCAGCTCTAAGCAGCGGCGCGGCGTCGAAAGCGTCGGGCGAGTCCTCACTTTGGGGATGTGCCAGGCTTCCGCTTTATTCCAAGAGAGGGGAGGAACGCCAGGAGAGGGAGAAGGCTCAAGCGCTAGGAAGGCTGGGGAGGGAGAGCGAAGCCTCTTCTCACCTCTAACGTTCCTAGTGCTCTCCCTTTTCTCCCCTCGCCCTCCATTGCCCTCCTCTCCCGTCCCGCCTTCTAGCGCTTGCCCTTTGTTTCTTTGCCTGTCGTTGCCCTCGCCTGCACTGCACACAACTAGGATTGTGACCAGAGGTGGCAGTAATGACAGAGTAATTAAATTTATTTGTTGTAGTAGTAAATAACAGTAAATTAATTTTCTAAACCAGTATTATAGTGATGGAAGGAATTACTTTCAGGCAGTAATTTTTAAAAAAATTCCTCATTACTTTTCAAATTATTTTTTTCCAGATTAGAAAATTCCTTTGCGAACTTTAAGAAAAAAGGGAATAATACTTTTGCGTGGTGAAATGTCATAAAAAAGACACCAGAGAAAAACAAACAACGGCCATCTGGATGCAAAGCCTCGTACGAAGAACTCGACAGAAATGGAAAGTTGGGAAATCGAAAGAGAAATGCTTACGCATAAATTCATCGCTGGAAGGCCTCGCCTCACAAACTCCAGGCAAACATTCACTGCGTCACGTCCCCACGACGATACTGTACTTCGTTGATCCCTAAGCTTACGGTTCGGTAAGAGTTACAAGCTCACCAGAACCAATCAACCGCCTTCCTTTGATTACCTGACTCGTCCCTTTCTCTGTGTGTGGGTATGAACGAGAGCGTGGTTACATGGCAAAAGATAGATGTGTGACTGTTCCAACGACCACGTAACTTCACTGCACTGTCAGCTTGGCGATGAACGGCTTATACACAAATTGAACTCTGTGACATCACGGCACGATGGTGGCGCGTCGGTCGCACTTCCGGTCTGGGGCTGTGGGCAAAAACCCCCATGCCAGACGTGTATTCCTGCGTTGTTTTGAAAAATAAAAAAATAAAAAAAAAACAGACAAAAACCTGCCTTTTCGTCAAAACGCCGCGCCTGGGGCCGTACCAATAGCGTCGAGAAAGGTTTGAAGGTCAGTTTTCACGTGCTGGGTTCGTCCGAGAATCTGGATATGTGCCGTGAAAAGGGAAAAGCAGACGCCGTCGGACAACGATTGCTTGGGCGGGGAGCACTTTGGGTTGAATTCACAGATGCTTGTGGTCATCAGAATTGTAGGTGTACTATCTAAATTACGTTATTTTATGCCTGAATGTATTAAGAAACTTCTGTACAACTCATTATTTTTCTCTGTAATTTCTTATCGTTTTCTGGTTTGGGGAACAACGACTTTCTCCAACATAAACAAACTGTATATATTCAAAAAACGAGCCATTAGAATCATAGCAAACATACCATATGATGCCCATACAAAGTCTGTTTTTGAAACACACAAAATACTCCCAATACCTCAATTATATAACGATATTTTACTAAAACGGTACAGTATTAGCGTCAGACAACATAACATGGACATTTAGAATTTATCACATCTACAACGTAAGGTACACATACACGATGTACGTTCCACTTGTCACTGGATTATTCCACAAACATGTACAAATAACGGTCGTCACATGCTTCGTTTTAACTTACCTTCTTTATTAAATAATCTAAATGTTGATAAGCATTTGCAAGTCACAGTATGTTCTCTTTTTTCTCTTGCTATACCGCTCTTACAGTGTTTTGTTCGCAAAATTGAGACGCACCTCCATTGTGATTATCTATTTTTGTTATGACGTGCCCCTGTTGCAATGCTAAGTCTTTTGTAGGGGGCGCAGACCCTTAGTTAAGCCTTTTATAGGCTTTTTGTCCGCGCCCCCGACATCTGTGCGATGTTGAATAAAGATTTGATTGATTGGTTGATTGATTTGTTTTGTTCGAACATGAACGCCAGAAAACCGTCAAGTTGAGCGGACCACCTGCGGACTACGTTCAGTGCGTCTTCAACTTCAAACGGCCGCCTGATCGTTCAAACTGTCGTCTGCTCTTTCAAACCTTTCTGCTTGTCGTCTGCTCTCTTAGACGACTACGGTCCGTAGACCAAATGTTGGCCCGGTACTTGCGATAGGAAGTAAGTGCAGGCCTCAAACGACTTAAATTTGAAGGTTGGTAAGCAGGCTCGATTCAAACAGTAGATACAAGGAGATGTTGATCATTGTTACCAGTGCCCATCACCGACTTGTTATCTGCAATTCACTTGGTCCGATTCTGCATGCGATTTTTAGTATCGACGTCGACTTTCTGAGCTACGGTTCACGCTTTTGCAGCCCAAGCGGCGTCGCGACTGAAAATTGCGAGCGAAATCGCATCATGCGAATCAGGCTTTAGCCTACATACACTCTAAGAAAAAATGGAGGAAAAAAGTAGCAACGGCGCGTCTTCCTCTCTTCTTCTGACGCACCCCCAAGCAGACACGAGAAACAGGGAGGAACGAGACGTTTTTCTCCTTCTCCAGGCAGACAGGAGGAAGCTTTCGTCCTCCCGACTCATCTTCTTTCGGTTTCGTTTTGCGAGCAGGTCGCGCACATTGTTTAATAAATAACTGTTGAGTTGATTGAGCTTCAGCGGCAGCGAAGGCCGCCTGTAATTCCTTCTTCTAGTCTAAACGTGCAGAAAATTTTGGTTGCACTGATGTTTTTATCACTGATTTTATCAAGCGAGCAAACGAAGCCGCTAGAAACAGCGAAGTTCCGGAGCAGTGCCAGCAGCGCCACGTACACTGGGTAGGATGGCAGCACTGATCTCTATGACAATTGCTGGATCGCGCTTCCCCGCTTGTTCGCTGCAGCGCAAGTGAAGCCACCGGGCTTCACTCGCTTGGGATACGATTTGCCGTTTTTGCTAGCCTTTGCTGCGGTTTTCCAGCGTGCTGACGACACGTTTTCTACTCGTTCGTCGTCATTCGCCGAAGAAGTTTTTTGAAGACTCTGTGTATTGTTGAGACTTGCCGTTGTGAACACGTGGAGAATTTTACGAAAGTGCAGTGTCGCAGGAAAAAGGCACAACGCGTCGAAAGGAAGGGCTGGCGGCGTGTTCAAAGCATCCTTGGCACGCCGAAGTGCCGTGTCTCTGTGCCTTCGCACGCTTGGATACCGACCAAGAACCGACGCCGTGTGTATGTGTTCAGCGAGTGCAATGTGCGTGAAGCTGTTCGTGCCTCTGGATCAGCGTCTTTCCCTCTCGCAGTTTAGGGAACGAGCTTAATCCAGTGTCCACTAGCGACGGAAGATGGGGAGAAGGTACGTCTCTTTTTCGTCCTTAGACGATCTACACAATACCGTGCACAACAGCTCCTCATCACTGATCAGTGCTGGCTTATTATCAACCTACTTAATTGCACTTGACGTTTGAGCGCGGCTCGCCTAATTGTAATTGGTCAACAGATTGCACACGACCATATCGGCCGCGCTTCAAAGATTTTCATTCTCGCCGTCTTGTACTTTTGCTTTCGAAAACCCCCCTGGCTCCACGTACAACGTTGCCCTATTCGTGCTCCCACGGAATCTATTAGAGTAGATTTGGAACATAGCCATGGTTAATATAGTACATAAGAACACGTACAGATCTCCCCTTTTTATTGATAGCAACTCACCGGAACAGCTGGACGATCCAGAACTCCGTGGCCGATATATATAAATGATCTAAAGGCATCTACGCGCGACACACGTTCAGAACTTTGGCGCGGCGTCAATTCTTGACCGGTATCCAAGCGTGCGAAGGCACACAGATGCATCACTCGGCGTGCCAAGGAAGCTTTGATCACGCCGCGACACCGGCGACACGTTTTCGACGAGTTGTACCTTTTGATCCGGCTTCACGCACATTGCACTCGCTAAACACATTCACACGGCGTCGGTTCTTGGTCGGTATCCAAGCGCGCGAAGGCACAGAGACACGGCACTTCGGCGTGCCAAGGATGCTTTGAACACGCCGCCAGCCGACGCGTTGTGCCTTTTTCCTGCGACACTGCACTTTCGTAAACTTTTCCACGTGTTCACAACGGCAAGTCTCAACAATACACAGAGTCTTCAAAAAACTTCTTCGGCGAATGACGACGAACGAGTAGAAAACGTGTCGTCAGCACGCTGGAAAACCGCAGCAAAGGCTAGCAAAAACGGCAAATCGTATCCCAAGCCAGTGACGCCCGGTGGCTTCACTTGCGGGAGCGGCAAGCGCGATCCAGCAATTGTCATTGAGATCAGTGGATGGCAGTCTCCGGATGGCGGGACGAGCGGGACTCACGCGGCACGGAACTACACTAGCGAAACCACGCGGAACCAGCGGAACTGTGTTGCCGTTTTCGACGTTATGGAAACCGCAGGAACTGCGTCCAGGACAGGCAGGTTTTGCTGCCGGCTGCCTGGGGGCTTTCCGTGCTGAGTTCGGTTCTGTTTTCCGATGCCGAGTGCAACCGGCGTTCAACGTGGTTCTGTATTTGTGCGTGTCCTGCAAAATAGCTGCAACATCGTGATTGCAGTGTTGTGGGTTGTGAACAAAAGACTGGAATTAACGCCGCTGTGACCGTGTGTTCACGTATCAGTGGTGTAACAACAAGATGAGATCGTTGCCTGTCGGGCATTGAGGCCGCCGGTCGGGCCGTGATCGGAGGGGGCGGGGTGTCGCAGGTTGAAAATCCGCTTTGCATTAAAAAGTTTAATAGCACCTGAGGGTTTATGTGCAATCGATCAACGTGCGGATAGTCATGTTGGAACGCTGGTCTGAACAGTATAAACTCCTATCGTACAGTGGCCAATGTGGCTGTCGGTTGTCTCGTCCCCGAGAGCGATTTCGCTCTGGGGCAAGGACAAGAGTACGAAATCGAGACGGAAAGTACGTATATTTACAGTGTGTAATTTTAGCATTAAAAAACAATAGTAGGTAAAATCTAAAAAGAAATAAATATTAATAAATAAATAGAAATGAATACTACGGTTTTCGGAGAAACTGCCCTCCAAGTGGCGCGCTGGGATGAGCGCTAGAAGTTTTCGGGCTCGCCACGGCGTAGCTCCGTACACTTAAAATCTGCCGCAAGTCGCGGCTTTAACTTCATTTAAGTTGATCGAAAATAGATTTCTCAGCCCGTGAAGCATCACTTCCAGCTGAGTAAATATCCGCTCTACAAAGATTAATTCAAGACGGCAATTGCAGCTTTGCGCGAAAAGCAGAAATAGAAAAACAAACACTACAATAAAAAAACAGGCTACGACGTGCCGTGCAAGGAAACAAACTCATGTCTTCGAACCGCATTGGAGCGGTTTGATATATTGGCTTTCAAATAATTACGGCATGATCGAGCGTTTTCTTTTAATAAAAGATTCATCCCCTGAGCCATTCAAAATACTCTCAGATGTATGACATTGCTGGAAAAAATCAACATGCTGGAAATATGTTTTATTGCTAATTCAGTCACCGAAAAATTCCGTCCGTTCAAAACGACCAGTATAAAAGACGGAAACGCAGAGCACGGGTGTAGTGTTCGGGTTAGTGTGGTGTTCTGTTGTATTGATATTTGTGTGTGCCGTGTATGTGCTCAATGTATGTTCACCTGATGCTTCTAATAAGCGCAATGGATCCCCAAGTGGAACAGTGCACTGAGGAAATCAAACTATTTTTGTAGAACATGAATTGGGCGGTACCTAGCGGCACCTAGCCTTTACTCCGCGACAACTTTTCGTGGCAATGCAGTGAAAGGTACGTCCCGCGTCCCCTCTCCCATTTTGAGTGTACGCAGGCTCTCCTCCTCCCCCATTTCCGGAGAGAGGAGGAGAGCCTGCGTACACTCAAAATGGGAGAGGGGACGCGGGACGTACCTTCCACTGCATTGCCACGAAACGTTGTCGCGGAGTATAGCTACTTGCAATTACTCTGCTTGACCCCGCCATCTGGTGGCAAGCGATTTAACCTTCTTTCACGCTACGCGATAAACAGCGGCTTCGAGTTTGTTCTTTCGAGAGCGGCTTTTGGTTTCGCGGATTGCGTTTGCCCTTGTGCGTTTGACGAAGGAATTTTGACTCGATGAACACCAAAGGTAAGACGCAAAGTGCGCGAAGTAACTGGGTATCGGTTGTCTCCGTTTAACATCGAAGTGCTGTCGACGAGAAGACTGAGTAACTGCTTTCGAAACGCAAGTTTTTGAACCTGTGGGGGGAATCTGGCTTCGGAAATAAACACAGATCGCGGAAAGCTCGTGTTACGCTTTTATTTGCTGCTTCTCTCGTCCCGTACAAGAGACGTAGCGTGCTCGTCAAGCCTTATTAAGCTCGATTTGCCCGATTCGGGGCCGCCATATTGAGATGCAAGCGACGGAGGAACTTTGCTCCCCTGCTTCAGGGACGAAAGTTTCTCCCTTTCTAAAGGAACATAGGTTACAAGACCGTTCCTCCCATAAGGGAGGACTATCCATATTCTTTTTTCTAAGAGTGTACATTGGCCTCCACGCGGAATAAATCGCCACATGTCACATTATTCACGCAAAGTTTTGCGGTGTAACAAGCCCCGGTAATTTCGCTGACGCCGCTCAAGTAGTCAGACATCGCCAGGAAGACGTAGAATCCACAATTCGAACGCGAAAAAGAGCCAGGCGACACACACCGACGCCGACAACATCGCATTCCGATGTTGTTGTTTTTTTGGGGACGGCGAGCTTCTTGCCCACACCCCCATCGCGTATGCGCGGCGCCGGTGGCGTCCGCTAGGGGCGCTCCGGTTTGTTTGTAAACATGAGTTGGTGTATAGGCAACAGGGCGAAGGGCACATCATCCGTGAGGTCAACACACTTTAAAACCTGAGAGGACAGGACAGACAGATTCTCAGCCTTTCTGTCCTTTCGTCAAGCAAGGTCAACCCATAAGCTTCCACCATTGTGAGCATAAAAGGACCGAGATAAACAGTTATTCCCAAATGCCTCGTCAAAACTACAGAATATTTAATTGTATCTTTGACTTTGTTAAAGGGATACTGAATCGAAACTTAAAATATACAGGAAACACCTAGAGATAAGTCAAATGGAATCAGATAAACCTGTAATTGATAATCGCATAGTCATATTTCAAGCGGATGGCTGTATTTTTCGTTCTGAATGCCTGGATTTCGGCGAGCGCTTCAAAATCAGCCGTCGAAGAGCGCGATGCATCTCGGGAGATCCGGCGCGGTTTTGACGTCATCATGCCTCGGAGGGTCAAGCGTACCGTAGTTATGAGTCTTGCCACTGGGTGGCGTCAGCGTGTTACAATCTCGGATAGTCGAAGTTCCCGAGGGCTGTAACATATTGCGGATCCGGCGGGGCGGCCAGAGTGGCTCCGAGTGAATAATCGCCGACCAACGCAACGAGAGCGGTGGGTAGATGACATAAATAAGGACGAAGATGCCGCCACGTCGCTACATCACCAGGCCATGATGGCCGAGAAGAGATTCTGCCTAGAGTGGTATTTGTACGACTCATCTTTCTTGTCTTCGTCATCCGCAACAAAACAATTTTACAGCAAAACCTGAGAAAAGTTCCGTATTCACGAAGCGAAATTATCGCAAGTTTTTCGCACGCTACGATGAGATCCTACGACCACGCCTACGACAGCTACAAAGCTTTACGCACTTTTTGTGATCAAATTTACATCGCGGGCCACATCGCACGCTTACGTTGTCGCGACGACCAACATGCATTTCTAGGTGCTCTCAGTGCGCGTCCCAACGAGGGGAAATAAGAAAAAAAATTTCAAATTGAACGCCGCGGCGGAGACAAACGCAAGAACCACGGATACCTGAAAAAGATAC
The DNA here is from genome assembly GCF_016920785.2 of Ixodes scapularis. NCBI lineage: Eukaryota > Metazoa > Arthropoda > Arachnida > Ixodida > Ixodidae > Ixodes > Ixodes scapularis. The sequence goes on from NW_024609879.1 coordinate 86,077,985, forward strand.
AACGACAAGGACCCACTGACCAAGCGACCACCGAAGACGCTAGACTTAGCAAAACACTTCGACGATCCGGGGCAAGACCATCTGCACACTACCGGCTGGCTTGATGAATGGAATACGCCCACGCGACCTTTGTGGACCCTCCTCGTGTGAATAGTTTGATCCCTGACCTCTAATTGGGGGTAAGAAGGTCAGTCTTTTCCCTCGTCGTCCCTAGCTTGTTTTCAGGTGCAGCGGTGGTCAACGTTTCGTCGAAAAAGGAGACACTCCTATAAATTCTGTCTCCTTTTTTTGTGTGTGTTATAGAGCTCAAATAAACGCCATATGAATTGCCTTCGCAACATGGGTACGTACACTTTTGTTTAGATTTCCATTTTATTTCGACATGATACGCCAACATATGTCGAGTTAGAGCAGTTTTTGGGAGCGACGCAATGCCGGTCCAATTTTTCTCTGCCGAGCGTCTCGTCAGCATCGAGTTGCGATTGTCTAGAGGCCCAGCGGTTCATAAAGTCAGTTGTAAAAGACCGTTCCCGAAGCAGTTACCAAGAACGCAACCATTGCGGTACTGCTCCCAGTGCGAACAGGTATTTACGTGGATTTTGCTGACACTCTTACTTCAAACGTATCTTCCTGGACGTTGGCTCTCTCCCGTATCCTCGAAAAGCGCCGCAGGGATTTGTTTACAGACGCGCCGCTTTGCAGAGCCGTACGGGCCGTCTCCTGTTAGCAACGATGGTAGTTGTAAGGATCAGAGCGTATGTTTTCCTTAATTAGTATTGTTTTGTCTTCCACCGCTTGCCAGCATTGCCGGGAGGGTCACCTCTTCGAGGGGAGGGGGTGCTGGCGGTGCGCGGGAGCGAGCAAATGGCCCCTCCGCGAGCGCGCGCGACGCCGCCGCGCGGAAGGAATGTGTCCCCTTGGGGGACGTAGGCGGACCCCCGGAGGAGCGGGGTCTGGGGAGTTGGAGCGGGAGAGGTCCCGGAGTCGGTCGCGGACGTGTGTCGTCCGCAGGCCCTTTGTTCTTTGTTAATAAATGTATAGTTAAAAAGCATCAAATCGTCGTCGCTGCCACTGCCTCGCCATCGAAGTCACCAGCCGCGATCGGGGAGAGGATCTTCGACAGCTGACGTCTCTCCCCACCACAACAAGAACTTTACTGTAGCTATGTTTACTTCTTAGCGACCGAGTTCGTTATCAGTTGCGGTCGACGAAGGCGGCTGGCTATCTTGTAATCAGGAAAAGTGGGCATGCGGGCCCGTTTAAACAGACATTTGGTAGCGTGAATATTACATCGCACGTACACAATCTCCAAACCACCCCAAAGAAGCGTTGCCGGAAAAAACACCCGATACTAAAACGAACGGTGGCCAACTGTGCTGTTGCTTTCTTCACCAAAGCGCCTCGGTACTACGTTCAGGCCTAAGTAATGCCTATGAGTGACCGTACTTCCCGTTGTGGCGCTGCTCTTACGGGCATGTTGTCGTCACGACATTCCATCGAAGCTTCCCAGACATCCACGAGGTGGTTTTTGGTTATCGTTTTATTCAGTTTAAAATTCGTTTTCTCGCGTTATCCTGCGGAATATTGGTATTGGGGAAGTCCTATTTTAACCCTCTTTATGTTCAAGCAAAAAGATGAGCTCTAGAATTTGGTTTCCGTACCGCTTTAAAGGGGTCATGAAACGCTTTTCTAACTTTTTCCTTTTTTTAGCTTTCCTCCTCAACTCATAAATCACGTATTCTACCAAACAGTTCAAGAAGACGAAAAGAGAGGAGTGCCCTCTTGCTCGGAATCTCGTTCGTATACCCGGACAGAGCCATTGTCCCCCTAGAGGATTAGCATGTCGCGACATTCCATTTTTCGCTGTCGATTGTCTGTTGTATAGAAAAATTAACAACCAAACTGACCATGGCATCCTACAAAGTGATATTAACAAGGTCCTCGACTGGTGTGTAAAATGGGAAATGCAACTAAACGTAAATAAATGTAATCTGGTTTCATTCACTAGGAAACGGTCAGTCTCATCTTTCTGTAATGCCCTAAATAACGCTTCTCTACCTGCTGTCTCATCTTACAAGTACCTCGGCGTGCATCTGACCTCGAATCTGTCTTGGGTTACCCACATTAACATTACAACTGCTGAATCTTCACATACTCTCGGGTACCTAAAGCGAAACCTAAAAGCCGCACCCGCGCATCTACGCCATCTAGCATATAATACCTACGTACGCCCAAAACTAGAATACGCTTCATCTATCTGGAATCCTCATCAGAAGTACTTAATTAACCAGTTAGAATCTGTCCAAAACCGTGCCGCCCGATTCATATCATCATCTTATTCCCGATTTGCCAGCGTCTCCCTTCTTAAGCAAAATAACTCTATTCATCCCCTCGAGACTCGTCGACTAATCGCACTTCTTTGCTTACTTTATCGGTTGCATGGTAACCCCGGTCTTTCCAGGTCATCACTTTTACAACCGCCGAATAGAGTGTCACATCGTCAAAATAACAGCAAAAGCTTTAAACGCCTTTTTGGTTCATCCATCGTTAGCATTTAATAACTCAGCACTTCCACAAGCCATCAAACACTGGAACGGTCTTCTCGAGAACATTGTCACCATATCTGATGCAAAAATGTTTCGCAGCGCACTTTCTAACTTCGTTCTCATCCCAGGCTAGTATGCAAGCTGACATTCTTCGGTGCTCAGTTATTATTAGCATTGTATTATGTTATTTTGTCCCAAAGTGGTTTCCTATGACTGATTTAACTACTTTTAGTTATTGTCCTGTGCCTATGGTCGTCATTTGTCGCTTATCAGTATGTTCTAATTTCAGTTATTCTTTTGTTTCAATGTTTTTGCGTTGTACTATATGCCTTTGTTGGAAAATAACCCTCCCCCCCCCCCCCCCCCCCTCATGTAATGCCCACCGGGCCTTTGAGGTATTTTGAATAAATAAATAAATAAATACAATTTTGACAAAAGTTGCTTTCCCCACCCTGTTCACCCCGAAGCTGACAGTCCTGTGGAAGCTACGTGCTCGTTGGGCCAGCCACACTTTTGCCACGTGATCACGCTCTCTAGCGCATACCCACGCGCAGAGAATGAGGTCAGGTGATGAAAGGGAGGCGGCTGATTGGTCCGGCAAGCGCGTAGCTTCCACCCCAATGTCAGCTAGGGGTGAAGGGAATAAAGGAAGTCCGGTGTCGTGTGATGTGCGTTTGGACCCGGTGACGCGCTTTGGGAACCACGGATGTACACTCTAAAAAGAGCCTGTGCGTCTGCTTTCCCGCACAACACTCAAAGAGCCAATCACCGCAACTTACGGAGGCAGCTCAGCGAATGACACTGCCGAAACAAATGCTTAGACCAAAAAACGCAGTCTGAGTTGTGACATTAAGCAATGCAAGCGTGACGTTTTGCATTGCTTAATGTCACAACTCAGACTGCGTTTCTTGGTCTAAACGTATGTTTCGGCAATGTCATTCGCTGAGCTGCCTCCGTAAGTTGCGGTGATTGGCTCTCCGAGTGTTGTGCGTGAAAGTAGACGCACACACTTTTTTTAGAGTGTATCACAGTGGAAAGGCAGAGAGCTTACGAAGGGGAGGAGGTACGAAATTGTCCGCTGTGTTTTCAGATTTTCGCACTGAAAGTCAGGCTTTAGACTTTCTACTTTGTTTTTTCCTTTCGGCCCACTGAACGAAATGCTATTAGTAAAATCCCAATCTGAAGTGATTTTGTACCAGCCCAAAATTCGTTTCATGGGCCCTTTAAGTAAATGTGCTTTTTGTTGTTGGAAAATACGGGAATCTAGCAAAGCCGGTGTCGATCGCGGTATGCGTCGCTGCCTTTGCTTCGAAAGTTTATTCGGGATAACCCTACGCGCAGATTTCGCCACCCGTTTGTTTGGAAAATACCCATTTTAGGAAGCTCACGCTATTCCTTTCCTACACTGTCGACGGTTTTGCCTAGCAAATATCCAGCCCCTTGTTTGACAACGCACATTAAATTGGGCTCTTCGGGTGTTTCGGGACAATACTACTTGAGAGAACTGACCGGAAGTATGTCAGCGACTGCTCTTGGGAGAATAGAATTAGATTGGGTTCGTGGGAGGTGGAAGGGAAACGTTCCACGTGACAACTCCTTCTAAGAACGAGCTCCCACGCCCGACTTAACGTACTGACACACACTATAACATCTTTTAAATTAGGAAGAGGAAAACATATCAAATTTTAACTAGGGCCTTTCATTGTTGAGTAAACATCGAAACCGGTGAGTCGACTGTCTTTGGGTCACAACTAAAGAAGAAGCTATTTGTAATCTTCAACACTTATGTCGTGTGCGCCAGGAAAACGGCTCTTTGGTATGGTTCACTTTGAGGCGCATAAGGCTGTTGAGGAGTAAACAGGAAGATCTGAGTTTTGGTACATAAACTGTGAATTAAATGAGCACGAATCACTGCGTCAAGGTATTCAGAAGCAATGCTAAAGTAATTTTATTACTTTTGGAAAGTAATTGTAATGCGATGTAATACTTTTAGTCTGCGATCATGTGCAATGTAACGAAATAACATGTTTGCATTTTTCAAAAAAGTAATTAGTAATGTAATTCAATTACTTTTTAAAAGTAATTTTGCCATATTGATGGTGACACAGAAACGTCCAGCCGCGGAGGTTTTTTTTTTTTGTTGTACCATAGCCTCCTCTACACTATCGAAGCCCGGTAGTTTGAAGACGGAGCCATAGAGTGCCCGGTCGCAGGTCTGGAGCGCGTGGATCTGGTAGCAAAGAGCATTTCTTGGGGAACCTGGTCGTCAGTGCACAGCCTTGGCATCGGAGAGGACCCGAAACATCGTTTTGAAACGGGACGAGAAAAGAAACGGTAGCACGAGGAACGCGAGAAGCACGAGCGGACATTCCATCGCTCGAGAGAAGTGTGTTTCGGCGTCTCGCCGCAATGAGGCGCTTGCCACGTGGCTTTCCTAGGGTGCCTCCATCTGCCGGCCGCTTCTGCTAACAGGGTGGAGACACCAATGGAGCCAATGGAGCGCTACAATATGGCATCGGAGGTCAGTATTAGCTCCAGATTGGGTGTGGGTCCTGTGGAGTGTGTGTGACAAAGTCGTGGTGCAAAAACGTTGTGTTTAGTGAAAGTTCTGGAAAGATAGGCGCAATATGACGCTGGTTAGAACATCGCAAAGTTCGCCACAAAATGGCGGGTTTCTCCACCTTGTCAGCGGAGCGGCCGACAAATGGAGGCCCCCTAGGCTCTCCTTTCATCCGTTGTCTGCCGCTTTACCTTTTCGATTTCGGCGGCCGTGTCTCATGGCGATCTGCCATGCTCTGTCAGTACAGAGGAAGCTATGATTATACCCGATGCGCACGCTCTCTGAAAAAAGTAAAAAAAAGTATATATATCTGATAACAAAGTGCCGCCGTAACACTGTCGATTCCAAGCGCTCATGCCGGAAGACGCGCTTTCACGCGCTCCGGAACAAAAAAGAAACAAAATCGTTCGGAACAAACTATTTAGATCCCCATTTTGTGCCGAAGGCTTTTGTTCGCTTACCCCACGGCGTGTATATACGACGTCAATGCCCAGCCACCTCGCCGTGGCGTGTCGCAGCATTTGCTCTGACTCCACTGGGGACTGCTCATCTTAAAAATTTGAACGTTATCACGTTACGGAGCAACAACTCAAGTATTTTGGTCATACTTGGGTTGTAATTCAATTACTATGATTTAATTGCTTTTCTTGATAATTTGTAATTGCAATTAATTACTTCTGGCTGAAATGAAAAGTAATTGCAATTGTAATTACTTTATAGCGTCAGTAATTCCAAAATTTCAGACACAGTTACAATTACTTTTGCAAAATTTTGTGGCGCCAACAGAACCGCTCTGAAAGCCTCGGCGCTCGCACAAGCGACCTAGCTCTCGGTGAAGCACTCACACACAGACACAAACTCACACACACACACAACATAAATAGCGTCGCATTGTTTTTTTGTTTTGTTGCTTACACTCCGGGCTGAGAGACAATCCTCTTTGGAGCCTACCTCAACGGCGCAGTGTAGCGCCGTCTGCGGTGCGGGAAGAAAACAATAGCGTAAGCATGCCAACATTTTGAAAGAAAAAGAAATTGAGCTTCGTCTTTCAGCCGAGGTTCGAAATTTTAATTGCGTATGAAGTTATTTTTCTTTCTTTTTGCCAGTCTTTTTACGTCCCTCTTCCAGTACTGCCGCATATATGTATCTTTGTATTCTTTCCAAGTTTATTTCATGTTGGTTTTACTCCGGATAATATTTCCGAAGTACTTTGGAGACTGACCTCGCACCTGCGAATATTGTCACCAATGATTCGGGAGCCCCGATTCGGTACTTATATATTTCTGAGCCATTGTAATTCACAACACCATGATGTTTGTATGTGAATGTCGTCGTATTAGCGCGTGTGGATTTTAATTTTATACTAATACTTTTAAAATATTCCTAGATGACTAAAATTGTCACATTTAATTTGCTGGCTAACGAAGTCTGTCAACACAGTTTTTTCTTTAGTGATCTGGGGTCTTGCAGCATATCAGATAATTTATTATTATTTATTAAAAATGTAAGAACGTTGTACTTCATTTCCGCAAACTGTCAAGTTCTATCATGAATTTAAGAAAATGCATAAAAGGAAAGTAGAATACGTGAACATTGGAGTAAGTGGGCATTCACACCGGCGATGTAAGCAGTCGCGCGATGCGACTAGATCGCATCGCAAACAAATTAGATGGTCACACTGGCGTGCGCAGCGAGCGAGTCCAACGCGTTCGTAGGCGAGTCGCTTCTGGAAAACTCTTGCTCCGAACGCGTTGATTGGCTCAGCCACTTGGCGACTAGATCGCATAGCAAAAAGTCGGGTCAGGAAGCGACTGCTCAAATCGCGTCGCTTTTTGCCCCTGGTGGTCGCTTTTGCGATGAAATTTATTGCGCGACTAGTTCGCATCGCCGGTGTGAACGCGCCTTTAGGAATGAATGAATAGGTTGCATTCTGTACAACTCGTTTAAAGTCATATGGCCCAAGTCGGGTCGCTCTCGGAAATAGGTAATTGTAAAGTAATTTGATTACTTTTTAAAAGTAATTTGTAATTGTAATTAATTACTTTTTCCGTAGTAGTAATTGTAATTGTAGTTGAACTACCTTTGAAGCAAAGTAATTGTAATTAAATTACATTTTATAAATAATTTACCTATAATGATTTTTTTTTTATATAACTGGGAGAGAGTCGAAGTGTGAGAAATTCGATTACTTGAGAGCGCGATGAGTGTTTGCTTCTCTGAGATAGGGCAACAAAGCATATTGCGAAGTTTGATCGTTTTTAGGGTCACGTGAGTGATTTCGAGAGAAAAATAAAACACTTGCTGGAAGGCGCGAGAATTGATGTAACCCCGGGTTTTGCAACGGTCGACGCGGCAAGTAGCAGGGAGGGTAATTTAAAACCGTTAGAGTCTGTCAGGAAATCTGGAAGGCAAACACGGGTGTGTTGTAACAGTTGCCCCGTGTGCAGGCCAGCTCTTGCGTCATCAATTTCATTTTTCTGGTGTATAATATGAGAGACGCTAGAAGTGATTTTAAACTATACAAAACAAAATGTTTTCTCGATTTAGAATGATCTTGAGATAACTTGTAGCTTTCTTCGATTTGAGCCTCAACATGCGTGAAATTGGCTTTTGATCGTCTTCAGCTCTCATCATTATTCTCTGTTTCGATCAGTTCTGATAATGAAAGATAGACTTACGAGGCACTGCGCAGAACCTTATATTTAAAAAAAGAAAAACATGTTAGCTTAGAATAATTTTATTTCCTATATTTTATGTGACTCAAGGTTTGATTGTCTTCCGCTCTAGTCATGCTAAATGCGCAAGATTTTTGGTTCTTTAAACTTTATCGTAAATTCGTAACCTAACCAAAAAGCACTTTACAGACTGTCCTTTATTTTAAGAAGTAGACATTAGAGTTAATTTCGAATTCTGATGTTTTTTTTTGTTTTTTTTTTATAGTTTTCAATGGCTCGAGCTGGCAAAGTGTTGTAGCATTCAAATTGCAAAATAAAGTTCGCGTGCATGCTTCGTTTGCCTAAAAGTATAATAGACCCGGTTCTTAAAAACTGAAGAAAATGTTTGTTAATTATTATTTGCTACTTTCCTGGCGCAGTGTATAAATGATTTACAAAAATGAAGCATTTAGTGAGTATCTGGATACGACTCAAAATGAATGAATCTGCCCGCACTGATTTCAGTGTATTCCTTCTTTAGTCACCTATGATTGTCACAAGTCAGGGCCTTCAGTTTGTGACTCGAGGCCCTTTTGTTAAAACATGTGTCTATAAAAAATCCGCACATTTTAATGAAGCTTAAATGAGACTATGCAAATACCCCTTACATGTAGACATAACGCTTCAATTTTTTGAATGTGACTTAGACGACTTATAAATTAGTCTACACTGACATGTCCTCAACGGCCAAGAAACGTTTTGCAAATGTTTTAAATATATATCTTGTAGGAATTTCGTTTTGAATGCTTTTAGATGAACAAAGTGGGGACGTTTTGGCAATGATGTTATTTAGGATGTTTTAAATTGTTTACCTTCCATGTTTTTTTGTTTTTTTTAAGAAAGCTTGATGAATAGTGACATTTACATCAGTATAAAATGTATTTGAAGTCATAGTCCCAATTAAATCGTGCTGATTGGTGGAGGCAACTTGATTAAATTATAGGGCAAACGTTTTTAGTAATAGGGAAGTTGAATCCCCCCAGGCTGGTTAATGGATTCAGAAATTGAGCTTACATCTGCGTTGAAGAGCTTTTTCAAATTGGTTATATATACATATTTTATTTTAATAAACCAGGGAAATGACTGGACATCGTAAATAAAAAGCGCGTTAGTTTTGTTTTTGGAACAACATCAGGTATTAACACAATTTATTGCAGTTTGTGAAGAATGCAGTTAATTACATTTTACGTTGTATTTTTCCTTGGTTGATATACCTTTCCAGCTTAGCAGGGCTACATTTACCAATATAAGTTCATATTTGAAAGGCGTTTACATATTGTTTATCAAAACGAATATGACATGTTTTATTTTGGAATTTATCCACTGGATTACAATTTCAATCTTTACAAATATATGCGCATATTGTTTCTGAAACGAACACAAAAATTGCAATTTATTATTTTATTTTCGTTTACGGCGGGGTCTTTCGATATGTTTTAACTGAAATATTTTTTTTCTATGTGTGTTTAGTTCCCGCCAATTCGGTCTGATAGTTCACACCACAGCTTCCATCCTTCGAAGGCTTGCACAAAGCCTCGGACTTGCACAAAACATGAAATATTCAACAGGAGGAGGCGGCAGTTCTCGATCGTCTGAAACACGCAATTCTGTTCTTGAGCGTAATCTACAGGACAGCTTCTCCAGTCATCACAGACACCTTTTGAAAACAAATACATGTCATAGAAGCAACAAGCTCTTAAAAGGAAACTATGCGTGAGGTATAGCAAATATCAGTGAATATAAGACAATATCAAACCTCCGTTAGGCTTATGGCTTTACAAGGTTAGCTAGATTACGACATCTGATTGTAAAACCACGCAAAAAAATAAAGTTCGAAAATTGAAAGTGAAAATAAATACATTATTGATACAGTAACTGATTTATGAATACATTCGAGTTGCAATCCCAGTGTCTTATTTCATATTTCATTGAAATTGAATTTGTTTAATCTAGTGTCGCATAATGTATCAAAGCGAAGAGATGATGCCTGCGCTCTTTAACAAGGACCATTCGGCTCGAAATAGCTTTCAGTTTTATAACCGTTCTTGAACAAATAGGTTTTGCACATTAGGAAGAAAATCTACATAACTGCCGATGTCTAAAAATATACGAAGCCATGGTGCGTTGCATCCAAGGCACAAGCAAGGCACTAGCGAAATATTGTGCTGTATATTACGCTAATTATGTTTAGAGCAATTAGTTTTGTTTCACACCACTTGTAATTATGCTATGGCGTTTCTTGCGGAAGTTGCGCTTCTTTTGAAAGCAAAATGTTTTTTGTTAGTCACGCAAAAAAAAAAAAAAAAAAAAAAAAACGGTGTAACTGGAAAATGCATTTATTCGTAATTCAGAAACGTTGGACTAGAGAGACAGGATGACCCACTGAGGGAGTTTGTGGCATTAAACATCTATGTAGAAAGATGTTCAGCATCGATCATCACATTGGGAACGACGAGCTGTACGAAAGCTTTAATAAATAAAAGGGGCGCAATTTATTCATAATGTAATCGGATTATCCGAAAGCCAGATGATGCCATTGCGCGCAAACGTGCGTACAGCCTCCAACAACATGAAAGACCCAGTTGGTGGTTTTGAAGGATTCGCTTAGTCCATGCACAGATAGCTTTGAGTAATCAAATAAACGTACCTCCGTTCTCTTTTGTCTAAAACTAAAGTGCCCCTGGCCAAGCGCGCTTATCGCCGCCGCACGAACTGCCTCGGTGAACGTGTTTCACAGCGACAGATGTTACAGGCTCCTCCCACCAGTGGAAGTGACATCAGTTGTTGATGTTATAGTTGTTGATGGTGTAGTTGGCGTAGTAGGCCGTAGGGTGTCCTTCGTCAATGTTGACAAATCCTTGAAAAAGATCGCCCGCCGCCCACTCGAATAGAGCGTGCGAAGTGGTGGCGTTACCCAGAGTGTCGAACCGATATTTTTATCGGTTCGGTTCCGGTTCGGGTTCACGGCTTTCAGTTCAGTTCCGGTTCAGTTCCGGGGCGCAAAAAATAAGGGTTCAAACCGGTTCGAACCGGTTTGAACCGCTAAATTGAGAATATATTTTCCGCTTTGTTCTGTCAATAGGTACTATTTAGACCGTGAAACTAACTGCTGTAAACGATCTGATTTTTGCGAGGACCTATTTTTCAGAATTTCGCGAATCGCCTACAATTCGCGAAAAATGGGTCACGCGAACAATTTCGGTAAAATGTAAACACATTGAAAGTTATATTGAGATTCCACCGCGTCGAGAAGATTACAACCCGCGAATTATTCCAAAACTTCAGCTTTGACCTAAATCGCGAAATATTGAGCCCACGAAAAATAAGTCGTTTACAGTATATAGTTTTCTTTTTTTTTATCGTTTCTTCAATCCAGTTTATTTTCAGGTACCAAAATTATAAAATTCTGTTACTTATTCTTACTTAGAAAGTAAAATCTACATTAAAATAAAAGAAACGTCGTGTTTATACGACTCAACATCCCTTCGTTTACCAGAGTCACATACATTGTACCTGAAACGAAATGTTTTCGCGAAGTGAAGTAGGTTGCCTAAAATACCCGTGAATGGTACAACTTTGTATCGCAGTATTAGATGTTGAATCGTGGTTTTGACCTTGAACTAAGGAATTGATTACAGTGAATAAAATCATGAAATGGGCACCTCGTCGCTCATATACCATAAAATGTGTTTTACGGAATACGTTTTACAATATACGTATGATGACGAGACGACTGAGCTTAAGGCAATATAATTATCAAAATGTCACGAAAGTCACGGGACAAGTCCTTCCAGTCTATATTTTATAGAAACACTAAGCGACAATCGCAATGCTTGTTTTTCTAACTAGCATTGTTTGCTTTCAGCACCATGATGCGGGCGACGAATCGTGCGAAAAAGGAGTGACTGAAATTGTTCTCTCTAACCTATGAGCACCTTCGTACTGAGGTCGAATCTGGCCTAAAACAGTGCTTACCCATGTGAACATTTTCTTATATTGAATAAACTGCATAGCCTGGATGTTGAGGATTGCTCTTGACAAAATGCCGGTCAATTTAATTTGCAAATAAGCATCATCCTCGCTAATTGATGATTTTTGTTAAATAGAACAAACTGGTATTTCATGCTCTACTCAATTCGGAAGCTACTTAATTGGACACTTTCTGAGAGTTTAAGTGTGCAATCGTCATAGTTCCACCATTCGTTCCAGTAAAAAAAGGCGATAATAACAACAAATAAAAAACGCGATAATAAACTTCTATATATTTGAGAAGTTATATATGCGTGAGGAACACATATAGTTATTTAAATTAGCTTCAAAATAAAAAAAAAACATTATTTAAAGCTTTTCCAAATCACCTATAACGTGTCTATAGAGGATAAAAGACCGAAAAAGATTTGCAGAACATCTTTCAGATAATCTAAAGGTGCATTTACTTATACATTTTTGAGGTGAGGATCTTCTACTTATGCTGCCAAATCTTCAGACAGGAATTAAGTATATTTTTATTATCATCGATAAATTTGACTTTATGAAGTTCACATAACCGCCTGAGACCGACACAAAAGGACGATACTCGAAAATACGCCAGCTGCATGTTGAGTCTTCGGCAACGTGCTTTTGTTAGAAGTTTTGCAGTGTAAAATACTGGGTTGCAGGGTATGCCAAAAAACACTGTGGTCACATGGTATATCGGAAGGCGAATACACGAAATGTGCAGAAATAAGGAGATGACGCGCAATTTTTTCTAAATAATCCCTTACACAACGCTTTACTGCAGAAAGAAATGCATAGAAATGCATAAAATGATATTCCTAATTAAACATAGATTCCGCGCAGGGCAAACGAAGATTTTTTAGAATCCTAATGTAAATCACTTTTGGGCATCAGCTAGAAACGTCGCGAGATACTACCTCGGGAGGCTAATGTTATCTTAGGTTTTACGTGCACTTGTTTTGGGACCTTACTTCACGACTCTGTTCTTTATCAGTCATGTGCTCCAACATTTCATTAGGCTGCCGTATATCATCGCGAGACTGCTATAAATACTACACAACTTTACACCTTGGACGTCTACTGCTAGTGTTGTGGACGTCGCATTTCACCAGAAAGCTGAAGTATTTAACATGGTTTGCACGTGACATAATCGCACTGGATACTGGTTGTCATTGCGAGTTGTTCTTGCTGAGAAAATCAAATCCGGTGGGGCAAAATGCACGCTGCAAAAGTTTCGCGCTCAGTGCAAGCTATGTATTTGAGGGGAGGCACTCACTTGATCGAATGACGTTTGAGCGAACGCCCACGTTTCACCGAATGACATTTTAGAGAATAGTCAGACGCCGCGAAGCGGCGTTTACGGGTGGGCCAAATGGGTTCACATTTTTGTAATGAGCCGCCGCAGACTGTCGCCGCGAAGCGGCGTAAAGCGCAGCTCGGCGGATGGGTTAACGCGCGACCCCGTTATTCGCTAAAACGTCCATTCGCTCAAACGTCGCTGTTCGCTAAAACGTTATTCGCTCATGCGATATGGACCCGTATTTGAGAGGCACACATTTTTCTTGTTGGTACATCGTCGTTAGGCACGGCGCGAGTATGTGGCACGACGAAAACGTGCTTTCTGGCAAGAGCGTTTTTACAAATAAAAGTTGTACCAACTACCAATCTGTCACTATCGTTTCCAGGCCACGCTTTATAGTCTGCGCCGAAAATGCATGGCAGAGGAATCTTTATGGCTTTAAAACTATCCCCCTCCCCACTCCTTTTCTTTTTTTTAGTTGCTCCTCAAGATACTTTTTATTCCTCTGGGATTGCCTGCTCCGTATTGAGTGGCGTTCATTCGACAATTATATTTGTGTCCCTTGTTAACAGTAATTCTTCCTTGCCTTTACTTTGCACCAAACCGTGAAGGTTAAACAAAATACAGGGCGGTCGAAACTTGGAGAACTTGAGAACGACACTCCTGTGAGACTTAGAGCGGCTGCTATCCCCCTGAGGTCACTAGGATCTTTCTTTTCACGTATCCCTCCCGTACACACTGATAGTTCCATGTCACGTCGGACTATACGTCACATTTAGACCCTTTAACACTTCTATTCTCGGGACAACTTTCTGAGGCAGTTCAGCAATAACGAAAACATGTTTGGGAGCCTCAATAGTGTGCATACATGTAAAAATGGGTCGTGCAGAATTTTTTTTTTTACTTTAAGTTCAATAAATACCGCTAAGAGGTAATTCCTGACGTTGAAAACTTGCAAAAGCATCCATTAGTTTGCCCCTCCGCGATATGGCAGACAGCTGAAAGAAAGAAATGAAACTGCTTTCCCCCCCTCAACTCGCAATTAGAACTATCAGCCACGTGATCTGATCCTAATATATACACCGTCAGTGTTTATCATAGTCATACGCAGGGTTGGCAAAGCAGAGAGCATGGGCTGATCTTCAGATATAGTTTTAGTTGGGCTATAATGGCCGGGCCCCACTAAAGCGACAAACAGAAACAAACTACAGCGGCTAGCCTTAAACCAGAGTATTTCGCGATTTGACAGGCTTTGTAGAATAAAGAAGGCTATGCTGAAACACGAGTATCATGCACACGATGGTACCATTTGCAGGCTTGTAAACGCTCGTGCTAACTTCGCGAGCACCGAACAACTCAAAGCCGTATAAAGGTACCATCGCGAACATGCTGCATGTGTGTGAGGCTTGTCGCTGTCGTTTGTTTCTGTTTCTGGCTCTAGTGAGACTCGGGCCCATCATAATCTTTGAGTTGAACACGAGCCGTTACCCGAATGTTCGGCGATGCTGGTTGTCATGAACCAGAGCATTCAACTCGGGATTATGACAATCGGGTACATCACGGTGTCAGGTGACTCTCAGTGCGAAGTTGTGATGTCATGTTACGTCACGGTATCAACAACGTTAATATATCTAGCGACGTCCTCAATTTGAATCGACTTAACGCGGTGAGTCACGTGACGTCACGGGGTCACGTGATGTGACATTACTTGACAGCATGTCTTGACATCATGACGTCACGTGACGATGTGGCACATGGCTAATCATAGTGCCAATAAGAAAGCGCCGCAAAAAACCAGGATTTATTATACATTGCAATTCTGTATATGACGACTTGATCAATACGTAGAGGAATACACGTGCCAATTTTTTTTATTCCCAAATAATAAATTTGTAATACTAACAAAAAAAAATACCGTGAACCGTTTTGAACCGGTTACCGTTATATTTTTTCCGGTTCAGTTCCGGTTCAGTTCCAAGATGGCGGCGAAGATTTCGGTTCGCTTCAGTTCCGGTTCGGCTAAAAAGAACGGTTCTGTTCCGGTTTTCGGTTCGGTTCGGTTCCGGTTCGACACCCTGGCGTTACCACTTAGCTACGCCACAGCTTTATTTTTCGTTATTGTTAAATTTTGACAGTAAACAAAGAGCCACAATGCATGATACCTTTCACTTCAGCATGTAAAATAATATATTGAGTGAAGACGACGTTAGTAAAGAGGGCAATAAAACGCCACTTGCAAGGTTGTGACAGGTGATGAGAATCGTTAAATATTTTCTGATCATCGACAGCTTCACAAAGACCGGCAAGCACTCCAGTTCCGGGCATATTTTTTTGGTACGCAGCTGCTATCAAGTTCACATTTTCAATGAAATAATACCGTACTGGACGGGCGTCCAGATTTGCATGACCAATTGCCATCCTGCATCTAAAAATAGCATAAAAGCCCACTAAGGATACAACGTCATGTGGGAAAGACGTCCCCTTTACAGACAAGAAACCTAACACAGAAGCCGTACGCGGTAGGTCTTTTTTAAGAGTGCGTTGGAAAACATCCCAGAACAGCGTTAACAACCCGTGTTATAGAGAGTTTTGACTGGCGACCCTAGCTGTGTGCGCGATTGCTGAGCGTGTGCTAAGAACTAACCTCCACAGTTTTTCTTCTTTTTTTGTTTTGTTTTTGCAACGTGCATTTTGCATTTTTAAGATTGCCGGTTTTTGGCAGCCTATTAATTTGAGCTCGTTCTGAGCATGCGCCCTAAACATGGCCCTCGAATAGGGCGTCCAGTGAATACCCCTAAATATAGGGTTTTTGTAGTACGGGACGGGACGGGCCACTGCACGCGCTCTCTGTTACAATACAAGACAGACGTTAACAATATGCAGTCGTGGCACTGTCAATGCCAAAAGATTGTGCTAAGAAACGGGCTTTCAAACGCTCTAAAAAAAGAATGTTCGGAACAAGTTGGTCAGATGTCCATTTTCTTCGGAATGCTTTTATTTATGCACTGTTCGTAGACATTGATTTAGTAAAGTTGCCCCACGGTGCGTGAACGCGACGCGGATGCTAACGACTTCACCGTGGCGTGTAGCAACAAAGCGTGAGCAAAAATATGGACATCTTTTCATTTTGTTACAAATGCTTTTTTTTTTCCGAAGCGGGTAAAGGCTCATTTTTCGACACGAGTTTTTGTCATTGACAGAGCTAGGCCTACATTTTGCTATCGGCTATTTTTTTTTGTATATTTTATTTTTACAGAAAACGCGTGCAAATGGCATCGGGTACTGCAAAAACCCCAAGTATGAAGCGAGTTGTTAACTCTGCGGCGTAGTTTTGAGGTAACGCCCCCACTCAACAACCAGCGGAGCCTGGTTCGATTGCTGTGGGCGACAGGCGACTTTTTTTCGTGGATTTGGCAACATCGACGACGGACACCCTAGTCCCCACTACGCCAACTACAACATCAACAAGGACAGCTACAACATCAACAACGTAGGTCATGTCCATCAGTGGGAAGAGTCGTAATGCCCTTGTCCCACTAGAACGACAGACAGAAACAAATGACAGCGACAAGCCTCAAACCAGAGCCTTTCGCGATTTTAGAGGCTTTGCAGATTAAAGGAGGCTATGCTCAAACACGAGCATCATGCACGCGAGGGTATCTTTGGCAGGCTTGCAATCGCTCGTGTTTACTTCACAAGCATCGAACGACTTAACGCCCGCCAAAGGTACCATTGCGAGCATGCTGGATGGGTTTTGTTTCTATCTGTCGCTCTAGTGGGACACGAGCATCACAGCTATCGCTCTAAGACATGGCGGTGTAAGTTGCCGCCGTTGCCGCTGAGAAGTGCGGAACAGACGATTGAACCAGAGCTCCGAGCACCTCCTGCGGGTCGAATGACAAAAAAACAAGCGCAGAGCAACGCCGGACGTGGGTGGGTTACAAATATCAAGGCACCCAATCTTTACTCCGGACCTGGATCGAGGAACACGGCTACGTTTCGTGTTTCAACCTGCAACGTGGAGACGTTGCAGGTCGAAGCCGGCAGCGCTTCACTATGCACCCTAACGTGGACGCTGTAACGAATGGCCCTGCCAACCAGCTGCCAATGGGGAGCCGCGCGCCTCCTACAGTTCTTTCCAGAAAAAGCTCTCCTGCCGTCGCCATTTGCGACTGTCGTGACCCCTATAAGTCAGAAATCTCTCCAACCAGCCTGGACTCTGGAAAACCGCTCAGTGTGTGGTGCGGGCTGACCGGTTTGCCGACCGAAAAACAGTACGCTGGTGGCGCAGACTTTATTGTAAAAATAACTTCATCAGTCGCCCATTGGCTGCTGTTCTTTGGGATGAGCTGGGACGTCGCAGTAAAATTCGTACGATAAAGTTTATGCTCGTCAAAACTGCAAAGTTTGCCGGGACGTCAGAGTGTCAACATAATAAAAGTGTTTCTGAAAAAAAAAAAAAAAACGTAGACAGTCTGGGAGTTTAAAGATTGGAGCGTTAACAGTAAAAACGAAGAACAAAAATTTACTGTAAAGAAACAAAAAAAAAAAAAACATTTCCGCTATGTTTGCGTGTTTAGGTATGCGTTTTTTTTATAATAAAAAGTTGATTGTCAGCGCCTTGTCCTGTGTGTTTTGTCCTTTCTGTCATTGTATTTTCGCGCTGTTTTTCACGGTGAGTAAAGATGGCGAAATCGTGCTGTGCGCTCCTCCTATGTTAACAATCCTATTGCACATTTCGCGAGCATTTCGACGCCTTTGAACTCTCCGAAGACAGATTCGTCGGAGACTAGCGTTTAACGAAGGAAGCAGCGAGATGGCTTTGTAATGCGCTCCGTCCCGATCTTCAACGCAGTCTGAGTTGTGACATTAAGCAATGCAAGCGTGACATTTTGTTGCATTGAGCAATGTCACAACTCAGACTGCGTTTTCTGGTCTAAACATGTGTTTCGGCATCGTCATTCGCTGAGCTGCCTCTGTAAGTTGCGTTGATTGGCTCTCCGAGTGTTGTGCGGGAAAGTAGACGCACGGTTTTTTTTTTTTCAAAGTGTGGAAAAGCGTGCTCGGGTCAAGAGAAAGCTTTTTGTTTTATATTATTCATAAGCAATTCATGGTTATTTCCTCATTTAGTAGTGTAGGCTATCACCTTGACGATGGAAGTTGGGACATTCTCACAGGAATGCATTTTCCTATCAAATTAAAAAAAAAAAAAAGCACGGCGAGAAAGACCATAACGCGCGTTTATTTCTGCCCGCGCTGTACGTCTTTAAATATGGATAACCGACTCGCCCAAGATTTCATCTTAACATTTTTCTCTCAATGTTGTATTGTAAGCCCTATAGAGCTTGAAGGCATTTTTTTTATTATTCTGCTTCGAACCCTATAATTAAAAAAAAAAAAAGGAAACGAGAAAGACTTTCGTTTGAAAGGCGTTGAACTTTCAGCTTTCCCAGGCAGGAACGCGGTGGGTATCTAACCCCCTCCAATAGGCACAATGGCCCCACTTCCCCGTCAGCCTATCTTTATCCATACATCGTTAAGCGGTCATTTATTCTGAGCTCCGATAATGCCTTCTATTAACGTCATCCACTCACCCCCCACCCTCTCCTTTCCCCCATCACCTTTCTCTCCTGTCTTTAAATCCCCAAAGGAAAAAAGAAATAAAAAAAAAACGACACCTTTGCGAGATACGTACAAGACAAACACAACTTCTGGTACTTGAACGGCCTGCCCCGACATTCGGAGGCCTGCCACGATATAACAGGCACCGAATATTCGTTCGTTCACGGATTACCGACCTCATTGTTTTGACATAAAAAAAAAGAGGGTCGACGACATGTCTTTGGTTTTCCCGTTTTTCCGGCCAAAAGTGTCATCGGCTGTTGAGTCTGGGAAGAGATCGTAATAGTTGGACACACCCCCTCAAGGAAGGGGGCGCGGACTTTGTGGCCTTTAAGCGATCCTTCTCACGGAAGGGTCGATGGAATGGCTCTGGATCCGATGACCTCCTGCGGCGTACGATTGCGAAATGTTTCACATTGTAGCGTAAAAATATACAACGCTTCAACAGCAACTGCAAGTAGTTCATGAATGACAGCTAGGGGGAATGATTTGGAGGTCAACGAACGAAGTTGAAGTTGTACGCTAAAATTTAAACTTTGGTCGCAGACATTGTTATGTTACAATTATTAAAAAAAGTATTTTCTTCGAATGGAGGGACTTGACGAAACACCTTGAGAGGGTGCTCTCGTATTCCCTAAATTTTAGAAGTTCAGTAGAGGTCACGATGAACAATATTTTATGTTCACATGATCAAGAAAACGCAGGGCTTCACACACCTTCGAAAAAGGCTTCATTAATTTATAGCCTAAACCATGAGACACGGACAAATAAAGTGCCGGACAAGGCGACCCAAATTATTATGTTTCAGCTCGCCTGCATAATTTCGCTCGTTGCAAAGGCTTTATTGTTGTTAGCTACTTAAGGTAATATGAGTCCAGAACGACTATTATGCAGTTTTTAGTAACTCTGACCTATGAGTACGAAAATTCAAGAGCTTCGGGATTCCTGCTTTTTAAGTTGATGCAGCTTTTAGGTTATAAATTTTACCCTAGCATAGGTTCACCGAAGGTTCTGTCGATGATGTTAAGGCGACATTATCCTAGTCACTTAAGCTTCACTTTAAAACAAAACAAATAAATATACAAGCTTCATAATGCTGACAAACACTGCTATATTGTCACGACTGACAAGAGATGAGGCGATAATAACTGGAGAAACTAAACGTTTAACGGGGCCAACTTGGGCCCATAAATAAAAAGAGAACAGAATAAAGCAGAGCGTCGCGGGCGTCGAAGTCGGCGTGACGGGAGAATCGAACGCTGGGGCGAAACTGACTCCGGTTTGCCACGCGGAGGCCGTTATGTACAGCTGCAACGGAAAAAGAGTAGCACAAGTGACCGACGACCGGAGCGGCAAAATCGCGACACGCGGCGCTGTTGTTCCCGAGCGCGCCGATAGCGAGAGTGCCAGTCACGTTCCATGTATCAACGGGGGGGGGGGGGGGGGGGGGGGGGGGGGGGGGGGGGGGGGGGCCGGCAAAAAACAGCCCATCCTAAAGCCCTCATTTTACTATCTTATCTCTCAATTTTCTGCCGGCCACCCCGCGTTGAGACATGCAACGTGACTGGCACTCTCGCTATCGGCACGCTTGGGAACAAGAGCGCCGCGTGTCGCGATTTTGCCGCTCCGGTCATCGGTCACTTGTGCTACTCTTTTTCCGTCGCAGCTGTACATGCGTGAGCTTCTGGAATAATCGGCGTAGAATGTTCGACGCGTAGAACATTCGGACCTCGAATGTTCTACGCCGGAACAGGATTCTTGAATCAACCAGAAAACTAAATTACAGGAATAACAAAAGATGCGTCGCTGCCAGGAATCGAACCTAGGCCACGCGCGCGCTGTCTACTTGGCCAACTGCGCGGGCGGCAATATTCTGTGATAGGGCTTCCCCTGGAAGGACTGGACAGCTCAGTCGGCAAAGTACTTGGCCCACATTCTCAAAATGGTGAGTTCCAATCCCACCGGGGACTGAAGTCTTTTCATATGCCTTCCTATCGACGTAACACTTTCCCGGTGCCGAGTTTTCGTTACAGTCGGCTGTTACAGCCAAGCGGTACCGAACTCCATAAAAATCGGCTAATGGAACACATTACGTGTCAAAACATACAACTCACCATTAGACGTGAATGACGATGGGACCGCACCTTTATTTCCCGAGCTCCACTAGAGCAACAAACATAAAGAAACGACAGCGACAAGCCCCAAACACATGCAGCATGATCGCGATTGTCCCGTTCGCACGACGTTTTGTCGTTCGGAGCTCGTGAAGTAAGCACGAGTAATTGCAACGATACCCTCGCGTGCATAATGCTCGTGTTCTTGAGCACAGCCTCTTTTATTCTAAAAAGCCTGTCAAATCGCGAAAGACTCCAATTATAGGCTTACCCCTGTCGTTTGTTTCTGTTTGTCGCTCTAGCGGGGCTCTGGCTCTAGGGTTGGGGCTAACACCTCGCTATACTTCGTTCCACCCGGCGTCGAACCTTAGCAGACGCGACGAGTAATCCCATGTAATCCAGCACTGGGACGTCACGTGACAGCTCTCCCGATGGTCACGTGACACACGGCCAATGGATTGGCTTCGGATAGCTCGTAGCGTTCGCTGGAATCCATCGCTAGGGGAAGCGGCCCATGGGGCGGTCGGCTCGGATTTCTGAGTTCGTGTTGTTCGGATCAATGGGAGCGGTGGAGGGGTCTTGAGACACCATCATAATTTCCTCTTAATAGGTTCTCGGAAGCGATTAAGCCTAAGGAGGAGGGCTGGGCCTCGTTGAAAGACGGAGTTTCTTGATCTCCCGTTTGTTTTGTGAGCAAGGTCGACGGACTGGGGTAATTTTGACGCCGTCGATTGTAGGCGGCATCGCGCTGTCTTTTTTATTTTCGCTTTGCTGTTTTATCGGGGAGCAGAGAGTGAAATGGCAGAATGAAAACGTACTACACTGCCGCGTAAATGAGGAAAATGAAAAGAATGAGGTATTAGTGAGTCGTCTGAATTTGACGTGGAGCAGAGAGCGAAAGACAATTAAGCGAGGTTGCTGGATCTAAGTGTTGAAAGAGTGTTTTGAAGCCTTTTGAGGGGCTTTTCGCGCGCGAGGCATTGATAGCGACTTCCCGAGTTCGCGCTTCAAGTGGCGCGTTGTTGAAGGTTTGGGGGAAAATGAATGGACTTTCGAGGAAAAGATGTGGGCGCGCCGCCCCTTGGTTTCGGATTCTTGCGTTTCGTTCTCGGCTGCGCTGCATTCTCTCCGCTGAAAGAAGCGTGTTCCTTTTGGCTCACTGCGTTGTTGGCTGGCGTTCTTTGTTTTGCCAGTTTGACATATACTTCTCGATTTTTTAATGAAGACTGCGCAAGCATGTGCTTTCGTGGAAAGGAGATTTGTTTCAGGGGCGTCTTTTTGGTACTACGCAGTTTGAGAGCCAGTGGTTTCCTTTTTTTTTCTGCATTAAATCACACTTGAATATTTGAAAACACTCTTGAAACTTCAGCATGATATTGCTGCTCTTGCCTCGTAATGTTTATTATTGAGAGAAAAAGGGTATTTGTCAACAATTCGAAAATGTGCCCGATTTCAGAGTTACAGCAGCCGCGTAAGGAACCGGAGGGTAGACTCGAATTTGAGCGACGCGTATTACAAACTTTAAACGCGAAATCACAACCAGCCCTTTACTTGTGTTAGTCACACCTAACGAAATTGATCAGCATCATAAAGCGTGCTTTCCAATCGCAGAAGTTTGAAACACGAGAAGAAAAACATCAGGACAGAGTAACATGTTCTAGCTCCTAGAGTCACCGATATCCTAAGAAATTACTCAACAGTTAGCGACCATAAGAATGCACCAGTGCTTATTAAAAGCTTTCAATTTTTATGAGAAGTCTTTCGAGGGTTTGCACTCATTACCAAATATCTCGTAAATACATCACTGAGATTTTTTTTTATTTGTGTGTTGCACATTTGTGCATGTACTAGCTTGTGGAAAGATATAAAATTACTACATAAAACTAGGAATCTAAAATGTAAAAGGTATCTAGAACATTGCGGCTAACAATATTCACAATTTTGTTTTCATATTGAAATCTTAAAATCATAGCGGACTTGTAAAAGCATATTTTCAAACTGCGAACATTATTAATAAAGTTTAACTACCCTCTAAGAAATACGCGCTCGTCTACTTACCCAGAAACGCTGAAAGAGCCGATCTCTGCGATTCACAAAATCGGCTCAGCCAATGATGAAGCGGAACGTCCGTTTAGACCTAAAAATGAAGTCTGTGGTGTGGCATTACGCGTGCAAAGCGTCATGCTTGTATTGCGTAATGCTGCAGCGCAGATTGAATTTTAGGTCTAATCAGATGTTCCACCTCGTCATTCGCTGAGCTGATTTCGTAGATTGCAGAGATTGGTTCTTTGAGTGTTCCGCGGGAAAGTAGAAGCACCGGAATTTCCTAGAGTGTAGAAACAAAAAACTCCTGAGAAGTTTCCACTGTTCCTTTCTGCTTCTCAACTCAGCAAGATGAAAATTTCTCAAGCGTGAATTTCTACGTCAATCACTGGTTACGGCTAAAAGGTGAACACAAATTTAAACAAAAAAGGCGTTACGATCAAGTGCTGACCTATTGTGAAAATTGGTTTATCTTGTCCAATACAGTAAAGCGGAATCAGCGGAACAAAAAATGAAGTCCCTGCTCTAGAGCATCATATATTTACTTACAGGCTGTGCCAACAAGTTTTGTGAAATTTGATAGCCAATAGGAACTTGGAATTTATGTCGTATCTCTAAAAAGACTCACGTTCGATAAAAAAAAATACAACTTGAATTATGTTTTGAGGGATCAATAAAATTTAGAGACGACTTTTCTTTATATTTTTCTTTTTAATAAAAAAAAAACTGTGAGCCTTTCCACTCTGGTGAAGAAGGAAGACCAGCGGAGCTGTACCATGGAAAGTAATGGCCGACCGCAAGTCGGCCGCCATCTATGAGTGACGGCGGCAACCAGATACGAGGCTTGCCGCCGTCGCTCATAGATGGCGGTAGGTGTCCAGAGTTCGGTGTCTTCATTTCTTTGCGGGGGACACGATCCTGGGGAAACTAGACCTTACACTCTAAAAAAGCCCGTGAGTCTGCTTTCCCGCACAACACTTGGAGAGCCAATCACCGCAACCTATGGACGCAGCTCAGCGAATGACTATGCCGAAACATATGTTTAGACCAAAAAACGCAGTGTGAGTTTTGACATTAAGCAATGCAAAACATCACGCTTGCATTGCTTAATGTCACAACTTAGACTGCGTTTTTTGGTCTAAACATATGTTTCGGCATCGTCATTCGCTGAGCTGCCTCCGCAAGTTCCGCTGATTGGCTCTCCGAGTGTTGTGTGTGAAAGTAGACGCACAGACTTTTTTTAGAGTGTAAAAACTCGGCTGTAAAAGATTCCTATTAAAAGTTCGCCAGGTCTGGAATACAATGTTGTTAAAGCACTTTACAGTTAATTGTTCTTATATATGTTATCGAATTAAACTGTTTAGCCATTGATTCGTTATTGCGATGTCTCGCATTGCTTTCTCAAAAAGCTCTTTTAAAGTTTTTTTTTTTTTTTTTTTTTTAAAGGGGAGGGGGGAGGGGACGTGATAAACAGGTAATCCTGAGCTGGTTACGTAATCGATGAGATATTTCCCTTCGACTCTCGCACGGCTCGCAATATCCTCTACAGTCACCGAGAGCTTATAAGACGCAGGGTATGGCGAGTACAGAACATGTCATTATCTTCCCACAGCCAATGAGGTCGCAGCATTACCTGATAAAAGCACGGAAGAACCAATCATGGAGCTAGAAGCGTAAACACGGTGGGCCATGGCCTGTGTTTGGTAACCTGTCAGCGACTCGCCCGGGAAGAAGCGCGGCTAGCTTGTGAGTCCAGACTTTAGAAGTAATGGACCTTTTCCGAGAAGCGTTCTGCGCACGCGCGAGCGCCCGATGCCAAGCGGTGGAAGTCGGCACGAAAAATCGAGGAAATTCGGAATGAGGCTGTAGATCGACGAGTAGAACACGTAATTGCAGCATATATATAATTGTGTTACACAAAAAAAGAAAGTGGACGGAAAGAAAAACACGACGTTTGGGTGAAAGCTACGGATTTCCCTCTTTAAAGTCGCGTTGGGCCGTTGGGCACGCGACGCAGCACAGAGTGCGAAGCAACTGGTAGCGTAGCTCCCATTATCGATTGGTAGCGCAGGTAGGTCACTTCCTCGATTTTTAGTTCGTGCAGCCACCGCCTGGTGCCGTCGGTATTTGGAAAAGGTCCATTCCTTACAAGTAGCTGATTACTCGTAATCCCTCGCCTTTTAGAATAATTTTGTAATTGTCACGTTCCTTTTTTTTGCGGCAGTAATTTGTAATGTAATTTCGTTGGTAATGGACCACTTCATTACTGATTACTTTTTTTTTAATGTGGACATAATATCGACACTGGAGCAATATTCGCAGTAAATTCAGCAGCATAAAAAGAGCAACTTCGACAAACTGAAAAGCATCGTGAAGAGGAAAAAAATGAATAAGAAAACACGATTTTTTGTATGACTGGTCACTACAAGCATTATAAAAACGTGCAAGGCAGATACAAATATGCGAAAAGAACAAAGATAAAAAAGAAAACATTAATTAGGCGTTGTCTTTTTGATCTCTTAGTGGAGATAGACGCTGCTACTGAGCATGCGCAGCGCTAGCTTTGTCTGCATAATTCCAGGGTTCATTTCTGGATTCCGTAAGCTAGCGGGATGGCAAGTGTTGTTGCAGCTTTCGCTGCCTAGACAGCTTTGAGGCGAACGGTGTGCACCTACAATCTTTCTATAAATACGATATTGTGTTTTTACAAGGATCACCATAATGCTGGTGTATGAGAAATGGAAAGTATCGTGGCAGAACGTTTGTGGAAACATCAAAATTGTTTCCATTGCTTTCTTATTACGTAAACAGGGAAAGTAACATGAAAGTAATTGGTAACGTAATAATAAAGTAATTTGTTGCTTTTCAGCGAAAGTAATTTGTAATGGTAATCCATTACGAAAAGGCTCGGTAATTTTTAATCCTAAAGGCTGGACTCCATGGAACGAATAATATGACGAATAACTGGCGAACGC
Source organism: Ixodes scapularis (assembly GCF_016920785.2). Lineage (NCBI taxonomy): Eukaryota > Metazoa > Arthropoda > Arachnida > Ixodida > Ixodidae > Ixodes > Ixodes scapularis. The sequence goes on from NW_024609879.1 coordinate 86,103,855, forward strand.
CGCCCGTCGGCACGCTCGCTTTGCACGCGACGTAGCAGCCACCGTGCTGATTCCACGCGCAGAGCAAAAGCCGCCGGGCAAAAATCTTCGGTTATTCGCAGCATATTTGTCCCATGAAGTTCAGCCTTAAGCCATTACATTTTTCAAGCAATGGGCACAAGTCTTCTTGTGACCACGTCTTTTTGAAGGTTGGCTTTCCCACTGTGGCAGGACTTTTGCGGAGAAGCTTGATTGCCGTTAATCACGTTGACTCCATCTCACTAACTACAGAAAGGTAGTTGCCTCCCGAGTTGCCCTGGAAGTGTAGCTTACGTTTGGTTTATAGACTTAAAAGGTTCCAGCAAATAAAAAAAAAAGGAAGTAATGGTTGCAGCAGTTAGTTTGGAATTCTTTTCTGAAAGCCCAGTGACTGTGTGAGGGAATGTGCTAGGTAGCGCTATGACCTCAATCCTTAACGTTGTACGGAATTGCTGAACCTTATTGAACCGATAAGCAGACTTCAGATAAGACATTCTTCAAGGCGATAATATGAACACATATCAGCCACCTCCAAACATCGTGGCTTCCTTTTTTTTTTTTTTTTTTTTTGAGCTTCGTTTGATAGAATAAGTGCGAATAAATTGCCTGCAAAGTGGGCTCTAAGAGTGCAAATTGCGTCTTGTTTTCAAATTTGGAACAATTTCTCTAGCAAGTTTAATTGATTCAAGAAAGATACGATTCATACCCCTTCCCAGTTTTGAAAGCATGGTAGCTCAAGATTTTCTATGGTCTCAAATATAGAAGAAATCGCCATATCACTGCTCCAGGAAGGGGTAATTCAACATTCTTATTAAAACCAATTGCAACCTAAAGCGACAATGTAATGATTTCGCAACTTGTTCATCCTTAGCTTTAAACCTAATCTAAAAAGCGAAATGAAAAATCACGTGATCATGACGTGCTTAGGCGCCGGAGGCAATGACTCCAAGCTTCCACCTGCTCTTTAAGTACACAACGGGGCTTGTCATACTCAAGTGATATTAAATGCCGTCACGGCACTCATTGGCCACGAACGTGAATTTAAATATCCGTTAACGGACTAATTGATGACGAGCACATACGTCCGAGTGACGCAGTGCTCGTGTCCAATGGGTGAGCTGGGTTCGGTTGACGTGATTGGGCACTGTGGCTGCAAAAAGTCAAAAAAGTCAAATTGGACGTTTTAGTGACTTATACAGCGTAAGGTTGGTCTGCCAGTAGGGGCGACACTGGTTTACATTGTAGATGAGCAATTTTGCCAGTGCAGTACGACTGCTGACCTGGGGTCTTTAACGTGCTCACGCAGTAGTGATACACGACCGCATGATGCTCATCTAGATCGAAACGGGCAGGGGTGGGGCTCGAACCCAGGATCTTTGTGTTTTGCAGCGCGAGCTTTCGCTCCACGCTTGTCGAGCTGGGTGTGCGCTTGTTTTTTTTTTTTTTTTTGTTTTTTTTGCCTGGTTAGTCATTAAAACGCTATAACACAAAAACAAAACACACATATATGAAAATGTTAAAAGCGCGTAAACCTCTGAGAGGCCCCGCGGCTACATCTAAGAACGTTTTAAACTGACCAATTCATCTAGTAAGGATACATAGTCGGGGGGTTCTTGCAAAGCGCGATACACTTAGCGTATGTACGCTGCACTTTCAATTAAATGGTCTCCAGCGGGGCGTATCTTGACATCTGCGTTGTTCACTTCTGTCCTCGTCCTCCAGAGGCTGTGGAGGCCAAGGAGCATGAACAAATCGTAAGGAACCCCGCCTTCGTTCTCCAGCGGTAAGAAACGTATGCCGTAAGAATCGAGGGGGAGGTCTTTCTTTAACGTTCGCTGAAGCATGTCCCATAGAAAAACCGCGTCCCAACGCTCCAAAAAAACATGTTCCATCGTTTCTTGTTTCTTACACAACAGACAGTTAACCGACCATGGGACAAAAATACCTCTTTCCTCGAGCCATGGCTTAACAGGAAGCACACCACAATGTAATTGAAAGAAAATGGACTTGATAGACGGCTTAACCGGCATTTCTTCACTCTCTTTAAGACATCCTGCCCTGGTCCGTCATTATACAGGGACCTATAGAGGGGTACAGGCAAAAGAATATCTACCAAGTCTTAATACAACCTTTTGCGGTTAACTGAACATCAGTACTCTATTGAAAAACGAAGCTTTAGCATCCGAAAAGATAAAACTATTTCTCGCATGAACCCACGAACACTGACACAATTCTGGTTACTAGACGATATAATAAACTCGGGCGGATAATCCTGCAACACGTTCTGCAGGACTGTACGCGAAAATGCATTATTCTGATCTCACAAGAGCATAAACCGCGATACAATTGCGCGAATGAAAAGGTGGGGCAATCCCAAACCTCCACTACTCACGGTGCGAAACAAATTAGTGCGGGAAGAGCGTTCCCAGCTCGTCCTCCAGATAAAAACCGCGAAGACCCTGTGCAGCTTCTGTACATTGAGGCGCGATATAGATAACACTTGTAAAATGTACCATATTTTAGCGATCAAAAAAAAAAATTAGAGACCGTTGCTCGCGCAAACATTGAAAGATCCCTCCCCTTCCAACCTTCCGCTTTTGCTTGCCCTTGTCAGGTCCGTTTCAACGTCCCACATTTGCGTAGTATCTCGGTAGTGTTCGAGCGCCACACCGAGATAATTCGCGGGCAAGGTTGTCCACTGGACGTTCAGAAAAACACCAGGCGCGGCGGACCAGTTTCCGTGCCACAACCCTGTACATTTACCCCAATTTTTTACACTACCCGTTTGACTACAAAAGGAAGCCGCAACTTTGACCACTTCAAGCAAACTCTCCTGGTCAGTACAGAAGACAGCGACGTCGTCCGCATAGGAAAGGACTTTAACCTCGGTCGAATTTAACCTAAAGCCGCGGATGCATTCCATTATGAATAATTCCTAAACAAAAGGGTTCTAAATAAATCGCGAACAATAACGGGGATACGGGGCAACCTTGCCTTACCGAAGAGTAAACATTGACACTTTCGCTGACATTCTTATTGACGATAATAGATGTTGAACAATTTGCATATGCCATTGTTAACCCACCTGAAATAACGAGCCAACATTTGCGTGTTCAAGAATACGAAAGAGCACATCGTGATCCACCCGATCGAACGCCTTTTCGAAGTCTATTTGCGACATTGCAACACGTCTCTCGAAGGCGTCGCAACAGTCTAAAATGCTGCGAGCAACATGGATGTTAGTGCAAATGGACCGACCCTTTATGCCGCAGGTCTGATGTGGCCCAACAAGATAGGTAATAACACTTTGCAAACGAGTAGCTAGGACTTTCATATAAATTTTATAATCGACATTAGTGAGGCTTATTGGTCTGTATGATGAAACAGATTGAAGTTTAACTGGGTCGTCTGACTTGGGGATTAATATGGTGTGCGACTTAAGGAAGGATGGCGGTAGCACGGATATTTTATACGCCTCGGTTAATACCTCGCGCAGAACTACAGCGGCATCTTTCTTAAATGATCTATAAAATTCGGCGCAGAGTCTGTCAGGCCCGGGCGTTTTACCCGTGGTTAACTCGTCGATCGCCGCCTCCAGCTCACTGACACTGATAGGCGTTTCTAATATTTCTCGTACGTGCCTGTCGAGCGAAGGCATAAGCGGTAAAAAATCTTTTTCGAAACCGCTATCTTTCTGCGCGCACTGACCGAGCAGCCCGCGGTAATACTCTACAAAGGCTTTCTCGATATCTGCCTGTTCGCGCGTTATCGCATTACAGTAAAGAATTTCTTTTATCTTGTTACGCCGAGCGTGCCTCTTTTCGTCGCTCATGGCACGCTTCGTGGGCCGCTCGCCCAGCCACAGCTTCTCTGATTGCGAACGGACGATGGTCCCTCGGTATCTTTCGCAGTCAAGTGATTCAAGCTGATTCTTCAACTGTCTGATTTCGTTTAAACACTCCCCCGGCTACGCGCTTTCTTCTTTTACAAGAACATTCAGCTGGTCCCTTAGTTCCCTCTCTTACTGCCGCTTGTGGTAGTTTAAAATGCTGCTTCGCTCTATGGCAAAAAGCTTCACGTCCTCCTTAAAAAGTTCCCAACGTAGCCCCCACATTGTTTGCTCGTCCTCGCGTAACTTTCTAAACAACGCTTCTACGTGAGCTATGAAAACTACGTCCTTGATAAGGCTACTATTCATTTCCAAAGCGACCAATTCCACCTACATTTCTTCAACTTCCTTCCGATCGTGAACATGACAAGGGCATGATCGCTAAACGAAACGGGTACAACAGAATATTGATTACACATTGAAACGAAATCGAGAGAAACATAAGCCCTATTGAGATGGGCGTGGCTGGAACCCTGAAAATGGGTAAAATGGACGTTACTTTTGGAGGAAACAGAAGCGACGTCTTCTAATGAATAATTCGAAATAACATCTTTCAAATAAAAGGCACTTTGATCGCGAACCCGGGTCATATTTGCGCGGTCTTCAGGCGCACACACGCAGTTAAAATCACCAAGAAAAATAATAAACTTGTCAAATTTGAGGTATTCACTAATACCCTGAAAAAAAATTTTGCGCTCGCCCTCGCGGGTCGGCGCGTAAATACAGATGACCCGCCAGTCGGCGTTAGAAAAGGAGAAATCGCACAGTACGAATCGTCCATACGCGCAGGTCAGAACAAAAATTTCGAGAACCCCCAGTGACTTTCGCAAAAACAAGGCACAGCCCCCGATGTCCCTACAGCATGCGCTACACATACATTGAAACGAGTTCGGAAAGGCTGCACCATACGGTCCGTCTGCTCCTGGCTCTCGATCTTGGTTTCCTGAACGGCGACGATATCGACCACGTGTTCGTCGACCAGACGGCTCAGCTGGTACTGCCAGCGCCTGGCCGACAGCCCGCGGACGTTAAGAGTCGCGACATGAAAAGGCGCATTCAACATCGTCGCCATTCAGGAAAAGAGAGACCGTATGGTGCTTAGCTCGGATGAACAGCCCGGCTCTTCTGCCGCGACGCGACACTGGCACCTGTCCCTCGCGGACACTGAATCCGAGCCCCTCACGAATCTGGCGTGCGTCTAACGGCGGAGGCATGTTGGCCGTCCTATCTTCTACCGGAGCGTTCGGTTTGACGAGTGCACGTCGCCTCCACAAGGGCATCGCCTTGGGGGGCGGCTCCACCCATTTCAGCTCGTCGCTGTCTGCGTTGCCGTCTTCTCGGCTCCTCTTTGTTGCCACGCTGCCAGCCGGAGCGTCGGCCATGGCCACGTCGTCTGCAGTCTTCTTGATGACGGAGTTGTCGTCGTCGACTTCCGCTCCGTTTGGTGCGGGTGCTGCCGCTTCCGACTCCTCCAGGCGCGCCCCTTGCTCCATCGCGGCAGCAGGTGCCTCCGAGTCCAGGACGCCCGAGCTGGCTCCTCCTTCTGATGCCGATGGGGCGTTGTCCCCCGGGTCCATGTTGACCGTTGAGCCGGTGGCTGCATCCTCGGCCTCTCCCTCGTCCATCAGGAGCTCGGATCGTTCCAAGCTCCCCACTGGAGCAGCGGCGGCTGCGTAGGTGCGGACGCACTGAGTCGCCTCGTGACCGAAGCGGCGACAGAGGTTGCACCTTGGGGCGCGACACTCCTTCCGGATGTGCCCGGTTTGCTGGCACCGGAGGCACAGCGGGGCCCTGCCAGGGACGACGACGAGCGTGAGCTCGCCGCCCACCCGCAGCTGGTGCGGGATGTCTCCACAGGTTACTCCCGCCTTCAGCCGTAGTACCGCCGTCCGCGTCATGGTACCAACGCTCTATCAGCCGTCCACGCGCCACCGCTCCCTTGCGACCTCCAAAACCCGGCCGTAGGGCGTCAGGGCTTCCCTCACGTCGTCGTCGGCCACGTTGAAGAGGAGGCAGTGGAGTTTTACGCTTACGTCTTGGTGGGAGGGGTCGACGACAACGCATCGGCGACCCTTAACGATGAGCTCGGTTGTCTCCAGCATCTTCTTTTTTCCTTCCGCCGACTTGAAGGTTTCCGCCCATACGTGATTCATTTGGCACGCCCCCATGGCCGAAACCTCGGGGAGCGTACCGTGACGATGCAGCGCGTCCCGGAAATCTTCAACGCGATACGGTCAACCTTTCATATCGGCGTGTAAGAAAACTGTATTTAAAACAACATACCCGGTGGGCAGGGGAGGCAGCATGAACTGATAATCTTGGGCCTCTTCGAACCTGATACCGCGGCCGGCATGGGCCGCTGGAACCGCTCCTTCGGAGCACATGATCACACGTCCGCACTGTGTGGCAGCCGGAAGTGGAATTACTCCCGAGCTAGGTGCCCACTCGGCCACCAGTCTCTTTTTTATATCTTTAATGCATAGAAAAACACAATCAAAACAAATCAATACACAATCACTTCACATTAATACTTCATGTCGACTCGATTGGCTCGCAATGCCCAGTTCTCACTCCTTGTTGCACGACACATTCAAGCTACTTATTTGTACGAATGCACGGTATGCGAGTCGCGAAGTACAAAACTACACAGACGGACAAGAAGTACAAAACAAACTTCGCGCTTCAAATTAGAGTATTAAGATGGTCGTAAATTTATCATACCACTCACTCGAAAAGGATGAACTGACATGTTAACGTATGTTTAAAAGTGTGGTAGACCAAGGCCTGCGTCAAAGAGACTGAACCATTCTGGTACCGATGGGCGTGCATTGTATACGCTCCTTACTTTGGCAACTTCTTCAATGAAGATAGATCTTGTCGTACGTGGTGGTTCAGCATTTATGTCTATCATGCAACACCTCCACAGGCTATGCAGGCCTAGAAGCATGAATCAATGGTAAGGCACAAGTTCGTGTGTTTCGACAGGAAGAAATCGTATACAGTATGTTCGTTGAAGAACATCCCAAAAAAGACTGCGTCATTGCAGTAAATGAAGCAATGTTCGATGGTCTCAGGCTTGTTAAATAGTCGACAGTTTATGGACCATGACACATAAAATCCCTTTTCCTGTAGCCACCACTTCACAGGTAGTGTTGAGGTATGAAATTTAAAGAGAAATGTCTTTGCGCTGGGAGATACACACATCTTTTTAACGCGTTTCAAAACATCCTGTCCTGGACTGTCACTAAACATTGACCTATAAATTGGAAGAGGAAAAAATTCTTCAACCAACGCATGAGGCAAACATTTTCTTGAAACACTAAATAAATATTCCAACAAAAACCGAGCTTTCAGAAAGAACAATGCGTCGACATTCTCTTTCCAAAAACCCGTAAGCCTGTGCTGATTTACGTTCGTAGTTGTAACTGTGATAAATGGCAAATGTGATGCCAGCTTCGTTTGGAAAAGTGAGAGTAGGAACGGGTGTGTCATACTCCTAAAGAAAAACAGCCTAGAGACCAGTTTGCGTACAAACAAATGAGCAAGGCCCAATCCTCCAGACTCCAGAGGTAGGAACAAGTTATCCCGCCTCATCCGTTCCCAAGAGGAACTCCAAATGAAGGTGGCAAACAAACGATGGAATGCTTGGATTCGTGGGCGGGCACAGAGTAGTACTTGCAGGACGTACATAAGTTTTGATGCGAGAAAACTATTGCAGACTGCGGCCTTGGAAAAGACGGAAAGATCTCGTACTCGCCAGGCGTCGATTTTCCTTTTGAGAGTTGTTGCAACTGACATCCAGTATGGCCCACTATTCCTAGTTTGATCGAGTGGTACGCCAAAATATTTGATTTCTGGTTGATTCCATTGTATTCCTGCAAATTTGGATGGCGTTGTTCCCCACATGCCCAACCAAAATCCATTCGACTTGTCGTTATTAACAGATGCGCCTGTCAACGCACAAAAATTATGCGTTACCCGGAGTGCTTCTACTCCACTTTCCTTGTCACAGCAAAAAAATGCGACTTCATCGGCATAAGCAAACAACTTCACCTCAGTGGAATTGATATTGTACCCTCGAACATTAAGGTTTCTAATTATACTAAGGCACAATGGTTCTAGATATAAAGCAAACAAAAGAGGAGATAGAGGACATCCTTGCCTCACTGAAGATTTCACAGCGATTGGAGCTGAAAGAGTTATTAACAATAATTTTGGTAGAGCAATTTCTGTAAGATAACTGAACGCCTGAAAAGACAGTGTCACCAATATTGACATGGGAAAGAATTTGGAACAAAAAAGAGTGACTGACCCGATCAAATGCTTTTGAAAGATCAACTTGTACCAATGCAACTTGATCGATACTATCCGCCGCACACTCCAGAACGGATCTGACGACGTGTACGTTGGTTTGAATTGTTCTTTCTCAGATTCCGCACGTCTGGTGTTCTCCAATTAGAAAATGGGTTACCATGTGAAGTCTTTATGTGAGTATTTTTGCAAAAATCTTGTAGTCTACGTTACACAAGGATATTGGTCCGTAGCTTCCAGTCTTTTTCAGCACTTCTTCATATGTACTTTTAGGTATTAAGACCGTATGACCTTGATAAAAAGTGGGTGGAAGTATTTTTTCTTGGTATCCTACGTGGAAGACTTCAAGCAGCACAGGAGCTATTAGGTCAGTAAATTTCTTATAAAATTCTGCGCTGAGTCCGTCGGGACCTGGTGTCTTATTTATGGGAAGTGAGTTTATGGCATATTGGACTTCTTCAACGGTTAACGCTCCATCTATCAAAGTTTTTTCTTCTTCTGAAAGGACTGGTAAGTTGGACAGTAATTCCTTTCACACCTTTTTTATCCCCATCTGGTATTACTTTGCCAAAAAGGTTCGTGTAGTGGTCTTGGAAGACTTTAAGAATCTCAGGTGTATCGTACACAGTGGTGCCTTCGTTATCGATTGCTAGAATTTGTTTTGACAGGCCGTATCTTCTCTCATCATTTAGCGACCGACGTGTTAGGGGTTCATTGAGCGTAAACCGTTCCGTTCGTGAACGAACAACTGCTCCTCTATACTTGTCTGCATCAAATCGTTGTAACTGTGCTTTGATTATGTTAATTTCCTCTGTGTATGTCCCAGGGCTAAACGATTCAAGTTCGTATAAGGTTGCCAGGTTGTTGAACAATTTTCTTCGGTCCTTCTTCCGGTCAAACGCCAGGATACTCGAATATTCAATGGCCCGATTCTTGACGTTCTGTTTAAACATATCCCACCTTGCAAAAAGGGTAAGTGTAGGGAGGCGCAAAGCATCTGACAACAGACAAGGAATGCGTTCAGTGATTCCCTTTTCAGAAAGGAGAGTTACATTAAATTTCCACAAGCCCCATTCGGGGCGAAAGGATAACCGCTTTTTTCACCGATGCACATTGATACCAGGCAGTGGTCAAAAAAGAATATTGGTTTCACATTAAAGACACTGATTTGAGTGAACAATTCACCGCTCACATTAATCCTGTCAAGGCGAGCATGTGATGAGTTTTTAAAATGCGTGTAATGTAGATCTCCATATTTGACATCACCAACGTCTATTAGGTTTTGCTCAGTTATTAATGAATTTAGTTTGGTTGCGCTCGAATCATTTCTGGACGTTGGTTGCGAACGATCTCTATTACTGCAAACACAGTTAAAGTCGCCAAAAAGAACAATATTTCTATCTGTAGTCAAATCATGAGATACAAATGAAAAGGAAATATTTCTAGCCGACACTGCATTAGGGGAATAAACACATATGAACCTCCAATCTTTATCATGATACGTTAGGTCACACAAAAGAAAACGCCCCTCCACATTAATGGTCAAGGAAATTGACGAAAAAACTCTGACTTTCTTCAGAAACAGAAAACATCCCGCTGAAGTACCGCACGCATGACTTACGCAAATTTCGAAATCACTCATGAACGGTTCCAATGCAATTGCGGTTCCTTGCTCTGTTGAAATCTTGGTTTCTTTTACTGCGAGGATGTCTGTCTGTTGGTTACGCAAGAGCTGAAGGAGTTGATGTTGTTTCCTCCTAGAGTTTAAACCTCGAACGTTTAAGGTAGCCACACGAAGTGGAAGGGCGCTACGCATGACCCTTTATGTTTGGGGATTGTGGGCTGCATAGGGTATTTCCCCGACAGGTGCAGAGCCTGCTTTATGTTTCTCGTACGGTTTGTGTCGTTTGGCTGCCTGTTTGTGGTCTAAAAGCTTTGACTGTAAGGCTAAGCTGTCACCTCGCATTTCGTCCTTGCGTGGGTCTTCATGAATCATGCTAGCCCCATTTGGGGTTCCTTGACCGTCTTTCTTGGAAGACATGGTCTTTTCGAGGCTCTTCTCTTGCGTCGAGTTGAGAGTAAGAGGTGGAAAGTCCTCTGATGCGTCCCTCGTCGTGGAAGCTCGTTAACACACCATCACCACAGGGACTGTTGTGTTCGCGCCTTGTGTAGCTGGCTCTTGGAGTCGTTCCTCAGCCTCACATGGTGGCTGTGCAGGGGTGAGGTTTCCTTCATAGTTTTAACTGGAGAAGAAATGTCGCCTGTAGGATCGACGACCTCACTGACGTCCATGAGGTTTTCCATCGACGGTTCTTCGCCTTGGACCATTCCTTGACGCAGTCTGTCTGCATAGGTAAGCACGCAGTCTTCTACGGTGTGCCCGAAGCGTCGGCACTGAGAGCATCGCGGTATCCGACAGTACCGGCGGACGTGCCCGACCCTGTTGCACCGTAGACAGAGCGGGGGTCGACCAGGTACAAGCACGAGGCACTGGCATCCGAAGACCATAAACAGGTATGGAATTTGGGAAGATGACACACCTTCCGCCAGCGCCAGTGTCACTTCTTTGTTCATAGTCTGCAAAATTTTTTGCAAAACTAGAGCCGTTCGGAAAATATCACTTTTCCGAACGGCTCTAGTGCTTCAACTATTTTGCGGTCTTCGATGTGTCTCGGTAACTACCGCAGCTTTAGCTTCACGTCCTTGGTGTCAGGGTCGATCACAAAGCAGTTCCGGCCTTTGACGGTGAGCTCTTTACATGCGGCAAACTGGGCCTTTGTAGGGCATTTGCGCACGTTATCATCCAGACGTGGGACATCTGGTATTGCCCAAGACTAATTATGTCATCTGGGTTGACGATGGGGAAAATGGCATCCCTGAAGTCCGGGGCATGATATGGTCGGGCAGACATGTCCGCATGAAGGAAAAGCGAATTACGTACGACGTTACCTGAAGGCAAACGGGGCATCAGAATACGGTAGGTGTCTATACTCTTGACAGAAGCAGAGTCAGACGTGGCAGGAATAACTCGGCCAGAGGCCGATTTTGAACTTTCTGTGGAGAGCGTGAAAACTCCTGCCGTTCGAAATGGCGTCTTCTTCTTTCTCCCTCGGCTCCAATCTCCTACACTTTCACTGCATCACAGTGAAAAGGCCGAGAACTTTCAAAGGGAAGAAGATACAAAATAGTCCGTTACATTTTCAAATTTTCGTATTGAAAAGCAGGCTCGTATTGAAAAGTAGGCACTAGTTTTATATAAGCGCACTAAACAATATACGATTTGTAAGAACGTATTAACCCCAGCCGAAAATTCACTCCATGGTCCCTTTAATCCATGTTGGAAAACCATGAAACAATCATTCATTTTCTTCCATCGAGTTCTCCATAATGGTAAAGTTGCAATGCACAGAAATGTATTGTGCAAGGTAGACACTAACTTTTTAATTTGACTTACTGACGATGGCTAAGGGGAATAGGTAAGGTCCTATTTACATATTTTTAACAGCTGATACCCTTGCATGTAAATTAGCATTTCCCTTTTTTTAATCATTTTTATCAGAGCTGACATACCAGACACAAAAGATGGAATAGCTTTGCGTCATTTAGCTCAATATAAAGTTTATCCTTTTGACCTCCTTTGTCTGCTTAATTAACTTGTGGGATTAAAATCTTTTTTATTACACTTAAGATGAAAGTGAGCGCGTTGGTAATTTACTATAGGCAGCAACATCGCAAAAAAGGCTGGGACATCAAAGAAAACAAATACAAAAAAAGACAGACAAGAGTGCTACTTTAAACCTCATTTGTGTTAATCTTTGAATTCTTTACAAGAAAAAAGTCTTATGACACAAAAAATAACACCCGTGATATCTACACACGTTACATTGGCACATTTGCAAAGTAGTCCAATACCTTGCTGCGTGTCTGCTCTCTTTCTTTGAATGCTTAAAGTTTATACCAAACTTTCAGTTTAAAATTATGTACGGAAAAGGATATTGTATGACCTCTTAGATGGGAAGTAGTTTATGCAATAAGAACATTATTCTTGTCGTCACCTTACGGTCTACTTAACGGTAGTATTGTTGAGCATCACGTAATTCTACTTTCCGCGTGGCAACAGACGCAAGCCTGAAAAAAAAAATGCATCGATTTGAATCACGGTGTCATTTAGCCCGCAGCCGGCCATTATAGAATCAATCAAATTAGCTTCTTCTTGCTTACTGAGCGCTCCGCTCGTGACTCTCCTCTCAATGAACGTTGCCGGCATGGACCCAGACACCGACACGCCGTCGGGTATCGACGAAGCAAGTGAGCCGCGGCGAACGGAAAGCGGTTTCGGGAGACCGCAAGGCCGACGCAACCTTCGGCCCTGGTTTCGGCCTCGGAAGCAATGGTCCGCCTCTAAGCGTGCGCCCTCTGAATGCTAAAACGACGTGGGGAAATCACCTCGGACCGCGCACACCCTTCAATTCCGGACAGGCGCCAACCTAATAGCCGTGAGCGTTAGACGAGTTGCGAAACCTATTGGAAAGGTCTAACTACGGGGTTTATAAGCTGGATCGGGCTTTCGCGTTTCAGTGCGATCGACTACGTTGCACCTCCTCATGGCCGATTACGCCGAGACAACATAGTGGCATACTGCCGTCATCTTATCCCCAACTTTCTGGGACATCAACGCCTTGACGCACGCACTAAATTGATTATTTCATTTGAGCAACAACAATCACCGCTATGTTCCCCGGGATTATTTTAGATGGCTCTCATAAACTAACAACAGGCATATTAAACTTTTGGACGCGTATAGGTTTTATCCCACGGCTTTGCAAGTTTTGTTTCTTGCATTGAATCCTATGGGCCACATCCAGAAAACTGAAAATTTATCCCTTACAAAAAATTGTTATGCTTTTCTGTTGAAAAGCTGTTGAAAAAAGTCAATAGAGGATATAGAATGTCAACAGCTTTTCTGTTTACTTTCTTTTGAATATTGGCCCACTTTTCTAATGAAAGTCAACAGACTTTCCCCCCATTCACACTGGAAGCGGATCCGCGTTCGCGAAGCGGTTGCGAAAGCGGTTGTATAAAGATCCAGTGCAATTGCACGCGCATTTGATGTCATCGTGTGCGCGTGCAATTGTACTGAATCCTTATACAACCGCGTTCGCAATCGCTTTGCGAACGCGGATCCGCTTCCAGTGTGAATGAGCCCTTTCTGTGATGCTTTTCGGTTGAAAAGCTGTTGAAAAATGACATTAGAAGATATAAAATGTCAACAGCTTTTCATCTGACTTTCTCTAGCTTTTCTGTTGACTTTCTTTTGAATATTGGCCCAGCTTGTAATAAGAAAGTAAACATACTTGCTGTCGCCTCCAAGACGCGTTTTCTGCAGCTTTTCAACTGAAAAGCTACAGAAGATTAAAAAGAAAAAAATTCTTTACAGCTTAGCTATTCATTCAGCAATGTTTTGGAAGCCTACTATGGCTTTCCAGTCCTCCAAATTAGCTGCAGCAAAATCAAGTAAAAAAAAACCGCTCTTTTGTTTTGTTTTTATATTTTTTAGTAAATGGTGTCCATGTGGTATTTGAAGTCACTACTACGTACACCCCACAACTACACATTAGGAACGAACACAAACATCACAAACACATTAAGAACGAACACAAAGCACTAAACACCTGATTTAGTTTTCTTTATTTGCACTGAACACCTGAATCACAGACCCCTTGACTGCCCCAGAGCCTTATAAGCCTACATATTGAAGGTAATCATTTGGCCGGTGACCCCCCCAGCACTTATTAAGGTTCCAAGAATTTGAACGTCTCCTCGGGAGTCTTTCGAAGTTCGTGGACGATATCTCTTACTAAAAAGCATTGGTACTACTAATAATATTTCGCCGCAGTCGCTAAAACAACACCCACGACAACGGCTCCTTTAAGAAATATTAGGGCTTCTCTGCATGGCACCACTCAGGACGAAGCGAGTCAAGGCAGTTTCTCCCCTTTCAAATAGTTATATTGCTTTTCTTTGCTAGTTGACTATTCAATATGGTCATTAAAGTCACTATGGTCACTTACACTGTCAAAACGTCAGGGCATGCCTTTCGAGCGCCTGGCCTCCATGACGGAAGGCCCAATGCCTTCCGTCGTGCTTTGACTGCACGCGCGCGCTCGAGGTGCGCGAACGCCGAAGCGTTGTCAAGGGCAGTACGCTCGCGCTGGAGACGGGACAACTGAAGCTGCTTCCCGTTCTCACTTTGTCAGAGACTATTGAAAGACTTAGCAACTTTTGACATCTAGTCGAGGTGCACAATGTTCAATAAAAAGTCAACGAAAGTCTGTAGCTTTTCTGGTGACACTGGCTACAGAGAGTCAACAGAAAATTTTCAACGCGAAGTAAACAGAACGTGTGCAGTCATTTTGATGACACTGTCAACAGAAAGTCAGCAGAAAAAAATCAACATAATATTAATAGAAAGACAACAGCTTTTCTTTTGACTCAGGCTGAAGAAAATCATCAGAAAGGTTTCTTTCTTTCTCTCTTTCTTTATTAAATGACAAAAAAAAAGGAATTGGAGATGTTGGCTGCCGTGAAGGCATGGCCGGCTACTTTGTGTTGAAACAAAGGTTTCAACACAAAGTCAACAAACTTTCTGTTGACCATGTCAACAAAAAGTCAGCAGAAACAAAATCAACATAAAGTCAATAGAAAGTCAACAGCTTTTCTGTTGCCTCAGGCTGAAGAAAATCATCAGAAAAGTTTCAACATAAAGTCAACAAACTTTCTGTTGAACATGTCAACAGAAAGTCAAAGTCAAAAGGAAGTAATCAGAGTCAACAAGAAGTCAACACGTTTTCAATAAAAAGTCAAAAATCATTTTTATAGGGGATGCGTTTCTTCACAATGAATCGTAATGTTCCCGAAGGTTAATTTGTTAGGTATCATAAATCGCAATACCAGTTAAATTAATGCAACCTTTTGATATTTTAATAAAGTATCAAAATTAGAACGTCGATATTTTATTTTTAAAAAACAATATTGTCACGAATGACAAGTGATGAGGCGACGAAAACTTAAATATACTAAACATTTAAGGGGGCCAACTTATGCCTCAACAAAAAGGGAATAGGAGATAACAATAGAGCGTCGCAGGCATCGATGGCGGCGTAACAGCAGAACCGCACGACGTCCCGGATGATCTCGCTTCGGTTCGGGCTGTTGCAGCTGGAAGTCGAGAGGGCAGCGACGCCGGCAAGTCGCTGGTAATGGGAAGCCCGTGCTTGAAGGAAACGTTCGATGTTCGTGGCTTCCTTGACGAAAACTTTGACTGTGTTGGGGGGGGGGGGGGGCGGGGGGGGGGGGGGTTACAGACAAGACAACCGAGGATGTCATCCTTTACACCTCGCATCAAGATGCGCAGCTTCTTTTCGTCGGTGGCTTGAGGTGCGGCGCAAGTGACCAGGCGCAGAACATTCTCGACGAAACTGGTGTTCGTCTTATTTGCGCCCTGAGTCATCATTTAAAGAAGGTCATCGGCCCTCTCTCGCCGATATTGGTTGATGAAAATCCGTCTCAGCATATCCTTGTAGGCGGTTCACGAGGCCAAGGAAGTTTCGCGAATTTCGAACCAGTGCCTAGCCGTTCCTTCAAGCGCTAAGTAAAGACTCCGTAGACGCTGTTTTTCTGTTCATCGGTTTTGCTGGGCCACTCGCTCGTACTGCTGTAGCCAGTCCTCGACGTCTTCATAGGGCTCACCATGAAAGGATGACGGGTGGAGGGGTCATCGCTGCGGTCTTCGTCTTTGGTTTCGGCGGAGGGCTCCAAGTTCTGGGGATTGGCCTTTGGCATGGTGGCCTGCTCGTGCGTCGGCGTCTTCAACGAAGGGTAGCCTTCCGGGGCTGAGCGCCTCACTTGGCCGGGATGTCTTTAAACGTGTACGCTTTACGGGCATAAAAAACGATACCCCGTACCTCCACCAAAATGTCACGAATGACAATTGGTGAGGTGACGAAAACTTAAACAAATTAAACGTTTAATGGGGTGAACTTGCGCCCAAAACAAGAAGGGAACTGAGGATAACAACTCAGCGTCGCGGGCGTCGATGTCGGCGTAACAGCAGGATCGAACGCTGGGGCCAGACTAACTGCGGCTCGCCACGCGGAGCCCCTGATGTACACGCGTGGGCTTCTGGAACATTCGGCGTAAACGTTTCGGCGTGTAGAATATTCGGACCTCGAACAAGCAACAGGATTCGCGAATTCATCAGAAATATAAATTGAAAGAATAAAAAAAAAAAAAGACGCGTCGCTCTCAGGTATCAAACCCTGGGCTTCCGCACGAGAGTCAAGAGCGGGAACCACTGGGCCACGCACGCGCTCGCTCGCCGACGCGCGTGGCAATATTTTCCACTGATTTTCAAGAAAATTGGCTGTGAGCAGATTGTCCTGGAACTCATAAGTGTCTAGAATTTTTCTGAAGGTTTTGCGGTATTTGCGACATCGAGTCTACGCGCTACCCTCGGAGATAATTGCTTATAACAATGTGATAATTATTTGGTGCCTGCGATAAAGTAATAAAGGTTGGTTCACACCATGGAGGCAGGAAGCCTCTGGAGGTGATATGACGCCACCAGAAATGAAGCGAGAAGTGTAAAAGGACACATCCCCAACGACCACCAAACCAAAGCTGTTTTGGTCACCCTCCGGTGCCCTGCGTGCACCTGATGAACCTTGCAAAAGTAACGTGAACCCGATGCTGACCAAAACAGCCCCGGTTTTGATCATCGTCGGGGGCGTGTCCTTTCGCACTTCTCGCTTCATTTCTGGTGGCGTCATGCCACATCCAGAGGCTTCCTCCCTCTATGGTTGACAGACTTGTGACCAGACTTGTGCCCGTTACTTCAAAAATGTAATAGATTACAAGTAGAAATTACCCAGCCCCAAGTGTATTGGATAATCGTTACAAATTACTTTCGCTGAAAAGTAACGGATTATTTAACTTGTTACGTTACAAATTACTTTCACGTTACTTTTCCGGTACGCTTATAAAAAAACAAAAGAAACAATTTTGATGATTTCAAAAATGTTCTGCAGCACTACTATCCATTCCTCATACACACGCATATGGTAGTTTTTGTAAAAATAAAATATTTTACTCGAGAAAAAGATTGTAGGCGCAAGATTCACATGTAAGCTGACAAGGCAGCGGAAGCCGCACTGACAACCCCCATCCCGCTAGCTTAGAGCAACCGGAAATGATCCCTGAAATTGTGCAGACAAAGCTAGTGGTGCGCATGCTCAGTAGCAGCATCTACCTCCGCTAGGAGATCCGGAGGTAAGGAACCAGTCTACGAAAGCTCCCACTGGAAATGGGCCTTTCAAGTAGTGTTAAAGTAAAAAAAAAATAAACACGAAGAGGCTTCTCACAAGAAAAGTGCGATGGAAGACGATGGAAAGAAGCTGAGTCTACTCGGCATTGTCTTCTTGTTCTTTGTTTTTCACATGGTATTTTTTAGGGCTGGGCAATTGATCGATTAACCTTCCGATTAATCGATTAAGCCTTTAATCGCGATCAAATGTTTTAACCGGTTAATCGTTTTTTTTTTTATCGGTACTCAAAAGAAGTCCGTTCCCAGCCAGGTTCAATTATCGCGCTCGCGAAGCGTCACATGTTCGAGGATATACATTACACTTCTGCCGAGGCCTACAAACAAGCCAGGCCCGCAACTAATCCACGCGCGACCGCAAAACTTCATCTGTTGAGGATATATTACACATCCTGCCCAGGCAAGACAAACAAGCAGACAAACAAGCAGGGAAGCTAACAACGCCATGGTTACTTGTCCCAGTATTCGGCATGTAAAAATGGACGAGTTCACGAGTATGAAAGTCAATCTCGCTGGAAAGTTTAGGTTTAAAGTAAACTCCAGCGGTGAATTTTTTACCTCGAAGGAAGTCCACTGCATCATCTGCAAAAAGCCGTTTTCATACAGTGTAAGCGTAAGTTCGGTTCATTATCGCCTACGAGCGAAGCACCCATGTAGCTGCAGCAAGGACCATCCGCCAAAACGCAGACAACAATCAACGCCTTCTCACCGAGGCCCCTTTCTCCGAAAAAAGAAGAAAGCATCGCACAAAGCTCTGACTTCTTATCTTACAGTCGGAGAACGTCGACAAACTCCTCTGTCTTCGGAGCTGGGGCAAAAATATGCGGGTCCTTGAACCGTTGAACTATATCCTCAATTCTAATGTCCTTTGCGCCGTGTAACAGAGAGTAAAATACGTCTTCAAAGGCAAGACGAGTTGCTGCATTCTTTTAATATATTAATTATAAATATTAACGCAACCGATTAATCGATTAATTAATCGATTAAAAGGTGGAGATTAATCGGGTTAAAACTTTTAATCGACGCCCAGCCCTAGTATTTTTACATCTTTCTAATCGATCTAATAACCGGACAGACGAAAAGTCGTTTCTTTTTTTGTTATCCTTCTCTTTATGATGGTTCCTTTTTAAATGTGTTAAACGTGCTCTCTCTGTGCCTCGGAATTGTAACGGATTAAATGTAATCCGTTACAATGTAGCGGATGACTTGCCAAGTCTGCTTGAGACCTATTATAACTGGAGAGGAAAAAAACTGGATGTTAAGGCTGCGGGACCACGGCGGCCATCTTGAACAAGACATGAGTTGAACCACCAGGGCGGCGTTGGCTGTCCGTGTGAGCGAATGCTGCAAAACCTGCGCGCCAATTTCGAAACCCTTTTTCCCGTCGCTTGCGACCTTGAGTTTCCTTCTGCACTCTTACGTCCCTCCTTTCACGTGTTCACCCTCTGGCGCGTCGCACCCACGTTCATTGTTGAGAGGGCAATGTACCGGATAATCCCCAACAGGAGGCCGTCTGCCCCAAATTGTCCGGCTGCCAAGAGATTTGAGCGAGTTGGGGTTTTGAAGCGGTATGAAAAAGTGGGACCGTCAATTTTGAACTATGCTTTTTCGATACTGCATAAGTTGTGTCCGGGGCTGGCAAAGGCCCGGGCGCGAGGACGTAACTGTATACAATGCTTGGGTTGCAGGAGCACTCGCGCGTAGAAATGGTAGGAAACGCTTGCTGAAATCACACGCCTGCCTTCCCCAGCGTTGCAATCCTACGAGTAAAAAAGAGTACACCTTCGACAGTGCGTCAACGTCTCATGAGTTCATGAGCGAAACAGCATACATCTGAGCGCGCCCTGGATGCCGGCCGGCCGGCCGTACGATGGCTGGATTGATGGATGAATGGATGGATGGATGGATGGGAGGATGGATGGATGGATGGATGGATGGATGGACGGACGGATGGATGGATGGACGGACGGACGGACGGACGGACGGACGGACGGAGAGACGGAGAGACGGACGGACGGAGAGACGGAGAGACGGACGGACGGAGAGACGGAGAGACGGACGGACAGACAGACGGAGAGACGGAGAGACGGAGAGACGGACGGACGGAGAGACGGAGAGACGGAGAGACGGACGGACGGAGAGAAGGAGAGACGGAGAGACGGAGAGACGGACGGACGGAGAGACGGAGAGACGGACGGACGGAGAGACGGAGAGACGGACGGACAGACAGACAGACAGAGAGACGGAGAGACGGAGAGACGGACGGACGGAGAGACGGAGAGACGGAGATACGGAGAGACGGAGAGACGGACGGACGGAGAGACGGAGAGACGGAGAGACGGAGAGACGGACGGACAGACAGACGGAGAGACGGAGAGACGGAGAGACGGACGGACGGAGAGACGGAGAGACGGAGAGACGGAGAGACGGAGAGACGGACGGACGGAGAGACGGAGAGACGGAGAGACGGAGAGACGGAGAGACGGACGGACGGAGAGACGGAGAGATGGAGAGACGGACGGACGGAGAGACGGAGAGACGGAGAGACGGACGGACGGAGAGACGGAGAGACGGAGAGTCGGACGGACGGAGAGACGGAGAGACGGACGGACGGAGAGACGCACGGACAGACAGACGGAGAGACGGAGAGACGGAGAGACGGACGGACGGAGAGACGGAGAGACGGAGAGACGGAGAGACGGACGGACGGAGAGATGGAGAGACGGAGAGACGGAGAGACGGAGAGACGGAGAGACGAAGAGACGGACGGACGGAGAGACGGACGGACGGAGAGACGGAGAGACGGAGAGACGGACGGACGGAGAGACGAAGAGACGGAGAGACGGAGAGACGGAGAGACGGACGGACGGAGAGACGGAGAGACGGAGAGACGGAGAGACGGAGAGACGGAGAGACGGAGAGACGGACGGACGGAGAGACGGAGAGACAGAGAGACGGAGAGACGGAGAGACGGAGAGACGGACGGACGGAGAGACGGAGAGACGGAGAGACGGAGAGACGGAGAGACGGAGAGACGGACGGACGGAGAGACGGAGAGACGGAGAGACGGAGAGACGGACGGACGGAGAGACGGAGAGACGGAGAGACGGAGAGACGGACGGACGGAGAGACGGAGAGACGGAGAGACGGAGAGACGGAGAGACGGAGAGACGGACGGACGGAGAGACGGAGAGACGGACGGACGGAGAGACGGAGAGACGGACGGACGGAGAGACGGAGAGCCGGAGAGACAGACAGACGGAGAGACGGAGAGACGGACGGACGGAGAGACGGAGAGACGGAGAGACGGAGAGACGGAGAGACGGAGAGACGAAGAGACGGAGAGACGGACAGACGGAGAGACGGAGAGACGGACGGACGGAGAGACGGAGAGACGGAGAGACGGAGAGACGGAGAGACGGACGGACGGAGAGACGGAGAGACGGAGAGACGGACGGACGGAGAGACGGAGAGACGGAGAGACGGAGAGACGGAGAGACGGAGAGACGGACGGACGGAGAGACGGAGAGACGGACGGACGCAGAGACGGAGAGACGGAGAGACGGAGAGACGGAGAGACGGACGGACGGAGAGACGGAGAGACGGAGAGACGGACGGACGGAGAGACGGAGAGACGCAGAGACAGACAGACGAAGAGACGGAGAGACGGAGAGACGGAGAGACGGACGGACGGAGAGACGGAGAGACGGAGAGACGGAGAGACGGACGGACGGAGAGACGGAGAGACGGAGAGACGGACGGACGGAGAGACGGAGAGACGGAGAGACGGAGAGACGGACGGACGGAGAGACGGAGAGACGGAGAGACGGACGGACGGAGAGACGGAGAGACGGAGAGACGGAGAGACGGAGAGACGGAGAGACAGAGAGACGGAGAGACGGACGGACAGAGAGACGGAGAGACGGAGAGACGGAGAGACGGAGAGACGGAGAGACGGACGGACGGAGAGACGGAGAGACGGAGAGACGGAGAGACGGAGAGACGGACGGACGGAGAGACGGACGGACGGAGAGACGGAGAGACGGAGAGACGGACGGACGGAGAGACGGAGAGACGGAGAGACGGACGGACGGAGAGACGGAGAGACAGAGAGACAGAGAGACGGAGAGACGGACGGACGGAGAGACGGAGAGACGGAGAGACGGAGAGACGGAGAGACGGACGGACGGAGAGACGGAGAGACGGAGAGACGGACGGACGGAGAGACGGAGAGACGGAGAGACGGAGAGACGGAGAGACGGAGAGACGGAGAGACGGACGGACGGAGAGACGGAGAGACGGAGAGACGGAGAGACGGACGGACGGAGAGACGGAGAGACGGAGAGACGGACAGACGGACGGACGGAGAGACGGAGACACGGAGAGACGGACGGACGGAGAGACGGAGAGACGGAGAGACGGACGGATGGAGAGACGGAGAGACGGAGAGGCGGACGGACGGAGAGACGGAGAGACGGAGAGACGGAGAGACGGAGAGACGGACGGACGGAGAGACGGAGAGACGGACGGACGGAGAGACGGAGACACGGAGAGAGGGAGAGACGGAGAGACGGAGAGACGGAGAGACGCACGGACGGAGAGACGGAGAGACGGAGAGACGAAGAGACGGACGGACCGAGAGACGGAGAGACGGAGAGACGGAGAGACGGAGAGACGGAGAGACGGACGGACGGAGAGACGGAGAGACGGAGAGACGGACGGACGGAGAGACGGAGAGACGGAGAGACGGAGAGACGGAGAGACGGAGAGACGGAGAGACGGACGGACGGAGAGACGGAGAGACGGAGAGACGGACGGACGGAGAGACGGAGAGACGGAGAGATGGAGAGACGGACGGACGGAGAGACGGAGAAACGGAGAGACGGACGGACGGAGAGACGGAGAGACGGAGAGACGGACGGACGGAGAGACGGAGAGACGGAGAGACGGACGGACGGAGAGACGGAGAGACGGACGGACGGAGAGACGGAGAGACGGAGAGACGGAGAGACGGAGAGACGGACGGACGGAGAGACGGAGAGACGGAGAGACGGACGGACGGAGAGACGGAGAGACGGAGAGACGGAGAGACGGACGGACGGAGAGACGGAGAGACGGAGAGACGGAGAGACGGACGGACGGAGAGACGGAGAGACGGAGAGACGGAGAGACGGAGAGACGGAGAGACGGAGAGACGGACGGACGGAGAGACGGAGAGACGGAGAGACGGACGGACGGAGAGACGGAGAGACGGAGAGACGGAGAGACGGACGGCCGGAGAAACGGAGAGACGGAGAGACGGACGGACGGAGAGACGGAGAGACGGAGAGACGGACGGACGGAGAGACGGAGAGACGGGGAGACGGACGGACGGAGAGACGGAGAGACGGAGAGACGGAGAGACGGAGAGACGGAGAGACGGAGAGACGGACGGACGGAGAGACGGAGAGACGGAGAGACGGAGAAACGGAGAAACGGAGAGACGGAGAGACGGAGAGACGGAGAGACGGAGAGACAGACAGACGGAGAGACGGACGGACGGAGAGACGGAGAGACGGAGAGACGGACGGACGGAGAGACGGAGAGACGGAGAGACGGAGAGACGGACGGACGGAGAGACGGAGAGACGGAGAGACGGAGAGACGGACGGACGGAGAGACGGAGAGACGGAGAGACGGACGGACGGAGAGACGGAGAGACGGAGAGACGGAGAGACGGACGGACGGAGAGACGGAGAGACGGAGAGACGGAGAGACGGAGAGACGGAGAGACGCACGGACGGAGAGACGGAGAGACGGAGAGACGGAGGGACGGACGGACGGAGAGACGGAGAGACAGAGAGACGGAGAGACGGAGAGACGGACGGACGGAGAGACGGAGAGACGGAAAGACGGAGAGACGGAGAGACGGAGATACGGAGAGACGGAGAGACGGAGAGACGGACGGACAGAGAGACGGAGAGACGGAGAGACGGAGAGATGGAGAGACGGAGAGACGGAGAAACGGACGGACGGAGAGACGGAGAGACGGAGAAACGGAGAGACGGACGGACGGAGAGACGGAGAGACGGAAAGACGGAGAGACGGAGAGACGGAGAGACGGAGAGACGGACGGACGGAGAGACGGAGAGACGGAGAGACGGAGAGACGGAGAGACGGAGAGACGGAGAGACGGACGGACGGAGAGACGGAGAGACGGAGAGACGGAGAGACGGAGAGACGGAGAGACGGAGAGACGGAGAGACGGACGGACGGAGAGACGGAGAGACGGAAAGACGGAGAGACGGAGAGACGGAGATACGGAGAGACGGAGAGACGGAGAGACGGACGGACAGAGAGACGGAGAGACGGAGAGACGGAGAGATGGAGAGACGGAGAGACGGAGAGACGGACGGACGGAGAGACGGAGAGACGGAGAGACGGAGAGACGGAGAGACGGAGAGACGGACGGACGGAGAGACGGAGAGACGGAGAGACGGACGGACGGAGAAACGGAGAGACGGGGAGACGGAGAGACGGAGAGACGGAGAGACAGAGAGACGCACGGACGGAGAGACGGAGAGACGGAGAGACGGACGGACGGAGAGACGGAGAGACGGAGAGACGGACGGACGGAGAGACGGAGAGACGGAGAGACGGAGAGACGGAGAGACGGAAAGACGGACGGACGGTCAGACGGAGAGACGGAGAGACGGAGAGACGGAGAGACGGACGGACGGAGAGACGGAGAGACGGACGGACGGAGAGACGGAGAGACGGAGAGACGGAGAGACGGAGAGACGGAGAGACGGACGGACGGAGAGACGGAGAGACGGAGAGACGGAGCGACGGAGAGACGGAGAGACGGACGGACGGAGAGACGGAGAGACGGAGAGACGGAGAGACGGACGGACGGAGAGACGGAGAGACGGACTGACGGAGAGACGGAGAGACGGAGAGACGGACGGACGGAGAGACGGAGAGACGGAGAGACGGAGAGACGGAGGGAAGCACGGACGGAGAGACGGAGAGACGGAGAGACGGAGAGACGGACGGACGGAGAGACGGAGAGACGGAGAGACGAAGAGACGGAGAGACGGAGAGACGGAGAGACGGAGAGACGGACGGACGGAGAGACGGAGAGACGGAGAGATGGAGAGACGGAGAGACGGAGAGACGGACGGACGGAGAGACGGAGAGACGGAGAGACGGAGAGACGGAGAGACGGAGAGACGGAGAGACGGAGAGACGGACGGACGGAGAGACGGAGAGACGGAGAGACGGGGAGACGGACGGACGGAGAGACGGAGAGACGGAGAGACGGACGGACGGAGAGACGGAGAGACGGAGAGACGGAGAGACGGAGAGACGGAGAGACGGACGGACGGAGAGACGGAGAGACGGACGGACGGAGAGACGGAGAGACGGAGAGACGGAGAGACGGAGAGACGGAGAGACGGAGAGACGGAGAGACGGAGAGACGGACGGACGGAGAGACGGAGAGACGGAGAGACGGACGGACGGAGAGACGGAGAGACGGACGGACGGAGATACGGAGAGACGGAGAGACGGAGAGACGGAGAGACGGAGAGACGGAGAGACGGACGGACGGAGAGACGGAGAGACGGACGGACGGAGAGACGGAGAGACGGAGAGACGGAGAGACGGAGAGACGGAGAGACGGAGAGACGGAGAGACGGACGGACGGAGAGACGGAGAGACGGACGGACGGAGAGATGGAGAGACGGAGAGACGGACGGACGGAGAGACGGAGAGACGGAGAGACGGACGGACGGAGAGACGGAGAGACGGAGAGACGGAGAGACGGACGGACGGAGAGACGGAGAGACGGAGAGACGGAGAGACGGAGAGACGGACGGACGGAGAGACGGAGAGACGGAGAGACGGAGAGACGGACGGACGGAGAGACGGAGAGACGGAGAGACGGAGAGACGGAGAGACGGCGAGACGGAGAGACGGAGAGACGGACGGACGGAGAGACGGAGAGACGGAGAGACGGACGGACGAAGAGACGGAGAGACGGAGAGACGGAGAGACGGACGGACGGAGAGACGGAGAGACGGACGGACGGAGAGACGGAGAGACGGAGAGACGGACGGACGGAGAGACGGAGAGACGGAGAGACGGAGAGACGGAGAGACGGACGGACGGAGAGACGGAGAGACGGAGAGACGGAGAGACGGACGGACGGAGAGACGGAGAGACGGAGAGACGGACGGACGGAGAGACGGAGAGACGGAGAGACGGACGGACGGAGAGACGGAGAGACGGAGAGACGGAGAGACGGACGGACGGAGAGACGGAGAGACGGAGAGACGGAGAGACGGAGAGACGGAGAGACGGACGGACGGAGAGACGGAGAGACGGAGAGACGGAGAGACGGAGAGGCGGAGAGACGGAGAGACGGAGAGACGGAGAGACGGAGAGACGGAGAGACGGAGAGACGCACGGACGGAGAGACGGAGAGACGGAGAGACGGACGGACGGAGAGACGGAGAGACGGAGGGACGGAGAGACGGAGAGACGGAGAGACGGAGAGACGGACGGACGGAGAGACGGAGAGACGGATGGACGGAGAGACGGAGAGACGGACGGACGGAGAGACGGAGAGACGGAGAGACGGAGAGACGGACGGACGGAGAGACGGAGAGACGGAGAGACGGAGAGACGGAGGGACGCACGGACGGAGACACGGTGAGACGGAGAGACGGAGAGACGGACGGACGGAGAGACGGAGAGACGGAGAGACGGAGAGACGAAGAGACGGAGAGACGGAGAGACGGAGAGACGGACGGACGGAGAGACGGAGAGACAGAGAGACGGAGAGATGGAGAGACGGACGGACGGAGAGACGGAGAGACGGAGAGACGGAGAGACGGAGAGACGGAGAGACGGAGAGACGGACGGACGGAGAGACGGAGAGACGGAGAGACGGACTGACGGAGAGACGGAGAGACGGAGAGACGGAGAGACGGAGAGACGGACGGACGGAGAGACGGAGAGACGGAGAGACGGAGAGACCGACGGACGGAGAGACGGAGAGACGGAGAGACGGAGAGACGGAGAGACGGACGGACGGAGAGACGGAGAGACGGAGAGACGGACGGACGGAGAGACGGAGAGACGGAGAGACGGAGAGACGGAGAGACGCACGGACGGAGAGACGGAGAGACGGAGAGACGGAGAGACGGACGGATGGAGAGACGGAGAGACGGAGAGACGGTGAGACGGAGAGACGGAGAGACGGAGAGACGGAGAGAGGGAGAGACGGAGAGACGGTGAGACGGACGGACGGAGAGACGGAGAGACGGAGAGACGGAGAGACGGACGGACGGAGAGACGGAGAGACGGAGAGACGGAGAGACGGAGAGACGCACGGACGGAGAGACGGAGAGACGGAGAGAGGACGGACGGAGACGGAGACACGGAGAGACGGACGGACGGAGAGACGGAGAGACGGAGAGACGGAGAGACGCACGGACGGAGAGACGGAGAGACGGAGAGACGCACGGACGGAGAGACGGAGAGACGGAGAGACGCACGGACGGAGAGACGGAGAGACGGAGAGACGGACGGACGGAGAGACGGAGAGACGGAGAGACGGAGAGACGGAGAGACGGAGAGCCGGACGGACGGAGAGACGGAGAGACGGAGAGACGGAGAGACGGACGGACGGAGAGACGGAGAGACGGAGAGACGGAGAGACGGACGGACGGAGAGACGGAGAGACGGAGAGACGGAGAGACGGAGAGACTGGACGGACGGAGAGACGGAGAGACGGAGAGACGGACGGACGGAGAGACGGAGAGACGGAGAGACGGAGAGACGGAGAGACGGACGGACGGAGAGACGGAGAGACGGAGAGACGGAGAGACGGACGGACGGAGAGACGGAGAGACGGACGGACGGAGAGACGGGGAGACGGAGAGACGGAGAGACGGAGAGACGGAGAGACGGACGGACGGAGAGACGGACGGACGGAGAGACGGAGAGACGGAGAGACGGAGAGACGGAGAGACGGACGGACGGAGAGACGGACGGACGGAGAGACGGAGAGACGGAGAGACGGACGGACGGAGAGACGGAGAGACGGAGAGACGGAGAGACGAAGAGACGGAGAGACGGAGAGACGGAGAGACGGACGGACGGAGAGACGGAGAGACGGAGAGATGGAGAGACGGAGAGACGCACGGACGGAGAGACGGAGAGACGGAGAGACGGAGAGTCGGACGGACGGAGAGACGGAGAGACGGAGAGACGGACGGACAGAGAGACGGAGAGACGGAGAGACGGAGAGACGGAGAGACGGAGAGACGGAGAGATGGACGGACAGAGAGACAGGGAGACGGAGAGACGCACGGACGGAGAGACGGAGAGACGGAGAGACGGAGAGACGGACGGACAGAGATACGGAGAGACGGAGAGACGGAGAGACGGAGAGACGGACGGACAGAGAGACAGGGAGACGGAGAGACGGACGGACAGAGATACGGAGAGACGGAGAGACGGACGGACAGAGAGACGGAGAGACGGAGAGACGGAGAGACGGACGGACGGAGAGACGGAGAAACGGAGAGGCGGAGAGACGGACGGACGGAGAGACGGAGAGACGGAGAGATGGAGAGACGGACGGACAGAGAGACAGGGAGACGGAGAGACGGACGGACAGAGATACGGAGAGACGGAGAGACGGATGGACAGAGAGACGGAGAGACGGAGAGACGGAGAGACGGACGGACGGAGAGACGGAGAGACGGAGAGACGGACGGACAGAGAGACGGAGAGACGGAGAGACGGACGGACAGAGAGACGGAGAGACGGAGAGATGGACGGACAGAGAGACGGAGAGACGGAGAGACGGAGAGACGGACGGACGGAGAGACGGAGAGACGGAGAGACGGAGAGACGGACGGACAGAGAGACGGAGAGACGGAGAGACGGAGAGACGGACGGACAGAGAGACAGGGAGACGGAGAGACGGACGGACAGAGATACGGAGAGACGGAGAGACGGATGGACAGAGAGACGGAGAGACGGAGAGACGGAGAGACGGACGGACGGAGAGACGGAGAGACGGAGAGACGGAGAGACGGACGGACAGAGAGACGGAGAGACGGAGAGACGGACGGACAGAGAGACGGAGAGACGGAGAGATGGACGGACAGAGAGACGGATAGACGGAGAGACGGATGGATAGATGGAGGGATAGATAGATGGATAGAGAGATGGATAGATGGATGGATAGAGAGATGGATAGATGGATGGATAGATGGATGGATAGAGAGATGGATAGATGGATGGATAGATGGATGGATAGAGATGGATAGATGGATGGATAGATGGATGGATATAGAGATGGATAGATGGATGGATAGATGGATGGATAGAGAGATGGATAGATGGATGGATAGAGAGATGGATAGATGAATGGATAGATGGATGGATAGAGAGGTGGATAGATGGATGGATAGATAGATGAATAGAGAGATGGATAGATGGATGGATAGATAGATGGATATAGAGACAGAGAGACAGAGAGATAGATGGATAGATGGATAGAGAGATGGATAGATGGATGGATAGATAGATGGATAGAGAGATAGAGAGACAGAGAGATAGATGGATAGATGGATGGATAGATGGATGGATAGATAGATGTATAGATGGATGGATAGATAGATGGATAGAGAGACAGAGAGATAGATGGATAGATGGATGGATAGATGGATGGATAGATAGATGGGTAGAGAGACAGAGAGATAGATGGATAGATGTATGGATAGATAGATGGATAGAGAGATAGAGAGACAGAGAGATAGATGGATAGAGGGACAGAGAGACAGAGAGATAGGTGGATAGAGAGACAGAGAGATAGAGAGATGGATAGAGAGACAGAGAGATAGAGAAATAGATAGAGAGACAGAGAGAGAGAAATAGAGAGATAGAGAGACAGAGAGATAGAGAGACAGAGAGATAGAGAGATAGATGGATAGAGAGACAGAGAGATAGAGAGATAGATGGATAGAGAGACAGAGAGATAGAGAGAAAGAGATAGATGGATAGAGAGACAGAGAGATAGAGAGACAGAGAGATAGATGGATAGAGACAGAGAGATAGAGAAACAGAGAGATAGATGGATAGAGAGACAGAGAGATAGAGAGACAGAGAGATAGATGGATAGAGAGATAGAGAGACAGAGATATAGAGAGAAAGAAATAGATGGATAGAGAGATAGAGAGACAGAGAGATAGATGGATAGAGAGACAGATAGATAGAGAGACAGAGAGATAGATGGATAGAGAGACAGAGAGATAGAGAGACAGAGATAGATGGATAGAGAGACAGAGAGATAGAGAGAAAGAGATAGATAAATAGAGAGATAGAGAGACAGAGAGATAGATGGATAGAGAGACAGAGAGATAGAGAGACAGAGATATAGATGGATAGAGACAGAGAGATAGAGAGACAGAGAGATAGATGGATAGGGAGACAGAGAGATAGAGAGACAGAGAGATAGATGGATAGAGAGATAGAGAGATAGAGAGAAAGAGATAGATGGATAGAGAGATAGAGAGACAGAGAGATAGATGGATAGAGAGACAGAGAGATAGAGAGATAGATGGATAGAGAGACAGAGAGATAGAGAGACAGAGAGATAGATGGATAGAGAGACAGAGAGATAGAGAGACAGAGAGATAGATGGATAGAGAGATAGAGAGACAGAGAGATAGATGGATAGAAAGACAGAGAGGTAGATGGATAGAGAGACAGAGCGATAGATGGATAGATAGACAGAGAGATAGATGGATTGATGGATAGATAGATGGATAGATAGATGGATAGATAGATGGATAGATAGACAGAGAGAGAGATGGATAGATGGATAGATAGAGAGATAGATGGATAGATGGATAGATGGATGGATAGATAGATGGATAGATAGATAGATGGATGGATAGACAGAGAGATAGATGGATAGATGGATAGATGGATGGATAGATAGATGGATAGATGGATGGATAGATAGAGAGAGAGATAGATAGATAGATGGATGGATAGACAGAGAGATAGATGGATAGATGGATAGATGGATGGATAGATAGATGGATAGATAGATAGATGGATGAATAGATAGATGGATAGATCGATAGATGGATGGATAGATAGATGGATAGATAGATAGAAGAATGGATAGATAGATGGATGGATAGATAGATAGATGGATGGATATATAGATAGATAGATGGATGGATAGATGGATAGATAGATATTTACAACAGATGGCGAGTGTAGTTATTATATTTGCACTAATTTGATAGCAGAAACGTAATTCGATCAAGCATTGTCAAGCTACCTGATGAGTTGGCGTTCAATACGCCTCGCTAGTGGGCTCATTTTCGTCTTCTGCGCATGAGAAAGGAAGTAGCGTTGACGTCAGAACGCCGAACCCTGATTGGC
The DNA here is from genome assembly GCF_016920785.2 of Ixodes scapularis. Classification (NCBI taxonomy): domain Eukaryota; kingdom Metazoa; phylum Arthropoda; class Arachnida; order Ixodida; family Ixodidae; genus Ixodes; species Ixodes scapularis. The sequence goes on from NW_024609879.1 coordinate 86,134,909, forward strand.
TGATCGCGACCCCCTATCTCAGCGTCGTCTGCTCCTTTGCAACGTCGTCTGCTCGCAACATCGTCTGCGTCTGTCTTACCTTTCCTGCGACTTTCAGAAGTGCAGGTCTTTACGAGCGAGCTCGACTATGCCTTTCAGAGAGGGCAGACGAAATAACCCGAGCGGTACGTTGTTTTTGTCTAACTAGCAGACGCGCATCAAAGATGGAAGTCGAAGGACTCACTGGCGAGGTGTCCCGAGGCGCCGAGGTTTGTTTGCGAACAACCGAGAGTGAGCGTGTTTGTGTCCGCAAGCTCCCTCCCAAATACTTTTTCCCTTCTGTCGTGTGCAGTGAGATCCCTCATTCTTTAACGGCGTCGGCGGGTTGGCGCAGTTAACGTCGTCTGCTTTACGTCAAAGCGATGGCTGCTTCACCTTTCCTGCGTCTGTCGGAGATTCACCGCTTTTTCACCCGCGAGAGTCACCGTTGCCTCGGGAAACAAGGAGATAACAAGAGGAAGAAATTGACCTCTTAATCTAAAATTGAGGTCAGCGATCAAAGTATAATACGGGAAGGGTTCACAAGGGTCGCGCGGGCATATTCCATTCAGCACGCCAGCCGGCCGTGGGCAGACGGTCGCCGAGTCGCGGAGTGCCTGCTAGGCCTAACTGCCCAGCTCGCTTGGTCGCGTTCGGTGGAATCGTGTCCGTTGGAGCTTTTCCCATGTGTTTGTGGGTCCAGCGTTCTTGCTCGTCGTGGTCTGTTTCAAGTACTTTTTACTTTTTTCTTCCTGCTTGAAGTCGGGACGCGTGAGAAGCGCACGTATAAAAATAAACGTCCGTGGGTCGTCGCGACCGCGATGCTGTCGGCCATGCTGATTTGATCGTAAGAAGTGCGTAAGACAGCTTCGGAGCTGTTGTAGGATTTCGTCGTAACTTGCGCAAAACTAACGAAAATTTCGTTTCGTGATTACGAATTTGTTCTTAAGTTTTGTCTTACGCACATTTTTGGCGTAAGATCATTTCGTGAATCTGGCCTCTGCACTTCCGAAAGTCGCAGCAAAGGCAGACAGACGCAGACGACGTTGCGAGCAGACGACGTTGCAAAGAGCAGACGACGCTCAGATAGGAGGTCGCGATCAGCCAATCAGGGCTCGGGGTTCTGATGCCACCGCTACCCCCTGCGCAAGAAGGAGACGAACTTGCCCTCCGCATAAAGCGGTGTTCGATGAAATATCCACTATTGGATGAAACGCCAATCAATAAAACAGAGCTTCATCGGACGACGATGCCAAGCTGTTGTGAGCTGCAATATTTTGCGCAAAAAAGAAAGAAAACAGAATAAACAACAAGTAAAACCACAGAGCTGCCCTGCCTCATATCACCCTCAGTTGGAGCTCGGCCGACACATTGCGCCGATCAAGCATCACCAATAGTTCAACACCTAAACGCCACGGCGTTCACTATCTTTGTTTGGGTGTTTCCAACCACTAATATAACAAAGCATCCAGCGCGCCGTGATAAAGCGCTTTTTGTCTTTGTGTATGTGTTTTCGTGACATCTAACCTTTGTTTGCGCTTTGACTAAGAATGAAACTATATATACTAAAAAATCGATAGTGGTCTCTATTTTTAGCAACGCTCGCACACGTAAACGATGTGCTTGTCTTTGACGCAGTGGCATTCTCATCTCCCCTACACGGACAATTGGACCAAATAGGTTGGTCGGCCTTCACTCATTAGCTGCGAAACGTTCTGACCGTGACGTATGTATAATTTAAAGAAGCACCGACAGGCGAACGCCCCTTTGAAAACAAATCATGCTCGCGTAGAAGTATTTAGCGGCTATAGAATAGTCCGTGGGTATTTATTTCTAGGCCAACTTGTCGGCGTCAGTCGGTACAGGCGCTGGAGGCGTGATGAAAATGCTGGCAGATGTCGGCTTGACGAGCCCCACACTCTCCCCTTGTGGCAGATGGCAAGTAAACCAACAACGATATTCGTCGACGAGCAATTGATTGAATAGGCCAGTCGGTAGTAGGATGACTCGACAAAGGGTAATTCATCAAAAGTTCCAACTCGTTGACAGTTGTCTGTGAGGCCATTCACTTGTCACATTGCACTCATCTTCTGTGTTAGAACACATACACATGTTAGACATTTTCATATAAGCAAGTTTCGGACACCGGATATTTTTTTGAAACCCTGTTTCACCGGATTTCGCATCTCCCGGTTCGTCGACTTTTGATATGAAATTTTAATATAATTATTATACTTGTCACTTCTTCAATTAGAATTGGTTACAAATAATTATAAAATAAAAGTAGGCTTTCGCAAAAATTATGTCGATTACAGGCCATACCAACCTAGCCGAACAGTAAAAAAATGTTATAAGGGTGTTTTGGTTAGGGTTCAGGAAAGACAAAGGCGATTCTTCAAATGAGCACTGGTCACACAGGCCGACTGGTAACATAATTAAAATGAAAGCACCAACTTCACACAACAGGAAAAAACAATTTCATTAGACGTTTCGCCTCCCATGTGGTAGACATCTTCAGTCGTTACACAAGAATGCCCGTGTAAGTTTCGTAGAAAGGGCCGCGGTTTTTGTTACATACGGATGTGTCCCTGCGAACAAACCACGATTCCGGGAGTTTTTGGGACCCCCATCTGTCCTCCCTCGCCAAGGTCGTCGCGGCCGGGAAGTCCAAAGAATGCCCCATTGTCCACGCATGGTACACCAGTTCAGTTTTCAGTCAGGTCGCGTGGGATGCGCACGTGACGTCACGCTTGTGTTTACAAAGCAAATGCAAAGTTCAACATCAAGTCAACGCTATTTATCAAGAATGTCCGTATAAGCTTCGTGGACAGGGCCACGGTTTTTGTAACACACGGATTTGTCTCTGAGAACAAACCACGATTTTAGGAGATTTTCGGGACCCCGATCTTTGTCATAGGGTAACTCGTTTATACCTGATATTGTGCAGAACAGAAGAATTCATACCTGATATCGTGCAGAACAAAAGAATTAAAAAAAAAAACGTGAAGCAACTCTATACCGCCATGCAGACACGACTCACGGCAATACATGTAAAGTAGCGGAAATTCCGACCTCCGTTCTTGTGGACAGGACACTGTAGGTGAACGTGGCTTCCTTGTTTGATTCGCCAAAGCAGCAACAAAGCGGCATTTTACGATCGAACAAGCACCGTCGGAAACACTGCTCAAAATAATTTTATGTGGAGCTTCACGGCTTTCCACTGCGACATAAGCACGTGGATAGAAAAACAAATATTGACAACAATAAATGTCGACATCTTGTAAACCCTGAGATGGGGAAAGATAAAAAAACGATGTCGAATATTTTTGGCACGCTCACACCTGCTTTTTCTTCATAATTTGATGACTCATATGCTGATTTTTGTTGCGCAACCGTACTTCTGACCGGCAAATTTATCGTGTACGCGAAGCTTTCGCGTGCGATCCACTAAAGTTCATTATTTTTGGGTGTCCAAGTTGAGGCGGTGCGTGTTATTTTCCGATTTCTGTCCGAGTGATACGAAGTTTCACGTTTTCACCTTGTGAGTGAAGTGAGTTGGTCAGTGCTAGCTTCGAAGGCTTACTTCAAACTCTAATTTGGAAATAATGTCTCTGTTCTGCATCGCGGACAAAGATATATATGCTCTTGTCACTGTAGAAAAAGAATGTGGCAGGATTTGTGCTTTTCTTATGATCGTGTGCAATTGTAGTCGACGTCATCCCAGCACGGCGTATCGTTTTTGTATTCTGTTCAACCCTTCAAACCCCACTTAGCAAAACAATAAAAGTTTGCACCTTCATTGTTCAATTTTTTGTTATACTGCAGAAATACATTGCGCACCGTGCTTCTGAAGGCACGGTAGACGGTGGAGTGGGTGGCCGACTTCCATGTCCGCCGGCGTGTCGCTCGACCTCCTCGGAGGGCAGGTCGTTTTTACTGGTGACTGGTGTATACGTGGTGCAACTCCGCGCGCATTGCGTTCTCAATCTCGGAGAACGCAATACGTGACTCAGCTCTATCTCGTCATTGCTCCAAAATGACAAGTGGAATTCGCAACTGTAGTCGGTGACAGGTCAAGAACGAAGTGAAAGCTCCTCCCATCCTTTTCCACTTCAGCGGAGCGAGCGGCGGAGAGGAGGTCGCCCCCTCTCGAGCGTTCGCAAATGGCAATTTTTAGTTCATTAGGCCACTAACTGTCAATTTACGCTCGTTCCTTTACGTCCGCCGCAGCCGATAATGTTATCCCGTATGGATACCAAAAGTATCATTTCTTTCAGAAAAAGAACAACAAAAAAACATAATAATAAAACGCCCGGTATATCACAGCTTTGACAACGCTTCACGTGTGTGAAGTTCGATGACCGACAGAGAACCACCGCTGGCCGTGCTCCCGAAGCGGGGAAGTGCAATTTATGGAGACCGATCATCTTATCAGAAAGGTGCAGACAATCCACGAAAAGTATTCTCGCAACTATAAGGTTCCAGTTGTACTTACACATGCATTATCATCAAATTTGATGAAGTTTTTTCCAACACTAAAGAGTTGTCAAGAGTGAAGATTATAAAAAAGAATATCAGCAGGAATCTATTTTTTAATAAAAAAATACAAGCATAAAAAAAACGGATTTGGGCGGCCGGGACGGCCGGGCCGGCGAGAAGCACGGACTGCGCGCACTCAGCGTGGAACCAGCGAATGAGAGGACACTCCTAGCAATCTGTTTTCAGAGCCACGGTATGCCGGCTGCCGGCCAAATGTCCACTTTAATTCTATTATGGCTTTCGACACGTAAGTACACGCTCGAGAATTTTCAGCGATATCACGAGAGTGCCGATCTGCCTGTAGGTCAGCGCATCGTCACGGCGCGAAGTAGCGATATCAACGACAGTACGCGCGTGCGCAGAAGAAACGCGCCGAAGTCGGCGTCGGCTGCTAAGTTGTTTCCCCAATCACGACCCACCCCCGGCGCGACGCCCACCGCATGCTCCGCCCCATAAACAGGGGACCTAGTAATCAAAGTGACACACACGATACGCAAACACGAACAGCAGCCAGTAGGGAGGACACCGACACGAGCTTAGTCAGGGAACAAAATACAGACACAAGCTTCACGCTAGGCACACGGAGCAGGGGTAGTTTCAAGGATGAGAGGCATGCACAGACGGAGGTAAGCAGTGCACAATAAATACGCGAAAACTCGCAGCAACCGAAGAACCACGCAGCAAACACGTACGTGCACACGCACCAGAAGCACGTGCGTGACCCTGCGTATCGACGTGGAACAGGCGATTTTGGCATTTTGGTAATTTGAAACTTCGATATCGATTGCGTGAACGATTTATTCAGCGGACTGAACCGGTGGAGCCTCGCATAAAAAAAAAATCGTTTGACAACATGAAAGCGATTGAAACTCTTCCTAAAAGCTATATTAGCAGAAAGTACCGTGTTATAAAGGACCTCACGAGTTTCGACAAAGTTTTTCAGCACTTTATTTTGCAAGAAACGCAAGAAGCCAAGTGTACAACTAGTTTCCGAAGCTGGCAACCACAGCAGGAATCAGCGCCATCCTCGGCAGTTTCCTTAACCTCGCGTAGTCACATTTCAGCCGCCACCACACAGAGGGCGCAACCGGACATCCAATTTATATTTTTGTATTTTTTTATGATTATTTTAATAATTAGGCACGATTAGCGAAGATTGTGGCTAATAATTAGGACCTGGGACGGCAATCTCCATTTTATACTAAAAATATCGGCCTAAATGTCTGCCAAAGGGGTCAAAATACTCGTTTTTGACTATCAACAAATTCGTGATTTCGCCTATATTCAAACTTTCGTTATGGAAAATCAAAGGTGAAATTTAGAAAAAGGGCCTCGGCTGACAAAGCAGAATATGTTTTTTTTTTTTCAAGCCTTCAATTTTATTCAACTGTGCCAATCCCTAAGCGCTGTACTACTGTACTACCAAATGAAGTTTGCCAAAATTAAATGTTTTTGTCAATTTGCACGTAAGCATTCTGAAAAACGTTTAGGTCATATTACTATAAAATATAGCGTAGCTCTTTCGACTGCAATCAAAAACACATGTAAAAAGTTTCAAATAAAGTGACTGAGTAGGCGCCGAAAATTGCGCGACTGAATGTGCTTCCGCGAAGTCAGTTTTTCTAAGCAAATATTTATCGAACTAAAATTAAAAAAAAACAACAGAAAAGTGCCTCGGCTGACAATGAACGCACTCTTCTTTTATAACATTCTAAAATTTGAAAGAAATTACTCCAATAGTGGACCCTGCACAACTGTACTACGAAACCATGTTTTGCCGAAAAGGCCAATATTTGCGGGTGCCCACTGAGTTACCTTTTTGCATTAGGAAACAAAATTCTACATCAGAGGAAAGATAATGTTGTACACTACAAGATGCTATATAACTAGGGTGTGTATTTTCCGGTTTTAACCGAAAAACACCGATAAACATTCGTCGGTGACGAAAATACAAAATCGGTTAAAACCGAAAAACACCGGTAATTGGATTTTTTCGCTCCGGTTAAAACCGAAAAACACCGGTCGTTGCACGTTTCCGACCTAGCGAAACCCTTTCCCCGTAGAAGTTCGTCAAACGTGTTATCTCGTAAATCCTGCATCCTTTCAGTGTCTATACATGGCTTGCCCGTGGCGTCAGTCCGCCCTCCTTTCTGGGGGTGAAAAGCGTCTAGTTAACGCAGTGAAAGCTAAGCTCTCAAACGCCTTTCCGCCATTGTGTCGCCCATGGCCCCCTTTTGTGGAAAAATTAACGCAGCGGAGGGTACGCTCTCACGTGCCTTTTCCCCATTCTGTCTGGCCAAGTAATGTCGGTGCAAGCCATGTATTCAGAGGTTGCTGTGGTTCCTGGAAGAGAATGCCAACGTCCGTGTCGTACAGGGCTACTGAACTTTCAGAACTGAGATGCGTTCCTTGTTATCTGTTTAGTTTCTATGGGCTTTTGGGGAAACGGAAAAAGGGTTTTGTTGGCGGGGAGTTTTTCGCTGTATATAAAAGAACCGTTCTGTAAAAAAAATTGCAGAAGTGTTTCAAAAGGCTCGTCCGTCCCGCGTCTGCGGGTTTTCTCAACGCGAGACTTGCTTCCCTTCGTCGTTACGCGGAGTAGAAGGCCACCAGGATGGGAAGTAAGCGGAAAGCTCAGGATGACTACGCTACAGATTTCATAGATGAATCGTCATTCTGGTTCCGCGTGCCAATCGTTAATCTGTGCATAAACGTGGAGCTGCCAGAGGGATTTGTGCCTTATGAAAGTATCTATCGGCTGGTCCTCCGAAACGAGAGCTAGCTAAGTGACCTAGAATCAGAGGTTCTTTGTTACCGCCAGTATGCTGTGACTAGCACCGTTGATCCAGTGTTATTTTGGAAACTTCATTTACCTGACTGGAGTCTACTGTCCCAAGCCTGGCTGGACATTTTGGGATTTCCTGTGTCCAGCAAAAATGTGGAGCGTGTGTTCTCAAAATTGCGGGTTGTGAACCGCAAGGAACGTGCTGCCATGATGAATGCAAACCTCTCGAAGTATGCTTGCATCCACTATAATAACCAAGTGTGAGAAATATCAGCTTTCTCGAGAAGTGTATGAAATATGTTAATAAAATTAGAACTCTCTGTCTGTGATCAATCGCATTTTTTTCCACCGATAATCACCGATTTTAGCCTCGTCGTGAGACGTTCCACCGAAATACACCGGTGTTTCGAAAATAAATAAACACCGAAAAACATCCGCCGATTTTTCTCACAAATAAACACCGGAAAGTACACACCCTATATATAACACATAATTTTAGCAAGCTTGAACACGCCACAATCGCATAACGAAAACGCGCGGAAAGCGTCATATGTCAAGGACGCCGTGGAACCGCAGCCTTAAGCTTCTTGTGACTACTCACAACCGCCGCTCCGACGGTGGTAAGCAGTCACCAAAAGCGTAAAAAGAAACTGCGCCGATTGTTTCGTAGTCTTAGATTTGGCTGGAAATTGACAGACCTCACCAATAACTGAAAGTCACACCATGTTATAAAAATAATACTTTCTGGGGAGTTATTGTACCTTAAAGTCATGCCGGCCGCGAGTGTTCCACGAGGCGATTCACTGCTGGCAACAATGAAAAACTCCAACTTTTCCCTTCCCGCGTACTTCCTCGGCGAGAAGGCGGACGAGCGGCCCGAGCAGCCGCGAAGCGACTGCTGTAACCGGGCGATGAGGAAGAAGAGAAGCGGTGGGAGCTCATGCCTTTTGTAATTTTTATGAGTCTGAAAAACGAACAGTAAAGGAAAAGGTCGCACCGACCGATATGTCTAGCGTAATTGCCTTCATATTCCTTGGTTTCTCAACATATGGTGCCGAAACCCGGGAGTGTCCCGCATTACAAGGGCCCAAGCTACAAGCCGCAGGAAATTTCAATCCTGCAGCTGCAACGGTATTCAGCCGTTCCTTGGCGGGAGCAGACCACTGGGAAAAGAACAGCGACGGAACCTTGGCAGGCGACCATACGGCCTCGTAAATACGAATGGTCAATGGAAAGGCTGAAGGCTAGGCGGTCGACTCGGCGGGCACGGAACACTAGGATAATGAACGACGCCAATCGAATTCTACAGGATCCCAGCCCCGACCTAGCAAGAGTGCGTTCGATCAAGGACAGACTCACTACCAGCAATGCAGAGCTCCGACTACTTGACGGTGAGATAGAGTCGCTAATTCCAATCCAAGAACTGGAAAGTGAGTGCACCGCCACTGCAGAATACCAAGACGAAGCCGTCATGGTGATCAGCGAGTTGGAGACCAAGATTGAATCCCTACAATCGCAGAGAATAATAGCTTCGGCGGCGAGCACCGGAAACCAAACCGGCATTCAAGACAACGCAGCGAGACGTGGACCAAAGCTTCCGAAGCTGGAGCTATCTACCTTCGATGGAGAGCTAAGCAACTGGCTCACATTCTGGGAGCAATTTGGTGGAGCCATCCATACCAATGCAACTTTAACAAACACAGATAAGTTCCACTACCTTCGTCGGTGTCTAACGGGAGATGCTGCTGCGGCGATTGCCGGGCTACCAACAACAGAAATATGCTAGGCCGAAGCGATCGCCATCTTGCAGCTGAGGTTTGGAGACCAGAGGAGAGTAGGGCGGCAGCATCTGAATTCCCTCAGAAATCTACCGCACGTTGCTTCAGCTAATGACGTGAGAGGGTTGAGAAACCAGTATGACACCACACAACTCAGCGTTCGGTGTCTAAACTCTTTGCATGATCCCACGTCAAGTTTTTCAGCCATGCTCTGTGACATTCTTGTCAGGGCGTTGCCTTACGAGGTTACAGTGGAGTATCACCGGCAAGTCAACAACACCGCTTTCACTAACGCAGCGGCTCAAGACCAAGGAGACGGATCGGCGGCTGAAACTTCAAGGTCAGCGGATACTACGTCGGAGTCAGTGACCGAATTGAATGGAATGCTTCGCTTCCTGCGCGTTGAAGTAGAAAGCCGAAAAAGAAGTAGCCTTGAGGATGCTCGAGGCAAACACGAGACAAAGGTAAAGTCGTTTGCATCAGCATCAGCTCTTCATAACGCAACAAATGCTACACATTCTCAGTGTTTTTAGAGCGCAGCTCTTAGGGGCCCGTTTCCAGCCTGAGCGGTGTCGGCGTCGGCGTCGGCGTAACCGGGGGGGGGGGGGTCACGGGACCCCCTCCCCCCGAGGTCACGTGACCCCCTCCCGAGGTCACGTGAACCCCCCTCCCGAGGTCACGTGAACTTCCCTCCCAAGGTCACGTGAACTTCCCTCCCGAGGTCACGTGAACTTCCCTCCCGAGGTCACGTGACCCCCCCCCCCCCTCCCCCGAGGTAACGTGACCCCCCTCCCCCGAGATCACGTGACCCCCCCGGGGTCACGTGACTACCGGCAGGTGACGTGACCCTCCTCAGTACCCTTCCCTACTCCTCAAGAGCTGCGCTCCAATTCGGCGTTACAGGGATTTGTAAACGGCTTTCACTTTTTTCCGCCATTCAAAGAAGCACACCACGCCATCTTGTGATTGCAGCAAACAGAGAGAGGAAAGATTGAGTCTGTTACCAACAGACTCCAGATGTTTCCGATGCACATTGAAAGGTCACCGAGCACTAGATTGCAGAAAAAACCTCAGTTGCGCAGTTTGCAGAGCCAGACATGCAACCACAATGTGCGATCCTGAGTTTGTTAGGCGGATGAAGGAACGTTCGCCCCAAGGTAACGATACGATTTGCGTGTCTGCATCCAGCTCGGGCGCGCGCTCAGAAAAGAAGTTTAGTGGTGGCATATATCTCCAGACGTTCAAGGCATTTTTAGTGACCAACGCTGGCAGCTGCTATGTCAAGGGAATAATCGACGATGGCAGCCAGCGCACATTTATAAAAGAAGAGGTAGCGCAACGCCTAGGGCTGAAAGTCCTGCGGAGAACAAAGATAGCACTCAACACTTTCACCAGTAATGCTTCGAAGGTTATAGAGCGCAGTCCCGTTGTGGAGGTAAAGCTCAAAAGTCAATTTGACAATACAGAAATAACCTTTGAAGCAATTTCTATCCCGGTCATTTGCCAGGACGTATCTACGCCAACAACTGACATCCCGTTTGTGCAATTTCTGCGAGAAAGCAGTAAGAATTTGGCAGACGACGTGATTGTCCCAGGTGTAAAAACAGTTCCTGGAATAAGTCTGTTGATTAGATCCGACCAGTTGTGGAAGTTCTGCACAGGAGACGTGATCAGGTGCGCAGATGTGGACGGATTGGTAGCGATCAACACAAAGATGGGCTGGACGCTGCAAGGTCCTTCAAGACAAGTGGGAAGGCTCCTATGGGATTCAAGTATGATGATATGTGTCCTACGGATTCAAGTATGATGATATGTGTCGAAGACAAAGGAAACCCAACTGGAAGAGGCGCTACAGTCCTTCTGGGAGTTAGACAGAATAGGAGTTGCCGACAGTGAGCTCGGAGACACTGATGCAGACACCATTACACACTTTGAGCAAAACATCATTAAGAAAAACGGACTATACGAAGTGGCTCTGCCGTGGAAAGAAGACGCTACTGATATGCTGGCAAACAACCGGGAAGTTGCCATTTTACGTCTAGGGAGCTTGTTGAGAAGAATCTCACGAAGGGAGGGATTACTCAAGCGGTATGATCATGCAATGAGACAGTATTTGCGTGATGGGCATGCAGAAGTGATAAAGAGCAGAAAGGAAAGCGACAGCGCGCAGGTCATGTATTACATGCCGCATAAAGAAGTAATACGTGAAGATGCCACAACAACAAAGTTAAGGATCGTCTTCGACGCATCTTCTCATGCCAAAGGGTGCAGGTCGTTGAATGAGTGCCTAGCAACAGGACCCAACTTGAACCCTGAGCTTCTGCAGGTCCTGCTTCGGTTTAGATGGTACTCAGTTGCAATGACCGCCGACATTGAGAGAGCGTTTTTACAAATTGCCATCCGTGAAGATGATCGTGATGCTTGTAGATTCCTTTGGTTTGCTAAGGAGCCAAGTTTCCCTTTCAACAAGGAAGAAATTCAAGAGTGGAGGATGACTCGGGTTCCTTTCGGATCCACGTCTAGTCCATTCATGCTCACAGCTACAATACAACATCACTTGAAGTTGGTCTGCGAAGGAGACCCACAATTAGCATAGAAACTCAGAACATCTTTCTACGTTGATGATCTACTGCTCGGAGCCGACGATATTGAGGATGCTGTGAGGCTCTACCACACATCCAGGAACGTCATGAGACAGGCAGGAATGACACTCCGGAAATGGACTGCGAACAATGAGCAACTGCAGGAGCAGTTCAACAAGGAGGAGCCAAAATTTATGACCGTAGAAAAAAGCCTCTCACCTTCACCAATCTCCAAGGTACTTGGAATGATGTGGGATCACGAAGGGGACTGCTTTATTTACAAAGTTGAAGCTTTGCTCGAATTCCTCTCAGCAAATGTGGACACTAAACGGTTCATCCTCAAGGCAGCCTCAAGAATATTCGATCCTCTTGGATTGATCGCGCCCTTCGTCCTAACAGCTAAGCTGCTATTTCAGAAGCTGTGGACATTGGGAATCAGCTGGGATGAAGAACTCCCCGCTGATTTGATCACTGAATGGCACGCTTGGACGGCGGACCTTCTTCAACTGCACTCGTTAAGTATACCAAGACATGTCAAGCGAGGCATCCAGGCAGGAGCCAACAAAGTACAGCTACACGTCTTTGTAGATGCAAGCACGAAAGCCTACGGATCTTGTGCATACTTTAGAACAGCCGATGACCAAGGAAAAACAGCTACCATGTTAGTTGTTGCGAAGACAAGAGTGGCACCGATAAAACCTTTATCACTGCCTACGTTGGAGCTGATGGGGGCGAATATTGGAGCCTGACTCCTACGATACATAAAACAGTCATATTATGACGTGGAACTTGATTACATTATGTGGACCAACTCAACGGTTGCCCTCAGTTGGGTGAGAGGAGTCCCTGAAAAATGGAAGCCATTTGTAAAAAACAGGGTGGCAGAGATACGCGTCATGACATCCCCGGACCACTGGAGGCACTGCCCCGGTCAAGAGAATCCGGCGGATCTCTTGACCAGAGGGCTAGGCGTTCAGGAGCTTCGTGCTAACTCTCTTTGGTGGAAAGGGCCGAGTTGGCTCAGTCAAGAACCTTCAGAATGGCCTGAATCTTCAGTGTTTTTGGAAGACACGCCTCAATTTGAAGTAAAAAAGGGGACACATGTGCTGTTGGAGAAAGACCAAGAAGTTCCATCATTGTTCGACACCGGAAGTTACGAGAATTACCAGAAGGTTCTGAGGATCACTGCCTGGGTCATTAGGTTCGCTAACAACGCTCAGAAAAGAAATGGCAAAATACGAGGTGGATTAATTGCGGCAGAGTTGGACAAAGCAGAGCAGTATTGGATCAGGCAGATACAAAACGAAAGGTTTCAGACGGATATTATGCTCCGCGAGAAAAATACGACGGAGGTTAATGTAAGACTCGCAGAGTATCATCCTTTCTTTGACGAAAACAAAATCCTGCGGGTCGGAGGACGACTACAGAGGTTGACGTAAAGTCTCGATGTGAAACATCCAGTCCTATTACCGAACGACCATTACTTTGTCAAGCTAATTCTGATGCACGCTCATTGTAAGGTTATGCACGGGGGAGTAACAAGCACAATGTGTTACCTACGAGAGAGGAACTGGATAATACGTGCTAGGCAGCTGACCAAGAAGGTAATAAAAAGTTGCCTCGGATGTTCACGGTTGAATGCGAGGCCAACTGTTGTTGAGCAAGCTCCGCTACCGACAGATCGCATCAAGAAGGCAAAGCCGTTCGAGGTAACCGGAGTCGACTTCGCAGGGCCGCTGTACGCAAAAAGAAACGACGGTAGCTGCAGCAAAGCGTACATTGTACATTTCACATGCGCCTCCAGTCGAGCAGTTCACCTCGAGCTCTCAACGGGCCTCACTGCGGAAGCTTTCTTGCTTGCATTCCGGCGTTTTATAGCAAGAAGAGGCATACCACTGGACATATATTCTGATAATGCACTAGCCTTCAAGAGAGCATCAAAAGACATCCAGAAGGCATTGGGTGCACTGGAGCAAGAAGTTTTCAAATCATACATAGCAGAACACAGAATCAACTGGAAGTTCATTGTGGAGGCCGCTCCATGGTGGGGCGGGTGGTGGGAGAGGCTCGTTCGATCTGTCAAGGCAGCACTTAAGAAAGTGTTGGGCAGAAGCAGCCTATGCTTCGAAGCACTGACGACTGTCCTTGCAGAGGTGGAAGCAATGGTAAACTCAAGACCACTGACATATCTCTAGTCGGGAGTAGGAGAGCCATCAGTCATCACGCCAGCACATTTCTTAATAGGGCAAAGTTTGACAGTTCTACCAGAAACAAGCTTGTCTAACGACCGCCCAGGATGCGTGACACAGAAGGAAACAGCTCGCCAGTTCCAGTATTGAAAAATAATCATGGAACATTTTTGGAAACACTGGAGGTCTGAGTACCTGTTGGAGTTGCGGTCAGCTCATCGATATCCCGTCACCAGTACTTGCCCTCTGAAAGTGGACGACGTAGTCATAGTGGAAAATAACCGAGCATCCAAGCTGTTCTGGGAACTGGGGAGAATCGTAGAGACTCACCCCGGAACTGACGGAATTGTTCGTGCCTGTCTCGTGAAACAGCAAAACGGTACGCTCATAAAGAAACCCGCGCAGAAATTTTATTTGCTGGAAATTCGTCCAAGTCAACTTCAGGCTCGGGGGGATGTTGCAACCGGGCGATGAGGAAGAAGAGAAGCGGTGGGAGCTTATGCCTTTTGTAATTTTTATGAGTCTGAAAAACGAACAGTAAAGGAAAAGGTCGCACCGACCGATTTGTCTAGCGTAATTGCCTTCGTATTCCTTGGTTCCTCAACAGCGACTTTTCGGGTAGCCAGCGATCAATATTATTGTTTCAAGCTTCAAGTTTTCGGAAAAAGCTGACATTTGCCCCTGTATTTTTTTTTTTTTTTTTTTGGTGGGGAGAAAGTGCTTGTTTGGTAGCTGACGAGGCCAGTCGCGTCAAGGTGCTTTTGCGTGAGCTGCGTGAAAAAAGAACTCTACTTTGTCTCACCTTAGCACGGACTACTCTGTGTCGCGCGTGCACGAGCTATAGTTGCTTTGGATGATGCTTCGGCGGCTGCACGAGCGTTCCTGCAGCGAGTTCTCCAGCTAAGGCAGTCAAGGCTAGCAACTCGCGCTTGCACAGCCTTCGCAGTTATAGTTCATGCTAAGGTGAGACGAAGTATGGACATTTCCAATATATACAAAATCACAGTCCAGCGTGCAATCTTCACAACCCAATGCGTGCGTGTTCGACGCTTGGGAAATTCAGCAAAGCACGCGCCATACGCACGAACACTCAAAATGGCACCGGCCAAACTTGCATTTTCGGAAAGGGTTTCGGAATACTTTACAGTCTTATGCTAAGTGTTGAGCATCCTTCTGCAATTGAAGCAGCTTTAATAGTGAAAACCGCAGACTCATACCGGTTGTGAGTACTACGATCTCCGTCCAAAAAAGAGCGCCAATAATATCGAGAAAAATAGTTCACATTAGAGCACTAGTCGACATTTGGCGCAGTCGCATTCCTTTTTCACAATAGCTTCTGAGACTTATCTTTTTATAAACATTATATCCGTTTTGGTCATCGAATCTAGCTGGGGCTACTCTTGGAGTCCACTCACGCAGCCGATCTAAGAAGGAGAAGTAAAACGTCTAAACAAAGTTAGAATCTGAGTTTAGACATAATAAACTTTCGACGAACTGATATTCCTGTCTGGTGTTACAGATATTTAGGCAGCCGGTGTTGAGCTCCATTAATTTACGATAGAGCCGTCGCCTGGTTTCTTTGTCAAATGGTTGGCATCCAAATGTAGATCGTAAAAGAAGTGGTGAAAAGTTTGTTTTTTTATTATTTTATTTTATTGCGCTTAAATGTTAAATAAGTTGAAAACGTTTTTTTTTTTTTTTTTTGTCTATAAAAATTTTAATGTCGTTGAGTTTGCACTGTCGAGGCTGTGCAAAACCAAAGCTTAAGTTTGAGAAATGTTGTATATAATTACCCTCTTCCCCATGTGTACTCGTGAATAAGATTTCGAACGCCTTGCATTCTACTGAAAAAGTAGAAATAAAATATGGGTACCAATTTTTACTCGGGCAATTTTTGCAAACTTGTTTTGAATTAATAATTGTGTGATGCAATTCTGTGCTTGACAAACAATTGTATCTTCAAGTAAGTATTCTTGATTTGAAGTTGAATACTGAATTCGTGTATTTTATAGTATTTTATTGCATCATGATGATTGGCTCGGTGGTTGCTAAGTTTTTTTAATTAATATTCATCTTAGCACAATTTTTATTCACAGTAACCTGCCGTCTGGCTTACAGGAATGCAGTTCGTTTCATTCTATACATTTTAATGTTTACTACGATTACGGTCTACATGTGTTAAATCACAGCCCATCACGTACATAATTGTCGCTTCGTTAGGCGAGCGAAGTACTCGCCACACGCAAGAACGGTGGAAATGAAACTGAACAGAAGCGCTTTTTTGGTATGGTCTGTATACACGTTTGCAAGATAGGCTCTCGTGCGCTGCCATTGTGAGACAGACTTGTACGTAGTGCAACTACTCCACTCAAGTTACTGTAGTTCAACTACTTCTCTGAGTAGTTTAGTAACTTTCAATCACATTTTTATTTAGGTAATTAGTAGTTTACTTTAATTAATTTTTCCGAGTAACTTCTACTCAAGTTATAAATTACTTTCGAATTTTAGTTGTTGTTTTGCCTACTAGCAAGCATTCCTGCACAAAGGAGGTAAGATGTTAGATGATCAGCTGATATCTGCGAAGAGGGAGAAGCATGTGGCGTAGGAAAAGGGGGGAGAAAATGGTTTCGAGATTGTGAAAGCCCCCCAAAAGTTTCACAAGCTTCCCTCCCCCCCCCCCCCCCCCCCCTTTCTTCAACAACACTGCTACGAGGCGCGGGAAGCGAAAAGACACGACGCAAGAGAGGCCGAGTAACTGCGGGATTAGTGCCGAAGACTGGCGTTTCTCTGTGTCCCGCAGCTCAGGGGGACTTGACCCATTTGCAGAAAGGGCTGGTCCCCGCTTCTCCCCAACGTAGAAACTCTCGCCTACTACAGGAGGTGCACACCCTGCATCCTCACTCAAATGAGGCAACAAAATGCAGCACCTGCTCTGAAACTCATCTGGTGCTCGCGTAGTTTGTGCCGTACTCGAAGAATCGCGTGCTAAAGGGCAACGCAAAGATTATCGTTTTGCGTTGCCTTTCCTTCCAAAACTCAGAATATGCAGATCTTGAAAGAATCAAAGATCGTTCAAGAAACCTGTAGCGATTCCCCGAGCGTTTTTTATATGAAAATAATAAACAAGCAGTGTTTGGAAGCACACTATGTACATGGAACCTAAAGTACTACTGTTTAGAAAAATTGCACTTTACTTGAAGTAAATTCTCTGAAAATTTACTTGTATTTTCCGAGGAAGGTAAAACTCCCGACTTCAATGAACATTCCCCGAATTTGAAAACAAAAAATGGCGGTATCGTCGCGTGGAAATGCGCTCTTTCGAGACATTGTCTCGTCATTTCCCTGAGTGAAGTAATGGCGGCTATTAGACCGATAAAATCAGTGCCTTATAATTTGACTGCGTCAAATAGCTCGCCAGCGAAAGTAAAACAACTACTCTGCGGCGACTTGACGATATTGTCGCGAATGACAAGTGATGAGGCAGCGAATGACTGAGTAATCTGAACGTTTAATGGGGGCGAACTTGTCCCCAAAAATAAAAGGAGAAAGAAAGATAACAGCAGAGCGCCGCGGGTGTCGAAGTCGGCGAAAGAGCTGAGTCGAACGCTGGGGCGAAACTGACCCCGCTTGCCTTGCGGAACCCCTTATGCACCCTCGTGGGTTTCTGTATCGTTCGGTGTAGATGGTTCGACGCGTAGAACATTCTAACCTCGAATCAGTAAAACGGTTCTCGAATTCACCAGAACATCACATTACAGTGTCAACAAAAATGTGTAGCCGCGGCCAGAAATCGAACCCTGGCCTTCTGCGTGGAAGGCTAGGGTTCGCGCGCTCTGCCTACTTGGCCAGCTGCGCGCGCGGCATTACTCCCCCTTTAAAAAGTGCATCGTCCCGATGCAACCCCAAAACAAAACAAAGCAAATAAAAAGAACGGAAACTAAAATGTCATTTGGAACACATAAGGTCCACAGTCCTATCGAGCGTAGTACGGCTTCAGTCGCACGACGTGGACGACTTCCGGACGTGGAGGGCGGCGTGACGATGTTCGTGCTCCGTCGGGCATCACCTTGTAGTTCAGCTCGCCGAGGCGACGAAGTACCTTGTATGGTCCAAAGTACCGTTTCAGCAGTTTCTCACTAAGGCCGCGGCGACGGATGGGCGTCCACAGCCTGTCTCCGGGCTGGAAGTGGACGTCCCTGCGACGAAGGTTTTAGCGGCCCGCGTCGACGCGTTGCTGGTCTTGAATCAGGAGTCGGGCGAGCTGGCGGACTTCTTCGGCCCGTTGAGCAACCACCTGGGCGTCGTCACCCTCACTGTCAGCTGGCTCATGGGGCAGCATCGCGTCCAGCATGGTCGTTACTTTCCGACCATCTACCAGCTAAAAGGGTGTGAATCCAGTTGTTTCTTGCACCGTCGTAATATAGGCGAACATGACGTAGGGCAGCGCCTCGTACCACGTCTTGTGCTCAACGTCGACGTAAATAGAGATCATGTCGGCGATTGTCTTGTTCAGTCTCTCCGTCAGCCCGTTGGTCTGCGGGTGGTACGCAGTTGTACGACGGTGACTGGTGTGACTGAGTCGGAGGATTTCTTGGGTCAGCTGTGCCATGAACGATGATCCGCGATCTGTAATCAGAACTTCTGGAGCGCCGTGCCGGAGGACGATGGACTCAATGAAAAACCTACACCCAAAAATTGTAAAAAAAAAGTGAAAGGCGTTTACAAATCCCTGTAACGCATGAATTGGAGCGCAGCTCTTGAGGAGCAGGAGTGAAGGGTACTGAGGGGAGGGTAGACCCCTCCTCCTTCTCCTCCTCCTCCTCCCCTCATTCTTTAATATGCTCCGGGGGGATCACGTGACCTCGGGAGGGGGGGGGGTGTCACGTGACTTCGGGGAGGGGGGTCACGTGACCTCGGGGAGGCGTGACCTGGGGGTCACGTGACCTTGGGTGTCACGTGGGGGTCACCACAAGGTCACGTGACCCCCAAGGTGACCCCCACGTGACCTGAGGGGTCACGTGACCTGGAGGGGTCACGTGACCTCGGGGGGTCACGTGACCTTGGGGAAGAGACCACGTGACCTCGGGGGTCACGTGACCTCAGAGGGGTCACGTGACCTGGGGGGTCACGTGGGGGTCACCTTGGAGTCACGTGACCTTGAGATGACCTTGGGAGGGGCCACGTGTCCTCAGGGTCACGTGACCTTGGGGAGGAGACCACGTGACCTCAGAGGGGTCACGTGACCTGGGGGTCACGTGACTTTCAAAGGGTCACGTGGGGTCATCTTGGGGTCACGTGACCTTGAGATGACCTTGGGAGGGGTCACGTGACCTGGAGGGGTCACGTGACCTTGGGGGTCACGTGACCTTGGGATGACCTTGGTTACGCCGACGGCGACGCCGCTCAAGCCGGGAACGGGCCCCTAAGAGCTGCGCTCTAAAACTTGGCAACTTCCACAGCAGTCCCCGAAGGAAGGGCTTTCGTTTCGGCGTACCGCGTGAGATAATTTGTGGCGATGATGATCCAGCGGTTCCCCGACGTCGAAGGCGGAAACGGACCAAGTAGATCCATTCCGATCTGCTGGAAGGGTGCAGTTGGAGGAAAAATGGGCTGCAGGAGTCCGGCCGGCCTCGTCGGAGGTTTCTTCCGTCGCTGGCACTCGTGGCATGATCGTGTGTATAGGTGGACGGTCTTGGGGAGCTTGGGCCAGTAATACTTTTCACGAATACGGGCCAGTGTACGGCTGTAACCAAGGTGTCCGGACGTCGGGTCGTCGTGGCAGGCTTGGAAGATCTCCTCTCGAAGGTCAGTCGGGATTACTAGCAGCCACAACAAATTGTTGTCCCTGAAGTTCTCTTTGTAGAGTACACCTTGTCGCATGACGAAGGTCGACAGGGCTCGTGAGAAAACCCGTGGTATGGCACTCCCACGCCCTTCCAGGTGCTCTATTAGTGCGCGCAGCTCAGGATCGTCCCGTTGACGTCGTGCCATGTCGTCGGTGTTCACCGCGCCTAGGAAGCACTCGTCTTCGTCGTCGTCGCTGCTACCGGAAGCTGTTTCGATGGGCGCTCGAGACAGGCAGTCGGCGTCGCTGTGCTTGCGGCCTGACTTGTAGACCACAGTCATGTTGAACTCTTGTATTCAGAGACTTTATCGAGCGAGGCGTCCTGACGGGCCCTTGAGGTTGGCCAGCCGGCAGAGCGAATGGTGGTCCGTGACTATGCGGAATGGGCTCCCGTACAAGTACGGACGAAGCTCTGTGGTTGCCCAGACGGCCGCAAGACATTCTTTTTCAGTCGTTGAATAATTTTTCTCCGCCTTGGAAAGTGTCCGACTTGCGTAGGCAATGACTTGCTCGGTGCCTTCTTATAGTTGAACCATTACCGCACCAAGTCCTGCGTTACTTGCGTCTGTGTGAATCTCGGTTTCCGCACCCTGATCGAAATGTCCAAGAACAGGAGGCGTCTGGAGTCATTGCTTCAGCTCGTCGAATGCCTGCTGCTGCTCTTCGGCCCATTCAAGAAGAAGCTCGATTTTTCCCTCTTTCTAGAACCAAACGCTTTAGGCCAGTTAATTCAATTTTTCATCTCGAATGGAAACCATCTACCATCAACAATTCTGCTCGGCGACAGCCCGCCGACCGCAAATGGAGGGCCAACCTCTTCTGTGAGTAGCAGAAAGTGTTTGACGCCCAATCTGTCTGACAAGATAGACGCCATAAGCGACCACATAAATTCCAATGGCCAACAGGAGGATGGGCGCCCGCTGCTTCACCCTCCTCAATTGGTTCTTCAAGAAATAAGTGGAACAGTATCGGACGAGAACATCCCATCTAAACGAATCCGTACCGTTGATGTCGAAAGGGACCAAGGCGAGGATAACACCTCATTATATCCATTGAGGGACATAACCGATGAGACCGACAATGACGAACCGTACACAGTCGTGACATACCGAAAAGACCGGGCAACAGGAATTCCCGTAGTCTTTAAGCCGACAACACCAAACACGTCCTTCTGGCGTGTAAACCCAAACGTGCTTGCCAACGAGATCATAGCGGTCACACAAGAAAAGATTGTCTCGCACAAAATCAACAAAGAAAGCAATCTCTCCGTAAATGTTACATCCCTGGACTCGGCAAACAAGCTTCTCGCAGTCACCTCTCTCGGAGAGATTCAGGTAACTGCTCATATTCCGGAGGCATATTCCAGGAACTATGGAAAAGTAAAGCATGTGCCACTTGAATACAGCAACGATGAGCTCTTGGATTATTTAAAAGACTTTGGAGTCACGTCTGTTCAACGTCAAGTGGCCTACCGACGCCAGGACGATGGAATTGTGGAACAACACCCTTCAACTACAGTCGTCCTCACATTTCGGACGGACCGAGCCATGCCTCAGCGCATCTACCTCGGATTCACAAGCCATCCCGTTGAAGAATACTTTGGACAGGCAGTTCAGTGCTTCGACTGCCAAAGATATGGACATCTCGCCAGGAACTGTAGAGGAGAGCGTCGTTGCAAGGTGTGTGCAGGACCACACAGCCACAAGGAGTGTAGCTCCAGAAAAGAACCAAAATGTGCCAACTGCAGCGGCAACCATACATCCACATATCCCGGATGTCCGCGAAAAAAGGCCGCCACTGCTGCCAAACAACGTTCTATCATCAACGGGAGGCAAACAAGGTGCCAAGCTCCGTCACCAAATCCACAAGTTGTTCGCCGCCAAGCACGAGCAGAGCATCCCAACGAAGGAGCACCTACAAAGAAAACTTACAGTGAGATCCTGAAGCGTCCTCGCAAGGTTCAAAAAGACCAAAGAAATACACAAGAAGACAACTTTCTTCCCTTGGAGGAGCATCCAGGGCGGTTGACAATGCCAACACCCATACCAGCACCTCGTCGATCTCGGAAAAGTCAAGCGCCTCCCGCTGGAACACCAGCAACATACCCAATGTCAAACCAGTCACAGCATCCACGAAAACAAAAAGATCTTGCGCAGGCACTCCTACCCATGTTATTTGTGGCGTTAAAGGCTATCATACAGGAGTACCCTGGGGCAAACAACATTTCAGAAGTAGAGGCTCTGCTTAGTATGGAGCGATTTATAATTCCCATTAGCGATCACCGCTACCACAAATAGCGTACGTCAGTACAATGAATGAACATTACAAGAAAGCCTCTATCATACAATGGAACGCAAGAGGTTTGCAATCACGACTTTCTGATTTCAGACAACTCGTTTATAAATATAGCTTCCCCATCATTGTAATCTGTGAATCAAACTTACCTAAAGATATTCAATTATCACGGTACGAAAAAGTTTACTCAGCATGCACTAATAGTGCAAGTCGCGTGACAATGTTCATTCGAAGAGATCATACATATACCGCACACGTCGTTTCTACCCGCCTGACCAACGAATATGTTTGCGCGATGATTTCAAATGGGAAAATGAAGTTCACAATAATCGCAGCATATATACCACCAAAGTCCTTATTCGACAGGCAGCATTTGGAGTGTATCCTAAATACAATGCCACGCCATTTATTCTAACAGGTGATTTTAATACCCATCATCCAATATGGGGGAGCATTCGGACAAACCTGCGTGGAAGGCACTTGGCAGAATTAGCCGACGATTACCACTTATCTACCATTAATGACGGAACCCCGACGTATTTCTACGGAACGGAAGGCAGCAGCTGCCTCGACTTAACATTTGTTTCGGCAGCACTAACATCGCAAACAACATGGTTTGCAAACATTGAAACTCGTGGTAGTGACCACGTACCCACATACCCAATAATTAATGGGTTCACCAATGTCCGAAAAACAAACTTCCTACGACGAACCTACTGGCATATGTTCGAAGAAGCAATGACGAACGAATGCAAAAATGTTACTGAACTATCTCACTTTGAAAAGGTCATTGTATCCTGTGCAGAAAAAGCAACACGGGATTCTGACGTCCCGTCCACGCAAAAAACAATTGACGCAGAATACGAGCGCCTCCGCGCTATACGTCGGAGGGCAGAACGACGATCCAGGAAAACTAAAGACATCAAAGATCTCCGCGAATTGCGCAGAGTGCAAAAGAAAATCTGTCGTCATTTTAAGAAGCTAGCTCGACATTGCTGGAGGATGCTCTGGGAAAATATAGATCCCAGAAAGCCATTATGTAAAATATGGAAGACCTCACGAGGTCTCAGATCTTCTCCTTCGCAACTGCACCCATTTCGCTCTCTGGCGCTTTCAAGAAATTGTTCAGAGAAAGAGGTGGCAAGCCAGTACTGCATTTTGTTGACAACATACTCAACCCTTTCGAGCCAATCTCCATCTCGCATCACAGTCGAACCAGTACTTCCTGAAGAAGCTATGAACGACCTTTTCACAATGAGCGAACTCGATGCTGCACTGTCTTCAGTGAAACCTCACACCTCTCCGGGACCTGACGGCATACAGTACAGTTATTTGATACATATGGGGAAGGACGCGCGAGAGCGTCTTTTGAATATATTCAACTGTTCATGGATCAATGAAAATGTTCCTGGCTCGCGGAAACAGGCAAGGATTTTGCCACTTCTCAAACCGGGCAAATCGCCACTTCACTTTACTTCGTACCGTCCTGTCGCGCTCGCGAGTTGCATTGGAAAAATCATGGAAAAAAATGATTCACCGCCGTCTAAATTGGTATCTTGAACAGCAAGGGATATATCCAGAAATCATGCAAGGCTTCCGTCGAGGAAGGAGCTCTATCGATGGAGTCCTTGACCTTGTAACTTACATACAACAGGAGTGAGCACATCGTAAATTCACAATAGCGGCTTTCTTACATATCAAAGGAGCATTCGATAATGTCACTCACGAAGCGATATTTCAGGCTCTCAGCGAAATTGGGATTGAGGGACACTTATATAGGTGGATAAGCAGCTACCTCACAGGAAGATCAATTTTTATGTCTACAAAAGAAGGAAATACGCCTTCATATCCGGTGACCCGTGGTGTCCCTCGGGGGGGCGTCCTTAGTCCTATATTATTTAACATCGCTCTCATTCGTCTCGCCAAAATACTGCCCCCAACCATCCAGGCATCTTTCTACGCCGATGATATCTGTATATGGGCTTCTGGATCTACACAAGTTCAAGCAAAGGCAAGGGTTCAGTCTGCACTAAAGAAAATGACAACTTATCTTAATACCCGTGGACTCGAAATTTCCATTGACAAATCAGCAGCTATTGCTTTCACCCGCCGAAGAATGGACAAATACCCACTTAAGATAGGCAAACGAACAAGACCGTACGTTAAATGCCACACATTTCTTGGAGTAACCATCGATAGGGGTCTGACCTGGTCACCTCATATTTTGTACTTCCGCAAAAAGCTTGCCAGTTTTAGTGTTCTTGCCCGCTTCATCGGTGGAACCACGTGGGGCGCGACAGTAAGATCCCTATTACAGATATACGTGGCCTTATTTGTCGGCTTACTTTGATATTGTCACGGGTGGTGACCAGAATAACAATAAATAAACAGGAAGAACTAAACGTTTAATGTGGCGAACTTGTGCCAAAAAAAAAGAGAATAGAAAATAATAACAAAGTGTCGCGAGCGTCGAGGTCGGCGAGACAGCAGAGTCGAGCGCTGGGGCGAAACTGACTCGACAAGGTCGCGGGCGGCCTCTTATCTAGAGTGAGTCACTATCTCGAAGATTCGGCGGAGAAGGTTCGAGCGTAGCGCGCTCGGGGCGAGAATGAACAAGCACTTTCTGGAACAACAAAAAGTGAAAGCCGTTTACAACTTCCTGTAACGCCGAATTGGAGCGCAGCTCTTGAGGAGGAGGAGTGGAAGGTATATTCCTCCTCCTTTCTCGTGATCATGCCTGCTAGTCCTTCTCCCCTCCTGCTCCCCCTCCCTCTCTTCCGAGTACTTGCATAGCTTGTTTCCTGAAAATAAGTCACATGACTTGAGCGGGGGGTCACGTGACCCCCCGGACCATACTAGACAATGAGGGGAGGAGGAGGAGGGGGAGGAGGAGGAGGGCAGAGGTCCGGGGGGTCACGTGACCTCGAGGGGACGGGATCAGATGACCTTGGGCGGGCAGTCACGTGACCGGCGGGGGGAGCGGAGTCACCCCCCCCCTGGGGTCACGTGACCTTGGCGGGGGAGGAGGGGGGAGGAGGAGGAGCGGAGGGGGAGGAGAAGGAGGGGGAGGGGCGACGCCGACGCCGACGCCAACGCCGACGCCGACGCCGCACTGGCTGGAAACGAGTCATGTGACCCCCTACCCCCGAGGTCACGTGACCCGCCCGGACCATACTACACAATGAGGAGGGGAGGAGGAGAAGGAGGGGGAGGAGGAGGAGGGGGGAGGAGGAGAGGAAGGGGCGCGGTTACGCCGACGGCGACGCCGACGCCGCTCAGGCTGGAAACGGGCCCCTAAGAGCTGCGCTCTAAAACAAGGATGAACGATAGTTATGTCTGCAGCAAGAATGAACGAGAACTTTCTACAAGTCCGTGACCCTGCGCGCGGCATTATCCCCCCCCCCCTTTAAAAAGTGCATCGTCCCGATGCAGCACAAAACGAAGAACAACAAACAAAAACAAATCCAAAACAAAAAGGCAGCAGAATCGCGAGTCGCAGTTCACAGTTCACAGTTCACCCGTCGACGAGAGTGGAAAATTCTATCGTTCGTAATACGGCTTCAGCCGGACGACGTGCACCACCTCGGGTCGCGGCTGACGTCTTGCAGATGGGCGCGTTCCGTCGGGTAGAACTTCGTAGTTCAGACCGCCGAGGCGTCGGATGATCTTGTAGGGTCCGAAATAGCGTTTCAGGAGTTTTTCGCTGAGACCGCGACGACGTATTGGTGTCCAAACCCATACCCGGTCTCCGGGTTGAAAGTGGACGTCCCGGCGACGAAGGTTATACCGGCGTGCGTCGACTCGCTGTTGGTCTTGAATCTTGACTCTTGCCAGTTGACGAGCTTCCTCCGCGCGCTGGGAGATGAGTTGAGCGTCGTCGTTGACATCACCGGTTGGCACATGCGGCAGCATGGCGTCGAGCTTCGTGGTAACCGTCCGGCCGTGTACCAGTTGAAACGGTGTCATTCCCGTGGTTTCTTGAACCGCTGTGTTGTACGCAAACGTGACGTACGGCAGCACCTCGTCCCATGTCTTGTGCTCTACGTCGACGTACATGGAAATCATGTCTGCGATGGTTTTGTTGAGTCTCTCCGTCAGCCCGTTGGTCTGCGGGTGGTACGCCGTGGTGCGACGATGGCTGGTGTGGCTGAGACGAAGGACTTCTTGCGTCAGCTGGGCCATGAAGGATGACCCGCGATCTGTAATCAGTACTTCAGGTGCGCCGTGTCGAAGGAGAATGGACTCGACGAAAAATTTGGCGACTTCCACGGCTGTTCCCGATGGCAGGGCTTTCGTCTCGGCGTATCGTGTAAGATAATCGATCGCGACGATAATCCACCGATTTCCTTGCGTCGATGTTGGGAACGGCCCAAGCAAATCCATTCCGACTTGCTGGAAAGGCCTAGTCGGGGCAGGTATCGGCTGCAGGAGTCCTGCTGGCTTCGTCGGAGGCCTCTTACGTCGTTGGCACTCATGGCATGACCGTGTGTACAGGTGGACTGTTTTCGGGAGTCTCGGCCAGTAGTACTTGTCACGAATCCGGGCGAGCGTCCTGCTGTATCCAAGGTGTCCAGCCGTCGGGTCGTCATGGCATGCTTGAAAGATTTCTTCTCGCAGGCTAGCCAGAACAACCAGCAGCCAAGCAGGGTTGCTCGTTCCGAAGTTCTTCTTGAAGAGCACACCTCGCCGCAGAACGAAGCTTGACAAGTCTCGGGCCAAGACCCGCGGAACTGAACTTCCTTGGCCTTCGAGGTGTTCGATCACGGCGCGAAGTTCCGGGTCGTCTCGTTGAAGTGCTCCCATGTCGGCATCTGTCACTGCACCGAGAAAACGGGCGTCGTCGTCGTCGTCAGTGCTTTCGGGAGGAGATTCGACTGGGGCCCTAGACAAACAGTCGGCGTCGTTATGCTTGCGGCCAGACTTATGCACAATGGCCACGTCGAATTCTTGCAGTCGCAGACTCCAGCGAGCGATGCGTCCTGACGGGTCCTTGAGGTTGGCGAGCCAACAGACAGCGTGGTGGTCCGTGACAACGCGAAACGGGATCCCGTACAGGTAAGGGCGGAACTTGGTTAACGCCCAGATGACAGCGAGACATTCCTTGTTGGTCGTCGAGTAATTTTTCTCTGCCTTGGACAGTGCCCGGCTTGCGTAAGCGATCACCCTCTCTGCTCCGTCTTGTCTTTGGACGAGTACCGCGCCGAGTCCGGCGTTGCTGGCGTCCGTGTGAACTTCCGTTTCCGCTGATGGATCGAAGTGTCCGAGGATAGGGGGCGACTGGAGTCTTTCCCTCAGTTCGTTGAACGCTTGTTCTTGCTCCTCCCCCCACTGGAAGTTCACGTCGTCCTTGGTCAGATGCGTGAGCGGTGCAGAAATCTTGGCAAAATCGCGAACAAAACGCCTGTAGTAAGCGCACAGCCCAAGAAATCTTCTTACGGCTTTCTTGTCTGATGGCTTGGGAAATTCTGCAACAGCAGATGTCTTGGAAGGATCAGGGCTTACACCCTGAGCACTCACGACATGGCCCAGGAATTTGAGCTCGCCGTAAGCGAACCGACATTTTGACGGCTTTAGTGTCAGTCCAGCATTCTGGATAGCCTGTAGCACGGCTCGCAAACGTCTCAGGTGCTCGTCGAAGTCGCTTGCGAATACCACGACGTCGTCGAGATAGACCAGACAGCTTTGCCATTTCAAGCCGGAAAGAACGGTGTCCATTACGCGCTGGAACGTCGCCGGTGCTGTGCACAGTCCGAACGGCATCACTTTAAATTCGTACAGTCCGTCCGGCGTGACGAAGGCAGTCTTCTCACGATCCCGTTCGTCGACCTCGATCTGCCAGTACCCACTCTTCAGGTCCATCGACGAAAAGTATCGGGCATGGCGCAGCCGGTCCAGAGTGTCGTCGATGCGTGGCAGCGGGTAGACGTCCTTTTTCGTTACGGCGTTTAGTCGGCGATAGTCCATGCAGAACCGAAGAGTCCCGTCTTTCTTTTTCACCAGGACTACCGGTGAAGCCCACGGGCTGCTTGAGGGCTGGACAATGTCGTCATCGAGCATTTCTTTGACCTGCTTCTGGATGACTTCTCTGTCTTTCACAGAAACACGGTACGGCGACCGATGCACAGGAAGCGCGTTGTCTTCAGTGACAATTCGATGTTTCGCAACGGCCGTTTGGCGCACCTTTGACGACGTGGAGAAGCACTCATTGAACTCGGCGAGAAGGTCACTGAGTTGTCGTCGTTGTGGGGTAGGCAGGGTTGGGTCGATGTCAAACTGCGATGGCGGCGTTGTCTTATGTGGCCACGAAGAGAGGTCTTCTGATATTCCGGCGATTGCGGCTGCGTCCGGGAGTTCTTCGGCGTGGCCCACGGCGGTGCCTCTCGTAAGGTGCTGGGCCTCCTGTCGGAAGTTCGTTATGAGTGCGACAGTAGTGCGTCCGTCTTGGAGCTCCGTGACGCCTCTTGCGATGCCGATCCCTCTTCCTAGAAGCAACTGGAGGCTTCCTTCGAGCAAAACGTCGCCACAGAAAGTCTCATCGACCCCGACGGGTACGAAAACACTTGACTGCGGCGGTAGGTTCACGTGGTTTGCGAGGACTCGTACCGCGGATGACGTCACTTTGGGGTCCTCCTGTGGTGGAGCAGGTTTTCGAAGCGTCAGCCGGTTTACTCCGAGGTCGATGACGGCGCCATACTCGCAGAGAAAGTTCATTCCAAGGATAACGTCCCTCGAACAGTCTTGCAGAACGACGAACTTGACAGGGCACGTCTCACCGTGGATCTCGACGCGAGCAGTGCATCTCCCGACCGGTGTGATGAGGTGCCCTCCGGCGGTTCATATCTGAGGTCCATCCCACGGCGTCATGACCTTCCGAAGGCGGCGGGAGAGCCTCCCACTCAAGACTGAGTAGTCTGCTCCAGTGTCCACGAGCGCTGATGCGTCGTGGCCGTCGATGACGACGTTTAGGTTATTGGACACCGTTGCAGGGGCGTGGTTTCGATCTCTGGTAGCGTTTGAGGGGGGGCCATCCGACGTTCGTGGAGGATCTTGGCGCCGGTCGTCTTCGGCAACTCCACCTCCAGGGGTTGCCGCGCCTAGTTTCCCCGGCGAGGAGCGAGGGGCGACAGGCTTTCACGTCGGGGTCGGTGCATCGGCGAAGCTGGACGTCGTGGCGACGGCGACCGGAACTCTCGGCGGGACGTAGGCTCGGGGAACTGAGGTCGTCGCAGGTACTCGTCGATCTCCCGAGAGCGTTCACCATAACGGGGTCGCGGGTCGTTCGGGTGGAACCCGCGAAGCCCGAGTCGTCGGTATGGGCATCGGCGGTAGGTGTGGTCCGCTTCCCCGCAATGGAAACACAGAGGGCGTCGGTCGGGCGTTCGCCACACGTCGGTCTTGCGGGGTGCGCGAGGCTCCGGGCAGGCGTACTGGACCTGGTCGTCGTGGTGTCGGTCGTGCTGCGGCGCAGGAGACTGACGTCGGGGCGGCGCGACATAGGTGCGACGAGGAGGGGGCTGTGGCCGTCGAGCCACTGCAGCGTAAGTCAACGTGGGCTCTTCGGGGGCTGCCACGACGACGGGAGCCTCTTTCTGGAAGGTTCTCTGGACTTCTTCCCGCACAACCTCGGCGATGGAGAGTGAGGCCGGGCGTACTGCAGCGGGCAGGAGCTTCTTGAGTTCCTCCTGGACGACTTCACGGATAATTTCACGGATGCCGGGGAGGGTGGTGCCAAGGTCGGATCCGGATGTCGCCAGAGTGGTTACGCCGGGGTGTCGCTGGTAGTGTCTGGCGCGTGCTTTTAGGGCCCGTTCCATATTCGTCGCCTCCGTGACGAACCCGTCGACGGTTGTCGGGGGATTGCGAATGAGGCCGCCGAATATCTCACTTTTCACACCCCTCATCAAGTGGTGCAGCTTCTTCTCCTCGGTAGCCTGAGGATCGACGCGGGCGCTCAGGCGGAGAACATCCTCAACGAAGCTGGTGACGCTCTCATGTAGGTCTTGGGTCCTTGTTCGCAGGAGATCTTCGGCCCTCTCACGTCGGTGTTGGCAGGCAAACGTCTTCTTCAATTCTTGCTTGCACACCTCCCACGACGTCAAAGAAGCCTCGTGGTTTTCCAACCAGTGCCTCGCAGTTCCTTCCATCGAAAAGTAAAGGTTCTGCAAGCAGTGCTCGGCTGACCACCCGTTATGGCGGGCCACCCGTTCATAGTGTTGCAGCCAGTCCTCGATGTCCTCGTGTGCGTCTCCGTGGAACGGCGTCGGAGTTTTGGGTGCGACGGGCAGGTATACGACGGCAGGAGCAGCCGGGGCCTGCGCCTGGTCGGCCATCGTTGTCTTCTTCGGCTTGGGTTTGTCCAGTAGCAAACCGTATTCAGGATCCTCTCCCTTGATGCGCCGGCTGGTCCGAGTTTCGGGTTCCGCGGGGAGTGGTCTTCTCACTGGGCTTGGTACCGGACTTGCACTGCGGGATCTTGGAGGGGAACGCTGCACAGGAATGCGGTACCCCGCACCTCCACCAAAATGTCACGGGTGGTGACCAGAATAACAATAAATAAACAGGAAGAACTAAACGTTTAATGTGGCGAACTTGTGCCAAAAGAAAAAGAGAATAGAAAATAATACCAAAGCGTCGCGAGCGTCGAGGTCGGCGAGACAGCAGAGTCGAGCGCTGGGGCGAAACTGACTCGACAAGGTCGCGGGCGGCCTCTTATCTAGAGTGAGTCACTATCTCGAAGATTCGGCGGAGAAGGTTCGAGCGTAGCGCGCTCGGGGCGAGAATGAACAAGCACTTTCTGGAACAACAAAAACAAGGATGAACGATAGTTATGTCCGCAGCAAGAATGAACGAGAACTTTCTACAAGTCCGTGACCCTGCGCGCGGCAATATAGCGCTCCCATTTTACATGGCACGTGTCAAACCAACATCAAAGCTCTCAGAGCAGTTCAAGCACGTGGCCTCCGTGGCTGTTTGGGCCTACCAGCTTGTGCCTCGACTCTGGGCACAGTTGCCGAGGCACGCGCCACGCCTGTAGAGGTACTAATGATGCAGGAAACATTGAGAGCTCATCTAAGACATATTACTAGTCATAGTCATCACTTACTGGCTGATTTTACTTTTAAGCGACCTCACTCAGAATATTCGATGGCACTATCAAAAAATGGAGCAATACGTCCCTGATGATATAAACTCGTTTAATCTTCCAACTATACCTCCATGGAGACTCCCTCTCCCCGTTGTGGAACTTGACATTCAAGGCATCAAGAAGAAATCAAATACACCATTGCTAGTGCTTAAACAACTCACTTTATCCACCATTGCCTGTTTACACGCGTCAAAAACTCACATATATACGGGCGGATCATGTGTCAAAAATAGTTCTACCACCAGCATTGTGATTCCATCGTATGCCACAACAAGAAAATTCAAACTTAGCCACAAGACATCTTCAACAGCGGCTGAACTTGTAGACCTTCATCAAGCCCTTCAATTTATATTGACAAAGCCACCTCAGGCATGGACGGTGTTTACAGATTCTAAGCCTGCACTCCAAAGCATCTGCACATATCTGCGACGAAGTGAAAATGGACAAATTATTTTCGAACTTTTATGCCATCTTCAGAAATGTATTGATAGGAGACACTCTGTTAAGTTCCAGTGGATTCCTGGACACTGCAAGATACCTGGAAATGAAGCTGCGGATGGTGCTGCGACTTCCGCCCATACCTTATTCCCCAACGTCGAAATACCCTACTCCAGAAGCGACGTCATTTCATTGATAAATCTCAACGCCCGAAATGCAACACAAAGTCTCTGGAAGAGCTCTGCACACCAATACCCTCCTCTATATCTACTGGATCCTGACCTAACATACCTTGTGTCACGTAATTTACCCAAGCGAACGGAAGCTGTTATACAGCGACTACGTCTGGGCGTTTCCTACACACAGGAATTTCTGCACCGAATCGGAAGAACACACTCTCCGAACTGTCCAGGATGTGATTGTGTGGAAACTATATCTCATTTATTATGTGAATGTGCACTTTACATTGCAGAAAGAGAACTCCTAAAGACGATTTTTTCACATCTAGACGACCGGCCCTTTACTACGTCCAAAATACTAGGGGCCTGGGACTCACCACTTAAAGAGGAGAAGGCCGCAAACGCCCTTCTGCGATTTTTATCAGCAACTCGCCTCGAGTTCTGTTTGTAAAAACTTATCTAGTGTTCATTATTTGTTGTCGTATGGAGGGCTATCCATTTTATAACTCCTGTAAGTGTACACGTGCGCAACTGGAGTTCGCGCTGGCGCGTACAAAAACTCGAGTGTTTTGGGTGAGCATTGGTGACAATCCAGCACGGACTTTCAGTCTCTTAGTTTTAGTGTCATATTGGAAACTGCGGCATTTTCTTAATTATTGATTCTGCCCTCACAGTGTTAACGTGAGTGTTAGTGTGTTACCTTTATCCTCCTCTACTTTTTCTTTCCTCCTTCTTTTATCCCCTCATCCCCTTCCCCAACTCAGAGTAGCCAACCGAGGCAGGCCGCCTTGGTTAACCTCTCTGTTTTCTCCTCCTGCCCCTACCTTCTTCGGCCCATTCGAACTTCTCGGCGTCCTTCGTGAGGTTTGTGAGCGGTGCCGAAATCCTTGCGAAATCCGAACGAAGCGTCGATAGTACGCACATAGTCCCAGAAATCTTTGCACGGCCTTCTTGCCTGTCGGCGCTGGAAATGCCGCGACGGCACGAGTCTTCTCTGGGTCTGGGCGAACGCCATCATGGCTAACTATGCGTCCTAGGAACTTCAGTTTGGCATAGGCGAACCGACACTTCCTTGGCTCAAGGGTGAGCCCGGCGGTCTGTATGGCCTGGAGAACAGCTCAGGATCGTCGCAAGTGCTCGTCGAAATTGCTTGAAAACGCTACGACGTCGTCAAGGTAGACGAGGCAGCTCTGCCATTTTAACCCAGCCAGCACGGTGTCCATGACACGCTGGAAAGTTTCTGGCGCCGTGCATAGTCCAAAAGGCATGACCTTGAACTCGTACAGTCCGTCTGGCGTGACGAAAGCTGTCTTTTTCGGTCCCGTCCGTCGACTTCGATCTGCCAGTAGCCGCTCTTCAGGTCCATCGATGAAAAATATCGAGAGTGGGGCAGGCGGTCTAGCGTGTCGTCTACGCGGGGGAGTGGGTAGACGTCTTTCTTCGTCACCGCGTTTCGCTGTCGGTAGTCCACGCAAAACCTAAGCGTTCCGTCCTTCTTCTTCACCGGTACGACCAGAGACGCCCAAGGACTGCTGGAAGGCTGGATTATGTCGTCGTTCAGCATTTCTTGCACTTGCTCCTGTATGACCTCCCTTTCTTTTACTGAGACTCGATATGGCGATCGATGCACAGGGAGCGCGCCGTCCTCGGTAACAATGCGATGCTTCGCAACGGTGGTTTGGCGCACCTTTGACGACGTCGCAAAGCAGTCGCTGTATTCGGCGAGGAGGTCACTCAGCTGCTCTGGTTTTAGGTCCGGAAGCTTAGGGTCAATGTCGAGCTGCGCTGGCGACGTAAAGTCTTGCTGAGGCGACGATGATTCTTCAGCAATCGCGGTGACTTCGGCGGAGTTTCGGAGTTCCTCGACATGGTCCACAGCTGCAGCTTTAGTGAGGTGTTGCGTTTCTTGTCGGAAATTCGTCACGAGGACCACAGTGCGCCCATCCTGAAGTTCAGCTACTCCTCTTGCGACGCCTATTCCTCTTCCCAGGAGCAACTGAAGTTTACCTTCCAGAAGAACTTCGCCACGGGTAGCTGCATCGGTCACGACGGGTACGACGACACTTGATCGCGGTGGCCGATTCACGTGGTCGGCAACGACTCGGACGGCGGCTGACACAGTTTGGAGCTTCTCTGAAAGCGGAACAGGTGTGCGCAGCGTCAATCTGTTTTCTCCAAGGTCGATGACGGCACCGTATTTACACAAAAAGTCCATGCCAAGAATGACATCTCTGGAACAGTCTTGTAGAATGACGAATTTCAGAGGACATATCTCGCCGTGAATTTCGACGCGAGCGGTGCACCTTCCGACTGGCGTGATGAGGTGTCCTCCGGCGGTTCGAATCTGCGGTCCATCCCACGGCGTCGTGACGTTTCAAAGGTGGCGAGAGAGCCTCCCATTTAATACTGAGTAGTATGCCCCGGTGTCAACGAGTGCCGATGCGTTTTGGCCGTCGATAACAACGTTTAGGTTGTTGGACACCGTTGCAGGGGCGTCGGTGCAAATGCGGGGCGTCGGGAGAGTGGGAGCGCTCCGGCGTTCTTGGAGGCTGTTTGCTTCCGTCGTTTTCGGCAACGTCACCTCCAGGCGTTGCCGCACTCAGTTTTCCCGGCGACGCAAGGGAAACAGGCTCTCTCGGCGGGATCGTGGCGCTGGAGAGGCTGAACGTCATGGCGATGGGGAGCGGGCTTCACAGCGGAGAGACGACACTGGGGAGGGCGAGCGTCGGAGGTACTCCTCAATGTCGCGAGGCCGTTCGTCCTACCTCGGGCGTGGGTCGTTCGGGTGGAACCCACGCAGGCCCATTTGCCGGTAGGGACAACGGCGGTAGATATGGTCGGCCTCCCCGCAGTGGTAGCAGATGGGTCGTCGATCCGCTGTCCCCCACACGTCGGTTTTCCTTGGCGCCGGCTGTTCTCGGCGGTCGTACTGACGTACTTCGTCGTTGCGTCGGGGGTACGCCTGCGTTGGTGGGTCTCGTCGTGGCGCCACCGGGTAATGTTGAGCAGTTGGCGGCGCTCGTCGGGCCACTGTGGTGTAGGTCAGCGTGGACTCATCGGCTGCGGCCACGCTAGAAGTAGTCTCCGGTTGAATTGCCCGCTGAACTTCTTCGCGTACCACTTCGGCTATCGACAGCGAAGCCGGCTGGTTGGCAGCAGGCAGCAGCTTCCTGAGTTCTTCACGGACGATGTCGCGGACAATTGCACGAAGATTGTGAGCGCTGGTGCCGCCCTCGTCGAATCGCGAGGACGTCAGCGTCGAAGCAGCAGTCAGTTGTAGTGGCTGGCTCGGACTGACAGGGCCCGCTCGATGTTAGCTGCCTCGGCAACGAATTCATCGACAGTAGTTGGTGGGTGTCGAACAAGGCCACCGAAGATGTCACTCCTTACTTGTCTCATCAGGACGCGCAGCTTCTTCTCCTCGGTGGACTGAGGGTGGACTGAGGGTGGACTGAGGGCAGCTTCTTCTCCTCGATGGCAGATGGCGGCCGACTTGCGGTCGGCCATTACTTTCCATGGTACAGCTCCGCTGGTCTTCCTTCTTCACCAGAGTGGAAAGGCTGACATTTGTTTTATTAAAAAGAAAAATATAAAGAAAAGTCTTCTCTAAATTTTATTGATCCCTCAAAATATAATTCAAGTTGTATTTTTTTATCGAACGTGAGCCTTTTTAGAGATACGACATAAATTCCAAGTTCCTATTGGCTGGCAAATTTCACAAAACTTGTTGGCACAGCCTGTAAGTAAATATATGATGCTAGAGCAGGTACTTCATTTTTTGTTCCGCTGATTCCGCTTTACTGTATTAGACAAGATAAACCAATTTTCACAATAGGTCAGTACTTGATCGTAACGCCTTTTTTGTTTAAATTTGTGTCCACCTTTTAGCCGTAACCAGTGATTGACGTAGAAATTCACGCTTGAGAAATTTTCATCTTGCTGAGTTGAGAAGCAGAAAGGAACAGTGGAAACTTCTGAGGAGTTTTTTGTTTCTACACTCTAGGAAATTCCGGTGCTTCTACTCACCCGCAAAACACTCAAAGAGCCAATCTCTGCAATCTACAAAATGAGCTTAGCGAATGACGAGGCGGAACATCTGATAAGACCTAAAATTCAATCTGCGCTGCAGCATTACGCAATACAAGCATGACGCTTTGCATGCGTAATGCCACACCACAGACTTCATTTTTAGGTCTAAACGGACGTTCCGCTTCATCATTGGCTGAGCCGATTTTGTGGATCGCAGAGATCGGCTCTTTCAGCGTTTCTGGTTAAGTAGACGAGCACGTATTTCTTAGAGTGTAGTTAAACTTTATTAATAAAGTTCGCAGCTTGAAACTATGCTCTGGCAAGTCCGCTATGATTTTAAGATTTCAATATGAAAACAAAATTGTGAATATTGTTAGCCGCAATGTTCTAGATACCTTTTACATTTTATATTCCTAGTTATATGTAGTAATTTTATATCTTCCCACAAGCTAGTACATGCACAAATGTGCAACACACAAATAAAAAAAGAAAAAACTCAGTGATGTATTTACGAGATATTTGGTAATGAGTGCGAACCCTCGAAAGACTTCTCATAATAATTGAAAGCTTTCTATATGCACTGATGCATTCTTATGATTGCTAACTCTTGAGTAATTTCTTAGGATATCTGTGACTCTAGGACCTAGAACATGTTACTCTGTCCTGATGTTTTTCTTCTCGTGTTTCAAACTTCTGCGATTGGAAAGCACGCTTTATGATGGTGATCAATTTCGTTACGTGTGACTAACACAAGTTTAGGGCTGGTTGTGATTTCGTGTTTAAAGTTTGTAATATGCTAGCTAAAATTCGATTCTACCCTCCGGTTCCTTACGCGGCTGCTGTAACTCTGAAATCGGGCACATCTTCGAATTGCTGAGAAGTACCCTTTTTCTCTCAATAATAAAAATTACGAGGCAAGAGCAGCAATATCATGCTGAGGTTTCAAGAGTGTTTTCAAATATTCAAGTGTGATTTAATGCAGAAAAAAAAGGAAACCACTGCTCTCAAACTGCGTAGTACCAAAAAGACGCCCCTGAAACAAATCTCCTTTCCACGAAAGCACATGCTTGCGCAGTCTTCATTAAAAAATTGAGAAGTATATGTCAAACTGGCAAAACAAAGAACGCCAGCCAACAACGCAGTGAGCCAAAAGGAACACGCTTCTTACAGCGGAGAGAATGCAGCGCAGCCGAGAACGAAACGCAAGAATCCGAAACCAAGGGGCGGCGCGCCCGCATCTTTTCCTCGAAAGTCCATTCATTTTCCCCCTAACCTTCAACAACGCGCCACTTGAAGCGCGAACTCGGGAAGTCGCTGTCAATGCCTCGCGCGCGGAAAGCCCCTCAAAAGGCTTCAAAACACTCTTTCAACACTTAGATCCAGCAACCTCGCTTAATTGTTTTTCGCTCTCTGCTCCCCGTCAAATTCAGACGACTCACTAATACCTCATGCTCATACCTCAGGCAGAGGACGTCTTCAACGAAGCTGGTGACCGTTTCGTTGGGCCCTTGAGTTCGTACTTGCAGGAGGTCTTCCGCTCGCTGTCGTCGTGTCTGGTTCGTGAATGTCTCCTTCAGGCCAGCGATACAGGTGTCCCATGACGTAAGCGACGCCTCGTTGTTCTCGAACCACTGCCTCGCCGTATCCTCCAAGGAGAAGTACAGGTTTTGGAGGCGCTGCTCAGAGGTCCATCCATTATGGCGTGCTACACGTTCGTAGTGCAGAAACCAGTCCTCTACATCTTCGTGGGTGTCGCCATGGAAGGTCGTCGGGGTTCGTTGGGCAACAGGCAGGTAGATGACGGCGGCGGCGGTCGGGGACTGCGATTGCTGGTCGTCCATCGTCGGTCTCGTTGGCTGCTTGGTCCTGGGTGGCAGAAATCTGTATTCCGAGTGTAGACCTTGGGTGCGGCGATTGGTCCGAGTTTCAGGTTCCGGATTGAGTGGTCTTCTCACCGGGCTTGGCATCGGGCTTGTACTGCGGGCCCTAGGAGGCGAACGCTGCACGGGCATGCGGTACCCCGCACCTCCACCAAGATGTCATGAATGACAAGTGATGAGGCAGCGAATGACTGAGTAATTTGAACGTTTAATGGGGGCGAACTTGTGCTCAAATGTAAATGGAGAAAGAAAGATAACAGCATAGCGTCGCGGGTGTTGAAGTCGGCGAAAGGGCTGAATCGAACGCTGGGGCGAAGCTGACCCCGCTCGCTTTGCGGAATCCCTTATGTACCCTCGTGGGTTTCTGGATCGTTCGACGTAGAAGGTTCGGCGCGTCGAACATTCTAACCTCGAATCAGTAAGACGGTTCTCGAATTCATCAGAACATCGCATTACTGTGTCAACAAAAATGTGTAGCCGCGGCCAGGAATCGAACCCTGGCCTTCTGCGTGCAAAGGAAGCGCGATAACCGTTTGGCCACGCGCGCGCTGCCTACTTGGCCAGCTGCGCGCGCGGCAATATACAATAATTGCTGCCATTTCCGTAAAAAACCGATGCACATCCGATTACCCCTGGAGCAACGCATACCAGTCAAAACAACAGAACGAAAGGGCATCATGAAAGATTGTGGTAAAGGTGATTGTACTTTATCTTGAAATATAATGTATTTATATGCGTTACTTCAAGTACATCGCACCCGGTGTATTTACTAATTTACTTGTGAGTTCATAACCTTTCATTTACTTTGTACTTTACTTCAAGTATTTTTAAGACGTACTTTACGCAACACTGCAAACAAGCAAACACTGACTACAAAATCAAGCTCAGACAGGGCTAAACCTCAAAGTAGGTATGACACATTCGTAGTACATCATTGACCACACAAACAAGGAAGTACAAAATAATTAGGCATGCAAGTGCAGAACCAGCTATTAAAGCATTTCTGTGAAAAAAAACAAAAAAACAAGCCGATTCATATTTGCCTATCACAATTTCGCTAACGAGACAAAACGTCTGTACTTTCTTTTCACCATAAAGAACATATAAAAGTAACTTCAAAAGTAACTTCAAAAGTAATTCGCTGCTTTTTCAGAGTAATTAGTAATTTTCTCAATTACTTTCCATTTGAGTAATTTCTACTCTACTTAAATTACTTTTGACGTCAATACTCAGTAACTTAACTTAATTACTTTTTTGAGTAACTTGTACATGTCTGTTGTGAGCGATGCTGGTGCCGCGCAACGTTTTCGCCATGTTGAAATGGGCTAGGGACAGGTCATTGCAGTGGGCGAGAACAAGATGGCGCCATCTGTTGCATCGCCGATGACTGACGTTAGCGCACGTTAGCGACATACTGTTTCGAAACGAAGGGTGAGGTATCCACACACAATCGTGGTATCAAGCATTGTAGGAGAAGGCATATTCAAGGGTTGGAGCTGACTTTATAACGTTTGGCGCTTTTACTCCAGCCTGTCGTGGAAGCCAGCGTTGCCTCCTGTGCTGCCATCGTTGATGCAATGGCCATGCGGCTCCTGACGTCCCTTCCGTTTGCATTCTTTAAAAGCGTTCATATTTTCCTTTTGGTGTTAACTGGGGTGAAAATAATCACGTGGCACGTGCTGCAAAAGTTTCTAAAAACAATAAGGATTCGTTCTGTTATTTTCTGTGTTTTTGTATTCCCTAAAATATATACCTTTCTTTCGCAAGAGACGCTTGGCAACGTTGTACGACAAGTACCGAACGTCCTGCCTGGAGAGTGGGTCCGCCTCACCTGGGCGCGCGGTTTGAGGTTAAGCCGGGATCCCACTTGCAAGGGTAAATAAATGTTTTGCTAAACTTCCCAATCACCAAGGAGCATATGCATGCTACAAAAGTAGTTAGACTTGCTGGCGTCTGGAACAGTAACCTTTCTAAAAACATCTAAAACAAATGGCATGTTCCTTCAGCTAAGAAAAGCGTGTGGGGCACCCGTATCCAGATTTCGAGCATTCTTCGAGGTGTAAGGGTAATTTGTAAAACAAAATATATTGCGTGACTCTCCGATATATCTTTGCCAGCGTAATTGCTTTCTCCTGCGAGAAAGAGGACGGATTTACGCTAGAGGTTTCACAAAACTAGCCAGCAGCGTGTTCAACGTCCTTAATTGTAAACATTTTTTTTTTTTTTACAAATTATGAACAGCTTTTGTTTGTGATCTCTCTAATAGTTCAGCGTGTAGGCCAAGGTCATACTTGGTGCAAATAATGAATTTTTGTCAATTTCAGATGGGACGAACGCCGTTCTTTTCTCGGTACTAGAGGCGAGAAAGGCGGGCGCGAGAGTACCCGGTTGCCGGCCGCGCTCCTCGCTTCCCGCCCGTGACGTCACGTTTGGATGGCGGGGAGAACCCCGGAAAAACTACGGAAAATAATGTACAAAATATATATATATATTTTTTTTTTATTAACCAACGTGAATCTGAAATAGGAGACAACATTTCGAAATCAGGAAGCCATCCGCATTTAAATGATCCCTTTTGATTAGGTAGCTCAAAGAATCGGCAGAGTTCTCCTCTAGCTATATTAATCAATACCAGACATATAATACAAAAAAATATTATATTTCGTTCTAAGACAGTAAAAAAATATAGCGTTTTCAGAGGGTATACTTTAGCTGGTAGAATGAGTAATGTATTAGCTTTAAATATTTTTTGCACGACCAACACAGTTTTATATTAGAGACTTTGGCGCACCATTGCCACGGCGAAATAGTGTTTATGTTTATATGAAAATAACCAAGACACTTTTCAACATTTGTATGGTGAAACTTGTCGCGTACTATAAACATTCACAGTAATTTCGCAGCGACTGGAGGGCAAATAAGAGAGCACAAAAAGAAACAAACGAGGCAGAAAAACCTTTGCACACGCCAGACGTATAATTAGCGAAAGTCCCCTAAACCCGCGTCGACTTAGTTGAAACTTGGAAGTAAACACTACGTCCGATTCAGGCATACTCCCTCTCCGCCTCTTGATGCCTACTTTCAGGATTTCTTTTTATTCTGTTCAGAAGCCTGTCTCCCTCCTTTTGGACAATAAAACGTGAATGACGAAATCTTAGCGAAGGGGCACTGACCAGAGGGTTCCTTTTTATGTCAAGAGACGCAAATACAATTGGGTAAAAAAAAATCAGACATAGAACGACGCGAGAACGTTAATTGGAGCAGCCGTCTGCTCCCCTTCGTGTGCTAAAGGCACGTCAGTTTATCGTCCGGACTGCAGCTAATGCAGAGGATTTGCCAAACAGATATATTGCGCAAGGAAAAAGATAGTTCGATAGCGCTCAAAAGATCCCACGAAGATCGGTTAATCGCCCAGATTTCTTCTGGATAGACAGACGGGATTAACGTAAGCAGCAAAAGTTTGTTGGGGAGTCCTTATCCACGGATTGTTGTGGCTACTGAACCGTTTTTGGCTAATTCGCGAGATGAATTTACCAGTCATTGCCATAGCGGTCGGCGAGTTTTGTATTTGTAAGGATTAATAATAGCTAAGAAAACCTACTTTTAATTTGAAAGTAATTTTTCTTCTAATTAGCTCTGTCAGCGATCAACGGTGCTGAGGCTGTTCTTGCTCCAAAGCCTCCCCATTTATTGTTACGCCCGGCGGCACATGGCGTAGAAATTTATATATGCATATTTTCTTTTGTCAGTTGAGCTTGTATAAAGTATATTTGACACACAACTGGATTAATGCAAAGTTGTAAACTAGTTATTAAAAACGCCACCCGGAATCACCCTTAGTGAGTGTTCTGGAGTACTGAACCTTAACTCGGTAAGAGGAACTGTATATGGGGCGGGGCACTTAATTGATAAACCTACCGATTAATCAAATAATATTTTAGCCGCGATTAATTTTTAACCGGTTAAGGCTTCACAAACAAACAAATAAACAAACAAAAATGTTTAAAAAAATAAACGCTTTCACCACGCAGACGTAGACAAGTACATCTGTATAAAGGTAAACTTTAGGTACACTTTTAACGTAAAAAATCAACTGTAGGAGCCAGATTTTTAACTTCAAACAAGTGGAGAAAGTTCTACCTGTGCGAGCCATTTTAACGCGGTGCGAGTGTCCGTTTAGTGCAGCAGAGACTCTTGTGAACATTGAAGAGAGTTTTTTTTTATTGGCATAGAATATAAACGAGCCTCAGCTTCTCCGGCTGAAATAATAATTTCTGAATGTTGGTGTCTTTTGACTGCTCTCAACTACGCTTCAAGGTTGATTTTAAATTTGAAATTGTACATTGCGCCGCCTATCATATACATATTCAGCAAAAGCAGAAAAAAAAATTTAATTTTGACATTTTTTTAAGCTTATATGCATAGGAATGAATGGAGCCGAGTAATCAATATATTAAAAGGTGGAGATTAATCGGTTTAAGAAGTTTAATTGACACCTAAGCCTTTGATGAGAAGGAGATCGAACAGTCACGCCTCTAGCAGTACGATTCAGCTCTGCGGGCCACAAACTGAATTATAATGTTTGTTGTGGTTCAGAGAAATCAAAAATGACGATTCGAAATTAAGGCCACTTCTCGTGCGACCGAGGCACTGGTTAAAGCGGAGTGCCCGTGCCCACAGCGTGCTATACTTCATCTCCCCTTAGCATGGACTGCCTTAACTGCGAAGGCTGTGCAAGTGCGAGCAGCTAGATTTAACTGCCTTGACAGGAGCCATAGCCTCCTCTATGCTCGCAAAGCCTGGCAGTTCGACGGCGGAGCCGTTGGATGCCCAGTCGCAGATTTAAAACGCGAAAGTCTGGTTGCACAGAGCACCAAATAGCCATTTCTTGGGGAACC
This sequence comes from Ixodes scapularis, assembly GCF_016920785.2. Taxonomy (NCBI): domain Eukaryota; kingdom Metazoa; phylum Arthropoda; class Arachnida; order Ixodida; family Ixodidae; genus Ixodes; species Ixodes scapularis. The sequence goes on from NW_024609879.1 coordinate 86,177,509, forward strand.
TGGACGTCAGCGCACAGCTTTAGCAGCGGAAAAGACCCGAAACACACTTGTTCGCTGGGGAGAAGTGTGTTTCGGCGTTTCGCTGCAGCGGGACGCCAGTCACGTGGCTAGGTGGCGTACGCTACCACCCGATCCAAAGGGCTCAGGCGTATTCATCCATCCATCCATCCATCCCCTCGCCGATTGTCTGCCGCTCCATCTTTTTTCGGCGGCCGCTTCTCGGGGAGATCTGCCAGACTTTGTCAGTATGTAGGGGGCTATGCTGGAGCAGGTCGCTGCACGAGCGCTCGCCCTTACAAAAAATTTATATCTAGCCAGATATGAAGATTTCAGATATAACCTGGTATGGTATATCTGCCAGATATAACCTCATAATGCCAGATATAGCCCTTTATCCCTGGCCAGGTACGGAAATCCTTGATCTAATTAAGTATAGAAATTTCAGGTCTGGCCAGGCATATCGAAAGGACAGAAGCCTGAAATCAGCACTTTATATCTTTTTATTGTCTACAATTCTCCCAAGTGCCCCGGCCCGCACTCGGGGGATTATGGGAACGGTCCTATGCTTCGTTTCAGCTTCGGTCCAGACGCAGCCGATGCTACAAGCGCGAGCATGTGGCCCAGAACAGTGCTTGCACTGCACGAGCGCGTGTACTTGGCAGGGATGCTGAAAGCCCGGAGCTCGCGCTTGTAACTTTGGCTGCGTCTGGACCGAAGCTGAAACGAAGTATAGTCATCGCTGATTTTAACCAATTCCATGGTTACACCAGTTACATAGTTTCGAGTGTAATTCGTAGTCACCCTGAACAAGCGTCCCATAGGGCTCAAGGGCCTGTCATATCACTTTTAAAACTTCTCGTCAATAGCAGAGTTTATGATACTGTGCGTGCGACCCACCTTTCAACCTGGCTGAGCCGCAGAAATATCTTATAATATTATCATCCTAGTGATTGTTGTTTTAGCAGGTATTACTTAAAAGCCGAGAAATCACAACAACCGAAACTGGGATTTAGCTCGGATTCGGCGGAGCCGTTTATAGCATTTTTAGCGTTTCTAACTTAATATCAGCGCCTTTGAAGCTATACAAGAATGATAATAATGTAAGAGGTATGTTTGCAGCTCATCCAGGTTGAAGGTTGGACAGAATGCACTGTACTGACATTGGCGAGAAATATTAGAAGTGATATGACAAGTACTTGGGTTCTATACACTTGTTTAGGGTGACTCCGAATTACACTCAAAACTGTGTAACCATAAATTGGTCGAAATTTCCGATCACTAGGCAGCTGAAGAAACACCGTCCTCATAATTCCTCGAGTACGGGCCGAGGCGCTTGGGAGATTTAGCAAATGGTCTATTCGGGCTTAATTTTAACACTTAGAAATAATTAAGCAACATTGAAATCCTCGTGAAAATTAGCACAAATATTCCCAAACTTAAACTTGCCAAAGCTGTACTTTAGGATTATTTGTGCTAATATTCAGCTCGCGAACAATGAGTCATTCACAGCTTGCTAAAAAATCGCTTTTTGAACTTCTTTAAAAACTTTTTTTATATATTGAAAGCCGGCCACCAGATAAAGCTGCATATATGCCAGATAACGAAGTATATACCTCAAATAAGGCTGTATATATGCCAGATAAGTTTGTATATACTCTAGATAACTCTGTATACACTCAAAATAAGGCTGTATATACGCCAGAAAAGGCTGTATATACTTTAAATAGGGCTGTATATAGGCCGTATATAATCATATAATGTTTGGTATGGCCAGATCTGCCCCAGATATAATATTTTCATACGGGCGTGCAGCGCCCCCGAGGCTTCATCTAAAGCAACTAGTTCGCGCTTTTAGCATGCGCGGCTAACAATAATCTATGCTGCTCTTGTTTATCATCTGTTTATGCAGATTGAATTGTGTGGAAGCCTGCTCTTGTTTATCAATGGTTTTCTGTGAGGCACGTGGTGATTGCCTTCTTCCACAGTGAGAGTGGAGACTGAGCATCCATCCTAAAGACACAGACCACGGGCAAGGATACAGAGCACGACCTCTTATCAGTGGACTCCAGTGTGCGAACGCTGCATTGGCGCCTCCCATGGCTTGGGCATCGCGTGCGTGGCATTCGTTTTGCAGCAAGTAAGTCTAAAACAAAGCGCAGTTCTGCTTTTCACCAGGTGAGCCGTGCCGAACGAATCTCGAGGCCAATAGGCGAGGTTCAATTTTTTTGTTATGATGTGTTATGCCCGCGTCCCACTAGAGCGACAGACAGAGACAAAAGACAGCGACAAGCCTCAAACCCATGCAGCATGCTCCTGGTGGTACCTTTGGCAGGCGTTTAGTCGTTCAGTGCTCGCGAAGTAAGCACGTACGATTGCAAGCCTGCCAAAGATACCCTCGCGTGCATGACGCTCGTGTTTCAGCATAGCCTCCGTTACTCTACAAAGCGTCTCAAATCGCGAAAGACTCTGGTTTGAGGCTTGTCTTTGACTTTTGTTTCTGTATGTCGCTCTAGTGGGACACGGGTATTAGTAAACACCGGGCTGTGAGGACAACACGCTCGATAAAACGCCCGCTATAGTTCGAACTTCTGCCCAATAAACTAGCGAGACTGACACGACAAGTTTAACAAAGCAGTAAAGACCGCGTAAAAAAAACGTAAGACAAGAAGACAAACGCACAAACAGTTTGTATACACCTCGTCTTCCTGTCCTCCGTTTTTTGGCGCTGTTTTTACTTTTTGTGAAACATGTACCACCAACTCGTCCAACTTTTCACCACGCGACAGGACAACGCTGTTGAAAGATGAAATGAAGATGGACGTAGGGTCTGCACGTATGGGGGGAAGAAGAACAGAAGGTGAACGACCGGTGGAACGCCAACAAGAAGACAAGTGCTTGTCTTCCTGGAACCGCGAACCAACAGTGGAAGTTCAGCGGAACTCCGAGGCACGAGAGTGATTCGTGATAGACGAGCCCTCGTTACCTCGGTACTGAAGACGGCAGCGCCGCTGAAGACGAAAGCTGAGGCCTCCACGACCGCCACCGACTGCCGAGTACCGACACCGCTGACCACGACGGAGACAAACTGGTCACTCTCGACCCTACTAAGATCTTGCGCAAACTCTGATGTTAATTGCATTTTGTTTTCGTGTATCTTAATATTGTCATAGTCTATAATTATTTTTGCATATATGTTGCGTCTCTGCTTTCTTGCGAAGAAAGCAAGATGATTCCGCTGGAACATTCTAACATCCGGCTTAGTTGCCGGTCTAATACCCGTTCCACACGGGCAACTCGAGTGCCATTTGCAACGAATGACATTCGTGTGATCGGCGAATCAACTCGCAATTGGTCACGCTTGGAATGCGCCACTCCCGGAGTGTCGCGCGCTGATTGGCCGTCTGCTCAAATGTCTTTTGTTGTAAATGGCATTCGAGTTGCCCGTGTGGCACGGGTATAAGATATATTGCCTCCCACGCGAAGAGCCAGGGTTCGATTCCCGGAAGTTACTCGTCCTTTTATTTATTCTTGCAGTTTAATGTTCTGGTGAATTCGAGAACTCTGTTGCTTGTTCGAGGTACGAATGTTTTAATCGCCGGACCTTCCAGGTCGATTGTTGCAGTAGCCAGCGCGTGTAACATTAGTGGCTCCGCGTGGCGATGTGCAGTCAGTTTTTGCCGTCTGCGTTCGACTCTGCCCACACGCCGACTTCGAAGCCCGCGACGCTCTGCTTTCTTCTGTTCCCTTTTTATTTTTGGGCACAAGTTCGCCCCATTAAACGTTTAGTTCCTCCAGTTACCATCGCCTCATCAATTGTCATTCGTGCCAATATCACGTCCGGCTTTAATCTGGGCACTTGACGAAAAATGTCGGAACAGGATTCGACGGTACCATGATTGGCTGGCGCCTCGCTTGATTTTAGAGCCGGCCAATCAGGGTGGTCGAATTTATCGCCGGGTTTTTCTCAACGTGTCCAGACTATAGACCCAGGCTCAATTCCGTATATAAGCTATAGGGTTGTACCAACGAGCTTGAGTAAACTTAGAGCGGTAAACCGGCGGTCAAGAATGGCACCCCCCCGGTTGCCGCCATCTTGCCTGTTTGCCACATTAGTGATCCCGTGACGTTAAGACGGTTGCGTCCAGGGTGGGACAGATCAGATTGGCCAGATCGCGGTCAGCAGATGGGCACTCTGGGGCTGCGTTTGAATCTTACTCGAATGGCGCCGAGTTATTCCGGCGGATCAAGTAACGTGACAAGACAGATGCAGCAACGCTGGACGCGGGTAGGTTTTCGAACGCAACGGGTACGAGAACTTCACCCAGGAGTGGGATAAAAGCTGCGTTCGATTTACTTACACCTCCTGCGCCGGTGCCGAAAAGTGTAGGGCAGTCTACTTCCGGTATATGTATTGAGATACGACCGGAAGTACACCACCCCACGCTTTTCTGCACCGGTGCAGGAAGTGCAAGTAAATCGAACGCAGCTTCTATCCCACTCCTGGGTGAAGTTCTCATACCCCTTGCGTTCGAAAACCTACCCGCATCCAGCGTTGCTGCACCTGTCATGTCACGTGACTTGACCCGCCGGAATAACTCGGCGACATTCGAGTAAGATTCGAGCGCAGCCCCAGAGTGCCCATCTGCCATCTGCTGACCGCGATCTGGCAAATCTGATCTGGCCGCCTTTGGGCGCAGCCATCTTAACGTCATGTGATCACTAATGTGGCAAACAGGCAAGATGGCGGCAACGGGGGGGGGGGGGGGGGGTGCCATTTCCGCTGCAGGCAGTGGGTTCCGGTTTACCGCTCTAAGGTAAGACTCAAGCTCGTTGGGTTGTACACGGGGACTCGCAAGTGACAGATCAGCTTAAAATATGTTCTGACTTTAGTGCAAAATTAATAAAACATTATTAGAAGGGCAGGGGAGTACGGCAATCGGATTAAGAAGCATATATTATGTTTGCATTTTCTAAAATATAAAACAGCTTGCGTTTTTGCAAAAAGAAAGAAAAAGAAAAGAAAGCAACTTATTATGTCATTTAGATCTCGGAAATATAGTGGTCACGTAGTTAACAAGTGAAGTGCTAGTTACTGTGGGTATCATCAACTCTTCAACTACTCGTATTTTTGTAACGAAAATGACAAAATACATCTTTAGGGCAGTATTACGGTTTAATGGCGGCAACAAAAATCATATTTAAAATGATGTATATTTTTTTAGACAGTGTTAACTCGTAGGTTCTGCAGAGTCTAGGTTTACTGCTTGTATGCCTTTGTAATTCTTCCTCATAACTGGAATGCCCGGCGCGAATGTTGTTAAACGAAAGATTAAACGAAAGATACTAGCGAACGACGAAGACCATGACTTAGCTTTGTAAAATGCGGTTCGCGTTGGTGTTAAATTTTGTAGTAGACGAAGCACAGTTTGTTTGGCATTAATATTATTTTTGCCAGATTATTTTATGTTTTTCACATAGACCGTGAGGATTAATTTCACACCTTGCCAGCGCGACTGCGCAAACTTTAGACCAGTTTCATACTTTTTTTTTTAAATTAGCGCGAAGTATGCAAGTAAAGGCCCCTTTTGACGCTCCTGCATGTATACTGCCTCTTTCTTCAAGGTCGACCTAAAGAATCATCATCTGCCGGGTAGAAAACTGATCCCCAGTTTCTTCTCTCCATTCCTTTTTGACCTTCTCACTCTCCCTCTCCCCGCAAGAACGGGTCTCCGAGCTACGGCCCACAGAATGGATGATAGTTTCCCTCTGTCTCACGTGAAAAGGACGAATTGAGGGAGAGTCTCCTCATGTCTGGTTGTTCGTCGGCCTTAAAATCCGTACGCAAATAATTTAACTTTCCTTTGTAATCCGTGATAGGAAGGACAGCTATTAAGTATGGTTGGGTGGTTACACATATTGTTTGGCAAATCAATTGGATTCTTTTTCAGCCAATGTTTTAGACTGGGGGAAGGGGGGGGGGGGGGGTTGCCACCTGCACTTCTCACTGGCTATACCACTCACAGCAAGGATCAACGGTTGTTTACGACCGAACGCAACGCGGAACGTCTGTTCATGTTTCATGATGTTTATTTTTAGATCAAACGTATTCTGATAGTTTCTGTTCTCTAGTGCAGTGGCTGGGGCAGAAATGTTCATACCTAGAACACGAGAGTCATCCGGTTCTTGTAAATTTAAAACACTGCGTGCATAACTAAACGTTAAGAAAAAGAGATTGATCAGAATACTTTGTTCGCATCGCTCCGTTTATCCTACGAACCAACAAAGCCGCCGACCACGCTCCTATCTATTTCACGAAAAGTTTACCCCATAAAATAAAATATCGAAACCAACAAAATGGCCATAAAAGAAACGAGTAGCGGCAGGACGAGAAACAGACAAATGACCCCATCTGAAATATGGGACCACTGCCATCCAGAAACCGGCAGAAAAACAACATACGGAAGCGCTTTGTCGCCGGAACTTTATATCCGTCGAAAGTATTTGGTTCTGCTCGCTTTCCCTGACAATACGCTGGAATGAGAGAGACGAAGTTATGGGTAAAAAGGTTTCGCGTAGACGACTTCCTGAAACCAGGCATGGTAAGCTGTTTTGCGTTCCCTAGACGCCGAGTAATCTATCGCAATTTGTTGATTTCAGGCCTAACTCTTTTCGTCATTTTTATATTTTATGTTTGCCTTTGAAACCAAGAATATAAGGTTATTTATGGGTGAAACATAACAACAACAAACATAAACGTGAACCAAACATAACAACAACAAAAATATTGTATTACCAAACAGAACTAAATGCCGACGTGAACGTCTGCAACATTATTTTATATGAATGTGTACAGTGCTCGAATTTCAGAAAAGAAAATAGAGTGTAAAAAATGTTACTCGGAAACGTAACGGGCATGTGTAACGCTAAAGTGCAACACGCTAAACTTTACTTACCTCCCGCGTTCGGGCAAAAGTTCGCAAATAAACACCTGCAGAGTAGTTCACTATACGCTGAGCGTTCTGTATCTCCCAATTTTATCTGTAGGATCAAGATACAGTTAATACGTTTTACAGTAGATCTTAGGCGCCCGTTTCCGGGTTGAGCGGCATCGGCGTAGGCGTCGGCGTAGCTACGCGTGTTGCATTTTGGGGCGTCACAGTTTCCCCGCTAAATTTAGCGGGGAAACGGAATTGGTGTTGAGGCCCATGCGGCACCAATTTCCGCGCTAAATTTAGACGGGACACTTAACCCGCAAAATTTGACGCTAAATTTAAAGGGAAAATCTTCATTAAATGTCCCACTAATTTAAGCGGCAAAATTTCCCCGCTAGGTTTAGTCGAACATTTTTCGCTAAATTTACCGGGAAATTCAGCGAAAATTTCCCACTCAATGAGAGGCCAGGAGAGAAGAAGGGGAGGGTATGTAGGTGAAGGAGAGGCACGTCTTCCACTCTTCCTCCTCAAGAGCTCCGCTCCAATTTCGGGCTACTGAGAATTGTAAACGTCTCATTTTTAGAGCGCAGCTCTTAGGCACCCGTTCCCGGGTAGAGCGAGGTCGGCGTCGGCAAAACCGCGAGCTCTGCCTTATGGGAAGTTTTCCTGATAAAGTTAGCGGGTAAAGTTTCCCGCTATATTTAGTGGGTAAAATACGTCACGTGACCTCAACTCTAATTGAATTTCCCGAGTAAATTTAGCGGGTAAATTTTCGATAAATTTCCCCGCAAAATTTAGCGGGCAGATTTTAGCTAAATTTCCCGCTCAATTTAGGGGGAACATTTCCCCATACATTTTTCAATAAATGGGTGGACATCAGGTGAGGAGGAGTGGAGGGAGTGGAGGGGGAGGAGGGGCATACCATCCCTTTTGTACCCTCCCCTCTTCCTCCTCCTCAAAAGCTGCGCTTTAATTCGGCATTAGAGAGAATTTAACGTCTTCAATTTTTATATCTACATTTTTGAAATTCATAGTTCACACACACGTGGTAGGGGCCGTAAAATACAACATGCACAATAATTGGCACATTAGTGCCATTTAAGAGCATAACTTCATAAGGTTATAGACTTCTTTAACAAACATTGAAATTAAAAAGAGAGGTTTTTAAAGGACATAGATGGGACACGTTTTTTTTTTTTTGTTTAATAAAAAAATGTTTGCACAGTATTTATGCCATCACACGCGATTTAGGCGGAGGGCATTGCCTGCACTAAGCCCCACCCACAGATCAGTGACCCCGCCCGTTACTTCTGGATTGACTTGGCTGCTCGACCTAACCCGCCAACCAGCCTAAAGTCTGCCTTTCGCCACATCCGGTGCGTCGTCTGGCGTGTGACACCGCCTCAACCGACGTTACGAGCACATGGGGCAAATCAAGCAGCATCAAAAGCGCAAGTCACTGGGTCTTCTTTCTTTATGATTGGTTGAGCAGCGATAGAGCACGTATTTCAACATGACGAACCCCATGATGGTGCCCTTTTCATGCTGTCCGATTGGTGCCATCAGATAGTGGTGTCATCTGCATCTGAACTTGAAGGGACACTGACAGGGTATTTATGCTCGCCGAGGTTTTTAGATGTACGTGACATGGTGAGAGCCCAACTACCCAGAGCACAATTTGTCGCTCGAAAATCGGTTCCTTTCCGCCCGAAAACCGCCAATTGAGAACTGGCCGGTTTGAGTCGCACTCACTCTCTTCTCCCTGGTCATGCATTGTTGTCTATGGTTCAGACACAACCACCGAAGATAATCAAAGTAGTGGGTCATTGAAGGCACACACTCAATATTAAAAATAAAAATAAAAAAATATCAAACCCATTTTTTGGCTTCTAAAAAGCTGTACATGCGTTGATTGCAAAAAAAAAAAAAAAAAAAAAAAAAAAGCTGCACGACGAACTGGAAGCATTTTGTGCGTTCACTGCGTAATTCTCAACATGACGTCGTTTTGCGTATCGTGCGTCTCGCGGGCTGGATGGCGATGGCAGCGGACGACGGGCGTGGGACCTCTACTTCAAAACTGTCGTTTGCGGTACCGGTGAATTCTGTTTTCCTGCGAAAGAGAAATTATGGACCCATCAAAAGTATTGGTATTCATCCCGTACGACACACCCGACCACCAAGCCGATTGAACGAAGACGTTGGAGAGCCGTCCTCCGTTTTCGTGGCTGAAGATATCGCTCGCGCAAACGTCAAGCACAAGGTGCGTACTTCCAGTTGAATATGCACGCGTACGATTTGTTTACTAGGTGCGGATATATCCATTGCGTGGTGCTGCCCGACCTCGAGCCGGGAGTGGCTTTGCGGGAGGGAAATCAGCAGCAATCTTGCAACCTACAGTCGACCGGCTGTATTACTACGGAGAGTCCCGCCAGTAGCTCAATGACAAAATCTCCGCTTTACAGGCAGCGGACTCAGGTTCAATCCCAAATGTGGGCAAACCATTTTCTTTTCCTCGTCAAACATTACGCGATATTTGCATTTCTTTTTTTACAATTATCACTAAAAAAACAATTGTTGTGGACGATACGTCGCTGAACTAAATAATCCGGGATTTCCTTTTTGACACCTGCGAATTAAATTTAGTCACTCTCCACAAAATGCAAGGAGCATATGAAACGGGTATAGCATCCGCTTTCCGAGGTGCCCGCAACTGTTCTAGAGGAATTGCAGCCAGCCATTGGTCCCAATCCTGTTGATTTTTCGGAAGCTTGTGCAGACTCTGCAGTACAATGCCACTTTTTGATGCCTGACATGTGAGGCAGGTCTTCACGCAACATCTTGGGGGTATTCTTTTCAAATCCGATCACGGAAATTCACCACTGGCATTCACTATTCATTTCAAACTCCTCAATGTACAAAACAATCCATCTTGAAGTAGAGAGTAGCGAGCGAAACAAACATAACTGCAACGGAATCGCACGTCAAACGGTTCCCGCGACACGTCGTCTGCCGCGCGCGAAGACACAAAACAAAACAGACAAACAAAATCGGAGGGGGAAAAATGCGCACGGTGAATAGATAGCTCCGTGCGCACGTTTCGGCTTTGGTTTCGAGCAGTTGCGTTTTTTTACTGTGACTTTGTAGCGAAGTATTAATTGGGTAGTATTCCGACACCATAATAAATCCGCTGGTAAAAAATTAAAACAAAATTTTCGGGAGTGTCAGTGCCTCTTTAAATAGGCCATAAAATGATTTTCCAGCTTATTACAAATGAAGGCCTCAATTAATCTTCGATGTCCCTGGTACCCGAAACAGGAATTCGTTTTTACTTTACTGCCTCCAGTTTGGCCAACAAGAAAGATGAAAACTCACGTCTGCTTTCCTGCTCAAGTCGACCGGAGCCGGCCACCAACATGTGAAGTCACGTGGCCGTGACGTAGAGTATGCCTTACTGCTTGAAACGGAAGTTCTCCCAGCGAGCGGGGGAGCCGCGTCAGTCAAGCGTCGCGTTGCCTCAAAAAGACGTTTCTGCATTGACCTTTCGACGCCAGGGTGTTGAAACGACGTCACCTGCTGAGGTTTCCATAAACTTCCCGAATGCTTGAGAAGACTCGTTTGAGTACGACGCCTGTGCGATCAACGTCATTGCCATGAATAGGTAGCAGCTGAGTGAAGTGCAGCCTAAAATGTTTCGGTATAGAGAAAGTTCTTGGGGCCCGGTCCACATGGTTGCCAGAACCCCGAACTTTGCGGCCATTATTCGGCCGCAATGTGGCGGCAAGCAGCCGGCCACGCGCGCCTCGCGCCTAGATGAGGCGAGGCAGAAGCGGCGCGAAGGACAGTCGGCCCAGAACCGCCGTACGTAAATAACAATGTTAGTGTATTAATCGTCTTGTTCTTGTCTAATTAAATTAAGTTTCTTGTTGTTGAAACAGTAGGCTCCGTGTTGTTGCCCGGGTCCGGTATGCAACAAGGCAAACCGACCACAATGGCGCCCGAACGTGGTATGCTACCTACTCGAGGGAACTTCGAGTGGGTAGAAGTGTGATTATACCCCCGACACGAATTACAAGCTCATCATCAACATTGATTGATCTTTTTGTGACCAATCATGATGAGAGCAATATCACTGCAGGTGTTCTTAGTTATGGGCTCAGTGATCACCTTGCCGTATTCATGTTTGTTAACCAAAATATCCTACTAAAAGAAACCACAAGATCTTTAATATTACAAGACATAAGTTCTGTAACACATAAAACATTCAGAGAAAATATTATCACTATTGATTGGAGTCATGTGCTACTGTCTAATGATGTCAACGAACGCTATTACGTTTTCTTGAACGAGCTAAAACGTGCCTACTGCGCAACGTTTTCATACAAAACAATTTATGTCAACAAAAAGTCTCGAAAGCCCTGGATCAGTAGACAGCTTTTGAAACAAATTAAAAAAAAAAAAAAATTTATGATTAGTTTTTTAAACCTCGAGACGAAGTAAAGTTGCGTGAATTAAAAAAAAAAAAAACTTTAGAAACTTCGTAAATACGCAGTTAAAACGTGCAAAACAACGTTATTTTTTTGCGAAATTTGATGAGTCTTGTTTTAGGCAGCCCGAAATTATGTGGAAGCGTTTGAACTCCTTAATGCGGAACCCGAACCAGGACGGTTTTGGAAGCATGACCATTAATAATAGAGACGTATCTGGTACCGAACTTAGCAATAAATTCAATGACTGTTTTGTAAGGGTGGAAAACAGTACTTATAACAGTACAGTCATAAATAATTTTACCACCTGCAATGAAACCATTTTTTAAACCCTACTGGTGAAGGCGAAGTTTTCTCCACATTTATGAACATAAGAAATAGCTGTAGTCATGACTGTGAGGATCTCCAAATCGGACCTGTGGAATTTGTCTTGGATTTGATACTTGCATTCTTAACTCATTTTTATAATCTTGTATTATCATCCGGTATGTTCCCGAAGAGGATGCAGGGTGCTAAAGTTTCTGTTATTTATAAAGGTGGGGATAGGAATGATCTGAGTAACTACCCCGTCTGATTTCCATCCTTCCTATTTTTTCAAAGCCCATTGAAATAATTATGTGCTCTCGTTTTTTCAATTTTCTGGGCAAATATTCCTTGTTGACGGAATTGCAATTCGGTTTTAGGAAACATAGATCCTCATAAACAGCTTTACTAGTACAGAAAGGATTAATATTCGAAAATTTTGAGAATAAACTTTTAACTTTAGGGATTTTTAAAGGTTTTGGCGAAGCGTTCGATCAAATATACCACCAGACTCTTCTTGACAAGTTAAAATGTTACGGTATACGTGGTATTCCCTTATCACTTCTTGCGTCCTATACCTACAATACCGCCACCAATATGTTCAGATGGGAAACTCGTCATCCAACATGCAACGTATTTTCTCCGGGGTTCCACTGGGAAGCATATTACGTCCCCTGTTGTTTATTATTTACGTCAATGATATTACAAAGATAGAAACTTCCGCCAAGCTGATTATGTATGCAGATGATACCAGCATCTTTTTTTCTGACTCAAGAGAAGACCTACTTACTTCCAGAGGAAACTATTTTCTACGCAAGTTAAAATCACTGGGTCACCATAAATTCTCTGTCTATAAACCCGTCCAAAACAAAAGCAGTCCTTTTTAAATGTCCAGGATCACGAATGGCATTGTCCAGTGCTTTGTACTTTGGGTCAAATATAGTAGAATGCGTTGACATCGTAGAGACTCTCGGCGCTGTGTCCTCAGAACGCATGTCGTGGAATCCCCCTCATGTTTCTTACATACATAAAAAACCTTGCAAAGTAGTAGGGATGTAATGAACAAATATAGGAAAGTATTTCCTGAAACTATAAAAAAAATTAATATATAATTCCCTTTTTCATTCAATACTTTGCTATTGCCATCTGCTCTGGGGGACAACAACAAAAAGTAAGTTTCACAGGTTGAGGTTAATGCAAAAAAATATCAATAAGGATAACTGAAAATGTCCCACGTGACCATAGTTCTCTTCTTTTATTTATAAAGCATAAAATACTTGACGCATCTAACATGTACTCTAATAGATTAACTGTCACATATCATCGTGCCTTAAGGGAACATATTACAGTGATTTTTGACCTCGCTAAACTTGAAAATAGTGTATCAATATATCTCTCACGTCATTGGCATCCATGGAGAATCACACCATCTGGAACTAATTTTGGTTTCCAGAGGTTGAGTTACAGATTGCCGTCACTGTTGAACACCTTATATTCTCAAGAAGTTGATTCACCTTCAATACATGCCCATATAATTCAGGCTTTCTTATATTGCGTGAAAATGTTTGTCATATGTTTACTATATCTACTAATTTAGACTGTTTTGAAGCGCAACCTATTTTCAATGACACTTATTTTATACGATATCTTATATAAGTTTTCTTTATTGTGTTTTTCTTTCGTGTCTGGAGATGAGTGTTGGTAAACTTTCGTTAAATATCCGTCAAATTTAAACTTTCCGGTAATAAATACAATGTTTGTCTTATGTTTGTTATATCTATTTCATCGTGTATTGAGATGGCACTTAATATATTGCTAAATGTCATGTTAAGTAAGTTATATTCACTGTGTTTTTTTGTGTGTGTGTTTTTGATGACAGTGCCACTCTGCCCTGTGTTTTGGGGGGCAGGAACCCGTCCAGCGGCAAACTTGGTTTCTTCTTTCGGTAAGCCTTTTTCCCCTTTCCCCGTGTTTCCTACCGTCGTGCCGTGCTTCTGTCACGTAGGCGTTTGTTATATTGGCATGTTTCTGACGGTTTGTTTTGTGACTAGGGCAATCGTTTTACGCGTGTTGGTTTCTGGGGGCGTTTCTTTTTCTTTTTTGGGCTCCTGTTCCACTTTTGCTGTTTTCTGGCGGGTGTTATTATTTCTTTTATTTTTGTGCTTGGAATCATGCTCACACGGGAGCAAAAAGCCGCAGTGATAGCAGTGGCACAAACGAACCTACTCACAAAAATCACGAAGATGTGCGACTCCGTGATGCAGCGCCTGGCCCTCACGTCTGGCCAGCAGAAGAACTCACCGCGAGAACCCTGACCACACTTAACTGTGCGCGACTACATGGGGTACGACGACGTCAAGGTCGTGGCGGGTTTCCTGGGCGAGTTGCAGACGTACCACCTTGCCTCCGTTGACTCGGAAGCCTTCATAGTAAACCGAAATGTCCCGCTACAGTTGCAAGCCAGCACCAGGTGCTGGTTGGGGTCGCCGTTCTCCTTCACCATCCTGGCAGGCGCCCAAACAAAGCTTACGACAAAGTGCCAACGGCACCAGATGAGTGGGGGGACGGAGTTCAATTCGCCGTGGACGGTGGCTGCGGGACCTCAGCCTCGGTTACATGTCCCGGGACTGCTGCTCTGGGAGAAGCAGCATGACGTGAAAGCACTTCAGTGGTGCTTCACGCAGGATTTCCATATCGGCCGTGAAATCTTGACGTCGGTCGTCAGGTTGTCGCACCGGAAGGTCAGCGGCGACCTCACGGTGTAAAGGCTAGACCGGAGCTCGCCACTGTCGTCGTTCGGAAAAGCGCCTTCAACTGGAGTCCGCGTCTGGTCAGCTTTTCTTCGTCGACACTGGTACTGGCGGATGCAGGTCATCACCGACCAGCAGGAAAGGGCACCTGGCTCTGGTCACAATCGTCCCTTGGACGACTTCGACACACGATGGCAAAGTGGCCCATGCGTCCACACGAGAAACACGTAGCCAGAGACGCGGGGCATTCCTCTCGCACGTGGTAGCGTCGGCCGCAGAAACGGACGCCCTCGTAAGACAGGTGCACGCGCGCTGCACGGAGAGGATCACCTGAGCATCGAACAATTAAAGGGCGAGACGGAACTTGCAACTCTTGGCGCGACGGGGAAGGAGGAGGGTGAGGAGGACGCTCGCGCCACCAAGAAAAAGATGCTTAGCCATGCCTACTCGTTTTGCGCACCTTGCAAGTACCCATCTTGGACAAGATCTATCACGTGCGACGCGTTCGAATCCTGATCTAGCGACAACCGACGAAGAAGATCACAATCACGAGACGTCCGCTCAAACTGCTGCGTGTGCTGCACAGCACGCGCGAGGCTAGGTGCGTTAGCTCCACCGGACTCTCGGATTACACGATCCTGCACCTCTGTGCTGCGGATCCCCAAAATAAACATTTCCACCACGCGGCTCACCAAAGACTCGCCGTATCCACAGAACAATCCCAGGCGTCCGAGCGCCCCAAGGTACTCGAGAACATTTTCCCCTGGAGCCTTCACTCTCGTGGCGAACTTTCTTCGCTCAATAATGACGCTCTGAGCCGAAGCAAAATGTGCGTTCAACGCGGACAGCAGGACTTGAAACTCATTCTGAGTCGCGCTAACAGCCGGGCCCACCAAGACAAAGGCCTCAACAACGCGACTCTTCTCTTCGCTAAGGAACGACAGCAAAATCGCCCTCCTTCTCTTCGGCGCAAAACTGTCGACGCCAACCGCCTCGAGGAAGTTCAGAAAACATCTCTTTTACGTAAGCCACGGCATTACTGGCTCGTCGGGTGTGGGAGGAAAATCGAGGGGAATACAACATGGCGCAGCCAACATTTTCGAACGTTTTTGATCGTCAGGTCGCGGTGACGATATGTACTGACGTGTCGCCTGACGTCCAGGTTGTATAAAAATATAGCCCGCAACTGATCTGTTTCTAGTACCTTGAGCTGTGTGCCAGTCGAGCGTGACGTTGGAACGCAACGCATTTTTCATAAAAAAAGACGGCTGACAAAAAACATTTTGTGTTAAAAATTATTTTTGTGTATGGTAAGAGCTTTTATTGGAGCGCTCATTTACTCCTTGTTTACAAAAAGCCAAGCCTCTTCGCTTGTAAAGCCCTCTAATATTTTTTTTAAGAACGCGGAGCTTCAGAAATAGCACTCCGGCGGCCCCACTGAATCCTTTCTAGTTTACTCTAGCCGTGCTCCAAAATTCACTCGATCTTACACCAGGGTACCGGTTTTGTACCTTCGCGTTCTAAAACCAACCCGCGTCCAGCCCTTTTCAATCTGCGTTGTCCCGTGACATGACACGTCGGAGTAACTCGGATTCATTTGGGTAAGATTTGGAGCGCAGCCAGTGTGACAGTGTGAGATGCTCGTTTGTACTACACAGAACAAGTCCTAACAAGTCATTTAGGCCTCCTGCGTTACATAAAGGGTGCTGCAAAATAGGGTTTGTTCAGAGTTGTTTTGTGTAGATAAAACTTGGGCGTCTCAAAATGTCACACATGTGCCTGCTCGGGTGAGATAGTGAGGTCATGAGGAAAAAAATAAAGAAACAACGACAAATTCGAATGCCGTCGATAAACAGGTCAAACCTAAGACGAGTGTGAGTCAAGAGAAGCCGCTTCACGCGTTCTAAAGAAAAAAAAAAAAGAAGAAAACTACAAGAAAAAAGTCATGAAAGCAGGGTTGACTTGCTAGAAACTTTGCTTAAGTAGAGATTGGGGGAAAGAAAGCACTGCCAAAGCCAGCGCACGAGCTGAGCGGGACTCGAGCATCGTGTCAAGATGCTCACGCGCCCCAGCCTATGCGGAGCTTTTTTTCACCCAGTCTTAGCTGAGACGCTATTCTCGCAAGCCGGCCCAGATGTGTCGACGCCACCACCCAGGGCAACCCTGAGGTAAGACTCGCGGGGTGAAACAAGGAGACGGTAGGCTCTTTAAATCGACCGGAAAATTCGGTTTCTTAACCTATCGCGCTACGACTTTGTGCAGCGTTGCCCACAGATGGTGTTTTTTTTTTGTAAAATTTGCAAAGAGCAAACTTACCTGAGGAAAAAGTAAAGAAAGAAAAAGGCTTAGCTCCTATGGAAACGCAGCGACGCCACCGGTCTGCAAACAACACGACGCCGTTTCGCACGGGAGACAAGAGATGGCGCAAGCGGTCGCGACGCCAACTGCCGCCAACGAACGAGCAGACGACACAGAGAGTCGGCCCTTTTGCAGACAAGGAACTGCAGTTCCTTGCTGTTACCGCGCCTGTCTTTTTTGTTTCTGCTACTGTCGCCGCCTGCGGAACGCGCGCCGCTTTTGAGTCGAAAAGATTGTCTGCTAAAAAGGCCTGCTCTCGGCGCTGTATGCTCGTTCGTTGGCGGCGTTTGGTGCGCCATCTCTTGTCTCCCGTGCGAAACGGTGTCGTGTTGTCTGCAGAGTGGTGGCGCCGCTGCGTTTCCATAGGAGCTAAGCCTTTTTCTTTATTTACTTTTTCCTCAGGTAAGTTCGCTCTTTGCAAATTTTACAAAAAAAATGCACCATTTGTGGGCAACGCTGCACAAAGTCGTAGCGCGATAGGTTAAGAAACCGAATTTTCCGGTCGATTTAAAGAGCCTACCGTCTCCTTGTTTCACCCGGTAGAGGTGGTGGCATAAATCCGACACTGTCTAGTGGTGGTGGCGTAAATCCGACACAGAAAGAAGAAAGCTCAACCAACGTGCCACAAGCAGCGGGAGGCCCAATCAGGTGAGCTTGTGCTACCCAAAATAAGGACGTCACAGTTTGTTCAAAGCTTCAACGCAGGAGGCCTTTTCGCAGCACCTTTTGCAGGGGCAAACGTAGGAAGCTTATTAACACAGGACTGCTCAATTTGTTTTCCCGTTCGCGCTCTCTTGGCGCAAGAAAGAGACACGTGATTTGTGTCTGCGTTCCTCACGCCTCGTTTTGAGCCTTAGCATGGACGTTAGCGTGGGCTAACTGCGAGGGCTGTGCTAGAGCGAGCGGGTACCATTCACGCCGTATTCGCACTGGCAGTTGAACCGCGTTTGCAAAGGGGTTGCGAACGCGGTTGCTTAGAAATCGATTACAATGTAGCGCGCAATTGATGATGAATATGAGGGTATCCGCTTCGTGGTTGCGATTCGAACGCCAGTACGAAGGCACCTTTGGGGTGCCTTCATTTGCGCTTTGCTTAGCGTTCTGACATCGGCCCATTTTGTTCCGAACGCTTTTGCTTCTTTTTTGTTCAGAGGGAGTGAAAGCGCGTATCTTAGTACGAGCTTGTAGCATTTCACCTTGAGAGTTCGACAGCGGACTTTTGTTAGCGGCTATTTCATTTGTATTTCTCCAGGGAGCGCCTGGCAGTAAGCCTTGGGCATTACAAAAAGTTAAAGCCCCTTCATGTTTCAAAAAAAGCGCAAGGTCCGTCGGTGCACAAGACACGTGCAACGTGCAGCCCTTGGGAAGATCGTGGTGGCACAGCGCAACATTGAGCTAGATTTCAGACGTCATGAATTTCCCAGAAGTGGCGCAAGGCACGTGCCTCAAGCATTTCTACAACAATGAGTGGCGCCACTTTTCCCAGGATAGAGGGGCTTTACAACGAATGACACCACCCCCAACAGAAGGACATTGAGGCGCCCTAGCAGCACTGACTGTCTTCATTAGAGCACACGTTGGACGAGCGCTCGTGCAGCCGCCGAGGCTTCATCCAAAACAAAGAGCTCGCGCTTTTAGCATGCGCGGTTATCAAGGATTCGTGCTAAGGTGAGACTATCTATTACCGCCGAGACGTTTCGGAGGGGAAGGGGGGGGGGGGGGGGGGGGCTTCTTATGGTTTTCATTTGTGACGGCACGACTGGGATTTGCCTTCCCGTGACGCCAAGAAGTGTAACCCTGGCTACGTACCATCAGTTGCGACGACAAGTACGAGGGTGCCTTTGAAAAGAACAGTGGGAGCGAGGAGCCATCGCATTCCGATACAAACCCTGTCGAAGTTGACAGTCTGACAATGCTTGTATGCCCGTGGTTTGGCCAATCGTCGAAAGTTGTCCGCAGCAAGGCTTTCGACTGAGCACGTCGCTAATAGACCCTTTTACTGTTTAAAAACAAAACCGCCCAAAGTTCCTAGAGAAGAGCTTTCTAAATGTAGCGACATAGACCCGTTGCTCTGGGGCAGGGGGCACGAGCGCGTTCGCAAGACGGGACCATGTTATAATGGCTGCACCGTCTATGTGGCTCTGTAACGTTCAATTTTGCACGTGCCACGTTTGAATACAAGCATCTGTCAGGGCATCTGTAGATGCGCGATTAAAAAACTTCTGAAAAAACGAAAAAAAAAAAAGTTCAGTCTTTCCATTTTGGTGAAGAAAGAAGAGCAGCAGACCTGCAGCTTTGCTGTTCATGACGGTGGCTTTCTAGGCGAGCGATCTGCTCTTCTTTCGCAAGGGAATGTGAAGCGCTCGACGAAGTGTAACTTTAGACGATTGCGTCCTCGTGGCGGTCGCGAAACCATTCACGCTGCTGTGCACATCGCCGCTCGTTCTGTTCCCGCTCTTCTTCCTCCGAAGAAATGTTGCCGCGATCTATGAACGACGGCGGCCAGCAGACAACCCGCAAGCACTACACTCTGGACAGCTACCGCCATCTATAGGAGCGACGGCGGCAACCAGAGTTTTGTGTCGACATCCCTTTGCGGGGTACACGCTCCTAGGGAAACAAGTCCTTAACAGCTCCGCTGTAAAAAAAAAATTAATCAGCTTGCGGCCGCAGTGTCTAATTAAACATTCCTTTCTGCTTTAATATTCGCATTGCTTTCTTTCATGCTTGCAGAGCACGAACGTTTCACTTTACGTGATAGCGAAGCAGCACTTCCCCCGATGTTCGCCTGCTTGGCAGGGACACTGAAAGCTCGGAACTCACTCTTGCAGTCTCTGCTACGCTCACAATTATAGTGGAAGGGAGTATTAAAAACTGTAGTGGGGAAGCTTAATGACGGCAAACGCGAGCCAAATAATATATTTTGCTCACGTGGAGCGCTGCTCAAAACTTGAGAACTACGGGCCTATTTTTTGACTCGCCAACTTTGTGACGGTGCAGGTTTTAAAAAGCAAATGGAGGCGTATGACAGAAGACAACTCTATGACCCAATTTTCTTCCAGCGGAATGTGCCTCGTCATTTGTATTTGTTGTCGTTACTTGTAAAAAAAATGTATAAAGGGAATTAAGAACCGCTGCTTGCGCAATACAAGGATCATGTGACGGGCTAGTTGGTTATACATTACGAATTTAAAAGTAGCGCTAAAGACGAGGACAAGTAGAAGACACAGACACGGACAGGCGCTGACTCGCAACTGATATTTAGTGAAGAATAAAAGGAAGATAAAGCAGAAGTGCAAGGACATATACGAAATGAAAAAGAAGACTAACCAAAACGAAAGAAAGCAACAATTATTTTTGACTTCAAAATTAAAAAATAAAAAAATACGGTAACAATTAAAAAATTAAAAAAAATTTTCACAAAACATTTAAATGAAAACCTACTCTAATTAGATGAAAGAAAGAAAAAGAAAGAGGAAGAAGAGGACTCTGAAAATTAATCTAGTTAAACGAAGTTCTCACACAAAACGTTGTAAGTAGTGCAATTCCTTCGCCGATAAGGCTACCGACGGTGCACTGATGCATGTGTCCCCTTTAGCTGCTATGACTTGCGCCTCATAAATTTCTCTTGTTCATTGATCACTGAACTTTTTTAGAATTTTTGTTCGATGGAATAGAGGAGTACACTTGCAATCTCGTACGTGTAGAGCAAGATGTCCCGCCGGTGAAGACTTAAGAGACAGTGCATGCTCTCGCAATCTCATGTTCACACACCGGCCAGTTTGACCCACGTATACCTTCCCACACGAGAATAAAATCTCGTATACTACGCCTCTAAGGCAGTTCACAAACTTATTAACATGCTTGACATCGCATTTGTCCTGTTTGTCGTGTTGGGAATTGATTTTCGGGCACAGCCTTTTCAACTTGTCAGGTGCAGAAAGCACCACCCTGACATCAAACCTGTTGGCTACCTTTTTCAAGTTATGTGATATGGAATGGATGTACGGCACTATGGCTGGTCGGCTCCTCTTCTCTTTGCTTCGGTCTTGTATTTTTTCATGCATTAAAATATTTTCTGCCACATCCGTCAAGATGGACTCGGGGTATCCCGAACTTTGCAGTCGCCGGATTTGGTTGGAGAAGCTCTCTCCGGCTGAATGGTGACACGACTTGTTTAACGCCGCTCTTAAGCAATTGATCACGATTCCTCTTTTGGTGAGCTTGGAATGAGCTGAGTCGAATCGGAGTAGCTTTTTCTTTGATCTTGGTAAATACATCCAGCACAAATGGTTGTCCTGGAAGGTCATTTGCAAGTCTGAAAATTGAAGGACGCTGTTTGTGGGAAGTTCATGTGTAAATTTGAGTCCTTGAGAATGCTTCACAAAGGTGGCGTGAAGGTCGTGAACTGCCTTGGTGTTGCTGTTTTCCAAACGATTACAGAGAAGTACGAGGTAGTCGTCGACGTATCTAAAAATACGTGTGACTTGGCCGCTTGGAAGATTGTCGGCAATAACCCGGTCGCGCTTGGACAGGAAAATATCACATAACACAGGGGCAACGCATGACCCTATGCATATTCCCTTTCTTTGAACGTAGTTCTTGCCATTGAACGTGACTACTTGCGCAATACCTTCTAGAAACTAATTAAAGCCTGCGCTTCGTTTTGTTACGTCAGCTATATCGCTGCTCGTAGTCCAAGCGACGAGAGCCAGCAGAGGGGTTTCACATCCGAACAACTGCGACGATGCTGACAATATCCTCCGAATGGCCCGGGAAAACACTTTTTTTCCCCTTATTTTTAATGCTCCGTTAACTTCTTTGCCTTCGGTCTAAGCGTAAAAGATGAAATTGTTTATAGGTTGTACTTGTACCAAACAAATAGGGTTCTGAAACTAGTGGTTAGAATTGAATAGCGCTGCGTCATTCATAACCTTGTTAGTGTAAGGGAAAGCCAACACCGTCCGTTTTTTTAACAGTGCAGAAGCTATGGATGACCGCTGCACTATTCGATTATAACCACAATTCGCACAACCCTACAAATCTAATAATTGGCATAAATAAAAATCAAAAGTAGATAACGCAACGTGACGACGCAATTTTACAGACAGCAGGCGCCTCGCAAGTGAAGAGAAGCCAGACATATCGTGCACAGTCGGGCAACGTAGCAAGTCGTTTGAAATGTGGCGACAAGACGCCACGTATTCGCTCAGTCCGTCGGCTACCAGAATTTTTAGTGTCCTCCTGTGTGCGAATGTGATGATCATTCCTTAATTTGTGTTGTGTGCGTGGTGTCGTCAAAATTATTCCGGACAATCGAAGGTTCACATATTCTCCTTCCAACCGACGAACAACGGCGTATTCAATGGATTAAGGCGATTCCGGAGAAAGTAGTTCAATGTGAGAGCCCTCCGAAGGTGTGCTAGTTTGGCAGATTTTTGTTTTATCCTTGCACTCTTGCACTTCCGAAATTCAATGTTCCCAGAAGGGAGATAGTAGTAAACAACTCTGCAATTTTTAGAACAAGTTAACACTTCCAAAGTGTTTTGAAATATTTTGTTGGTTTTAGCATGCGAGTCACCTGCGCAGAGTGTTTTGCTTTGTGCTCTAGTTTTTTATTTGTCTTCACCGACCGGCTATTATTTAGCAGTGCTGTCGTCCAATACTCCTATTCTGATCTACGCAGCTGGATACTTTGCCTCTGTGACTGTGAAAACATTTAAGTGCGAATACAACAGAGAACATTTGGTTTTCGAGAAGACACTTCCGCACAATGCCTGCAGTAGTTAATCATCTGAAAGAAGCTCTATATTGAGAAGACTGCAGCTTTTAACACAACTGGTCATCAGTGTGCTACTGCATGCTGAAGTTGTGAACAAGCTTATGTCGTCCCAGCACATCGCTCAGTTCTTGCGATTACGTGATCAACAAAACGTTTTCAGGGACTTGACGCCAGCTGCACTGCCAGAGTTGGAAGAGTTGGACATTTCTGGGCAAGTAAGTCGAAAAATATTCTTTTCAACAATGTCAGCAAATATAAAACCTGAGGCAATAAGCAAGGTCTGCTCCGGTCAAGAAAGGACGTGTCTGCTTTCACAAAAAGTTTGTGTTTTTCTACAAATAAAGTGTGAAGGAACCACGACATCTCTGTAGAGACGGACCTACTAAAACCCGGAACGGAGGCAAAAAGGAAATTGTATTTTGAGACTAACTATACAATTTGTAACGTTTATTTATTACACGATGGCGTTCTGACACCCAGCCAGTCAGTCACATTTTGTGACTGACTGGCTTTGCATACTTAAAACTAACTTTTTAATTGTACTTACTGATTTCTTAATTAGCGAGATGTCACCAATTTTCATACATTTTAAATAGAAAAGTTGACTTACAACCTATGGTGCGAAGTTGAGAGCGTGCTTATACTTTTACTTTATTTTTCGGAAACCTACCTGGAACGGCCTAGGCGTAATATACAATTTCATATATGTTTAGTTGTGTGGTAACCATGGACGTCAAAAATATGTTTCAAATTAAAATATTTGTTATTCCAGAGCAGGGCTTTGGTTTTACGAAGCAGATTAAGTCAAATAATTTTAGATTTGGTGAAGTCGGTAATATTTTTCATGGGTGCTTTCAGTCGTCGTAACTTAAATTACGAACTGTAGAAATTAGATTTGTTAGAATATCTAATCTTAAAATACTAATTCTATTAATTACGTCGTCGTCGCGCACGGGTAAGTGACATTCGTACAATATTTACAATTAAAGGTACAGGCCGCCCCGCTAGAGCGTCGGTACAGTACAGCGAAGCCCAGCGACCAGCCTACTGTCATTTTTCCGCTCGCTAGCGTTGCACCGTAACGTTACGGAGCGGGAGCGCAGGCTTAAGTTTCTAGAAAGTGTTGGTTTGTATGTCAAGCGAAGTCTGGTCGCTCCGTTCTTGCAAGCCTGTCAAGCTTGCTTCTATCACCAGTGCTAGAATGCCTAAATGCTACACAGACAATGTTGGCCTCGGCTGTACGATTTATCGTCTTGGGGGAACAAGTTGATTTACAAGAATATTCTAAAACTTTGAACAGATTCCGCACTTGGTTCTTTCAGGGTGTACCTAGAGAATCGGAGATTGAATGTATCATGGACGTTTCAAGCAGCGGTGTTAAGGTGGGCTTTGTTCATTTTATTATGAACCCTGAGTTTTCTGGGAGGTGAAAGACTGGAGCACTGCCTGGTGGCGCCACATGCTCTACGCCTTTTCAAAGAAAAGGCGTAGAGTAATGTAGTGAACATAGAGTGGCCACTGAAACCCTACGCGGCACAGCTGTTAGAATTCACAACACCCGCTAGCAGGCACAGTGATGTGTAATTATTTACACATTCTTTATAGTTGTACCATTTAGAAATAGCTTCAACTTAATTTACATAATTCTAAAACTATGAGTAGCCTTGAACGGTTTCAAGAATATTAAGACGGGTACGTCTGGGGTTCGGGCTAGGCGCATGACTTGGCAACCGTGCCAAATTCAAAAATCTAGTTAGTCACGGTAGACTAGATGGCGCAAGCTACCACCTGATACGAACGCAATCAGTATCATACTAGTTATCCACCCGTTAAGATAGCAGTCATCTATATGTATCTAGCCATGTGGTGGGCGGAAGCGCCTAAACAGAAGCCAATACCAACTTCACAACAGCCGCTATGTGCACTGACAGTAAAGTGAGCCGTTGGGGCCTATGGAAGTGGCCACTCTTTACGTTTACTACATTACTCTAAGCAAAAGTGTCTATAACGACACCACTCAAGCCCCAGGCATAGACTTTGAACTCTTTTCGCCCTCGACTTGGCTCCCAGACCCCTTGCCATCAAGCGTCAAGGAACGATGGTAGACAACACGACCGGCCACCGTGGGCCGTGTCCAGAAGCTGGAGGCAAGAAGCAAGCTCAATGAGTGCGCTTTTCCTCACCGGTACCATGGCGTTACGTGGTGAACAAGCTGAGGACCGGCTCCTCCGTTCGAGTGCCGGGCTAGGCGGGACAACCGAACTTTGCTACAGCCTCCATGGCGTCAGTGTCGCGCCGACATTCAGTCAGGTGGCAGCTGGAGGGACCTCAACAACCCCCAGAGGGACGAGCACCAGCATTAACGGCAGCGAGAGCGAAGTCACGTGGGCTGGTTTGCCCCTTCCAGCGATCACAACCGCAAGCGCTGCCTCCTTCACACTTTGGGCTGACACATCTTCCCGAGCTGCCGCTGCGTCCCGGGCCGAATGCGAGCTCCCGAGGAAGGCCAGCAGCGAGGCCACAACCCCGGCTGGAAACCGGTTCGAATTCGGGGCTGCCACTAGAACCAGCGCCCCGACGACTATGGATGCCCAGGTCGCCCCTGAAAGCGGCCACTGACGATCCTCTGGCGAACATTGCTGTTCAAAATCAAAGCTTGGATGTGTTGGTAAGGCATGATGCACCATGCCCACCACGCGGGTGTGGAAACGGTACAGCTGGAAGACAAAGGCGTCGTCATGAGCAGAGACTGCGCGTTTGGATGATCTCGAAGAAGACCGGTCTTCCTTCAAAGGAAACCCGAACACCACCACCATCATGGGTCCCCTGAATTATACGATGGTCAGCGGCGGCCTGAAAATATACTTCATGCCCGCATCGGCGTTTTCCCGACATCGCCCTCAAAACGAACCTCAAGACGAGCTGGAGCAATTGCCGGTCGGACAACTGATAGGGTTCCATCTCGGACACGGTTCGTTGGATTAGCAGTCTTCAGAAGAAGGGCGGCTCTATCTGCATGCCGCTGAGGTACCCACCGATGAGGCGTCAGCCGACTTGGCTGGCCATGATGTGCTCGTCGACGACGTGCGAGACGAGGATGTGCACTGCGACGATGACCATGACAACGTTCTGTATGGCGACTCTGCACCTGTCCAGGGTGAGTTCGCCGGACCTTCATATCACGAGCACAGTGAGCTCATTAACGACGTGCGTGTCCATAGTGTGCCTCAGTGCTCTTCTGTTTGTGGTGATGCCATTCTTTCTAGTATTCGATTCCAACAGCACGCGCTCTCGAGAAAGAATCTAAAGAAATAGCCGGTAACAAAAGGCCACCTAAGCACTATTAATGCCAAGTGCTCGTTCCTGACACGCTTTTTCACGTGCTCTGGAACAAAACAAAAACAAACAGAAGCGTCTGGATCAAAATGGTCGAGGCCGGCTTGCTAGAAACAGCGTATCAACTGAAACTGAGGGAAAGAGACCCCCTGCCAAAGCCGGCGCTTCAGGTCAGCGGAAATCAAACCGCCTCTCAAGACGCTCGCGCGCCCCAGTCTTTGCAGTGTCTTCTTTCACCCAGTCTGAGCTAAGATGCTGTTCTAGTAAGCCGGCCGACGTGTCATCACCCTAATGCCACGGTGTAAGATAATACTAATAATACTCTTCAGGTGAGGACAGCGCGCTCCTCGCGACGTGTCGATAGGGTTCGCTTTTCACTCCCTCTTTTCTCTCTCTCACTATGGTTTTAAATGGCGCCGGCAGATGACTCGTCGACCCGTGGGCACTAAAGCGCCTCTATCCTGGGAAAAGTGGCGCCGTTCATTGTTGTGGAAATATTTCAAACACGTGCCGCGTGCCATTTCTGGGAAGAACATGGCGTCTGAAATGTAGCTCAGTGCTGCGCTGTGCCGCCATGATCTTCCCAAGGGCTACACGTTGCACTTGCCATGTGCATCGACGCACCTTGCGCTACTTTTGAAACATGTCGGGGCTTTAGTGGGCACGTTGTAAGACGCAGGAGGCAGGCAGCAGTCCACAAGACGGCTCGTGCCGCCCCATGCTCCACACGCGCAGAGCCCCAGCGAGGTTGGCGCACGGGCAGAAAAACGACGGTGTACCAAGGTGTCATGGCAACGAGATTGTGACAAGTTGGTAGCGCCCCCCTCTAGTCCGCCCGTCTGCGGCCGCCTGGCTCGGCGGGCAACATTGTTCACCACGCTAATAAACACCGTTGAGCACACGTGCTCCGGTCAGTCATCGTCCACCCTCACAACCAGGCTGCGTGTCGTCTCTTCTCGGCGGGTGCTTCGGCCCCCTTCGTCCACGTTCGAGAAAGATCGTGACACTGGCGACGAGGAACCGTGGCACTGGAGTCCACCAACGTGCACGGTTCGGCCCACGCCGCCGAGAGAGTCGCAACACCGCCCCCCGCTCCTGTCGCCATGCCGCTGTACGGGAGGCTCGAGCCGTTCGAGGGAGATGGGTCCGCCTGGCCGGTCTACGAAGAACAGGTCCACGTGTTCTTCCGGGCGAACGACACGCCCGAGTCGAAACAACGGGACATCTTCCTGGCCAGCTGCGGGACCCGCGTCTTCAGCCTCCTGCTCGACCTCCTCAAGCCGGCCACGCCGCACGTCAAATCGCTGGGTGAGCTGCTCGCCACGCTGCGCTCGCACTTCAGCCCGGCGCCGTCCACGCTTATGGAGCGGTTCCGCTTCAACAACCGGAGCCGCCAGGACGGGGAGACCCTCGGGCAGTTCGTCGCTGCGCTGCGAGGGTTAGCGAGCACCTGCGCCTTCGGCGACCAGTTGGACTCGCTACTCCGGGACCGGTTCGTCTGCGGCATCAACAACCCCGCCATGCAGACGCGACTCCTGGAGCTCCCCGACCCCTCGCTGGACGACGCGGTGAAGGCAGCGCTGGCGGTGGAAGCCGCAGCAAAGGACGCCAGCGAGATTGCGCGTGCGGCCGGCTCACCGTCGACGGAAGCGGCGGTGCACAAGATGGCGACAAGGAGCGGTGCCTGCAGCCGCTGCGGTGCTGCCCACTCCCCTCACAGTGCCAGTTCGTCCACGCACAATGTTTCACGTGCGGGAGAACTGGGCACCTCGCACGTGTCTGCCGAGGGTGGAGGACGAGCGGCGGCCAGCAGCAGCAGCAGCAGCCTGGTTCAAGCCCGGGTTCTAGCCAAGCCCGCGGCCAGGGTGGCCGTCGCAAGAGAACGCGGCGGGGACGAGCGGCACCAGGCCCGGGTCCGTCCTCAGCCAGGGTCCACGTCGTGGCCGAGGACCCGCAGATTTTCGACGTGTGGCACACCAGGAGAATTTCATCGTCTGTGCCACCATACTTGGTGTCCGTCGAAATCTGCGGTCACCCCATCACCATGGAGCTGGACACAGGGGCCAGCGTGTCGGTCATGCCCGGGCAGCTGTTCAAGCGGACCTTCCCCGGCGTGTCCATCGAGGCGTCTGACGTCATGCTGCGCAGCTACTCCGGGCAGCTTTCCCAGGTCCAGGGTCGGGCCCAAGTCAGCGTTCGCCTTGGCGACAGGGAGGCAATCCTCCCCCTTTACTTAACCAAGGGGTCGTCGCCGACGCTGCTGGGCCGGAACTGGATTCACTCGCTGGGTGTTCGGCTGCCGGAGTACCAAGAAGCTGCGCTGCACGTGGTGAAGGACGTCCCGAGCCTCCTGACCGACTTCCAGTCCCTGTTCCAGCCAGGGGTGGGCACCTTCGCCGGCACGACGGTCGGCATCCACGTTCCCGAGGGAGCCCGGCCTCGGTTCTTCAAGCCGCGTCCGCTGCCGTTCGCCCTGAAGGACGGGGTCACCCAGGAGCTGCAACGGCTGCAGCGAGAGGGAATCCTGGTGCCCGTCAAGTCTTCCGAGTGGGCCGCACCGATTGTGCCAGTCCTCAAGCAAGACGGCCGCGTCAGGATCTGCGGGGACTTCAAGGTCACCATAAACCCCGACCCCGTCGCTACCGTCGAAAAGTACCCGCTACCTCGGGTAGAAGATCTCTGGTCGGCTCTGTCCGGGGGACAGAAGTTCTCCAAGCTCGACCTTCGAGATGCCTACCAGCAGCTGGTGCTCCAGGATGCCGCCCGGAAGTATGTCACCATTCCAACAACCATGGGACTCTTCCAGTACACGCGCCTACCGTTCGGCGTGGCCTCAGCCCCAGCCATCTTCCAGAGAGAGATGGAAAACCTCTTCAGGGGCATGAGGCACGTGGCGGTGTACTTGGACGACATCCTGGTTACCGGTACCGACGACGGGGACCACCTGCAGAACCTGCGCAGTCCTGACACGACTACAGGACGCCGGTCTCAAGCTGAGGCTGGACAAGTGCATGTTCGTGACCCCCAGCATGGAGTACCTGGGACACATCTCCCAGGCTGGCCTGGCCCCTAGCACCCCGCAAGATTGAGGCCGTGCTCAAGGCGCCGAAGCCCAAGAGCAAGAAGGAGCTTCAGAGCTACCTCGGCCTCATCAACTTCTACAGGAGGTTCCTGCCCAACCTTTCGACGCATCTGGAGCCGCTGCATCGCCTGCTTCGTGATGGGCAGCAGTGGGCCTGGAAGAAGGAGCAGGACTTGGCCTTCCAGCACAGCAAGGAGCTGGTCGTTAAGGCTCCAGTGCTGGTGCACTTCGATCCGGCCAAGCCTGTGGTCCTCACCGTGGATGCGTCGCCGTACGGGGTAGGAGCCGTCCTGTCGCACCGGGGTCAGGATGGTCAGGAACGCCCTGTGGCGTTTGCTTCTCGTCGACTCCATACGGCGGAGCAACGCTACAGCCAGCTCGACAAGGAAGGCTTGGCCCTCATCTTTGGGGTCCAGCGTTTTCATCAGTACCTGTGGGGCCGGCAGTTCGAGGCAGTCACGGACCACAAGCCGCTGCTGGGGCTGCTGGGACCTGACAAGGCAGTTCCAGTGCAAGCCTCGCCTCGAGTGGTACGCTGGGCCTTGACGCTGGCAGCCTACAGGTACAAGCTGGTCTACCGCCCTGGGAAGGATCTGGGACCTGCAGACGCCCTGAGCCGCCTGCCCCTGCCGGAGGTGCCTGCTGCCGTTCCAGAGCCAGCTGACGTGTTCCTGCTGGAGTGGGCCTACCCGGGGGTGCTTACCAGGATTGCAGTGGCGCAGGCGACCAGCCGGGACCCGGTCCTGTCTCAGGTGGTCAAGGCGGTTTCCCGAGGGGAGGAGCTGCGTCACCAGGCGTTCAGCCACAAGACCACCGAGCTGAGCTTGGAGCAAGGCTGCCTCCTGTGGGGTTCCAGGGTGGTGATTCCACAACGTCTCCGGGCCAAGGTGCTGCAGTTGCTGCACGCGGGGCACCCTGGCATCGAAAAGACCAAGATGGGGGCACGGTCGCACGTTTGGTGGCCTGGCCTGGACCAGGACATCGTGCACCAGGTGCAAGGCTGCCAGGTCTGCCAGGAGAACCAGCGAGCCTCGCGGCACGTGGAGATCACCCCCTGGCCGTTCCCACAGAGGCCGTGGTCCCGCTTGCACGTGGACTATGCGGGACCCTTTAAGGGCCACTACTTCCTGGTTGTAGTGGATGCCTTCTCGAAGTGGGTGGAGGCACTGCCAGTCACCAGTCCATCGGCAAGCGCGACCATTGCGGCTCTGCGGCAGGTCTTCGCGGCGCAGGGATTGCCGGACATTATTGTGTCCGACAATGGTCCCGCTTTCGCTAGCGCCGAGTACCTGGACTGGCTGCAGAGGAATGGGATCCGCCGGATGCTGGTTCCGCCGTACCATCCTGCTTCCAATGGTGCAGCAGAGCGGGTGGTACAGACACTCAAGGACAAGCTCAAGAGGAGCCAGCCCGGGGATTTCCGGACGCAGGTGGCCCGGGTACTGTTTCAGTACCGGACCACACCCCATGAGGTCACTGGCCGTGCCCCCTGCGAGTTTCTGCTGGGCCGGATGGTCAAGACACCCTTGGACGTCTTGCACCCAGACCTCCGGTCCTCGGCGCTCCTGAAGCAGCTGAAGCAGAAGCTGGCTGCTGACCGAGGGTGCCGTCCCGGGCCTTTGCCGGAGCCGGGAGCGTCGGTCTACGCCAGGAACTTTCGTCCTGGCCCACCCTGGTCTGCCGGGCGTGTGGTTTCACCAGCGAGTGCCTCGTCGCTGCTCATCCGCATGCCCGACGGGACCACCTGGCACCGGCACGCCGACCATGTCAGGCCTCGCCTCGGGACCTGGCTTCCACCCTCGGCCGTCGCTTCGGAGGACCAGCCTGCAGGGGGCCCAACAACAGC
Source organism: Ixodes scapularis (assembly GCF_016920785.2). Taxonomy (NCBI): domain Eukaryota; kingdom Metazoa; phylum Arthropoda; class Arachnida; order Ixodida; family Ixodidae; genus Ixodes; species Ixodes scapularis. The sequence continues at coordinate 86,208,382 of NW_024609879.1, forward strand.
ACCAGTAGCGGCCAGCGGAGCGCCACCCACCCCGGAGGCGACAAGCGTCGCCAGTCCTGTGGCACCAGTTGGACCGGTGCCACACCCAAATCCGGTCCCTGTAGCTCCACCGGGTGGAGCGCGACCAGTTCAGGCAGCGCCCGCCGTGCCACACCTGGCCCGTCGACACCAGTGCCCAGGCGGAGTGCACGGCAGCGGAGGCAACCTGACCGCTACTTGCCGGGGTGACAGTCATCGTCGACAGGCCGGGACTTTGCATGAGCAGACGCCGAGTTGGTGTCGGTCGTGTGTGTTTTTTCATGTATTTTGTTTTAGAACAAACAAACTGGGGGGGAGGAGCGTGACAAGTTGGTAGCGCCCCCCTCCAGTCCGCCCGTCTGCGGCCGCCTGGCTCGGCGGGCAACATTGTTCACCGCGCTAATAAACACCGTTGAGCACACGTGCTCCGGTCAGACATCGTCCACCCTCACAACCAGGCTGCGTGTCGTCTCTTCTCGGCGGGTGCTTCGGCCCCCTTCGTCCACGTTCGAGAAAGATCGTGACAGAGATTATTTTTTTTGCTCTCACAACAGTTTCGCCGTTTGGCAGCCGGCGGCATTGTCAGCCGCGGGCACGTAGAGTTCCTGTATTGGCTCCCGTAGGGAGCCTATACAGGAACTCTACGGGAAAGGTGGCCGCGGAACGATGCAGCCTTTCGGATGCCCGTCGAACGAATGCTATCTGATTCCTCGCGCCGCGCTTTCAGCCCCGCCTTGTCTTCACCTAAAGAGTGCATCTTACACCGTGCCCTAAGCAAAGCGCACATGAAGGCACTCTACTCTCCACGACATGCCTGCCTATTGACTGTCGGTCCGGCGTTCACAGGGACAGCACAGACCGTATGTGTAGAGGGTTTGGGCAATAGTTGGTAAGTATGGGACGAAAATAAGGGCACGTGATTGGCCGAAATTGTATCAATGACCTTGGACGCGCTGATTGATAGCTCCAGTGACCAACAACTATCCAGGAATATTTTTCTAGCAGAGGCGATGAGCTTAATGTAGTGTGCTGTAAATAATCTAGATGGCGTTTTCAGCTGCATTTGAGATGGTGCCGCGCGCCGCGTGCTTGACAGCGGCACGCGCTGATTGATGTAGATATTGTAAATAAGAACAGTCTTCACAAAAACTCCGAGCTGGTGTGACGTCTCTTCCTTTCGTCGGGGTTTCCGCCTTGGGCCCCGCACCTCGGCACCCCGCTGCCCACGCGCCGGCAATGTAAGCCTTTCCAGCATCTCTACAGGCCTTTCGGGGCGCTGTCTTTATCCTAGCTTTCCCTGTCTCTTTCCACCCATTCGTAATGGCCCCATGCGACCATAACATCTTGGCGACGAGCTATAACCACTACATTTTGGCGACGAGGTATTTTCTTGCATTTTTTCCATTTTCGCCCTCGTGAGTTTTTTTATGTGAGACTCCGTGCCGGAGATGAGTGGTGGCAGCACCGGCATGTATAGTTTTCTTTTGTGTGTTAGGAAATATTTGAACATTTGAAATGTAAGGAGGTCCTTTTAAATATTCCCATCCACCACATCTTTTGCATATGTAGTACATATGTAGTAAGCGCGCGTTGTTGTGGTCCTTGCTTGGTCTCGAAGGCCAAAGAATAGTTTCAACGTCTCCATCCACGGCCCTCGCACATAGCGAGACCGTTTCCGAATTTGACGTTCTTATGACGGCGCTTGATCAGCATTTCGCTGCCAAAAAGAATGTTGTTGTCGAACGGAGGCTATTCCTCACCCACGTCCAGTCGCAGGGAGAAAGTGTCCTTGAGTACCTTGGTGCCCTACGGCACCTCGGCTCTTTTTGTGATTTTGGGGAGTCTCTTGAAACCCGCATCGCGGAAGTTTTTTTGGCTGGATTATTATCATCGGAGGTACAAGATCGGGTAATCCGAGAGTCTGCGGAAGCTGGACTACCCAGCCTCGAACGTATCGTGCTTCTGGCACAACAGTTCGAACGGGCTGCTCGAGATTGCGATCGTTACCGCCAAATTTCGTCATGTCTTCCGCGTTCCGAGTCGGTACAGGCCGTTGAGGCAGTACAAAGGGTTCCCGTTCGGCGTGGACAAGATGGCCGCCAGTTGAGGTCAAATTCGAACATGCAACGTCAAAATGGAGGGCGGCCTCCTGCCGTTTCCTCCTCCCCCGCAAATGTTTCCCCCTCACCTTCCAAGGTTTCCTTCTCGCCGCGCCACCATTCGCGTGGACTCACCCGTGTTTTTACAAGCCGAGTGCCTCGGGATGCTCCTCCGGGCGCGCGCGCTCTTGGGCGCGGGGCGGAATCGTGCCACTTTTGCGGTCGCCGACCTCATCCGCGTGAGGAGTGTCCAGCGTCCGGAATGACTTGTTTTTCTTGTGGCAAGATAGGCCACTTTTCAAATGTTTGCCGAAGTTCGTCTTCGTCGTCTGAAGTCATCGACCCCCGTCGCCTGGCGTTTCCGCCGGGACGAGGCCGCGCCGCCGGTCGCCGGTACGAGAGGCTTGGACCTGGCCGTAACCAGACGCCGATCCATGGAGTCGTGACGTTTACCGACGACGATGAGGGGGAACAAGATCCAAACAACGTCTTTACCGTCGGATCCCCGGAGGTCCTCCCTGAAGGACATGCGGACCGTCGCCCACGGAATTTCACCGCTGATGTTCAGGTGAATGGATTTACATTACCCTTACTCATTGATACTGGCTCCGAAGTGTCAATACTTTCCGAGAGCATGTTTCACAAGATCAACTTCAAGCAGCAAATCCGGCTAAGGAAACCGCCGCGCACTCTTGTGCACTACCTCCGAGGGTCGATTCCAGTCATGGGATGTTTCCAGACCAAAGTCAGCTTCAAAGAACGCTCCGCCGACATTCTTTTTTACATCGTTCGCAATGGCCGATCCCTGCTTGGGACAGATGCCGTGCATGGACTGCGTCTAATTTTATCGGGCGCGCCACTCAAGTGCTTCCATGTCAATGCAGCTGATCCTCGCTCGGCCATCCCGGGACATGTAAAGTCGGCTGGAGTCCCGCAGCCCCCATGTACGGTGGAGCCCAGTCCTCCACCGCGTCCTTCAAGTGCTCCCTGCAAGCACCCTTCATCATTGTCCTCTGTTCATGGCACTCAGCCATCCACATCGTCTGAATACTACTCCAGTAGAGGCGTCTTCGGAGACCAGCCTTCAAGAGATCCGTCGACGTCGGGACCATCTTTGCAACCTTCATCGGTGAGCGATGCATCTAAGTTACCTTCTGGTTTTGAAGAATTTGAGGATCTCTTTTCTCCTGAGTTAGGGTTAGTTAAAAACCAAACTCACACAATCACTGTCCGGCACCATGTCCCGCCGGTACAGGCTAAACTTCGCCGCTTACCCATCACGTTGCGTGATGCCGTCAGTGCGGAAATTCAGAAGCTCGAGCGCCAAGGCGTTATCGAGCGCGTAAACGCGTCGGAATGGGTGTCCCCCACTGTAGTAGTTAAGAAGAAAGACGGTGGAATTCGTATGTGTGTCGATCTGCGGGCGCCAAATCAGGCAGTCGTCATTGATTCTTTTCCGCTTCCGCACATCGAGGAGCTTCTGAACTCCCTCAGTGGAGCTTCCCATTTTTCTAAGTTAGACCTTGCGTCTGCTTATCATCAGGTCCGTCTCGACCCCAAGAGTCGCGACTTAACAGCATTCATTACCCATGAAGGGCTTTTTCGTTTCAAACGAGATTGTTTCGGGCTGGCGTCTGAACCAGCGGCCTTCCAACAGGTCATGTCCAAGATATTAAAACATTGTCCAGGAGTCCAGTTTTATCTGGACGACATCATCGTCTATGGCTCCTCCCAGAAGGAACATGATAATAATCTCAGACAAGTCCTCAAATGTATTAGAGAGGCCGGCATGAAACTAAATAGAAAAGCCGTTTTCAATGTTTCTGAACTGTCATTCCTTGGTCATCGTCTGTCTGCGGAGGGTCTAGCACCCCTTCCGTCGAAGATAGACGCGGTCCTAAATTTTCCAGTTCCATCGGAACCTTCGCAGTTGAAGGCCTTCCTAGGTCTAGTAGAATACTACAGTAAGTTTGTCCCCCATTGTGCTACTCTGGTAGAACCCCTCCGAAGGCTTCTGCGTAAGGGTGCATCTTTTGTCTGGTCGACCGACGTAGAGGCCAGTTTTCAAAGTGTCAAGTCCTGCCTTCAGCAGGCTCCCATTCTTGCAATGTTCGATCCAAATCTTCCAGTTGTCGTCTCCACAGACGCGTCCAATTACGGACTAGGTGCTGTTCTCCAGCAGCAGCATGGGAAGCAACTAAAGACTGTTGCTTTCGCTTCCCGCTCTCTCTCCGAAGCAGAGCGGAAGTACTCAGCAGGAGAGAAAGAAGCTCTCGCAATCCTCTGGGCTTGCGAGAGATGGCACGTTTATCTTTGGGGTTGACATTTCGAAATTCAGACAGATCATCAAGCCCTTGTCACACTAATGTCCACTCAAGGGACAGGTGTTCGTCCACGACGCATCAGTCGTTGGACTGCTAGACTTTTCAACTATAATTTCACAATGAAGTATCGTAAAGGCAGCGACAACGTAGTTGCCGACGCTCTGTCTCGCCTTCCGGTCCCAGATACCGAAGAAGGTACGTCTTTTGAAGGAGAGGTTGTTTCAATTGTCTGTGCATGTCTCACACAGAAGGAGTTCAAGGAAGAAACTCTAAAAGATCCTGTATTACCAGTTATTATGACATACCTTTCAAACACATGGCCCTCAGAGGAAAAGTTGCCTCCAGAATTCAAGCCGTATTTCGTTGTAAGAGACCAGCTCTCAGTCACCGATGCCTTGTTGTTCCAAGGAGAGAAAATAGTGGTTCCGTCCACTCTCCGCGATCAAGTGATTGATGTAGCTCACGAAACCCATCAAGGTATCTCGCGCACCACCAGTATCATCAAGGAGCTTTACTGGTGGCCGCATTTAAGTCAACATGTCAGGACGAAAGTTCAGAACTGTTCGGTATGTCAGTCGACAGACAAGCCTGCAAAGGCATCCCCAGCACCTCTTCAACCAGTTGAATTCCCCAACCGTCCATGGGTAAAACTGGGCATGGATATAGTAGGTCCCTTTGAACGAGCCCCAGCTCAGGAGAGGTTTTTCATTACACTGGTAGATTACCACAGTAAGTGGCCTGAAGTGGCACCAGCCCACAACGTCACGACTGCTACAGTCATTAAGTTTTTGAAGTCTGTCTTTGCCCGCGAGGGTTTGCCGCAAGAGATCACGACAGACAATGGTCCACAATTTATTTTAAAGGAGTTCAGCGATTTCTTGAAGACGCATGGTATCAAACATGTGAAGTCATCCCTTTACCATCCCCAAGCTAATGGACAGGTAGAGAGATTCCATAGAGTCCTTAAGTCTGTTATTCAGTTGGCTCTCGTCCAACATCGTCCGCTTTCCGAAGCCATTACAGAATATCTCGGGGTATACCGGAGTACGCGCCACGCCGCGACTGGAGAAACGCCAGCTTTTCTTTTACACGGTCGCATCCACCGGACGCGACTGCATCTTCAAGGGCGAGGGACCCCAGAGTCCGCCGTCCCTCCGCAGGTCGTTCAGGAAGAGCTTCCTGATAGAGTCAAGGCATATCAAACGAAGATGAAACAGTATTCAGATGCCAGGCGAGCAGTCAAGCACCCTGTTTTTGCTCCTGGGCAAGCAGTAAAGGTTTTCAAACCTAACATCAGAGGGAAAATGCGCAACAAATATGCTCCACCGCAACATATACATGAACAAGTTGGGCCAGCCACATACAGATTAGATGATGGAACCATATGGAATGCAGACAAAATGACACATACAACATTGAAACCACCCCAACGTCAGCCGTGGTGGCTTATGGATGATGACATACTACCTATTTCAACTAATGTGGCTCCAGCTATAAGCCTGGGCCATGTGCCACCTGAGGGTCCGGCACCTGCAACTTTGCGTGCTGCGGCCCCCAGCGTCACTCCTGTCCGTGCGGCCCCTGTTGCCGTTCCTGTTTTTGCGGTCCCTGCTGCCGTTCCTGTTTTTGCGGCCCCTGCTGCCGTTCCTGTTTTTGCGGCCCCTGCTGCCGTTCCTGCTTTTGCGGCCCCTGCTGCCGTTCCTGTCCATGCGGCCCCTGCTGCCGTTCCTGCCCCGGCGGCCGGTCCTGTTTTTGCGGCCCCTGATGCCGGTCCTGTTCCGACGGCCCAAGAGGTCGTCCAAGTCACTGCGGCCCCTGTGGCCGCCCATGCTACTGCGGCACCCGGCCCTGGCCATATTGCTGTGGTGCCTGGTGCCTATAGTCAAGCGACCCCTGGCGCTGCCCATGATCCTGCTGTGCCAGGCGTCGTTCCTCATCATACGGCTCCTGCAGCCCATGTAGCTGTGGTCCCTGGTGTTGCCCATGTACCGGTAGTACCCGGTGCCCTTCCTGTCCCTGGTGTACCCGGCACCAGTTCCGTGGTACCCTGTACCGTGCAAGATACGGTGGTTTTCGGTGGCCTTCCCGCCACCGCAGTCCCCGGTGCCGTTCCTGATTCCGGTCTCCAAGCGGCCTTCCGCGCTGCTGTACCAGTCCAAGCCAGCAGCCAGCCACCAGTCCCGCCGGCTGTCCCGGCTGCAGTCTTCCAAGAGGCCTCCAGGCTCGCTTTCCAAGAGGGTCCTGAACCTTCCGTTCCTGCAAGAGGTGCAATATTGAGCACCGCATCAAGTTCATCTCAACTGGGACTCGGGTATTGGAGCGAGCTGCCGTCATCTAGCTCCGCAACGGTCTCAGCGGAGTCCCTGCACTCCTTTGGGCCAAAGACCTCCATGCTTTCCGAGCCTTCAGTGGCTCCTGGTTTAGCAGAAGACCTGGAATCAAGTCCTGAGGCAACCCAAGAATCGACTTCTACATCAGGTGACGGTGGTGCAGACACACCACCAAGGACATATCATACTCCACCACAATCCCCATCGGACACTCCACCACAACGCCCCACGCGGCGTAGACGACTTCCCGCAAAATTTCGTGACTTTCAAGTGGATATGTACTCCAAAGACGCTCCTTAAAAACTCTGGGACTTAAGTCATAGTGGTTTGCAATTTCATAGTGTGCACTGTATTTTTATGGGATAGATGTGAACAGATAGTTATGCTTGCATTGTTTTTTTCATTTTCACATTTTCATGTGTTCAAATGTAGAAATTTTCATGTCATGGACATAGTAGTTTTGGATGAACTGCCTTAGGTATATTTTCATGTTTCCATGTTATGCACATAGAGGTTATGGTCAAAGTGTTAATCTTTGTTTCAAATGACTCGTCAAACCGTGAGCTTTTTGAAAGTGTTATTTGTTACGTTTCTAAGGTCTAGTCATTCATTTCACTCGCAGAGGTGAAAGTGTTATTCGTGTTTCAAAGGACTCGCCAGTGACTTTTTTCGTTGCAGTGAAGAGAGCACTTTTCAGTCTGACTGAAAAGTGCTCGACATAGTACAAAGTGTATCATTTATGATTGTATCTTTCCAATGTATTTCTTTATCCTTATTTTCTCCGACCACTTCACAATTATTTTTGCTTGTAGTGATTGGTTGGTAAGAATTTTGTGTGTGCGTGAACTTTGTATTTTCTTTAAGGAGTAAGCTGTTTCCTTCTCTTCCCTAATAAATTATCCAACATTTATTTTTCTATTAAGGGAGGAGAAGATGTAGTGTGCTGTAAATAATCTAGATGGCGTTTTCAGCTGCATTTGAGATGGTGCCGCGCGCCGCGTGCTTGACAGCGGCACGCGCTGATTGATGTAGATATTGTAAATAAGAACAGTCTTCACAAAAACTCCGAGCTGGTGTGACGTCTCTTCCTTTCGTCGGGGTTCCCGCCTTGGGCCCCGCACCTCGGCACCCCGCTGCCCACACGCCGGCAATGTAAGACTTTCCAGCATCTCTACAGGCCTTACGGGGCGCTGTCTTTATCCTAGCTTTCCCTGTCTCTTTCCACCCATTCGTAATGGCCCCATGCGACCATAACATCTTGGCGACGAGCTATAACCACTACACTTAACTTACACCCTCCAATCACAATTAGTAGGTAACGATGTATTCAAGTATTTCATTTCAGCACGCTAGAGTTGAAGTTTGCAACTTTTCGTAACTGAGAGGGCAACGCACGTGATCTTGTCGTCTCGGCGACATTATGAATGCACTCATCTTCTTTTTATTGCAGTCGTGGCCACAACCGAGTGAACGGTAATAACTTTAGACTCGGTAATTAAAAAAAATACAACGGTTCACGAATCAGGAAGATAGACAGATGACACGGCGTTAACTCACAACGAAACTTCATTTTCATAGTCACCTAGTATATATAAAGTGCCAAGAAAAAAAGCTCCAGGTACACCTAAGCATTTCTTAAAAGTTGTGAATGCGAAAGCATGCGAGCCGCTCGTCCGCTCCCTTTGTCGTCTGCTCGTCCGCTTACTTTGTCGTCTGCAGTGTACTAGCGCGCGCACGCTTCGGGATCTCGGAGGCCATGGCGCAGTGGCCAATGGGAGCCCCGTCGACGCGCGCCAGCCAATGGAACCGAGGGCAAATCGCTCCTATTGGGATCGCGGCGGAAACTAGGAGCCGTTTTCCCGCTTCAAACTGATGACGTCACCTCGCTCCATGCCTCTGACACGCCCCAAATAATTTTTTTTTTATGCTAGACGTTAAAATGGTGTATCAGGATATCACCAAAGAATTGTTTCACTTTAGAGTTGCGTAGCTTTTTATGAAAAATAGAAATACGAAGCCAATTCAAAGTTCCCGCCAGTGCCCTGTGACGTAATAGTGTACCGCAAGAGGTCGGGGAGGCAAGAAGGGAGGCATCGCCGGAAGTCACGTGAGTTGTATCACTCCTTGTGCTTACCGCGACCGCGCGTAATATCGTTTTTATATTTTTGTCATTCTCCGCACCTGCGCGAGCAATCCAAGCGTGCAAGGTTTCTTTATTTGCTTTTCATCGTTTAATGTTGCTGTAACGGTAGAAGAAGAAAAGTCAGTGACCCTAGTAAACAAGTTCTGGTCATGTTCTAGACAAAACACGTACTTTATACTCGACGTTTACTTGTACTTGATACACTCACCAGTTCGTATTTTCTAGACGGTAAACATCTTCAGCCTGGAGAGTATCCGATGATTCGACGACTTCGGTGTCTGAATTTTCAGCAATGCGATCGGGCGTGTTGTATGCTATACTCTGTTTCACTTTATAATGTACCGCAGGAAAAGCTACAAGCGCGAGCTCCTTGTTCAGGGCACATCTCGGCGGCACAAGCTCTCGTGCGTTAAGAGTAGCTCCCAACGCTATGAGTTCGAGCTTCTAGCCTTGTCTGCGGTACAACATAAGGTGAAACGGACGCTTTACACACGCGCCAAATTACAGCCGCCATTGCTGACCTTATCTTGTCTTACCGAGATGCCGAGCAACTGAAACGGTAGTTGCCGATCCTCTAAAAAGGCCGATGCTTTAGAAAAGGACACAGTTGAGTCCAATATGGCAATAACCTGGCCTGCTATGGTAATAATGAAGTGAAATGAACAGAATAAAAGGAAACAAAAACTGAAGGTCAGTTATGGCGGCGTCCATGCACAGCTGCTGCAAAGCGTCTATACACATCCCAATTTCTGCGAGCGTTCTAATTTTTATTTTCAAAACTTGATAGCTTGTTTTGTGCCCAGTATGGCTCTGTACTATCGCACTGATGGCATGCACTCGTGCACTGGCTTCTACTCGCAACGCTTTCATTATTGAACTCCATCACGTCGATCTACTGACTCTTCGTCCTTAACTTTTACAGCGCGCAAACTAATGGCGAATTCCACTGGTCGTTTTGGAGCGCGCCGGGATCGACTTTTCTGGAGCGAACCTATTTCACTGGGCGATCGGGATTGAGACCGACATGTTTCACTGGTCGTTTTGGATTAGCTCCCGCTCCAGACCGTGATCTGGATCCGATGGCGAATTCCACTGGGCGTTTTGGAGCGCGCCGGGATCAGTTGACCAGATCCGGAATGGAGCTCACAATCCGAACGGGATCGCGCCGGCGATGGATCCCCGGTGGAACATGACCACTGCTCCGGGATCGGCATTTGCCTTCATGTCATTCGACTGCCGGGGAATCCCCTTTCCGCGGCCGCCGCGGTCGTTTTGAAGACGTTTTCGCAATCGCGCTGCTAACACGTGTTTAGCAACAGTCGGGCAACATGTTGCTGCCGCCCGGCAACAGTGTTGCCCGATTTGTTGTCCGACAACCCTGTCACACCGTGCTGACGGCGAGGACAACACGGGGAACACTCCGCCATCTTGATTGTTTACCTTCGTTCGTGTGCGGCGCGGAATCGCTGTTAATGTGACTCTACAAAGCGCTAGTGCGCCCGAAGGGCCGGGAATTACCACGGTACGACATCAACCAGTGGCTGTAATAAGAAAACTTGACACGGGGAGTATTTTCTGCTCTTTATTTTATCAAGATGTTCTTCATTCGCTGACAAAGCAGATAGCCCTAACCGAGGAAAGTGACATCGCTGATATATGTTCGGCATTTACGCCACCGTATGAAGTGTTTCTGTCCGGTTCTTTCATGCAATTCCTATTTCTACAGTGAAATTGCGTTAGCACCGGCAGTACCCCAAACCGTCTTTTTTAACGTGGTGTTGAGCTGAACTGACAGTGCTTCAAAACTGCGACACCGACACCATCGGCCTTCATAACAATCGATGGAATAAATATTTTTCAACGCTGTCTACTTGTCTACCGCCTGCTATGTGATCGATTCATTCCCCCAAAACGTCCTGGGTATTTTAGAAACAAATTAGGTGTCTGGTAGCGGCTGGTTCCAAGTTCCAAGCATCAACGTTTTCGAGATCGCGGCGCTAACACATGTTCGACGCACGAGTGGCAGGAATGGCTCAGGAGTGTCTAGCAAAGATTGCCGGAATGCCCGTAGCGCGGCAAAACCCTTCTCTTCTCTTCTCCTTCCTGGAAAACGAACCGGCTGTCGAGCCAAGGGGTAAGCAAGCGGCCATTACCATTTCTTCTGAGGCGAGATCAGGCGAGATGCCCGCGAGAAAGGAAGTCACGTGTGTGCGCCGAGGGCTGACCCGGCTGGCTTCCGGTTGAATCCGCCAAAATCGGAAGAGCGACTTTTCTCGGATCCAGATCGAGATCTGGAGCGGGAGCTAATCCAAAACGACCAGTGGAATAAGTTCGTCTCGATCCCGATCGCCCCGTGAAATAGGCTCGCTCCGGAAAAATCGATCCCGGCGCGCTCCAAAACGACCCGTGGAATTCGCCACGAGAAAAGTCGCTCCAACGATTTCGGAGCCCTCGGCGCACACACGTGACTTCCTTTCTCGTGGGGCATCTCGCCTGATTTCGCCTACTGTGATTTCGCCCATCTCGCCTCAGAAGAAGAAGAAGCACGTCGCGGGCTGGGCTCCTAGATTGTCTCGACATCAGAAGAATTCGTAATGGCCGCTTGCTTACCCATTGGCTCGACAGCCGGTTCGTTTTCCAGGAAGGAGAAGAGAAGGTATTTGCCGCGCTACGGGCATTCCGGCAATCGTTGCTAGAAGCGCCTGAGCCATTCCTGCCACTCGTACGTCGAACACGTGTTAGCGCCGCGTAGCGAAAACGTCTTCGAAACGACCGCGGCGGCCGCGAAAAGGGGATTCCCGGGCAGTTGAATGACGGGAAGGCATCCGCCGATCCCGGAGCAGTGGTCATGTTCCACTGAGGATCCGTAGGCGGCGCGACCCCGTTCGGATCTTGTGCTCCAATCCGGATCTGGTCAACTGATCCCGGCGCGCTCCAAAACGCCCAGTGGAATTGGCCATAACAAACGGTGCAGTGATAAAAAGCTAGTGGAACTGAAACTTCGTTTTCGACAATCACTCGTGGAGAAGACAAAAAAAAAAAAAGAAGTCTTAGGCGCGGTCGTGGGGAGCACGAGGAGTTACACTCCCGTGACTTCCGGCGAACACAATTTAGTGACGTAAGTCGATTTGTCCCTTCTGACCGCCCCGACACTTTGCGGTACACTGTTACGTCTCAGGGCACTGGCGGGCACTGGCGGGCACTTTGAATTTTTATGGCTTGCCAGAGGCCCTTTAATGCTTTCGTATTAGAACAAGTCAATGACGAAACAGCGGTCCACACAGTTGAAAGGCTAAAATATTGTTATAGTATCACGCATCGACAGCAAAACAAACTGTTGTTCTTCGGTCGAGAAACCGTAGCTCTTTAGGTGTCAATGACACAGGGAGAGTACTGACCCACTACACTCCCGATTTCTAACTTTCTCGGGCCTCAAGCATCTCGCGCGTAATCTTGTCTCGGTTTTTGTTTAGTAATTGGTAGATTGAGACTGCAGTGTGTCAGCGCTCCCTCTGTGTCATTTACAGATAAAGAACTACGGTTTGTTGACCGAAGGACAGCAGTTTGTGTTGCTGTCGACGAGTGATATAACAATATTTTATCTTTTAACCCGGTGTACCTGTGTTCTTTCATTGGCCTGTTTTTTGTTGGCACCGGTTATATATTCAACACTTTCTGCTTTGGCAATAGAGAGGCTCTAGTTAGGATGGGCACAACTCAAATTCTGCAGAGCGTTTGCAATTTAATGGCGGGGTTTGAGGGAGAGGATTGGGAAAGGATATGCTCCAATGTTTTCTGCACGACAGCAAACGCCCGCTCTGTTGCCTCATGCGCCTTTCCTCCTCTCGCCGCTCATTGCGAGCAACGAACGCCTTGGCATAGCCTTTCTCGCTTTCCTCTCGCTCCGGGAATGGCAAACGTCGAGAGGAGAAAGCAGGGTTGCCCGACAAGCAGCAACATCCAAGATGGCGGAATTTACCATGTTTTTACCGTTAAACAAATACTTAACCTATCGGAACAAAACTGGTGGCTATAGAAAAGTAATCATGCATTTATACCTTGCGTAAACTATTCAAGCACATTAATGGGATCTGATGACCTGAGTTAGGAAATAAAACAACCCTCTGCCCTGTAGACTCCCAGCAAAACTTATCAATTAAATGGCGTCCATATCCCGTGATCCCCGATCTAGCAGTTGCGCCCACCCTAAAGGCGCATTCAAACCGAGCAAAAAACTCGCGTTCCGGTCCACGTCGACGCCGGCGTCGTAAAAGACGAAGCAGTCACACAGGGCCACTTAACGGCGGCGTCTTTTCGGGGAACCTCGCGTTTGTCGAGAGAACACGGAACTGTTTATTCGATGCTTCGCACGATTGTTGTTGCTTTGCCTTTGCGAAATATGCGCTGGGGAGAAAACCGTCTTTAGTGAATGGACAACGGCGATAATTATATATGCGTTTACACTCCGGTTATATGCAGCCTTGGCGAAAGGCACGAACTCAAACGGGCAGCTTCATAAGGTGTTCTTTCGCCGCGTTTTTGTGCAAACAAAGCACGGTGCTACGCCGGCGCGTTCGTACTTTTAGCACTGCACGCAGCTTGTGCGATAGTGTTTCCGATGGAGAAGTGTTATATTCCGTAGTAGTGGGTGCACACAAAGGCTACACAACACATTGGGAGTGACCGCTCCAGCACAGTTGGAGGTCGAAACACAAAGTGAACTTCAGTGGCAGCTGTCGCGCGCAAACGATGAAGAGTAGTTTCACGGCGTCGTGCAAAAAAAAAAAAAAAATTGGGTTGTGTGGTATGTTTATACAGCCTAGAACTTGGTCTGCCTCACAGGGGCGACGAGTCTCCCAGCTGTAGATGAGCAATTTAGCCAGTGCAGTACAACCGCTAGCCTGGGGTCTTTAACGTGCATCACGCAGTAGTGATACACGACCGCACGCCGGTACGATGCTCATCCAGATCGAAACGGGCAGGGGCGGGGATTGAACCCAGGATCCTACGGCGTCGTGCAGGGACATAAAACACTGCTCACAGTCAGATTTCATTGTGGGTCGAAAATAAAAACGCGAAAACATGTCCTAACCGGATGAGGGCGACACGTCACGTCCGGACGCTCGCTGATTGGCTCAAGCGCGCGCGTCGAGGGAAAAATTGGGTTCCGAAGCGTCGTCTCCCTCCGTCGTTCTCCTCGGCGCGCCACATTTCTCAATACAAAAATAAGCAAAAAATTCACCCCACGACGCGCGTCTTTCCGCTGGGTGAATGCGACTTTACTATACTCCGTTCACGGTGTAAGATAATACTCTTCAGGTGAGGACAGCGCGCTCCTCGCGATGCGCCCGATTAAGTTCGCTCTTCACTCTCTATCACTATGGTTTCAAGCGGCGCCGGCAGGTGACTCGTCGACCCGTGGGCACTTAAAGCCCCTCGATATGTTTCCGTTTGTCTTGCAAGTGGCGTCAAATGCGCGAACTCACGTGGCCCGTGTCTCGAGCGGCCCTTGGAAGCAAATGGCGGCGCAGCACTGAAATGAGCGGTCCTTGGAAGGAAATGGCGGTGCAGCACTGAAATGAGCGGCCCTCGGAAGCGAATGGCGGCGGAGCACCCGCTCGTGGCACGTGTCTCGCGCGCTTCCACAACTATAGTTGGTGGTACTTGTAAAAAACGGCTTTATCAAGGGGCTTTATGGGCACGTACAAGACGGCTCGTGTCGCCTCATGCACCACGCGCAGAACTCCAGCGAGGTTGTCGCCCGTGCAGAAAGACCCCAATGTACCGGGGTGTCATGGCCACGAGACAATTCTTTCGCTCTCACATAGTTTCGCCATTTGGCCGCCGGCGACACTGTCAGCCGCGCGCACGCTGGCCGCAGAATAATGCAGCCTTTCGGATGCCCGTCGAACGAACACTATCTGATTCCTCGCGCCGCGCGTTCAGCCCCGTGCCGTGTCCACACCTAAAGAGTTAATCTTACACCGTGACTCTGTTTTACCTTATGTTGTACCGTAGCCAAGGATAGAAGCGCGAGCTCGCAGCTTTGGCAGCTGCCCTTGATGCACGAGAGCTTGTGCCGCCGAGATGCGTCCCAGAGCAAGGAGCTCGCGCTTGTAGCCTTTCCTGCGGTACAATCACGAGGTGAAACAGAGTATAGAGCCTCATTCGGCAACAAACTTAGTGGCGCCATCTATTGGGTAGCCCCGACACACTTCCGGTTCACGTATAGTTCCTAAATTTTTATGATAAGGGTGAATTAAGTTTGACAGGGCTAAAAGTCCACATTTCCAGAAGATAGTGTGTATATTTTAACTCGTACATACTACAAAACCCACCGTCGAGTTCAGAACCGGAAGTCTATGAGGGCTTTTTGGACCCTGCAAAAACTCAACTCGTGCGAGAAAGAGCGAATAGACATTTTCATCTGAGGAGTTACTGACCGGTGCACTCCGGGCGCTGACAGGCGCGGCGCCATAAAGTGGCTTAGATTTGGTTGGTTTCGGTGTCGGTTGTGTTGGTGTGCTTGTCGTTTTCGCTTAGTGTTGTGTGATATAAAGGTATTCCATTAGGTACAGAACCATTGATACAGTGGTAATGGGCCACCTTCAGAACTACGACGCAGTTACGAGCCTAAATTGTGAACGTTTTTACGAACACATTCATCTTATCATGTTCTTCGTTCGGCGAAGTTCGGCAGCAACACGACTGAAATGAAGCTGAGGGAGGATAACGGATGTCCACAGCGGTACTGGGACGTACCCGCTGATGCTACTTTTTATAAAAATAAACTTATGAAGAGACTAATGCATGGAGTCGTAGCCAAAAAGCAGGTCGACGACCTGACTGACAGTGGGCTGAATCGCAGGGAACAAATAAACTCGCCAGTTTAGTGCTCACTCTTCGGGTTTTGAGAACACCAACGTTTTGTGAAATTTGCCCACCGGGAGACCCTCTTGTAATGACAATGAAATGTAAGAAAGAAGCGATATATTTTTCCATCGTTTCTTCTTGAAATAAATGAAGTATTCGAAAGACGTTTTGATGGTCCATCCTAGGTCTAGTAAGAAATTGTTTCAACTATCAACCCTGCTGAAGTATTCATTAGCAGGATTTCACATTGTTAACCTTGGGAAACTATTGGTTATACGGACATTTCCTTAGAACGTATTGCGTATATGAGATAGGCGACAAACCTGTCTAATGAAGTCTGACGCCTGTCTTCCGTATAATTTGCGAAATAAAATTGAATGCCGCAAGAGAATACACCTCCAGCAATCTTGGCTGATGTCAAAAGCCAGCTAGCACTTCATGGATTTGTGTAGGCGGGTCTTTATTTGTTTCAACAGTTACGCTCTTTCCCTTCAGCGGCGTCGTGAGTAAATACGGCATCGACAACGCTGCACTCCAGTGATTTCCTTTTTTGGCATCCCATAATGCCGGCATCGGGCGCTTTTGTGTGCCTCTCACAAGCTGTTTTTGACGCATTCTTCCCCAGGGAAGCCAACCCTGTGTGTCTAAAAAAATTAATTGTATTGGATATTTTAAGAAAATTGAATGACTGCAGACATGAGACCTAGCACAATTATAGTTTGCTTAAATTTATAACCAAACACCACGGGAATGTCTATGCCCCAAAAATGATTGCCCCATATAATCAAAAGCAACCGTTTTGTATTGGTTTTGAAGGCAGAGCACGGATGCATTCAAGAAACACACATACCGACTACTCGCGTTGAATATATTTGCCTTCTTTAAGATTTTAACTGCGTTACCATAAATATACCTTCCGCTTCTTATTGCACCACATCACTTAGCCACGATCACTTAATTTCCGCTGTCATA
The DNA here is from genome assembly GCF_016920785.2 of Ixodes scapularis. NCBI lineage: Eukaryota > Metazoa > Arthropoda > Arachnida > Ixodida > Ixodidae > Ixodes > Ixodes scapularis. The sequence continues at coordinate 86,225,141 of NW_024609879.1, forward strand.
AATAACTGGCCTCTCAACCCTCGTGTGTCTTATGGTGAATTCCACTAGTCGTCTTGGAGCGCGCCGGGATCGACTTTTCTGGAGCGAGCTTATTTCATTGGGCGATCGGGATCGAGACCGACGTGTTTCACCGGTTGGTTTGGGTTAGCTCCCGGTCCAGATCTCGATCTGGATCCGAGCAAAGTCGCTCCCCCGATTTCGGCGGATTCAACCGGAAGCCAGCCGGCTTAACCCTCGGTGCACGCACGTGACTTACTTTCTCGTGGGCATCTCGCCTGATCTCGCCCATCTCGCCCCAGAAGGAGTGCGTCGCGGGCTGGGCTCCTAGATTGTCTTGACATCGGAAGAATCCGTAATGGCCGCTTGCTTACCCCTTGGCTCGACAGCCGGTTCGTTTTCCATGAAGGAGAAGATAAGGTATTTGCCGCGCTACGGGCATTCCGGCAATCTTTGCTAGAAGCGCCTGAGCCATTCCTGCCACTCGTGCGTCGAACACGTGTTAGCACCGCGATTGCGAAAACGTCTTCGAAACGACCGCGGCGGCCGCGGAAAGGGGATTGCCGGGCAGTTGAATGACGGGAAGGCATCCGCCGATCTTGTAGCAGTGGTCATGTTCCACTGGGGATCCGTAGGCGGCGCGACCCCGTTCGGATCGTGTGCTTCATTGCGGATCTAGTCAACTGATCCCGGCGCGCTCCAAAACGCCCAGTGGAATTCGCCCATTAGAGCCATCTACATACTCAATGTGCGCCAGTGCTAACGCTGATTTCTTTCTGCACACGTACCGGTACGCCGGCGGTGAAAATAGTCAAAACGTGCTATAAAATCAAGTACAGCAGTTGTGCATATATGATGGCACGCAGGTAGGTAGTAAAAATAAGTATCAGACGAAAAATAACGAAGTAAAACAAAAAATCGGGAGCCATTCCACTCCGTGAAGGTGGGTGACCAGCGACGCTGTTCAGCACACGACACAGACGCGACATAGAATTTTGAACAAAGGTACGAACACATTTATTGTATTGATCAGTGGTCATCGTGACGAAAGCTACGCGCATGCACGCACCGCCAGCCGCCTTCAAGGAGGATGCAGGGAATGGATGTTCCACGCGCCGCACGCGCACGCCTTCCCCGTAAAAAAGAGTTCAAAGTAAATAGCCAAAATAAAGCATTGACGAACGGGCGTGCAAGATGCCATTTGTTTCGAGGCTTTTGTTTTAGAACAGTTACTGGTGTAGACGCCGGCACGTGCGGCTCGTGGGTGCGGTGCGAGCGTAGAGTTTTTGGTCACGCACACGAAAAATCCTCAGAACCCTAGCCATAAACAGCTTCGCTGTAAAAAAAAAAAAAGTTCCACTAAACCGCGACGAAAACAAACAATTCAAGTGCGGAGGGGAGTGAGGATCCGCGAGTTGGGAAGCCACGTTATGGCGGCCGCGTCACGTGATCCCAAGATAATAATAATAATAATAATAATAGTATTAATATCAATTAATAATTTGTTTGCCTATTGCACCGGAACGACCTTGAGGTTCTCATGTGGTGGCACAAAAAAAAAAGAAAAAAAGGGGGCACAAGCTATATTCGCTTTTTTTGGGGTCCCTTTGTTTTTTCTTTGCGATCGAAGACGGGGAGAGGAGGACACCAGGTGATTTTATGCCTCTTCGAGAAGCTCGAGGCGGTAAGTGTACAGACAAGAATTAACAATGTCCCTCTGGGTGATAGTGACTACGACCAATTTCATGATGTCGCAACATGTGGCAACGCTCCGTCTACCCTCAAATCCACTAAAAGAGATGGGATAATATCTGAAGGTGTTATTGCCACAAGCATCCTCGTTCGCTGCTGCACACTTATCATCTTCTCTTAGAAAACGGGATGTCTTTCTGCTTATTTAGCCTTACTTAACCTTGCTTTAAAAGCTACTTACTTTTTTTAGTCCAACTTTAAGGGTTGGTCCACTTTATTTGTGAATTCTAATCAGGTTACCTGCATCTCATTCCCCCCTTTTGTAAGTCAGCTTTTTGCGATCACTTCGACAATGTTTTTTTTAATACTTATATTTATATACTGGAAACCTTTTTCTTATACACCAACGTCTCAACCGAGGCTCGACCTGTTCACAACCAAAGGAAGAAGAATATCGAACCAAACCTTATTTATTATTTAATTATCACCTTACTGTTAAAACTATATTTTGCTATTGTCTGGCAATATATGCCGGTGTAGTAAGATGTATACAAATCAATTCTTATCTCAGTTTTGGCTAGTTGTATGACGACTTCCACAGCTTCACGATTTCGACAATAGAGAGTTTTAGTATAGATCGGTCCGTTGACTCTGATAACGACACCCGATCCCGTACAAAAATGTCAGATATGGCCCTGATATATTTAATATACGGCCATATATGATAATATAAGTAGTGAAATATGGCCATATTCCGCCATATATGGGAGCAAATACGGGCACATTCCGCCATATAAGTGCGCGAATGCTGCCAGTTGTGGCCATATAAATGCGTAAATACGGCCATGTATCGCCATATACGCGTGCAAATATATCCCCTGATAATGATATATGGGCCCGTTTCGGTCGTGCGAGCAACAAGTCATATGTACTCGCTAAGACACTAGTTGATTGATTTCTATTGCATGAGTCTCATGTAATTGGTTAACTATTGTCAACATCCTTAACGTGAAGTTATTTCAGGTATTTGGACCAATTAATCAATTGCGCATTTTGAAGATTGAAAGACAAATGAAATTTGGTTGTATGTTTGACGTGTGACAATATGACGAAGCGCATAAGATCGGAAAGCGAGTTAATCAAATAATGGATTTTAGATCGCACCTCTAAGGCGCCCGTTTCTGAGTTAAGCGGTGTCGGCGTCACCATCGGTGTAACCGCCCCGCTAAATTTAGCAAGAAATTGAATTGGTACTTAAGTCACGTGACGTCAAATATCCCGCTAAATGTAGCAGTGAAACTAATTTTGTTCATGTTTCTCCGCTAAATTGAGAGGGGAAACAAGAACCGTAAGCTTACTGAAGATGCAAGAGACTACTTGGTCGTCCCGAATCCTGTTCCCTCCGAACGGCTGCGAAGCCGTTGCGCCCGTAGTACAATATGCAGCATCTTTCAAAAACCGTTCGCGCAGCATCGCAACCTTCCGTTTGCGAGCGTCTGCGATTCATCGCGTGTTGAAAGTCGGAAGATGTGCTGTCCGTGGTGTCTTCTATGTGTAATTCTTTCGTAAAAAATGAAATTTAAAAACGCGAACTTAACAGTGTACACATAATTTTAAAGTTATTGATGAAAAATATGTACATATTTATTTATCTATTTATTTCTGGACATCGTGCACAAAAAATAATCGCGCTTATTTTTTCATTTAAAACTATGTGGGTTATACAGCGTAAAACATAGTATCCTCAAACTCGCATCGTTTTGGGTTTTTTTCGAGCTGCTTTTTTGCAAGTTCAAAAGCTGGACTTCATAGAGCTGTATGTTCAATCGGTATTAACAGCAGGGTAGACGCTATGCATGTTTTAGGCCGATCGTGTCTCCGGTTAGGGTCACGTGACTACAGTCTAGAAGCTGGTGATAAAGAAGAACACGCCACCTTCCTGGAGCACAAGGCAGCACATAGCATTCACTGCACTATCATCCTTGGGTACAAGTAACAAATCCGCTCGTTGTGGTCGTTGATGCCCCATAAGATAAGCCTTTTGTTTGTGCACTCCCGTTTTGGCCTTTCCTTCTCTTCTTTTTTCCCTCTCTCTTTCTAAGCGGAAAGCGTGGTGGAAGGTGAGTCGTCTCGTGGTCTGACGGATGACGCATTAGCCGTTGGCAATCTCGGAATGCGTTTTGCCGGATGTGCGCCCTGCGTGCCTGCTGCTGATTTCTGCTTCTGCAAGCGATTTCTTCGAAGAAGCCCAATAATGTTTTGTGATGTTGCAGATGTGCAGATTTTCATTCGTGAAAGTTCTCACGAATGACAAATCATGAGGCGATGATAACTGAAGAAACTTAACGTTTAATGGGGCGAACTTGTGCCCAAAACAAAAAAGGAAACAGAAGAAAACGGCAAAGCGTCACGGGCGTCGATTTCGGCGAAACCGCAGGATCGAGCGCTGGGTCAAGACTGAGGCCTGGTTCACACTTGCGAATCGGCGGGCGAATCTGCAAGAATTCGGCCGCCGGGCGTAGCGTCCACTGTGCATTGCCGCGGCCGATTCCGCTTCGGCGGCAGCGGATTAGCTGTAAGTGTGAACCAGGCCTGACTCCGCTCGCCTTGCGGAGTCCCTTTGTACCCTCGTGGGTTTCTGAATCATTCGGCGTAGAACTTTCGGTGCGTAGAACAATCGGAACTCGATCAGGCGAGAATGTTCTCGAACTTACGAGAAGCCCAAGTTGAAAGAATAAATAAAATGACAGTCCGCTGACTGGAATCGAACCTACACCTTACGCGCGACAGTCAAGCGCAGTAACCACTCGGCCATGCCCGGGCTTGCTCGCCAACGTGCGTGGCAATATAAACTGATGTGCTTGATATGGGCTAGATATGCCCATTTTTTTACATACCATATTTTTTTATATGTAAGTCCAGATATGCAATTTTCGTAAGGGATACTCCGCCGCTGCCTTTGCTCATGCACCATATCGGAGGTATCGGAACGATCTACTATAACACCGCTCACCTATAAATCCAACAGGTGGCAACGATAAGAACTTGGATAACCCTCATCCGTTTCTTTCTGAATTGAGGACAATAATGTTGAAAGTGTCGCCACGAAAATAACAGATTACTTTTTGGGGTAACGGTCACTTACTTTCATGAGCGAGTAATTGTAATTGCAAAAAATTACAATTTAGCCTCGAGTAATTGTAAATGCAATTCCTTACTATTTTTTAGTAACGTGTACAAGTCTGGATTAAACCTTCGGCTCATAGAAACGGCCACGCTCGGACCTAACCTAAAACCAAGCATACTCCAGTCGTCCCAGAAGCCCCCGCGTGGCGAGACGAGACGGAGACAGTCTGGCTCCAGCGTTCGATCCTGCTTTTTCGCCGATTTAGACGCTAGCCTTCTCTCATTTTGTTTTCGGTATACGTTCGCCCCACCAAACGTTTAGTTTCCTTCAGTCATTCGTCCTTTCATCAATTGTCATTCGTGACAATATTTTCTGCTGGTTTTCACTCCCAGCGTCGCAAGACGTGAATGTGTTAAGCGCACGTTTAAACAACTTTTTTTTTATTTGGTATTTTTTACATGAGTTTTGGGAACGGCATGATTACGTGTACAAGGTCGCGTGGACACTTTCTCCCTCTTAGTTAAAAGCAGAATGATCAGCCGTAAAATTGAGGACCCGACCACCTGACACGGAGGGTTTGCATCATGGGCTTATGAAACTGGGGCTTTTGAAAGCGGGGCAAACAGGACGGGGCTTTTGCCAAGGGAATTTGACACGGGGTTTTTGACATCGGGTGCTTTTGTGCACCATCCCGTACAATATCATCCTGCAAAAGGACGCAGTCATTGGATTATCGTATACGCGTAAATATTTTCATTTGTTCAGGGGACATTAACAGCTGTTAATTTTTTATACACAATTCGAGGTTGTTCATTAAAATAAGGAACACGACAGGTTCCAGGTTGGATTTTGGGGTAAACAAGGATGATGGCATAGAAATATCGGAATAGCTGTTTGATATTTTTACACAACTGTGATGACCAGTTAAATAGGTCTTAAACCAGCTAAGTAGTGCAAGTGATAAGTTAGACAGGGATGAGTTATAAATAGGAATCCGTGTTTTTGGAGTTCAATTTTCGGCAGATTCGGAAGGTGTTTTTTAGTTTGTTTTTTGCAGATATTTCGGAGTTTACACAAGTTTAATCTTGTTCTATTCCCCATTTTTCTTAAATACATAGTTTAATTTTGCAGTGTTTTTTTATTAAAAATAAGGAATACTCGAGTACACTAGATAAAAAAAAATGACCGCATCTCCACGTGGTGAATGATGTTGATTGGGGCGAAGCTCTGGTGGTGCTGATGATACTGATTTTATTGTTCATAGGTACTGCTGATGGTTCTGATTTGTTTTTATTGCTCATAGGTAGTGCTGAGTTCTGGGTTGCGTTTCGACTTCATTATTACTGCTTTATGGTCGGTGAAATGCAGAGCCAGTGGTTCTTCTACCGGATCAGCTTGGATCCGCTAGAAGCCGTGGGAACACATCTCCGCCGCTTAAGTCAACGGTCCGTGTCAGAAAGAGGATGTGTGGTATGGAACGTGGTTATATACGCAGTTGAGCATCTGACCGCAGCGTCCTCTCGTCTATAAACGTTGAGCCAATGCATGCAAAGTTTAACGCGATTATATACGCATTTGACAGCAGCGCCCTCTCCTGTATAGACGTTGAGCGGCTACATGCAACGTTTCATTCATGAAAGAAACCCCAGCTCTTGAGTTACTACCACATCTCAGAGCCCCCTACTCGTCCCGCAGTCGTGGCCGAGTGTTTAAGGCGATGTACTAGAAATCCATTTGGGTCTCCCCGCACAGGGTCGATACCGGTCGACTGCGCAAACATTTTTTTCTTTTTATGTGAGCTCGGACGCCGGCCGGACGGACGGACAAGGCTAGACCCTGAGGAGCTTCGCCCCTAAAATACAACGCGCTTGATTCAATCAATACATCTTCAGCTGGATTTGGCGTTGGTGCCATTGCCATTGACAATACTAATTTCTACCGGGACAAACGTTACACAGAAGTGTTGTTTCAATAAATGTCCAAAATTTAAATTCAAGGAACTCATAGAGGGAGTAGCTGGGAAGTTCGTCTTTATCCTATCTTATTCCATCAACCTTCCCTGCGAACGCGCGAGTTGGAGTTGTAAAGGATATAATAGAGAAGTTCCAACAGCCCCTCTTCCCCGTGGTATGTAACCTCTATGGTCCATAGTTTTCACTGTTACAAAAACACAATTTCTCCTTCTTTTGAAGCCCAAATAGTATGGCCCAAACCTGAAAACAAAATAGTGGCTTCTGTCGTGACCCGCAAGTACAATGACCTGCTTTTCTGAATGAACCTTAACGGAGAAGCGGTAAGACCCCTTTTGACAGTGGTCCGAGATTTGAAAGATAACTGTGGTGGCGTTTTTCCAGTACCACTGACCATAAGCCCCAAGTAAAACTTAACTGTAAAATAGTATTTTTTTTTTAAAGGGGTTTTTCTTTATATATTTATAAAGACGAGTATGTTGGATAAATCCGAATTGATGAATAATTTACCGGTGGGTGTTTTTCGGATATATCCGAAAACACGGAACCCTATTGAACTGGGTACAAGATTATGATTCACTTCATCGAAAGTCTAAAGCCGCGTCACACTGCTTATACATCACACAAAAAGGCAGTCTGCAAACAGATTCGAACGCGAGTGACCGCGAGGTCCGTGTTTCGAATGCCGCATGGCAATTAGTTGAAGGAGAAACTTAGGCACGCGGAATTCGAACCACGAATATTGCGGTTACTCGTGTTTGCAGAGTGTCTTTTGTGTAATGGTATCAGCTTGTTGCTAATAAAAACTTTTAATTGGACATCACAGGAAAGAATGGGGAAAGGAAGGGGGAGTCAGAGGGATAGCGAATGGATGTATGCCCTTATTCCAGCGCTCCAATTACGGCTTGAGCATGCAGCGCGCGGGTCACCAGCTGCTTTTGCACACTGATGGCGTCGCTCTGCATCCCCGCTTCCCACAGTTGAGTAGAAGATTTCGCCATTGGAGACAGACCAGGGACCTTCTTGCCCCTTCATGTAATGGGATGCACGTCCGCGCAGGGTACGGTGCACGTCGCGTAATTGATCCTAGAGAAAATGAACTTTTGAGCGAGTAGGATAGCTTATTTCTCCTTGAAACCCCTCCTACGATCCCTGATTCTCCTAAGCGTGCCACAGACATGGGTAGCAATGGTATTAAGTTCATCGATGGTCAACTTGTTGCGCCTGCCTTGTCGAATGAGTTAGCCGAAGATACGGATCTCCGTGGACTTAGAAACCCGTTTCCCGGCCACTGAAACCTCGATATGTTCCGGCACATTCTCATAAGGATTCCTGAAGGCATGCAGCTAAGACTCCTGCGGTGCCCACTACACTTCTACAACTCTGGCTGTCGCCTGTAGCCTTTCCTTAATTTCATCGTCGCTCCCTTCCCGGCACCATAGGGTGATGTCGTCGGCGCGGATGGCGTGCTCCACACCGGGAACCGCCTTCAGCGCCTCCGGTAAACCCTCGCAGCGCCAGCCGCAACGCCCGGTTGAAAAGAAGCAGGTATAGAACAGCTCGTTGAGGCGTCCCCCTTGAGCCAGCCAAGAAGCTGTCGAATGTCATGCTCTTTAACGTTATAGTAGCCTTCCTATTCGTCAGGAAATTGTACGTATTCTAAAGTTCTTTTCTCGCGGTGTATCTTGTTTAGGCCTCTGAGCACGCTGGCATGCGATACATTATCAAAGGCTCCTTCTAAATCAATGGCGAAAGTGCGTCGTGTGTGCATCCTGGAAGGGTTTTTCAGAACAATTTTGCAAATCCACAGGAGGATGTCCTGCGTTGAGGTATGCGGTCTAAATTCAATTTGAGAACGGGGCATGAGCCCTTTTTTTTCCAAGTACCTCATGAGCCTATCGTTTATGACCCTCTCAAAATCTTTTCCCACGCATAACGTGACTGAAATGGGTCTCAGATTATCTTGAACGAAGTCCTTTTTGGGCTTGGGAATAAAGCGAATGTCGGCGGTTTTCAGTAGCGCTCATTAAAATGATCAACCAGTTTCCTCTTTTCGCCGTCTTCCAAATTATAGAGTAGTTTCGCCGTGGTGGTGTCCGACCATGGTGCGGTGCCCCATTTTATAGCCCCAAGTTTGTATTCGAATTCTGCCACAGATAACGGCCTATCTAGATCGAAATTCTCGCGTTCTAGATGTTCTATAGTTCCCCCCGAGAGTTCAATACACAAATATTTGCGCGTGAGTTGGTCTATGATTTACATCAGCAAGTTACCCTGTGATCTACCAGGTAACTTGTAGATGAGTTCAGCTCCCTGATTGTCCGTAACCGATTAGCCTTACTCAAATCAATCAGTGCCCTGAGAAGTCGCCATGACTAAGCTGTACCGGGGATACTTTATATAGGAGTCACAAACCCTATAACAGTTGTTCCCGGCCAGGTCGTCCGCATAGTCCTCCGCGAGTTTGGTGAGTTTTTGGATCTCGGTACGAATCTTCTTGTTGTGTCGCTGACGCACCAGCTTTTGTTGAGACTGCACCGAGCTTCTCAAAAGTGGAGAAATCTTTCGCTCACAGCCGAGGTCAACTCTGAGAGGTCGACCTCCTTGACGAAATGGCGCAGGTTGTTGGTCACTTCCGCAGCCCACTCTTCAATGTCAACCAAGTCCACTCCCTCCTTTTCTCTTGCCTTTCCTTGCGCTGTCCTAGCCCGTGATCTTTGCCGTATCAATTCTCCTCTTGTATCATGCCTCCCGTAGTGTCGTTTCGAGAATGCAGTGGTCGCTCCCGAGCTGCTCTGCGAGGTTCTCCCAGTCGGCGCTCCATACGTTCCTCACCAGCGTGAGGTTTATGTACATAACCCTGCATGTGCTAGTCCCCATCCTGTTAGGCTTGTCGTGTTCCGTGAAGCGTTGGGCGTTCTTGGTTGGTTTGTTCAAAAAGTTTGCGGCCATTCGGCGTGACGAACTTGTATCCCCATCCTGGGTACGGGGCATTCAAGTCCCCCGCGATGACGAAAGATTCCTTGCCGGCTGCTCGCACTGCATTTTCAGGAGAATCCTATTGCCCTATTGAAAATTCCATCAAGCTACGTAATTTGGGACACTGACTGCCAGTCAGCAGCCTTGGTGGAACGTGGTGGACCATCAGACGTCATCTGATGGTCCATCAGATGACGTCTGACTGCCACTGCCAAGGGAATTTCATCATCAAGGGCAGCATTTATATAAGAGTAAAGCTATACGCACTCATAAATATCGCCAAATGCCTCGATAAAAAAAAATGTTCGAGAAAAAAGAAAAAAAAAAAAAAGCAGGACCACCGCGGATCGAACCCGCGACCACTTGCATACAAATCGGAAACACTAACCGCTATGCTACGCCACCGCTACAGAAACTCGTTTTGACTATTCGTTTTATACGAGATGCTTCGGCTGCAAATGCAGTTAAGCCGTCAGCATGTTATGAAAGCACTCGTACATCACTCGCCGTACTTCAGTTCTACTCACCTGCCATGTAGAGCACTTTCGCGTCGTAGAATGATCCTTTTGTTCGCGCGTCATCGGCCCAGTAGACCTGGTACACCTTGTCGTCTTCAACTACACCGCTTAAGTCCCTTACATCGTCGGAACTCACAACAGGCTGGGTCTTGTCGAGTAGAAATTCTACCAAAACATAAGACATTGTAGAACCCGGGCAGGATCGACAGGTTGGAGCGAGCGGGCAAAGAAAACGAGTCGAGAGCGATCGTTCATGAAAGCTCGGCGAAGCCCCCATCGGCGAAGCGAAGTGCGAAGTGTCGCGTTCGACGCTTTGGCGGCTTCGGCGGGCTTCTGATCAAGGTTGTCGGTCGGTTGCGTGTCACATCTCTAACGTCAGCGGTTTTATGGGCTCACGTCCCGAAATCGTTTTCTCGTGCATAGATTACTTTTCGTATTCATAGATTTGACGAAATAGTGGTATCCGAACGAACTTTACGTCCTTTGACCGTACTTCTGTCTGCACGTCAAAGCTTTCTGACGTACAGTCAGAGACAATCGATGTACAGTCAGAATCACCACCAGGACATCCTGATGGCATTTCGCGGCGGCCGACTGCCACCAGGAAACCATCAGAAAGCCGACAAGTGGGGTCTGACTGGAGTTTGACTGTCGGTCAGAGTAACTTGTTGTCCAATCAGACATGCTTGACGTACAGTCAGGCACAGTCAGCGGTCCACTAGGAAACATTGACTGCCAAACAGCGTTACATTGATGGATTTTTCCTTCGGGTGTCAACCTTGCGAAGCTTGGGCTTCCTGTACGCATTCACAATGTGGATGCCCCGATTCCTTTTCTTCACCGGGACGATCACCACATATCCACACTACTCTCCGCTGTCTATGTCCCTCTCCGTGGCCGGGAAGGTCCCGTGTACGAGGGTCGTGAGATATTTGCTTCCGCTGATCATCCGACCGTCCTTAATCTTTACAGGCTTCTTTCGAGGTTCCTGCAGGAGTATTGACGCAGGGATGTCGGTTTCAAGCAACAGCCGTAGGCTAAGACTTGCCTGCTTCCGACCCACCTCCCTGCCGTTCCACTGTCAGATTTTCACATACGTTCTTCTTGAGCAATGCATGGTTAGTCTTCTATCGATTCCACCTCACGCCGTTTGTCAGGAGTTAATCTTGTCTTCGCCCCTAGGATCTGGAACAGGAATTCTTTTTTTTCGTTCTAAGAAAGTCGAATTGTTCCCGCGTGTCCCACGTAACCCGAGGTGTTTGACCCAGGTCTACCGGTATTGTTCCAACGCGGCCACCTTGTTGGAGAGCTGTGTGATTCTTTCCGTGCAAAGCTGCGTGACAGACAGCATTGCTCCTTGCACCGAAGCCTCAATGATTTCTGAAAACTGCTCCGGGGTGACCCCAGGGGTCCCGAAGAAAATGCTCTGCATTTCTACATCTTCTTTTTTACGCTGGATATGCTTCCTGACAAGTTGTGTTTCCTTACCGTTTCCGTTCGACTTCGGTGGCGGGTTTCCCTTGGTCGCGGTGGTATGCCTCTCTATTTTGTGCAGTTTGGGCCACTTCTCTCAGTTCCCCAGGTCCAAGCTCCTCCCGTTCCGCGACGTAGATATTTCATTCCCGTTGCGTTTCTTTCTGCCTTACTGGCGCTTCCTCCTCTTTTTCTTCCTAGCCGGCGGCGCCGGGCGTGACGAATTTCTCTTGCAGCTGGCAGGTCTGCTGCAGGAGCGTGCGCGCAGCCTTAAGCCGCTCTGCTACCTCGGCACCTGCTGCTCTCTGTTTCGGCGCCTCGAGCGGCTCCCTCCAGTCCTCTCAGTCAGATTCTTCGCCTTGAAAAAAAGCGGTTGTCGTACATTTTGTGCACCCCCTCTCTCCCCCGCCCCCCGCACAGGGCTCACTTCGGGTACGGTGTTCGGGACATATGCGTGTCCCTTTCCTGCTCGGGCGAATCCGCACACCGCGCATGCATACCCCGCCGGTTCGCTAAACAAGTCCGTTCGATGGCCGGCCTCTCCGCAGTTAAGCAGGCTGCCTTCGTCTTCTTGTATAGAAAACAGGGCGTCTCCAGCCAGTTGAACGTCACCGTGCACGGGACCTTAATCCCGGCTAAGGTGAAGAGGGCCGACTGAGACCTCCCCGGCCTCGTAGCACCGAGTGTTTCGAGTCTTTGGGCCTTGATCGCCTGTCTGATCTGTGCATCGTACAGTTCTGGTGGATCCGCATGAATGACGCCGCGGCATGCCTTATCCCTCGGGGAGACGTGGTAGGCCTCAACGACCAGTTTCCCGGACAGGAATATTAAATGTCTGATCTTCGCCACCGCTTCGACTTCCTTTCATATGTCCGTAGACACCATAATGGTGTTTCGTTCTTCAAGGAACCGGACCACTGAGCTCTCCGAAAGACCCCTGGGGAGCGAGTTCTGGACCGCTTCGCCGATCTTGTCCCAGCAGCCTTTCAAATCGACCACCGTTTTGCGTGGCTTCACAATAATCTTGTGATTGAATTCTCGGAGGCTGGGAAGCCGAAACGGTTTTCTAGCCCCTTTCCTCTTGACCTCCGTTGCTTCATCGGTAGGTCCGCGATCTTCTTTCTGTGTGACAGGGATTTCCTACTTCTCGATATTCTTTCGATGCGGAACCTGTACCCAGCTGTTGCCGGGTAGCGTGTCTTCTTGCCTTTCCGAGGCGGCTTCTTCAATTCTATCCGTCGAGAGGAGTTGCGTTGCGGAATTTTATTTATGAAGCCGAAAGCCAGCTTGTCCGGGCCGTATCTGGTCACGGGATGGAACACGGAGGTTCCGACGTAATTACTTTGTTTTTGCGTTCTCCTACGACAGCCGCGGCGGTCCCACGCGGTGAGGCTTAGCAGATTAGGCCTAGTATAGCGCGGCCACTCTGAGCGAGCCCGGCTCAGCGCCCTAATCGATCCAGGCCCGACGAGGCTTAGCAAGGAACCTAATAGGTTCAAATTAAAAGTTTTCTAAATAACTAAATATTCGGCTCACTGACTTGAGGAGGGTATCCAGGAGAACCGGACAACTAGAACTGTATATTGCAGCCCTTTCCTCGCGAGAAACGAGAATTTCCGAATAAAACAAATTTTTCGCGAAACCCATATGAACATCCGTCCGCAATTCTCGGATCTCTTCTTTTTGATATATGTCACATGTCACATTTTCTGGGTCAATAAATCCACTCAGCACCTTGAAACTTCATATTTCCAACAACTTATTACAATTCTACATATGTTCATGTTTATAACACACGGCGAAGTGGAGAGTGGAGTGTTCCCACACCTAGGACGAACTGTGGACTGACATCGATTACGTATACCCACTGCCATCTTTTTTGAACAAGTGAATGTCAAAACGGGTTTTAGCCATAACGTACCATTTGAAGTTTTAAGGATGATACTGTCAACGTTGTGAGCTTAAGGCTTCGTGTCGTATGTCTAATGTGTCAACTGATGTTATAGGTTACATTGGAGTCTTGCGACTAAACTTCTAAACTTAAATAATGTTTTCATTTTAGATTTCATTTTGTGAACAATGCCCTGGTCAAGCTACACGTGTTTCAGTTTTTTTGCCCCAGATACCAAATTGGTATCTGGGGCAATAATCATCCTGGTCATCCTAATATTTGGTCAGCTGCACAGAAGAAGTAAATCATATATTGAGGCAATTAATCATCAACGGTCACCAATAGGTGGTATTCACTGCACGCCATATTTGAGGTGTCTGCTCAAAGCGCATGCTGGAGATGAGTTCTTATTTATGGTATCCAAGAGAGGACAATCTTGATGGTGTGCAATGTGAGTGTTGGAAGTGCTGTAGAAGCTTGCCGTCAACACGTGCTCAGCAGCAACGAGCTCAAAGCTAGGGTGCCTACATGTCTGTCTGTCTCAGGGTGAAGACATCCATTCTTGCCCTGAATGGGCCAGCGCGTGACGCTCTCGCGCACTCTGTGCGTGACTTGGTCGGTAAAATGGCGTCTATGCATTAGCCAAAGCTACGCGCTCGAGCTGAGTGACACCGGACTGCGCGCACTTCAGAATGCATAAACAAATGATTGGGCGGAAAAATGGCTGAGATGTCACCACTCAAGCAAAAGCGCGCGTGTGCATGAAGGCACTCTACTCAACGCCGCCACTGAATGCCGCCTATCGTCAGCTGCTTCTAATTTCGCACTCACCTGGATTGTGATGTTGTACACGTAAACTAATAGTCAACGTGCAGGCGATCTGCTCCGTATGAGGCATGATGTTTATACCTGAGACTTCAAGTTTCCTTCCCAGTACCAGGGTTTAAAAATCATCGTTGTACACGTGTTTCCATTGTTGGGAATGACACTTCGCTCGAAACATTTGTCCCATATGTTTTGCTCATCGCGTATACGTTTTTCCTTTTTAAAAGCCTTTGCCCCTTCCTTATGGAGGCAGTGCAACGATTTTGAGGCTAAAAGAATTTACCGTTTGTATTAGAGCGCAGCTCTTAGGCGCCCGTTCCCGGCTTGAGCGGCGTCGGCGTCGCCGTCGGCGTAACCGAGTAACCCTCGTAACCCTCGTGAGGGTTACGAGGGTTAATCTCACGAGGGTTACGAGGGTTACTAACCCTCGTAACCCTTACGAGGGTTGTGAGAGTTACCCTCACGAGGGTCACGAGGGTTATGAGAGTTGCCCTCAGTAGGGTTACGAGAGTTACCCTCACGAGGGTCACGAGGGTTACGAGAGTTACCCTCACGAGGGTTACGAGTGTTATGACAGTTACCCTCATGAGGGTCGCGAGAGTTACCCTGACGAGGGTCACGAGAGTTGTCCTCACAAGGGGTACTAGGCTTACCCCTCCCAGGTCACGTGACCCCAGGTCACGTTACCCCCCGTTGACGTCATCGCCACTGATTACGTCACCGGCATCCGGATCGTCATCGGCATCATCACTGATGACGTCATCAGCAACGTCACTGATGACGTCACCGTCATCCGCATCGTCATCGTCACTGATGACGTCATCTGTGACGTCACTGATGACGTCACCGACATCCGCATCATTACTGATGACGTCATCAGTGACGTCACTGATGACGTCACCGCTATCCGCATCGTGATCGTCACTGATGACGACATCAGTGACGTCATTGATGACTTCATCGGCATCGTCACGTGACCCCCCGACGTCACGTGACACCCTAAGGTCACGTGATTCCCACAAGGTCACGTGACCACCCAAGGTCACGTGACCCCCCCCCCCCGCCCCCCGAGGTCACTTGATCCACCACTTCTCTCCTCCTCCTCAAGAGCTGCGCTCTAATTCGGCGTTACAGGGAGTTGTAAACGGCTTTTTTTTATAGTGCTCATCGTTCCACAAATAAACGAAAACGTCCACTCTTCTCCGAAATACAGCGATTTTGCTGCGTATTCGCAAAGAAAAAAAATATTTGCCGATCTGGAGTCGCGTGTGGCGGTTGCACTGGGGTGGTTACACTAGGGTAGTCACACGGCCGTGTGACTACGTCACACTGCTGTGTGGCGTAGTCTGGGGGATGTCGCATGTAACTTAGCGATTTGTTAAATAATGTGCTAAATGTAAGTTTTTTTTTAATCTTGTCACTTGAGCATGAATTAACGCGTGAAAAATCTAGTATTACCCCTAAAATGTATTTAATTGTCGTAGCACCATCTACCGGAAGTCAATAAAACCATGCACCGCGCAAACACGCTCCACGTCGTGTGTGTCTTTCTAAAGAAAGTTTTATTACAGGTATATTACGGGGCGGACGTTTGAGGTTACCCGGAGGGATTCCTCGGTTTGTTTGTGTTGCATATCACATTCCTTCTCTCTCTCTCTCTTTCCCTTTTCTTTTGTTGCTCAGACCGGGACTGGCAGGCCCTCATTAGAACGAGTGGCCACACTGTTCCGGTCTTCCTTCCCCCTTTGCTTTCTTGGTTTTAAAATAAATTTCAACGCTTACACACGCACACACATCTCAGACAGCATCTTGTTCGTGCGTGGGAGCGCATTAACAATGAAGAAAAAGAAGAGTCTCGTGAGCCAACGCGCGAGCGATGATCGAACTGCATGGTCTGCCCTAGAGCCACTAAATGAGCTGCGCTTAGAGTATCAGCACTCTGTTCCCCGGCATTGTTGTGGGCGCCTCCATTTTGGGGCTTGAGCAGATCAGACGGAACTGCTGATCATAATGATTCAAAAGGGCGACTTCCTCAGCATTATCTTCGGTGTTAGGAAGTTCATGTAATATTGCTTTGCTCTGTTGCGAACTGTTTAAACATTTGTGTGGGACGGAAAAGCCTTTCCTGATATTTCAGGTAAAACTTCAGATAACTGGCAACCATCATTTTAAGCCACAATATGGCGAAGTGTCGTTACTCTGAAGCGTAGCTTATTTAGTGGCACTAATCTGCCCAACGGTCTGCCGATGTCTCGTTCTTTGTAAAGAGCCCAACTTGCGTAAATATTTGTACACAAATTAAAGAGCTCAAGCAACCTCTCGAGTTATTTCCAGCAGTTTCGTTTGATAGAGGAAAAGATTTTGGTTGATCTTTTGTTCTCTCGTGTTTCTTAACGTACGATCGTATCGTCCGCCGCAATAACGGGCCATGCCTACCGGGTGCGGTGTCTTGTTATGCCCAAACCGGAGTCCCCTGTTCGTAAATAAAAATTTCCTCTATCATCGTCACCGCACGAGGAACCCCTCAGTGGTGGGTAGTGTCAGAAACCAACACAGCATGACGCCGTGGTGGTCGAGAACACTGATGACACAATGTTCACAATCCCATCAGTGGCGCTAGAGGACCAAAAATACAAAGGTCACAAAGCCCATCCGGAAGTGACATGATCCCCCTGAGATGTCACTCCGCACGTGACTCGGAAGTACTCTGTCGCCAATAGACGAGTTGAGAAGTGCCGAAAACATCCATCTTTGTCATTTTTTTTTTAATAAAAAATTTAGCGCACGGAAGCATAAATGGTTTTCTGTTCTTGAAACTAGAAATGACCGAGACCAAGTCCACAATTATTTGGACAAAGTTCTGAAATCGTTGCACTGTCCCTTTGAAGCTTGCTTTCAAAAATAAGAGTGAATCCATTAAGCGGTTAAAACTGCAAAATAGCACGATCGGAGGCATCCCGTGAAACATGCACCGCTACGACCGCTACTTAGCCGAGACTACCAATCGTTTCATATCATCGCTGACAGAGGGTGCTGGTTGACACTCGACTCTAGAGTAACTGTATAGACCGTTCCATTAGGGTCATGGCAGAGAGGGTAAAAAGAGAAAAAAATGCCCTCCCCCTCTCACCCGAATGTCGTCTGCTCCGCCGAGTGGGAAGTGCCTAGCATCCGGCTGGCGTAGAAACTCTGTTTAAAATCGCGTAATTTTGGAAATTTCAAGCGCAAATGCGCAGATTTTGGTATGCCAGTTATCGTGTATTACTATGCTAGATAAAAAAGACTAACAGAGTCATATTGCGCTGTCATCAACGTGAAAAAAACAAAAAAAAAACGGAAAATTTTTTCAGACTGGCCGGTCTCTCTGGTGAGAAGTGAATCCGGTGGCTGTACCTTTTTTACTACACAGAGTTCGTACTGGTGTAGGCCTTTAGCGACCATGAGTGGATGTCTGAAATAATGATTAAAAACGTGCTCTCCTGCCGCAATACACGCAGTAGTTGAGGGTAGTACTGCCGGCTGACTTAACTGCTGTTTAAGTAACGGAAAAAAGATATGTCAGTTGATCATTTACCGAAGTAGAACAACAGAGAGTTCTAGGCTGATTTTGGAATAGCCATAACCAGGGTGTCGAACCGAAATTTTTATCGGTTCGGTTCCGGTTCGGGTTCACGGCTTTCGATCGGGTTCCGGTTCAGTTCCGGAAAGCAGAAAATATCGGTTCAAACCGGTTCGAACCAGTTCGAACCGGTTTGAACCACTAAATTCAGAATATATTTTCCGCGTTGTACTGGCAATATACACTATTTACGCCGTGAAGCGATTAACTACATAGTTTCTTCGATCGTCCGTGCAATTTACTTTTGTTTTTAGGTACCAAAATTATTAAAGGGACCATGAAATGATTTTAAAATCGAGTTTCATCCACCGCACGTCGTAAAAGGTGCGAAAAGAAACACAAAAACACAAAAATAGGGAGCCCAAAAAAAATTATTTGCTATAAAACTTTTAAAAGAAAACTGGACTCTTTTGCGCCTTCCTTCCTTCGCCTGTTCACTACGATGCATCCGCGGAAATGGAGCACGTCAGCCAAATCCAGGTCGCCTATTGGGTAAGAGCCTACCTCACCAGCACCGCGATCGTAAACAATAAATAGCCGGCGAATGTTTCCTAAAAGTTTTGTTAAATAATATTCAGATCCACATTTTGAGCATAATTAGAGATGTGTGGCGAAAATTGCCAAATTTGATAATGCTGAGAGCCAGGCGCCATCTATCGTGTGGTAAACGAAGCAACTACTGCGCGTGCGCAGTAGGGCAGGGCCGACAGTTACTTGGGTGGCGGCCAGCGACGAACGTTTATTTTCTTTGTTTTCCTTCCTCTCAAAACTCTGACTGACTGAACGTTTATTTTTCTACGTGTTCTTCCCGCGTGTGCCGACTTCAAGCAGCAAGAAAACAGTACTTAAAACAGACCACGACGAACAAGAACGCTGGATCCACCGACTCCGACGAAGCGTATAGGCCTAGCAGGCATTCCGACTCGGCGCTGCGTTGCTTCGTCGCAAGACCGTCTGCCTACGATCGGCTGGCGTGCTAAATGGAATATGCCCGCGCGACCCTTGTGGACCCTTCCCGTATTATAGTTTGATCACTGACCTCAATTCTAGATTAAGAGGTGAGGTCAATCTCTTCCCCTTGTTTTCCGACGCAGTGTTGACGAACACTCGTCGAAAAGGGACTCTCGTCGATTCTATCTTCTTGTTTTGTGTGATATAGAGCTGAAATAAACACCGTATGGATTACCTTCGTAACGCGGTATGTACACTTTGTTATTGGTATGCCATTTTTATTCTGACAGACTGCACGTCACTGTCGAGCTATAACAGTTCGTGGTAGGTATACGTACAACCCCGGTTCAACCTTTCTTTGCCGAGTGTCGCGTCAGTATCGAGTTGCAATCGTAAAAGAACGATCCCGAAGCGCTTACAAACAGCGCGAATACAAGACTTCCATCAAGCGCGCGCGTCCGCTCCGAGTGTAAACAGGTATTTACGTGGCTCTTGCTGACACTCGTAGTTCAAACGTATCTTTTTTAACATCGGCTCGCTCCTGCATCTCCGAGGCCGCGAAAAACGCCATCTACGTCGCTTTGCAAACGACTGACACGGGCCGGCCCTTCTGCCAACAATGACGGGGTGGTTGACTTCTGGAGTCTTCACCGGAAGACTCGCTGCACTTCCCAACAGGCATACCGGCGTATGGGACTAGTCCCATGCTGTCGCTGTAGCGCAACATATCTCATTGAATTTCGCTCAGCTGCGATGCGGCGATGAGAGGCGCCGATTCAGGAAATACGTCGGTGACATCAGCGCAGTAAAACCTACCGGCGCACCCCAACTCGTTGCCGCTAACACTCCCATTCTCCTACTGCCGAGAGAACTTCCGGTTCCGGAAACGGCCTACGTCACGGCTTCTTTTGCGGTCAGTTGGAGAGAATGAAAAAGTCGATATTTCAATAATTTTTTGTGTACAAGTTAATAAACCGAGATGAAAACGGATGCCTGTTCGGCATTCAGTGAACATTAACGGTTTAATGTAAAAGTTATCTGGAAAACGTAAAAAGGTCATTTCATGGTCCCTTTAATTTCAGTTATTTAATTTGCACGTAAGAGTAGAAGAAAATTTACATTAACATACATAACGTCGTGCTGATGCATCCCTTTGTTTACGAGTAAAATATATTTTACCTGAATCGAAATGTTTAAGTACAAGAGTAAAAAGTTGAGCTTGTTGGTACATACCTGTAAATAGATCAGCTTCGAATTTAAAGCTAAACGGTATTTTCTTGTCATTTCTTCCTGTTTAAATAAAATTCTAAAGTTCAAGCTGATCTATTTACACGGTATAAAATGTGGTCGCGAAGTAAGGTAGGTCGTCTGAAATACCCGTGATTGGTACAACTTTGTGTCGCAATATTAAAAGTGAAACCGTGTCCTTGAACTAAGGAATTAGTTACATCACATAAAATTATGAAATGAGCACCTTGTGGCCATATATATCATAAAATAAGGTTTACGAAATACACTTCACAATATCTGTGTATATGATGACGACCCTACTGAGCTAAAAGCAATGTAACAAAAGTTTTAGGACAATTTCTTTCAGTCTACTTTTTATAGAAACACCGAGCGGCAATACAAATACCTGTTGTTCTAACCAAACACTGTTTAGACTCAGCACCGCATGCATGCGACTAATCATGCGGCAAGAAGTAATCCCAATTGTTCACTCTAATCTATACGCACCTTCGAACTCAAATCAAAGCTGGCCCAAAATAGCGCTTGCCCCTAGTGAACATTTCCTTATACAGAATAAGCTGGTATAGCCTGCCTGTTGCGGCTTAAGCCTCAACAGGCAGGCCGGCATCTTGTTAAGAACAATTGTTCTTGACAAGATGCCGGACAATTTAATTTACAAATGAGCATCACCCTTGGTAGTTGATGATTTTTAAACAATAGCGTTAAGGAGCTCATGTCGCAGGAAATCCGATGCCGGCGGCGTGACTAGAAAATCTATATTGATCGATAGGTTCATGACATCAGATCTACATATCCTCGCGCAAGATTTTCAAACAACCCACAATGCTTACGTGAAACGTGGCATCACGCGTGGAATGAGTGATTAAAACATGACATGTAATGTGAATTAAAGGTCGCCGTATGTTTCAAATGATTTTACTTTTGAAAATAATTCCTTTGCCTTAAAGAAAAAAAGAATAGGAATTTTAGGCGGGATTCGAACCCACGACCCTTTAGTCGCGAGTCAGACGCCACGCGAGGCACGCTTGCGGGGCAAATGAGAATGCGATGCAGACGAGACCCGTTGGCGATATCGCGTTCCACTTTTAAAGACGAAGCTTAAGCGTCCTTTAAGATTCTTTTTTGATAAGTAAAACGAAGTAGTATATCCCGTTCTACTCGACATGGCAGCTGCTTAATTGGACGCTTTCTGACGGTTTGCGTGCGTTATCATCATAGTTCCGACGCGCGCCCCTGTTTACTTTGTTTTTGTCCAGCCCACAGACCCATAAAAGTAATGTTCACCACATAATAGAGGCAATAACATACTTCTATATGTTTGAGAAGTTAGATGTGTGAGGAACACATAGTTATTTAAATTAGCTTCAAAATCAGAAATGTATGTAATTGTAAGGCCGCCCCATATCACTTACAACGTGCCTGTCGAGGATAAAAACGCCGGAAAAGATTGGCGGAACACCTTTCAAATAATTTGGGGGGCATTGCTTTAGAGTGGTAGGCCCTCTGCTTATGTTGTCAAATATTCTGTTAGTAATTAAATATATTTTATATTGATCAATAAATTTTACTTTATAAAGTTTTCATAACCGCTTGAGACCGACGCTGAAGGACGATACTCGAAACTACGCGAGCTGTGGAGTCTGCGTAAAAGTGTTTTTCTGCTTGGCTGATTGGCAGTTGTGAAACATCGAATCGCAGGGTTCGCTAAAAAGGACCCTGTGCTCACATAATGGATTGGAAGTCACATACACGAAATGCTCAAAAGAGAGAGATAATTAATGTTATTTTTTTTTTCAAATAATTGCTTGCAGAACGCCTCACTGCAAAAAGAGATGCGTAAAGATGCGCGCAATGAAATTCATGATTTTGCATAAATATCGCGAAGGACAGACAAAGATTCTTAAAATCTTAGTATAAATCACATTTAATCAGCTTGCATGAGCTCGAAACTTCACGAAATACTGCCTCGGGAGGCTAATGTTATATTCGGTTTTACCTGCACTTGTTTTGGACCCTCACTTTACAACACTATGCTAGAGTAGTCATGCGCTCTAACATTTCTCTAGGCTGCCGTATATCATCGCGAACTGCTATAAATACTGCACAACTTTACCATTAGGACATTTATTGCTACTGTTGCGAGCATCACATTTCAACAGAAAACTGAACTATTTAGCATGGTATGCACGTGACGTCATCACAGTATAGGCTAGTGATCATTGCGATTTCTTCTTGCTGAGAAAATCGAATTCGACGGTGCAAAATGCACGCTGCAGGAGGTTCAAGCTCAGTGAAAGCCAAGTATTTGAAAGGCACGTATTATTATTCGCAGTGCATCGTCGTGAGGAACGGCGCGAGCGTCAGGCACGACAAAAACGTGCTTTTTGGCAAGAGCGCTTTTGCAAACAAAGTAGTTTCCGGGGTCACGCTTTTTGGTCTGCGCCAAAGATGCAGGGAAGAGGAACCTTTACAACACACTATGCTTTTAAAACTCCCCCCCCCCCCCACACACACATACACACAGACGCGCTTCTTCATACAGCGGTGCTGTTAAGGGCTAGTTTTCCAGTGTCGTGTCCGTCAACGAACAAATGATGACACTAAACTCCGCCATCTGTAAATGACGACGACAACCAGACAACCGTCTTGTCGGTTGTCTAGTTTCCGCCGTCGTTCGTAGAGGGTGGCAACCCCTCCAGCCTTTCCACTCTGGCTTACCGACTTGCGGCCGGCCATTACTTCATATCCACCATAGTGCAGCTTTATTGGTCGTCAACAGAGTGGAAAGACTGAAAGTATTCCTGAGGAATTACCTCCTTCGTTTGTGGCTGTTAATTTGACAATTTTATTTGGCGCTTGTTAACCGCAACCCTTCATTGCTTTTATTTTGCACCCTGTGAAGTTCCAAGGGGTCATGAAACGATATCGGGTTGGAATGTTCATGACCTTTCCGAGGCGTACTGGTCCTCTGGCCCAAGTGTATACTCGCACAGGCCGCCACTGATTCAGAAGCTTCTTCGTCGTGGTGAAATTGTGAAGATCAAACGAGATTATTTCTTTTAGTCTTGCCGTCCAAAAGATTGATGACGTAATTGTGGGATTGAAACCACCCGCCTGTCGACAGTCGAGAGCGGCTCATGGATTGGACACGAGAACTGCGTCAGCACTTTACATCGGCTCGTAACAATCAATGCCTCGGTGGACACTCGGGCAGTGGTTCGTGTTCCAACCACTGCGGTGATGAGAATAGCCCAACTCTAACCACGTCCCGACTCGAAGCGCGCGCTCTCTTCCTCTTCTTACGGCCTTTGCAATTGGGGCAATCGCCACCTCCCGCCGCAATTCGCGGGGGGCGCTGTCACCTTACCCCTGGCCTACCCTTTGCCGTTTGCACAGAGCACGTCTGACATGCAGTGTATCTCAGCGCTGACGCAACTTGCGGCCGAGATTTTTATAGCCTTTGACACCTGATCCTTACGTTTAGACCCTCAGCCACTATCTAATCCGTTTCTGATGAGCCCAAAACGGTAAATATTTGATGCACATTTCCGAGAGATTCGGGAGTAAAAAGTTGTAAGCAGAGGCATCAAATGCAATTGCGGAAAAACTATACTTGTCTTTACCTCCTGGACTTTTGTTACAACTTAAGAACAGGAAGAGACGGACCCCTTCTACGGAGAGGAACTTTAAATGATAAATAATTCGTACACTCTCGTGAAATGTAAGCAGGCCCAATCTATCTAATGCCGTGGTCTGCGTTATCATTTCAGAGGCCGCCTATGACGTCGGTCAGCTGCTCTAGACGAGGGTGTAGTAGTCTGTACAATTTTCGCACAGTGCACACTACAGCCTAAAGTGCTTCCTCGAGAGATTGTGCACATATATAGTTGATTTTTCGTTTCTGTCCATGACCGTCTTTGCATGGTTAATCAGAAGTAGTCTGAGCAACTTCTTGCAAATTAAACCAACCAAGCGCTTTGAGTGCCTGTTGTCAGTGCCTCCTGGGCAACGTAGGATTGGCGCGTATTCAAGAAAGAGTGCAATGAGTAGTTGCAGAACTTCGTGCACATTTCTACGCGGAGGTGCATAACAGCCTTAAAAGAAAAAGCAACAATGTTGTCCAGAAGTGCGAAGAACCTAGGGTTTGGTTAATGAAGTCCGCGTTTATCCTGGCCTTGCAATAAGACGAACAGAGGATCACCTCTGTTACTCGTAGTCAACAGCATAACACAGAAGTCGCACCCAAACTCACTAATGAGTTTCACCAGATAGCCACCGACGTACACCAGACCAGAGTATGTCACGGATGGAGATGGAGCGCAAGGCTCTTTTAGATTTTTCAGGTCAGTGGTAACCGAGTTGGGCACAGCCACTGCCAACTGCTCAGAATCAGTGTCTGACATCTGTATTTGCTTAGAAGGGGCCTTTTCTTTGACCATGACCGCGCTTTCCGAACAACGGCGTGCGAGGGGTCAGAGAAGTACAGAAGTCCATGTCATAGGGGAACGCAGTTTGCTGACGACACTGCCTGTCGGTAGAGTGACTTAAATCGGAGCGAAGTTCAATAAATCGTTGCCAAAACAACAACCTAAAAAGCTCGAAAACCAGCGCAAAGCAGCTCGAAGGGACTCTCCGAGTGGGGTGAAGTGGGGTGAGGTGGTTGCGCTCCTGGCGGCGAGCAAGTGAACTACATACAGAGAAAAAATGCCATTGACTACCGGGCGACTGCAAAGGACGTAAGAAGAGAAAGAGAGCGGGCGCTTCCAGTCCGGCCGTGCTCTAACAATGCCTGGAGCTCAGCACGCGTTTTCGTCCTTTAAAACCCCAGCGCGGCGGTATGATCAACGTTGGCGGCATAAGATAGGCACCAGGCCACGTGGCCGCTTCTGGCTCCGAGTTGAGGGGATGAACGATGCTCATTTAATTATTTATTTATTTATTGATACTGCAACCCCTGAAAGGGGTTTTAGCAGGTGGGTATACACTTGATTGACAACACATGCAGGCATACAAAATAGCAGACAAGTCGCAGAAACAAACGAACAAATATTTTTCAGAGGGACAAAACTAATTTAGAAGGGATTCTCTAACTGTTTTGGTGACTGCCATTGCCTAGACTAATAAGCAAAGTCACTAATAAGCAAAGTGAAATTCAATCAGGTATTAGCCTTAGGGAGTGATCCTGAGTAGTATTTAGTAATGTATAGAACTATTGTTTTAGCTCATTTAAGCAAAATACAGAGGGGGTCGAAACTTTGGCAATATCTTGAGAACAACGCTCGTGTGAGATTTACCGCGACTGCCAACCTTCGGCTGTTCCTCTGAGGTCGCTAAAATATCTTTTTTTTTTTTAGGTATTCCTTCCGTAGACACGTGTAGTTCTATATAACGTCATATTAATAAGTCGCATTTAGTCATTTCAGAACTTCTACTCTCAAGGACATTTCTGGGATGCAGTTCAGCAACAACGAAAAAATGTTTCGGTGCCTCAATATTGTAAAATTGGTCTTGCAACATTTTTTTTGTGCTTTCAATAAATAGTGTTAAGAAATAACCCCTGACGTTGATAGCTTGCGGAAACATCCATTAGTTTTCCCCTAATAACAGATGCAGAAAAATAAAGGACAGAGACAGCTGTCGATACCTCCTCAACTTGCAATTTGAACAAGCGGCCACGTGATCTGACGCTAATTATATACCACCAGCTTTTGTCACAGTCATGCCCTCGGCGGCTAGGGTTTGGAAAGCAAAAGCATGGGCAGAGCTTCAGATATTGTTACAGTTGGGCTATTAAATATCATATTTAATTGACATGAGCCGTTACCCGAATGTTTGGCGACGCTGATTGTCATGAACCCTAGCACTCGACTAGGGGTTATGAAAATCGCTTACGTCATGGTGTCACGTGACCCTCGGTGCGAAATCGTGATGTCATGTTACGTCATGCTGTCAACAAGGTTAATACATCTAATGACTTCCTCAAATTAAATCGAATTGATGCAGCGAGTCACGTTACATTACTTGACAACATATATTGACACCATGACGTCACGTGACAACGTGACACTTGGTTAATCATAGTGCCAATACAAAGGCGCCACGAAAACCCACAATTTCATACACTGGAATTCTGTATATGATGATTTGATCTTTCTTTCTTTCAAACGTCTTTATTTACAGACCAAATGAATGAGCGCCCTATGCGCTCTGCTGTATGGTCTTTTATCTCGTCGTCTTATTTGTCCCTGGTGTTACCAGGGGCAGAGAGACGTCGGGCGGCGGCGATGATTGGCTCGTATTGCTTGAGCAGCCTGGAGCCGAGTGGGGGCGCCTGCGGGTCCTCTAAATATCGGAGGATCGCCTGGAATGCCGCCAGGACACGACCAGGGTCAGGAGCGGATGGGTGGTTGAGCCACTCAGTAAGAGTGGAGGGGGGAGGTGGGAGGGTTGAGAGCGCGTGAACGCGGGCTGTTGAGTGGAGCGGGCAGTCCCACAAAAGATGGGGGAGACTAGCAGGAATGTGGCAGTGGGTACACTGAGGGTTGATGTGGACCTGGGGATACATCTTTGCAAGCAGGGAGGGAGCGAGGAGCGCTCCTGACCTGGCTTGCTGTAGAAGGGAGGTCTCGTGGCGAGTGAGGGGAAGGTGGGAAAGAGAGGGGAAGTCAAGAGGGTTAGCCTGAGTAGTCAGGTAATGACGCCATTGGCTGGCGTGCTCCTGCCGGGCTTCCTGTGAATCGTGAAAAGAGCCAGGTGTGAGCTCCGGTGGCGTAGGAAAAGTAGGAAAAGGAAAAGCTGTGTTTCTATCAATAGATAGAAATACAGCCGCCAATTTTTTATTCCCACATGTTCATTTTGTGATACTAACAAAAAAGAAAAAAAAAAAGAAATATTACCTTGAATCGTTTTGAACCGGTTATTGTTATATTTTTTTTTTCGGTGCGGTTCCGGTTCAGTTCGAAGATGGCAGCGAAGATTTCGGTTCGGTTCAGTTCCGGTTCGGCTAAAAATAACGGTTCTGTTCCGGTTTTCGGTTCGGTTCGGTTCCGGTTCGACACCCTGGCCATAACTACTCTGAGAACGCGAACCACTTCACAACGGCAGCCTCGAGCGAGAGTTCGATGTTCTGTACAACCCGCCGATACAGCCCAAAGATGGAGAATGGCAACCTCCAGTTTTGTCGCCTGCTAGCGAAGTCGGGCGCCTGCCCTCTCTCTCGTTTTACCCCGCCGAACCCGCTGAATTTCTCGGAATTTCTCGCGCTGCTGTTGCACAAAATGGTGCCGCCCAGAGAGCGCTAAATGGAATGGTGTCTAGGCTATGCTTAAAGAGGCAGAGTATCGCGTTCCTTTTCCTTTCGCTGTCATCTCCGTACTGGCGGAGGGGTGGTCACGTGGGCAGAACTGGATCCGACATTCGTGCGGAAAAGCGGCCTTCCAGAGCGCCGCGTTTCGGGTGGAACATATTTTCCGCTTTGCGTTCGTAAAATATAGACCCTAGACCAAAATCGAACGAACCGAAAGCTTCCTAAGTCATTGAACATTATGTCTATCAAGTTCAACTGGGTAGAGTACAATCCCGTTTTTTATAACGCGACCGATGTTTTGGGACATTCGTTTTCAAGGTATGTGAAGCAGACGACACGGTCGACGATCGCGGTGCTCGCGTCTGCGGCTCTCGCGGAGTGATACGCGATACCGATATACGCGACCGGCACATCTAGGTCAGTCAGCAACCTTTATCGAGGACGTTGTGCGAAGCCTCAAGGGTTCGTGCTGAACTTGCAGCAGGTGATCATATTTTAGTTCTACGACTCCCACTTCGCCGGAACCATTGACACTCGGGCGAAACTATCGGTATGGTGCCTGGAGCGCGTCTCCGACTGGTGTGTTTAGCGTCCTATCCCACCTATACATCAAAAGAGGTCCCCAAGTGGCAACAAAGGACGTCACAGAAGTCGGAGTGTCATGCTGTTGCATGTCGCGACCCTGGCGGTTGGTCGTAGACATGATGGCGAAAAGCACGAGCGAACGCGAATGTCACTGTCGTCACGTCGTCCTAACTTCCGGCGGCTGCAGCTTCCTTGGACTGTCATAACGGAGAGCGACCTGCAGCAGAACAGGTGTCCGCCACATCCACCACCGCTGCCGGGGTACCACCAGGGTCGCGATTGGCGACAACATGGCACTTCTATGACGTCATCAGGCCGAAATCGAGGGACCACTTTTTCGGACGCGGTAAACACACCAGTCGGAGACGCGTTCCAGGAACCATACTATCGGTACGGTAACCCTCCAATATGGCGGAAATTTGAAAATTTATCGTCAGTACACTTGATGGCGCTTCTTTCTACAGATGATCTGCAGGAGCCGAAACAATCCGTGCTTCTTTGGCATACCTGTCGGTTTTTGAGAGAACTGTGGTGCGATCGAGGAACGGAATGCGAAGTTTAGGTCCCAGAAGCACATTCCGCTGTGCCCGAGTCCTCTTTTCTTCTTCCTGTCGTTTTTCTGTCGTCACCGCAGTTTCAGGTAACTCTACAGTGAGGTCCTGCACTTTGGAATATTTGACAATTTGAGAGATAATAGACCTTGCAGGGACCACATGCGAACGCAGAAAAAAAAAAGCCTCATTGGGCATTATAGCTCATATTGTCCGCTGGGAAAGGTGTGAATGAGCGGGCGGGCACATAATCACAAATACACACGCCACAGAGCGTTCAAAACTCTAATAATTCAGTTGTGTCCGCAGCTGTACCGCTATATATATCCTACACTTAAAGGACAACTCCGCTCAAAATTTACGCTTCCATGTGATTCAAATTCACAAAGCACTACTAAACAACTCTACGTCTTCGGATTCGCGAAATGTGGAATATTATTTGTGTAATCCTAATTTAAACATCAGCTGATAAAGAAACCGAAACTTTGGTTGCGTCAGGCAACATTGGTCTCCGGTAGTCAGAGTACATTGCAGGACTGGAGAGAGCACTGGAGGACAGTCGCTTGGGTTTCAGGATGTGCTATGGTGAAGAGGGGAGGCAAGTGGATCAGAGGATCCCTGCCTTGATTTATGCAGATGACGTGGTACTTATGGCGGGGTCCTTGGAGGAACTTCAAGAATTACTGGACATCTGTGGAAAAGAGGGAACCACCCTGGGGCTAACGTTCAACCCCAGCAAGTCTGGAGTCCTTGGGGCGGGGGTGGAGCAACAGGAAACAGAGGATGCCTCTAGGCAGCTGTCGCAGAGAGTGAACATCCAGGGCCAAGAGATAGAGTGGAGGACCGAATATAAGTACCTGGGAGTGACGCTGCAGTCGGGACAAAAGTACCTCGAACAACATGAGGCCGAGCTGCGGACCACGGCGAACAAACGCAAGGGCTACCTGGGATGCAGGGGAATGTGGAGCTTCAGCCGATACGAGACGGTGCGGGCACTCTGGAAAATGGTGGCGGTGCCGGGTTTGACCTTTGCCAATGCCGTACTGTGCCTGTCGGCACGTACACGAGAACATCTGGAAGTGAGGCAGCGAGAGGTGGGTCGCCTGGCGCTGGGAACACACCGAAACACCACCAGTAAGTACGTCCAGGGCGACATGGGCTGGTCCTGCTTTGAGGCCCGTGAGGCCAGCAGCAAACTGATTTTCGAGCGTCGGCTTTGCACTTTGCCGGAACAACGATGGGCTCGCCAGGTGTTCAAGTACATCCACCTTCGAAGCATCAACACCCGGTGGGTAAGGAGAGTGAACAAGCTCACGGAGCGATATGACGTGCCACGGCTGCTGCTGCGCGAGGTCGAATCTCCGGGGACGGCGAAACGGGTGCGGGAACGCGTGAAGGAGACAGAAACGACCAGATGGGTCGCCGCGGTAGGCGCGCGGCCGTCCCTCGCCGTCTACGGTGCAGAAAAGAAGAGCATTGTGGGCGTGGATTTCGTCGACAACTCGAGGGGCAGTGGGCTGCTGTGCGAGGCACGAAGTATAGTGTTGAGGACACGCCACCTGAGGTCCAAGTATACGCCGGGGAGGGACGGTACATGCCAGCTATGTGGCCAGCAGGAGGAGACAGCCGAACATACCATAATGGAGTGCCGAGAGCTGAGGCCGCTGATGCCACCAGACCTGATGGATTATGCGGTTGCACTGGGTCTGAAAAGGTTCGACTTGGGACCGACACCATCGACAGGGCAGGAGCAGACGACGCAGACGACGTGCATCGATGAAGTGGGAAGTCGAGAACATGGTGGCCAGCGCAGTCAGCGGGAGGATGTCGGCGGCCTCGGGGTGGTTGCAATCACAAAGCGAAGACTAGAGGACTGGTGGGGGAAAACTGTGAGGAGGGTGGGGGGCAACGGCAATCAAATTTAGGTGTTTTTTTTTTTTCTTTCTGGCTGGATTCAGTTTTGTTAAAACTGTGATCACCCGATACAAAGGGTTAAGCCACCATATCTATATCCATGAGTCATGGCCACGTCACGTCGAACCACGTGGTCTTGTGACGTTCGGGAGGGAGCGAGAAACAGGACACGCAACGCGGGCAGGTCTATTTTTTTTTTTTTTTATTGGACGCGGGCAGGTCGCTTCGCATGGCGTGGACGGTGATAGCCCGGGGGAGAGGGGGAAGGGGAGAAGACGAAGATGAGAAAGAGCAGCGCAGACTAGCGCATCCGTGTTATGGTGATCACGTGAATGCCCGGTCAGCCAACACCGGGAGGAGAAACTCATGACCTCATCGTTCAATTTCGCCCTGAGAAGTAAAAACAAGTAAAACGTGAGAATGACGTAGTCATGCCTCCGACGTAGTGGTTCAACGTTGGCCGCTCCAACTCCGTCGCATTGACTGCGCTGACGATTGTGGCTAGCGCCGCGCGCTAGAGTTGGCAGATTTCGGCGACTTGGCTCGCTTGAAGGTTTGCTGGCCAGTTTATTAAATATATAAACGGAATTAGGTCGTAATATTTGACATGGGGTCTTCCTCTATGATACTGAAGAGGGCTACATAGTTTTCTAAATATCAAAAATGAAGCGGAGTTGCCCTTTAAAAGGCAATCATTTGCGCGAGGACCATCCCAGAAAATAAATATATTCAAAATACAATATTTTTTTTTTTTTTATCGCTTATCACTTATACGAGTTGTGGGTTATAAGAGTTGGTGAACTACATCTCCAACTACAAAGCACAGCAAAAGGTGATTTTCTTTTTTTTTGATACAGTCGAAAAAAAACAGCTTCGGCAAGGTTCGAGGCTCCAAATGGGTTTGACGTCACTTCTCAGCTCTGCTTCTTGTTATTTTATCAGGTTCACTCTTTAGGAATTCTATAAATATATGGTGACAGAGAATTAATTGAAACAGGGCTATCGATATTTTATGACAATTCTATCAACTCTACTTTATAGATTCTGATTGAAAGTGTATTAAAAATTGTTGATGTGACGCCACTGGATGGGAATTTAAAAGAGTCGTTAGATGTCCATGGTATTTCTTTAGACTGCCTGAAATCTTTCTTGTAAGGGCGTACCCTTCACCCATCGCCAAAGAGACGCAGTACTGCCGCCAATATTGACCCAATCTCGCGCCGCACTTTTTTTGGATATCTTTATTTTCGCCGTCGCATAGGAAAGCTTGCGACACGCTGAGCGCCTTGGATGTCTTCCGTGAATATTTATGGCATGTGGAAATTCAAGGCGCGCGGCACGAAAGAGCCGCAAATCGACAGCCCCGGCTTTCACTTGATATCGCCGACCCAACAACTTGTCAAACACTCATGGCGCAATGTAAAAATATATAAAAAAAAATAAAAAAAAAATCAATTCCAAGTTTTTTTTTTGTTTTTTCTTTCCTTCTGTCGAGTGGCCATCCGCCCAGAAGTGGTCGAGTTTCTGTTTGCCCGTCCATCGCGCTTCGATTTCCGGGGCTTGTTTACGGCATGTCAAATTGCGTCAGCCTTAAGACGGCAAAAAGAAAGGCTGAGAACCAACATTATACTCTCGGGATGTCGCAAATTCTTCTCAAAGCTAAGGTTCGACGTCGAACCTAGAAATTCGACTGGTTTCGGCGAACCCTGGAACGTTTTTTTTTTGTGAAGTTCGTCAAGGAAGACAATTGAACAGTGCAGCCCGGCGCTAAGATATGGTTTCAAATATGCGAAATTGGACAAATTATTTTTTGTATAGTTTGTTCTATACCTTTGCGCATCATAAACGCATGCGTATAAACGTATTCGTAATTTAGTCATAATCTTTTTCACCTTATCGAGAAACTAAAGCAGTTCTTTATTTGAGGGAATACACTTAAATTGTCTTTATTTGGCCAACAGGATCAAGAATATCAAATTTATTTTTAAAGTTGATGCACGGAGGCTGCACGAAATCATTTTGGAAATACCGCTGAAGCCCCTCCTTCCCGGAGCGTGACGTCATATTAGGAGTTTTCGGAATCTCCATCTTTCGTACATCTTCAACGCCTATCAAAGCAATGCACGCGCGCTGTCGCTAATTTAAAAGAAGAAAAGAACGTACGAAAAAGACGTAAGGCTGGTGTCACTGGGGGGAATATACCCGGCAAGCTCGAAATAGACCAATCTCACCAGCCAGTTTGACTACGCCACCGCTGCCGCAATGCATCGAGGGAACTTCAGTTCTTCTGCACGTTCCGCACCCACGCTGGGGCTCTGCGCGTGCCAAGCGCGAGACGTCTCGGGCACTAAACCGCCTGCCTCCTCCGAACTTAAGTTATGGAGGCTTCACGCATGCACCGAAAGCTCTTTTCCATTTTATTTACATCTACGGGGAAAACGTACGTGACATTCAGATTTGTACGGCATCAAAATTTTCTAGAATTCACCTGTAACCCATATTTTTAAGCCTTATATGTCCCGTTACAGGAAAAGGCGTCGGCGTTGTCCTCAAAAGATGGCCATAAAAATACGTCATCGAGTACGCGCCGCTCAAGTTCAACGCGGACACGCCTCACAAATTAAACACGAGGAAAAGCACAGCAACGCTGATGTTCCGTCACGGAAGCCGTGAAGCCGGCGGGGGTGCCGCGCCTGCGCAGTGGGGGAGAATGACGGCACCGCCGGACTTTCACATTCCTACACGTAACTATTCTTATTAATGCCTTCGGCGTGTTTTCTTTTTACATTTTTTTCAAGAATCTCTTTAGTTTTCTTTTCAGTCCGACCGAGGATGACCCTACGAAAGGGGAGCCCATCAAGCAGTGCCAAAAGTGCATCGTCACGGTTATCGTCGTCTTTTTTGCGTTTACTATAGACTACTTCAATCGCGCAAAGTAAGCGCGGACATAATCACGCGCTTTTTTGTTTTGTTTTCTGCTTAATAGGTTTAGCCGGGGATGGCGAACCGACGACGACGACGAGCGCCGTGACGATGCACTTTTGACGCTGCTTGATTGGCTGTATCGGGCCCTAACGTCGTCTTCGGACGGACTTTGAGTGCGTCGTCACGGCATTCGTTGTCTTTGCGCGTTTGTTATCATTAATTAAACCATTCACGCGCAGTCACCCCCCACTTTCTCGCACGTCAACACCCCCCCCCCCCCCCCCCCCCCCGGGGATGTCCAACAACAACTGACTAACAACAAACTGTGCAATGTTCTCCGCGAATGTTTTAGATGACAGTCATAAAATATCAATAAGCAGTAATTAAACTTTTGAATGGGTATATATTTTTTATTCCTCGGCACTACAGTTTTTTTCCATCGAATCCTATAGGTCCACATTCCCGAAATTAATAATTTCCACTTCTCTTGAGAAAAAATCGTCATGTTCCTGATGACTGTAATTAGTATCGTAGAACGCAGATCAATATGAAGTTTGATATTTCCTTGAAAATCTTTTTCCACAAAATGTCCCAGAAAGTTGGCAATGAAATGCTTTGCAATAAAAAGCATCTTTTTTTTTTTCCTTTTTTTTTGTGTGCATGGTTGGCCCGCAAAGTATATGGTGCCTGGAGCACGTCTTTGAGCGGTGCGTGTATACTTCGTTTCAGCTTCCGTCCGACCGCAGCCAAAGGATGAGGGACGGTTCGCAACTTCAAGAGCATTCCTACGCAGCACAAAGTAGTCCGCAAAAGCTTTTTTTTTTAAACAACAGTTTTATCCGTAAACATTGCACAACATTCCAGATGTGTACTGCTGAGAATAATTGGCAGCGAAAATGTTTAAATATCTGAGGTTTCTGTTTTTATTAATATATGTAAATGTATGTGGCTTGGTGAAAACACGTACATCCGCTGGCAACACGGCTGCAGCGCTCGGTTTTTACAGCGGAGCTGTTAAGGGCTAGGTTCACCAGGATCGTGTCCGTGTATGTCGACACAAACCTACCTGGACAGCTACCGCCATCTATAAGCGACGGCGGCAAGCACACAGCCAGTATGGTTTCCGCCATCGCTCGTAGATGGCGGCAACCTTTCCAGCTAGAATAGAAGAATGGATAGTAGGGCAGGTTGGTGGGAATTCATCACAGGAAACAGCACGAAAAACAGACGACGACGAAGAAGAAGCACGCAGTGTATCGAGTACAGTTCCGCTGGTCTTCCTTCTTCACTAGAGCGGAAAGGCTGAACATTTTCTGTGCGATTGCGTTCCCGTATGGCCGAATCATGCGCTTCGCTGCTTAATTCCTCGCCGAGTCGCTTCAAAACGTCCTTTCGCAAAGGCACGTTTGGGCATCAGGCGCAAGAGGTTGTGATAAATTTCTACTTTCAAATTCGGCAGAAGACTCCGGCTGCGTCGTACCGCGAATGGGATGTAAACAAAAAATGTCTCCAGGCCACTACAATTCACTGATACAAAGTGAAATCAGCGCACCCCATTTACCTGCCGATCACGTTGAACGCCGAGAAGCAGGTGGAAAGGACTGCCCCTGTTGAAACCCTGTTCCCTGGGCAATGGCGCTCCACGGACTGAAGCCACTGCCAGGAGGCTGCCTATATATAGGGCGAG
Organism: Ixodes scapularis; assembly: GCF_016920785.2. Lineage (NCBI taxonomy): Eukaryota > Metazoa > Arthropoda > Arachnida > Ixodida > Ixodidae > Ixodes > Ixodes scapularis. Next base: position 86,260,402 of record NW_024609879.1, read on the forward strand.
CACCCTAGCGGCGGTCCCCCCTCGACCCGCGGGAAAGAGTGCGGTGGAGTCGAGAGGGGCCGTCCGCAGGGTTCCAGTCGGTGGGGATCCACTGGATCCAGGACCCTTTATTTTCGAGAAGGAGGGTTGCTACAAGGGCTTCTATTACAGAAAAAGACCGGCCATGGCCATGCGTGAGTGCAGACACCACAGCCTGGTTATCACAACGGACAAGTGTTCTTGGGGTCGATAGCAGAATGGCACACAGGACAGCCCACAACTCTCGGTGGTAGATGCCCTTTGGAGTCTCTGTGAGGATTGCGATGTTGCCTTCTGGGAGGCATAGTCCTAAGCCGGTGCCACTTCCATCCGCGTACATTTCATGGACGACGGTGGGAGGAACGAAGGGCATTGCTGCTGGTAGATGCACCAAGATAAAAGAAAAACGTTCAACCAGTCCTGGGACACAAAGGTGGCCGCGGCTACATGGAGCTGAAGGACCTGCAAGGTTTTGACAAGATCGCGATACCGCGAAGGGGCATGCGAAATCTGCTCCTTAAAACCGTCCAAACAAAAAAAAACGATGGACTGGACAGGTCGGAGTTGGGAGTCAGCCGGGTTTATGCGGAAGCCACAGCGGGCAAGGTCGTTGACGAAGCGGTGAGTTTGGGCTTCAAGAAAATGAAAGGATGAATGAGCAAACAGCAAGTTATCAAGATGTGCCCAGGCCCAGAGGCCGAGTGTGCGAGCCTCTCTTGCCAAGGCCGTAGCAAGTGTTTGCATGAAAAAGGGAGCGGGTTGTGTGCCAAAGCGAAGAACCCGATACTGGAAGTAGTTGCCATCAAGGCGGAAGCACGTTAAAGACCGTGCACGTGGGGGAAGCCCGAAGTGATAAAAAGCGTCTCTAAGGTCGACCTTCGTAAAGAAGGGGACACGAGGTAGGGGACACATCTGAAGTGCCTTTGGCGAGGGTGGCAACAAAAAATGAAAGCCGTTTACAACTCTCTGTAACACCAAACTAGAGCGCAGCTCTTGAGGAGGAGGAGGGAAAGGTACTGAAGGGGGGGGGGGGGTTCATGTGACCTCGGGGGTCACGTGATCTCGGGGGGTCACGTGACCTTGACGATGACGATCCGATGAGGTCATCAGTGACGTCACTGATGACGTCATCAGTGATGATGACGATGACAATGCGGATGCCAATGACGTCATCAGTGAAGTCTGACGTCACTGATGACGTCATCAGTGATGATGACGATGCCGATGCCGATGACGTCATCAGTGATGTCACTGTTGCATGCAACTCCCGAAGGAACGCGAGATCCTCCCGAAGGAACCCGAGGTCCTCCCGAGGTCCACCCAAAAGGACCCGAGGTCCTCCTGAAGAACCTCGGGTTCCCTCGGGACGACCTCGGGTTCCTTCGGGAGGACCTCGGGTCCCTTCGGAAAAATTAACCCATAATGCACCGTGCGGTTACGCCGACGGCGACGGCGACGGCAACGGCGACGGCGACACCACTCAAGCCGGAAACGGGCGCCTAAGAGCTGCGCTCTAAAACTTAGGGCTAGGAAGGTGGGGAGCAAGATGGGAACAATCAAGCACAAAGCGGGACGCAGTGGCTGATTTGGGCACCAACTGTATGAGGGAGAGGTAGGCACCCCGGACGGCAGGCTCTATAATGCCATCAGTGAGCGTGGACTGGACAGCGTCCCTAAGGGGTGTTAGTTGAGAAGAAGGGGGAGGGGGGGGGGGGCGAGCATTGAACACGGACGAGCTTCGAGCGAAAAAGTTCAGTGCCGCGGGGTCAAAAGTGGGAGCATATCCAAAGACGGTTTGGACTAAGTCCCAGTTCCAGCCGTTGGTCTTCCTTCTTCACGAGAGTGGGAAAACTGAGCATTTTCTGTGCGATTGCGTTCCCGTAATGGCCGAATCATGCGCTTCGCTGCTTAATTCCTCGCCGAGTCGCTTCAAAACGTCCTTTCGCAAAGGCACGTTTGGGCATCATGCGCAAGAGGTTGTGATAAATGTCTACTTTCAAATTCGGCAGAAGACTCCGGCTGCGTCGTACCGCGAATGGGATGTAAACAAAAAATGCCTCCAGGTTGCTACAATCCACTGATACAAGGCAAAATCAGGGCACCCCATTTACCTGCCGATCCCATTGAACGCCGAGAAGCAGGTGGAAAGGACTGCGCCTCAACATCAACGGCCGGGTCATCGGGCACCTTGCAATGTGTACTTACATCTCGAAACTATGCCGAAATACCGAACGGGCGGAAAGCACGGACACAGACGCCAGCGGCCAGTCTACGTAGTGACATCCCCTGTGACTAAATTCCAGAATGTCAAAGGGCAGTTTAAACTTGTAGCAGCCGAAACCGTTGATACACCCGTAGCAGACGAAATACTCCGCGAGCGCGGGCGGCGCGGACGACCAGCAGCGCAGCGGAGTGTTACAAAAGTGCAGGCGAAATCGCGTGATCCTATTGCCGGCATGTGATTGGCTCCGCCCACACGTAGCTTTGGCTGCGCTCGTACGGAAGCTGAAACGAAGTATTGCGTCCTATGCTGCCCTTACATCAAAAGTGGTCCCGAAGCCGCAACAAATGACGTCACACAAGCCGGAGTGTCATGCTGTCGTATGTCGCGATCCTGGCGATTCGTTGTAGAAATGCTGAGAAGCTGCGAGTAGCACAAGTGAACGCGAGTGTCGCTGTTGTCACGGCGTCCCAAATTCTGACTGTCGAAGCTACCGAGGACTGCGACACTGGAGAGCGAACTCCAGCAGAACAGGCGCCTGCCACATACACTACGCCGCCAGGATACGACCGGCGACAGCATGGCAATTCTATGACGTCATCAGGCGGAAATCGAGGGACCACCTTTTTGGACGCGGTAAACACACCGATCGGAGACACGTTCCAGGCACCATAGTTGTGCGAGCAGACGCGTAGCAGCTCCCGGGAATGTCTGCTATTCCACCACTGTCTATCGTTGTCGGAAATGCTCGTAAGACGCGGACATAAAAGCCACGTGTCGGCGTCTGTTTTCGGCTTCGTCCGACTGCATTTCAGCCCCCGTCTAAACACTTTTGCGACGTTCGCTCGGCGCGACCATGAAAGTGGCTTAGGTTCCATCATGCACGAGTCACGGTCCAATATAAGCGTCTTTCAGCGTTCGTTGATATGCGGTAAAAAGTGACCGAAAGGGCGAAAAAAAATGGAGTCCTGTCAGCCTTTTTGTTATTTTTTTTTTTGCCATGGTATCGGTGAGCTAAGTGACTGAGCATCATCACGCACAATTTAAACGTAACCTAAAAATATTCACTTTCACAGGCCAGGTTCACTTACCGCAAAACTTGAGTGCTGGACCTTTGCAATATTTGCATCATCATAACCCATTAAAAAATTGTTTGTCTCGAATATGTTTTTTTTTTTTTTTTTTTTTATGCGTTTCTCTTTTTGAGTTTTCTCCAGAGAGGGCGCTGTTGCTTTTTCAATGCCGCCATCGTTTGATCGTGCTGCGGCCAAAAAATGGCGACGCGTCGCCATTTTTTGGCTCATGGTATTGGTCTGCTGTGGCTGCCGGTGACGCGCCGCCGTTTGCAAGCACGTTCCTATTGGTCTCCTGTAGAGGATGGCGCCACGCCGGCGAAGCAAGGCTCAGGCTCTTATAAGAAACGCGAAACAGAAAGACCGCGCGGGCGCCTTACCGCAACCGCTAGCTTTGTACCTGCTCCGGGAGTGGTAACTTCAGTTCACTACTACGCTTCTCACGCGTTCAACTTTTTTCTGAAAATTACGGATTTAGTGGTCTTCGATGACGTTCAACAAGTTTCTAATTTGCACCATATGTCTATTTTCACATAATAAACGTCAATGAGTCATTTTCAATTAATTAGCTCACTAATCATTAACTATCGCAATAACTATCGCGTATTTTCTGACGTCCGCTACCACGAGTAATGCAGTCCCGAGAAAATGATCTTTTTACCTGAAATACACTAGTTGAAGGCATTTTTGTCACTCTTACGTGAAACACCCTGTATATTAAGAATAGAAGCGGGCCAATCACACTACCCTGTGGGACACCTGATACGGCGGGAATTCGAAATGAACGAGTATTATTTATTCTTACTGATTGCGTATTGCCAGGTAAAAGAAAACTGCTATTCACTTCACAATTTAAGGGCCCATTTGAAAGTTCGACATCTTTAGGACTGCGTGTTACTGCATCGAAAGCCTCTGCGATGTCTTAAAATGACATCAGTTAATTAGGATGCCAGCATGAACATAAAAGTGTTAGTCAGTGATGGATTTAAAAAAGACTGGGTATTACATGAGTGATTCTTTTAAAATCCATGCTTAGTTGAAAAAATAAATCGTTCTTGTCGAGGTAATTCATGATAGCTGGAAAAAATGCACATTCCATTACCTTGCATGGCACGCTTGTAAGGGAGGCGGGACGATTGTTAGTAGAGCCGGAATCTATACCGTATTCAAAAATTGGTTGAACGATAGCGGAGTTCCAATCAGCTGGGACGACGCAAGTGTTTAAATTTTGCTGGAAAAGAAGAGCAAAAAGTGCAGAGGCACAATAATTTACCATTTATAATATTTCTGACGATATACCATCTTCGCCGGCCGCACAGTATTACAAAAGATCGTTTATTAGTGTGCGAATGCCGTTGCTTGTAAATGAAATGGGTGACATGGGGCGAAGTTGGACTGAGGGAGCAGAGGAAGAGGGAAAGTCTCCTGTTTAAACACCAATGAAGAAAAGCTATTCAACATAAACCCCACATAACTGTCAGATAGGCACACACCTGCCTGGTTTGTGAACAGATGATAACAACGGGCTTCACTGGAATTCACGATTTTCCAGGAATTAAAGGGATTTTCCAGCAAAATTTGTGATATTTGTTCACCGAAATATCTTTTAACATTTTTTAATGTTTTTTTTTTTTGTTTTTGTTTTTTAACAAAGATTATGTTTAAACCAATCTGTCCTCGTTAGATTGTTTGGTTTTTAAAAGTGTTTTTTTTTTTTGGTCTAACGTGCGTTTTAGTGCATTTATGGGTCATGGTGATAGAGAGTCCGATCCGACTGTGATTTTAAGAATCTGGATTGACACTAATTGGCAGATGACGTGCTGAATTAGCAGCCATTTTTTTCTGCTCAGCGGCCCTGGTAGTAAAGTATAGATTATTAACGAAAGAAAAGGCCCCGCGAGATTTATGGGTTCATTTGCCCGGGCGAATTTATGTAATTGCTTGAGATTAATTACTTGGATTTTGAAGGAAAGCGTTGTTTGGAGATGAACAATTGTATGATCGCTAATAAAGCCAAGAATATTCATGGCGCTTATATGATCCCGAATATTAAGAAAAAAATATAGATCGAGTACTGCGTCACCGCGGGTAGGCGAATTTACATCTTGGTGCAACCCGGAACACTCTGCCAAGGCAAGGAAATGATGGCAATGACCGGCATCTCTATACTTTAAAGATGGTTCAAGAGTCACCCCATCGATGCCGCGAAAATTAAAATCACCTGGTGGTATGGGATTACCATTTGAGTAAGTGACCCAAACAAGTATAGCTATACAAGTTATATGCCCCAAAGAAGTCTACTTGGCATCATAAAAATCACTGGGGCTAGAATTAGGCGACTGGTAACATGTACCAATTAATAACCTACGAAAACCCAGCTGTAGACTTACCAACAAGGTTTCTAGCAAGTTGTCACGAGGTAACACCGTACTCTTCTGGTGGCTTTTGACTGCCATAAGTACACCGCCAACTCTGGCATTACGACGATATTTTTTTATAGATATAGTATTCTTTTATCTAAAATAAATTTTATACTGTACGCATGTTGATAACCACGTTTAAATTCAGATGATGATATCTGGTTCGCAAGAGGCAGTGATGCATTCAAATGTATCTTGTTTGGACAGTAAACTACGAAAGTTCACTAAAAAAAGGACAATGAGGGTTCAACAGAAGGTTTGTGCGTATCCCGGTATTGTCAGTCGTCAGCGACGGCAACTTCACGTTGTCTTTGCATAGGAATGACGGCCTCAGTAACACTGTCATACACGTACTGTACATACGTTCCGTTGCTGACATGCAGTTTATAAACGGAAGTTTGTACCGCTGCTCCCGAAATCGAGCGGCAAGCTCTTAACAACTTTTCCGCTCAAAACGCACCTTTGGAGCGAAGTCCTCCAAAATCCGCACCCACAGCGAAACGTTCTTTTTTTTTTTTTTTTAGTTCTGAACCATTAGTACGTTATATTTGTATTTAAAACTCAAGAACCTGGCGGTTAGAACCAACACGTTACGAACCAAGACGATGCGCTCTTTCGATTTCGCCGACATCTGATGTAAGGTTTCCTTAATTAATATTTATACCAGATGTTCAGTGTAACTCCGGGTTTCATCCTCACGTTCCGGCAGATCACCCAAGATCAGATTGTTCCTGCGCATTTGGCCATTCATGTAATCTAAAGCATCCCCTAACACAGAAATATGCTCGTGAGCAGTGAGCACTAGCAGACTACCGCTCCACAACATCAAGCGTTGCAGTGACGCTATCCAGGTTTTTTTTCATTTGCCCCATATTTCACACTCTAGCTTCCAGGCTAGTCAAACGAGTGCCCAGGTCGGTATTGCTCTGTTGATTTCATTTTGGTTGCTAATGTTAAGACTCTGGTTTAGGTTGTTAGCAGCTATCAAGCCATCAATAGCTTCGTGTAGATTGTATATTGTTTCACTGTTTGTGGCGCCAGGGCTGGGGGTGAGCTCAGCGTCACCAGCTGAGGCAAGTAGCAGGAAAAGAAGGGCAGGACTAGCGAACAGTTTGAAATGTCTGAACACTCCAGAAACATAAATATTCAACTGGCTCCGTGGTAACTGAACAGATTTTCTTCTCGAACGCATAGAAAACTTTCCAACGCGCATCCAGTACGTCACAATATCAACACCCATGAGTAGACAGTGGTGTGATTTGCAGCCACAAATAACTTAAAAAGTATTACAAAAATTGCGGTGGCTTAGCTTGGCTATGCCAGGATATACGTAGCGTGAGCTTATGCGCACAAATTGAGAGGCGCTATCAAGCGGCTCCAGTGCAGCGTCAGACTTGGCTACTGCGCAACAGAGGCGCACAGCTGGGCACGCGGCGGCGCCAGTGCGTCTGCCGCGGCTATGACGTCCCTCTTCTGGAATATGCAGACCGGCGAGGCGCGCGCGGTGGCGGCGGCAGCTCCGGCGCGCCAGCTGTGCGCCGTGTGACGTCACTGCTCCTCGCGCTTGCGCAGCACGGCGCTTGCGCAGCACGGTGAGCCACGCGAAACTGCTCAACCTCGGTCAGTGTAGCTAACCCTACTAAATTAAATGTTTACGCACATGTGAAAGATTCGCGACACGTTTGGTGCTTTGACACGCTTGACCGCAAATCCCGACGGGATGCCTGTGTCGATCCTTTTTATGGCCCCCTGACGCGGCCACGTGGTGGTGAGGTGAAGATGAGGTGACGAGGTGATGGTACACAGTGGCGTTCCGTGTTTGAATGAAGAAGCTAGAAAACACGCTGCTGCCTGAGAATCCGAATTTCGTCTTGCTTGAATGGTTTTCGCACATTCGTATACACAGGATTCCTACGCAAGATTGGCGGCACGTTTAGTGCTTTGACACGCTTGGCTGCAAATCCCGTCCCAGCATGCAGCAGCTTGGCGGTAGTTGTTTTTAAAATCCATACAGCGCTTTATTTCAGACAAGAATATGTTTTTTTTTTATTTTTATCATGATGTTTAAACCTTGAGTCTGGGAAGGAAACTGGAAGGTGCCTTAGAAGAAACAGAAGAAAGGTGACCGACAAACGTGTCAAACTCAGCTAACAAATTTTAATTCATGCACCGCTTCTATACCGTTTTCCCAAGGTCTTCCACAACGTCCATAAAAAAGAAACACACACTCACACACACTTTGTTTTCAAGGTGACTCAATTCTAAGTCTGTTTGTTCCGAACACACAAAGGCATGAACCCAAACAGTAGGCCCAGAAGGGAATCCCGACCGAAACAGCTCAAACAAAACTAAGTCTTTTGGCACACAGACACACAAAGGAATATTCACGGAACAAAGGAATAGAAAATAATATACACAAAAGAATGTTTTGTTTTTACTGCCGCGTTACTTTTTTTTTCTATTTCTAGGGTTTGCCATTGCGATCAATACAAACTCTTGTATGCTGGACGCAAACAGGAAGCGAGAGGCCGAATATAAGGGTCTTAAAATAGGAGTCCTCCTTGTGTTCTATCTGAACGTCTTTTTCGGGAAAGGAGAGAAGCGCATTGCATAATGGTAAGATGCCACCTCTACAACGTTTCGTAACTGTCGCGTTGGAGACAGCCGCCATACACAGCGAGTTTTGGGTGGGGGTACGTTGGAAAGGACTTTTGGAGAGGACTAGAGGTATATTGTGGAAGGACCTATAAGACAATATTGCGAACGAAGTTTTGTAAGTCGTTTTTTGAGCACGTTTTATAAATCATGAACGGCGCGGCTTTGTTTTTTGTTCCTTGGAACCTTAAGTAAAATTTATCGCGTTTTAGCGAATCATAAAACTCGCGTAACCGTTTAAACGATGATGATGCTCTCGTCTGATCGTCAGCGCCAACTCGCGGTAAACATCTGAGAAGCGTTCTGCAGCGTACAAACATGTTGCTCGCGTCTCACGGTGCACACTGTTGTAAACAAGACATCCGAGGTAACATTTACCGGACAAAAGTTCTAGAGCTCCGAAGATTGAATAACATCTTTCCGAATAACCAGAGTGGTAGGTGACGTGTTTCCATTCACTTGTACTTGAACGGTCGTTCACGTCATGCGCCGTAGAACCAAATGCTTTCGTCTGCTCACAGTCGCCACGGCGGCTCGAAATTATTTGGTTCGACTTCTTAGACGAAGCGAAACGTAGCCGGATGGCAAATCGCCTCCCGCTGTGGTAAACCTAACACTCGGCTGGCTCGGCGTAGTAGACAGCCAACTTGGATTTTTTTCGCAAGTCGTCAACGGTGTTGGCTGCGTTGCGGTGACAACTCCAGCGGTCGGAGTAAAGGAAAAGATCCACAAGCGCCTCCCAAAGCCCCGAACGACTCCCGCGCATGCGCAGTTCCGTCGGTGAAGTGTTCCAGGACGAACCGTTCGTGTCGAAATGACTCTATAAATCCTCATTGACGACAGATAGTACGATGTTTGTGAGGGAATGAAAGTACGGTTAGCATCCGGAGGAAATTTTAGTAGATTGTCCCGATAACTACGTATAATTACGATTGCCGATACTCCGCTGGCGGCTTCGCGAATGCATTGTCACGTTATCGGAGTTATCGGAACGACCTACTGAATATCCCCAATGACACTACTCCTCGGTGGTGGACACAGAAGAAAGATTTTGCAGATGTTTTCCATAACCCCATCCGATAACAATGCGATACATGCGCAAAGGCGCCGGCGAAGCATGGGGTGCCGTTTTCTGAGCTATCGGAGCGCTCTGCCGAAGCTCCCTAGTGGCGGAGGGGTTAGCGACGGGCCGCGCATTGAGACACGTAAAAGGGGAAATGAGCAAAGAAACAAATAATAAAAGGGGACATTTAACTTAGGTGGGGATTGCGGCTACTGGCGGAGGATGGAGGGGAATCTAGGGACTTAGTGTGCTAAGTTGTACAAAGAACCAAATTAATAATGCGACCAGAAAACAAACGCAGGATGCGATGTTCTGGAAGAAATAGACAATAAAATGTGCGTTCTCTTTGTTTATAACCCCCCCCCCCCCTTTTCTTTGGAACGATGCGGCTATTTTTAGTGTCTCTCTTTTGTCTTAAAAATAATTTCTTTGGGACTATAATTATCCTGTTGTCATTTTCAGCGAACAAAGAGTGAGTCAGACTTGGACGATTAAAAGAAAGTGATTAAGGGAAATGCGGACAGAGGTTTTGTTTCATCCAAAATTGGAGCGGCGTAAAGGCCACGGTGAAAGGATTTCGAGCACAATTCTAGGTGCCGAGAAAAAAAAATCATAACTGCGTGCAAAAAAAAGAAACACAAAAAAAAAACAACGCAGCTCAGGGACACGGAGGGCACAAACATCCCGGTTCTGACTCTTAATCTGTACGAACATAAAGAAGACCTTCCCCTGAGATTTATCTTTCTTAGTTCTTTCGTGCGAAGACAACTGGACAATTTTATTTTTTTCTCTCGCGAGATTACACCATTACCGAGTTTCTTATTGATTCTTCCGAATGAGTTATGGAGATGGCGGGCGAAAAGCACGAATCAAAGCGGGGCTTTTCTGCAGTCACTGGTTCGGCACCGATGTTGTAACACTGCGGCTTGTTTTCTTCTCTTCTTTTGCCTTCTAGCTGTTCATTTGGCATGTGGCTCCGTCTTGTCAGACACGGTCCGAGATAAACGTCGAAAGAGCAGCAATATCACGCATACTTTGTAATAGGCAAACGTGGAAAGGGGGACTTCTTTGGAATCGCCATTGAATTGGTCGTTGAAGAAGCCGACAGCTTCAATCTCCTTTTGCTTCATGCTTAAAGCCGCATTCAAACCGTTTTTACATTATTACAAAAAAAAAAAAAAAAGAAAACATGGTATTCGCTGCGAGAATGATGAGAAAACTATCTGCGGAAACCCCTCAAGCACGTTTGCTTCATTCATGTGTACGTATGTTTCGAACATGTCTGCCGACAGTTTTTGTACGACCAATGGACAGAAGTGTCATACAAGAAACACTTCTTCAGACGCTGTCTATAGACTGTCCTTTGTATAAAGTGGATCTGGGAAAGTTACCTTTTTATAGGGTACCTCTATGTCCTCCACTTAGGATGATGATTACATTCTCGGCGGTACCGCCCGACAGCGACAGCACGCGCGCGCGGGTAAGTACAAAGCGATTGCCGAAAATAAAATGCCGACGTAGCACGGACAACGCCAAGAGCTAGTGCCGGCAGGCAGTCTTATACGCGATTCAGAATATACGAATAAAAATTGGCAGCGACTTTTATTCCTTCAAAGTCGTGCAATGCGTGGAACGCGTTATTTGCGATGTGCGCGGCCAAAAGCGTCGCTGTGGTCGGCTTCCTACGATTGGCCAAGCCATGGGCATATGAGCACCGTCAGACTGTCAACTTTGATGGTGTTAGTTTCGGATTGCGATGGCTCGTAGCTTCTACTGTGCTTTTTAAACACACCATCGAACTCGTCGTCGCACCCGATGGTAAGTAGCCAGAATAACAACTGGTGACGTAACAGCGAGGCAAATCGCAGTCGTGACGTCACGGAGAGAAACCATAAGAGGGCGCCACCGAAACATCTCGGCGCTAATAGGGAATCGGTAAGGGAATTGGTGTGTCCCGTGATGTATATTTTCTCCGCTAAATTTAGCGGGGAAACCGAATGCTAGCATAAGTTATGTGACGTCAGGCCACGTGACCTACACTGTGGAATTGGAAGTCACGTGACACTCGTTTCCTCCGCTAAATTTAGTGGGAAAACTGGATTGGCGTCTGGGTCACAAGCAGAGATGGCATTACTGTAATGAAATTACAGTAATTTAATTACTTTTTGGAGTAATGAGTAATGTAATTAATTACTTCTCCGGGCTAGTAATTTAGTAATGCAATGAATTACTTTCATTCAGTAATTTCGAGAAAATTATTCATTACTTTTAAAATTACTTTTGTCCTAAATTAGAAAATTCGTTTGCTAGCTTTAAGAAAGACGAGAAACATTATTTTGCATGGCAAAAGGAAATAATCGACGGCCACCTGAGCGCAAAGCCTTCTACGAAGAGCTGAACAGACACAAAGGAGGGCTGGAAAGGCGACGGAGAGCACGGCGTCGCGTCATCACGACGACACTATACTTCGTTCTTCTCTAAGCTGACAGTGCTGTGGGAGCTGCAAACTAACCAGAACCAATCAAACACCTTCTTTTAATCACGTGTCCCGTCCCTTTTTCTGCGCGTGGGTATGAACGGGAGCGTGGTTAAGTGGCGAACGATAGACGTGTTACTGCTCCAACAAACCCGTAGTTTCCACCGTTCATCCCTATGCTGACGGCGCGTCAGCTTAGGGATAAACGGCTCCTAGGCTACAAGGCGACGGGCACATCACCAGTGAGTTAAACATAATTTAAAACCTGAGAGGACAAGACAAACAGATCCCCAGTCTTGTACTTTCGTCAAGCAAGGTCAAACCGTAAGCTTCGACCATTGTGATCAACAAATGACCGGAGTAAATAGTTAATTCCAAATGCCTTGTCAAAGCCCCAGACCGTTTCGTGCGTCCTCGAGCAAAGCAGGTGCCGCTCGCGGTATGCCTCGCTGCCTTCCCTCGGGAAGTTTATTCGGGAGTAAGCCTACAAGCAGATATCGCCCCCCGTTTGTTGGGAAAGTACACAATTTAAGAAGCTCGCGCCATTCCTCAACTGGCGATGCTTCTGCTTAGCAATTATCCAGGCTCTTTGTGTGACAATGCGCAAAAAAGTTGGACTCTTCGGGTGTTTCCGAAAATACTCCCTGAAAGAAATGACCGAGAATATGTCAACCGTACTCGGCGACAACTTCTTGGCAAAGAAGTGGAGGCCACAGGCACGCATTCTTTCTCCCATTTGGAGCACTGAATAGAACGGTGCGCGTGCTCCCCTCCTCTCCGCTGCATTGACAAGGAAACTTATCACCGGGTATATAGTGCTCTCGGGAGAATAGCATTCGACTACGTCCGAGGCAGAAGCGAGACGTTTCACGTGACGACTCCTTGTAAGAACGAGCTGCCATTGGCCGACTTAACAAACTGACACGGACTACAACTTCTGAATCAGAAAGACGGAAAAATATCACCCTTTTAGTAAAAACCTTTACCGTTGAATAAACAGCGAAACCGGTGAGTTGACTGTCTTTCTGAGTCACATCTAAAGAAGCTATTTACCATGTTAGACACTTATGTCGTGTGCGCCAGCAAAACCACTGTTGAGTATGGTTCACTTTGAGGCACATAAGGTTATTGCGGTGTAAACAGGAAGGTGCGAGTTTTGGTAAATATAGGCCAACTCAGCTGTTTGACGTGACATTACTGCGGTGGCGCTGCTGTCGGTACTGAGCATGCGCAACGCCTCGCTTCTGCTGGATCTGGTTCATGGACACTCGCTGTGTGGGCAAACGAGGGCACGTTTTGTAAGCACTATGTCGGTGTATATGGTAACTAAAATGAGCACGATTCACTGCCTCAAGGTATTCAAAAGTAGTGTCAAAGTAATTTGAAAGTAATTTCATTACTTTTGGAAAGTAATTGTTATGTAATGTCATTACCTTTAGTCTACGGTAATTTGAAATATAATTTAATTACATTTTTGCAGTTTCCAGAAAAGTAATTAGTAATGTAATTTAATTACTTTTTGAAAGTAATTTTGCCATCTCTGGTCACAAGACGTAAATCTTCCTACTAAATTTAGAGGGGAAACTGAGTTGACGTACATGACACGTGTCGTCAATTTCCCCGAAGTGTATAGGTGACTTGACGCCAGGTGACGCCATTTTCCCCGCTATATTTAGCAGAAAATGCACAAACGGACGGACGGACGGACAATATTTTGGGATGGGGTTAGCGTTGAAAAAAGACATCTCATGCTTTAAAGAAGAAACATAGGGAAACCAAGAGCCAGATAGGGCGCACCCTAATCAAAGCGCACACGAAGGCACCTCAGTTATTTTCCATTTCGCTAACCATCGTTCGGAATTGTCAATAGGCAGTCATACATACTTTAAAATACCTGGAGTACCTAGTTTCCTTCAAAGCACTTCAAAGAGCCAATCGTTGCACAGTCTACGGAGGAAGGTCAGCAAATCACGAAAATAAAAACATGTTTAGACCTTGAAAAAAAAAAAAAAATGTTCAGCCTTTCGACCTTGGTAAAGAATGAGGAGCAGCGGTGTTGCACTATGTACTGCCGTAGCTCATAGATGGCGGTAGCTGTACAGGGGGTTGTGGCGATATACATTTGTCCAAGGACACGAAACTGGGGAAACTATCCCTTAACAGCTCCGCTGTAAAAACGTCTTCGTTGTGGCGCCGCTGTGCGTGACGAATCATCACCCTGAGTGCGCAGGGCAGGTTCTTTCTTCTTTTTTTAGAGGCAACATGTTTTCCCCCTTCTTACTGGCCGAGATTGGAGCGATTGACTATTTTTGTGTTCTGCAGGAAAGTGAACTTGGATATTTTTTTGGAATGTATGTACACATCGCGACACTGTTAGCGCGAACACGACATCGGCGCATTTTCGCATCTTACTCCTAAATAGTATTAGCGAGCACGAAATTCTATCGGTTACATTATAAAGCTGAATGAGCCCTTTCCATATCACTAATACCTTGGATGACATCCCTTGGTTTAAAGGAGAAAAACTGGAAAACCGGCGATCGCTTGTTCGCGGTAGCAGTGTCGCGCTCTGTACATACAGTGAAACCCGTGCAGAACGAACCCACGTACAGCGAATTATCGTCGATATCGAACTCACGGAAAATTTAAATAAAAATGCACGTAAAAAGTACTTTTTATAACGAACAGCACGTTGGCTATATCGAACTTTTTCCCCCGGGAAGGTTTCCAAAACCTTGCAAACAATCGTGTTCTAGACTGTCCCTCCCCCCCCCCCCCCCCCCCCCCCAAAAAAAAAAAAAAAAAAAGGTAGGAAAGAAAGGAAATTCCAAAAGCTCAAGCCGTAAACAAAACTGAGCGAAGAGAAGCAATTCAAAAGGGGAGAAAGCTAAAAAAAAACACTGTGCACGCACAGAAAAAAAAATCTTTTCATTACAAAGCGATTACTCACGAAGAGAAGCGATTCAGTAGGGGATATTTGCGAAAAGAAAAATTTGCACGCATGAAATAAAGAAAAAAAAAATCCAGCGCGTTGTTACAAGGCGGAAGCGAAGAGATGAAAAAGAAAGAGAAGCTCTCGCCTTACAACGAACTCATTGAAGTTCGTTGTAAATGGTTTTCGATATATCGAACTACTTGCTGTATCGAGCTTATCGTAGCGTTTTCTGCTGTTTGTTATAAACGGGTTTGATTGTATAGTCACTGACAATTAGGGTAGGCCATGGGCCATTGGACTTGTTTTTAGCAGTGTGTGTGGTTTTTTCCAAGGCAGCATCCTTACGCCTATTGTTTGATGTTTATATATGTGATATGCGCCAAGAAAGTGAGGGAGAGGGGGAGGCAATAGGGGATGTCAGAACGCCGATCTCTGGTTGGACGGTATAATGGGTAGACTTCAAGCTAGCCGCCTTTGTTTCCAGTGCACTCGTCAACCAACGTTCGAATGCGACAGCCAAACGCCAGACCCCGGCGTTCCGCGTCGTAGCGCGTTCAAAAAGTGCAGTGGAGACACAGGCGGCTAGCTTGAAGTCTACCCCCCAATCCTTCCAACCAGAGATCGTTGTTCTGATGTCGCCCCGCGCTCTCGTCTCTCGTCTCGACGCCAATTGAATTACTGCTGTAACATAAAACGCTAGGGATATTGTCAGGAATGAGAATTGATGAGGCGATGAATGGCTGAGGGAAACTAAAAGTTTGATGAGGTGAGCTTGTGCCCCAAAAATAAAATAGTAAAAGGCTAGCGTCGCACGCATCGATGGCGGCGTAACAACCAGATCGAGCGTTGGGTGGAGACTCGAGACTGACCCCGCCTCGGCACGCGGAGCCTCTGAAGAACACGCGTGGGCTGCTGGAACAACCGGCACGAAAGGTTCGGCGCGTAGAACATTCGGACCTCGAAGCAACAACAGGGTTCTCGAATTTAATAGTAAGCGACATTTGCAGAAATAACCAAAAGGTGAGTCCTCTACGAGGCAGCGAACCTTGGCCCGCTAGCGTGAGCTAAGCGCGTTGCCGACTTGGCAAGCGGCGCACGCGGCAAAGTTTCTTTTGAAGCTCATGTCGTTGAATTTTCATATTGAATATTTAATTAAGAAAATTTGTCTGCCAGCTGCCGCAAGGTCTTACCAGTTAGTATGAAGCTTAAAACTTATAATGCCCCGTTTATTTCTATTTAAACTATTATCACCTGGTTTGGCCAACGAGTACGCAAAATAAACTTACATATTAGATTCTATTTAAAAAAAAAGAATGTTGCGTTATATTGGAAACGTCCCTTTTGATTATAATTCGGAGCATTTATTTTCTAGATATAAGGTACTTCGTATTAAAAAGATGCGTGATTATCGTCCACTTTATTAACGCGATAGCGTTTAGGAGCTCATGTTGCAGAAAATCCGGCGTTGGCGTCGGTGCGACCAATAATCCCACCATGCAACGCGTGCAGCCATATGTGAAGTCAGGTGTGACGTCACACTTGGCCATGACCTCATGACCCCATCGACCCGCTAAACTTAGCAAAAACTTTTCCTCCCAATATAGCGGAAAATTTCGCCGCCGAATTCAGCGGAAAATATGTTTCTACCAAATTTTCGACAAACATTTCCCGTCAAATTTATCGGAAAATGTTTCTTTAAATTTAGCGGGCCGATAGGGTCGTGACTTGACAGCCACGTCTGACGTCACCCGTCACGCGACACGTGAGGCTACCGACTAGACCACGCATGCACGCTTGCACGGCTTGGAAACGAGCGCGGGGTTTATGTGAGAAGGTTTTGCAAACGGGGCCTGATAACGCTCTCGCGTTGCACTCTTAAGGGCTGTTTATACTCCGACGTCGACGAACGTGACGTGCGCCGGCGTTCGTCGTCAACAACGGCACGACGCGCTGCGCTGAAAAGGTTGCGGTCAACGGCATTTATACTTCAACGTGGTCCGGCGCGCTCCGGCGCACACTTCGCGTTGCTGATGCGCGTCGCCATGACAACCGCGACATAAGCTGATGGTTTATTTCCGTTTCCTTTGTATTCTGACCAGACTTGTTCAGACGGGAGGAACCACGGAGAGCCGATTCGCGATGTATTTAGATCAGCAAAAAAGAAACAAATTGCAGCGGCGCTTTTATGGCGCCGAATACGGCGCCAGAGAACACGCATGATGTACGTACGAGACATATTTAATAAGCGCACAGTGTTTGGAGAATTTTACCATCTAGTACAGGAGCTGTGCGAGTCCGACCCAGAATACCACTTCCAATATTTCAGGTAAGACGACGGTCGATAGTTATGTCGCTTATCAAAGTGAATGAGTTCTGTCGTTTCCTTTTATTTATTTGATTTATTTGTTTATTTATTTGATACCCACAGCGCCTTTCGGCTTCATTCAACGAGCTTCATTCGACGAGCTGCTCGGACTCGTCCACGACCGTCTTGTACACTCGCCCACAGATCGCTCTCCCATCTCGCCCGCTGAGCGGCTGGCCATCACACTGAGGTATGTACTACTAGGGTGCCTTCATGTACGCTTTGCTTAGGGTGATGACATTTAACCATTTTGTTTCGAACACTTATTTTTATTTTTTGTTCTGAAAGCGTGAAAGAGCGTGTCCTTGCACGCGCTCCTGGCGTGACTATGCTTAGGCGACATTTCGCTTCTTGCGATTTCTTTGTGTTTTCCCTGTGAGCGCGCGCTGTCGGCATCGGGTACTACAAACGGTGGCATCCCTCAAAACAGAAGGACGTTGAGGCACTCTATGTATTACATATTTGATATACACTTCCATTTCGCGGATGCTTGACTGATTAGGTTATGCTTCTAGACGGTGTACTATCGCCGTACACACACCCAACTCGTATTAAAATACCTCAAACCGGAAACTTATGCGCTCTTATCTACTCCGATATTTTGAGAGGCCCGATCTGGACAATGCGTTTCAAAATAAAGTTTGGGCTCTTAAATCGCCAGCAAAAATGAAAGACGCGACGTTTCAAGTAGAAACTTACCTCAAATGCTTCCTTTGCTGGTTGGATGTACCGCACGCATTCAAATTTTAAGTCTGAACTCCTAGAACGAAAAAAAAAATCCTAAAATGGGACAGCTTTTTTATTTTTTCGTACTTTAAATAGAGACTTGAATTTGTAATGTTTAAAGGGGCCTAGTGAAGTATGTATTCGAGGTAAGTTTCAACTTCGTAGGTTCAGTTGCTGATGTTTGACGGGCCATTGGTTCTAGCTTGCAACTTTATTTTGAGACACTCATAAATAAGCGGATCAACGTATCAATGCAACACTTACTACATCAAACACATATTTTACTAAATAGAAAGGCTGACCCATTTGATAACATCGGGCATTCATTTTTTTTAATTTTTTGCACTTGAAATTGAGACTTAAATTTTTAATGAGTAAACCAGGTGAGTAAAACTCATATTTGTGGTCAATTTCCACTTCATGCGCCGATTCCTTGATTTTTGAGGCCGGTTTTAGAGTAGAAACTATTTCAAAACACCGTAGAGCGTCAGTCAAACACATTTAGTACATATATACATATTGCGTGTATAGCAATGTAAGTCTGAGGGAGCACTCTCGTAGGTCGTTCTTAACACGCGGTCACAAACAGTGGAAATGACTGGCCAAACAGTTGCTCTGAGTTAGGTACTAAGTCTCACATTTTTTTTCCCCACATTTCTAGGTTCCTTGCATCACCAGGATCTCTGGGTCATGTGGCCGTAAGTTACAGGATGCATAAAGCAACATTATTGGGGATCCTCCAGGACACGTTGCCAGCCATCTGGGACTGCCTCTCCCCGTTAGTGTTGCAGCCACCCACATCACAACAGTGGCAAGAGATCCGGAGGGACTTCTGCGTCAAGTGAAACTTTTCTAACGCCACTGGACCAATAGATGGCAAGCGCTTTGCGATCAGGTGCCCACCAAACTCTGGCTCAATATTTCACAGCTACAAGAAATTATACTCGATGGTGCTGCTCGCTGTTGTTGACGCCCACTACAGGTTTCGACTGGTGGACATTGGGGTTGTCGGGCACCAGTCCTATGGCGGTGTGTTGAGAGAGTCTAACCTCAGAAAGGCGTTAGCTGCCGACACCCTCCAGATCCCTGTAATCGCACAGCCTGCACAACCTCTGTGCCTCCTGGGGGATGAAGCCTTCCCGTTGAAGACGTACCTCATGCGCCCTTTCCCCGGAGGAGGCTTGGACTACCGAAAAAAGATCTTCAACTACAGGCTCTCCCGGGGCAGGCGTACAGTAGAAAACGCCTTTGGAATACTTGTGTCTCGCTGGCGGGCGTTTCTGGCTCTAATGCATGGCACTGTTGAGCACTGTGAAAACATGATAAAAGCGGGAGTCTGCCTCCACAACTTCCTGACACGGGATGAAGCCTACTGCCCTCCTGGATATGCTGACAGTGAAAGGAGGGGTGCCCGTGTGGATGGTCAGTGGCGAGCTGACATTCTGAATGTTGGTGTCAACAGGAGCCTAGGTGGCAACAAAAGCCCAGCAGCAATCAGCATCAGGGACCAGCTGGCAGACCACTTCATCTCCCCTAGGGGAGCCATCCCGTGGCAACACGACATAGTGACGAGGGAGTACACGACGACACGAGGTTGTTATCAATGCTGTTCAATTTTTTTTCCTTGTAAATAAATTGTATATATTCTCTCTGCTCTGCTTGCTTAACAGGGTTGACCTGCGAAATATATTTTGCAATCCCTCATTGTTTTCACCTTCAAAGAGCTTACCTGCCTACCTTGGTGAATTTTGTTGTACAGGGGAGAGCGAGGTAATTGCACTAGCGAGGAATATTGGCCATCCATGTTTTTCGCTTGCCACTGAGACACAGGCACGCATGCCAAATGATTGGCTTCTCATTAAGTGAACCCGCAGGAATGAAGTAGTGGCTCACTTGGAAAATAGGACAGCTTGTGTATTAATTACAAAAGTCGGGTTGAATCTTTTCATTTACACCACAAATCAGTAAAATAACATTCTGGATGTACTTTCGATAAGCCTGTTTTCTACTCGCATTTCTCTCGGAAATATAAACAGGTTTCGAGCAATGCGTGCCACCCACGAAGCGAAGGCAATGGGTAGAAAGCATGTTTGATTAACGGTATTAGTGCAGGCTGTGTATGAGAGTAGCAGATGATGCTATTATGGGCACTAGACATTTTTCTAATTTACACAAGCACCAAAGATCATGCCGGGTTTGCAGGTACACTCGCTGCGCAAGCTATCGTCCACATTCGTGTGTACCACCTACATTACAAGCCGCTTCCTTGACGCTTGGGGTAAACTTGCAAAATGTCTGTAGGTGTTCTTTCAAGCTATTTTATGTGATAGGCATCCCTGCAGCCTGCCTCTAAGAACTAATTCTGAAGTATTGCACTACAGAATTAATACTATTCAGATTAACATAGACTGCTTCACAGATTATGTTTTCTTCTAACGACTTAGTAGAATTGCATAAGCAGAGATTGCTCTTCGAAAATGTAGTTCATATTAACAGAATGTGTATATTATCAAGACATGAGTGGACAAGTGTGCCTTCAGATGCACTAAGGTCGGGGGCGTTTTATTTCTGCTGAAATTTACATTCCTATTCATACACAATCTGCATTACACAAGCCCTGAATTGGGCACTAGTAACCTCGTCCCAACGATCCAGAGATTGTGCAACAGAGTAGGCAAAACGCCTCGTTCTGTGTCATTTTACTCCTTAAATGATTTAAAAGTTCTCTCTCCATTGTGTCAGCCTCCCTTCTGCGTGCAGAATGGGGGGGTCCTGGGCACCTTTGTGACTGGCCTGATGACCTCCTCGAGGTGCTTGATGTTAATTCACCCGAGGTGGACGGCGTGGCTGGGACAGGAGCCTCGGGGCTGCACTGCAGCTCTTCTTGGGCAGGCTCGAAGTCAGTGGGCATGGTCGAGTCGTCAGGAGAAGATTCCAGCATTTTTATTAATAGACACTGTGCTGTGTCGCCCACAGGCGGTGCCTTTACGTTGGTGGTTGCCCTGCAAGTGGGATTAACATATGGGAGAGAAATTTAGTTAGACAGCAAATGAGGACAGCAAGTTTTGTTTACATACTTCCTGGGTCGGATATGTTTCTCGTAAAACGACATCATTCCCAGGAAGGCCCATTGTTTTTTCCGGACGAAGCCACTGCCGCTCCTTGTGGCAGCTTCAATGGTGCCGACCTCCCGAACATACCTGTCGCGTACACGCTTCCACGCTTTTTGTGCGTCCTCACCTGAAATAAATATGTCAAATTCAGTTCTCCCAAATGCAGACGTGATACAAAGATAAAATGCTGAACAAGTTGACATGTCAGTTGAGCCGCTTGCACTGCTTTTCTGTTTGAAGTCCTAAATAACCAGAGCGCCTCAATGTCTTTCTGTTTGGATGATGCCATCGTTTGTAGTACCCGATGGCGACAGCACGCGCTCACGGGGAAAATACAAAGAAATCGCAGGAAACAAAATGTCGCCGTAGCTACACCGTGGCCGTAGCACAGTCAGCGCCACGAGCGCGTGCAGGGACACGCTCTTTCACGCGCTTCAACACAAAAAGAAAAATATAAAAATAAGCGTTCGAAACAAAATGGCCAGATGTCGTCACCCCGAGCAAAGCGCATATGAAAGCACCGTAGTCAACTTACCGGGCTTCATGCCGCAGGCAAAGCGCACGGACTCCCAGGCATTCTTTTTTCGCTTGGAATCCCTGTACTCTAGAGAGCCGGTGTCGTAAAGACACTCGCGCTCTCTCACCGCTTCAATGAGCCGCTCAACCTCGCCCGTCGTCAGATCCCTCGGTTCGCATTCCGCGGCACCTCCGTTCGCCACTTTTCTTTCCAACTGACGCTCGCGCGAGGAATTCTGGGTGACGACCATCGTCGGCCGACGCCGAGATTCTAGCAGCGCCTACCTCGACGTGAGCTTCGCCGGCGCGCGCCGAGGCGCGTTACGTTGCGAAGCGTTCTACTTGTGTTCGGAGTATAAACTCTCCTTTCGCAGCTAGGTAACGCAACGCGCTCGGGAGCGCGCGCCCGTCGACGTTACGTTGGAGTATAAACAGCCCGCCTCGACGTGAGCTTCGCTGGCGCGCGCCGGGGCGCGTTACGTTGCGAGGCGTTCCACCTGTCGTCGGAGTATAAACTCTCCTTTTGTAGCAACGTCACGCAACGCGGTTGGGCGCGCGCGCCCGTCGACGTTACGTTGGAGTATAAACAGCCCTTTAAGCGCCATACGCACATTCGCGTTTGAACGCGTTTGAGTGCGTTGCGGAGTCCTTGCGGCCAGGCGCGGTCGCTTGCGGACCGACGCGCGCCTTCCTGCAACGCTCGGTAGCGCGACGCAAGCGAGTAGAGACTCGTTCAACTCTCCGAAGCGTTGCGGTGCGTTCGGGCGCGTTCGACCAATCAGAAGCCGAAAGAGGAGAGGGGGTGACGTGTTCGCTCCGGCCGACTCGGCGAGACGTATCCGGTTCGCCGGTCGCAGAGCTTGCTTTTTCGTTTTGGGGAGCGGTGGGGACTGTATTTTCCAAGGCTGCGATGGTTCAAGCTTGACAAAACGTCGGGGAAGCCGGCGAGATTGTCCCAAGATCGAACGCTTCGACGCTGTCGCCGTGCGCCGCCATGTTGCCTTGGATTTCGCTTACTATTGGTGAGCCACTAGCGACGATAGCGCGTTCTTATTGGCTCTTGACTGCGGTTGACTGCGTGTCAACGCAACTGTGCGTACAAGTTTGGCGCAAGCGGTCTTCGCAACGCAACGCGTCCGCTTGCCGCTACAAAACGCACCGCGCTCAAACGCGAATGTGCGTATGGGCCTTTAAAGCGGTACGGAAACGAAATGACCCGAGAGGCGAGCTCTCTGGCCTCTCGCTTCAAATTTAGTCAGCGAGAAGGGCAATGCGTATCACGCTCGTGACGTCAAAACTTTATGCACGGTCTAGGGTAGTAGAGTTGCGCGCCTCGCTTCTTGTTGGCGCCACGGTGTGACAATCTGGCCTAGTAGTAGTATCCGAGGGCGAGAGCTCGCGGTCGCTGCTTCGAAGCGTTCTTCCGCTGAACGAGCGCTCGCGCTAGAAATGCATGTCTCAAAGCCAGGAGCGCGGGCTAGCTCGCACTTGTAGCTTTGGCTGCAGTCTGAACTTATGCGTTTTCCGCCAAGTCACATCCAGGGCTAAAGGCCCCTCCGCACAGCTGCATTTCAGAAAGTTTGAGTGCGTTTGACTGTTGTGTCGAGAAACGAAAACGAGTCACTGGCACATCTGGGCTTCATATGAAGCGTGGAATCCAATTCAAGGAATAGCTTGGCACGCGACATGAGACACTGGGATGTCCTAGTTTCACGCAGCCGCGACGCAGTCAAACGCACTCAAATGCTCTCAAACACAATTATGCGCAAAACCTTAAGTATCTACCTCCACGAGGGAGCCATAATTCATGACGTCGCGGTATTCCAACGGAGCTTCAAAAACCGCCCCCAGAGGCAATTTCGAAAGCATTTTGTCCGTTTTAAAATTTGTTTTCTTGACTTCTGCGCCTGCAGCCCAGAAACACAAGTCTAGGCTAGAGTTTCTTGGCTGCAGGCATAACATAGACAACATCTAAACAGAGGAAGAAGCGCGAAACATTTCGTTTCCGTACCTCTTTAAAGGCGAAGCTTAATCGTCCCCCAAGATTTTTCATTCGATTTTTCGTCGAGAGCATTTATAAAATTATTGTACTCGACTTTCGAAATAACGAAGTACAAGATCATCATGAATACTCATCGCCCGCAAAAATCGCGGGTCCCTCGGCACGGCAAAATGATTTTTCACAATATCTATACTACAACATTCCGACAGCTCTAAATAAATGGTTTTGTTCTTAGCGAGAGACGTATTTCTAATTTCAAGACTTGATTTAGCCTGACATTTCATGAAGGGTGCTGAACTATTTTTGACTAGTATGTTTTTTTGTTTTTTTTTTTTCTTTCTATTCATGAAATGTGACAAGATGATTCTTGTTCTTTGTATCCTGTTTCTCAGAGCCGGTGGACATGTAAAGGGGCGCCCAGGCCCCGTCAAAGTTGTTATTGGCCAGCTTTTTCTTCTGGAAGACCCTTCCAGTGTACATCAGAAAAAAATAAAGATTTGAATTTCAATGCCGCTATCTCGTTGGCTGCTGTGTGATATATAGGATACACGGGACTCGACCCTAAGTTGCTGAACTTGTTAACGACTAGATATATTCCGTGTCGTCCTTTGTTGTCCTCGACAAGATAACTTCACGTTGTTTAGAAGAGTAATCCGGCTCCGGCTCGCAGGCAATTCTGTTTCAACGTTTCATGGTCCCTTTAAAGATAGACTTCAGGGAACGTAATTTGTGCACTTGCTCAACTTGTTAATAATGCCATAGCTACTGACAGCTTAAGAAAGGCAGGGCGTGGCGAGTCCCTATAAAGCCTTATTCTTACCGACATCCTAAGAAACTCCCTTTGTCGCTTCTTAACATGTCTTAATATGTCTCTTTTTAGCGACATCTTAAGAAGCACCCTTTCTAGTTTCTTAAGATGTCGTAAGATGTTTCTGTTTAGCGAAATCCTAAGAAACGCCCTTTATTGTTTCTTAACATGTCGCAAGATGTCGCTCTTCAGCGACATCTAAAGAAACGCCCTTTGTCATTTCTTAACATGCTTTAGGCTGTTGCTCTTTAGCGACATCTAAAGGAACGCCCTTAGTCGTTTCTTAAAATGTCTTAGGATGTTGCTTTCTACCGACGTCTTAAAAAACACCCTTTGTCGTTTCTTGACATGTCTTAAGATGTCGCTCTTCAACGACATTTTAAGAAACATACTTTGTCGTTTCTTAACATGCTTTAAAATATTGACCTTTAGAGACCACCTTAGGAAACATCCTTAGTCGTTTCTTAAGATATCTTAAGATGTTGCTGTTCAGCGACTTCTTAAAGGGCGACTCCGCTTAATTTCAGAAATTTTGAGATAGTCGCCGATTTTGCTTTTTGAAGCACTCAAGAACAATCCCCAATCCTTTGTTTCGCGAAAAATAAAATATTTTTCGTGTAATTTTACTCTAGCCATGATCACAAACCGAAACCGAAACGGTGGCAAAGCCGGACAACATTGTATATTCGGCATCACTAAGCATGTACACCCACGTGATATACAAGGGGAAGAAGGAACTCCCCTCTTATCAGGATCCTCCTTTGTGCCTCCTGGATTAGCACAGGCGTCGCTATTCTCCTCCCAGAAGATTATAGAAGATTAACCTGTCACTCAAAATTCTTACAAAAGCAGCTTCCCTCTCCGCGCTCAACGAGGCGATGGGCCTATCAGTAGTATCAATAGTCGAGCGCCGGGCCGGCCGAGCGCGTCACTCACGTCTCTCACGGCGCTGGCGCCGCCCGTGCTCTCCCTGGGAAAGAAAACAAAATTGAAAAAAAAAGAGAAGCTGTACATGCTTGATGACGTCACGGACGTGCCGGGAGAAGGAATTTGGAGGAAGCGGAAATGCAGCCGGGCAGTGTTGTCTGTCCCGCACGTCTCATCCAAAACCAGCGGATTCGTGCTTGTTAAACTTTGACAGCGATTTTAATAAACTTCTAGGCGGAATTCCGTCGTAATATTTGCCATGGGGGTTTTGTAGATGACAACAAAGATAACTTTATAGTTTTGCACTACTGGAAAAGAAGCGGAGTTGCCCTTTAAAGGACAACTCCGGCCAAAACTCAAAATGAAATAGATTACTGGTATCGCTGTTGTTACACAAAATACGACTCCAGCAAAAATATTACGTCAGGGGGACGCCGCATTCTCAACTAATGCCGATAATAAAAATGCGACCCGCGGCGAGCCGCTGCTCCTAAGCGGGCGGCCAGCGGGTTGCCGATCGCTAAAGCAACGTTAGGCCGTGACGTCACGATCGTTCTCTTTTTTTTTTTTCCTCCGGTCCGGACGGGCGCACCCGTTGCGCGTTCGAGCAGTGTAAAGTGCGCTTCTTTGAGAGAAAGAAAGGAAAAGAAAGTTTTCGTCTTACCTTGCTAACGTTCTCTGTTTTCCTCTATCACCCACAAAAAACTTTTGCTAGCTTTGAGAAGAAAATGTCTGCCTATAGAACTTTCTTCTTTTTATTTTCTTTGAGTGCAGCAAGTTTCTCTCTTTTTTTTTTTTTGTTATTGATATTTTTACAAATTAGGTTCACGATCTAGACAAACGTATGCAGTAAATTAGTGTCGTAGCTTACAAATTCGGCTTTTACGCGCCTGAGGAAAAAAAAGACCGAAAAAACAGACGTGTACAGCCCAGCACACGTTTGTTCCGGCGCCGAGGCCCGCGCCGGAGAACGTCAAAGCTTCGTGTCTGGGACTGACCAGCAGCGCGAACGCGAGAGGGCCACCAGTACTATACGTGTCTGGCAGCGCGGCGTAGAGCAACGCCAGACCATCCATGGAGCCCCGATGACAATTTAGGCCTAGCGACGAGTACGGAAGACCGCACGCACGGCGGCGGCCGCCGAGTACGGCATCGAACGAGTTCACAAGTTTTTCAGTCGTTAGCCTTGGGTAAAGTACATCTAAAAGGTACTTCAAGTAAAGTACAAAGTAAATTAGATGTGATGTTCTCCAAGTAAAGTAGTAACTACACTGGGTGCAATGTACTTGAAGTAAAGTACTAGAAATACAATGTACTCTCAAAGTAAAGTACAAGTATTTTAATACAATCGGTCATGATGCCCTTTGGTGCCCCTATACTTTGATCTTTTAACTGGTATGCATTACCCAGCGGTAATCAGGGCTGCATGACCTATTTTCAAAAACAGCAGCGAATATTTGATGAAGTGACCACAGAGTAGTTATTTTCGTGAATTAAGCCAAATTCCTGAAAATCACTGTATAGGAATTTTCTCGCACTAGATTGTTGCACAAAAGGGGGTTCAATGTACTCGGAGAGCGTGACGTCAGCCCTGTAGCTTCAGCAAGCAATCCTCTCATAGAAGAATGTCTTCTCCTTAATGAAAATAAAAAAGAAACAGTGTGTGTGCGAGCGACCTGGTGTTAATTAATCATAATGTGACACCTGAGATGGCGGTGCGAAAAAATTAAGGAACTTTCAAGTGGGAGGAAAAGACAAAAGAGAATGTCTTAAAGCATTCTGACGTTCCCTTCTGTTGTCTTTTACTTCGCCTCGAAAGTATAACTGTTGCGCACCACAGTCTCACGTGCTACATTATGATTAATTTTGCTCGCTTAATATTTTAAACCTTTCCCCTTGCGCTGATCGACCGAGAAGTAGCGAGGGCTCAAAAAGCTAAGGGGAGGCCGACCCCAGAACAAACGGAGCGATGCATCGTCTGCTCACGTTTCTGGTGAGAGTAGAGTAGTAATTGTTAAGAGTTGACAAAGCTTCATTTCGTGATACAAATTTAACAAAACCAAATTTGGGGAATGTACTTTGAGGTCGAAAATTGTACTTTGCTCGGAAAGTACCAGAAAAAATACTTAAACTACAAGTACATACTCAGAGAATGCACTTCAAGTAAAGTGCAAGTTTCCTAAACCTACTTGAAGTAGTACTTTAAGTACAATGTACTTCAAGTACTTCCCAACACTGTCGTTAGCTTTTGGGTATACGCACTATCTCTTGCTACATATGCTGGATTACTAGCACGTATACAGAATGAAAATAAAATCAGCTTACCTTCTATCTTTAGACGGCTTACACAACAGAGGTAGGTTCCACTTGGCCTGCGCACTCGTTGAACGAGAACGATCCCGACGTCACGTCCACATAGCCACTGCTTTCCAGTATTGCTGGCGCCTCGAGCGGCGAGTTTGGGTTTTGTCGGCCACGGTCCAAGCAAAAATTGCAGGCGTCGATATCTTTAAAACTATGCACAATAACGCGGAAAAAATATTACAGCTAGTAATTCAGGGACGCTGACTGCGCTAAAAAAGTCATAATTCCAAAATCGAAAGTATGACCGGAGTTGCCCTTTAAGGAACGCCCTTTGTCGTTTTATTTAAAGATGTCTTTAGACGTCTCTCTTTAGCGACATCTTAATAAACGCTCTGCGTTTCTTAAGATGACAGAAGTTATAGCTTGTTCAACTGAGAGTGCGTGTCGAAAATTCCGTACATAGAAGTGCGAAAACGCAAACCTAAAAAAACTGACTTAAAAAAAAAATGCTGATCGCTTTTGTTTTGTTTGCAATCAAACATATTCAGGAAAGTAGTTCTAAAGCTCGTCACTCGCATGCACTAATCTTTTTTCTAATTTTACTGTTATAACAGAAATAGGATATTGGAAACGCGTAGAAAAAAATAAATGCACGAAATGGGTTACGATGAAGAGTGTCAATTTTCAGGAATCTCGGATGATGGAAGCGTTTGATTTTACGGCACATACTTTCGAAAGGCACTGCGATTTTCATTTCGCCTGTTTGAGCCATAAAAACAAAAAAATAGGAACCTTCGCTTTGGAGGATTTGGCATGTACATCACGATCAAAACTCATGTCATATGCATCACTAGCAAGACGTGCGTACTAAAACAAAACAAGACGACAAGGTTTCGATCGACTACTATCCACAAAAATCAAACGCATCGATGCGACAACGAAAAACCTCGAGAAAAAAAGTAACGTGAAAGATTCAGAAGGGAAATGTTTCCAGCATATCCGGCATCTTATATTTTGAAATATTAGTCGAAACTTCCCAATTTTAAATTGAAGTTTAATCATCAATGTTACGCGGAGTCGAGCCACTCCTGATTCCGGTATTAGGTTTTGAATTTCAGATGAGAAATGGCTTCGCGATTTCTGTTTCCCTCTGGCGAGTTTCGTCTTTCTTTCTGACAAGGTGTTTAAAAAACAATTTGCGAAAAGATGAAATATGAAGAGAAGTCGTGTATCTCTTTTTTTTTTTTGCCAAGTATAAAATAAAAGCGACATCATGGTCAGAACTTTAGTGTCATTGAATATCGTGGCTCGAAAATAATTTCAGCAGAACATTTCACGAATAGGTTCTTTTGGCATTTTTGTCTATGAGAATTGTGTCTTCATTAGAAAGCAAGAAAGTCGTGTTTTCCGGCTCGCGTAAAAAGACTACGCATTGCACAAAGCTCAAACTCCGTGAGATTCCGCCGCTCGAGCGGTTGGGATAGAGCGCGAAAGATTGAGAACGTGACGTTACCAGGATCAAAAGATAATTAAGATGGATGAAATTTCTCTGTGAACCGACGTCTACCCGAGCCTAATGTTGTCTAAAAAAACTGACATTGTGGACTCTTGTGGTATTTATTTATCAATCAAAACTAGGGATGCCGCGAACTTTTTTCGAATCGAAGTTTCGATGATCGAATCAAGCGGTTCGAAAGGTTCGAAAGATTTCGATTTTTCGAATTTTCTACATCGTAAAATTCGACAGAAGTCGAATTTTCGACCTTGTTGAGCTAAGAAGTTCGACGCTTTTCGAACCGTCGAACTTATTACGCTAAGAAATTCGATATTTTTCGAACTTTCGAACTTATTGCGCTGCAAAGTTCGATGCTTGTCGAACTTCCGAACTTGACTGACCAAAAAATTCGATGAATTTCGAACTTTCGAACTTATTTATCAAGAAAATTCGAAAAGTTTCGAACTTTCGAATCCTGAAAAGTCAGAATTTCGACGAACTTCGAACTTTTAGGGTAAAAGTTCGACGCTCGTCGAACTTCGAAAGACCAGCGGACGGTTTCATTTGAATTCAAGTAGTGAGGTACATTCGTAGTTTTTTTTCTCGAACTTTTACACGCGGTGCTGCGTTCCTTACGAAAGACAATGGCGTTTGTTTCAATGTTCTGGCATGCTTAGTTTCAAAGAAATAAATTTCTGAAGGGGCGAGGAAGGACGACGGGTTTTTGATGATTATCGTTCGTGCCAGATTTGAAGCGCGCTGTAGCCGAAGCTATTTGTGGTATAGATGTTATAATTTTTTAAGGATGATCTATGTATAGCCTAGGTAAGTGCCGTCTTAAGATGTGATTATTGTTATTCAACGTGAATTTCGAAGAAATGTCCAAACATGTATCTACATGCAATTATGCCCTAAACTTGATATTTATTTTCATCTAAGTTGTTTGAGGTATCGCATTTAAATTAACACCACAGACAGTACATATCATTGCCATCTGCAGAATATAAAATAATGTATTTATTGTTTTTTCACGTTAAGGAATAAATTAACTCATGGGAGAAGATTTCTAATAGTGTTCAAGTTCAGCACGTCATTAAAAGAAAACTTTTTTTTTTTTTTCGCTTCACGATCCTGGGACGTGTTTCTTTTAGCCTGTACACATTTTGGTAAAAGAAACTTGTTTCGAAGTTCTGAACCTCTGAATACGCAAGAATACAACACTTCCGTCGAATTCTTGATAGTTTTTTTTTCCAGCTTTTTATCCCCGCATTTATTTATTTATTTATTTATTTTTTTTACTATTGGCACAGGTATTTAGGTCGAAACGACATAGCTTTGAACTTCCGAACCACTAAGCATGTGACGAGTAGTGCCTTCTGACATCGAGTTTCTAACAATGACCATCTACGCAATCTTTTATGCAGTGAAGAGCGACAGTAGCTATACATATGCATAAATAATTTCAGATTAAAATAAGCTCGACCACGCCCTCTTTCCCCGTATTGTTTTCTTTAACAGTCCGAAATATCTGGAAGGAAGGAAGAAAACTGAAGCCCCCCCCCCCCCCCCCCCCCCCCCCCCCGCTACTCTCTTACCCCTTACCCCCCGCTTTTCCTCTTCCGACGCCACTTGTATGGTAGAACGCTCCTCGACCTCGAGTTGTGTCGGCTTTTTGCGAGGCGATTCCTCCGTCCCAGAAAATAAACCTCCAGGACAATTACAAACTTAACTTACTATATGCCAGCGTCACTCGGGCGGTGTTCGATCGGATTTCTACCAGCGTGCAAGGGGTGGCGAGGTAGTTTGCCAGGTCGCTTCAAGGTTTTTCTGAGCCTCAACCTCCTGCTCGTCCCTAGCCGTTTCGTACTGGATGAGTCTCGTAAAACAGTGTGGTCGTATGATCACTACTGCGTGATGCAGGTTAAGGGCCCCCCCACCCCGGGCTGGCGGTCACAATTACTGATCCATGGTCACACGTCACTCTGCACTGGCAAATATTCCAGCACATCCGGGACACTCTTCGTCTCATTTAATTGCCTGACCAACTTCGCAGAATCTAGATATCACACCCTAACTTTTCTTAACTTGATTTTGTGAAAACCAGTGAGTCGGGAAAACGTTATTTGAAACAAACTGTGGAGGAACTTGAAAACCGGACTTCGAACTTTGAAAACTTGGACTAGAAAAGAATTCAGAATCTTCGAAGTTTTTTTTTTTCGAATTTAGCGTTAAAAGAGAATCGAAACCTTCGAACTTTTCGAACTTTATGGAGAAAGAAATTCGACATCTTCGAATTGTTCGAACTTCATGTCTATAAAAATTCGAAGCGTTTGAAGTTGTCGAATTTTGTTTCCAAAGAATTTCGAAATCTTCGAATTTATCGAACCTGAAGTAAAAAAATATTCGAAATATTCGAATCCGAAATTTTAGAAACCATGAAAGCTTCGAATTTTTCGAATTCGAAACTGCACTGTGATCGAAAGTTGCGAATTTTTCGAATTCGAACCTCGGTCGGTACGAAAATATCGAAATTTTTCGAAATCGAACCTAACTTCGCTTCGCAAATATCGAAACCTTTCGAAATCGAACTTGGGGTGGTTCGCGACATCCCTAATCAAAACCACTTGTCAGCAAGAAAGAGAATATTGTTTTCTTTTGTTTTTCTTGCCGACAAGTTTCATTCATTGAAATAGATGCTACAGGCGGCCACAATGTGACTGTTTGTTTTTTGACGGTATGAGGCTGAGGTGACGTCGGCTTATAGAATACTTTTGCCTGTCATAAGCCTTTTGATCCAGGTAACGCCATTAAGGTTCTTAAACTTTCCCATTCTGTCCCAACCACTCTTCACCCTTTTCTGTGCAAACGCCACTAGGCGGTGCTGCAGTATTTGACGCCCCTGTGACGTTCCAGCAAACTTATAATGAGCAAAGCCCATTGCTGCTTCAAACGTCAATGAAACATTTAACCACCAATTCTCCAAGCGAACGCCAAAAAAAAAAAAAAAAAAAGCGCGAGATCTGTTGAAATATTTTGATTATTCTTGTTAACCAACGCGTATACTCCGAAACTTTAAATCGTACAGCCGAAAGCCCACGCTAAATTTTCAACTTTGTTGTTCGTGTAGTATATAATATGCCTTCTATCACCGCGGTTACATAAACGAGCTTGACAGGCTCGCAAACACGGAGCGGCCGGGTGCCTCTTCGTAAGGACCATTACTTGGGACGCAAGCGGCGGTTCACGTTTGTAAACAGTTGAACGAGGGTCTATAGACCTTTTCCGCTTACTCTCGCCCCCGACTGCCAAGTAGGCATATCCGGTATGGGCGACGAAAAAATATTAAAACGTTTCAACCTGCAAGTAGTAAAAAAATAGAGGGGAGAGAAAACGAGAATGGGTGACGGTTACGCTTTTCTCCTAAATGCATTATATTGGCGTGGCGACGGCGAAACAATGTTTTCGCCCATACTGGAAGTGACGACAATTCAAGATGCTGGCGCCCTTGAAGAAAGCGTCTATAGCGTCACATTCTCGACGAGTTGGAGCTTTCTGCGATGCACAGTTTATTCCCACGAGGCCGAAGAACACGGTCATCTTTTTTGGAGAACTCCCCGTAATCGCTCCCAACTGTAGTCGCCGACAGCTTGAGAAGCGTAGAGCGTGGCTAGTTTCGAGCGTCTTATTATCATTGGTCCGCAGCCAATGAGGTTTGAGAGTTAGCCGGAAACAAGGCCGAAGAGCCAATCACGAATCGAAATGCGAAATAAGCCACACTCAAGAATTTCCTTGACTGTTAGTGACCGTCATCGAAGTAGGATGATTCTGGAGGCGACATGAGGCCTCCAGGGCCCGTTTGCTCGAAGCGTTAAGCGCGGCTAAAGTTAGCCGCAGTACCTAGGAGAGGGGTTTTGAAATCGCGCGACTGGCTCGGTAGGGACACGGCGAAACATGGTGGTGCCCGTTGAGTGGCATGGAAAAGTGAGAGTCACTAACATTCACTCGTCGTACCACTTTGTCTAATATTTCTTACCAACTAGGTATGAATAACATTGGTCACTGCGCATCATAAAACTGCTTAAAATTTCACCTCACCAGCGATCTCACGTGGAATAACCACGTTAACGAAGTTGTGCTCAACTGGATACTCGAATACTTAAAAAGTAACCTCAGGCTCTGTTCACCCGAAATCAAAAGGCTAGCTTACACAACCATTGTTTGGTTCCAACTGGACAGCGCATCATCGATTTGCTCAGTATTTTAGCATTATCTCTCCAACGATCTAGAAACAATTAAAAGAACAGAGCACTAAGGTACATTTACTCCGACTACTCTTCCTCTACTGATATCACTGTACTTCGAAATCTGGCTGGTCTCAAAGACTTCCTTTCCGTCAAGGGCACTCCCAACTTTCCCCCCATCATAAAATGTTTCATCACGATCTGCAACGCCCCCCCCCCCCCCCCCCCCCCGCCCCCGATCGACTTTCTGGAAGCGTTGACAATGTGTGAAAAATAAAATACATTCACACGTCATTCTTGTTTTTTTTGTTGTTGTTGTAAATTTTACGCTATTATTTGCGATTGGAAATCATTACGGAACGACATTGTAACTTAAATGAACACCTAAAAGTTTCGTGAACTTATGAATGTTTTCTCGTGGGTCAAAAGAACGAGTCATAAAATTGTGTAGTGATTCGTTGACTTGGCATCGCCACTTAAACTTCGTAATATGTTTTCTTCTTCTTGGTTTCTTGTGTTTATTTGTGTTTAAACAGCGCCTTCTTACCCTCCCTCGTGTAATACTCGGAAACGGGTCCTCAAGGTAAACATATGAAACAAAATAAAGGAAGCGCAGGCTTATTATGTCCGCGCGTCCTTCCATTCTGGTCGGTTTTTAGGTATTTTTAAGGCTGATGATGAAATATAATTGGTCGGAGATCTGCGTAATGAGATGCGGGAGTCTCGCCCCGCCCCGCCTTTCTTGAGTTGCCAGTGGCTGTTGATATTTAAAGAAGTATCTTCAGATAGTTTCAGCGGCTTGCTTGACTAACTACAAAAACAAAACCTAAAATAGTTAGCAAAAAAAAAAAAAATTAATACACGGCGTTTTCTCTCCGCGTCAGCAAGTCGAGCATCTCCGAAGTTGTCACAATTTGTCTCAGTGTAGTGGCAGCGGTTAGACTGGCACATCAAGATTTCTCCTATATTTGTATGAGCAATTACTTTGGTCCAACAAACGGATGTGATCAAATAAGATCATATAAGAATATGTAAGAATCATACGAGAGTATATAACAAGTTATGAGAGACTGATAAGAACTCGATTACAACTTGTTTTATATTCTTATATTGTTCTTATGTGTTTCTATAAAGTTCTTATATCCGCTTATATTATCTTCTCAGCATACGTGTTCATTGAACCAAAAAATTTCTTGTGCATATAAAAGTTTTCATTGCGGTCAGAACTCATCGTAGATTTATGACAAGTTAGAAGCGATTTTCGATACACTATATCAGCACGGGAATTTTTGGATCAAGGGAGCCCACGAATAGATGAAGAGAAAGATTGGCGTTACCTGCCCGCACATGGGCGTATTTTTATTTTTTTTTTACTTTTTGCCGTTTTTTTTTGTTTGTGTGTGTGTGTGTTTTTTTTTTTTTTTTTTTTTTCAATCTGACAACCTATTGTTACGGAATATTGCCGCCTCCTTCCCACCGCTATGCTCCGTACACCGCGAAGCTGACAGTGCGCTGGAAGCTAGACCCTCACCGGACCATTCAGCCGCGCCCCATTCCATCCCCTGGCCTCGTTTTTGTGCGTATGCATGAGCGGGAGCGTGATCACGTGGTGAAAGATCGACGTATAACTGGTCCCACGAATACGTAGCTTTCACCCGCACTGTCAACGGAAGGGTTATCAAAATCTAAATATTCGGTGGCAGAGTTTGTATTTTCTTTTTTTCTTTCAATTCGTTTTCGCGGTATTTTGACGTGTTTTTCCAGACGGTCTGACTACCAACGCCGGACAGACTCAACGCGTGGAACTTGTCGTCCCACCCGTTTAACGCATGAAAGCACTGCAGGTGCGATCGAGCCGATGCGTATCACGTCACGTGGACCTGTCGAAAGATCCCCGGTCTAGTGCCGTTCACGAACCCGACGACGCAACGATGGGAGGTGGCGTTACGCAGCGAGGGCCTCAGCCAACGGCTTCGGATGGCAAAGAAAGAACCGAGTGCGTCCAAGGCCGGTGGAGCCCCGGAATCGGGGTGGCCACCCATCGTTCTCCTTTTTTCTCTTTCCTATAGTAGACTCAATAAGAATGTTTTTAACGACAACAACACCTGTTGTTCCGCATAAACGCTTTACAAATCAGCCCTACGCGCGAATTCCACTCTCGTGGCCATCTTTTTGCATAAACAGGCGGCCATCATTATGAGGCGCCTGATAAACATTCGATTTAATGTATGGAAGCGCGCAAGGCGCGCTAAAAAGAAATATGTTGCACTTTGTCTCATCCTACGATGGACTAAAGACCAAAGCCACAGGCCGCCAGGTCCAATCACGTTTTACGCTATACTATGGCACGCTTAACATTGATTAGGGGTGAACGAATAATGCTCGAATCTAAAAGCGCAGCATCATTTCTATAGCTTCGACGCTGCAAAGAGCCTGTACGTTGTGGCTTTCTTTCCGAGATAAAATTGTTGAGTCACTCAGTGGTCTTCGATTCGAATCACTGTCCACACGTCCCCTCATCAGTGATCCGAGATGCGGGCACCAATACGTGCATTGAAGCGAAATACCGCACGATTTCTAAGTGGCTCGTGATTTAATCTGGCGTTCCGTAGCTTTGGCTTTTAGTCTATTGTAAAGTGAGACGATTTTTTTTTTTATGGGAACAATAAAAGTTTTTTAAATTGGTTGTCTCTCCGCATATGTGTTATTTTCAATTTGTGTTTCAGTCGTTTTAGGTAAGTGCAATAATGTGCTTGCTTACAGAAAACAAAAACATCTGTTTATTTAGCAGTATTAATATACATACAATTGTAGGTAGTTTTGTTTTACAGCTCGAAAATTTTGCATCTCAAACACATATACAGGAGCGTACAACATGGTACAATAACTCATATAGCCTAATTGAGACCCCTTATATTTTTATGAGTCAAGATATGCTTAGGAACAAAACCATATAAGAAAGCTTTATATATTCGATAGAGTTTCTACAAATAAATTCGCAACACAAACCGTAGCGCTGAGCTAAACACGTAGTGCACGATCATCATCGGTATCGCCTAGTTGTCGAGCAAAAGTTCAATCATCCGCTTCTTCGTTTAATACACACCTTTTATAAAACATTTCAGGGACACTAGCATCGTTTGGATAAATAGGCCTATTGCTATATTACCCAATCATCAAGTAGAATGCAGGGGTTGGTGTTCCACGCGCCACACAAGCACGCCTTCGAAGCAAATAACCAAAATAAAGCGTAGACGATCGCGCGTGCAAAGTGCAATATGTTTTAGGCATTTGCTTTAGAAAAGTTACTACTGCCGAGGCCAGCACGTGCGGCGAGTGGAACACCAATCCCTGCATTCTCCTTGATGCTTGCGTAATATTGCAATAGGTCAAATCTGGAATGTTTTGCCCGTGTAATGAATCGCGTTCCGGCACAACAAGAGCCAGATGGAAACGTAAATGCATGCGCTGCCCACGTTCGCGTTCTCTGCACCTAAAATTCGAAGTAAATAACAAAAATAAAGCGTTTGATGAACGCGCGTTCGAAGTGCAAGTTGTTTTAGATTTTCCATTCCGAACAGTTACAACTGCAGACGCCAGCACGCGCACCGCGTGTACCTACGTTCCCGGCATTCTCTTCGATGCTTGGGTAATTCAGCAGAAAGGTCTATTCGTCAGAAAGTCTATGCGCTGAGGAAGTGAGGGGAACGAGGAGAACGAGAGGGGTGGTAAGAACGACGAGCTCTGGTTGGAACGAGTAGTGGGTATAGACCTAAAGCTAGCAGCCGTTGTCTCCACCGCACTCGTCGAATGCGTTAGAACACGGAACGCCGGCGTCGGGAGTTTGGCTTTCGTATTCGAACGCGTTAAGAGGAGGCTGAACCAAAGATCTCAGTGTCTATCATAGTGGCGCGCGATCTTTCTACGAGCCAGCAGCCGCCGGTGTGCGCGAGCACACGCAACGAGATTGACGTCATAGCCTCTATTCACGCCTAAGATGACAGTGAAATAATGGGGGCTCCAGGTTAAGGGAGTATAAAGAAAAGCTTTTCATCTCCACAGTGAGGTCTGGGCCCGCTGGCTCGAAGCACTAACCGCGGCTAAAGTTAGCCGCAGTACCTAGGAGAGGGATTTTGAAATCACGTGACTGGGCTGGGCAGGGATGCGGGGAAGCCCGGTGAGTGAGCGCCGCTCGCTTTGGAACTAATATGTTGTTCCAGCTGCATTATCGGGCGCGTTAGTCAGCAACGAATGGTGCAGGAGGCTTTCGCTTTGCCTTAGCTCACTCAAATCGCAAAGCATGAGCAATGACCTCAACGCATTTTTTAGATAGTCTTTCGATTCTGGCCATTCCTAAGCCTACATGAGCGCGATAATTGTCGGCATGGCAACGTCTTTGGAAAGCGGATTGCCTTGACTAAATCGGCCGGGTATTGATAGCACACAAGAGCAGACAGCGTCCTAATCACGGTCGTGGTCCCAATAGCCCTCCTGCGCTGAAGCTTTGAACAAACTGCAGCGCCCTCATTTTGGGTAGTACAAGCTCACCTGATTGAGCCTCGCACTACTTGCGGCACGTTGGTTGAGATATTTTTATTCTGGCTGGTGCTGAAGAACGAAAAAAACACTTTTGGACGCCTGAAATTGACCAGACTCAACGCTGT
Source organism: Ixodes scapularis (assembly GCF_016920785.2). Lineage (NCBI taxonomy): Eukaryota > Metazoa > Arthropoda > Arachnida > Ixodida > Ixodidae > Ixodes > Ixodes scapularis. The sequence continues at coordinate 86,298,424 of NW_024609879.1, forward strand.
AAGACAATCAAAGGTGCTAAAATTAATGACACCACCGCTAGGGTTCGCGTCTCCTATTTCTGGGTGGTGACGTCAAAACACCTGTGTCGAGACGCTTCCATTTTTATTTTTCTTTGTCATGTGTGCTTTGGAACGCGTTAAACGGCATTTCTTGGGTCACGCCAACGCTGGCTCACGCTCTTAGCGTCTTAGCTTTGACGGCGTTGGAATTTGTGTTGTTTCTTTGTATTTTCATCGTAATCACGCGCTGCTCACTAGAGCATTGCAAGCACACTTCTGCATGCGTGACAGTTGGAGACGCCAAATTTTGTACTACCAAAAACAAGGCCTAATAAGTCCCTTTTCGCATCACCCCCTGGGTAAAGCAGGAGGCCCATAGACCTTTTTCTAAATTACCCAAGCATCGAGGAGAACGCTGAAAGTGTAATTCTACGGTCTGCGCGCGCTGGCCTTCCGCTTATAAAAGATTCTAAGTAAATAATCATGATAAGGCTTTTACGAACGCGCGTGCAAGGCAAAATTTGTTTTAGACTTTTTTGCTTTAGAACAATTACTACTGCAGACGCCAGCACGTGCAACGCGTGTAACTGCACTCGTAGCATGAACCTTGGTGCTTGGGAAATTTAGAAAAAGGGCTATTGAGACGCTGTCTGCTTTTGTGTGCTATCAATTCAATACCCGGCCGATTGAGTCAAGCCAATCCACTTTTAAAGACGTTGCCATGCCGACAATTATCGCGTTCAGAGGAATGACCAGAATCGAAAGCCTATCTAAAAAATGCGGCAAGGTCATTGCTCATGCTTTGCGATTTAAGTGAGGTAAAGCAAAGCGAAAGCCTCCGGCACCATTCGTTGTTGACTAACGCGCCCGACATTGCAGCTACAACGACATGTTAGTTTTGAAGCGAGCGGCGCTCACACACCGGGGCACCGCCATGTTTCCCCGCATCCCTACCGAGCCAGTCACGTGATGTCAAAATTCATCTCCTACGTACTGCGGCTAACTTTAGCCGCGGTTAGCGCTTCAAACAAACGGGCCCTGGTGTAGAAGATAAGCGATCAATTGCTCTAACAAGCACGTAGCTTTCACTTGTGGAGATGAAAAGCCTGTCTTTATTCTCCTTTGGCCCGAAACCCTTACATTTCACTGTCATTTTAGGAGTGAATGGGGAATATGATGGCGTCAATTTTGTTGCATGTTCTCGCGCACACCAGCGGCTGCTCGCTCGTGGAAAGATCGTGCACCACTTATTATAGACACTGAAATGTTTGGTTCAGTAACAAGTGCAGCGGAAGCAAAGGCACCCTTTGTCCCTGGTGCACTATGGCGTCTGGCGTGTGGCTCTAGCTAGAGACAGTGAATGTTCCCAGAGTAATGAATTCCATTCAGTTCGCTCACCGGAAGTCAATTCCGCAGAATCCCCTAACAAAAATAAAAAAGAAAAAAAAAACGTTTATACAATTTTTTTTTTTGCACAATCACGGGTACGCACGGGTGGGAGCTCCGGGCATCGATCAGTTAGGATCGCACGGAAGGTTCGTAGGCTTTCTCTAGACTTTTTTTTTATATCAAGCAATCGTTAATCTGGTTCTCCAAATAAAATTTTCGGGTCGTTTTCGTGCTCTGGTTGCGCTGGTGTGTGAACCAGCCTTAACACTCGACTTCGAGGTGTTTCGAAGCGAAAGAGACAAGACAACGAGGAGCAAATCAAGCACCGCTCAAAACAAAGAAAATAACTTTAATACAAAAAATTGAAAGGTGTTTACGAGTCTCTATATTGCGAAATTAGAGCGCAGCTCTAATTTCGCATTATAGAGAACGTGAGAACTACAACTACTACAACGTCAATGAGAGAACTACAACTACGTGATAACTACAACGACTACAACGTGAGAGCTACTACAACGTGAGAACTACAACTACTAACGTGAAAGCTAAAACTTCTACAACGTGAGAATTACAACTACTACATTTTGAGAACTGCAACTACTACAATGTGAGAACTACTACTACTACAACGTGAGAACTACAACTGCTAACGTGAAAGCTAAAACTTCTACAACGTGAGAATTACAACTACTACATCTTGAGAACTGCAACTACTACAATGTGAGAACTACTACTACTACAACGTGAGAACTACAACTACTAACGTGAAAGCTAAAACTTGTACAACGTGAGAATTACAACTACTACAACTTGAGAACTACTACTACACATGTGAGAACTACTACTACTACAACGTGAGAACTTCAACTACTACAATGTGAGAACTACAACTACTACACCATGATACGTACAGCTAATACAACATGAGAACTACAACGTGAGAACTACAAATTAGAGCGCAGCTCTTGAGGAGGCGGAGGGGAGGGTACGCAGGGAAGGGCATGCCCCTCCTCCTTATCCGTACTTTCTCCTTCTCCCCTCCTTTTCTCTTCCTCCTCCTCCTCATCCTCCTCCATCCCCTCCTAATGAAATTTCAGTTTTCTCTCTAAATTTAGCGGTGAAAACGGCGTCATATGACTGTGTCACGTCACCTATGAACAAATTCACTTTCTCTGTTAGATTTAGCGTGGTTACACGGACGCCGACGCCGCAAAACTCGGAAACGGGCGCCTAAGAGCTGCGCTCTAAAACAAACCAGTGCCGCCACCGACCAGAATATTGAATTGAAAAGCTCGCACGAAAACGACAGCTACACTGCGCTTCGCTTCGGCCACTCAATGGATTCGAGAGCAATTGCTGCGCCGCGACTCGGTTTTGAAACGAAGCTTTGAAGTTTCGTTACTTTGAGAATATTCTGTGACCCTATAGTCCCCCTATATTCCGTTCACCCTTAAGATGAGACTACGAGAGTAGCCTCCTCTATGGTTACAAAGCTTGGCAGTTCGACGATGGAGCCATATATAGCGCCCGGTCGCCGATTTAGAGCGCGAGGACCTCGTAGCACAGAGCATTTCTCGGGGAGTCTGGCATTCAGCGTACAGCTTTCCCAGCGGCGAGGACCCCAAACATGGTTTTCAAACCCGACGAGAAAAGAAGCGGTAGCCCGAGGAACGCGAGAAGCACGAGCGGACATTCCATCGCTCGCAAGAAGTGTGTTTCGGCGTCTCGCCGCAACGGGGATCCCGTTACATGCCTCTTGTATGCCACTCTACCTTTTTACTTTCGCCGGATGCATCTAGTGGCGATCTGCCAGGCTTTGTCAGTCTACAGGAGGCTATGCTACAAGCTCCGCCTAAAGAGGCAAGCGCGAGCTCGCCTGATTCCGCCGTGATTTGGATGGGCGTGCCTGTGTGTTCACACTTGTGGTATTATAAAGTTAATTCGAGGAGGGGTAGTCAGCTCAGCGACCGCTCACGGCTGCCGCCCATCGTGGCGACAGCACGAGAGGGCGCCACTAAAGCATGGGCTGTAGTAACGGATGCTTCGCATAGCTTTTGCTAAACTCTTGGCGTTGTCCTCATCGTCGTCGTTGTTGGAGTCGTAGTCCATTCGGCATTGAACTTAAATCGGCATAAGTGACAGAAGAAAAAAGGGAAAGATCTGAACGGGAGCCAGTTAGCGCTGTCAAACCGCCAAGCCTAATCTGCTCGCCGAAGCCCTTCGGAAAGCTCGGATCCTCCAGGACATGCTACCGCAGCGCCGCTTCGTACATCCGGGACGTTTCCACGCTCGCCGCTTCACAGCAAGACATGGCGCGCTACGGTGCCTCGGCCCGTTTGCTCGAAGCCGGTTAACTTTAACCGCGGTTAAAAGTTAACCGCCCTTCCCTACTAGGTACCTACAAGTACCTAGCCAAGTTTGACGGGGGCTGGATGAGCGATAGCTCCGTGTTTTATTATGGGGTGGTAGCTGGTGTCGTCTACTGGCTGTAGCGAATACGCGTGGCTTCCGTGGAAAGGTTCCCGAAATGGGAGGACCCAAAAAATGCGCGCTGCCTAGTTTTCGCGACACAGCGCGGCACACATTTGAGCTTAAAAACAATTTTTATTGCTCGTGGTACAAATAATCGGCAAGATAAAACTAAATTAACCCGTTTTTGGAAATTTTCTAAATATTTGGCTGTATGAACTGAAGAAACGCCTCGTTGAAATTTCCTTCCGAGTTCGAAAGAGGACGACGAAGTTGAGTCCTAGAAACGATGAGAAAGAAGTGAGCAGTGAAAGGCGGGTGGTACACCGGCAGCATGGTTGGCCAGCATCTAAGAACTGTATATAGCACCATCATAAATTGAAAAACCTGTAACTCGGCTCCACTGAAAATTGACCTTTTAGTAAATTTCCTGATCATCGAGAAGAACGCTGTAAGTGTAATTCTACGATCCGCGCACGCTGGCCTTTTACTTATAAAAGATTTGAAGTAAATAATTATAATCTTTGACGAACGCGCGTGCACGGCAGAATTTGTTTTAGACTTTTTGCTTCGGAACAGTTATCACTGCAGACGCCAGCAGGTGCAGCGCGTGCAACTACACTCGTAGCATGCACCTCGGTGCTTTTGAAATTTAGCAAAAGGTCTATGGGAACGCTCTCTGCCTTTGTCTGCTATCAATACCCGGCCGATTGAGTCAAGGCAATCCACTTTCGAAAGACGTTGCCATGCCGACAACTATCGCGTTCATTTAGGCTTAGTAATGGCCAGAGTCGAAAGCCTATCTAAAAAATGCGGCGAGGTCATTGCTCATGTTTTCCGTTTTAAGTGAGGTAAGGCAACGCGAAAACCTCCTGCACCATTGATTGCTGACTAACGCGCCCGCTACTGCAGTACTACGACGTATTACTCCAATGCGAGCGGCGCTCACTCACCGGGGCACCGCCATATTTCCCCGCCGTCCTTACTCTGCCGGTCACGTGAGTCAAAATTCCCCCTCGGAGGGAAATCCGGTTAACCGCGGTTAGTTAACCACCTTCGAGCAAACAGGTCCTGATCTCACTATCCATCGCCTACTTCAATGTAGTTATAACAAGGGAAAAAAGCTCGCGCTGAAGGCGGAGATTCTGGTCTTAACTTAAACTTAAAGTGGCGATGCAACGATTTTCGTACTTGGCGCAAATACCGCTTAAAATGAATCCTTTACGTGAAAGGGAAGCTTAAACACTTCCTTCAAAAGATGAGATAGAGGTTGTTTCAAGCGTAGTTTTATCCCGTGAATCTGAATATCACAAATAATATAGTAAGGGTGCAGGAGAGCTGGTGAATGTTAACCATGTTGAATAACCTGAGGCTGGGACAGAAGTGAACAAATAAGTCGAAGGAACAGAAAGGGACAAGACGACGTCTCAAACTCAGCTACCAGGTTTTAGTCTGCCTAACTATAGGGGGCGCTGCGTTCACCAAAACAAATACCGCCTGCGTGGAAAACAATTATGATGTTAGCCTGAGACTGAGGCAGGAAAAGAGGAAGTTTCAAAGTAGAAGAAAAAGGAACAGTCGAGGATACGAGGATACGTAGAGACGTATCCTCGACTGTTCCTTTTTTTTCTTCTACTTTGAAACTTCCTCTTTTCCTGCCTCAGTCTCAGGCTAACATCATAATGGTTAATTTCCACCAGCTCGCCTGCGCACTCACTACAATATCGTGGAAAACAACCCCGACGTTCCAGTGTGCTGCCGTTCGCTGCTGTACTGTTGCCGCGTTCCCTGCAAGTTTGTTAGAATATAGTACGCTCTTGGTTGCGTACCGCAGTGCTCAGCGCATGCTTTAAAGTCTGGAATCAGCTTTCATCGCTTTCCTGCCGAAAAAAAAAAAAACTTAAATCGCAGTGGATAAGTAAGAGTAGGGAAGAAGTTGACTGCGGACGACGTGGTGTGCGGTCGTCACTTTTCAAGCGATGCCTTTCAAGGAAACTACGCGTAAATCACGCTTGCGTCGACATCCGTTCGGAAACCGGCACAACGAACCGAGCAAAAAAAAAAAAACTGCCTGAAGTTGTTTCGGTTGGGTGTAAAAGGAAATGTCGAAACGAAAGCTTTTAGTTGTGTGAGTAGCTCAGTTTTATTTTTTTTTATTTTTTTTTTTACTGGAGGCAAAACAACTGAAGGATTAGCGCGCCTGGAAACGGAGGGACAGAAGGCGGGCTAACTAGAGTTCCCGTGCTTCCTGGCACGCATCAGGATTCGTAAAAGCGCAAAAAGAATTTTTTTTTTATTCCTCCGTTAACCGGGACTGACTCTTTGTGCTATTTTCTAAGCTGTAAATTGTGCCTGACTTTATTTTTTTTTCTCTCTCTGTCCTCATAATAAAATCACTAAACATGTAAAAGTGTCCACTCATGTTGCGTGTAACTGCAATTTGTAAATAAACTTGTTTTTGTTTAAAACTAAAATGTGTGAGTAGCTCAGTGTAAAGGTGTCCGTTTCACGGGCCGTCGGTCTCAGGTTTAAGTCAAAGTAGGCGAGCTTTTTTTCGTGAAACATTTAGCGATTTTTAATTCTTTATTTTTTTTAGAATAATCACTGCCGTCCGAAACTCCCGGCAATGTTTTTTTCCCGACTGGTTGTGTCGGCAGCCAGCAAAATATCTCCACCCTATTTCATAAAAGTGCACAAGAGGACGTTCTTGATACGCAACGCCGTTCCGTCGGAGAATCTTCCGAAGGGGTCACACGACCGGGATGTGAGGCTTCGGAAGCCACCGAGAGGTACTGCTATCATTTTATCACTACTTTATTCCAGGCTAGCTTTTCCACTGGAACATATTAGGTAGGGGTATCAGTTCCATATATTGATATTTACGCAAATGCGTGAATCATTTTGCGATTTTTATGATTTTGATTGAGCAATGCAAATGTGTGTATGACTAAGTCCTCGTCGCGCAGAACTCATTGATATTTCATCGTGAGCCGTGCACCTTTGAATATCCGATAAATTAAACTGAAAACGACAACTTATAACGTTTAATGCGAATGTGCAGTCTAATAGCCACATTCTACATTATAACGTTCACCAGTGTGTTCTGTATTTCGGCAATTCAAGAAAAGCGTAATGTAATGAATACTTTGGTTGATGTGTTGGTAAACATTTCTTCGAGGAGACGCTGCGCTCGATTACATGATCACATTTCAGCACGTCCTGGCCTTCAACGAGGCACCTGTTGCTCTCGCCGATGTGGCTGATGATTGTTGCAAGGAACAGGGACACTGAAAAGCAATCCGTGTGTTTCGTGAATACGGTTTCTCCAACCTAGGAAGCGCACAAACATCGCCACACCGCGTCAGTCACGCACGACCTGGCGTGCGCAGCCGGAGCGATGCGGCCGATCGCGAGCACCTACACGTGGGTTGGTTTTTGCTTCCAACGAGAATGCGGCGACATTTAAAGCAAGGTGAGACAAGCAGCCCTATTGAAAATCGCTCTGAGGGGGGTGTGAAGGGGACTTCAGGAATTCTTGTGATGTTTGAAAGGTGCACCGATATTTCCTGGTGGGTTCGTTGGCCCCGTCAGAGGCTCTCCTGAAATGTCTGAAGTCCCCTTTACAATGCCTTGAAATGTCTAAAAGCCTGTCAAGGACTTCTCTAATGGGGTCGGGAAAACTTTCAGGCTTCTTGAGATGTCTGTGGGGACACGGCCTAGGTGGAGAAAATACATGTCGCAAAATTAGAACATAGCTACATATTGTTCACAAAGGGAAAACAAATAATTATCTGGAGAATGTCGATCGTATGTGTGTACGGTCAGTTTTTTATTACTGCTCTTCTATCAAACACAACTGGGCTCCTCGACCCGTCTGTCACTGGCCGGGCGTTCGGTCGCCAAGGGGGCTACGGGTTCGATCGCCCCATGTGGAGAATTGACAAGGCGCGGGCCGAGTGTTGTTGGCCGAGCGGCGTTTTGAGGCGAACAAGCTTTACTTGTTGCACTAATAATAATAAAAAAGGGCGAGCCGAGAGCAGCGCGTTGCCCGAATTCAGGGACACTGGGGAGATTCCGAGGGCGAAGGGGCAGCGACTCGTGCCGGGAACCGGTTTCCCCGCGGGGGACGGTCCCCAAAAAGGAAAAAGAAATAAACAAAACTATTTTGCTTTTCACCAGAGTCGGAAGTCCTTTCTTTTTCGTCGTCGCCAAAAACACGAACAGGCAACTCAAATCCCTCCCCCCCCCCCCCCCCCCCCTTTTTTTACAATGCCTACACACACACACTGCGCTTCTCTCCGCCCGGCAATGGGGAGAGGGTGCAATACCGCCAGTTCCGGACAGCACGCTTCTCCAGTGGTCGGCGGGAGAGAGTGGTGTGAGGAAGCCGAAGAAGTCAGGAGGCCGCTATAGCCATTTTCTTTCCGCTCGTAAGCGGTTTGTTTCTCACCGCCATGGAGATATGGAACGGACCGGTTTCCTACACCCAGAAAGGTAAGCACTGCTTTGAGGGCTCGTCCCTTGGTCTGTTTTAATCCGTGCCGTTTCTTCCCTGGTTTCGCAGGATAACCCCAGTTTGGCGTTGGCCGCCTTCAGCACCGCTCGAGCACCATCGTGTTCAGCGCATTCAAGGAGAGGGTGGCCGGTGTCGGCCTACTCGCAGTGCCTGCGCACCGGGATCATAGCACTGTGGGTCCTGGGATCCTGGGACGGTGGATGACGGCCGCTGTCCCGCCTTGTTCGTTGCGCCTCTTCGTCCGACCGGCCTCAGAAGCATCCAGCGAGCAAAAAATACGCGGAAGACGCCGCCCCGACAACACCGTGGACGCAAAAGTGACTGTGCTCGGAATTACTCAACGGTGACGGGATCTGCTTGCGAGTTCGTGGTTTTCGCTAAACGTGCTTACCGAGACTGTGTATGTGTACGTGAGGTGCACCTGCTCCGTTTTATTAGCTGAACTACTGTACATCAGGAATTTACCCAACGGCATTGTGAGTACTTTGAAAGATATTTTTCGTTGTGTTAAAGAAGTTAACTGTTCCTGTTTGATATGATCTCTTTCGTCGACAGCTGCTTGCGCCCGGGTTTGAACAAGCGTTGGTTTTTATCGCTTTTTGAGTTTTAATGCGCATGTAAAACTCAATGTCCGAAATAAATTTTCAATAACGTTCTGAACTGAATTTTTGTCTATGGTTCACAGTCATTTGGGCGTCTAAAGGGTTGATGGGCTAAGGGGTTTGGGTTGAAGGGCTGTGGGGCTGGAGGGTTTTTTCTGAGGAGTATACCTGAAGGGTAGTTTTGAAGGGTTTTGAAGGCCTGTGCGGTCCCATAATCCTTCAAGGCTGATGGGCCCTTTAGAATTATTTTCAATAGGGAGGGACTATGCTACCCCTACGCAGATGCTTTTCGAGCAGATAAATATTATCCACATATCTTTCACGAGCCTCAAGTCCTCGTCCTCCATGGCTGAACGAATACTAGCAGTGGGAATGTTATCCCCGCAGGATAGTTCCGACGGCGGCCGCTAGCCAGCGCCATCGTTCGATCTCGTCCCCAATAGCCCATAATCAGCAACCACCAACACAAAAGGGGCAATCTCTAACCACTTCAAACGCCAAACCCTCCAATCACCCACAACCTACACACGAGCAGTAAGCTGGTGTCAAGTAAAAAAATAAAAGAAATAAAACATTTGAAGCGAATAGGGTTTCGCGGCCCCTTTAAGGGTGAACGTGGCATAATCACTCGAACCAGAGCTCGGCGGTTTGGCGTCTACTCGCGCTCTTGTCTCCTCCTCTCCCTACTTTCTCGTCGGATTGCACCACAGTGGGAACCGATTCGAAGACATATAATCCTGACAAAGCCTCGGATTGTTCTTATTGTTTATTCATGGCTCAGTGCACGTGGTAAGCTTTGTGGGATCGATCGGAACAACGACAGAAAGTTAGAGGTCGGCAGTCGTTGATGTTTCAATCGATGCGTTTTCGGTTCTTCATTGAATAATTTCTCAGCGGCTTGCTTTTGAGTTCAGAAAAGGTCAAATGTTTCGAAGGCGTTGCGACACTGCGTAACCCTGTTAGCACAAACACGATGTTGGCGAATTTGTGCCTGTTACTTTGGAAGCGTACACTGACGAGCATCAAAATTTACCAGTTAGGTTAGTGTTCCAAATGACCATACTCCACGGTATGGTTTTGTTGACAGGCATTCAAATCTAAAAGGAAAAGAGAACAAAAAAAAGAAAAAAAGGTGAAAGCTTGTTTGCGTAAACAGTTGAGTTGTATGTACAGTCAGGCAAGGACTTCATAGAAAGTTTCAGCAGTGCGCATAGGAGCAAACGCAAGCGCTGTGCTTTTGCTTTAGCGTTTGTACTCCACGCTGCGCATGCGCGTCCTGGCTCTGCGCCCATTGAAGACCGCAGTTTGGGCTCCGCGGAACCGCTCTGTGGAGCACGCAACTGTAGCACAAACGACACTGCTTGCGTTTGCTCGTATACGCAATACCAAAACGCACCAATGGACAGTTTTAGTGGACCGTACTCTAAAGCCTAGCGTACGCAGAGAAATTGCGGGTCGAGAGTGCGCGTGCGCAAAACACAATAGAAAGCTAAGCGTATTGCGTACGCATGCAACGTAGGTGATTTTGAGCTGCGGTCTAGCGGGCTTTGCGGGAAGCTCTCGAAATATCTCGGGTCCCGCGAGAGCAGAAGTTTCAAGTAGCGGTCACCTCGATTGGTGCAGCCTGGGCGACGTGGCATTTGCGAAATTCAGTGTTACGTGAAATTACGTGGCGTTCATCTCGACAATTTCTTCCGGTACCAGTGCACAGTCGAGTCAGCTGGACGTGCAGTTGAAGAAGTGCATGGTGCAAATGTTCACCGCTCACAATGTGCGTGCAGTTTGGATCCGCTCAACGTCCCTTCGCGGAACTCAAAGCCGATGGACGAGCGACTCTCCGAAAAAACGACGTCGTCATGCCCTGGGCATTAGTAGGCGATAGGTTTCTTCCTGCGACAGCGTTGATAAAAAGGTGTTGTTTCAACGGAATGATGGACGGAGGCTCCGTGATCGAATTTGGCTACGTACTTGTCTCGCAGCCTCCGTACCCCGCAGAAAAGCGGGCTTGACCAGGCAGCTGCGGCTTGGCTTAGCTTGAAATAAAATGATCGGAAGCGTTTTTACTTTCATTGTTTCTTTCGAGAAGCATGGTGGCTCTGTAAGCACGTGGAATTCTACGGCTCTGGCAAATGAAATGAAGAAGATCGTGCGAGATGTTCACTCTGCAATGTTTACGGAACGGACAACTAAAATCGGTTCGAGCAGGTATCTTTTAGCGTGCGTATTCTACACGTAAGAATCAACAACGCTATACTTAAACTGTCTAGTACCTCCACGCCAGCGGTCGTTTTTCTTTTTTGAGAAGCGCTTGATTGGTGGCTTGCGCTCGAACGGCTGACGCCACGGGCTCGCCCTCGTGAAGCAGAGGGGGCAAGTCTATTAACGGAAAGTGCTGTTATCACTTTTGTCTGTGTCATCGTCGCGTAAATAAAATTAGAGAGAGAACCTCGAGAAGGTGATCGCGGTAATCACTCGCGCGAGGGTGAGTTGAAGCAAACGATCAAGGACGGGGCAACATAAAGATCCAAATTTGGGGCTTTAATTCGTTCGTCCCGTTTTTTCCCCGCTACTGGGTTACGATTTCAGAACAGAGCCAGATCACCTGCACGCTTTAGTTTAAGAAAAATGCTGTTGCTTGAGTGTTTCGAGAGCCCTGAATTTGGCACGCCTCAACGGGTGAGTTTAACACGATAGCGTTGAGAATCTCAAGACGCAGAAACGCCGTCGTTGGTGGCGTTACGGGCAAAGCTTGATTGGTCGATATACGGTCATGTCGTCACAGCCCCATGACCTCGCGCGGGACTTTCAAAGCACCCACAACACTCACGTGGCACGTGACGTGACGTGTGTTACAAAAGTGATTAAAACGTGACATGTAATGCGAATCAAAGGTCGCCGCATTTCTTGAAGGATTTCCCTTTATAAAGTAATTCATTTTTCTCAAAGAAAACACTCGAAGAATTTTAGGCGGAATTCGAAACCACGACCCTTCTGTTGCGAGTCACAGACGCTACTATCTAGGCCACGCAAGGCACCACGATTGTACGACGAATGAGAAGGCGGTGCGAACGGGGCCCGATAACACTAGCACGTTCGACTCTTAAAGGCGAATCTATAGCGTCCTCCGAGTTTTTACTTTCAATTATAAGTCGCTTCCTTTATTGGGAAGGAGATTCAACCGTCGCGCTCTTATAGTGGCTAAATTAAGAACTGCACCGATGGGTACATGGCCTCCGATAGTTTGCAAGGCGCTAACTGCGCTCCTCAGGACGTTGCATTCGCCGGAAGGGACTGTTACTTTGGGACGATTGGTGGAGCTCGCAACCAAACCAAGCAATGCAAAGAAATAACCGCGATTCATTATCATGACCATTATCTTCGGTCTACGGAACTTAGGAGGAACGCGAAATGTGCTCCCCGCCTCCCGCCGCAAAACACAGACCTTTGACAAGAAAGAAGTTGTTCGAAATTTGTAAGTTTATCATTTCAAAGTGCGAAAAGTGTAGAACAAAGTGTAGTGGACGTATATTGAAGTTCAGAAAGCTGTTCTGATGCATGACGACCAACAAAAAAAAATTCTCTGTCTGTCCCGCCGGCCGAGACATGCAGTATCCGCAGAAGACACATATGGATTCGCTATAAATCTTGCATTCTGAGGTATCGTTTAGCAAAACAGCGAAAAGACCGAACCAGAGATCAGATATTACAAATCCACAGATATTGACTTAGCACTCTCTATTCTAATGAAGGGAACAATGAAAATGCAAGCTTCATGCAGCAGGCTCACACTTGACAGCGTGCTTTGAGGCAATTCTGTTCCCGTTTATGGTTTAATTCTGGTTTCGTTATGAGCGCCGTATGCGGAGATCTAGAGAACTGACTTGGCTTGCTTTTTCCGCTGAGCAGCCGAGAGTTTAAACAGGTTGGAGAGAGGCGCGCGAAACACTCTTGGAAGCCATGATGGGGAAAACAACATATTATTTGTTTGTGTTTTGACGCGATGCTCGACCCACGTAGCCGAACGTTTCGCCAGCGTTCGGTTGGGACTCGTGTTCAATCAGTCGAGCCGAACGCGGACGGTCCTGGCCGATTTTTGCCCAGTGCTCAATCGAAAAAGATTAGAGACACTGCCACACCTATTTATTTCTTTTAGTTAGGCGATTGAATGTTGTGTTAGAAGACTTCACAATCACTAATTTGCCACGGCGTAACGTATATACTCAATAAAGAAAAGAAAAAAGAACGCAAGTGCTGGAAACCAAAATTAAACGCCCCCCTCCCTTTTTTTTTTTTTTTTTTCTTTTGGCTGTGCGAAGCAGACGATATTTGCGGGCGTCGCACTTCGCGCAAAAAAGAACAAAAGACGCCAAAGTCAATCACTTTGTGCTCGAAGTTTGCTCGTTTTTCAAGCGCTTACAAATTCGTGTTCGTAAGACGATCAATGTCTTCAGTCAGGCGAAGGGGCGACGACTGGTCGACGTCTCCGTACGAATCAGCTTGGTGGTCGGGCGTGTCGTGCGGAATAAATCCTAATTGTTCTGATCGGTAAACGATTTGTCTTTCGATACTAGACCGATTCGCCGGTACCGCGAACAACAGTTCTGAAGTAAAGGTCCCAGGCCCGTCGTCTGCCGCCATCGCTTAGGCCGCTTCGTTCATCCGTCCAGCCCGCTATCCCCGCGGAACTACGCCGTGTTGAAAATTTCGAAGAGAATACGGAGAGTGCTTCCGGTCCTCTGTTCAACTTTTTTTCGTTTCAAGCAACGCATTCGCAATAATTTAGAAGCCACAAAATATGAGTATATTATTTCTTATATATATATTTGTAATATTGAGCCAGAGCTTTCGATGACCCACGACTTTGATTATATTGCCACGCGTCTCCGAGCAAGCACGTTCGTGGACGAATGGTTATCGTGCTTGACTCCCCCGCAAAGGGCCGAGGTTCGACGGCTGGGAGCTGACGCACCTCTTTGTTATTGCTGTAAATGTCGCGTTCTAATAAATTCGAGAACCCTGTTGCTTGTTGTCGAATCGAATGGTCTACGCGCCGAACCTTTTACGCCCCGATCGTTCCAAAAGACTATGCGTACATAAGGGGCTCTGCGGGGCGAGCCGGAGTCCGTCTCTCTGCAGCGATCGACGCCTGGGATACTAGCCAGCCTCTATTTTGTTTTGGGCACAATGTCGCCTTATTAAATGTTTAGTTTCCTTCAGTCACTCATCGTTTCATCAATTGTCATTCGTGACAATATTTGGTGTGTGTGTGTCTAAACTATAGAAAACGGCACGCGATCACAAAGAAGAGAATGACCGTGACTCAAACCGGCCAGTTCTCGATCGGCGGTTTTCGCGCAGAAAGTAAACAAGTTTTGAGCCGCAAATTGTTTACTGGGTAGTTTTGTTCAATGTGTCAAATACAAATTAAAAAAAAAAAAAAAAAACTTTGGTGAGCATAAATACTTAGTTAGTGTCTCTTTAAGCAAATAAGCCAATGCACGTTCCTCGTGTTAATAAACACAGCCCTTTAAGAAGGACAAGCTGGACGGTTCTATCCCCACCCGCGCCGGTCTCGATCTGGATGGGCATCGTACCGGCGAGCTGTCGTGTATTAGTACTGTGTGGTACACGTTAAATACTTCAGGCTAGCTAGCGGCTCTATACTGCAGCGGCTAAATTGCTCTTTTACAGCTGAGAGACAAGTCGGCCGTTGAGGCAGACTAAATTGATGTTGCATAAACATACACACAACACACACAAGCTGAACGTCCTCGCAGATAGGGAGGATAGAGCTTTGCCGTTTTAAGTTTTTATTGTTCACAGTTGATTAATGTTTAAGGGCGCCTACCGTTAAAGACCTCGTGAATCTTTCCTTCCTTTCACTCCGACAGCCGTGAACACGTCACAAACGATAAAGGTAGTTCGTTTGCGTTGATCAGCGCTTTAGATGGGCGATCCCACGGCGTCGTCATTAGTTCGAACGCAAGCCGTCAGTCGAGAGCTCCTCGGAAAAGTATGCCTCCTCGCGTGGAGGGATTAACTTCGTACCTAACTGTAAATTTGTTGTTCTTGATTACGGGCTTTATGGCGCAAAGTTACTAGGGCTATACTGCGCCAAGCTTGTTTAGTTAAAACATACTGAGGACTTATTGGTACAAATTATCTAAAAATTATCTAAGGTGAGTCACTATCTCGAAGATTCGGCGGAGAAGGTTCGAGCGTCGCGTGCTCGGGGCGAGAATGAACACGCTCTTTCTGGAACAACAAAAGCAGGGATAAACGATAGAAGTTAGTCTGGAACAAGAATGAACGAGAACTTTCTAGAGGTTCGTGATCGAGCGTTGCTTTCTCAGCCCTGCGCGCGGCAATATAACATATTGGATTCCAATATCCATATTACGCTAAGTACACTGAAATCGTAAACCCTTATTGGATCCCCATACGACACATGAGGATCTAATAAGGGTTTATGCGGTATTGGATTCCAATGGTTTTAGCGTATTGTGGATATTGGAATCCGATAGCAAACCCTTATTGCAAAACAATACAATAAATGTAATGTTTTCCAATACACTGTCCATATCGTATTGTAATACAATAAAAAAAGATATTGTTTACGAATATCCATAATACGCTGTTCATATTGGGGTTTCTGCAATAGGGATGGCTTCGGGAATTCGGCGACAAAGGACGTCTTTGCAAGATCAGGGCTTACACCCTGAGCGCTCACGACGTGGCCCATGAATTTCAGCTCACCGTAGTGGAACCGAAACTTGGAAGGCTTGAGTGTCAGCCCAGCAGCCTTGAAGGCCCGCAGCAGGGCTCGCAGTCGTCTCAGGTGATCGTCGAATTCGCTTGCGAACACGTCAACGTCGTCGAGTTAGACGAGACAGTTTTGCGATTTCAAGCCGGAAAGGACGGTGTCCATAACGCGCTGGAAGGTTACCTGTTGTTGTTGACTACGGGCTTTATGGCGCAAAGCTACTATGGCCAAGCTGCGCCAAGCGTGTTTAGCTGGGACATACTCAGGACTTTTTTTTATACAAATTATCTAAAAAAGGTTTATATGACAAGGTTAAAAGTCATAGAATTAAAATCACAACTCCAGTAGGAAGCTGGTTTTTCTTAAGTAATTTATGACACGATGAAACGGTACTATAGGAGTCTCCCCAATTACCAGCGCTGGGTGAAAAGGAATCTGGTGTGAAAAAAACTCAGGCAAATGTGTACGTCGTTCTTGC
The DNA here is from genome assembly GCF_016920785.2 of Ixodes scapularis. Classification (NCBI taxonomy): domain Eukaryota; kingdom Metazoa; phylum Arthropoda; class Arachnida; order Ixodida; family Ixodidae; genus Ixodes; species Ixodes scapularis. The sequence continues at coordinate 86,314,641 of NW_024609879.1, forward strand.
TCAAGCCCTGGGCACAGCCACAAAATGTGTAAAATTGTTAAACGCTCCCCACAGTCATCACACAGGGGTGGGGCTTCCCTCCTGAGCAGATGTTTGTGGGTGAGGAAGGAATGTCCAATTCTAAGACGACACAAAAGACCTTCATGGCGACGGGTTTCTGTGGGATGCACTCTCCTACATACCAGGAGCTGGTTTAATCCTGTCAAGTTTGTTTTCGCATTCCAGACTCCACTCCGATCGCCATAGCTGGAAAACTAATGATTTTACTAAGGGCTACATGTCATGAAATGGAATCTGTGAGGTAGTTGGCTGTAAGTGCTTAGAGTTAGTGGCCAATTCGTCTGCTCGTTCGTCACCTAGGATTTCCATATGGCTAGGCACCCAGCAAAATTTTATGTCTCGGCCAATCCGCTGACCACATTGTAGCTTAGATCGGACAAGTTGTGACAGTCTATTTTACTTCCCTTCATTGAGCAAAGTGTGGTTAGCACACTTTCAGAATCCACGAGTAAAATTGATTTCATCGTCTTGCTGGCGAGAATATACTCCAAGCCCATCAACACCGCATAGAGCTCTGCCGTGTAAATACTTGCCCATTCCTTGAGACGCTGAACCTTACTGAATCCTTCAGAGTAAACTGCTGATTCTACAAAAGGCAATGATTTGGCACCATCGGTATAAAATTGGGAGTAGTTACCATACTTCTGCGCCCCAAGGGATGCTTGCTGAATCACCACTGGGGGGATGTTATGTTTGTTAAATCTAGTAAAATACCAATCACAAAAGGCGGGAACATACTCCACAGAGCTTCATTTTCACCCTTCTGCAAAAAGTCGGTCTCGTCAAGGGTGACGTCGAGAGATGTACAAATGCTCTCAAGGCGAAGGCTTAGAGGCGGTACAATCCTGGGCTTATGTTCGAAAAGACGAGCAAACAGAGAATGTTACAAAGCACCATAAGTTGGGTGATTTGGATGGGACAGAACTATGGAAGCATAAGTCACAGCAAGATAACGTCGTCTGTGCTCAAGGGACATCTGATTAGATTCAGCGTACAAGATAGGAATGGGTGATGTGCAGAAGGCCCCTGTAGGCGAGCCTTAAACCGAAATGATGCACAGGATCCAACATTTTGAGTGCAGAAGGCCTCGCTGAGTCGTAAACTGTAGCACCATAGCCCAGACGTGACCGGATAAGGGAGTTGTATAGGCGTAGCAGACATATTCTATCGGATCCCCAAGGCTTGTGCGCTAAGACTTTAAAAATATTGGCTGATTTAAGGCACTTCTTTTTCAGGCCCTTCAGGTGGGAAACAAAGTTTAACTTTTTATCAAACGTTATGGCCAATAATATATACTTTGTTTTGACACTGATAGGAACCCTGTTTAACGTTAGTTCTGCATCTAGAAAGAGCCCCCGACGCAGAGAAAATGACACACAGATAGTCTTCTCAGGCGAAAACTTAAACCTATTTTCGTCAGCACACCTACTAATTTTGTTGATGGTAAGCTGCAGTTGCCGCTCACAGCTAAACAAATTACAAGAAACAGAAATGTGATTATCATCCACGTAGAGGGAGTATGAAACGGAAGGTGGAATTACCTATGACAACGAGTTAATCTTTACCACAAACAAGGTGACACTTAACACGCCTCTCTGCGGAACACCGTTTTCCTGGACGTATTGGTCGGATAGTGTGGTGCTAAGTCGAACTTGAAAAGAGCGACCTGTAAGAAAACTGCTTATACAACGCAACATCCGAGTACGCACACCAGAAGCACACAAATCATGAAAGATCCCATACCGCCATGTCGTATCATATGCTTTCTCCAGGTCTAAGAAAACAGTCACAATGTTGACTATTTACGAAGCTTCACGTATAGTTGTTTCCAGAAGGACTATGTGGTGCAAAGTAGACCACCTTTCTCGAAAGCCACATTGGTTATTAGCGAAGAAGTGGTTACGCTCCAAAATATATATTAACCGCCTATTAATGAGGCGTTCGAATGTTTTGCCAAGGCAACTCGTCAACGCGATTGGACGATAACTACGCGGGTCCGAAGGGTCCTTCCCAGCTTTCAGCAAGAAATACGTCTGAGGACAGTAAAAAACCTTTCTACAACAGCTCAACGAAAGTCAAGGCGCTTACTGCCGCACAAAGGACTGTGAACATTAAAGTCACCACAAACTAAAAAAGGCGTTGGAAGTTGCGGTACGAATCCTTGAAGTTCATGAAGATGCAGTTGACGATGAGGTGGTAAATACAAGGACACAACCGTAATGAGACGATCAGCAAGAACACGTACCGCAACTGCTTCTAATGATGTACGCAGAGGCACTTCCACACACGCCATGCCACTCCGTACAACAATGGAAACACCACCAGAATAGTGGTCTAAATCACGATCCTTTCAAAAAACGCGGTGACGATTGAAAACATTCGTATGGGTGTTGTTAAGATATGTCTCCTGCAAGCACACAGCAATGGGCATTAGCTCATCCAGAAAGAAATGAATGTCATCAATATTTTGCAGGAGCCTTCTACAGTTCCAGTGTATGAAACTGTACGTGTTCATGTTAATTTTTTTTTTTTAAAGTAACAACAAAACAAGAAAGAAAACCTGCCCTAGGTGCCCTGGGGCGCTTTGGGTGGGGTTGCTCACGTATTGAGCTTTTTCTGGGATGACTTTTTAAGACTGGCGTCATCAGGTGGGACTGAGCGAGGGGGAGGAGGTTCACCAAGTTCCATTCGCACCTCCTCAGGCTGAACGGCTGAGTGAGCAGCTGGTACGGGCACCTCCTTAGATGTCGAGGCCTCTCCTAAAGCCTTAAAACGAAACACACCCTCCTTCCTCCTAGGAGGGGTCCGAGTAACCAAGACAGGCACATCGTTCAATGGCCCGTCCTTGAGAATGGAGGAGACACCAGTGCATTCTCCCTGAGGCTGGTGTTGCTGCCTCTCCTCTTGTCTACCCTCCGTTAGCACAGAGGCATCCCTTGCCTCTGCACCATCTGGAGGCCCCTGCGATTTCTTTGGTTCGAACGACAAACGGAGTCGTGGAGCGAATCTTTGTGAGGCAGGAGGAGGTGGTGGAATTACCAGGTCATTAGGACAGACCTGATTTTCTACCGAAGACTTTGATGCAACACCCCCTGCACGTGCCACCAAAGGGTAAGGCCTCTTCTGCAGGAAGCAGAATCGCTTCCTGGCTTCGGGGAACGAAATGTTCTCTTTCACTTTGAGTGTTATCATTTCTTTTTCTTCTTTTCTTTTTTCGCAAGATCGGGAATCAGCAGGGTGAGGTTCATTGCAGTGTATATAGCAATGTGGATTTGATCAATTCTCTGCAGGTTGATCATTTTTGCCACACTTGGCACACGTGGTCTTTCCACGGCAGCTCTGGGCGCTATGGCCATACCTCTGGCAATGAAAGCAACACTGAGGGTTTGGCACGTACGGCCGTACTTCTACAGTTCAGATACCCTGCTTTGACCGACTCCGGAAGGGCCCTCAGCTCAAAAGTCAGAATGACATGCTTTGTCTTCATCTCTTCATGGTCCTGGAGAAAAGGAATTTGTTTTGCAGCAATGGCTCTTTGGTCACGAAGACCATCGACAATTTCATCTACGGGAGATTCTAGAAGGTCATCTTCTGGTATTACGCCTTTAATAGTGTTCAAAGTGTGGTGGGGTGATACAGTAACCGTGTAGGCAGAGATCGAGTTGAGTGCCTGCAAGTCTAAGCTTTGCTGAGAGGTTGCAACTTCAGCGAGGAGACTTCCTGATGGAAATTTGTTTGCTTTAAAATTCTTCCCTATTACAGATTTAAGCGTCTTAGAAACCAGGAAAGGGGATAGCTTGGGTAAAAGTTTTTCCGTTTCAGAGTTCATGACGAGAAATCGAGGAAACTTCTCCGCAGGTACAAATGCTTCTGTAATGTGCACTTCGGTCCGGACCCTTTTCAGGGCCCGATCAGGTTTTTCGTTAAGTCTGGAACCCATAAGAAATGGGAAGGTGTTCGGCATCTGTAGCGCACCACCCACCACGGAGCCCAACATGGGCATAGGTAATGCGACATCGCAATAAAGGTTTTGCTGACGACATTACGCTATCAGTGATACCAAGACACTATAACCTAGTGTTGGTCCAGACAAGGGGTCTTTCGCCACCGAAGGTTAGCCCTTGCCACCAAAGATGGTGAACATGAATGAAAGAAGAGTAGGAAAATGAGAAAGAGGGGATAGTAGAAGATATGGCGACTGACTAAATCATCCTGGTCTGGCCAAGTCAGGACACCCGTCTACGGGAAGCGGGGGCTAAAGTGGTTTATTGCCTCACCGGGGGGCACTGAAGGGTCCAAAATTGCCCCGGGCTCGACTCAACCACCAGGATGCCCCTTTCCCTGGACACGGGAAAGCCACGCCCAGCCAGACTTGGGCGGGAGAACCCGCATGGCTCGAGGTCCGTGGAGACGCCACTCTCCAAACACCTGCTTTCACAGGTGCCCTTTGCGGGGAACTGTAAATTTGAAGTACACCCACATAAGACAGCGAATGTATTGAACAATAAAATTCACGTGACGGGCTTTTCATTGTATACACTCTCCGAAATAAAGGGCATATTCTTACACCCCTTGTCACATAAATACACCCCAAAACTTCAGGTTGACTTACGGCGCACTGACGCCAAATTGACGGTACCAAGTTTCACGTGCGGCTTGATAGCCAGTGGTACAACATAATAAAATAGCTAATCTACGTGTTACTGACTTCAAAAAAAAGTCGTTTCTTTTTTTGGGCTTATTGAAAAATTGTTGTGGCTCTTTTTCTGTAGTCTTTGGTGCATGCCTTAGCTGTTCAATAAGCTAGATCGCACCGTTATTAAGCCCCTCGCAAAAGTTGGGGCCGTCGGTTGGACGTCAGTGCGCTGTACGTTGAACTTAAGTTTCAGGGTGCATTATATGGGACAAAAGGGCGTAAGACTACACCTTCTTTTTTTAGAAGTCTCCAGTTTGAAACAAACATTGTCTTTTCATATGAAATCAAACTCTTGACTAAGAAAACACAACAACGCGAGTTGCGTTAAGCTTATAATACTTCTAAAATCAGTATAGAAAATCACAGTTTATATATACAGATGTAACATGCTTTGTAACCTTACCACAAAAAAAAACTAAAATTTAAAGCAAACATGGGAGTACGCTAAAAAGAAGCTCAGTTGCGGGCGTTCAAGCCATTCATCAATAAATATACTGATATTGCAAAATACTTCATGCAATGCAGCTTCACTGTATACAAAATTTCATACTGCATTCGAAAACGAAGTTTACTCCGAATATATTATGCCATTGAAATCTAGACTTCGCGTTCTTTTCTTCTGTATAGCATTTTCGAACTCGAGCAGATAGCACATAGAGAGAAATATTTTAATATATTTATAATACTGTGGATCACTGGTCATAAAACTCTTACACAGTTAGTAGCACACAAAAAACACTACAGGCAATCTTAAAAAAAACACCGTTACGTTGTTTGAGCATTTCGTATGTTAAGAACTAGAAAAAGGAGTGTTGAGCGGACATGTACCCAGCAAGTCAGTCGCAGAAATAAGCTGCGTAACACGTTTCAAATATATTGCAAGAAAGAGGAGACCGCAGTTTTTGGTTTGGCTAATAGACAAATGAGGGGCCTAACAATTAACTAAACCAATAATACAATTCTAAAACGGCAATGACCAAGTTTGTTAGACATACATGTATTTTGCCCAAAAGCAAGGTATATGAGATAGACGTATACAAGCTTTATTTGGATTTTTTTCACAAACTTTTTAAGTACAATTTTCCGCGCGGCATAAGTCAAATAATGAGTATAATTCGATTACTAGCTGTTTAATAACCTAAAATTCACTAATCAGTTTTCGATATTGCTTTAAAATGGTGCATTTCAAACAGATATTTGTTGCTATAGTCTTTAAAAAGTCTATAAGTGTTACAGTTAAAGCCTAAACCTTATTTATTCTAGCAAACTTAGCTTTTGGAAAGCATGCGATATTTCAGGCTCTTCGTGACCTACAGGGGGATTCAAGGAGAGGCCAGGCTCTTTAAATGGACCGCAAAATTCGGTTTCTTAACCTATCGCGCTACGACTTTGTGCAGTGTTGCACACAGATGGTGCAACTTTTTTTTGTAAAATTTGTAAAGAGCGAGCTTACCTGAGGAAAAAGTAAAGAAAGAAAAAGGCTTAGCTCTTATCGAAACGCAGCTACGCCACGGGTCTTCAAACAACACGGCGCCGTTTCGCACGGGACACAAGAGATGGCGCAACGAACGTTGCCAACGAAGGAGCATACGGCGCCGAGAGCCGGCGTCTTTAGCAGACGATCTTTTCGACTCAAAAGCGGCGCGCCTTTCGCAGGTGGCGAGAGTCGCAGAAACAAAAACAGGTGCGGTAACAACAAAGAGCTGCAGTTTCTTGTCTGCTAAAGACGCCGGCTCTCTGCGTCGTATGCTTGTTCGTTGGCAGCAGTTGGCGTCGCGACCGCTTGCGCCCTCTCTTGTCTCCCGTGCGAAGCGGCGCCGTGTTGTTTGAAGACCGGTGGCGTCGCTGCGTTTCCATAGGAGCTTAGCCTTGTTCTTTCTTTTCTTTTTCCTCAGGTAAGATAGCTCTTCGCTAATTTTACAAAAAAAGAAATGCACCACTATGGGCAACGCTGCACAAAGTCGTAGCGCAATAGGTTAAGAAACCGAATTTTGCGGTCGATTTAAAGAGCATGGCCTCTCCTTAAATCACCCTGTAGATTGACGACCTGTTATCAAAACGGTATACATTACCCAATTTGACAACATTCAACATATTAGAAATAAGGATAATGCACCTAAGATAAATATTTTAATAATTGTTAGGAAATTTGAGAATAGTTTGCCAACTACTTTGATACACATGAGCAATTCGTATACGCCGTGACCGATAACGCTATACCAAAAAGAATCTTCTCCGTATTTCAATGTTCATATTCTTAGACGCGTATCTTTGATATAATTGTATACGTACGTTTCTATAAATTTATATAAGAATGGCACGACAATATAAAGCAAGGGTTGTTAAATATACTGCGTTTTCAGCTGGAAGCAGTAAACTGATGTAGCTCAGGGAAATATTAATGGCTTTCAGATCCGCTGTAAATCTTTTTGTGATCATTGTGGAAGAATTAAGAAATCAGAACACAAAATTGATGAGCAGTGCAATACACGTCGGAGTATACCCTCCACGGAATTTAGCTGATTTTCCCAAGAATTAGCATTAATTAGCATAATACGAAGTATCTCACTGTTCGCGATGAAGAGAAACTTAACAACCGATGTTAGGTTGATCCAACTGTTCACTGTCCCAAGTGCTCCTCTTTACCGGTGTTGCATGACGTTTAGATTCTTCCTATATGTAAAGATAAAACAAACAGAGAACTTCATGAGGCATTCGAAATTTGTGATAAGGGTAAAGATTGTGAAAATGAGGCGTTCATTGCGCTTTGAAAAAAAAAAACAAGTGATTTCATCAAAAAATCTTGGCGCCGGCGTGATGATGACTAGACTGGCGGTTGGGTCCTATATATGTGCGTGTTTTTTCTGAATAAACTACAGTTGTGAGTGCGCCTTGTGTCTGTCTTACCTCGTCTTTGTCCTTGGTGTTTTCGGCGTACCTTTTGATATCCAACAGTGTCGCAAGATTTTTCTTACTGACCGTCAATAAAGCCTGCTGTGATCTTCTTTGTCGACACAATTACTGACATATATAACCTGAATTCAACAATATAAGAATCAGTCCTGATAATGCAGTTAATCGTCCAGTACTTCGCTGCTAAGGCAGGTTTTCTGGAAGTAGGTGGCTGGGTGCAAGAACAAGGATATCACAACTTCAAAATATCTAAGAAAGACAAGACAATATATATATATATATATATATATATATATATATATATATATATATATATATATATATATATATATATATATAAACGAAATTGTGCAGATGAATGAACCGTACTTAATCCAATGGATTAAAGAATCCAAGTTTCCAGGCACCCGCCGAAAGCCAAAAAACGGCGGAGCCAGGATTTTTTGGCTTTCGGCGGGTTCCTGGAAACTTGCATTCTTAAAATTCATTGGATTAAGTGCGGTTCATTCATCTGCACAATTTCGTTTATATCCTCCTCGGAGACCACGTACGATGGTGTGAAGTGCCCGTGTTGTATATATATATATATATATATATATATATATATATTCCTGTCAAGTTTACATGAAAACTGACCTTCGTCATCTGAGGAACCAAGTGGTCTAAATATCCCTGCTTACGACAACACAATGATCAATTTCTCGTGTGCTCACGCAATCGCTTTGATTAAAAAATAAAAAAAAGCGGGCACTGCGATTAAAAAAAATAAAAATAAAACGCTGACACTTGTTTTAACGGCCATGAGATCTGCTTCTGGTGTGTCTGCGTGAAGTTTGCGAGCGAGAGAATTTCCCTCATTGGGGATAAACTTCCCCAAAGAGGAAAATTCGTCCGAAGGGGGAAGCAGGAAAGAAAGCGAGAGGGAAAGGTGGAAAGGGAGAGGCAACCGATATCGACTAAACTCCCACCTCTCCTAAGCTGATAGAACGGTGGAAGCTACGCGGCACGCCGGTCCAATTATCCGCCTTTCGTTGATCACCTGACCGCAATGTCTGCACGTGCGCATGGACGGGAGCCTGATCCCGTGACGATAGATAGGCGTACGCCCGGTTAAACGAACACGTAGATCCGGCCGCAGTGTCAGCCTAGTGGTGAGCGGAGTTCAAATCGGGACCCGGTCTCGGCCGATATAGCTGCTCCCGAATCGATTCTTTGCTATTCCCGCTTTAGCACCGCAAAGCAGGTGTTTGGGCTCACGCCAATGTACAGGGTGATTGCTTTTTTTTTTTTGTTTCCAATGAAAGCGACTAGAAAAAAAGTGAAAGAATAGGGCTCACTGTTACGTGGCTGCTGTGTTCACTATGTGTTTCTTGAGATCGACGGACACGGGTGGGTAATTGTTACAGTACGTCTGTTTCGGTAATTAGCACCAATTTGTTATTTAACTTTTTAACGACTGGCTTTATCGACAATGTGGAAATTGCAATTTTGAACACGACCGAGATGGAAGCCAAAATTAATTTACAAAAAAAAGGGGGGAAAAAAAGGCTCGTACATTTTTTGACATTAACTTATCGCCTTTCTCTTTTCGTTAGTAAAGTACGACGGAAACGCCGTTCGCGTGACGCCTGTTGACGTGGTGTCCCCGTGACGTGCCAATAGTCAAAATCTCGTATCTGCATTGCGGCTGCCACGCCGCGGGTTCGGGCAAGCGTACTCGCTGTGCCGGCGATTCCAGTACTCGCGTTATTAATGCGTCATTGCACCATGAGCTCATTTCGCGATTGGATTGGCGGCGCTAAGAAACTTCGCAAGATGGCGTACGGGTACGGATGTTGGGTATGCTAATTGACTTAAAGGTGCAATGTTGGGCGCGCAAGGGTCCTTGCGCGCCTAACATATCTTACTCGCCCCCCCCCCCCCCCCCCAATACATCTCATCTAGATTAGATCATGTTCATAAAGTCGGGATTCTATCGTGTAGAACTAATGCTTTTTTTTCAGTCATTCTTTCCTGGCACATCAGTGGAGTGGAATGGCCTTCCCGCCCCGACAGCAACAATCAAAGATCCCCAGGAGTTCAAGAACGTCATAGCTAACATTGTATAAATAAGAGTCAATTTACTGTACTAGTAACCACTGCATTTTTTAAACTTTATACTTATACATTGTACCCACTCCCCTCTCTAATGGCTTTGGCCCTCAGGGTTAATGAAATAAACAAATAAATAAAAAAACAAACAGAATCTTTGAATATCTTCATTCTGATTTTATGCCTTTTTTTTCCCTTCTTTTGGAATCAAGAGGTGAAATTAGAATTTATTGGTGCTTCGGACGGCTTGACGGGACGACTGAGAAATCCTTGCAAAGCCGCATGTCGCAAAAAATCCCACTTGAGCAGTTGAACAAGTTATCGTTAAAATGACTGCGCAAGTTCAGTCCAGCTCTTCCATCGTAGACAGGGTTCAGTGTAATGGCGTATGCTCAAGGGAATCGCAAGGCTCGTCTGCACCTCAGGTGGTACACCATCCAAGACAATAAGAATAGATTTATAAAATATTAATGTTAGGCCTTAACTCTTGGTTTGTTTTAACAACATGCTAGATTCGTAATTTGACATTTTTCGTGAACCCTCATAGGCAATATAGGTTTAATTTGTTTTATACCCGCTTTCTGCCAAACATTACAAAATGGTCACAAAACTCTTAAAAGAACACCGACACCCGCCAAAATGTTTTTTTTTTTTTATTTTGCACGCGATTGATTACGGTTTCAGAAGACTACCCAATTAATATTTTGCTACAGAGTCACGTATATTTTAATAAAGACAAAGACCGCAACCGCTCCAAACCGAAACCAAAAAGTGCGCACGAAGCTCGGAGAAATGTAGTGTGTGTGTATGTGTGAAGTCGGCTACACCCGAGACCCGACCTTGCGCTTTTTTTTTTTTTTTTTTCCACTCCGTTTGTTTTCGTTTTGCCCCGCGCAGCATACAACATGCATTGCGAGAAACGTTTGCCGTGCAATTGCGTTGCAGTTAAGTTGGATCCGCTCGCAGTTCTGCACATCAGAATGAGTTGTTTTGTACATTGAAGAGTTACGGGCACCTCGGAAAGCGGACGCTACTTGCTTTATAGGCTGCTTGCATATTGTAGAAAGTGACTTCATTGACTTCGCAGGTGTCAAAAAGGGAATCGCATACCATTTATCTTAGCGACGTTTTGGTCCACGACATTTTTTTTTTTCAATAGTATTTGCAAAAAAAAAAAAAAAAAAGTGTAAATAGCTCAAAATGTTTAACAAAAAAAATAAATAAATACGCCTACACTCGGGATTGAGCCTGCGTTACGCTGCGAGAAAAGCGGACACCTTTCGACTGATCTGTTGGAGGAACTCTTCCGTTCGTAGTAATGCAGCCGGGCGACTGTAGGTTGGAAAGTTTGCTACCGATTTCCTTCCAGCATAAGCGCTCCCTACGCTCGAAGTCCGGTAGCAAAACGCATTGGCCACTTTCGCAGCCAGTAAAGAAATCGTACGCAGGCATATTCAAATCGAAGTACGCTCTCCGGGCATGACGTTTGCGCGAGCGATGTCTTCAGCCACGAGAAGGGGCGACGGCTCGGCGACGTCTTCGTGCAAATCGGCTTGGTGGTCGGGCGTGTCGTACGGAATGAATCTCATTTCTTTTTATCGATCCAAAATTTCTCTTTCGAAGGAAGACAGATTCGCCAGTACCGCGGACGACAGTTCTAAAGTAGAGGTCCCACGCCCGTCGTCCGCTGCCATCGCCGTCTAACCCGCGAGTCCCACGATACGCGATACGACAGGTTTAGAATTACCCAGTGAACGCACCCATAGAACGCACAGAATGCTTCCAGTTCGCTATGCAAGCTTTTTTTTTTTTTTCACTCAACGTATTTTCAGCTTTTTAGAAACCGCCAAAAGTAGTTTCATATTTTTATTTTTATATATATATTGAGTGTGTGCTAGCGCTTAGTCGTGAATGATTCACGACTTTGATGAAATTTGAAGTTTGTGTCTAAACCTTAGAAAACGGCCCGTGACCACGGGGAAGAGAGTAAGCGCGACTCAAACCAGCCAGTTCTCGATCGGTGGTTTTCGGGCGGAAAGAAACCGAATTTCGAGCCGCAAATTCTGTTGTGGGAAGTAGGGCTTTCATATGCCATGTGCAACTAAAAACCTCCGCGAGCATAGATACCCTGTCGGAGTCTCTTTAATGGCAATGGTTACGTCTCAATGTAGGGTTGCCAATAAACCAAGAAAAAAGGTAACTCGTGGCAATTTTTGTTTTGTTTTTTGTTTTCCTATAACTTGATGAAATGACTTCAGCCGTACGGTGCCAGAGATAGATGTGCGGTGTAACAAATGTTGAAGCGGAGATTATTCAAACTTAATTATATTAAAAAGAGTGACTGAGACGAGATATATGCTACAAATAACGAGCTTATAATTTCGACTTCACAAATAATGTTTTTTTTAATTTGCGTACATAAAGCGCTGACAATACCGTATAGATTTGGTGGAAGTGTTTCTTGGGAGGAGTAAGTTAAAGTATGGGTCATAATGTCGACTCCGCGCCAGAGCGCTCCCGTTACAAGCTTCGATTTTAGGGAAAACAGAATATTTATTACAAAGAAAAAAAAATGTCGATGAGATCCGTTGACCGATGACAACGCAGCTGCAAAACTCACAAGAGTACAAGGCAGGCCGCGATACTTCAGAGGGTAGGCGTCGAAGGCCTCTAAAAAATTACCAACGTGCAGACACCTCGACTCTAAGTAACTTAGTACCAATATACACTATGGTTCCCGCTTCAATCGCTACACTTCACCTTTCGTACGACACGACGTCCCATAGTAAAAGTAACGACTCCCGATGTATATTTACGGCCTTGCGTTGTTCGTCCCAAGCCAGTTCGACGTCGAGCTCTTTCGCCCGATTGCAAGAGCGCAGGAACGCCACATAAATCACCGACACACGAACGTCACCGGCGATTAACCAAACAAAAACATACGACGAAAACGCAATAAAAACAACTACAAAAAATCAATCGCGTTAGGCGTTTTCAACCACGTGTGACGACCCCCAGTCTGGGCGCCGTGGTTGGTGGTGCAGGTCGCTGGATTTCCGCTTTAAGGTTCTTGCTTGAGGGACCCTTTTGGGTTCACGGAAATATATGCTCCGTTACACCTTACGATGAACCGCACAGGACGCTACGAGCCACCACAGCCGATCCAGCGCCGTTAACACATAACGTGACCGTGTGTCCCCCACTTTGCTGCGCCCTTCACGAAGGTCACGTGTCACTCAGTGGACACTGGATTGGCTTGGATTGCTCGTAGCGTCTACTGCGGTGAGACGGTGTACAGTGCCCTGCTCTTTTAACGCGGGAAGAAAGAAAACAAAATAAAGAAGAAAAATTGCTGTGCATAAAGTGAGCACAAACGTTAAAAAAAAAAAAAAAAAAAACAGTTGAGAACGGGGCGAAATTCGGCAATCGTTCCTCTCTTAGGCGCCGCTGACGATCAATATGGTGACCTTGAAGTCCTTTGGCGGCTTCTGGAGCGAGGCATGAGGGATGCTGGTGTTCGCTTCTTTTCGCTTCCCGTCTTCACCGTCGACTGGCGCCACGTCTGTCCCACTGTTGCCAGACGGAAAAATCGTATAAGTGCGCTGTTGCATTTTGTCGTGTTTTCGAGATTCCACCTTCCTCGGCGTTCTTTCTTTTATTATTATTATTATTGTTGTTGACCGAGTTTGCGGGTGAATGAGGCGAGCGTCGTGAACGACGGCGATGATGCAATCCCGCCGACGCCGTCCGCTCCTCTATCCCGATAAGAGGGATGTTTGGAGGCTCTTTATGGACGCTGAAGGAAGATGTCTTCTGCGCGCTCCTTCTCCCCATTCTTTTTTTAGAACGCTTTGAATGGCTTCGAGAATCTCGTCGTCGCTAACTTGTCACACGCGTCGTGAATGGGCCGGGTAACTCTTACACATGACCTCGACATTGACCGTGTACTCGCCTATTGGCACATCTGCTTACGTGCATTTATTGATTTATTTACCCATATAACATTTTAGGGCCTCTTTCCAGATGTGTGCGTAGGGGCGTGTAAGCGCGCAAGGTTTCTCTTGCTTGCGCTCGTAAATACTGTGCGTGTTCAAAACAAATATTGAGGAAACGAAGGTATGAGCGGTTGTACTTATAGTATAATGTGGGTGTCGGGCTGATTGCACCTTTGTGTCTTGTGGGGATATGAGTTGGATGTTCGTGAGCATCTGCGAGGACTTCAGTTCGCCTACACTTTCTCACAAACATCCTGTGTGTCGTCATGTTGATTTGTCAGGTACTGTCAGGGTCGTCGGTCATGTGTTCGTTTGCCACCAAGCTTAGAAGCCCCACCCCCCTCTCTCTCTCCACCAAAGAAAAAAAAAAAGAAAGCACCGGAAAGTTATGGTAAACGATTTTATCCATATCTTCTCGAGTCGTTGCGTAGAGAAAACGGTATCCAAAATTTGCCGCTGCAGTAGTTCTCGTGAATCTCGAACGACAGATAATTTAACTCGATCAGAAAACATTGCCGCTCGTCGGTCACGGGAGCAGGACCTCTAAGCGAAAAAAAAAAACGACAAAAAAAAGAGAAAAAAAAGGTCTACAGAATTGAGTTGCGTAAACGGAGTACTTCGCGATGGCGGTAATGGTACGTAGCTTTTACTACCGGTGTTACGCAAAACGCCGTGTTCGCCGGGTAGGAAGTACCATATAACAATGAGTTTTGTTTTTGTATTTGTATCTTTTTCTCTCGCGAGGATGGTATAGCTTTTGTACTTCAGGACATCCATCCACTCCTTCACCGTAGTAGCTCAGCAGAGACGTCAGAAAGATAAAAAAAAAAAAAGCTAAACGAAACGGTTTTTCTTTTGTGTTTTGCTTTATTGTGCTTTATAAGGGGTTCGAAGAAATGTTATCAACTTCAGGGAAGAAAACGAGAAGGAAAACACACTTTGCAAGCTGTTTTCTTTCTTTTTTGCGCTTTTAGTGTTGTTGCGATGCATCAACGGGCTGTTTTTTCTTTTTTATTATTTTACTGTACAGAGTTGTTCTGGAAAGTGCCGGAACTTTTTGATACTATACTGATGCAAATGGCTCAATGGAAAGCACAGCAGGGATAACGGTGCCTCGAGAATTCAAACCGACTTCGACTTTCAAATATACGGAAGGAAAAAAATAACACTACGAGTAGTGTTTCTTTATTTTGCTGTGTACCATATTATGACGCGGGTATACAGTTGTTTTTGTAACTTAGGCAAATGCCGTGAAAGGCTTCAGTTTTTAATGTTATTTTCTTCTTGATAAATAATTTAGGCATTGAAACTTGTAGTTTTTATTGCGTAGCGGAAATTTGTGCTAACCTTGTTTGTTTAATGACCTTATGGTCGGCGTAAAATAAAAAAATAAAACCGCGAAAAACAAGGAATGTTAGTTTTTGGCCAACTTTCGGTTCCGGCAGTTGCATAAGGCTTGTTTGCCAATGTGCGATTCTATTTATCCAATTATACGTCGACAATCGCAAACCAAAAATTCTTTTCTATGAAAGAGGGGAGTCTACCATTGCCAGGGTGTTCCGCTAGGTGTTGTTACTGTTATTGAGAAATACGTACTAGTAAAAGACACATTATGCTTTTGTAATAACCACAAGTAGGATAATGATAAACGGTTCAACAATGCAACAAATGAGAATTTTCCTGCCGAGCTGTATTTGCTATCATTACTAGGGACTTCGTGAACCCGCCAAGGATCGAGTTCGACAAGGTTGGGACATTTTCGAACTTTTGACCTAAAGTTCGGCCAAAGTTCGATTGACGATTGACTCTTATAAGCATACATGGATATTGAGAACGAGCTGACACACCTCGCGGGATAGGGTGTACAAAAGTAAGTACTTGATTGCTCTTGGCTCTTTACATCGACCGGAAAATTCTGTTTCTTAACCTATCGCGCTACGACTTTGTGCAGCGTTGCCCACAGATGGTGCATTTTTTTGTAAAATTTGCAAAGAGCGAACTTACCTGAGGAAAAAGTAAAGAAAGAAAAAGGCTTATCTCCTATGGAAACGCAGCGACGCCACCGGTATCCAAACAACACGGCGCCGTTTCGCACGGGACACAAGAGATGGCGCAACGAACGCCGCCAACGAAAGAGCATACGGCGCCGAGAGCCAGCGTCTTTAGCAGACGATCTTTTCGACTCAAAAGCGGAGCGCGTCCCGCGGGCGGCGACAGTCGCAGAAACAAAAATAGTCGCGGTAACAACAAGGAACTGCAGTTCCTTGTCTGCTAAATACGCTGGCTATCGGCGTCGTCTGCTCGTTCGTTGGCGGCAGTTGGCGTCGCGACCGCTTGCGCCATCTCTTTTGTCTCCCGTGCGAAACGGCGCCGTGTTGTTTGAAGACCGGTGGCGTCGCTGCGTTTCCATAGAAGCTAAGCCTTTTTCTTTCTTTACTTTTTCCTCAGGTAAGTTCGCTCGTTGCAAATTTTACACAAAAAAGGCACCATCTGTGGGCAACGCTGCACAAAGTCGTAGCGCGATAGGTTAAGAAATCGAATTTTCCGGTCGATTTAAAGAGCCTGCCGTCCCCTTAAATCACCCGGTAGAGGCGTGTTGTGGGTTCCCCTTTTTTACATTTCAAATATCTGCAAGGGCGCCCATAAATATCCTCTTATCAGGAAAATAGCTTTAATATAATTCCTTCAAAAAGTGCCCTTCATAATGATTTTCTGTCAGATTTGACGCTTCAGAAAGTAAATAAAAAACCTTCAAGGGATTATGAAACGATTTAAGTTTGGAATGTTCACTACTTCACAGAGACGTACTAGTCCTAGTCTGGCACAAGTATACTCGCACGCACCTCCACTGATTCAGAAGTTTCTTGGTCGCGTTGAAATTGCAAAGATAAAAGCGGACTATTTCTTTCTGTCTTGTCTTCGCGAAGCATGCTGACGTAATAGTGAAATCGAAACCACTCTCTTGATGACATTCGAGCGCGGCTCATGGATTGAATACGAAAGCTGCATGAGCACTCTAATTCGGTTCGTGACAAGCAATGCCTCGACGGACACACAAGTATACTTGTGTGTCCGTCGGAGGTCATGGGAAAACACAAAAGTGTTTTGAAAATGCTCCCGGTTTGCTGTTTCAAGCTCCCACCGGAAAGGACGCGATGGCAATCTGGGTAGGTGTTGCGTTGGGGCCAGGAGGACTGGGAAGATATCACTGCCATATGGGTTATGAATCACACTCCACTAAAGAAAGGTAAATATATCCGGGGAATAAATGGAAAGATCGATAAAAAAAAGAGCGGTGATATGAGCTGAAATATTTTGGTTCACCAGTGTTAAGCACACGCTTGATGAGACGAAACGCTCAATCACTATTCCCCGACTGTCAAACTACTAACTCTCCAAAGTGGGTTGTGTGCATTAAAATCCCCAAGTAGAAAAAAGCTTTCTGGCAATTGATCAGCCAACTGTTCAAACGCTGCTGCTGGTTAAGGAAATAAAGTTGGTATTTACAATGCGCAAACAGTAACCAGCCGAGGAAGTAAAATACGTACTGCAACCGACTCTATAGGGAAGACTAGAGTTACTTCACAGGCTACAGCATCTCTCTCCACAACAATGGCAACTCCTCCTGAAGAGGAAAAGGAGGTTAAGCAATCCTTTCTAAAAAGTTTAAATGACTTTAAAGAAGTAGTATTTCCTGGTTTTAAGTTTGTTTCTTGAAGGGAATGTGCTACTGGCTCATGCTTCTGGAGCAGAAAATTTACATCGCCTAAATTGCGAAAAAGCCCTCTGCAATTTCATTGTATAAGGCCACTGGCCATAGAAACCAAAAACAAGAAAACTGTGAATTATGGGCCAGTGATCCTGGTTATTGTCTTCTTTGGATCCCTTTTCTTGGGTGGGTTTTGAGCAGTGCAGTACGAAACGGCGTTCCAAGGAACGGCGTTTTGCCGAACGCGTTCGTTTTAGGAGGAACGAAGGAATGCGGCGCCGTTCCATTTCGCATCGGTGTAATTAGAACGGGAACTCATTACATTTTTACTGTAACAAAGCAAAAAAATAACGGTGTTCCTTTTTTTGTTTAGTGGGGTAATTTTAATTTTATTTCAAAGAGCGAAATTCTAAAAGTCTAAAAACAAAATCTTTACAAAAAGCAGGATCTCGTTAACTTTTTGTTACTTATCTTAGGGTTTATTTTGTGTGGTCTTTGCTTGGTAACAGTCGGGTGAAGGACAGCTATACTCAGTCTCACTAAAACCGTGCAGTACAGCCAAAGTCACAGCAGAGGGAGTATATCCCAACTTGTTCAAGACGAGGGAAAGGAGGAACGGGGGAATCCAAAGGTGGCTTTGGGGAATAGCAGCCCTTCTCTCCGCTGCACCTTTCCCTCCTCTTGAACAGGTCGGGGCACATTCTCCCCTGTAGCCTTGGCTGTACTGCCCAGTTTTAGTGAGACGGACTATACACTCCGTGCGGGAACCATAGGGGGCGCTTTGAAAAACGCGCGCAGCGCCGCTAGCGGAGGAGCTGGCGTTCGACTGTGAGGCGCGTTCAGCAGCCTGCGGCGCCTTTTCGCATGCCACACTGTGGCGGCGGAAGCGCGCGCGGACGAAACGTTTGCTTTTTGAGCCGATAAGTTGAGGGTGACGTTGCATGAGTGCTGGGGCAGAAGGGCATTTAGCTGTTCTCCACTTCTTATATATTGAGTTTGAGTCGTTATTAGGGGTAATTTCTCTAGTTGCGGCCGAAAAAAGAGTTGGAGCAATTTTCCGAAAAACAAGACGGCCGCCACTATAATTGCTCTGAGTGGGAAATTTATTTCGCTCGTCGCTGTAAACCTAGGACTGGTGGAACGATGATATTTGGAGGCGAGTGAGATGTTCACTAAGTTTATGCATGAAGAGTGCCAGGTTTCTTTAAGACAGCAGGTGTGAAAGTTATGTTTCTAACGAATAAAGAAATAAAGCTGTACGGGATATCCAATATTGGACCCAAAATGTTGTGTTATAGCGGGCTGTGCAAAGTGCAGATTTGGGCAGACAGGTGCTTGGACTTGACAGTAACATGACACAGCACTTATTATACAAAAAGAAAAAGGTGGCATAGGGAAACCAGGCGAAAATTTGGTTTGGGCGGCGTAACTCAATGGGAACCGGTTTTGACCATGAAAAGGCTGTCAAGAGAATACCACTGATTGTGGGAGGTGGAGACTTTACAGGTAGGAAGGGACTGGTGGACTGTACTTCCTATTGAAACAACTTTACGGAAGGTGCTTCCAAAGCCGAGAAAGTAAAGCTGTCGGCCAACACACGGTTTGGCCGCCAAGGGCTTTTGCGGTCAGCTGTTGTGTAATAACCTGTTGTACGATGTGCTGATTTTCGGCGCACGGGTACTTTGACATGACCGTCAATTGGCACAACATTATTATAACAAAAAGAGCTGGCATAGCGAAACCAGGTGGAAATTTAGTTTGGGCGGCGTAACTAAATGGGAACAAGTTTCGACCGTCAAAGGCTGTCAAGATAATACCACTCATCGTGGGAGGTGCACACTTTACAGGCAGGAAGGGACCAGTGGACAGTACTTCCAGTTCGAACCACTTTGCGATAGGTGGCTCTAAAGCCGAGAAAAAAAATTGTTGTTTACAGAACTCAGGGTGTCAGCGTTTTCACATCCAAAAGGAGGCTGATCCAGAAAGAAAGCACACCACATAAACTTCCATACTCAATCGTCGATTCTCCAGTGAATCCGAGTTTCATTGTTGCTTTCTTTAGATATATATTTGTCAATTTTTTTACCATTCGAATCTTTCTTCGTGAAGCACAGATTGCACGCCATACTTGTCCGGAAATATCAATGACAGGTACGATGGGGACGAAACTTCTTTGGAGGGCATTCCTCCAACGAAATTGGCATTTCATAACCGCGAGTGTGGGATGGCATTTCAGTTCGTTCTATCGGCGCTTACACATGTAGGCGTTACTGGTACGAAAACAAACGCAGAGCGCAAAGCGGCAGTGTAGAATATGTCAGCCGTGATGACACAGTCGCAGACATGATCGGGAGACTAAATTTCTCGCGTCGTACGGCACGGCTCCATCGTTGTCGCTGTCCCAGAAAACATCGGCGAGGTGAAAAACTGTGAAACTTTGTCTCCACGAGACACGACGCATAACTATTGAAGCACTTAATGACGCAGCACAGGCAGCACTTCATGCTGTGAACCCAGCGCAACCGCACCACTCCGACTTCAATATGCGTACCAACGTACGCGGCGTGGTTTCGGTTTCGTTTTCTCCGGGGTTCTCACTGCCTACCTTCGCTACCGGCCGCGCGGCGGCGCGCCAGTCGCGTCGCACGGAGTGTATAGTGAACATCGATCCTTTTTCAGTGCCCAAGACTAAGGCACAAAAAGCAAAATTTTTAGTAGAAGGAAAAGACACAGAAAAAAGGATGTGTCAAACTCAGCTACTTTATTTGCTTCCACAAATCCTTATGCACCCAGAAATCTAAGGCCGACTACAGCCATCCCTGAACTTCCACAAAGGTACCTACAGTTACAACAAAAGAACAGTTACCCTTATATCGAACACGCCCTTGTATCCCGAACATGGTTGACTTGACAGATAAAAAAAAAAAAAACTAACCTTTATTTAATCCCCCCTTATCCCTCACCTCCCAACTGAATAACGAATTCAACCTTCCCGAAAAATGACTAGTTTTCCAGAAAGACCTTCCAATATCTCTGCCCTCTTCTTCACTTGCTCGGGCTGCGGACAGTAACATGGAGATGCAAGTGTGGTCAAGTTCGCAAAAGGAACTTTATTAAATTGAAACGTGTGAGGTTGTTGTAGAACGTTTGTACAATATGGGGTAACAGTGCATTTGGCTCGTCTGAATCGCCCACCACAAACATGATTATTGTCACGTATGACGATGTGACAAACAAGGAATAATTGAAGAAACTGAAACGCCTAATGGTGCGAACTTGTGCCCAAAATAATTAAAAAAAATGACCGCATCTCCACGTGGTGAATGATGTTGATTGGGGCGAATCTCTGGTGGTGTGATGATAGTGTTTTCGTTCATAGGTAGTGCTGATGGTGCTGATTTTTTTTTATTGCTCATAGGTAGTGCTAAGTTCCGGGTTGCGTTTCGACTTCATTATTATTGCTTTATGGTCGGTGAAATGCAGAACCAGTGGTTCTTCTAGCGGATCCAAGCTGATCCGCTAGAAGCCGTGGGAACCCATCTCCACCGCTTAAGTCAAAGGTTCATGTCAGAAAGAGAATCTGTGGTATGGAACGTGGTTATATACGCATTGGAGAATTTTACCACAGCGCCGTCTCGTCTATAGATGTTGAGCCAATGCATGCAAAATTTAACGCGATTATATACGCATTTGACCTCAGCGCCCTCTCCTGTATAGATGTTGAGCGGCTACATGCAACGTTTCATGCATGACATCCCCAGCTCTTGAGTTACTACCACATCTCAGAGCCCCCTACTGGTCCCGCAGTCGTGACCGAGTGGTTAAGGCAATGGACTAGAAATCCATTGGGGTCTCCCCGCACAGGTTCGGATCCTGTCAACTGCGCAAACGTGTTTTTTCTTTTTTTTAGAAGACAGATGGGATGGCAATCGATCTGAGCACGGACGCCGGACAAGGCTAGACCCTAAGGAGCTTCGCACCTAAAAGGAAACCGAAGATAACAGCAGAGCGTCGCGGGCGTCGAAGCCGGCGTAACAGCAGAGTCGAACGCTGGGGCGAGACTGCCAGCGGATTGCCACGCGGAGCCCCTTATGTACACGCGCTGGCTTCTTGAACAATCGACCTAGAAGGTTTGGCGACTATACTTTGTGTTGTATTGTCACTAGCTTTCTATTTCTGCATTGTCACTCCCGCGCATGCTGACTTCGTTTCTTCCGTTCGCCGACACAAGAGATAGTCGGTACACCGTCGTTCCTCCTCCTTCTTTTCCCTCCCCCTATCAGTATCCTCCTCCCACTCAGAAAACTATATATTGTGGAACACAACCGAACAAAGACGTTGATACGCTGCCACCAGCTGTTCCTCGGTTTTCTTCACGCCGCACGCGGTGGCTTATGCGACGCAGCACTTTGTCTCACCTTAGTATGGACTATTGTTAGCCGCACGTGCTAAAAGCGCGAGCTAGTTGCTTCCAATGAAGCCTCAGCGACTGCACGAGCGCTCGCGCAGCGAGTGCTTCAGACAAGGCCGTCAAGGCTAGCCGCTCGCGCTAGCACAGCATTTGCGGTTAGTCCATGCTAAGGTGAGACGAAGTATAGGGTATTCGTACCTCGAACGAGCAACAGAGTTCTCGAATGTACCAGAACACTAAGTTGCAACTATAAGTAAAGGACGCGTCGCTCCTAGGAATCGAACCCTTAGGCCACGGCCGCGCTGCCTACTTGGCCGGCTGCAGGCGCGGCAATATGGTAAAAGGCTGAGATTTTTAAAGGTGAATATATTAACAAATGATACCTTGCTTCAATTTTTTTTGTTCCTAGTGCCTTTCCATCACGGCATTAGAATTTGTACGTTTCCATGTGATGTGATAGATATTAAAAGAAGAAAACTTTCGCCGATCTACCTAAATATGTAAATCAGCAAAATACAAATGTAATGTATATGTAACGATACATTAATTTTTTTTAACTGTAACGGGAACGAGTCCCTTTTGCATATATGGAACGTGTAACGGGAACGAGTTTCTTTTTCACATATGGAACTTGCAACGGGAACGCTTTCTGAAAATCAGAAGGAACGAGAAACGATATTTCTTTCCTTTTTTGGAGAATGTGTACAACATTGGTTTTGAGGCCCCCATTGCGAGGAAGCACCTTCTGTCTGTGACGGGGTAGCCTCCATCTCATCTGCTAATGCCTCCAAGCCTTTCGTACGGCTAGGGGCATGTCCACCTTTCTTTGGTGGGTTCTGCGACCCACCATGAGAGGAAGTACCTTCCGTCTGCGACGGGGTGGCCTCCATTCCCTCTGTTGGTGCACCAGAGTCTTTACTGTAGATCGGTGCAGCTGATTTGGAACGTTCAGGGAGTTGGAGTCTCAGCTTGGGACCTGAGGACTTTAGTGGTGGCGCAAGCTCCGAAAGGACACTTGCGTTCCCACATCTGCGATAGGGCGTGCAGGTCCCTTATGCACCACGTCAACAAACGAACCTCTCCGAAACACAAAGAGGCGTCGCTTGGCTTCCGGGTATTAAATACCCGCACGGGAAATTTGATTCACTCGAGTCCGAAGTTGATGAACTAAATTATATATATAGAATGAGAAGGAACAATCTGCTCTTTCGGGGCATTTCAGAAACAAACAGAATGAACCATGGGAACAGTCATCTGTCATAATACGAGTTTGTGAAGACGCACCTGGCCTTTGAAGCCGGTGTGATTGAGCGTGCGCACCACGTGGGTGGCAAACGTGACGGCACAAAACGCCCCATTGTTGTGCGCTTCCTCGAATATCAAAGTAGACGATTGTTCATAAGGCTTACAAACTAAAAAACGTTCCCTCTCTAAGTGTTTCGATTTCGAAAGATTTCACACCACGGACCCGTCTACATCGTAGCAAACTATGGCAATTTTGTGAACAATTCAAAGAAAGAAACATTAAAGTCAAACTTGTTTACGATAAACTATACGCAGATGGTAAACAGTTCTGGTATTGTCCCCAGAGTGACGAGGTGATTGTGCTAAGGCAACTTAAGAACGACAATATGACTGTGCAATAGCATGAGGTAACACGTAGCCAAAAAAAGTTGACATCTCACTCATTTTCGCTAACTTCCGTAGTCTTTTTTCTAAACAAGACGATCTTGCATCGGTCATCGACGATACCAATGCTAAGATAGTAATAGGAACTGAAACGTGGTTAACACCTGAAGTTGAAAATGCGGAGCTTCTTCTGAGTGAGTAATTTAATTTATTTCGGAAAGATGTACGCTGGGGGGGTCGCGGGGGTAGGGATCCTTATTGCAGTTAGCAAATCCATTAACGCATCTCTCATTCCCGTTGATAGTAGCCTAGAAGTGTTGTGGGTTCGACTAGATTTTTGTTCGCTAATGTCTTAATCTTGGTGCCTGTTATCGCCCTCAGGGAAGAAATAGTGGTTTTTCAGAGGAATTGTTTGAATGCATCGAATCTATTAAATGTTCCTATACAGATTGTCGTATTACGTGGAAAAAGGGCGTATTGAAAATGCATGTTCAAACCCAGTAGAAGCCTCTAATTCTTTGGATATAGCAAGCATTTTTAACCTTAATTAAATCGTTACTCAGCCTACAAGGAATAATGCTATACTAGGCCTTGTGTTTACGTCGTCTCCTCACAATATTAGGTCAGTTGATGTTCTCGGTAAAATTAGTGACCATAACAGGGTCACTAATTTGAGACGTCGTCATGTCTATTTTCTGTCCCTTCTATGTTTTGATGTTTCTTTTTTACCATGACATTGTTTTCGTTGTAATGACACCCCAGACTGAGTTTAGAGCTACGGCACCAAAAATTTAATATGGTTATTCGGAAGTCAAAAAGAAAGCTATTGTTGCCTCTTTTCAGTGTTTTGCGTCCAAGTATTTAAAAAATTTTAATAAAATATCGGTTGAGGCAAACTGGAATATGTTAAAAATGGAGTTTAAGAGACTAAAGTCAACTTTCGTTCCAAAAATTGCGCTTAAAACGAATGCTGAACGACCATGGTTCCCTAACTGGTTAAAACGATTATCTAATATTAAAAAAAAACGTCTGTTTTCTAAAGCAAAGTTAAGGAATCTAGTATATACAGACTGATCAAAATATAATGAGTGCTACAAAAAGTGAAAATCTGGAATTATAAAGGCAAAAAAATAAATATTACATGAGTGACCTTCTAAATTTATGAAAAACAAACCAAACCCCAAAAAATTTTGGAAGATCATCGGTCCTAAACAGGAGCGAACTTTGCCTAAGATTTATGATGAGCAAGGACAGCAGCTCCTCCAACCATTATTCAGCAACCGTTTTTAATAAGCATTTTGTATCTGTTGTCACTGACGAACAGTTTCCCTTGCCATGTGATCGAATTTGTGTATCCTCAACCATATCATGTGAAGCTGCCACCTTTGCACAAGAAGGCATTTTGGCAATTCTTGATCGACTCTCCCCATGCTCAGCACCTGGCGAAGACGATATATGTTCCGAACTTTTGAGGGTAACACGAACCATATCTAGTCATCTATTATATCTCATTTTCAAGCAATCTGTAGAGCTGATGTACCTTCCGGCGGATTGGAGATTTGAGAAAGTACTACCAATTTTCAAATCTGGTGATAGAAAACTTGTCTCTAATTATATACCGATTTCCTTAACAAGTGCACCATGCAAAATTATGATGAATGTCATATATTCCCATGTCATTAGCTACTTATCTGACCATGACCTAATTTGTAATAATCAACATAGATTCAGAAAAAGATTTTCGTATGAAACGCAACTTTTTGAATTTGTTAATAGTTTGCACGCAAACATTCACTCTTCCAGACCTAGTGATGCCATATTTATTGATTTTGCCAAAGCCTTCGACTCCGTACCTCTCTAACGCTTGTTGTACAAGCTGTCTCAACTTAATATTCATCCTGTTATGATACAATAAATTGCCACTTTTCTTGAAAATCGTAAACAGGCTACATATGTCGGAGAGAGTAAGTCTTCAAAATTATCAGTAAAGTCCGGTGTCCCTCACGGCAGCGTATTGGGCCCGCTTTTATTTCTCAACTACATAAACGACTTTCCTCTTAGCTTAACATCCTCCATAAGACTTTTTGCAGATGACTGTGTTATCTTCCGCCGCATCACCGACCCAGATGATCAAGCAGTGCTACAGCAAGACCTCAACATGATTTCACTTTGGTGTAGCAGATGACAAGTGAGATTGAACACTAACAAAATAAGATTTATAACATTTGCCAGTCAGCCTTCTTCTACGCAAAGGAATTATTCCAATAACCACGAAGACATAGAAAAAGTTCGAACATACATGTACTTAGGAGTACTTTTTTCGGAGGACCTCACCTAGAACGATCACATCAATAACACCGTTTCAAGTGCATGTAAATCACTCGGCTACATCAAACGCAACCTTTTCCGCTCATCTCAGGCAGTCAAATAAACCGCCTACAAAGCATTTGCGCGATGTAAACTTGAATACGCCAACATCATCTGGTGGCCTCATCAAGCATAGCTTCTTAACAAGCTCGAACCTGTTCAAAACAAGGCATCACGCTACTACATGCGTGACTATTGACGAACCTCGATTGTCACTATCACAAAAACCAGCCCGGAGTTGGAACCTCTAATCGTTAGGACCAAACTAGCTCGTCTTGCTTTCCTTCATGGCATCTACTACTCGTCATCGGAATTCCGTAGCCTTTGTCTCCAAGATCCATCTTACAATTCAAAGCGCTGCAATCATCCACTAAAAATTCAGCCTCTCTTCTTCAGAACTAACAAATTTCAAAATTCCCCCTTTTACTTGCTATATCCGACAGCAATTCCTTACCTACTCACATCGTTCATGAAACTAATACTAATACATTTCTCGATATTTGTAGTTCTCATTTGTAAAGCGTGATCAATGAATGTTTTTTGTGTGTTTTGCTGTTTACCTTTTAATATTGTACATTGGATGTTGTATTTATTCCCCCTCATGTAATGTATCTCAATTGGGATGCCTATGAGGAAAAAAGATCTGATCTGATCTGATCTTTGTCACCTTGAGAATAAGGATCTTCTTCTCCTTCTTGAATTAATCGGAGGATCTAGAAAACGCTGGACGATGGCTTTTGCAGTTGACACACTTAGAATCCTTGTGGCAGTCACCCGCAGCGTGATCGCCGCTCCCACATTAAGCGAATGCCTCACGACCACGACAGGAACGTGAACTGTGCCCCAATCGTTGAAAACAGGAGCAACGGGTGGGGTTTGGCACGTAATGTCGTGCCCTACATTTCAAATTTCCTGCTTTAACTGAAGGAGGTATGCTGTTTAACTCTAAAGTGAGACTGCTATGCCTCGTGGGGTTCTAGTTTCGATCTTTAGGGATGGTGATGCGTTCGTCAGCGATAACGGCATGGCTAGCATACATTCAAGGATTCCTTCATCGGAGCTATTCATGAGGCCGTCCTCTGAGATAACACTACGGATGGTGTTCAGTGACCAGTGGGCAGAGACGGTTACCTTTGCCTCTCCGACGTGGTTGAGGCAGAGCAAAACCACTGCTTGGTTCTTTTCAAAGCCCTCTTCCAAGAGGTCACCGGTGAACATCTTTTTGGCATTAAACCTTTCCCCTAAGAGACCATTCAGCAGATTAGCAATGAGAAAAGATGACATCTTCGGAAAGGGTTTTGATTCGTCTTCAGCATGAAGTAAAAAAAAAACATGGTGACATAGTCATTGTTGTTTTGTAACTCCAAAGGAGGAAAGCTTACTTCGTTGCGGCCCCTTTTGGGGGGCTGATCAGGTTGTTGCAGTCTGGAACCCATAAGAATGGAAGTGCATTCGGAACCTGTGGTGCACCGCCCACCACACAGCTCAACAAGAGAGTATGTGACGTTTCATTAGAGGATCAGCTTTGTTAGAGACGTTACACTAGTAGTGCTGCCCGGGATTTATAACAAAGTGTGGGTCTAAATAAAGGGATCTGTTACCACCCAAGGTTAGCCCTTGCCGCCAAAAAAGATGAAATATAAGAGTAGGAGAAAGGAGGAAAGAGAAAGAAAAGCGGGGATAGTAAAAAGAATGGCGACCGACTGAATAATCCTGATCGAGTCAAGCTAAAACACCCGTCTACGAGAAGCGGTGGCCGAAGTGGTGTATTGCCTCGCCCGGCGGGCCCCGAAGGGTCTCGAAACCTACCCCGGGAATGGCTCAACCACCAGGATGCCTTATTCCTCGGATGCGGGTAAGCCACGCACAGCCAGACGTGGGCGGGCGAAGCAGCATGGTTGGGGGTCTGTGGTGACGCCACTCACCAAACACCTATTAACGCAAGTGCCCCCGCTGGCGATAATTTAAGGACGCCCGTTTTTATATTTCTTGGTAAGTATTAGAAAGACAGTTTATTTGCAAAATAAAAAAAAATTAATATGTCTCTGGAATGCGTTTCTTTTCACGTTTGATTTTTCGTTTGCTTAAACATATTTCATTAGTATTTTTAATTTTTGTGTGTATGTCGTAAAACGTATTAAGAAGTTATGGTGACGTGACAGCTTCGATGAGAAAATGGCGACTATGCAAAATACCTTCGTGAAGTGTTCTCAATTTCCACGCCTCCAGCTTTTCTGTTTGCTGTCTCAGCAAAAACAAATTGTTACAGCATTCATATAGCTGAGTGTTTCTCCCAGGAACGTGGCTTTCATACATATATTTAACAAAAGTATCAAAATGATGACTCGGGCCATCATTTTAATAACTGACGTGGAATCACCCTCATATATTTATCTGCTAGTAATCCAGTCAAATATGACAGTCTTAACGCATCACAGGCAAGTTTCAAGAGAAGTTCCCTACTGAAAAAAACCATTTGAAATTCAAACGGGTGGCAAACTGGTCGCCCGTTTGAATCAAACTTGTCGATCCGTTTGGATCAAACGTGATTATGGGATACGGGTACCCGTTTGGAAACGGTACCCGTCCGAAACGGTACCCGTTTGATACGGGTGCCGTATGGTACGAGTACCCGTTCGATATGGCACGTGACCACACGTTTGAACGTGCCATTCGAATTGGCAAAATATGCGCTAACCCTAAATGGGTATCGTCTGGGAGGTTGGTTATCTTAAACATATTTAAGACGTCCCGAAACTCATAAACGTATTTATAACATGGAGAAAACACGTAGAACAAATGCACTCGCGTAGGTGCTTGTAAGTGGACAGGAAAACCGACACAAAAGATTGTTTTCAATTCTCCTCAAAGTTTATTACCTCTTCTGTAGACAAGTACACACGTGCAAGCGATCTGTGAACACTATACAGGTAGACTTTCGGGGAAATTATTCTCCTGGCTGCCGCGCGAATAGGCGCTGCATAATTCTTTAGATAATCTAGAAGAGTACGCGTAGAAGAACGGTCAATCGTTGCCAACACGTAGGTTGCAGTGCACTTACCATAACAATAGCGGACTTGAAAGATGTAATCCGTGTTATTTGTCGACACGGTCAAAGCAGGACAACCACACGAACACAAACGAGAAGGAACGGCTCCTTGAAAGTTTCAACACGATGCGGCGCACAAGCTGTCATATGCCGAACCCAACCAAACCGCGGGAATTTGCGACTTCTTTGAAGAATCGCTCGTTGCAAACGTACACGTGGGTCTTTTCGAACACTGATGGCTTTGGTGCACATCCAATACGTTGTCGAGAGACATCCCAATAAGACCGCAGGGTTAGGCGACAGATTGAAGCAGGTAGGACGAGCGAACTTCGAGCAGCAACTGACAGCAAGCAGACAAAGAAAAAAGCGGCTGCAAGGCGCGCCCTTCCGGATCTCGATGCTTATCAGCGTGTAGCTCGCGCGCTGCTGTGGGTCACGTGACAGGGGTGACAAGAGAGGAGGGAGGGGGCGAGGTCAAGGCGCTGGGACCACCGGGACAGCCCCTCTCCCTCTCCCCAGGCATTCCAGGGAGATGCGTTTTTGTAGTCCCGAAGAACAAATGCGCGCGCGCGCGCGCGCTCGAACTTTGGAAATGGCGGCGGGGCGGCCAGAAACTCGGCTTGCGCCCGAGCGAAGAAAGTACTCAGCGCAAGCTCGTAGTTTGAGCGCTGAAACGACGGGCGTGCTCTCGCAATGCTCGATGTTCTTGCAGCCGCGTGTACGCGTGCTACCTTCGCTGCGTCTTAAATTAAAGTGAAACGGAGTCTAGACGTACATTTTTTCACGCGGTCGCGTCTTCTGCAAGAGAGATTCGAGCTGAATAAGTAAATTGAGGCAACAAAGATGGACAAAGTATTAAAGGTCTGTCAAAAATATCGGCTCACCAACGTCTCGCGTTTACGTAAAACAACAAAAAAAAGGTGTTAGTTTTAGTTGCATTATAATCAAAAATCAGCGCAATTGAAATATAAATATAATTACTTGCATTACGCGGACGATCTGAAATCGATGAACCGGTGCTCTCAGCCTTCCGGACAACATTGGCTGCCACGGCTGAAACGCTAGGCGTGCCCACGCCGCCGATCTGTACGTTCAATATCAAACGGGCTCCGGAGAGCCGTTTGATTAAACCGGTGCAGTTTGCAACATGGTCGCCGGTTTGAGCAAACGTGCGACAACTTTGCCCAAACGAGTCGCTCATTTGCCCAGACGAGCGACCCGTTTGCCAAATAGGTGACCGTTATGGCTCATACGGGGACCCCTTTGACAAACTGGTGACCAGTATGGTTAAACGGTTACCGGTATGGACCCGTTTATTTTCATATGGGCGCCAAATGGTTTTTTTCAGTAGGGTTAAAGGCTGTTTAAAGTAAAAACTGTCACACATCTTCAACAGAAGCATCGTAAGTCTTCGGGCGGGAGAGAGATTTCCTTTATTTTTTTTAAACGTTCGCTAGGAGTCTCTGAAATGCCTGTGTGTGTGTGTGTGTGGTGGGGGGGGGGGGGGCGCGATGGGCGCTGAGTTACGTATTAAAACAACATTGCTAAATTGTAATATTTTATAGAGTGCTCACAGCAACGAAAAGTAGCTAGCAAATAGCCGCTTGGTTAGCATATTTGAATATTAAAATAAAGAGAACCCAGACTTTCGAGATTAGTACCGCGATTTTTTCTGCAACGGCACAAAAAAGCTGGCCTAAACGTTAAGCATGTAAAGAGCCTTCACGGGCAGCTCAATAGACTTTAAGAATACTTTGTATTCATGATGAGCGATGTCTTCCCTGCGCCTTGGCAGAATGCGATGTCCATCACATAATAGCGAGACAATTAAGACAGGCAGCAACATATGCGATGTGGCGAATGCCTTTCGCCGTTCATAGGATTATCGAATAAAGGAAGATTGAAAATATTTCGTCCTGCCGTGGTCATATAAGAAAACATTTGGTTGGGGTAATGGTGAATCGTAGAAAACTGCACGAGTTACTTAATAATTACAAGTACCTGAATGATAAAACACTACCAGAAAACAGTTGAAAACAAATTGCATTGTTTTAGTGTCTATTAACCGCAGCTATGGTACCATTATTTAAGAGGTTTTTAGTTGGGACTGAGCACATGGTTTACTATATTTTCTACAGCAGTAAAAATTTAATAATTGTTAGAAAATAGATGATACACTTTATAACCACAGTTTTCACTGCTAAACAACCAGGTATTTTTCTCCGTCCGGTTTCTTGGATTTATTTTGTTGGATGACATAGGTCAGAGTAAACAGCCATGCTGTTTGAAAAAAAAAATATCCTGAAAGCTCTGGCGCACTTCGTCCACAATAGAAAAGGCTGACTTTTACTTGTTCCAAAGAGGGGAAGGGAAAGCGCACGTTGACTTGATCTCTGAAAGACACACACAAAAAAAAAGAATCACAGCTTCCACTCGTTTCTATAATTATAAAATCACATACATTGTGGCTCAATGTGAATGGGCAAAGAGCTAAATAAGAAGAGAAATGCTTAAAGCAGGTTATAAAATTTATTGTAATTGCCAATCTACAAACTTCGTGAATTAGGAATGTGATTGGCACATTACCGAAGCACACAGCATAAAATCGCTCTAACATGCAGAAACATGTGTTGTCGATTCAGTTCGTACCAAGGCCAAAGTATATGTTTGCGCGAGTGGCTTCGCTCTTTCAAGGCCCTTTCACATGCCCTAAAGTGACAAATGTTTAGCAATGCATAGGCTGACATTATAATTCTTACTGAGAACTTTTCTTTTGTGTGCAAATGACAAGTTTCGGCTTTGCAACCCCTTCGTATTAAATAACTATGAAAAAGTCATCATAGCTCTTGATCACATTTATATTGGCTCAACAGAAGGCTTTCACCTCCCTCCTTCAACAATATTTATCAGACTGCAAAACAATATATTGTTTATAAAAAAAAACATTGACTTGGTTCGATCTGAACAACTGACGAAAACCTGACGAAAACCTGTTAAAGTATTAAATACAGCAGAAACATGCTAAACAGTCGTTTCTGCACTGGCCTGTTTGAAGCGCAAGGGAAAAAAATGGAACCTTGCAGCTTGTCATTCTGTGCTGGTTTCTTCGAATCCCTTCGGTTTTTGGGTCATTCTTCGCTATCGGTTCAAGCAGGTCACCCTTTGGATTTTTTTTTCTCCAATAAAAATGCAACTAGTCCCTTTTATGAGATTAAGCTCTTGCTGCATCTGGAAAGTAAATTATTCCTGGTCTGGCTATCACAAAAATGCAATATCAATTCGTTTAGAGTGACCGGTAATAAAGTTATACTATTCTGTAAACAGACTACCACTTCCAAACTCAAACGGCCATTAAGTTCTAGCTTCGATGACCTTAGTAATGTTCAGCTGCTTATAAACCCATTATATGAGTTTTATAAGACGCTTTAAAATATTGGGGATTTCGGCTTCAAGAAAATAATGCCCACATTGTTTTACGTTTAATTTAAAATGTGGTACATTACCAAGCATGATTTTGTTTTGTGACGATCCTTCATTATACTTAGCACGAGAATACAAAAAGCAACTTGAAAAACTTCTGATTGCTGTCTTGCTGAGGTATGCTTTATAGTCCACAATTTCAACATGAAGGGGGGAAGGAGGCAAATACCCAAGTGTGGAAGCAGAAAATAGGGAGGCCAGCAAAACGGAATACTCTCTGCTTGTTTAGAGCCCCCCCCCCCCCCCCCCCCCTTTATGACGAAATCTCCAACCTTGTCTGCATGTGTTCCTGGCATAAACACATCCCAAACCCAGGCAAAGGGAAAAAAGGTGACGCAAGTAAACAGTGTCAAACCCAGCTAACCTGCGTGTTAGCTGAATTTATTCACAGTAATTGGTCCCATTGGTATCCTCGCTGGTTTTGTTATGTACAATTAAATGTAATCAACTGTAAACCCCTCCCCGTTGTTCTTGCGGTCAGTGTAGGGTTGGAAGTTCACTGAGACCAGTCACAGAGGTACTTGAAAGTATAATGAATATATTGCTTTCAATATTTCGAGGTAAAAGATGTTGAAATTACCAGTTTTCGTATGCAGAGGGCTAGGTAGAGCTCAGTAACTGCAGTAGTGGTCTTTGCAGTGATGAATAACCTTATTGCTTGGGGCGTTTCATCTTTTTGTGAAGCAGTAGTTCCCCATTTGGCACAGCCTTGGAGCACTCAACAGCCACAGCCTTTCATGAACTGCAATGCAATTGTCATCATCTCCTGTTAGGATGTGGAACCTAAAATATACAAAACCAAGCATATATAATACAATTCGAAAGACAAATTTGTGTGCAATAATTAATGCTGTGAAATGTATGTTATGTAAGAAGCTGTAATTGAAATCCTGAGTGCTAGGGCTAAATAGATAAGTTTTATGCTCACTATATTGTAGTGATGAATAAGGTCCTGCAGTAAAACTGAAGATATTGTGTCTCCCCATATAGCAATAGGCGAAATAGATCATCAAAGTATCTGGTAATATATACACTGCAAGAGCAACTAAGACATTTCCAAAGTAAATTTGTCTGTATAACTCTATTTGAGAACAGACTCACTGTTTCTTACAGGATACCTTCATGTTTTCTCACTATATCACAAAGTCAGGTTGCAAAAAGCTTCAGTCCGTTTGCTCTTTCAGACGAAGTAACAGTGGGGAAGTTCTTTCTTTCACTCTTTCTCACCAACTTATTTCGCATTGTTTTGTTCAACTTCCCTCGGATGTGTAAGCATTGACCACGCCTTTTTCATTTTGTTATACGGGGTGTGTCACGGCAAATCCTAATATGGGAGTGACTAGGGTTAAAGCGAGTCTGCTACAATACTCGTACTAAGCAAGGAAAGAGGCAACACCAATACCGTAACAAAAAGCAAAACGTATTTTTTAACCTTATCGTCAAGTGGAGTCGACCAAGAAGGACTAGCCTGCTTGGAAAGCATGCAAACATGGTGAATGATTTTGTTTTCTGAAAAAAAAAAGAAATGATCGCCTAAAGTTTGAAATATGAATGTCAATACTGCTGCTTATTGCATTTTGCTCAGAATTTCGTCTGCCAAGGCTGTTACAAACATTGTTCGTTCCACATTTTACTGAGGTTAATGGAGCTTGTAAACAGCGGATAAAATATTAGAAGCCTATATCTTTGTGGCCATAAATGCCTTTCAAGTTCCATAGACCCAGTTGGAGCTTCTGTCACATAGATACGCCAAGTTTGAAGGGCCAAGCAATCTGAAATATTCTTGAATTTAACAAATGGAATTCCTATTTGAAATTAGGCTCATTGCATTATCTGCCTTCCTTCAGGTATTCAATTAGCTTTACTCGCAA
The DNA here is from genome assembly GCF_016920785.2 of Ixodes scapularis. Classification (NCBI taxonomy): domain Eukaryota; kingdom Metazoa; phylum Arthropoda; class Arachnida; order Ixodida; family Ixodidae; genus Ixodes; species Ixodes scapularis. Next base: position 86,348,912 of record NW_024609879.1, read on the forward strand.
TTTTATAGTAGGCAGCAATTCCTCAACTCTTCTCTCTGCCAAGTATAGAAGGGTCCCTCCATCAACCTCTTCATCTCTGAAAAAAACTTAAAACGTTGTTTATATAACGTATCCACATACCCTAAAGATGTAAATGGTGAGGAAGGTGAAGACAATGATGGGGGCGGTGGCATGAACCATTATCGCAGGTCGGGCTAAATCGGTGACCTGACCGCCAGAAAATCATTGTGTTACATCGTCATCACAATGTACATATCCACACACCAAGATACAAAATGCGGATATACAAGAGACGCTTGTAATAATGATAATACCAAGAAGCTCTGCAACGCCCGGATACATCCCCAGAAGCAGCTGCGGTGTCCAAAAGGTTTCGGGGACTTCGTCAATCGGGATCCCTTGTACTGAAATTCTTCTGGGCACTGCTGCACTGCTTTGGCGGATCGGGGATTCCACGGCTTCTTGATATTATCCGTACATCGTCAGAAAACAAGAAAACATTGTATTACTAATGCATACTGACACTGAAATGTTTATTTATCTTCCCAATGACAGTTCGCTCTATACAATGATGAGAACGGCATTTTCCGTTGTTTGATTCACACTTTTTTTTTAAGTCCGTATAAACACGTCTTTTTGCAAACGAATTGTAGGTATATAAGTCGCACTTGTATGTTTTTACGGACCAAGCGGGCCAAACTGCTTGATAGACCCGCATATGTGATTTGTGATCACGATATATGAACAGTGGTTAAATTTTTTAATAATATCAATCGAGCGTGCACCACCGGGCCGGCCAGCGCCGTGCTGCGGAGGCGTGCGGCGATACAGGAGTGATTACACGCTTGCGCGCAAAGCTCTTTCCGGTGCGAGCGTCGTCTGCTAGAGTATTCGGTTGCCCGCACACAACCCCTGCTCCTTATCCGCTGGCAAAGCTAGCCACCTTTAAGGAAGGAAAGTGAGTAAGTAAGCAAGACGGCTCTTTCTTGCGTAATACTGGTCAGGTGTAGGGTAAACCGCGCGTCATTGCGTCACTGTTTATGCCGGGCAAGACGAGTATCACGCAAGCGCGCGCTCTTCAGAGATTTGTTCTACCAACAGATAAGAGAAGCAGAAAGAGAGAGAAACAGATGTCGGCCTTGGATAAACAATGATGTCAATCAGCCCCCTGCGGTCCTTTGCTACGGACCTGTGGCTGTGTGCGGTCAACGGAATAGGCTAGCAGACGACGCTCGCACCGGAAAGGGCTTTGTGCGGCGAAACCTCTCCCGTTCCGCCGCACGCCTCCGCGGCATGGCGCTGGAGATCCCGGCAGTCGACGCTCGCTTGATATTATTAAAAACTTGGGCCATTTTACAACAGTAGCCAGTTCAAACACGCATTCTCGTCAACGAATCGAACGAGAAATATAACCCCAGCGGCAAATGTACACAGCTAACGTTTCATACTTCAGGGGAATGAGAAAAATGTGTATAATCGTTGCATAAAACGCACTGACGGAAATTTTGTAAACAAAACCGCGGCCATTAAACGATTGCAATCAAGGCCACTTTCTCTGTTATGTGTCTGTTCGTGCAGGTAAGCCCGCGCAATTTCAATCTTGCCAAAGGTATGTTAACGCTCAAGCTGCACGTGCTTGCACTCATGGGGCACCAGTCGGGCGCCGTGCTTACAATTGCCTATAGACTTGATAAAACGGTACTTATTAGAGAACCATAGAAGTTAAAGTAGTTACTTTCTGAGACATACAAAACTGATCTTAATTTTTCGTTAAAAACGAATCACATGTTCTTTTAGTACTGGAGCCCTAAGTTGTGACACTACCTGAATCATTCACATACGTAACTAAAGTGCCTGTCACTGCAAGCTATCTTCACATGCTTTTTGAGATGACTAACTATAAAGTAGCAGCGGAAACACTATACTATCGTTCGCTCATGCTGGGATCACACAGGACCACGACAACTCTCCTCAAATTTTGAAAAATCTAGTTGTACTCCCACGCCACGAAACACGTGCCTATTTTCGCATTACGCAAGAACCTTCTGTTAAAAAATGCAGTCGCACATAGAGGGCAGGATAGCGCCCGTGCATACAAATCAAAACAACTTTGGTTGCCGCTTTGCGCCCGGGGCAGCCGCGGCCAACGATACGCTGAGCCGCCGGTACACGCGCACTCCCCTTGGCAGCTGAAAGCTACATGACAGAACCAAAAACAAAAGAGCGAGAGGGTGGGCAATTTTCTTACCTTCAGGTTTTTAATCTCTAAGAGAAGTCTCAAAGTTATCGTTTGTCAGCCAGTGCGACACGTATGGACTATCAGGCGATCAAGCTTCAACTGTTCCAACGCTCGAACTGCTTCCACAGCTTCCACCAAGCTTCCACTTCGAACGTATATTCTACCAAATGCGTCTCCATTTCAAACTTCAACCGATTCAAATGCTTCAACTGCTTCAACTTGAAAGTGCTTCTCGATGACATCGTCATTTTCGTTTGAAAAGAATCTGATTCCCTAGCCTAGCCGCAGTTAGTGATAATTTACAAATAAAACTAATTACAAAAAAAGAAGCCGATTTATGGTTTATGGGCGTTTACGATTTATGGGCGAGTGTTGGGTCGAGTAAAGTGGAGTATCCAGAGTTTGAGCGGTGTGCTCTGTCACGTGGTCGCATTTCGCAAACGTCCTGTCGCTCCGTTCACTTCTCTCTCGGTGGCTCGGTTGGTCAAGTCCCAGCCACTGACCTCTATGACAGTTGCTGGATCGCGCATTCCCGCTTGTTCGCTGCAGCGCGAGTGCGGCCACCGGACAGCCATCTTGCATGCCGCTGGTTTTTTTTTTGTTTTGTTTTTTTTTTCGTTTTTCTAACGTTGCAGAGGCCGGCGACAGCGTGCTAAAGTTACGTTTTCTACTCGTTCGTCGTCATTCGCCGAAGCTGTGTGAGCCGTAATACTTGACGTTGAGAACACGGGGAAATTTTTACGAAAGCGCAGTGCCTCAGGAAAAAGGCACAACTTGTCGAAAGCAAGTTTCGCCGGTCTCGCGGGGAGTTCAAAGTTTCCTTGGCATGCTGAAATGTAGTGTTTCTGTGCCTTCGCACGCTTGGATACCGATCAAGAATGGACGAAGCGTGGATATGTTTTGCGAGTGCAATGTGCGTGAAGCCGTATGTCTCTCTGGATCTGCGTCTTACTTTACTCTGACGACTGCATACTTGCGGGACTCGCGGTCCGGAAACGAGCTTGATCCAGCGTCCTGTAACGACAGAAGAGGGGGGGGGGGGGGGGGAGGGAAGGGAAGAAGGGAAAGTACTCTTTTTTTCGTCGTTCGGCGATTTGATGAATACCGCGTACAGCAGGGGGGGGGGGGGGGGGGGGGGGCTCCCCATTACTGATCAGTGCTGGCTCCTCATCAACACACCTAATTGAATTTACGTTTGAGCACGGCTCGCCTAATTGTGATTGGTCAACTGATTGCACACGATCTCATGGACCCCACTTCAAAGATTTTCATTCGCTTCCATGGGATTCATTAGAGTAGATTTGGAACATAGGCATGGTTAATAGTACATACGAGCACGTACAGCTTACCCCCCTCCCCCTCCCCCCCTCCCTTTATTAATAGCAACTTACCGGAACAGTTGGACGATCCAGAACTCCTTATATGTATGATCTAACGACATGTACGCGTGATACACCTTCAAAACTTTGGTGCGGCGTCGATTCCTGATCGGTATCCAAGCGTGCGAAGGCACAAAGATAGGGCACTCGGCGTGCCATGGAAGTTTTGATCACGCCGCGAGACCGGCAAGGCTTGCTTTCGACGAGTTGTACCTTTTTCCTGTGGCACTGCGCTTTCGTAATATTTTCTACGTCTTCTCAACGGCAAGTACCACGGATCACGCAGGATCTTAAAGAACGTCTTCTGAGAATGACGACGAACGAGTAGAAAACGTGTCTTTAGCACGCTGCCACCGGCCTCTGCAACTTTAGAAAAGCGAAAAAAAAAAACACAAAAAAACGGCATGCAAGATGTCCGTCCTGTGGCCGCACTCGCGGAGCGGGGATGCCCGATCGAGCAATCGTCATAGAAATCAGTAATTCTAGTAACCAAGAGATAAGGTTATGAAAAACATTCTCCAACGAACGAGTTTTTCATCACCCAGTGGCCTTTCTAGAGCGTTTGGGGGTGATAGAGTTTGAGGCGAAACCGTTATACAACAGCTGAAAGAGCTCTTAGGTCGTCGATGAACCTTTCAAGAACGAATTTTTTTAGAATGTACAGCCTCAACGGAAAGAGAGTAGCACAAGTGACCGACGACCGGAGCGGCGAAATCGCGACACGCGGCGCGATTGTTCCCGAACGCGCCGATAGCGAGAGTGCCAGTCACGTTCCATGTCTCAACGCGGGGGGTGGCCGGCAGAAGGCAGCCCATCCTAAAGCCCGCATTTGGAAAGCTATCTTATCCCTCATTTGTCGGCCGAGCAATGTGCCAAAGTAATTACGCACGCAAAGTCCTTTTCTTTTTCTTTTTTTGCACGGCCGTGGTGGTCGACTGATCGGCGGTATCTTTTTTTATTGACCCCTTTCGAAAGTCACGTTCCGATTATTAAAATGTTAGAGCCACCGCATATTGGCGAAACAACTGACAACGCAGCACGTGCAAGTCATTCCATAAGATAGTGAACGTCGGAGGTCGGCCGACGCTAGGAGCCGACAAGTCAATCACATAGCGTCGAAAGTCCGACGTCACTGTGCTCATCTCCTTTTTGTTTGTTTGTGCGTGCGTGCATGTGCGTGTGTGTGTTTTGCCTTAGAATCCTACCGGCGCGTTAAGGGTGCCGCGACATTGCGATTTTAGTCCACCATTTTGCAGGGGTTCCACAGCTGCCAACACGGGGCAGCCTTTCGAAAGGGATCAATAGTTTTCCCCTAAACCGACCGTTTGCTGGGCGACAGACTGTTAAAGATTATGTGCGGCAACGCAAATGCAAGCCACCGTAAAATAACTTTCAGAATACCAAGATGTGTTTTAAACTGTGCTGCATTTATTTTTTGCAGTGACAATAAACTCTATAATTTTCCTTTAATTACAAAAAAAAAATTAGCACTGCACGTGCACTAGAGAAAACAAAAATATACAGTGGATTTGCAACAGTCAATGAAATAGAAGCCGTGGCAGGTAGCTGCACTAGTGTCTTGCGAACGCTCCACCAGCCTCCACGACATTGTGTGCGCGCGCAGGCAGAGAGGTATAGACCTTTTCCGCTTACGCTCGCCCCCGACCGCCAAGAAGGCATATCCGGTATGGGCGACGAAAAAATATCAAAACGTTTCAACCTGCAAATAGTAAAAAAGTAGAGGGGAGACAAAACGAGAATGGGTGACGGTTATGCTTATCTCTTAAATGCATTCTATGGGCGTGGCGACGGCAAAACAATGTTTTCGCCCATACTGGAAGTGACGATAATTTAAGATGGCGGCGCCCTTGTGAAAAAGATAAATAGAGGCTGCTCGCGAAATCAGGGAGGCCTTAAAGTCTCGTCCATTCTTCTCGCACAGCCTCCCAAAGCAGGTCTTGTGACGCTCCATGCAAGTTCTTCTTTGCCAGTCGTTGTTTCATCACGCCCCACACGTTTTCTATGATGTTAAAATCTGCTCCCTTTGGAGGCCATGGAAGCTCCTGGATGCACAGTTCCTCAAGCGTCTCTCGCACCAGCCTTGAAGAGAGAAAGCAAAATAACTATACATATATATATATTAATCAAAGCTGATAATTTGTCTTGGAAAGATTTGTGCACGACTCACTATGAACATGAGTTAAGGGGTTACATTTAATGAAAGTTATCGCCATTTTTCGTAAGCCTCTCGTGGTATGACCTTCCTAAAAGAACGCAAGAAAGCAACCGTTTCGCAAAAGAAAAAAAAAATTCATGACAGCTTCTTAGAGGATCTCTTGGAAAACATTGGAAAAGGGTGACGGCCAAGAATACAATTTAGTAACAGCAGTCATAAGCCCCAGAAAGGCATCCGTAAGCACAAACCGCAACCGCAATTCATCTTTTTTTTTTTTTTAGGCAATTGAATTTTCCATTTCAACGCGCCCCCTCCACTGCATGGCATCCGGGGAGCAATTTTGAGCCCAGATTTTATATACGGGGTGTCCCATTTAATTCGAACAGAACTTAAAAAAAAGGCGGCGAGAGTTACGTGGATCATGGATGCCGTTTTCACCGTGTGTTTGTTGGGATCGGCGGACATTAGATAAGGGGATAAGCGTCACAATATGTTCACTAATTTACCAAAATTTGTGTCTTAACTTTTTAGTTGTTTATTCTATGAGGCATGTTGCAACTGCAATTTGGCGTTTTTTCGCCTGATTTCAAACCCACGGGCTTGAAAGAGCGCAAGAAGTAGCACTGATAATGTAGCGTAGATGATTGAGGTAGTCGTTTCGGCCACGTCGCCATTAGTGAGTTTTAGTATTGCGTATACGAGCAAACGCAAGCACTATGCGTTTGCGTTTGCGTTGTGTGTTCCACGGTGCGCATGCGCGAAGTCGCCTTGCGCCAATCCAAGGCCGAGGTTTGGGCTCCGCGCACTCGCAGTGTGGAACACGCAACGTTGACGCAAACGCACAGGGCTTGCGTTCGCTCGTATACGCATTACTAAAACTTACTATCTCGGAGGCACATTTACCAAGGAAATGCTGTAAAGATAGTGACAAGGTGCCCAAAACGACTACGGCAATCGTCTACGTGATATTATCGGCACTAGCTCTTGCCCTTTTCTAAGCGCGCGTTTATTTTTAAATCAGGTGAAAAAACGCAAAGTTACAACGATGAATATCCTAAAGCCTATTGCCTTTTCGCGAATCGTGTCAATTGGAATAGACTTCAATAATGACTCGCTTTATATTGCAATTGCGACATGCCGCATAAAATTATTAATAAAAAGTTAACACATTTCGGTTAATTAGGCAACACATATTTTGACGGTTATCTTCTCATCTAGTGTCCGCCGAGCCCTACAAACACGCGGAGAACACGGCATCCACGTAACTCTCGCCCACTCTTTTATTCTGCTCCATTTGAAATGGAAAATCTTCTATAATTTGTTCAGTGTGGACTGCATAGGTCACAAGACATTATACCTGGATGTGTGGATGGGGCTCCTGTCATGCTGGAAAATGAATCACCCATCCGGAAATGGGCCATCCAAAATGAAGGGAATGAAGACCCTTTCTCGTAGGTCTGCGTATACGGAACCTGTCAGGGCTCCGTCTATCCGGATCAGCGGACCCAAGCCTTGGTGTGTTATTACACCCCACACATTAACAGAACGGCGGCCGCTACCGGCAACTGCTGCGAGCTCTCTGGATCATACCTGCAACAAATAAAAAATTAAGGCCTTGTTTTTTACCAGCAGGTGAACATTTATTTTTGAGAATCTCGCATAGTATGATTGAACTGAAAAGTAAACTTCTCAGCAACAGATTTGTAAAATGACCAAGAATGTAAGAGTAGAATACATTGAAATGACCAATGGTGTAGCTGCCATAATCATGGCTATCACTCTGTTCTCGGTGTCTGATGTGCAATGAAGGATATATCAAAAATTAGAAGTGTCACTTTTCTATCCTCCTAGAAAGGAAACCACGTGACCTACCGTGCGCAAACCAGCCGCCAAACACGGCGCTGTTGGTCCCACTTGCTAGAAATCGTCGATTCGTCCGTGAACACGACATTCATCCAACCGTCGACAGTCCACGAAAAATGCCTAGTGGCAAACTCCAGCCTAAGGCGCTTGTGATTTTGGGTCAAGAGAGGTCTCTGGCAAGCCATCCTACTGCGGAGCCCGACTGAACGCAGGCGTTCTCTCATGACAGTCAGGGACACCTGCAGGCCAAGTTCTTCTCGTATCTGCTGAGCAGTAATAAAAGGATCACAGCAGGCTGCGGCCACGATCCATCTGTCTTCCTCTTCTGTGGTCCTTCTTGGACGCCCACTCCGAGCCGCGTCCCTAATCCTCGCCTCTTCGCGAAAAGCACGCACAATACGCGTTACGGCTCCTAGTGAGCACCCCATCTCTGCAGCAATACTCCTCCTCGTCCGACCTTCTTGCACAAGGGTCAATATCTGAACCCTTGTCGCGTCATCAATCCTCGGCATCCTATGTCGTTCTGAAAAAAATTACGGGGACTTCACCTTTGCCTTTGCTGTCCTGTAACACAGGCTGTGACGCCCACAACTTTTGATAGTCTATCGCCCAGCAAAGTGTCGCTTTAGGGGAAAACTGCAATAAAGAGAATAGCGCCGTTCACAACGCCCGCGCAAAAAAAAAAAAGAAGGTAATCGAGTTTGCGTGGGCGCTAGGTTTATGCAGGGAGCAAGGCACCCTAGGTTTATCCGGCCGACAAATGAGGGATAAGATAGCTTTCCAAATGCGGGCTTTAGGATGGGCTGCTTTCTGCCGGCCACCCCCCGCGTTGAGACATGGAACGTGACTGGCACTCTCGCTATCAGCGCGTTCGGGAACAATAGCGCCGCGTGTCGCGATTTCGCCGCTCCGGTCGTCGGTCACTTGTGCTACTCTTTTTCCGTTGAGGCTGTACAGTCGCCGGCCAAATGAGCTCCCTCGGCCGAACGCCGACCGGAGCAGCGAAAATCCCGCATGGGGCCCGTCGACCGTTGCCGCGTTTTGGGAGCCGGGCTATTGGGACCAAACCATTCCGTTATCAAAAGAGTGGACGTAGGAATTTTAATAGCAATCCGCGTTTTGGAACGTGAATCTGAAGCACGGCCGATTACAATCCCTCTTCTGGTTGTAGGTAAACGCAGACGGCTTATCGAAATTCTTCACTACATAATATCTCTGACGTGTTATATGCTACTTTGTTATTTGCAAAACCGGTTTGTCATTTTAGATATTTCCTACCCGAAGAGGTAGTCCTACGCACAAGTCCCCTTTCTTACAATCTTTCTTAAACCAAGACTAGACAATGACAAGCGGTTTTGAAATAATTTAGTTATTCTATAGGGATATGCTATGAATAACAAAAATAAAATATTTGTGTCGAAGCAGAATAAAGATTCAGGCACTCTTCATGAACGCGCTTTATCGAAGAGACTCCATTGTTCTGCGCTCAGTAGCGTGTTGCTTCGCCAAGGGTAATTCTTTACACGATGACTTTGCAGATGGCTTCCTGGTTGTTCACTTCTCGCTTTACAAAGGATCATTGTTGTCATGCCTAATATCATATCAAACATAGGGTTCTTACATTTGTAAGCATCGATCGAACACTGCTGCTTTATATACGCCTAAGGCAAGCTCCAGTTTATCAGCAGTTATAACATCATCTCCAAACACTTGGGGCCAACACCCGAAAACGGCAATTCTAATCGCCCATGTTTTTGTGATTCACACTTCTAAAGGCAGGAATCCCGATAAAAGCTATGCGTTAACCCCTTTGATAAAGGAATGGTTTGGTTCCAATAGCCCTGCTCCCAAAACGCGGCAACGCTCGGCGCGCCGCGTGCGGGATTTTCGCTGATTCGGTCAGCGTTCGGCCGGGGGAGCTCATATGGCCGGCGACTGTACATGCGTATCCAAGCAATGGCAGACTAAGATAATTGACGCAGCAGCTGCTAGGCGGCGCGCACATTTGAAGAATGTCTATTCCCAGACAAAAAACAAAACAAAAAACAGCTGTGCTACCTGGACAAAGGGGCCTAACTTAAAATATTACTTTCCAAATTTTGAACGACGTTTTACCCATGGGGGTCCCGGCCACGGTGCACGACGAGAGAGGTCTCCACTCCTAGAAAAAATTGGACCAAAAGGGGGTAACAGACCGCCTTTAGCACCCTCCTCCCGGCCAGGGGGGAAGCGCTCCCCTTGTTACCTCCTCAGGCGCAGCACACACTAGGAATGCGTTGCTATAGAGGGAAGTCCACCGCAAAGGAGCAGCAACGAGGTAAGTATTACTTCCCAGGGGGTGCACCTCTTTGAGCACTGCCAGAGCCTGGGCGCTGCGATTGGCTGTGGGAAGGCGCAAACGAGTTCGCCAATTGGTCTCCTCGTATGACACGTCATTCTTCGCGCATGCGTGAGAGAGCGCCTGCCCAGTGCCGAGCGCGTTCCCCGCCGACGCTCCCCTCCGGTCATAACGGCCTTTCTTCTCGAACGTTTGACGGAGGCGTCCTAGCGCAGGAACGTTCTTTATTTCTCTGTTCGGCTCAGTCTCTTCGTACGAAGTTACCGAGAGCGCTGCATTGACTTCAGTCGAAGATCCAAGTCGTGTGCACCGTATGCAGGTAAGAAAATGTTCTGCGTGGGCAGCAGTTGGCGTCGGTTATGACCGCCCCGGGAAGGCGACCCCCGTCTTCCGTAGACAAAGGGTTGCCGGACATGTTTGCACGTTTGATTGCGTCGAGCGTTCGATAAAATTAGTGTGTGGCGCGAACGCAGACACGCTTTAGACCATTGAAGTACCAAGGTTTAGAGCTTGAAATACCGAATATAAATATCTGAGCTAATGATTCCTGCGCTTCACAAACATTAATAGTAGTATATAACGAAATAAGGTCACGAAGTTATTACCGGCAGCGAGACCAGCAATTATATTGTCTTGGCATTTTCTTTGCGTGTGATGAGGCATTTCTAAAAGTCTGATCATTGAGTAGGCGAGTTAGATATGGCTCAAGTTTGCATTATTTGAGGTTGATTGAATATATTTCTTTCGTCCTGCGGCAACGCTGTAGGGTGATTTCGTCGAGGGCACGGGATGCCTGCTACCTTGGACGCTTCTCGTGACAGTTCCAGACACTGTTTACTGCAGGTAAGCATAGTCCGATATTTTATATTGATTTTCTTGTTCCCATTTGTGCACTTAAAGTGGGGCTCTTGATCTTCATGTTTATTTAGTGCGTGTGCTGTTTGTTCATTTTCGAGAGAAAATGGAGGGTATACGTCGAGTAAATAAATTAGAGTAAGACACACAAGGCGCTTGAGTGTGTCTTTTTCGTTTTTTTTTTTTGTGTTTTCGCCATTGTCTGCTGTTCTCCTCATGTCTAAATAAAACATACATTCACTTTTAATCTGGCAAATTACTTCGACAAAAAAATTTACATATTTGCCGAAGTTCGACATTCGGCAGTTAGATGTTATTCGTGCGCTTCGCAAACATTAATAGTAGTATATTACGGAATAAGGACATTAAGTTATTGCCTGCAGAGAGACTAGCAATGATATTGTTGCCTTGGCATATTTTTGTGTGATCAGGCATTTTTGAAAGTCTGATAATTTAGTAGGCGAGTCAGGTGGCTCAAGTTTGCATTATTTGAAGTTGACTGAATATATTTCTTTCCTCCTGCGTCAACGCTGTAGAATGAATTCGTCGAGGGTACTGGATGCCTGCTACCTTGGACGCACCTGCAGCTAAGCGTAGTCAGATATATTATTTTGATGTTCTTGTTCGTCTCTGGGCACTTGAAATGAGGTTCTTGATTTTTATATTTTCTTTGCGTGTGTGGTGTTCGTTCATTTTCCAGAAAAATTGAGGGTATACTTCGAGTAAATAAATTAGAGTAAGACACACAAGGCTCTTGAGTGCGTCTTTTTCTGAGTGTTCTTTTTCTGTGTTTTCTTCCTTGTGTGCTGTTCTTTTCATGTCTAAATAAAACATATATTAAATTTTAATCTGGCAGAGCACTTCGGGAGAAATAATTGCCTATTTGCCGAAGTTCGGCAGTTAGGGTTGGCGGTCATGGCAGTCTGCTGTGGTGCTGAGTAGCTAATGTGGTCTAGCACTCTGTGGTGTTTGTTCTTCCTCTGTCCTTGTCTTAAAGCGCAATCATGTTTTTTTTCTTTTTTTAACTTAAAATACACACTCGCCCAATAATCAGCACTTGCATATACTAACCTGCTACAGTAGTTGTACCCTTGAAGGTGAACATTTCGGCAGACGTCTGCCTGGTTGGGTTAAATGTTATAAAAGAATAAAGGTCAAACGCCAACCAATCCCTAAAAAATCGTGGGGTCCCAACGTTTCGGTGCCGGCTCGGCACCTTCTTCAGGGGGGCTATTTAAAAGAGAAGCAGCTTCTTTCTTTTCTTCTGCGGTGAATGTAGCGCAGTATCTTCGTTTTTTTACGGTGGTTAGTTTTCAAACCAGGTGCGGTACCTTCGTTTTCTTCGCAGTTGGTTATTTATAAACGAGGAACAGCATCTTCGTTTTCCTCTATGGTAGGGGCCTGTTTCTTTGGTGTTTTCTCTAAGTGTCGTAGTCCACTGACGTATGCTGAGGGCAAGGTGCCGGAGGATCGATTAATATTTCCTGGTGTGGTCTGTATGCGCCATGACTCAATAAAGAGTCGTTGCCGCCAGTTGGTTTCTTACGTTGCCCGCAGTATCTCTACGTTGCCCGCAGTATCTCTACGTTGCCCGCAGTATCTCTACGCTCAGGACTCACCTTGATTTTGCGCCGGCCTGTCGAGATGCGCACATGGTTCCACAGAGCCTTCTTCTCAAGCGCCTCGTCCATACACCTGAAGGACATAAGATACTCGACCAGGCAGAGCACCGTCTGGTTAAAGCGCGTATTCACGAGTGTCAAGCAACACTCAAGAAGAAAGAGCTAGACTTGTTCTTCATTCGTCGGCAGCTTGAACACCAAATCCCAGATATCTTCCCATCCCTTCAGTCTTTCACCGAAAACATCGCTTCTACTTCTGCACAAAAACGACGGGATTCTCAGAAGGAGAAGCTCTTGAAGCTGAAAAAGAAACGCGAAGCAAGATACGGCTCCGATACTACCAGGTTCGTCACAAATCTCTCCTCAAGGGACCTCTCTTTGGTCGAGACTGCTGTTTTGGCAAAAGGCCACGGCTTTAGCGTGACGACGACAAAGCCGCCCATACCAAAGATTGTCGCCACAATAGAAGACGGCATCACGGAATTGAGCTCAAGCGCCCAGGAACGGGTCCGACAGAAAACGGTCAGCATTCTGTCGAAAATGCCTTTGCGTCAACAATGCAACATATCAAGGGAAGAGTCGACAGCACTTCGGCAGCTAAGAGATGACACAAAAATTGTGCTTTTACCGGCGGACAAGGGTAACTCGACGGTCGTCCTAGATCGGGAAGACTACGAACGAAAGGTGAAGGATCTTCTGGACAGCTCGGCTTATCAGAAACTCAAAAAGGACCCCACCACGCAACTTCAGACAAATCTGAACAAACTTCTGGCGGGAATTTTCAAAAAACATCCAGAATCAAAGAACCGATACCTACGGCTCATATGCCGAAATGGTTCTGCTCCTGGATTCTATGGACTCCCTAAGATCCACAAGCCAAATGTTCCCCTCCGGCCTATCGTGGATTTTACAACGTCACCGCTTCGGGCGCTATCCAACTACCTCCATCGCACCCTTTCCCCTCTCGTCAGAAGAACGCCAACTAACGTACGAAACGCCGGTCATTTCGTGGAGCTCGTTTCAGAACTCAAGGTCACCACCGAGGACAGTCTAGTGTCATTCGATGTAATTTCACTGTTCACAAGCGTTCCAGTGCCCCTGGCTGTTGCCACAGCCAGGAACGCTCTCGAAAAGGAGAAAGACCTGAACAAAAGAACCTGCCTTAGCGTAGATGAAATATGCTGCCTTCTTGAATTCTGCCTTCACAGCACCTACTTCAGCTTCCAAGGAGAGTTCTTCAGCCAGACCAGCGGAACCGCAATGGGAGCTTCTATTTCGGTTACTACGGCAAACCTGACGATGGAAGCAATCGAACAAAGGGCGCTGCACTCATTTCCGGCTAGCCCCAAAGTGTTCCTACGGTACGTCGTTCTATCCTAAAAACATCTGAGGTGGACAACTTTTTAGCTCACCTCAACTTCATCGAGTCGGCCATCCAGTTTACATTAGAGCTTGAAAAAAACGGCACCTTGCCGTTTCTGGACGTGCTTGTCAAGCGAGTAGGTGAAGACATGGAGTTCACTGTATACAGGAAGCCGACCCACACTGGGCGTTACCTTCGGTTTGACTCATACCACCCTTCGAGTCACAAGGCGTCGGTGGTTGCGACCCTGTTGTCCAGAGCTCGGAACATCTGATCCTCAAAGAAAGATAAAGAAAGTGAAGAACAGGCTGTCATCGCCGACCTCAAAAAGAATGGCTACACCAACAGCTTCATCAGCCGTGTTGCCCGTCGTCTTGGTCGCAGTCTTGAGCACCCACAGAATAGCACGCAGTCCCGCCCTAACATCCGCGTCTGTGTACCTTATATAAAGGGAACTAGCGAAACTCTGGCTCGTACGCTGGCCAAAGAAGGTATTCAGGTGGCTCACAAACCTGTTTCGACACTTGGGCGCCTAATGCCTCGTCCGAAAGACCGTCCAGCGAGAGAAAAAGCACAAGGCATTGTGTACCAGATTCCCTGTGCTGAGTGTTCCGCTTCATACGTCGGCGAAACAAAAAACCTCAAGGAAAGAGTCCGCCAACATAAGAATGACGTACGGAAATTTGATCGAGAGCGTAGCGCTGTTGCGGAACACTGCGAGGACAATGACCACCGCATCGACTTTGAAAATACCCGAATCCTGGATGTAGAAACCAACTGGCGGCAACGGCTCTTTATTGAGTCATGGCGCATACAGACCACACCAGGAAATATTAATCGATCCTCCGGCACCTTGCCCTCAGCATACGTCAGTGGACTACGACACTTAGAGAAAACACCAAAGAAACAGGCCCCTACCAAAGAGGAAAACGAAGATGCTGATCCTCGTTTATAAATAACCAACTGCGAAGAAAACGAAGGTACCGCAGCTGGTTTGAAAACTAACCACCGTAAAAGAACGAAGATACTGCGCTACATTCACCGCAGAAGAAAAGAAAGAAGCTGCTTCTCCTTTAAATAGCCCCCCTGAAGAAGGTGCCGAACCGGCACCGAAACGTTGGGACCCCACGATTTTTTAGGGATTGGTTGGCGTTTGCTCTTTATTCATTTGATCGGCCACTGATGATCAGTGGCCGATCAAATGCTCCAAATCCGTCTTAGAAAGATATAAGATTTTTTCACAGCTTATTTCTATTGGGGATGATAGGTTTCAACTCCATATCACATGATTTCCGCATTTTTTGGGTTCCAGGCAGGCAGTGCAATCTGCCCGGCTATGTGACAGTGGAGAGAGACCTCGAAGCCGCGTCGCCTGCTGAGGCAGTCCTGGTTGCATTCTGCCTCTATTTCATCTTTATTTACGAGTACAATCACCAGTTCAGGCGCAGATTCATTGCACTAGAGTACTTAACTTATCTGAAACACTTAAACGTGGAGTCACATGCAACACATTAATTTCAAACCTAAAAGAAATGCCAAAAAGTATTTTCTTTTTTTAATACCTTTTTATGCAGGTTTAGGAATTTTTTTATGGGGTTTGTTTAATGCTTTCTTTTTTTTTTCTCCGACATAAGGCGGAATGGTTGATTCTGAGAGTTACAGAAGGTCAGTGATATTGCTTTATGGTCCCATTTTTGTAATTTCCAAAATCGCAGCTTTTTGCTTTGTGCAGCATTGGCATACTTTCACTCGGGGTGGCAACTTTCACTCGGGGTTCCCGGATGCTTGCCAGGGGCATTGACGGTTTCGTGACCTTCAAATCAAAGCGCGCTCGCCCGCCCGCCCACCCGCTCATGGGGGCGCCACCGCGGCGCATAGGGTTTTATTAGGGAATTGTAGTAGACCGTTTTTCTCCTCCGCTACGGTATCCCTGAAGAAAACGACGCAGCTGCGCGGGCGCGCCGTCAGCCTTATCTGCACAGTTCAAGGTCTTGTGGCGGATTACGGAGCGCTATCCGGGTGCTTAGCGGGCTGCGGAAACGGTCTACTACAATTCCCCATTGGGGAATTGTAGTAGACCGAATAAGGGCGGTACCGTTAAAATTAGTGGTGCGCCCGTAGCCCAGAATAGGTGATAATGTAAGGTTACTCGTAAGCTCGTAAACACCTAACCCGTTACTGAGATTCGTTACCGTCCTGCAAACTTGACGAAATGCCGTTATCGTCACTTGTCAAACTATCGAGGGTTGCTTTATGCTAGTTTGTATTAATTTGGATTTCAATGATATTATTTGGCAGTGACGAAGCGCGGATACGAGCTCTAACAATGATTAAACACTTAAGGCTCATTCACACACTTGTAAGTGAGTAGGACCAACTGAGCCAAGTTTTTAAGCCTCTTGAGACGGTTAGGACCTGTTGCGCAGCAGCGCATCAGGTCCTAAGTCATCGCAAGAGGCTTAAAGACCGGTCTTGTCTCAGTCTGTCCTACTCGGTATCGAGTGTGTGAACGGGACATCAAAAAATATTTTTGTGATATTTTGTATCTTCTTTTTATCAACTGTGTAAGATCCAGCGAAGATTATCTGGCGCGCTGGTAAATTAGATGGGCCGAAAATGTGGCTAATTTGAATGAACAGCAACGAGTAACGCAATTTAAAAGCCAATCCAGTGAAATAGTAACGATATCACCGTTTTTCCTTAGTAACTTCGGAAACTAACAAATACGTTACTTCGTCGAATACTATATGAAATACGCTATATGCGCTCGTAAAAAAAAATTTTTTTTTTTGAGTCACGAGAATTTTAGATTGTTTTGTAATGCGTCGAACCTTTCTTTTTTTTTTTTACGTTTCTTAAAGTAAATCGTTCGCAAAAACCACGGAAACCACCGGTTCAGTCGTGCTCAACTCAGGCTCATGAGTGTGATACTGAGTTAGGCTTGTCCGATAGTACGTTTGACGAAAGCCATTTTCTAATAAATTTCTTGCACTATATATATAATTTGACATTGTGTTTGATGGAGGCTCAAAATGTTCGACGAGCCTCGGTTGTGTTTCCTGTACGCCAGTGTTTCTCAAACTGTAGGTCCCGATCCCGAAAGCTTCAACAGAGGGTCAAGAAACAGCTCAACTTGAATGAATGCGAACTTCCCCTGTCTCTTTGGTAGCGCCGATGAAAAAAGTGAATGGCTCGCAGCCCTACATCAGTCCCGAACTGAGAGGTGCAGTGCCCAACTTTGCTCTAACAAGCAAGCTAACTTTAGTCATTAGAACGCTCATTCCTAGTGGCGTACGTGTTTATTCTAGCGATTGTTCCTAGCCCAGCTGATTCAGTGTGACTATAGTAATTGCCAAATAAAATTTATGCGCCCATCTTGCGTAATACTGTTCTTGCACTGAACTCGAAAGGCTTTGTGGCATCTCAAAAAGCTTAAGGGGAGTCGTGAGGCTTTTATTTTTTTTATTTTGGGTAGGTTGCAGATTAGGAGAACTTGGGAAGCACCGTAGAAAACATTATTTTACGTCCCTCGCTGATGCATGCACAGTGTTCTTTCTTTTCAGACTGTTTCTAATGCTCCTCATCTGACGAAATCCGTGCGCAACCGCTTGCATTTACAAATATTCTGTGTTTCCGTGGTGCGCATTTGGCTGGGGACACTATGGCAGGCGATTTGCTGAAGACATATGACATCCCGCATTTTTATATAACAACACGTCTCACCTCACTCGTCTCGAGTTAATGAATCCCCATGACTTTCACGGCAGGTATGGAAATGGTAGGTTGTCAAACAAAATGGCAAATTAAAAGAAATAAAAAAGATTGTTGTCCTGGATGGTTTAGGGTCGGTTTGTTCTTGATCATTATGTACTTCATCTGTTAGTTCATGCAGTCATCATCAAATGCCTACACTGGCGGTGCGCAAGAACTTCGATCCAGATCATAGTGTTCGACGCTGCTACAAAGTACGGCACTTCTCTTTTCCGCTGCTGCCAAGAATTTCCTTTCTGCGAGCCGCTTCCTGGTTTTTGGAACTTTTTTAAGATAAAGTAATGATAAAAATAATATATTTATTTACCTTGTAAATAAATTACCAACGAAAC
This sequence comes from Ixodes scapularis, assembly GCF_016920785.2. NCBI lineage: Eukaryota > Metazoa > Arthropoda > Arachnida > Ixodida > Ixodidae > Ixodes > Ixodes scapularis. The sequence continues at coordinate 86,366,850 of NW_024609879.1, forward strand.
AATACAGCACGTGGCAACGAATGGGTCTCGAATGACTCGCTTTGGCCCCTTGCGTTTGTATAAAGTTATTTCTATGGCGCTACCTCTTTAAATCGAGTGTATTTAGTTGACACCCCAAAAAATGTCAGAGAAAAGAAATGCCAGAAATGGACCGTCTCTCATTCCTGATCCGCCGTGCTCGAGCCTCAGTTTGGAATCCAAGACTAGTAACGCTCACGGAAGTTGGCAGAACCGCGAATGAATCTTCGCCAGGCTTGCTGCACGGCCAAGGCAGTGCCTTTCAGACACCTCTATCTTCCACCGTTGTCCCAGTTGAGTTATGTGTCCCAAAATAAAGGTTGGTGTGTTTGTTTACGTTTAAGCGTAATTTGTTTCGTTAAGTCGGCTTGCGACCTTAAATTTCATGTCAGAGAACCGCCACCTTCTAAATAAACATTTCAGCACCGCGACGAAGCTCGATAGAAACACTTGTCTGCTTTGCTACTCTGTGACCATTCAGCGACAACGGCTCTAAAGTTCGACCGTGTCCCTGAGGAGCAGTGTAGTGTTTCTTATGGCGACAGAGTATCGACGCCGACAAATCTGAGTTTATGGTTCCGTTAACAACGGGCAGCGCAGTCCGGAAAGCCTCGAACATTGTTCGAGCTTCCCATTGTTTGTTTGCCGACGAAAGACAAGCAGTGCCGTATCGGCTTGAATTTATAGGCTGGAACAGACGCACTACGCACAGCGCGACCTTCAGTTATTTATGCGAATGTTCCGGTTCCCGCGCCGTCTCGACGGATGCCTTACTTATTTTACTATGTTAAAGAACGCGTGGTAGTCGGTATGTTTCCATATATATATATATATATATATATATATATATATATATATATATATATATATATATATATTAGCTCGAGCTGTACGCATTGTATAGAGTGAATTATTATCATTCAATTATGCTTACCAACCTTTATTAATAAAGCAATAATTTATTGACTTGATTATTTACTTTAAAGAGAAAAAGACTCGCAACAATAATTATTTTTTACGTCTTCAATCAAAATAAAATCAACCGTAGTCTTGAGGTGTACTGATGGTTTTGGTGTTTTTGTTTATTTAGCAAAATCGATCATTCCTACACCTTAATTCGTTGTGTGGTTGTGTTAAAATTTGATGGCTTGAATAAACGACGCACTATAAAGACAATAGTGTTACTATTTCACATTTCCTGCTTTCTAACGTGTTATTGCTACGTGTGTCCAGTTGCTTATCGAGTCCTTTCTTGGCTACGTCGGGCGTCCCACAGGGAAGCAATATTGGGCCTCTTCTCTCTTTACTTTCGTAAATTACCTCACTTCTTGTATGAAATACTCAAAAATGTTGTTATTTGCTGACGACATAAAATTGTATCGACGGACAAATACTATGGAGGACTGTGTTTAGCTTCAGCGTGACCTATGCTCTATTTCATTGTGGTGCTTGACCAATGGCCTTGTATTAAACGAATCGAAAACAAAAATTATTTCTCTCAGCAGAAAACGTGACGTTTTGCAATCTTGCTATGCTTTAAACACAACTGTTTGCAGCCGTGGGTCTCTGATTAGGAATTTGGGTGTATATTTAGACACTGAAATTTCGTTTAATCATCAGGTTCTGAATATTGTAAACTCCTCTCTAAATGTTTTTGGTATCATAACACGTATATCGAGAAATTTTAGAAATCCACAGTGTTTTTAACGTCATTTCGCTCTCTTGTGCTAAGCCGCCTCGAGTTTTCTTCAGTTGTATGGAACAGCATTGGAGAATGTAACTCATCTAGTATTGAGCGAGTGCAAAAAAAATTTATACGTGTCTTTTATGATCGCTACTTGCAGTCTAAGGTATTTTATGACTATGAGAGAATATGTAAACAAATTGGCTTACGCTCCTTATGTAATAGTCGAATGACGCTTGGTTTCATGTTCTTGCATAAAGTTAATGGTGTTGACTGCACAGCGTTACTGAACAGTGTATATTTGCGTGTTCCTCAACGGTCGATTCGCATACATTCATTGTTCTATCCTTCCATTTTACACAACGCTGACCCTATAACCCGTCTGCAACTGGTTTCTTACAAATCCGAATCCAACTTAGATGAACTTGGTATTGATATTTTTGGATGCGAACGAACATTTAGAAGGTGCATCGATGTCTTCCTTTCGTTCTGACATGTCAACATTTGTTCTTGAGATGCGAATTCTTTTTATTTAGACGTAGTGCACCACTAAGAAGGCGTATAGCTGTTTGTGTGGCACTGAAAATAAAGCAAATGAACGAATGAATGAATTGATAACACGTATAAAAAAAAAACCTTTTTGTCACGCCTGCGACACAAAGTTTAATAATAAGATTTTGTTTTATAGGAGTCTACCCCATGGAATTATTACAATAAACGCTAGAGGCTCAGCTGGCGCTAGTGTGCTGTTGCATTTTGAAGCAGACAGCAAGCAGTCAGAAAGTGAATTCCGCTAATGCATTTCTATGGGAAAAAGCGAAGGCATTTTCTCTCTGCGCTCGATTTTAAGAGCAAATATCACTAATAATTTCTACGTACTAGCACATTGTAACATTTCTCAGTCACGCAGACGAAATAATTGGTCAGTTACAGTATTTTTATTTTAAATTCATGGTATAGAAAACGGTTTTAAAACCGCTTCGTACGTGTATTTATGTGCACTGTCGGACACTGTTAGCGCGAACACGGCGTCGCCGCTTTCCAGCATGGGGGATATACGTGCCAAACGATCGAAGGACATGTGGAAAACCAAGGGAGACGGCAAGAACCACGCAGTAACACTGGATAAGTGATTTCTTCTGCACGCAGACGATCAAAATAAATTGAAAGCCACGTATTATAGTCAGATTTGCAATAAATAAGTACTGGTTTATTCTTTCTGCTCATGAATATGTGCGAAGATGCTTGTTCTGGGTTCAAATCATCACCCGCATGCTCCAAATCTTTGCAAATAGGGGGAGCCAGAGAGCAGGTGTCCAATAAAAAACTGCCCGACATAGAAAATAATAAAAATGCACCTTTCGTAGCTCACGTGCTTTATTTTTTGCGTTCGAAAATTTCTTTAATCGATCGTAAAGGTGCACGACGGAGCAATTTCCTCCAATGACAGGACGGGCATATTAGCAATATATAAGCACCACTGAAATGCTAACAAACCTTGAACACACTCTACATTCCTTTCGATCGTTAGTTTGCTTAGAATCGACGCTCGTTTTCACATACCTTCCTTGAAACAGAGGTTTGGACCTGAAATAGAGCGAAGCTTACCATCGTTCAGTGGTAGAGAAAAATGCTGTAACTAAAGCAATTACACTTTCACAATACCAATAAAGGTGCATACTATCCGGTACAACCGAAATGACAAAAGTTATTCATAGCATTTTCCGGCCAAGAGACATAATTCGCGCGCGTTTTCCTATAGGAATACACAGGGAGGCTGGAAATGAAGCATGCTGTCTGCTTCAATTTGCAACCGGAAGTCCCGTAGACACTGGCGCCAGCTGAGCCTCTAGCGTTTATTGTACTAACACTATGGTATACACCAGCACCTGATTCAGAAGGAGCAAAGTGTTCCCGTATGCGCGGTGCCGACAGCAGCCCCACTGCGGTTAGTGATGCCATGAAGGTGAGCAGGTGCACATACAGTAAAGTCCAGCCCTCCGCCCACCGCTGGCTGCAATGGCGCCGACCCACGTAAAAATACTGAAGTCAGCAGCGCTACGGAAAGCGTATGGCGAAGGAATGACGTCGCTGGCGCTCGCCGAGTGCTTAATTGTTGTTTGTAGCCGTTTAAAATTGTGACATTTCTTGCCTCATAGAACCCACTATACGAGCTTTTAATCAAATTTTTATGGCACGACATATAATTTTCTTAAAATCGGGCGTCAATTTTACATTAGGCGCGTAAATAAAAAAACGCTAATTGTAAGCGCCTATTGAATTCAATAACTAATTGACCCATTTTGCCCCTTTCCTAGTGGCCACAACGGTTAGCAACTTGACCCGAGGGCTAAACAACATTAAAACCTTTTCTTTTAATATTTATATAGACTAAACAAAAACTCCTGTACTCGATGCACATTTCTAGATCAAGTGGGTAAGCGCCAAAAAAAAAAAAAAAACACAGGGAAAGCGAAATAGACAAACGGGGGGAAGGGGGGGGGGTGGCTAATGTTTGCCTAGTTTTTGTCTCTGTGTTTTGAGGGCGCTTACCTAGTCGACCATGAACCAACTCGCCCAAATTTCCACATAATTGCACTTTTCTAGACAAAAAGAACGTGCCCGTGCATGAGAAAAACGTTTTGCTGTTGTTGTTTTTTTTTTTTTTGCCTGCAGCTTCTTCTGGATTGTCACAGCAAAGTTTATATTCTTTTACGTGTTAACATCTGTCCAGACTTGTGTGATACTCATTACAATACTTGAATCAATGACTTTTTGCCGAAATAAAAAAAATGGTTGCTGTCCCCTAGTTACTTTCGCGTACTTGACCGTGGTTGTCGAGGGCACTTCTGGCTCTTTTTTGACTATGATGACGGATGTCGTCTTGGGTTCTTCCGGTTGACCTTCTGTTACTTTGTTAACAGTGACCTCTGTCCTGGTAGGTTGTTCGGGTTGAAAGGCGGCTACTGTGACCTTCTTAGATTCAAGGGATGGTTGTACGGCCTGAGTGCTAGTTACTCTGTGAAGCGTGGCTTCGGTTCTTGTAGGCTGTTCAGGCTCGACTTTGGTTATCCTGCTAACTGCAGTGTCTGATGTGACTGGCTTTTCCGGCTCAGACTTAGTTGCGGTGACGCTCTGGACTACTGCTGGTTGTGCTGGTCAATTAACAGCCGTGATTTTCTTAACCGTTACTTCTGCTGTTGCAGGCTGTGCCCGTTGAACGTCTGTTACTCTGACGGTCTTAAGCGCGAAACACATGTACGACGAAACCGTCCGATCTGACGTCCGACCGCGCAATACGACGGTCGGAGGCGAGGGTTTTCAACGCTCTCCGATGCTACGAAAACCTTCTCCCCTCAAGGTCATTCCGGCAGTCCGCACGTCGGATCGGACGGTTTCGTCGTACATGTGTTTCGCGCTTTAGTCTCAGCAGCCTGTGGCTGTTGCTCAGGTTGCCGGCTGGTCACGGTGACGCTCTTGACGTTCCTTTCGGCGGGTTCCAGCGCTTCGATTCGCGACACTCGAACTGTTTTTACTTCACTCGTTCCCGAGATTCTCGGTTCAACGCTGGTTTTAACATCCGTTGTCCTTTCCGCTTCAGATGGAGTCCTAGATCTGTACCGTCTTATGGTTTCTCCGTGTCTGCCGCCGTACAATTCATCGTATGCACTGTCGCTTCCTAGGTAAGGGACCTCAATAAATCGGTACCTATAATCGCGTCAACCCCGCATGTACCCCCGCCCACTGTCACCTTGCCTTCTTGACGTATATCTGGTTACTGTTTTAGTTCCACCACTGAACCTACCCTTTAGGTCGCTTGTCACGTCATCGCGATTCAGCAACACCGAACTTCCTCCAAGTCGACTACTTCCACTTCCATAGCGGGTCACGACAGTTTTGGTGCCCTCTAAAGGTTCGACGCTTCCGACAGCAACAGAGCTGTCTCCCTTTACTGTCTTAACGTCTTCGTCCTGAACGAGCGTCTGTACCTGGCGGCGCCTTCGAACGTTTCTTAGTTTACTTGAGGAGTCAAGATGGTCGACTGAAAAAAGAGATAAGGTAAAACTGATATTACCGCTCAAGTAGTTCCCCATAGGCCATAGAATCACTCACCGCTTAAGAAACACAGGGCAGAGCCCGTAAAAAATCACGCGTCTTACTTTCTCGTTTGCTGTTGGGCCTTTGTTTAAGCTAATGTCGCAAACTCATCGGCAGCGGAGCGATTGTTTAAAGTCCGACACGCAAAAATCAATTCTTCCTGGCAGAAGATGTCTCTCTTCTCTAAGATTGATGCTTGCACTAGTTGAGGTGACATCTTTAAAAAGTTAAAACCTTTTAAAGACAACATCTTTAAAAGGTTAGAATCGAGGCGCTGGAGATATCTAGATTAGGCGCCGAGTGTGTCAGCCGCCCGTCTATTGCCCTATCTAACAGAGAAATAGATGACCTTACTCATCACTAGTGCAAAATGCGCGCGTGCGATACGGTGGTTCTGTGGTGTTCACGCATGGCTGTTTTATCTTTTTTTATGGTCTTGACCAAATGAGTATTTATTGTGAGGTTACGATGAATAAAAATTCAGTTGGGAGTCGGCGCTGTGTATCTGTCTTTCTGCTTCTCGTCCCTCGTCGTTCGCGCTGTTTTAATTTCTGTTTTTTTTTTTTTTCTTCGTTTCCCAATCCAATTTTGTACTAATATCTTTACATCTTTCTCGCGTGCTAAGCGTCTAAGCGGCTTATAACTCCCCAAACCTAAACAACAGGGATTATAGTCACACTGGCAGGAAATAAGCACCGAAAGGGGCTCCTAGCTGTTATCGCTTGATTCGGATTCGTAGTTCGCGCTTCGGGCTCACTAATCACAAGTTTCTTTTCGGGAAGCGCTTGTCTTTCTTCTGTGTTCCATTCCTGTCCCTGTCCTCGTCTTTTTGTGAGTTAGTTTTTCATCGTGTTCAATGAGTACAAACTCGACCAGCTTGCCACTCAACTACCAAAAATTCCTTTCATTCCTAAGCTGACAGTACGGTGAAAGCTCCGTGCTTGTCGGACCAGTCCTATGTCTATCTTTACCCACGTGAATACGTTTCCGTCCATACACACGCCCAGGAAGCGAGGTCAAGTGATGAAACGGAGGCTGTTGATTGGTCCCACAAGCGCTAACTCCCACAGCGCTGTCAGCTCAAGGGTCGACGGATATTTTACTTTTTTTTAGGGTTTGTGGTATAAAGCTGCTGGTTGTGTATTCTTATATATATATATATATATTATTTCATTAGGCGTCAAGTTAAGTTTTGGTGACACGGTGCAGGTTCAAAAGCGCGGATATCTCAACAACAAATGGAGACGACTCACATATCACTGCAAGCCGTTTTTTGGCGTATAGATGGGTTGTGTGAGGATACCGAAGTGTCTCAGAGACGCACAGCAGAGCTTTCATGGCCGTGGCTCTCACTGAATCATCTTCATTTTCTGCGTTTGCTTCTTTTAGAAGATGGTCGAACATCGTCGAGCCAACCTCAGCCACACACGCTAAGCTGATGCTCCGCCGCAGCCTCCTTCTCTGACATGTGTATTCTTTTAGGCCGACGTCCCACATTCCTTTCTTCCAGAACAACATAAAAATAAAGGCTCAGAGACCTTAACCTTTGTTGTACTGTAAATGACTATTTTTGTGGTCACTTTCGCGGATTTCGCTAAGTATGAATTTCGGGAATATTTAGTGGGCACGACATTTCACAATTGAAATTGCTATGTAATAGTTGCGATAAAGTGATGAAGTTGCTTAACAAATTTTTCTTAATATTTTTAAATCGTGAAATTTTTAAAACTTAGTTCTTCGCAAACATTTTTCTTTTTTAGTATTTGGTGTCGCGGCTGAAACAGTAAAAACACATTTTGTTTTCTAATAAAAACATGAAGCTAAACAAAATCTGCGCAAAGTTAAAAATTGAAAACCTTGGACCAAAAAAAGTTATCATACATAAAGGAACTGCTGTTAATGGATTTTTTGCAAAACATTGTTTTATTAAAATGAACAATCCACGTGACGAACCAGGTGGGCCAAGCAGGTGCCAGCATGCGAGAAAAATAGCGGCTTGACTTTTGAGCCCAAAAGCTGACGGTGCGGTGTGAGCTCCGTGCTTTCCGGACCATTCAACCGCTTTCTTTCATCGCTTAAAGGGCCGAACACACACCTGCAACTGAGTACGACCGAAAGACACACGACCTCTTGAATCCTCCTAAAATTTCTTAGGACGAGGGAACACACTGGCACGCTGGCGCAATCTATGCGGTATATACTGGAACTGCATTTCACAAGTGCGAAGATTTTGCGGGATTTCCGAGGTTAAATGTGCATATTACCTTTAAGAAACGCTCGTTTATAACGTTAAGAAAACTTTTCCAAACCAAGAAAAAAAGGATAATGCGCGAGAGAAATAGAAAATATGGCGGACCGCCGTTTCCACTGCTACCCACTAGATGGAGCCAGTATGTCCTCTCGTCGTAAGAGATATTAAGGGTTTCCAAATCACTCAAATTTGAGAGGTCGCAAGTGTCTTAACGGGTCCTTAACCCGGCTCTTTGCGCGTAGGTATGAGCGGGGGCGCAACCACGTGGGCAAAGATAGGCGTACGATTGGCGTACGTAGCACCCACGGCATTGTCGGTACTTCAAGTCCGAGTGGCAAAGTGAAGGGTTGCGTCAAGAAGGGGGAAGAAAGAAGGTGCGGCTTCTTCATTTCTTTGTGTGACTACTAACTTGCCGCTAGACTAGTATTTTCTAATCCTAAACGGCTAGGTAAAAAAATGGCTTCTTTTCCTGGTTTTCTGTATAGGGAAAAACGGCGAGGACAAAACCGGGGAGAGTAAGCTTCCTTCTTTCTGACTTTTGGTCGGCCTTTAAGATAATAAATTGGGACTCACTACACCCACCGTTCTTTAGTTAAGGGCTGCCACTGACTACAGTTAGCCAGTTTGTTTTGTTGCACACTTCTAGCAGTGGTGAGACAGGACCGGAATTTTAATTAAGTACCTTTGACGCGCTCCCAGTTTTGATATTCTACATTCAAGGAACATAATTGACCGTAAAACAGCAGCAACGACAACAACATTAACTCTGATTTTATTTCTCATCGATAAAAGTGGCTATTTTTTTTTAACATGTAGGTAGTCTCAGTGAAGTTTGAGCTCCCAGTTTTGTTATCCTACATTCAAAAAACATATTTGACTGTAAAAAGAAGCAATCTAATAGATCTGATATAATTGCTGAGCGATACAAGCGGCTATTTTTTAACACACAGGGTGTTTCTGTCAGGGGAGTCTAGCGTGACGAAAAGGTGTCGCAAAGAACCGCGACGCGGCCCATAGATATACGAAGTCCCGCGAATTAATTAATATAAATTTTTATTTTAATGAAATATAATACGGGGTGAGCAGATTGAAACTTACGCTGTAAAACAAGCCGGACAAATCGGCAGCTGCACATTGAAAGCTCAAATTTTCACTATATGAGCATGAATTGGATCAGGTTTATCTTTAAAATGTTGAGGCCTTGCTCGGTTCCTGTTAAAATATATGACCAACGAACTAACCAAAGCCGTGTTTTGAGGCTACCGAATTAGCGATGAGAGTAACTTGTGTTTCCATCTCCCGATAGGCACAGCTAGCAATGACAGAAGTGGCTTGGTTGTGCTCCCGCATTTCTGATGAGAAAGCCAAATGGACATGTGAAAATGCGTGGCTCCTTGCGTGGACTGCACAGTGGGTGTAGTGTATGAAATTCCACTGAGTCGTGGAAATGTCTACATCGGACAGACAGGGCGATGCATTAATGATCGACCACGTGAACAAGCACTACCAGTAAAAAATAAATATGGCTCGCATATGTCGATACATTGCAGCGCTTGTGACTGTGTTCCGCAACTTCAGAAGATGAGGACTCTGGGGAGAAGCCATAAGACTGTTTCTCGTGAACTTTTAGAGGCGTTATTTCATCAAGAAAAGCGAGACGGCATGTTTCAGTGACACGTTAATTGTGCTTTATGGAAATTAATTTCAGTTTTTGTGTAATCAGACACTCACTTGATTGCTGTATGGGGTGCCGCTTTGCGCATGTACATATTCATTGATTTCTGTTTTAGTAAAAATAGTTGAAAGTTAGCGCTCGTCCTTTTTACTTCGTGTCCCTGCCTGTTTTTACGTTATTTTACGTGTTTATCCTACGACAGAGTGCGTCGTCTGCTCGTTACGCCTTTCGGGTGATGGTGCCACGAGTTAAATTCATTGCTAAGTCATTCGTCCTTAAACACGTTAGCCATTGACTTCGGAAAGTTTTTTTGCTCTATTTTTTTACGGGAAGAGAACTCCTCCTAATTTGACAATGCTAATACTACCACCTCTGTGCAAATTCGATGAAAATGTGAGTTTTCAAGCACAAATTTTCTCGGCTCGTTTTGCAGCGCATAAAACACTGTATACCCACTTTATAAATATAAAAATGTACGCGTCCTTCCGCCGCAATTTTTTGTTCAAATTTATTGGTATAATTAGGACTAGTTTCAATATTGTTGTATTACTGAACTTCTTGGTGAAGTCTACGAGTGTAGAAGTAAATGTCATCTATGCTTTTTTCAACTTTTCATGAGAAAACCGCTAACGTCAGTTGCTGTGAGTTACAAATATATAATTGAAACATGCGATTTCCTTCTACACAATAAATGCTTGTTCGGGTATTACAAAAAAAAAAAAAACTACCCCCGTGTTTTAAATTTTTTTACGTAATTCAACGGCGTTGTATCCACTCTAATTTTCAGAAAACATACTTTAAAAATACCTTCACGAGGCAGTTTTACTTCTGATGAACACAGAATAATAATCTACGAGTTTTTAATTAAACTCTGTATTTCCTTCTAAGGAGCACGTTATGTTTCCAAGTGCCTTTGAATCTTCTATAGAACTACCAGATCACTAACAATTTCGAAGTGTTCTAGCACCAAATAAACACAATATGGCTAAGTACATAAAATCTATGCTTTTACTTCAACTAATAAGCATCCTGCTTCTCTTTAAGCACGTCATTTATCGGTAGACTTCTTCATAAGTATCTGCTTGACACATATTACCTACCTTTGTATAGAGGATAACAAAAGATAGTTCCATATCCGTTGTCGGAGAACTTTGAATTCATATCCAAATAATTGAATATTTGATATTTTTGACTATACCTTAATCTGATACTGGCAGATATTTTCTGATGACCCTATAAATTATTTAACTTATTATTTAGTACCATACAAACAAAAAAGACACGTAAACTGTAAGGTACCGTACTACTAAGCGGTTTATAAAAAATATATATATATCCTAAACAATGCTGATGAAACTATAGTCAAAGCTTAATAAACGTGAAGCGTGGTGAGTCTCGTTCATATTGTTAGCGTTCCAGATCCAATCCTATTATTTTATTAGGAAAGGTCGTTAAAATGATAAGTTGCGTCATGAGTTTCTTGAGCTGTTGACAAGACCTTTTTAAGCAATCGGACTACGTTCGAGTGATAGCATTTTGCGTCTCACGTGGTGCAATAGAGACATCGTGATGCGATTCTTTCGGCGGGTTGCATTCATATAAGACACATCTCAGAACTTCAAAAACGTTCTCCAATTGATTTATATGCGCAATCTAGATTAACATCGTGCATATCATTCGAGTTTTACTTCATAGCAAATGTTGTCAATATTTTGGTTTTAGTGCATTTAAGCGATATAACTGACTTCAAGAGTAAACTTTATGCGAACGTTTCCAATGAACTTTATTAACAAACTTTGCATAAAAAAGGTTATCCGGAAACCTGCGATATTTATAAAAAAATTAATACTGTTTGTTTTATTGCGGCACTTGAACATTTCCCACACAATTTTGTATTCTCGATTTTACCCGTGGCTTGATACATTTTTTATATGAAAATATACTCAAGACGGGTAAACACTTTTACATACACAAATGAACAAAGACGTTTATAATCTAACTAATCTTAGTAATAACTTTGGCACACGTGGAAACTTGCCTTTCGTTAAGATTTAACTTGAACTAAACCAAAATTTGCCACCGCCCCCCCCCCCCCCCCCAAAAAAAATAGCTTTTTGGTCTTTTGGTCGTCCTGGTATTCTTCAGTTCAATAATGCGCAGTCAATCCATTGATATTTAATTATAAAGGGCGCCTGTATAGCATTGTTTAGTGGTGACATTACCTGGCAGTGTTGAAATGAGTGCAACCGCCAAGGCAAGGACAGCCGTCCTTATGCATACAGACAGCGTAGCCATCGTTCCAGTTCGCTGTGCTGGACGCCCGTGTCTAAGACGTGTATTTTAAGCAGACCGTTGGGTAATCACTCGTCCCTTGTGCCACACATTTTAAATTAAAACAATGGGCCGATTGAGTTACAAAAGAAAAGAAGTTCACGCAGCTGTCGTCAACAAAACCAGTCCGTCCACCATCTATGAAAGAGACTATAAGAGAGAATTTTGCAGAACTGACATTGAAGCGACAATCGCACACGTATACCTGTCCCATTATAGAATGGAATACGTGTGCAGTGCTAGAGCGTCCGTTTTTGAACGGTCAATGTACATGAGCACTACCTAAATTCGTCAAGATAACTAAGATTGTACGCCGAACAAATATCTGCACGTCTAAAGAATTTCTTCACAAGCGTTCACCAAAAAAGGCAAGAGTGTTCGCTCATCATCTATTTTTGTTCCCAAATTTTGACAGTTCTTGCGGGCATGACAAGTGATGATCATGAAACACACACCCACAGGCGCAAAGGCAATGGACCGCAATGGACCACTCAGGCGTCCCACAGGAAGCATTCTTGGACCGTTTGTTTTTAATATGCACATTAATAACATTATAGACATAAGTTCTGCAAAATTTGTCATATATGCTGACGACAGTAGCCTATTCTTTTCTTCAAATAATAGCGATGTTCTTGTCACAATCGCCAATGACACATTGTACAATCTTGGGGCATGGGCAAAACATAACTGCTTAAATATTAATACTGATAAAACTAGAGCTATCATTCTTCGACCCAAGAATAAGTGTAACTCTAACGAGAAGCATTGTGCTTGACTCTACGCCAATTGAAACCGTCAGTATATTTTAGAAGTCTTGGAGTAAAATTTTCGGAACATATGTTGTGGGATAGTCACATTAACTACTTACTTGCAAAATTATCAACCGTCATAGGTCTGACATTCCGTAACGGCAGAACACTCCCAGTCAGTGTGAAGCTATTCATTTACAATTTTTTATTTCATTCTCATCTGAGTTACTGCAACCTCGTCTGGAGTAACACCACATTCACAAACCCGCAAAAATAATTTGAACTGCAAAAAAAATGGTTAGAGTAATATGAAACCTGCCTTACGATTTCCATAGAGGCGATTTGTTCAAGAAGTTTAGCTTATTAAAAAGTCATAGGCTTTATTAATACAGATTGATTCTGAGTTTAAAATCAGAGAAAAAGGAAACATTATAAATCGTTGTCAACTGTAGCGGCATTGACACCAAATCTACCGTTCACTTAACAAGACACATGCAGTGTTGGAAGATTGTCTACTGTTCTACTAACTATAGTACGCAAATGTTGCGATATACCATACCAAAACTGTTAAATTACCTTCTAGAAAAGAAATTTGTATTGACACTATCTCCTTCAAGGTTTTGAGTTATCTTTATCTGCTGCAGTGATTTACCTCCCACACTTAAATGATTCTTTAAATTTGTTTATAATATTTAGAATGTACTCTTTTGCGTTTTTCGGATTCCTGTCTGCGACGACTGGCACGCCATCTGTTTAGGTGATCAATGACTCTATCGTAATCTCCTGCACATTTTTGTTGCAATGCCAATGTACGGGGCTGAGGGTTGGTCAAGCCTCCTTTGAGGCTTTTACCCTTCGCTCCACGATGCTTCATGGAAAAATAAACTATTATTATTATTATTGTTAAGTAACAGAAAATCTTGTGGCTCAGCAAGAGAGCTTGCCATGAACGTAGAAGTATAATCATAATCTCTTGCACTCTTAAACGTATTACTACGATGAATTATTTTTAAAAAATCCATTAATTAAGGCCATAAAATGAGGCAGTACTATTTCTCAATATCCAGGACAATACTGAGTATACGACACATTCGGCGCATGGACTGTGCACACAAGAGGTGTCACGCGCTGAAGGTACCATTGTCAATTACAATATAAGAAATGCAGGGAGGTCTCCCAGTCGTCCTGCTTCCTGCGCAACTTGCAGCACACGTTACTGGGAAAGGTATTCGATTACAATTACAATTACTCTTGGTGAGGTATTCCATAACATTACTCGATTATATAGAAAACAATGTGTTTGGCCTTTACTTGAAAAACTAATCATACTTTTTAGTTCACTTCAGATTTTTTAAAAGGACAAATGTTTCAACAGGTTTGAAAACGGGTATTTTCTACCTTACATTACGCCATTAGAATCACAGAGCTATAAACTACCTTTTATTTATAATCTACATGGTCAATACTACTCCGGTCGGAGACTTGATTCAAGGATTTCCCGTTAGGAAACTCCACTTTTACGGCGCTTCGTGTTGGAGGTCATCAAAGACGGATGTAGGACGCCACACGATGCCGCTCATCGTGATTGGGGACTTCCACGTTAGCGTTAGGGGCGGACACAAACGGTGGCTGCGTGAGCACATGCGGTCTCACTACGGACTAACCTTGCGCAGGAACACTAACGAATCCACGTCGCGCAACGGCACCACTATGCGGACCGCAAGTTCGTCTGCTTCTTTTGCAGGGGCTGCGTTGACGTCAGAACGCCGAGCGCTGATTGTTTCCGAATGAAAGATAGTGGGTAGACCTCGACTCAGCTAGCCAATAAGGTCTACCCACTATAATTCAATCAAAGCCAATCAGAGCTGGGCGTTCTGACTTCACCACAACCCCTGCAAAAGAAGCAGGCGAACCTGAGCTCCGCATTGATATGGACTTCAGTCGCCAAGTACGTAGCGTAGAAACGGCGGCATATGTTGCTTACTTCACGTTATACACAGGCCGCTCATGTGCACGATGTAAACGCCGCCAGATTAAATGCACGTTTACGGTGAATAAATATGCACAGCAAAATGACCTTGTCGTTGGACGCGCTTTGCAGGCATGTGCTTCATACACACGCTATAGTGAACTGGTCTGCTTGCACCAGGGAGAAGAAGGGTTTCGGGAATTTTTATTCCGCGGGGAAAGTGTTGAGAGGCTACATTTCCCATTTTTTGCTATGGCCCGTTCACATTATTGTGCAACCGAGTGCGACCGAGAGAGACAAGAACTGTTGAAACCTCTTAAAATATCTTAGGACGAGAGAACATACTGGCACTCTGGTGCCATCTATGCGATGACCCTGGAACAGCAATGCACAAGAGCGAAGGTTTTGCGGTATCCGAGGTCAAATATGCGTAATACCTATAAGAATGACTCGTTCATAACGTTGAAAAAAGTTCTTCGGGCCAAGAAAGAAAAGACATTGTGCGAAAGGAATAGAAAATATGCCGGACCGCCAAGTTTACACTGCTACCCAATAAATGGCGCTAGTGTGTCCTCGTGTTGTAAGAGATACTAAGAGGTTTCAAAGCACCAGGTTCTAAGAGGTCGCAACTGTGTGAACGGGCCTTTATACATAGCCAATAAACTAAATTCGAATGCATTTCTTTGAGAATCAGAGTAACGGCAGCAGCGATTTCGTCACATTATTTTTAACTTAAAAAAAAAAAGAAAAAGCTTTGCATCTAGCTATACCTGGTACCTTCTATTGCACCCCGCTGCGTGAACCTCAGACGCTTGCAAAATCTGAATGGGCTTCTGTATAAGAACTAGGGATGCCGCGAACTTTTTTCGAATCGAAGTTTCGATGATCGATTCAAGCGGTTCGAAAGGTTCGAAAGATTTCGATTTTTCGAATTGTGTATATCGTAAAATTCGACGGAGGTCGAATTTTCGAACTTGTTAAGCTAAGAAGGTCGACGCTTTTCGAACCGTCGAACTTACTACGATAAAAAATTTATCTTTTTCGAACTTTCGAACTTATTGCGCTGCAAGGTTCGATGCTTGTCGAACTTTCGAACTTGACTGACCAAAAAATTCGATCAATTTCGAACTTTCGAACTTATTTATCAAGAGAATTCGAAAAGTTTCGAACTTTCGATTTCTGAAAAGTCAGAAGTTCGTCGAATTTCGACCTTTTAGTTTAAAAGTTCGACGTTCGTCGAACTTCGAAAGACCGGCGGACGGTTTCATTTGATTTCAAGTAGTGGGGTACATTCGTAATTTTTGTTTCTCGAACTTTTACACGCGGTGCTGCGTTCCTTACGAAAGACAATGTCGTTTATTTCAATGTCCTGGCATGCTTAGGTTTAAAGAAATAAATCCCTGAAGGGGCGGGAAGGACGACGGGTTTTTGACGATTATCGTTTGTGCCAGATTTGAAGCACGCTGCAGCCGGAGCTATTTATGGTAGATATGTTATACTTTTTTTTAAGAATGATCTATGTATAGCCTAGGTAAGTGCCGTCTTAAGATGTGATTATTGTTATTCAACGTGAGTTTCGAAGAAATGTCCAAACATGTATCTGCATGCAATTATGACCTAAACTTGATATTTATTTTCGTCTAAGTTGTTTGAGGTATCGCATTTAAATTAACACCACAGACAGTACATATCATTGCCATCTGCAGAATACAAAATAATATATTTATTGTTTTTTCACGTTAAGGAATAAACTAGCTCATGGGAGAAGATTTCTAATAGTGTTCAATTAAAAAAAAACTTTTTTTTTCTTTTCGCTTTACGTTTCTGGGACGTGTTTCTTTTAGCCTGTACACATTTTGGTAAAAGAAACTTGTTTCGAAGTTCTGAACCTCTGAATATGCAACAATATAACACTTCCGACGAATTCTTGATAGTTTTTTTTTCTCCTGCTTTTATTCTTTTTTTTTTTTATTATCGGCACAGGTGTTTAGGTCGAAAAGACAGCTTTGAACTTTCGAACCACTAAGCATGTGACGAGCAGTGCCTTCTGACAACGAGTTTCTAACAATGACCATCTACGCAACCTTTTATGCAGTGAAGAGCGACAGTAGCTATACATATGCATAAATAATTTCAGATTAAAATAAGCTCGACCACGCCCTCTTTTCCCGTATTGTTTTCTTTAACAGTCCGAAATACCTGCAACGGGGAGAAGAAGGCTGAAGCCCCCCCCCCCCCCCCCCCCCGCTACCCTCTTTCCCCCCGTTTTTCCTCTTCCGACGCCACTTTTATGGTAGAACGCTCCTCGACCTCGAGTTGTGTCGGCTTTTGTGCTTTTTGCGAGGCGGTTCCTCCGTCCCAGAAAATAAACCTCCAGGACAATTATAAACTTCACCGGATCGGATTACTATCAGCCTGCAAGGGGTGGAGAGGTAGTTTGCCAGGTCGCTTCAAAGTTTTTCTGAGCCTCAACCTCCTGCTCGCCCCTGGCCGTTTCGAACTGGATGAGTCTCGTAAAACAGTGTGTTCGTGTGATCACTACTGCCTGATGCAGGTTAAAGACTCCCCCTCCCCGGGGCTGGCGGTCACAATTCTGCACTGGCAAATATTCTAGCACGTCCGGGACACTCGTCGTCTCATTCAATTGCATGACCAACTTCGCAGAATCTAGATATCACACCCGAACTTTTCTAAACTTGATTTCGTGAAAACCAGTGAGTCGTGAAGACGTTATTTGAAACTGAAACTGTGGAAAAACTTGAAAATCGGACTTCGAACTTTCAAAACTTGGATTAAAAAGAAATTCAAAATCTTCAAAACTTTTTTTTTTTTTTTTTTTAATTTAGCGTTAAAAGAGAATCGAAACCTTCGAACTTTTCGAACTTTATGCAGAAAGAAATTCGAAATCTTCGATTTCTTCGAACTTCATGTCTATAAAAATTCGAAGCGTTCGAAGTTTTCGAATTTTTTGTACATAGAATTTCGAAATCTTCGAATTTATCGAACCTGAAGTAAAAAAATATTCGAAATATTCGAATTCGAAATTTTAGAAACCGTGAAAGCTTCGAAATTTTCGAATTCGAAACTCCGCTGTGGTCAAAAGTTGCGAATTTTTCGAAATCGAACCTCGGTCGGTACGAAAATATCGAAATGTTTCGAAATCGAACCTCAGTTCGCTTTGCAAATATCGAAACCTTTCGAAATCGAACCTAGGGTGGTTCGCGACATCCCTAATAAGAACGTAATTACGCATTCACACTATAGGATGACTAAAATAACAAGATTCGATCAAAAATGGGTCATAAACATTGGCCCATTTTTGTCTAAAAGCTCATTGGCCCATTTTTTGCCCATTGTCCCATTTTTTGCACATTGGTTAATTTTTTGCCCAAAAGTCTAAGCTTTTTGTCAAAGGTGTATTTCACAGGTCGGTTTTATCTTGTAAATTACAAAGCGTAGCTCCCTTTTTGTAAGAAATGACGACAAAAAGCTTGCACGGGTCAAGGGCGGTCGGCGACGCAGACGACCGAGTCGAGTGGCGAGGCACGTTTGGAGCACATATTGATAGCTGGCGCTGACGTTGCTTCCGGCTAGACATGAAATCGGAACCAACGTAACCGTCTGCTATTAGTGCCTCGGCACCACGTTGGAGGCACTTGGTGTCTTATTGTGGCAGCAGTAGAGTCAAACAGCCGTCTCTGTATAACCACATCTCAAAATATTTTCTAGTCCTAGTCAAGGCGGCCTCGATGAGCCTATATCGCAGTCGACGCCTTAATATGCACAAAAAGACAGCACGACATCACCTGTAAGCTCTGTACCTCGTTATTTTCTCTTTTTGTAGAAAAATACCGAAATCGCGCATTGAGAAAATTAAATAAAGTTGGCAAGCGCTCGAGCAACTTCAACTTGTCGCTGCAAAACGAACACTCCTAGCCCTTCGTTTGCTTTCTTTCTCTGTTATTTTGTCACTTTATTTTTTGTTATTTCTGTCTAGATCGAAGATGTTAGAGCCCAGGATCTGCTGCGTTCTGCTTCCGTCTTTACCCTCCTGGTCGAGGCTATGCTGGCGTATCCATCGGAGCCATTCATAACGCCAGCGAACTGATTGCTCGAGCGTAATCTTGTCCTGGTTCCTTTTTATTCCCAAAATTAAAAAATAACAATACTGTTGGCCGGAGCTTCGCCTGTAGCCGACTTCTAAGGCTGAAACAAGTTTTTTCTTTCATCTTTTCTTACGTGGTAGGTGCGCGTTGCCTGTTTTTTCTCACCCGTGCTTAATTTTGCGCCGGTAGCGCAGAACGCCGAGCTCTGATTGGCTCTGATAGAAGGATTGTGGGTAGACCGGGAGGCATGCTTGCTTCGCGATCTACACTGTATATCTTTTAATGAGAGCCAATCAGAGATCTGCGTTCTGACGTCACCACAACCCCTGCTAAAGAAGCAGACGACCTTGCACTCCGCATTGCTTCCCAAGGACTTTCTCGATCACGCGGTTTATTGATGATTTCGACTATTTGTTTTTACCTTCCCGCGCACATCTATATTACAGCCGCTACTTTTGTTTCGTGTTTGGTACGTCCATGAGTATATTGAATTAGAGGTGTCCACGGCAAGCACAGCAGTGGGTGTGCCTCAAAACTTTATTTGCGAAGAAATGATTAAAGCGTTTCATTGTACGTGACGGCACACCGTAGTATAAATGCGGTCGAGTCTTCGTTTCTTATTATCAGGTCAATCATTCTCGCGATTTTATTGAGACCGTTTTCTCGCAACATAAGCCTATACGTTTTTACAGCATGATTTGACGCTATTAACACACGTTGTGTTAGACGTTCTAGCTTTCTATACGTGTATAAAGATAAGTATTATACATCTAGTAATTTTTGCGCGACAACTAGAATGGGTTTTAAGCTCACTGGCAAGAAATTATACGGAACGGTGGGGGTTCAAACCTGATATCTATCTTTCCTTTATCAAGGGATGAACCTTTTTGCTTATTCGGGTTTGCAAGATGCAGAACAGTAGACGCACTATAATAGGGTAGGGAATACGAGGCTTTATCAGAGAGTGAGCTACACATTTGAATAAAATTCAACTGAAAAACATATACTCACGCCATGTATGTTTGTTTAAAGGTACCTCCATTTTTTTCCCCAATAGTCGCCCAAGAACAACACTTCACAGAGCATACAATAAACTCCTTTAAACCAGCACACGAGACTTTCCCTTCAGTTTTGTGCAAATAGCCTAGTGCAATTTTTCGCACTAAATTGATGAAAACACTCACGTGAGAGGCGTTGTAACATTCATCGTGCAGCAGCGACTTATTCCATATGACTGCTGTTTTGAGTGTGTATGTGTGTGTGTGTGTAGAATGAAGGTAAGATTTAGTAGACAATGATCTCAAACTCTTGTGAGGTGAAAACCAACTACTGTTCCAAGGTTCCAAAATTGTTGCACAAAGTCGACAATTTTTTTTTTTTGTTGCAGGGATAGGGGGAAGTTAATCGCATGCTTTAATGAGTGTCTACAGTCCTTAATCTATGGTGCCTAAAAGTCAATGCATTAGTAGAAGCACTCGAAGGGTGTATAGAGTGCCCGAAACACTGGCTTCCATTCATATGGGAGAGTGCATGAAGGGAAGACTATCACTGCTCCCTATACAACTTTTTTTTTTGTTTAGCCTCGCACCCAGCCACGTTGTCCCATTATACGGTATGCGTTCCGAACAAAAAGCAAGAGAGTACTACCCGAACAAGTAAAAAAGTATACAAGGGTCATAACAAGAACGACTGACGGTTTCAATTAAAATATTAGCACGTTCTACTGTCGAGGCGAGAAGAAAGCGATGTTTTCACGCATACTGGAAGTTCCATAATTGAAGATAGCGGCGCCCACGTCAAAAGGTGTATTGACCTTCGCAAAAGTTGCCTTCTGCGTGCTGCCTACTTTGTCTGCTGGGCTGTGGAACGCCATAGAAGCAAGCAGTGTTGATCTGATGCGCGGTGTATTCAACGAGGTAGAGGGGCTTAGAGCGATAAACCGGGGTTCCGGTCTGCACTCGAAAGTAACCCCCATAAGGCGGCTGCCATTGTACGCAAATTTGACCACACTTCACATGACCAAACCAAATATGTGACGTCACAGGAAAGATGCTGCGCCCATGCAGCGGCTGGCCCCAGCTGGGCCGGAGCTTGTCGGATGCTTTGTTGGTTGTCGTTCGTCTCGGCGAGTTGATTTCAGACGCGGAAGCCGTCATATGAGGCCGGTCGAAAGCGAGTTAAGAGTTTAGCGTGGTGTTTGACGTAGGTATAACGTGAAAATACGGAGGAACGGTGTTCATTTCGCTGGTGACCGTGTGCATTTCGCTGGTGACCGACTGGGATATTGCCACGGAAGAGACAATCTGACCTACGTTGCTCGAACCTCGGATTGATTCGGATACCGCTAGGATAAAATTTAAGGTGACGTTTCTGTGCTCTCGTTGACCATCGGAATCTTCGAGGTTTGCAGTGAAGCGTGTGCAATATATTTGGATACACAGTTTAGCGACGGAAATTGCGTGAGTCGTGCTTGGCGGTGTGCAATCGTGGTGCAGCTTCGGTCAAATGACCGAGGGCTCACTTTGGTTGTGCGGCGCACCGGAAGGCTTCCTTGAAGCTGGTGGTTCCCGTGCCGTGCTGAATGAATGATGCTGTGCTGCTTCCCAAATTGTTCCGGCGTAGACGTGCACTTTCACGGAGCACAGGTTTTCGGCGCACCGAAGAGCTGCCTTCAAGCTGGAAGTTCCTGTGCCATGCTTTAGGTGATCCTGTGCTGCTTCCGCAATTGTTCGGGCGTAGACGTGCACTTTCACAGAGCACAGGTGTTGCAGTTGGTATTGATCCCGCTGGTCTGTCGAACGTTTCGTCAACACAAACGTTTCATCCACACTCATTACGCGAATTGCAAGCTGTACGGACATTTCATCGAGCGTGTTACCTACCCAGCTCACGCCGCTTTGTGGCAACAGTCTGCAGTGGCTCATTACTAAAAAGAGTGGTCCCACATCCATTTCGGTTCAGTTCGTCCACGGCAGTCGCCAAACCCCGAAGGAGAGGATTTATTCGGACAGAATGCCACTAAAGCAATGCAGCTTCTTCAGTGGTCAGGATAGACTCTCTTCTGCTAGTTTTGTTATATTGTCACGGATCCTTGTTCCAGTCCTATCTTCTATCAATATTCACTATTCTGGAACACTGCAGGTTATGCTCGGCTGTCATTGTATGTTCTGGTGGAGGTGCTGGGTACTTTACCCATAGCCCTTCACTCTGTGTGAACCCGGCGGCTCCTCAGCCGAGTTGCCCGATAATGAGACACGGGTGGCTGACTATCCTCCGTCTTATACCCCCGGCGAGCCGTAAGCAAACTCCTAACCCGAGCCTGGCAGAACAACCGCAAGACGAGCGAGTACCACAAGGAGTAGCCTCGAAAATACACCACGAAGCACCTGAAATCCGAGCCAGTTGCTGCTACCAGGAAAAACCACCGGAATTCGGTCTCCCGCCAGAAAATCCGAAGCTGACTAAGCCAACAATGACAACCTTGTAGCAGCAAACCGCGTCCCCTCCCACCATTGTTTGCATGCCCGTCGCAAATCACACTCCGACGCTTTTTCACGCAAGCTGTATGAAGACGTCAAGGACTGTATTGAACAATATGACAGTGTCGCCCGCCACATTGGGTGGACAGACAACCAGCTCCTGCAGAACCTATACTTCTCGTGGAAGAAACTGCCGGCGCTGGTCTGAGAACCATGGATCCTCCTTAGCGTTATGGGAAGTTTCCAAGATCGAGCTGAAGCGCGCATTCGTCAGCCAACATCAAAGAGAGAGAGCCGCATTCTTGATTCTGTCCAGGACACTGTCCCAACGAGAGCGCCACCGCCCTCGTGGAGGGCGTTTGGGCTTGATCGAGCGCCCACGCCCACGCCGACCTTGATGCTACAGAAGACAAGAACCTAAAAATCCCATGCCCCTCATGTAAGGGACAACACCTTCGGCAGCCTTGTCCGTAACCCCCCAACAACAGTCGAAGTGTTCATATCACCGAGCCTTCCAACATTGAATGTGCACTGCATGCCCGAGCCTGTCACTATGAACAACTTCTCGGCGTCTCGACACTCGAGTTGTCCAGCTGCTACTTCGACGCCAGCCTCCCAGGCATCCACGACATCATCTACGACGTTGTCTGGGAGGAGATCAGGAAGCTATTTCCTGCCATCAGTTGCCCGGCTTTTATTTTGATTGCCGAGATTGTTTCGGAACAAGTTTGGCAAGTATTTCAACCGAGACTTCTGCGAGCGAAGCGGCATTTGACAAACCAAGGGCAACTTACCCCACAATGGCACAACGACCGCCACCGGCTGCCCCTTAGTATTCAATGCCAATTCAGTGAGATACTTCAATGCCGAAGCATTCCCGACATCGTGTGTAGGTCTGTGCTCAACAAAGTATACCGAGGAAAACGTAGGTGATGCGAATGGCCGACCGACAACCAGTTTGCTACCACTGCATGAAGCCGACCATGTCTACCAAAGCTGCCCGTACCAATGGATTGGTCTGCGAGGGTTCGTGCCGAAAGACCCTCAATCACGTCTCGAGGAGCGACCACGGGATATTAAGGATTACCTTCGGCGACCTTTGTAACTGATGCCGAAGGTGCTGAATCGAAGATGCTGAATGCCTGATTACCCCGAAGCTCCTGATGTCCATGACCTCAACGAGATGGAAGCATGACAAAGAAGGTGAGCGGCAATGCAGTGAAAGTGGATTTTTGGTGTCCGCTGTCGTCCAAGGACAATACCTAAAAATTTGCTGACACCAATTATCTGTGTCCACTCCACGAAGCACACAATTTCCAACTTTGAGGGAGAATGCCACTGAGTGACTTGAAGGAATAGAAGGGTCGGTTGCTCTCAAAAGTGAACTGCAAGCATCACCAGACTTGGATAGCAAACAAACATTGTTGTCAGCTATCAAGTCAACGGTACAGCAAAAGGCACAGCCACGTAAGCAATAAATGCCCGCGCTTGCTGCATTGATGCAGAAAACTACCAGGAAAATTTTCGGATTAGAAGCCAGCCCTGCAGCTTCAGTGCATCAGACGTCAGTGGCCGCACATGACGTATGATTACAAAACAGCATCAGTCGGTCAAAGTTGCCACTTGACCAAACTGAACACTGACGTGCCAGGAGCGTCATCCGACAACAACGTCCACAGGTACTACGACTGAATACCTGACACGAGACTGTCGCAGAAAGAACTCGTTATGGAACCATTTACTAAGAATCAATAATTATGTAATCAAGTGAAAATAAACATATTTGATACACTAACCAGATAAACATATTTCCGCTTGCCTTCACGCCTTGAGAGTCTATACACCGAGAATTGTGTTCACTGCACGCTCTGGACCTTAAGAGGACACTCGCATCTCTGACCCTTCAATATTAATGAATGGGACATACCAGACTGGCAGACTTCTTGCATGGGGTTGCACTCGTTCAAACTTTCCTGAACATGTGGTGCGTCCGAAAACCAACTCCAGTGATATGAAAATGCTATTTATTAATTTATTCCCTCCAGGGTCCTTCGTTGGCAATGCAGAGGGGATATTTAAAACTACACACATGATAATAACATTAAAGCACACTGCTGTAACTTGTTAATTGGAAAAACAAACACACCTCTAAGCATATAGTTTAATAGTATGTAGTATGTGTTGATGCACTGATTATAGCATGTCAATTCCTATATGTATGACAGAATAGACCCTCCGCAGAACCCCATCAAGCAACACAACTGTCACCATTTTTTTCGGCGTAAAGCACACGAATGGGCCCCAGTTCACGTCGAACGCTAATGCAGCATTCGAGTCCAATAGGTGCTGAGCCGAATTCACAGGGATGGCGGACATAACATTCTTGTCGAACAAATGCCCAAAGTATGAAAGCCTGGGGTAATTAGAGTAGTAGCTACTGTAATTTGTTTCAGCAGAATTTGGCGGATGGCAAAGGCTACGGTCTCGGTGAGTCAATACACACATTGGAGAGAGGCACATGACAACATGTCATCAGGGTTCTCGTCTGCACAGATTTGTCACACACTTTCGCTCCGTCTCTCTGATTGGCTCGAGGGGGCTGTGGCGGTTGGCCTTTTTCAAGTTACGGTGATACGAAGTATAGGCAGCCCACACTTTTGAAAAGAGTCTATTGAAAAGACCGAAAGAAATGGTAGTCAGCATTTTTCAACAACACTGTCTCCAGGCAAGGGTGAACAGAAATATGAATCATATTATCCAGGTAATTAGAACAATTAAATAATTGACCGACTAATACAATGCACTCTTGATGGAAAAGAATATTGCTGCAATAAATCCTATGAAAGAGAAAAAGTGTGCAGTTAATCTATGCATGCACCAAAACAGTTGTTCTTACAGCAAGTCGAATAACTTTGAAGCAGCTGACTTCAACGATTTATTCTTCCCCACACTCAAAAAAACGTCATCCTCGTAACTGAAAATAAGTGAACTTCGCACTCACACAAAAAAAAAGGAAGAAAAGCGATCGAATGTAAATCGTGGATTAGCACAAAAGGTAAAAATCGCAGGAGCTTCCTTGTTAAAAGTTGCTATGGTTGTTCGGTGACGGAGGGCTGAAACAACTTCCCCTAGGCCCGAACGCGACGCATACATTTCGCGTAGATTCTCAGATATTTCAACGTTCAAACAAAACTAAGAGAATGCGAAAATTTCATGTTAAAAGCACTCAAAAGTTCTATCGATCCTCGAACACATCCCGGAATCCGAGCACCGGTACGGCGATGCAGAGCTGATGCTGTCTCACAGGCGTTAATATCCAGATGATCCAGAGCGATCTGGCGTAAAAACGGTATAAAGTCTCATTCCTTCATATTTTCACATTATACCTGCGTCAGCCAGCACGAAGAAGCCCGAAGTCGTCATAAAGCAGCTGCACATCACGGCTACCGCGCACCGAACAAACTCGGATCCGCCAGCTCTGGGCGCTGCCATCTTACCTGTGACGTCACGGCTCTTGGGAGGTCACGTGACGAGTGGTCACATTTGCGTACAACATGGCGGCAACCGGGGGGTGCCACTTCCGAACTTCCGGTTTATCACTCTAAGCCCCTTAACCTCGTTGGGTGTATCAGACGCTGCGCATGCGTCCACAGCTCAGTGACTCTGCATTTTTCGCCCGGCGAGAAGCGACACCAAGGTCTATACGCCTCGCAAGTGGGCTCATTTTCGTATTCTGCGCATGAGAAAGGAAGTAGTGGTGACGTCAGAACGCCGAGCCCTGATTGGCTGATCGCGACGCCCTATCTGAGCGTCGTCTGCTCCTTTGCAAACGTCGTCTGCTCGCAACATCGTCCGCGTCTGTCTTACCTTTCCTGCGACTTTCGGAAGTGCGGGTCTTTACGAGCGAGCTCGACTTAGTCCTTCAGAGAGGGCAGACGAAATAACTCGAACGGTACGTTGTTTTTGTCTAACAACTAGCAGACACGCATGAAGGGGGGAAGTCAAAGGACTCACTGGCGAGGTTGTCCTGAGGTGCCGAGGTTTGTTTGCTAAGAACCGAGAGTGAGCGTGTTAGTGTCCGCAAGTTCCCTCCCAAACCCTTTTCCCTCCTTTGGTGTGCGGCGAGACCCCTCACTCTTTAACGGCGTCGGCGGGTTGGCCCAGTTAACGTCGTCTGCTTTACGTCTGCTAGTCAAAGCGATGGCTACTTTACCTTTCCTGCGTCTGTCGGAGATTCACCGCTTTTTCGCCGGCGAGAGTCACCGTTACCTCGGGAAACAAGGAGATAACAAGGGGAAGAAATTGACCTTTTAATCTAAAATTGAGGTCAGCGATCAAAGTATAATACGGGAAGGGTTCTCAAGGGTCGCGCACGCATATTCCATTCATCAGGCCAGCCGGCCGTGGGCAGACGGTCGCCGAGTTGCGGAGTGCCTGCTAGGCCTAACTGCGGAGCTCGCTTGGTCGCGTTCGGTGGAATCGTGGCCGGTAGAGCTTTTCCCGGGTGTCTGTGGATCCAGCGTTCCTGTTCGTCGTGGTCTGTTTCAAGTACTTTTTACTTTTTTCCTGCTGCTTGAAGTCGGGACGCGTGAGAAGCGCACGCAGAAAAATAAACGCCCGTGGGTCGTCGCGACCGCGACGCTGTCGGCCATGCTGATTTGATCGTAAGACGTGTGTAAGACACCTTCGGAGCTGTCGCAGGACTTCGTCGTAACCTGCGC
Organism: Ixodes scapularis; assembly: GCF_016920785.2. NCBI lineage: Eukaryota > Metazoa > Arthropoda > Arachnida > Ixodida > Ixodidae > Ixodes > Ixodes scapularis. Next base: position 86,393,931 of record NW_024609879.1, read on the forward strand.
AAAGCTTACGAAAATTTCGTTTCGAGTTGGCATCACTCTATGCGAAGCGCACATGAAGGAACCCTAGCCCTTACAGTATACTTTAGGTCAAAGCTTCACCTAAAGTTTGCGTCCATACAAGTGTGCTCGTCCAAGTCTGCGTGGTGAAGGCGTTGATTTTTTACATTTTATTTATTTTATCAAATTTTAACCAATTAACCGGATAAAGAAATAATCTCGTTTAAAGCAATAATTGATTATTCGGTAGGTTAATCGATCAAGTGCCCAGCGCTAATGTATAGGTATCTCTATCTGTATATGTATTGAGTACAAACAGTATGTGGTCACGCACGCAGTACAGCACTTGTCGTGTATGTTCCTCTTCTGGCCTTGTCTTTCGCGGTGCGTTACTCACCATGTACAATATATGACTTTTGTTTATAATACTTCGAATCTCAGATGCAAGACAATTGACAACCATTGGATTTGGTAAGTTACCCGCAGATATTTTCGACATTAAGTGGAGACCAAAGTGATAAAGCATCAGTCTTTAATTAAGGTATGTGAGGATAAGACTGGACAGTCAATTGCTAAACAATCTACGTAACTTCAAACCTACCCTTCTGTTATCGCACTGTTTTGTTTAGTTCCTTGGTGTAAAAAGTTTCTCAGTAAATTTGGTTGAGTTTTAGTGTAATTTATTTGATAATGCTTTGGTATCTCCATCATCACCTGAAAGTTGGCGTTTGTGTTCCCTGTATGTGGAAAATGTTTATCTCAGTGTTGTCAGTGTTAAAACTTATGAAAAATTAAAAACAACATTGTTTTCATTGACAGTTGTCATGTTTCACATGCAAGCTCCCATTGTCTTCGCGGGTCTGTTCATCACAATATATTTAACACTTTTGCTCAATAAAATTGTAAATATTGTATTCTTATGTAAATATATTCGCATTCAAATATGTATCTGAATTACAAGTAAACCAGTTTGTTTATATTTTCATCCTATAAATTAGGGTGTTTGTTAAATTTGGTGTTTGGGACGTTTCACCCACTTGTGTGCTACAGATATTTTTAAGTCGCTACAACTATGTAATAACCTACTTGCACAGCGTTGAATTCCACACTGTTTTCTTCACCAAAATCAAGTGTTGTCAGCTAAAACTCGTTTTTTGAGTAATTTGACAAAGTGATATCTTCCTTATCTTATAAATGAAAATAGTAATAAATTCAATAATTGCTCCCTTGTTTGGGAACAAAAACCGATCACCCTGAACAAAACAAAAAGTTTTCCTTGACAAGCTTCGGTAGACCGATTGCTTACAGTCATCCTCATTGCACTGCGTACCGTTTATTTTATAAGATGCCTTGTGGGTTTTAGAAAATCATGGGTTCTAGGGCTATTTCCCCAAAGAAACAGTGCAATGTTTTTATCTTGGGCGTTTTCCAGAAATATGAACGTGTAGAATACGTACAGGGTGTCACAAAAAAAAAGCAACGTTTTTTTTGTTTTTTTTTACCGCTAAAATAAACTAGGCATCGCCGAAAGCTCATTCTCCGCCCAAAGGTAGCGCTAGAGGTCACAACTAGATCCCAAAGTTTCAGCTTCATTCGATACTTTATTCAAAAGTTAATAGTGATTTTCTGACAAGTTCAATGGGAAAATGGCGATCGACGAAGTTTTCGAATGCATGGGGCTCTATGGCAACAGAAACCAAAAAAACGGGCAAAAATATGCTCCATTTTTCCGTTGAACTTTTCAAAAAATAACTTATAACTCTTGAATAAGATATTTGATCGGGATTAAACTTTGGCATCTGGTTCTGACCTCTGGAGCTACTTCAGGGCGGAGAATGAGCGTTCGGCGACGCCAAGTTTATTTTTGCGGTAAAAAAACTCTCTAAATTTGCTTTTGTGACACCCTGCATATATGCGTAAGTATATTGTAATGGGTCTTCATCGCCGTCTTCGCGCACCACAGTAATCACTACCAGTGAATCGCGCTGCCCGACCGGCACCGCGGGATAGTTTAAACATGAACATCGATGGGACTATAGTCACAGGGTTTCTGCCTTCCTCACAATAGTTTAATTTCTGTTATAATTCCGAAACGGAGGAAGCTTACCTTTTTCTGGCAGTGTATTTTACAAAATTCGGTAACCAGGGTGTATAACCAAAATCCCAACAGTTTTCCCGTTATGAAGCCTCCCACAGTCGCGTTCCTCTTCAGGGGAATGCTAAGTACATGAATTACATAAGGTCAAACATCAACTCTAATTATGTCCCTATTACATTAAGCGGCGTGACCAAACTTACGAAGGACCATACGCACTCCTCCCCTCGCGGGTTGGAATGCCTGGCATGTGCACGAATCGGGTTGGTTGAATTTTCTTAGCAGTTTAAAGAAGGTGGCGCCATCTCGATGCTCTTAAGGCAAACACTGCGACCTCCTCATTCTCAGATTCCGAAAATTTCTACTCTGAGCCCCTGGATGGCGCCAATGGCGCATTGGTGGAATATTCAAAACTTACTGGTTTGAACTGTAATAATCTAATTTGCTTTTTTGCACCACTAATAAGTGTCATCTCCCATCATCTTTAACTCGTCATTATTACAGACGGGATTTTTAGCGAACACCGAAAAACGACGCAGCCGAGCTGAAAGAGTTCCGGCAGCGCAGTAGTCAGCACCGAGAAAGTGCTGCCCCCAAGGCCGCGCCACCGTGCGGGTGCAGCGTATGACGCACTACCAAGTGAACGCGAAGCATTCCGCCGTTCAACGCGCTTGGCACGGCCAATTCAAGGGCAAAACATGAACGGGTGGACCACTGAACGAAATCCGCCGCGAGTGGGGCGGCGGCGCGCGCCATCTAGCGAGAGTCTCCCGAGCCGCCATGTTTACCGAGACGAGGAAGACTAAGCGAGGGAAAGAAGGGGCCGAAGGAGGCGGAGAGCGGTAGCTCAAGGCCGCGCCGGCCCGCAGTGCGCGACGCTGCACGGTCTCCTTCCGACGGTGCAGCTGGTGCAGCAACGCGCCGGTGTCGTGCGCCGCACCAAGTCCCAAATGAACGTAGTGCAGCCGCACCGACACGACCATGTGAACGCGACGCGTCCGTCGGTGCAGTGCGGTGCGGTGTGGTGCGCCCCAATTGAATGTGACATAAAATAGAAGAGCCTTTGCAAACTGAAAAACTCCGATAAAAAAGTACATTTCATTTTTAGGACTTGTAATAATGCTTGTCACGTCTTTTTAAAGTTTATCGGAAGCATTGGAACGGACATAAGAGCTAGAACTACTCGAATTCCACGACATATCATGCATTTTGCAAATATTTCATATCTGTATTATAAGCTACGCTGCTTAAATATATAACGCACCTATGTATATTTTTATGTGTCCTTGGAACCTTGTTTAAGATGTGGAAATATGACCATTCCACAATATAAAAAAAAAAATTCATTGAAGTGTGGTAGACTCGTGAACTGAGACCGATTACTGAAAATTTAGCAGATTATGAAATACGTGACATCTGAAATAAATAATGATAAATGAATGCATAATAAGATAGAGTTAAGCGTACTCACTTACAACACGAATTAAAAAGAACCTAGTATAATCAAATATATGCTTCTGCGACATTTTTTTTAACTTTGCGCTGAACGGGATTTTATAGTAAACCTGTATAATAATTATGTTGTCCTTTTATTTTCCTTCGGTTTTCCGACACCTCTAAGTGTTCTGGATACCAAAGAAATAAAAAAGAAATATAATCTTGGATGATTTCGATGATGACTAAACGTTTAATTGGAGTTTGTTGCCCACAATATTTACCAAGCCAACACATGCTAACGCAAAATTACGAATAATGAGGGGGGCACTATACGCACGTTTCCACTGGTGGCGAGTGCATGACTTTTAGAACTGTAAGCGTCAGTAAATATGAATTGATTTCAAAGTATGCACGCAGTGACTATTACCAAACTCTAAAATGAGTGGAAGTAAACATTATTTAAAAAAAAAAAAAAAAAACAAGTTGCCAAGCATCCCGTCCGCTGCAAAAACCAATCTCTAATCGCACCATTTCAATCCAGATCATCCGCTAGATTTAATGTCCACTCTCGAGAAAGCCGTATTTATTTCCAAACTACTGCGCCGCTTTCGGTGGAAGTATATCAACTTTGGCTGAAAAAGAATCAGGTGCCCCGGGTGATTCCGTCGCAATCCCACCGAATGATCCACCAGGTGCTTGAGCAGGCGGCGCTACAAGCCCCACCCCAGGGGTCAAAATCCTTGGCCGTTGAATCGGTCCTGCCTGAAGACGCGATCGTGTCACAGATCCACGCCATCCTGGTGTCGGGTGAGGGGCGTGGATTTCCCGTGGCGGCGCTTCAGCACTGCTCCTAGGAGGCGGTAGGGGGGTAGCTGGACGGTCACGTCCTCCGTCTCTGGACACGACGTACCGTCGGATGTCATCAGGAGATGGACGAGACTTGGACGCTCCCGGGCTTGGTGGTCCCTGAGATGGTCTTGCTAGAACTGGCGTCAACATACGACCGGAGGCTGTCAACGGTGATGCGATTCGACTGGCCACGTTCGTCTTGAGGCATTGGTTGGCGCGAACGCAACGCCGACCAAGCCGGAGAAAGCCTTCTTTGCAAAGGCACCCCATGCCGACGCATCTGGTGCTGCAGTCTTGGAGACGAGGATTGGAGCAGGATTTCTTTTTGTCGCACTCCGTCAGGCAATACGAAAACTCAGCACCAGAGTGACACCGCGGCGGGCAGGCGATGATGGGGATGCATCTTCCGTGGATATTAGGTGTCCTGAGGTAAGACGTGAAATATGTGAAGTGTGAGAACAGTCGCTTGCCAAGAAATATTTCAGAATTTCCTACGGCTTTCAGCAATGCTATTACAAGATATATATATATGTGTTCGTGTGTGTGTGTGTGTGTGTTTGAAAACAAATAACGAACGTGTTCGAGGCTGGTCGGTAGAACATGAGTAGGGCTCTCAAGGAAGCTTTGCTTTGAAGCAACAGTCATTGGTTTAACTTAAGTCTTAAGGCTGGTACAGACATCTGCGTTTGGGTTTGAGTAGCTGCGTAACAACCCCTTACGACCACAATCAATGATATGGTTGCGATGAGAACCAAAGTTCGAGTAGCACATCGTAGTGGAACACAAGAAATCACAACGCGGTTGATCACACCCCAGTGTAAATTTCTGAACCAGATTTTAGATTCATCAGATGGGCCTCTTAACAGACTATTTCAACCACCGTGACTTTGGCTGCACTCTGTGGATTCCAGAAGTCTCTCTTTAAAGTTCGAGGCGAGTGCGCGTTTAATTGTGAGTGTGGGAATTATAGCTTATGGAGAGCTCTAGCATGATGTGCTTTAGGTCTTGGGATAAGAACTATTTCAAATCTCCGACATTTATTGTGAACGGAGCGATGCAGATAATAAAAAGTTACATTTTTTTTATTTGCTTCACGATAAGCATTGTTTTAGTTCAATATAAATTTGCGTTAAGATAGCAGTTCCAATGTGCAAACTTTCATTGGAAGACAGAAACAAGCGTACTACACCGTCGCTTTTCCGATATTAGAAGACATGCGATACTTAGTGCTCCACAAATCATCGTTATAGAGTTGTTGCTTTCAACTACTTCTTTCGTTTCAAAGCTATTTGTCATGTCATGCGAATCATATTATAATTTCTAGTGTCCACTATAAACTATTTTACTGAACTTCAGGTGTCCCCCAGGAGTCTATTCTTGGGCCTCTTATCTTCCTGATATTTGTTAACGGCGTAGCCACATGTTTCTAACAAGCTGAGCTCTGCGGTTTGCGGATGACATTAAGATTTTTATCCGCGTTGCTACTCCTTGTAGGAATGCTCTTCGGTATGATGCGAATAACATACTGCAATGGTCTTTGGCGAACACTTTGCTTTTGAATCCTACCAAAACTAAGGTTATCGCTTTGAGCAGATGACAAGCTGTTATGCATTTTACCCACTCTTTTGGAGGAACTCTGGTCAATCGCGTGACTGTAATGAAAGATCTCGGTGTGTGCCCTGATAGCGCGTCGGCAATCAATGCTCATGTTTCTTTTATTGTTGGCAGTGATATGAAAACTCTAAGTATTATATATCGTATAACTTAAAAGTTCAGACACCCTGCTTGTATGATTAGTTTATTTTGTGCTTTAGTTCGTTCACCACTTGAATTTGGCTGATTGCCACGTACTGTACACACGTACTGTACACAGTCTCTAAGCATTGAATCAGTGCATGAAAAATGATAAGCATTTAATAGGAAACACACTTTCAGCGTCGCATTTATTGTGATTACGAATTTCTTATTAATAGTGTTTTATTAAGGTCTTTGTCAAATAAAAATTTTAATCTGATTTGATTTTTGTTTTTCTTTTTGCCGAGGGGGCAAATGGTTGGATTGATGTTAACCTACTTCTAAGTTCTTTCGATTTTCGTGTTCCTTGTGGAGTTATAAGATATTTTACTGTTTTTTTTTTACGTTCAATCCATGTCTAAACTCTGACCACTGTTCCGTAGGCAAATTTTATTTAATAGAATCGCATCCTTTAGCTCTGACATTTTCACGGATTCCTCAGTTTTTCGCCGGGACTTGGAGCGCCTTATTGAAACTTGAAACTGTAGTAGTACATTATGTGTGAAGTGTTCCTACTATTTGTAGCCATGTTAATTTTTACATTTGATGCTGTGCGTGTGTTCCTTCTTTTTACCGTCTAGTGTGCGCACATGTGAATACCTACGTGGTTGTTTTGGGGCACATAAGATAAACAATAGTATTATAATATTATATTATAGTATTGCAATCCTGAACTAATATCAACACTGTAAAATTGTACTAAATTGCATTAGAAGGTTTTAAAACTTGTCAAAGCATATATACTATAGGTGTTTTCGCAAAGAATAATAGAGTATTGCGTTTTTATTAAAAACTAGTTGATCACTTCATTCCTCAAAAATACTTAACTGGACGTAAATACGCTTAGATATGTTTAACCAATATAATTCAATTGATTATTATTACGAATAAAAATATGTAATAAGGTGGCATTTTTCGAATGCGAATTTTGGTAGAAATCTGCTGGATAGCGTAAACTTTAGAGTAATTTGCATCAATGTTTAGTTATAAATAAAAAAACATGAAAAGAAGCGCTAGGAATGCTCACCTCATACACTCTGGAAATTCGGCGATATTAGAACGTTGAAGATTCAACCAGTTCAGTACAAATGCAAACAAGAGGTTTTTAAATAGGTATTCCTGTGATTTTCGAGCTACCCCAACTAACTATATAGACGCTTTCAGCGAGTCAGTTACTCGAGCTGCCACCAGTCGGCGCGCCCTTCGCGCGCTTTCCCGGCCGCCATAGCCGACCTTCAGTTTCTCGCCGTTGCTCCGCGTCGTGTGCTGCACAGGCCACTACCGGAGCTTCGTTTTCGTGTTCTTTTACGTTGCGCGTTGAAATCTTGGATTTTCTTTAGTTCCTTTTGATAATTAGGACTTTCATTTAATCATTTGATATTTATATTTCGACATAGCTCTTGCATTTTCTTATTTATGAAATGGAATCGGACAGCGAATGGGTCGACGATAAAAGATTATGAGGCTTCAATGATCATGTAAGTTCATCCCATTCTTACGTTTTTGTCGCTAATAAAGGGCAGTCAACACTATTGCGACGTATGTAAATTGCAACTGACGCAGTAAGGCTTCTCGCTGCATGAGCGCGCTCGTTTCCGTAAAGCCGACCCGCCATGTAAGCGATTTAGCGTGCGACGAGACGAGCGATGGAGATTTCTCACTGTCGCCCGACGCGTCGCTCGGTTTTGGGATTTCTAGAAAACGTCGCTCACCGTCTTGGTCGCTTGCTCCGTCGCTTCCACGCGGTTTGCCTCGTCGCGCGACTGACTGAGCGACAGCGAAGCGGGTCACCGTCGCGCGACTGACTGAGCGACAGCGAAGCGGGTCACCGTCGCTTATCTCGTTGCCCGCCAAATAGCTTACATGCGGTTTATAGTCAATTAATTTCCATGCACACACCATTGAACAATTGGCGCCTCGATATTAAATATAAACCGCATGCAAGCGATTCGGCGAGCAACGAGACAAGCGACGATGACTCGCTTCGCTGTCGCTCGGGCAGTCGAGCGAAGAGGCAAACCGCATGGAAGCGACGGGAGCAAGCGACCAAGATGGTGAGCGACGTTTTCTAGAAACCCCAAAAACCGAGCGATGCAACAGGCGACAGTGAGAAATCTTTGTCGCTGACTCTCGTCGTTTTCGCCGTCGCTCGTCTCGTCGCACGCTAAATCGCTTACATGCGGGTCGGCTTTACGGAAACGAGCGCGCACATGCAGCGAGAAGCGCGACTGGATAGCCTTACTGCGTCAGTTGAAGTTTGCATATGTCGCAATGGTGTTGACTGCCCTTTATTAGAGCCAAAAACTTTAGAATGGGATGAATTTACATGGCCTCTGAAGCCGTAATCTTGTTTCGTCGATGCATTCGCTGTCCGGTTCAATTTCATAAATAAGAAAATACAAGAGCTATGTTGAAATATAGATATCAAATTATTAAATGAAAGCCCGAAATATTGAAAAGACCTAAAGAAAACACGCGTTTCAACGCGGAACGTAAAAAAACGCGAAAACAAAGCTCCGGTGGTGGCCGGTGCAGCACAAAACGCGGAGGAAAGGCGAGAAACTGAAGGGCGGCTATGGCGGCAGGGTCACGTGACGTCAAGATGGCGGCGCCCATGAAATGTTGCCTGAAAGGGTCTATATTTTCAGAATCACGGCTCTTTATCCTCTCTGTTATGCTATTTAGCATAGCGAAATTAAGAATAGGTATTGTGAAATCGGCAAGAGTAAATGATGCCCAAACCAAGATTCAAATTTGACCCGAGAATTTCAGTTAGTAGAAGGCAAACTTGCACGTCGAGCGCGCTGTAAAAATGGATTATACCCAGCATTTGTTTCGGGCTGCTGAGCGGGCGCTGGAGCGACCTTCCAAGCCATTTATTAGACAGAATAAAACTGCTTGTAATCAGTTGAGAACAAAGTCTACAGTCCCCAAAGAGAACCATTGCCTTTTGCTGATGTCACTTTTTCATTATTGCCAAAAGAGACTTTCATTTAAAAAAATACGGTAAGGATCAAAATCGAAAATTCAATACCTCCGCGATTTTTTTATTTTTTATTTTTAATTTATTTTGGCTAAGTATTTGGGTTACTATATTAGCGTTGTTTTTTGGTGTGTATAGCAAATTTGCAGACAAATCAAGGACCATGAAGCCAACGCCGCAATACCCGTTTAACGCACGACGTACTAGCGCTTACAAGTTCGCATGTCGGTAAAATCCTTATTATATTGAGAATTAGAGGGGCCCTCCGGAGCGTTCTCCGATGGTCTATTTATGGCGGTAACTCAATCTACAAGCCCTAAGGATCCTAAAAATCATAAAATTACGGTCATGCGCGGCGGATTTCCCTGTTAAAATTGCTATCAAAGTCCCCGGCACGCCCCCTTTCTGAGATGACCCGGAAAACGGGAGGGATATCTCTTTACACGTCAGCCAATAGCAAGCGAAGGATTCTGGCGTCACTGGGCGTCACCAACGCGGCCGACCGCCGACCCGCGGAGGAATCTCTCTGGACGTTGTGCTCGGCAGTCGTCGTTCGTCACACCGCACCATCGCGCTGCTACTGAAATACGCAGTCGCATTCCACAGATGACAAGGAAAAGTTTGACTCGTTGACGTGGAAGGATCGCAAAGCTGGCTTCGGAGTCGGGATCCACGGCAAGAAGGAACACGTGTTCCGCAAACGCACGCCTGCAGACGCCCCGGGAAGCAGACAAGCCGACGCGCCGACGCATCACCCCCTAGCATCAAGCTTGCAGGGAGGAAACATAGTTCGCTGGTATTGGAGCGATAATTGCGGACTATGTTTCCCGCACCACAATCAGTTTACGTTTTCCTCAAACTCTAATTTACTGCAAGCTTAAAAAGTGTTGCAATTATAACGTTCGCATTCACCGCGAGATGCAGCATTTCCATTGGTCAAGTTTTAGCGATGGGCAGGGAATGGGGGATTGTCTTCCAAGAGAAAATAGTCCCGATATATTTCTTCTGCCAACTGCTTAATAAACGGTTATGTAATTTAAAACTTTGTATACATATTAACTTGCACCTACTACGCAATATAACAACATAAACAGACGATCGCAGAAAGCTCCGGAGGGCCCCTTTAAAACCTGACAACACAAGGGATGATATAAGCTCCTCCGTCATGCACCTCCTACGTGTCGGCTGCAACCCTTCTTGTGTTGACCTGTTGGTAAATTTTACCATCCTGTGTTTTATAAGTATCAAACCCGAAAATAATCAGTGGCTGGTTTCAGACAGATACCTCCGAGGACAAATGGAATGTAAAAAAGGGGATTGCAAAGAACCATATCAAACCTGTGTTGAGACAAATAACGTTTGAGAAAATCTCACGTCCGTTTAAGCCATGATTTAAATCACCATTTCGATTATTAGTTAGATCATATAAATGGTTCTACCTCGATATATATATCGGACCTTTCAAAATAACATCAAAATAATTTTTATGAAAACTTGGAGTTTCCACCATTCAGTACACCAGATTGAAACAACTATTTGTGACATATTCAAGAATCATCAGTTGCACAGAAAATTGTTGAAAAAAAAGGGAGGGGGAGGGTAGAACAACGTGGTTCATCCCTGAGGTAAACACAAATCGATTTTGTGTTCACTTTTCCACTTTGGTTTACATACCTCAATATTGCTGCGAACTACAAGTTAAAGAATTTAAGTCCAAAAGGTCTGTGTGCTGCTTCCTCCCCCCCCCCCCCCCCCCCGCTTCTTTCTCTAAAACTATGGTTTTCAGTCTCATCGGCTGGTAAAACTTATTGGCAAGCCGGTACAATGTTGTCAACTTTCCTTTTGTGCGGTGCGTCTCAAGCTTGCAGGGCCTGCTTGATTTTGAGTATGTCCTGCTGAATATAGCAGTAGATGCATCATTTTTAACAAGAACTATGTTTTATTTTTATTAACCGATGTTTATCCGTGCATCTTTTGGTGACTCACATTCATTTATTCCTTTATTTACTTTGAAGGCCCCGCGGGGCGTTACATAAGGGGGAGGCAGTACATAGAAACGCATACATATGAAACATTATAAAAAATAAAAAAACAATGGGAGAAAAATAAAACATTCCGGCCAAGCAGTGGACACAGAAAATGATCTTGGTTCCATATTTATTATGGATTTCGCTCCATTTCTAAAGATATCTGGGTCACAGTGATATGAATTATGTGGTCCGGCAGATCATTCCATTTTATTAGGCAAGTGGAAGAAATAAGTCAATAAAAGTGACGGTAGAACCATGGATGCGCGACGTACACTAAGAAAGTTAAAATGGTGCCGACATGAACAATGGAGATCTAACAACAGAGATTGTCTGAGTTGGACGGAGGTAATAAAAACGTTTATGGAAGCGACAAATGCGTGATAGTCTACGGCAAGTATTGAGAGTGGGGATTTCATTGCTGGCACACCCGTGGTACGATAATAGTTAGATAAGATAAAACGGGCAGCTCGATTTTGAATGGATTTTAAGTAGTTACCTCGGTAAATTTGATGAGAAGGCCAGATGGCAGCTACGCACTCTATTTTTGAACGTAGAGAGGTTTCGTAGGCTAGCTGCCTAAGAGCAGGGGGCGCAGAGTGCAGGCAGCGTCGGACATAACCAAGGTTTTTAAAACCTTCGGCAGATAGATTATCGACGTGAATAGTCCAAGACTGAAGAGGAGAAAAATGTACACCCAGGCATTTATATCATTGAACACGCTCAATGGTTTCTCTGCCTAGAGAATATTGAAAAAGAGATGGGGAAAGGTTGTGAGATAAAATAAAAGACGTTTACAATTCTTTGTAATGCCGAATTAGAGGGCGGCTCTTGAGGAGGAGGAGGGGAGGGTATGTTTTTCCTCCCCCTTAGTGGGAAGGAGAAAATTTAAAGGGGAATTTACCAATATTTTCTCTCTAAATTTAGCAGTTAATTCCTCGAATACGTTCCCACTATATTTAGCGGGAAAACTGAATTGGTGTTGAGGTCACGTGACGTCAATTTCCGCTCTAAATTTAGCGGGAACATTTTTCCGCTAAATTAGGCGGAAACGTGTTTCTGCTAAATTTTACGTGACGTCAAATTTGTTTACTTGACGTCACAGCGGTAAAATCTTACGAGGGTAAGATTTTACCGCTAAATTTGAGGGGAAATTGTTCCACTAAATTTTTAGCCGGAAATTTTTCCGGGTTGAGTAGCGTCACGTGTGGTGTCACGAGGCTAAACGTTTCTCGCTAAATTTGGCGGAAAAAAGTTTCCGCTAAATTTAGCGGGAAAATTCTTTTGCTAAGTTTATCAGAAAAGTTTTTCCCGGGTTGAGTGACGTCACGTGTGACTTCACGAGGGTAAAATCTTTTCGCTAAATTTGGCGGAAAAATTTTCACGCCAAATTTAGCGGTAAAATTTTAACCTCGTGACGTAATGTGTGATGTCGTTATGGGAAACTTTTCATAATGAGATGCGCGCTTACGCCTAAGGTGACGGTGACGGCGACGCCTCTCAACCCGAAAACGGGAGCCTAAGAGCTGCACTCTAAAATAAACGACCTTACATTTTGAGTGGTCTAGTGACATTCGCCTTTTATCACTCCATTTGGTTACACTTTCAAGATCATTCTCCAGAATGAGATGATCGTTAACACACTTTATTTGGTGTTAAGTTACACAATCATCGGCGAACAGATGTATATTAGAGGAGGCAGATTTATGAAGATCGTTCCCAATTCTGCCTTGTGGAACACCCGATAAGATTGCTAGAAAGGAACAAGCGTATCCTACATTCGAGTTCAAAGTCGTCCAGCACAACTGGGTAGTTATTAAACTCATCGATGTCTGCAGTACAAGAAATCTGGCGCATCTATATTGCCGAAAAGCACTAGTGACAGCCTATCGCTGAAATCTACGGGAGATGACGAGGCTGAAATTATGTCTAGACCAGCAACTCCTGTATAGTTACACAATGCCTGTTAACTCCGAGCACTGGCAAACGGAAGGGAGAGGGCAAATAATACTCGTGACTGCCGTGCAGTGGAGCCACTTAGGTGCACAAACCTGCCCTGTGGTGAAGTCAACCCATCTCTTCCGCAGGAGATTCAATGATGTAGCCCCAGCAACACCGACAGCATGAAATCTAAATGTCCTTGACTGACTGTTTAGAGCTCGAAACCAGCTCGCTGTTTTCAGCGGAATATTACTTCTTATTTTTTTCTACCTTTCACCCACACACGACCCAGCGCCAACTAATCCTTTGCGCGCGGTTCAAGGTAACCGCGAAAGCCCCAACCTGCCGGCGTAGCAGACGGCCAAGCGTTCTCCGCCTTCGCGCTACACAAGCGGGGCCTATCCGTGCTTCTTTCGTAGTTTTTGGTGTTTTTTCTCATCGAAACTGCTTTGGATTTGGGTGGGCACATCCAGAAAAGTGTGCAACATGTTGATAAAAAAAACATATATATATCTTCAATAATAATGTAATAACTGCATGCTAAAAAATAAAAATAAATAAAACCGAACATTTATTTGGCGGCGCTACCAAGCCGTTCGTGCATATTGTGAGGTGGGGCATCGGATCTGAACACCTCTTGGAAAGAAAACGACAAGCATAGTGTAACTTATATAGGAGGCACCTAACAAAATAGGCTGCGCTGTGACACTGAGCATTCTAAAAGTCATGCTCAATGTTAGAGCTCAAACTGCTACCTTTTAGGACCAAACCTATTCTGAGTCTTATCATTCACTAATGATTGCAGCGATTTGCTCTTCCAAGGACTCTGGAGGAAAGCAGACGCTCGATTACCTGATAAAGCCAGGAGTGCACTGGCAGCCGTTCGTACACGGATGTCTCTCGCTACAGCCGGCGGGCATAGGCTTGTTGCACACGAGGGTGCAGTGAGGGTGACACAGCCGAAAGTCCTGGTTTCTCAACCCCCGACAAGTCAGGCAGTCCCTTATTGGTACGCACTGATCCCAGGCGTTTCGAACAAATCCGGGCTTGCAGATGCACCTTCGTGTTTTAATCTTGAAATAAAGAAAAACATCAACTAACGATTAACCTTTACAGACATACAGGTCATTTGGCAATCTCTGGTTATATCTTCGCAAGTATAGGGTGACCCTAGTCAGCAGGCTCGATATAAAATGGACCGTAAAAATCGACGCCTGCACGTAGCAATCCAAACTTTTCGTCAAAGATGTATTTCACAGGACGGTTTTTGCTTGTAAAATTACAAAGCGTAGCTCTCTTTCTGTAAAAAACATAGCCGAGAAACTTGCCAGGATCTATCGCGGGCGGCGACGCAGACGACCAAGTCGAGTGGCGGGGTGTGTTTGGCATTCGTGTTGATAGATGGCGTCGGGAGCATCGTCTGAAGGTGTAGTCGACCACCAAAATAAAGCAGACAACATGCAGAAGAGATTCGTTGGCAGCAAAAGCGCCGTCGTTATGCTGACACGTCTTTTTTTTTCTTTAAGGTTTTCTTTTGTTGTCCGCATTTATTTTTTAACCAAAGGTTCATTTCAAAAAGATTATGTTCATTTTAATAAACCACGGTAATCGCCAGCGGTCGCGATAAGGAGATAGCTCCATCTATCAATACGAATACCAAACACACCCGGCTACTCGACTTGGTCGTCTACGTCGCCGTTTGCCATAGGCCCTGACAAGTTTCTTGGCCTTACTTTTTACAGAAAGAGAACTACACTCTGTAATTTTAGAAGAAAGAACAGACTTGTGAAATACACCTTCGACGAAAAGTTTAGATTGCTACGTGCAGGCGTCGATTTTTGCCGTCCACTTTAGATCGAGCCTGGTAACATGGGTCACCCTATATTATAGCTCTTTGGGCCAAGATATATTTTTGTCTGGCAATTTACGGCCCTGAAGGCCCAGAGAAGCCAGGTGTAATCTCATGCATTATCCTTCGACTATCGTCTGGGTATTCCAACCCTAAATTACGAAACTGCCTAGGTAAGGCTTCGCGGCCCAGTTATTCTGCTGTCATCTGGCATATCTTTTGGGCCTCAATTCCTGAGCAAGTGCCAGAATTAGGCTTAATTCCGGTTGGCCAGATGTCACGTGGGGTCTTTCGCTCACATCTGGCACTTTGGCAATTAAGGTGCAAATCAGAAAAAAGCCCAATTCGCATTTTTATGGCCAGTTAGGGCTAAAGGAAAGTTCTTCAGCCCTAGCCAACATGTTGGAGAAAAAGCATATCAGGCCGGGAGTTAGGTCCCCACGATACCCAAACTTGGGCCAAGTTAGGATTTTCTCAGGCCTGTTACCTGGATTATTGTTTGTTCTGAATCTGGGGAAAGGCGAACATTCGATTTATTTATTTATTTATTTCAAATACCCTCAAGGTAATAATACATTGAAGGGTGGAGTGGACATCAAAATAATAATTACAATGTGCCCATGTTAGTTAGAACCCTTGTAAACAAAACTATATAAGTAATGTCAGCTATTGAAGCGGGAAGATGGTTCCAATTCAAAGATATTTGGGGAATAAAAGATTATTGAAACAACGAGGTTTTAAAATTTGGCATGCCGACTTTATGACTATGATCAATACGAGCAGAGATGTAGAATGGTGAGATAATTAGTCGACGAAAGGTCAGCATTTTGGTGGAAAATTTTATGGAAAGGACACAAACGAAGGATTTTACGGCGAGGCGTTACTGATGGCAGGCCTAAAGAGGTTTTCATGGTAGAGACGCTGGCAGTGAGGTGATAGTTCGACATGATAAAACTGGCTGAACGGTTTTGGACAGATTCAATGAGGGAAATTAGTGAAGAGTGTGAGGGGTGCCACACAGGCGGCAGCATAATCTAATTTTAGACGGATTAGAGTGTTGTACATGATCAGTTTCAGGGAGGACGGAGCGAGAGAGAAATTTTGTTTAAGTTATCCTAACATACGATTAGCATTGTTAATCACGTAATCGACATGAAGTTTCCAAGAAAGATCAGGTATTTGTAACTTGACACTGGTATGAGAGGCTTGCTGTTAAGGTGATAAGTGTGAGGCAGAGATGAACCACGTGATATTCTCATATATTTACATTTGTCAGTGTTTAGCTCCATTAACCACTGGTTACATTATAATGATATCTGGTTAAGGTCTGATTGCAGAAGTAATGTGTCACATATGTCAGTTATTCTTCTATATATAACGCAGTCGTCAGCAAACAGTTAGATGGAAGAAGAGATGTTCAGCACCAGGTCATTAATGTAAATAACAAAGAATAGCGGGCCAAGCACGGAGCCCTGTGGAACACCTGAGTTGACTGGAACAGTGCGAGAATTGGTATTATTAGCAGTAACAAATTGCAGATGGTTAGTTAATAAGGCTTGGATCCAGTTAAGTGTATGTGGGTCGATGTTAAGTGATTGTACTTTATGAAGTAGTAGCTTGTGGGAAACTTTACCAAATGCTCTTGAATATTCCAGAAAGACACAATCAGTTTCATAATGGTCATCAAGACAGTGATGGAGATCATATGTGAAGGATATTAGTTGCGTCTCACTTGAGGAATATTTTCTAAAGCCGTGTTGTAAAGTAGTAAAGAAGTCATTGGCTTCAAGAAAGTTAACCAACTGCGAGTAGATGAGTAGATGAGTTTTTAGTAGCTGTTTAACCTGTGCGCTGGTTCATAATGAGTAGACGACGAGTTCAAAAATTTTGCAAGGAACACTGGTTAAAGAAATCGGGCGATAATTCAGCGGATTATGTTGTGCACCAGATTTGTTTAGAGGAACCACCTTCCCAACTAACCAATCGCTCGGGAGTACGCCAAGGTTAAGTGACTGCGTATAAATGCTTGAGAAAATTATAGAACAATGCACATTACAATTTTTAAAAACTTGCGGTTGATTACATCAATTCCGGCCCATGATGAAAGTTTCATTATGTTAATAATTCCAATCCCACCAATATCGTCAACTGTTACAGGGTTCATTGGTAAAAAAAGAAGTGTATGGCAATACAGGTATTCGGTTGACATCACAGGCTGAAAATGACAATCTAAAAACATCGTTTAGCACCATTGCACAATCAGCAAAAGATACACTTGTACCATCAGAAGACTGAAGACTAATATCATACTGAAAGTTGGGATCAATGACACTCTAAAATTGTTTAGGATTAGTTCCTAACATGGTAGGCAGAGTGTGATTATAAAAATGTGATCTTGTTTCCTAAGAGTTGACGTGTAATCGTGTTCAGCTTTGTGGTACGCTGCCCATCGATCGTCTGTGGACGATCGCTTGGCAGCGCGAAACAGTCTTTTCTTCCTGTTTCGCAGTCGTCTCAGATTAGTGTTAAACCAAGGTGAGTTAGTGTTGCAACGAATGTTTTTAGAGGGTATGTATTTCTCTGTTAAAAATGCTACAACATTTTTTTAACAACATTCAATCTGACTCGACGAAGGATCTGAAAACTTAGGTAAGTAGTCATCAAGAAAGTTGAAGAGTTCCGAGTTAATTGGCGTAAAGTCAGCTCGGTTATAATCACGAATATGTTTTACGGTTACCTTAGGAGTTACTAATAAAATGCGCAATGAAAAGTGTTGAACTAAATGGTCGCTTAGAGACAGCAGATAGGTTATTGTTGATATGACGTTAGGATCTGTCGTTAGGACGAAATCAAGAATATTCGAGGATGGAGGTGTAACTCTATACTACGTTTCACCTTACGTCCGAGCGCGGCCGATGGTGTGAGCCGAAGGGCCAATCAAACAGCGCAAAAAGCGCAACACTATGGCGTGCTTTCTGTGCTTGATAGGGCTAGCCGGCGGAGGAGCACGCACAGAGAGACGGCGAATACCGGCTGGTCCTATGAACTGCGGAGAGGACGCCATAACGTTGAGCCCCTTTCGCTGTTTGATTGGCCCTTCGGCTCATAACATCGGCCGCGCTCGGTCCTAGGCTGAAATGAAGTATAGTGGGCTCTGTGGTCAGTTGAGAAAAGTTGAAGTCAGAACACAGGTCAAGAAACTCGTTAGTTTCAGATGAGAAAAAGTTAGATACGGTGCTTTTATCGGACCAGATATTGTTGGGATAATTAAAATCACCCATTAATAAAATTGGCACTCCTGGGTACTGAACGACAATTTAGTTAATGCAGTTATGCAATAAATTCATAATGGAGGTCGATAGCACACACCAATACTATGGTTTGTTAGTGCTTAATATTTAGGCAAACCCAAACAATCTCAAGTTCGCAGGCTACGATGACAGGGCAGAAATTATCGAATCGGCAACGGCCAATAAAACACGACCGCCGCTTCTGACACGTCTGTCGCAGCGAAATGTGTTGAATCGTTTTTGACAATTAAATAATTCACTATCAGTTACTTTGCTAGAAAGTCACGTTTAAATTAGAGCGATGACTTCTGCAACGCATGAATCAGCAACTGAGCATAATTCGTCATGTTTACGGATTAGACTACGAATGTCAGTAAATAAGATTGATATATTTGAAAAAGGCAAACGTTCTTCCCTACTCCTTGCTGGTTGTTAGGATGACGGCGGAGGAGGCGATAAAGTTTGAACAGCAAATCGGGATGACGTAGCAGAAGCATGGCGACGAAGCGAGTCTATTTCATGAATGCTGTCGTCGATTTGTTGTAAATAAAGCACTTGTTATTTACAAATAGTTTCTTATAACTTAGCTTGAATGCATTTCCCTGACCTTTTCCATACTCCAGAAGCTTTTGTCGGGCTAAACGCGTCGAAAAGCTAAAGTCTTCTGAAACAGACAGGGGCTAGTTTTTAATTTAGACTTAATCTGCAAACTACCTTTTTTGATTTTAAAGGATTGAAATTTTACTAAAATGGGTCGAGTCTTTTTGGTTACAAAAGTCCGCAAACGGTGAACACGCACAATCTGTTCCCTTGAAATACTAAACGAAGCTGAATCTGAAAGTAGGCGAATATCCTTGTCTTCTGCCTGGGCCCACGTTTCACCAGCGCAATCATGATTCTTGGTTGGGTCATCTATTCATTGCTTTGTGTTTTTACATGTTAACAGCTGAGCCTTACCTAAAACGTAAGGCTCTCTACAACCCGAAAGCTTGCAAACAATATTGAAATAAGCGGTAGCATACTAAGATAAATTCAATGCATTTTTTGAAAATAAAAAGGTTTAATGAGTATATTCCATTGATGTAGTGAACATATGTTTCATTAGTCCGTACTAAATAATAGCAGTAAATCGTAGTATACGTTAATGCATGCAAGTTCTTTTTTTTATAGTTGGAAGCACCCGCCGCGTAAGCAAAGGTTTGTTAGAACCGGTGCATACCTATTATGCACCAAAGGAATCGGTGTAAGAACATGCACCGATTTCATTGGCCTTTGTGGATTTATCTTTCCCGTTAAATTTAGCGGAAAAGCTCAAACAACCAAGGCCGTTGAAATTGGTATATGTTTGCGGAAAGGTCGAAGGTTGAAGGCTACGGCACGTAACGTAACCTCTAATCTCCCCAAGTCCAGGCCATAAAAGCACTAGGGCTGGGCAGTTGATCGATTAACCTTCCGATTAATCGATTAAGGCTTTAATCGCGATCAATTTTTTTAACCGGTTAATCGTTTTTTTTTTTTTTAATCGGTACCCAAAATGAAGTCAACTGGACGCACTCATGGCTCTATCCTGGACGACCTGCCTGAACTAGTGGTGACTCATGGCCGTCCCTCCCCCCTCCCCTTTTAAGGAAAACGCTGTGTGGCGTGCATCCGTTCGTTCTGTCCTGAGCGGTTTTCTGTCCCCAGCCAGGTGCTATGAGCAAGGTTCAATTCTCGCGCTCGCGAAGCGTCACGTGTTCGAGGATATACATTACAGTTCTGCCGAGGCCAGGCGAACAAGCTGGTCCCGTAATTGATCCCTTTACGACCGACCGCGAAACTTCACGTGTTGAGGATCTATTGCACATCCTGCCCAGGCAAGACAAACAAGCAGAAAAACAAGCTGGGAAGCTAACAACGCCATGGTTACTTGTTCCAGTATTCGGCCCGTACAAATGGATGAGTTCACGAGTATGAAAGACCATCTCGCCGGAAAGTATGGGCTTAAAGTAAACTCCAGCGGTGAAGTTTTTAACTCGAAGGAAGTCCTCTGCATTATATGCAAAACGCCGTTTTCGTAGAATGGAAGTGTACGTTTGCTTCAGTATCACCTCCGAGCGAAGCACCCATGTACGCCGCTGCAGCAAGGACCATCCGCCAAAACGCAGACAACAATCAATGCCTTCTCATCGAGGCCCCTATCTCTTAAAAAATAAAAAGAAAACATCGCCCAAGCCCTGACTTCTTGTCTTCCTGTCGGAGAATATGGACAAACTTCTTTGTCTTCGGAGCTGGAGCAAAAATATGTGAGTCTTTGAAACATTGAACTATATGTATCCTCACTTGTCAATGTCCTTTGCGCCGTGTAACAGAGAGTAAAGTAATTCTTCAAAGGCAGGACGAGTTGTTGCATTATTTTTAATATATTATTTATACAAATCAACGCAACCGATTAATCGATTTATTAATCGATTAAAGGGTGGCGATTAATCGGGTTAAAATTTTTAATCGACGCCCAGCCCTAAAAAGCACCTAACGTTAAAAGTGAACTCGTCAAAGACCAACTTGCTGTGTGTAAACAGCCGCGTTTATACGTAAAAACCGTCAACACCACATATGCGTGAGAACCCGACTCTCGTAGAGAAGAACAGTTATGTGCAGATGTGGTGGCCCCGTCACTGGCCTTACGTGACGTCACTGAAATTAGTCGACCGTTGCGCATTCTACATACTGTCCGCATGATGCATCTCATTCTGTCTTCAGACTGACGACACATGCACAAAAATCATGTTTTTTGTATCTGACATAAAGGCTGTAAATGACGTTTATCGTTTTCTTGCTACGCAAGTTGAGGCTTTTACGACAGGCCAATCAGTATGCAAGGTGTATAAATGACTTATCTTGAAACACAAACACGTATCGGGTGTGTTGATAGAAAACGTAAAGCTGGGGTAACACTGATCATGCATTATACAAAAGGCGGTCTGCAAGCACGAGGCACCATAATAATTGTGGTTCGAATGCCGCATGCCACGTTTTCTCCTTGGACTCATTGCCCTGCGGCATTCCAAGCACGGATCTCGCGGTGACTCGCGTTTGAATTTGTATGCAGACTGTCTTTTGTATGATGTACAAGCAGTGTGGATCCGGCTTAAGACCTGACACCCTCTAAACACTCTCGCCCACGAATTTTTCATTAGTGGCGGGTGCAGTGATTGTTCTGCTCGCAGTCTCAACAAAATATTTAGGCTTGTGGTTGTGCTCACGTTTGCATGTGTAATAAAATATTGGTGTGTTGCGTTCGTAGCCTGAACCTATCTTCAGCTTTGGGGGAGAAAGGTTTTTATGTAGGTCGCAAGGGAACACTTCAAGCAATGGAATTAATGTTTTACTAATTGAACCGGCTCCTTTTTCTTTGAAGATGGTAAGTACACCTTAATAAATTGCCGAACATAAAAAAATATAGTGGACAGATAGAAATGTGTCAGTGATTATTACCTTGATAATATGGGGCGTCAGGTCAGGGTTGCAGAAGGCCTCAAATTTCTTCTCCTTGTTTGGTTTGATTTGGTTTCTTCCACACAACTTGACTTCCACTGTTGAAGGATCACACATATTTATAACATATTTATATAGACGAGGTATAGTTTGTGAGTTGCTGAAATCATCCTGACTACACCAGAAGTAACGGAGCATAAAAGGCACTTGGCTTTCATCAAACGTTGAGCTCTTCTTCACCCGAGATTTTACTTTCGCGTGGCTTGCACTTTTAATTTGCAACTTTTTTTATTCATGGCCGAAGAGAGGAAGAGTTCATTATGATTATTATATATGTTTGGCAGGATAGCCGAACTAGAAAAACCAAACTTGTAGTAAGAAGACCTGAAGCATTTTACCTTGCATCCGCGGAAGGACAGCACATGCACATTGTCAAATGGTGTGGTGCTGTTCTGTTCCCCTTAGCACTGTTACCAGGCACGCAACCCGATGCGGTTAGCTCGATCAAAAAGTTGCAAGTAGTTGCCATATTTTGGCGCTGCTAAATGACGAAAGCCTCTGAAGACGTCGTCAACGTTTAGTGTTGTAAATCTACATGTTAAAGGACTTTTTGAAATACGTGTAATTCTTAAACAGTTGAAGATTATATGCTCGCTCTATCGCTTGCGTAAAATAAGCTGAAATAACGACAAGCCTCTGTTATATTTGTTGCTGCCTATATCCCTTAATCTTTTATTTCTCCTTTAAGCAGCGCTCTTTGTTAATATATAACTACTCGGCGTCGAAATTAAAAGAAAATGCTCGTGTCAATTGTCCAGATGATTAACGTTTTCTCTTTGTAACTATGCTAACAGTGAGAACACATTTCACTTTGTAGCATGCCTTATTTTCTTTTTAATTTAGCTCATTCCCATAATTTGTTCCTTTATCTTAGGACTAATAAAGTTTTAAAGGCAAACAAATTATCACGTAAGTTAAATGGTGGAGCCTCACATGCAGACTGGTTGCGGTCAACGCGGCGCTTAGTGAAGATGCGAGAAAACTGAAGTTATAAGCTAAGTAGAGAAAACGTTCCAGAAAGGTAGTGATACTTAACTTGAAGTTGGCCCCTTGAGGTGTCACGAAAAAGAGAATTGCAGTAATAACTCCGGGGAATCAACTTTTGTCCAGTGTAGTAATAAACATAATTAGCATTGCTGAAAGAGTGGGTCCAACAGCCGCGCAACGAACGCATCAGACGTGCCACTCCTGTTTTTCATTCAGAAGCTGCTGCACGCACCATGCCCGTCAGCGGAGGGGAGCCCCGTCACCACGTGCTACAGAAACGACTGCCTAATCTCGACCGTAAGCGACAGAACTTCGTCATGGTCACAGCCAATAGAAACCACAAAACCTCGGAGCCATGCGATACCAGCACCACGATATAAGCCCAGCTACTGCCCCTCCGTCCTTCAGTGGTCGCCCAAGGAACGAATCAAACATGCCACTCCTGTTTTTCATTCATGTTAGTGACCGAAACTATGATATATGCTATGAAAGCGATAATAGATTTTTATCCATGCTACTGTGTCGTTTTGCCCCGAAGTGTTCTGTTCTTGTAAGCATTTTGTTCTAAAAGGTACTGCTAATGCTCTGCGGAGATGCAGAATTAAACCCCGCCCCAAGAGAACTTGAAATAATGATAGAACAAATTCTTGCAGGCTAAAATGCTTAACCAACGGTGTAAAACAGGTCAAAAAGTACTTAGTCAGTTCCGAAATTCCGTAGATAAAATTAAAACGAGGACATCTTCTTCTTTAACAAATTAGCTAGTTACAATAAAAAGGGAACGAAGACGCTATCACGGAACAGCAAAGCACAGTAAACGAACTATAAAGAACGGTTAAAATTCAACAAGCTGCGTTAACATACCTCGACGACAAGAGTCGTAAAAACAACAGGGTCATACTTGTTAGCCCGAAAACAAAACAAACGACGATGTTCGATCGAAAGTACTTGCCGAACTATTTCGTGGTCGTTTCCGCGTAATTGTACAGGCGGCTGAACGATTACATCGACTTAAAAAGAAGCGTGAGCAACGTTCATATGCGTTTTTGAATTTTTATACAATGTGTAGCCAACTAGCTTAACAGTTAATTTTGGTTCATATGCGATTTGAATGAACTTGCATGATTATAACAAAAAAAAAAGTAGATTTACAAGAACCGGAATGCATTAAAAAGTTCTAGAATCTCCCTTCGAAAGACTTCTCCCTGGAACATTTCGTAAACGAAAACTGTTTTGGGAAATTGCGGAAGTGGAGAGAGCTACTGGGCTTCGGGTTAGTCTGGTTAAGAAGTCCGAAGCATTAGAGTATACTCTGATACTTTACTGTTCAGACCTAATTATCGTGACCGAAACAGGATAATTTAGGCGTTCCCCCTGCTTAAAAAATTACACGCAAAAACAGACACTTTCGAAGGGGAGTTGTCCCGATTATTATAAAGTAGTCAATTACTTGTCATATTATGGATAACCTGCAACTCACGAAATACGTAATTGGAGCAGTTTATAGGCCTCCTGAATCCCCATTGTCAATCATAGAGTCCGTATTGACAATGTTGCTACTAATCTTTCTAATAAATCAAATTTTATTACTGCTGGTGATTTTAATCTCCCTAATATTGACTGGATACCCTCGAATCTGTTGCCTCTGTTGTTAAACGTGCTGAATTACTGCTTGACATGATGCTTAATTTCAATATTACGCAAGTTGTAATAGAGTACGCAATTAGCGGAAGTACAGACAGCTCGGTCTTTAGACCTGAGTTTCGTCAGACACGAGTTACGTGATCTTACTGTGGGTGTTCACGATGGGGTTTCACACCACGATCTTGTTTCACTTAATTGTAATATCGTTTCGTCACTGGCTGCCGTCACACGTCAGGTAACACAACTCTGACTGCGGGTTTCTTTTTTTTTTTTTGGTCTAAACATATGTTACGGCGGCGTCATTCGCTGAGCTGTCTCCATAAGTTACGGTAATTGGCTCTCCGAAAATAAACGCACGGGCTTTTTTTTTTTTTTTCTTTTTTTAGTGGCATACTTGGGCCGCCATCAGGGCGCCGCGAGGCGGCGTGTGCGGGTGGCCCAAGGTGGGTTAATATTGTGTAATGAGCCATCGGCAGACTGTCAACGGGAGTCGGCGTAAACGAGGGGGGGGGGGGGGGGGGGGGGGGCGAGCATGTAAACGGCTTTGGGCCGGCGTGGATTAACAAGCGCCTCGATGATACACCCGCCGTAAAGGGGGACGTCGCCGGCGATCTACTGTTACTACGTATTATGTCAGGTCTCCGTTGCTATGCGATCTATCGCCAAGCCTCTCGCAACATGCACTCCGCCGCCATCTGTCGGCGCTTGCAAGTGTTTCTAAGTCAGTTTTCTCAGCCATCCCATGGCGACTTTGCGAACTTTATATACGTGTGCTCCGAACCACTCAAAGATCAGCGCATGTACCAGGGCACTAATGCTTAACGCATTAAAAGCGTTTCGTGCTTAGCTTAGGATACACGTTATTTGCTTGTGTAGCGTGATGTGAACGAGCGCGGTTTGGCATATTGATATGAAAAGTATCAGGTGTTAAGAAATGTGCATCATATTGCTAGATATGATATGGGGGGGGTTTGACGTTCCACTCCCGTAAAGCGGCCAGGGGTGCCAAGTATTTCCAAATAAATAAATAAATAAGCCCGTTCTGGAGGACGTCGAAGAAAATAAGAACAAATGATCTATAAGCAAGGGGAACTCCGATCAAAAGTCGAACCAAAGTAAATGACTGACAACGATTTACGGATACTAAATGCGGGCACCGCCAAAAATATTACACTAATGGGAAACCGCGATGAACTCTAAAAGCGATATTAAAAATGCTAACAACCTTCTCAGCGGACATTCACTGGGTTGCCTGATTGTCAAGCAAGCTTGTGTCCTGATGCCATATTCGTTTTGAGGGAGGTTTCTTGTTCTTACAGGCCATTTCGTTCGGCGTGTCTTTCTGCTGCTTTTTAAGCCGTCCAAGCGGGTGATTTCTGCTTATTATGTTAGGTTTTAGCGGCCGTAGTTTGGAAGTGTTCGTGGTCGATCGCGCAGAAAGATTATGGACTCCCTGCTTGCTTAAGCGCGTCGTGGCGTCGAGGTGGAATTCACTGGCGACCATATAGTTTAGTCCGTTCCTGATCAGTGCGATCTTACGGTTAGCTTCCACAAAGCGTTTTCAACGTGCAGTGCACACCATCCAGATTCCAGTTCTTCTCAGAAGATAAGCGGGGCCTCGTTCTCAGCCTGCCTTCATCTCGGCAAACTCGGTTTTCGGCCGGCAACTTTATCAATGTGTATTAAATTTCGTTACCTATGTTTGATATCTGCAAAACAAATTAGTAAAACAGGCGTAGCATCTTACCCGACTGATCGGAACTGCCCTGTGCTACTAGGCCAGTCGTACCTTCGGCGGTACCGCAATACAAACTTGCGTCACGCAATGGCCGTGCAGCTGATCACAAGGGGTGCCATCATGGTCGAACCGGTGTAGTTTCGGTTTTGCCGTGGACCCCCCGAAAAAGAACTTCGTGATAGGATATCTACAAAACTTCATGAGGCATCGAGAAAAAAAAAAAAGACGGATACCTCGTAATACAGGGACACGTTATTCACTAAAAACCGTCATAACCGTAAAATCAAGAAAATTTTCTGAAGTTACCCTTCAAGAATCGCGAAGTATGGTGAGCCCCGAACATTCTTTTATCGGTTCGCGGCCAATGAGATAGCTGTGTTTGCCAATAAGAACGATGATGGACCAATCACAAAGTATGTAGCGTAGAACTGGCATCCTGCGTTCCTTACGCTTTCAATAACTATAATCACGGACATTAAAAATAACACAACACAATGCTTGGCCAGTGCCAACTATCTGACTTTTGATCCACGATCAATTAGATTGAGGTACCGGCCGATAAGAACGCCAATAAGCGAATCACGAAGCAAGTTCGAAGTGCAAACATAATACGCCGCAATTTGCGTTTCCTTCTTCTTTTTTTTAGATTCCAGTGTCAATATGTGTTTCATTAAGTTTAATGATGCAGTCGGCCTCAAGAATCACATTATATTCCCAAGTTTCAGTTCCAACGTTTGTTCAGTTTGGGTTTGCCTGCTCCCCAAATACTAGAAAAGACAAAAAAAATAACTATCGTATTATTAAATATTATGAAAAAAATTAAAACGAGTAATGGCTCTTCAAAATTGCGCGCCATCTGGTAACTGGTGTGCCAATCATCCGAGTCGGTCATTGCTGGGGCACGTATACTTTGAGCTCGTATTGGACACGAGCGTTGCGTCAGGGTTCGGGGAGGGCTCGGATCCAATCACACGCTTCCTACCCAAGAAATGGTGACCACCAATGTTGCTTGATGAAATTTTTGAAAGGGCCCCTTTCTTCATCAACAAGGCAGCTGGTAAGCATACACGCAAACAGTTTAGGTGATGTTGTTACTTCTACAACGGTATTAATTATCCCGCTCTTCATTGGTTCCACATTTTCAGATGTCGACCTCGTTGGCTGGGAGATAAGAAAAAGGCACGCCTGCTTCGTTGGTGTAAGAACTAACAACGTTGGTTGACCGCCTCGTTTCTTATCAACTTCGATGCTAGGCCTAACCAAGTTGAGGTATGAAATAATATAATGAACGTTTGATTTTTATTCTCACCCTTGACCAAGGAGGATCCGAGGACCGTTTCAGCCAGAAGTGAGACAAAAATGAGAAGTACGGTCGACACCTTCATTTCGACGAAGCCTGCGAAGGCTTTCGCGCTTCGATAAATCTAGCTCCCGTTCTTGTGAGAGACCCGCGTTCTCCTCAAGCATCCTTGGCCAGCTTAAATTGGGTTGCACAGCTGCGATATCTGTTTGGTTATTTTCGGACTGCGCTGGAAACCCACCCGTCTTTAACGTGTTTTAGTTGATGTATCTATCCCCGCTGTTCATATTGTCTTCCTGGCATGTCTAGCCGTATTCCGGCGCGACTCCTTTCCATGGATATTTGACGACGAGGGTAGGTGCTACCAAATAAACATAAAGGGCATGTGGCCTGAATAACGACGCGACGTTGGACTTTGTGTTATCCTACTCTATTGTCACAGGTGGTGAGTCGTGACCAATAAACAAGAAATAAACAGAAATAAATAGACGTTTAATGTGGCGAACTTGTGCCAAAAATAAAGAAGGAAACAGAAGAAAGCAGAGCGTCGCGGGCGTCGAAGTCGGCGTGTCAGCAGAATCGAGCGCTGGGGCGAGACTGACTCGACAAGGTCGCGGGCGGCCTCTTATCTAGAGTGCGTCGCTATCTCGAAGATTCGGCGAAAGCGGCTCGAGCGTCGCGTGATCGGGGCGAGAATGAACACGCACTTTCTAGAAAACAAAAGCAGGAATAAATGATAGAAGCTACGTGCGGTACATGAATAAACGGGAACTTTCTGGAGGTCCTTGACCGAGCGTTGCTTTCTCAGCCCTGCGCGCGGCATTACTCCCCCCTTTAAAAGTGCATCGCCCCGATGCAGTGTGAAAAAAAAACAAAATAAAAAAGAACGATAAACTAAAGAGTCTTTTGGGGCACATAAGGTCCACAGTCCTATCGAGCGTAGTACGGCTTCAGGCGCTCGACGTGGACGACTTCTGGTCGTGGAGGGCGGCGTGATGAAGTCCGTGTTCCATAGGGCATCACCTCGTAGTTCAGCTGGCCGAGGCGACGAAGTACCTTGTAAGGTCCAAAGTACCGTTTCAGCAGTTTCTCACTGAGGCCGCGGCGACGGATGGGCGTCCACACCCACACCCTGTCTCCGGGCTGGAAGTGAACGTCCCTGCGACGAAGGTTGTAGCGGCCCGTGTCGACGCGTTGCTGGTCTTGAATCATGAGTCGGGCGAGCTGGCGGACTTCTTCGGCGCGTTGAGCAACCGCCTGGGCGTCGTCGCTCTCATTGTCAAATGGCTCATGGGGCAGCATTGCGTCCAGCATGGTCGTTACCTTCCGACCATGTACCAGCTGGAAAGGGGTGAATCCAGTGGTCTCCTGAACCGCCGTATTGTAGGCGAACGTGACGTAGGGCAACACCTCGTCCCACGTCTTGTGCTCTAAGTCGACGTACATAGAGATCATATCGGCGATTGTCTTGTTGAGTCGCTCGGTCAGTCCGTTGGTCTGCGGGTGGTATGCAGTGGTTCGACGATGGCCGGTGCCACTGAGACGAAGGATCTCTTGCGTCAGCTGGGCCATGAACGAAGATCCGCGATCTGTAATCAGAACTTCGGGAGCGCCGTGCCGGAGGACGATGGACTCGATGAAAAACTTGGCGACTTCCACAGCAGTCCCTAAAGGAAGAGCTTTCGTTTCGGCGTACCGAGTGAGATAATCTGTGGCGACGATGATCCAGCGGTTCCCCGACGTCGAAGGCGGAAAAGGACCAAGTAGATCCATTCCGATCTGCTGGAAGGGTGTAGTTGGAGGAGAAATGGGCTGCAGAAGTCCGGCCGGCCTCGTCGGCGGTTTCTTGCGTCGCTGGCACTCGTGGCATGATCGTGTGTATAGGTGGACGCTCTTGGGGAGCTTCGGCCAGTAATACTTTTCACGAATACGGGCCAGTGTCCGGCTGTAACCAAGGTGTCCGGATGTCGGGTCGTCGTGGCAGGCTTGGAAGATCTCCTCTCGAAGGTCACTCGGGATTACCAGCAACGAAGGTGTGTTGTTGTTGCCGAAGTTCTCTTTGTAGAGTACATCTTGTCGGATGGCGAAGGTCGGCAGTACTCGTGAGAAGACACGTGGCACGGTACTCCTGCCCCCTTCCAGGTGCTCGATTAATGCGCGCAGCTCAGGATCGTCCCGTTGACGTCGTGCCATATCGTCGGTGTTCACTGCTCCTAGAAAGCACTCGTCGTCATTGTCGTCGCTGCAGCCAGAAGGGGTTTCGACGGGGGCTCTGGACAGGCAGTCGGCGTCGCTGTGCTTGCGGCCTGACTTACAGACCACTGTCATGTTGAACTCTTGTAGTCGAAGACTCCATCGAGCGAGGCGTCCTGACGGGTCCTTCAGCTTCGCAAGCCAGCAGAGCGAGTGGTGGTCCGTGACTACACGGAACGGGCTGCCGTACAAGTACGGACGAAACTTCGTTATTGCCCAGACGACCGCAAGGCATTCTTTCTCAGTTGTGGAGTAATTTTTCTCCGCCTTGGACAATGTCCGACTTGCGTAGGCGATGACTCGCTCGATGCCTTCTTGCACTTGGACTAGTACTGCGCCCAGTCCCGCGTTACTTGCGTCCGTGTGAATTTCTGTTTCCGCATCCTGGTCGAAATGTCCAAGCACAGGAGGAGTCTGGAGTCGTCGTTTCAGTTCGTCGAATGCCTGCTGTTGCTCCTCGGCCCATTCGAACTTCTTGGCGTCCTTCGTGAGATTCGTAAGTGGTGCGGAAATCCTTGCGAAATCCCGAACGAAGCGTCGATAATAGGCACAAAGTCCAAGGAATCTTCGCACGGCCTTCTTATCTGTCGGCGCTGGAAATGCCGCGACGGCGCGAGTCTTCTCGGGGTCTGGGCGGACGCCTTCGTTACTAACCACGTGGCCAAGAAACTTCAGTTCGTCATAGGCGAACCGGCACTTTGACGACTTGAGTGTGAGTCCGGCGGTCTGAATGGCTTGAAGAACAGCTCGGAGTCGTCTCAAGTGCTCGTCGAAGTCAGCTGAAAATACTACGACGTCGTCAAGGTAGACGAGACAACTCTGCCACTTCAGCCCTGCCAGTACGGTGTCCATGACACGCTGGAAAGTTGCTGGCGCCGTGCATAGTCCGAAGGGCATCACCTTGAACTCGTACAGTCCATCCGGCGTGACGAAGGCTGTCTTCTCTCGGTCCAGTTCGTCGACCTCGATTTGCCAGTAGCCGCTCTTCAGGTCCATCGATGAAAAGTATCGAGAGTGGCGCAGCCGGTCTAGAGTGTCGTCGATGCGGGGGAGTGGGTAGACGTCTTTCTTCGTAACCGTGTTGAGCTGCCGGTAATCCACGCAGAACCGAAGAGTTCCGTCCTTCTTCTTAACCAGCACGACTGGAGAGGCCCATGGACTGCTTGAAGGTTGGATTATGTCGTCATTCAGCATCTCTTGAACTTGCTGATGGATCACCTCCCTTTCCTTAGCGGAGACTCTGTACGGCGATCGATGCACAGGGCGCGCGTCGTCCTCAGTAACGATGCGGTGCTTGGCAACCGCGGTCTGGCGCACCTTCGACGACGTCGCAAAGCAGTCGCGGTATTCGGCGAGGAGGTTAACCAGCTGACGCCGTTTAGGGTCCGGAAGCTTTTGGGTCAATGTCGAGCTGCGCTGGCGACGTACTGTCTTGCTGGGGCGGCGAGGATTCGTCAGTGATCGCAGTGATTTCGGCGGGGTTTCGGAGTTTCTCGACGTGGCCCACGGCTGCACTTTTCGTGAGGTGTTGCGTTTCGTTTCGGAAGTTCGTCACGAGGGCCACAGTCCGCCCATCCTGAAGTTCAGCTACTCCCCTTGCGACGCCTATGCCTCTTCCCAGGAGCAATTGGAGGCTTCCCTCGAGAAGAACTTCGCCACAGGAAGCTTCATCGATCCCGACAAGTACGAAAACACTCGACCGCGGTGGTAGGTTTACGTGGTTTGCGAGGACTCGGACCGTGGGTGACGTCGCTTCGGGTTCCTCCGCTGGTGGAACAGGTTTTTGTAGCGTCAGCAGGTTTGTTCCGAGGTCGATGACGGCGCCATACTCGCAGAGAAAGTCCATTCCGAGGATAACGTCCCTCGAACAGTCTTGCAGAACGACGAACTTGATAGGGCACGTTTCACCGTGGATCTCGACGCGAGCAGTGCATCTCCCGACTGGTGTGATGAGATGTCCTCCGGCGGTTCGTATGTGGGGTCCTTCCCACGGCGTCATGACTTTTCG
Source organism: Ixodes scapularis (assembly GCF_016920785.2). Classification (NCBI taxonomy): domain Eukaryota; kingdom Metazoa; phylum Arthropoda; class Arachnida; order Ixodida; family Ixodidae; genus Ixodes; species Ixodes scapularis. Next base: position 86,425,660 of record NW_024609879.1, read on the forward strand.
AAGGTGGCGGGAGAGCCTCCCACTCAAGACTGAGTAGTCTGCTCCGGTGTCCACGAGTGCCGATGCGTCGTGACCGTCGATGACGACGTTTAGGTTGTTGGACACCGTTGCAGGGGCGTCGTAGCGATGCGTGGCGTCGGGAGAGTGGGAGCGCTCCGGCGTTCTTGGAGGCTCTTTACGTCGGTCGTCTTCGGCAACTCCACCTCCAGGGGTTGCCTCGCCTAGTTTCCCCGGCGAGGAGCGAGGGGCGACAGGCTTTCACGTCGGGGTCGGTGCATCGGCGAAGCTGGACGTCGTGGCGAAGGCGACCGGAAGTCTCGGCGGAACGCAGGCTCGGGGGACTGGGGTCGTCGTAGGTACTCGTCGATCTCCCGAGGGCGTTCACCACACCGGGGGCGCGGGTCGTTTGGGTGGAATCCGCGCAGCCCGAGTCGTCGGTATGGGCATCGGCGGTACACATGGTCGGCTTCCCCGCAGTGATAGCAGAGCGGGCGTCGGTCGGCCGTTCGCCACACGTCGGTCTTCCTCGACGAGGGTTGCTCCGGGCGAACGTCGTGGACTTGTCCTTCCTGGCGTCGAGGATACTGTGGCATCGGAGGGTCTCGTCGGGGTGGCGCCGTGGTCTGGCGGTTAGCTTGCGGCGATCTTCGGGCCATGGCGGCGTAGCTCAAAGTAGGCTCCTCTGGCGTCGTCGTTTTGATCGGAATCTCAGGTTGGAAGGCTCGGTGGACTTCCTCTCGGACGACCCCGGCGAGCGACAGGGAGAACGAGCGATCCGTAGCGGGGAGCATCTTGCGGATTTCTTCCCGGACGACTTCACGGATGATGTCACGGATGCCTGGGAGGTCGGTACCAAGGTCGTATCCGGATGTCGCCATAGTCACGCCAGGGTGCCGCTCGTAGTGTCTGGCGCGTGCTAGTAGCGCACGCTCCATATTCGTCGCCTCCGTGACGAACCCGTCGACAGTTGTCGGAGGATTGCGAATGAGACCTCCGAATATCTCGCTTTTGACACCCCTCATCAGGTGTCGCAGCTTCTTCTCCTCTGTAGCCTGAGGATCGGCGCGGGCGCTCAGGCAAAGAACATCCTCAACGAAGCTGGTGATGCTCTCGTCGGGGCCTTGAGTCCTGGTACGCAGTAGGTCTTCGGCTCTCTCTCGGCGGTGCTGGTTGACAAATGTCGCCTTCAGCTGGCTCTTGAAAATGTCCCAGGATGTCAATGAAGACTCGTGATTTTCATACCAGCTTCTGGCAGTCCCCTCGAGCGAGAAGTACACGTTTTGCAGCCGTTGCTCGTTGGTCCAGCTATTGTGGCGGGCGACGCGTTCGAATTGGTCGATCCAATCTTCAACGTCTTCGTGGAGTTCGCCGTGGAACGGAGCCGGTGTCCGAGGAGCGACGGGTAGGTAGACGACGGCAGGAGCGGCGGGGGTCTGCGACTGGTTGGCCATCGTCGGCTGCCTGGTCCTGGGTGGTAGAAGTCCGTATTCCGGGTTTAGCCCTTGGGTGCGGCGACTTGATCGAGTCTCGATCTGGTCTTCGTTGGGTCCTCGGGAGCTTGGATTCGGACTTGTACTGCGGGAACTCGGAGGGCTGCGCTGCACGAACACGCGGTACCCCGCACCTCCACCAGAATGTCACAGGTGGTGAGTCGTGACCAATAAACAAGAAATAAACAGAAATAAATAGACGTTTAATGTGGCGAACTTGTGCCAAAAATAAAGAAGGAAACAGAAGAAAGCAGAGCGTCGCGGGCGTCGAAGTCGGCGTGTCAGCAGAATCGAGCGCTGGGGCGAGACTGACTCGACAAGGTCGTGGGCGGCCTCTTATCTAGAGTGCGTCGCTATCTCGAAGATTCGGCGAAAGCGGCTCGAGCGTCGCGTGATCGGGGCGAGAATGAACACGCACTTTCTAGAAAACAAAAGCAGGAATAAATAATAGAAGCTACGTGCGGTACATGAATAAACGGGAACTTTCTGGAGGTCCTTGACCGAGCGTTGCTTTCTCAGCCCTGCGCGCGGCACTATTCAAAACACAGGACAGAACACTCAAGGGCGAACCAAATCGAATTAAAAGGATGACCAATACCACTAGCTCTTCTTCTTTACTTTAAGCAATACCGAAGAACACAAGGAAAAACATGAAAACGGGATGTAATAAAACGTGTGAAACTATAGACGTTGTTACTTTCATTTTCGGTTTGTTACAGTTCACGAATAGCAGAACAAGTTCCTCCTACAGAGCCCTCCACACTTTTCACTTTAGAAGAACAAATCAATGCCAAAGAAGAGGCAAGTGGAGACGAGAAAACACCCAATCATTGCGAGCAGACAGATATCTGATTGGGCTTTTTCTGGTATTTTAAGCCTGCAACAGACAATGTCTATTGCATGGTGCATTGTACAATTTTTGTATTACGTTTTTTTTTTTTTGTTATTTAAGAAGTTTTTTTTTTGTATTTTATAAAGGAAATGCACACGCCCTTCTTACATTCAGTAGAGCTAGGTTATACAGTTTACTCGCGAGCACTATTGAAGCGTACAAAAAGTTCCTGTAGATAAGTCAATAAATAGAGTGTCATTAAACGTTTTACAACCTTGTTTCGAGCTCACGCATTAATCATACAGACTTTCGTGAGTGCAGGTTTCTACAAACAAAGGCGAAAAAGGAACGTGTTGCTTCGACACCCGTTGCTCGAAATAAGTAAAAAAAGTACGTTACCCGTTACCGTGTTGAAAAAAAAGTATCAAATACGTTACACGTTACAAAAAAAAGTAACGCGTTACCTGTAACGCTGTTACTTGCAGCGCATTACCGCCAACACTTTACGTCCCTTTTATTACGTTTGACGGAATGGCTACGGCAATGCGCGTTTTTGACTGATTCTGGTCTGGAATCATGCCCATCTTTACTGACGTTTTCGTGGGTCGATTTAGAAAGAAATTTGTCAATAATAGACCCTTTTCGAAAGTCCATCGAGCAAAATTGGTCACCACTGCTAAGACAGAGGACCAGAGGAAAATTCACGCCTCCTTCGCCGGTGGGATGAGGCAGGGGTGATGTTTTTAGTTTTTTTGCCCAATCCCCCAAGTGTCATCCTGGTGATATACCACACCGCATGGTGACAGTTACCAAATTGCAAGGAGCAAGAAAATTACCGTAGGAAAGAAATCATACTTTTGGTTCCTAATTTCCAGGTTAGATGGCGCGAGCTACCACCTGTTATAAAAGGAAAAACCGTTAGCCCCCATCCATCCAACACGAAGCGTCTAATTGGATCCGTGTCCACGCCGAATGCTGATGGAGCATCCGTTTTCAATACAAGCTGAGCCGAGTTAAGGCAAACGCTAGCGCAGCCCTCGTGTCTAATACGTGGTCAGAATACGTGATCAAGCAATGGCGGGCAGGCGATGGCTAGACTTTTGAAAAGGGTCTATTGTCTATACCTTACTTTACACCAGCTTGCCTGCGAACTCTTTGTTTTTGAAGGGTTTCAAAGTGATTGTACTATAGAAGGGTATGCACTTGGGCTAGTTGGTGATCCATATTTCCGAGGGTAAAAGCGCTAGAAACAACGGACAAGTAAAACAAACGGTCAACACAGGGCGCTGTGTCCGGATTCTTTCGCACGCAAACCAGCGTCGGCGTGCCACTTCTATCGTCGTGTTTCTACCAGCCGAGCTGGGCGCTGTGTCCGCTCCTGTGTCTCGTTCGCCCGCCTTGTACGCTTAAAGGGGTTATGACATGAATATATTGGGAGGTAGATATGGTGTATAAATGTATCATATAGTGTTCACAATACGTTTCACGGATTTTGAAGCTCTAGTAATTGCAAAAAATAATTTTCTGATGTTGATCCTTTGTAACAAATTATCAGGCAACCTTGACAGAATATGACGTAACAGAGAGCAAATTGTGGGAAAAGAGAATGCAGGGAAAATGAGCTTTCACAATATAAAGGGCACGAAAACAAGAAATAAAGAAGGTACAGTTGTATGATAATTCAGTGGATAACTCATTGGCTGTTTGAAGCTAGAACGGGGGGTGCTAAGAACGAAAACATATAGGGCTGAATTACCGGAAATAGACACTCTATCCGACATATGCGACCGCGATTGGAAAACTATAGAACACGTAATTTTAAGGTGCACGGGGCTTAGTCCTACCCTCTCGGGGGGGGGGGGGGGGGGGGGGGGGGGGGAGGGGGGGGGGAGGGGAGGGTATGATTAAAGTCAAAGTCACATTGGACGTTTTAGTGATTTATACAGCGTAAGGGCGGTCTGCCAGTAGGGGCGATGCTGGTTTACACTGTTGATGAGCAGTTTCACCACTGCAGTACGACGCTAACCTGGGGTCTTTAACGTGCGCCACGCAGTAGTGATACACGACCGCACGCCGGTACGATGCTCATCCAGATCGAAACGGGCAGGAATGGGGCTCGAACCCAGGATCCCTGGGTTTTGCAGCGCGAGCTTTCGCTCCACGCGCGTCGTGCGGTGTGCGCTTTAGCGGCCACCGATCACTTTTTTTTTCTTTATTGCATGGAAGCACACGCGGTGGGCACATGGGTCATAGTTACAGTTTCGAAACGAGAATACACTGAGATTATATAAGCTTATTTAGATACATTTTCACCAACACTTTTACAATTCAGACAAATTTGCATACCTCTTAGGGTACGCAGGGCTGACTCGGCTGTATCAGAAAACAGAAAACAAGAGGCACTTTTCAAGTCGCCAGTACCATTTTGGCTTTTCCCCGAGTTCATCAAGGACGCTTTTTACGTGGTTGCATGTTTCCATAAAATTTGATTTGGTAGTCCTTGGTGGTTCAGCCCTTCTGTCTATCATGCGAGTCTTCCAGAGACTATGCATACCAAGCAAGATAAAAAATTAGAAGGAAATGTGTCTGGATCTTCCACAGGTAGAAAACGAATAGAGTATGCGTTGATATACAAGTCCTTTTTGATAGTCCTTTGAAGAACATCCCAGAAAAGGTATGCATCTGTGCAAAAAATAAAGCAATGCTCAATAGTTTCTGGCGTGTTGCATAAACGACAGTGACCGACCACGGTACAAAAATGCCTTTGTCACGCAGCCATGGTTTTACGGGTGGTGTGTTAGTATGACGCTTAAAGAAAAATGTTTTTGCAGTTGGAGGAACGCGCATCCTGCGAACTCGTTTTAAAACATCTTGATCTGTACTATATGAATAGTGGCTGCGATATAAAGGGTGTGGAAATAGCGAATCTATTAAGTTATGGTGGAGCTCTTTTCTGGAAACAGTAAATAAATAATCTAAAGAAAATCGCACCTTCAAAAATTCAAAAGCTTCCAAGACTTCTTTCAGAAAGCCAAAAGGTCGAGGCATTGCCACATGGTCGGATGAAGCAACGATTTCAGGGAGGAGATCCATCAAGTGAGTTTGGAGGAAAGTGCTAATGAACGGGTGGGAAGACGTACTGAGGAACATGAAACGTGAAACAATCTTCCGTACAAATAGGTGGGTTAAGCCCAGTCCTCCTGCTTCGATAGACCGAAACAGATTGTCGCGCCGCATTGGCTCCCATGAAGAGGCCCATATGAAGGTACCAAATATCCTATGGAAACGCTGAAGGTGTCCTCGGGCACAGTAATAACCTGAAGCACGTACCACAGTTTGGCGACTAGGAAAATGGTACATGCAGTAGCACGGCCAAACACCGAAAGATGATTAGGCTTCAGCATGTCCGCTCGGCGCTTAAATTTTGTGGCACTTTCTGTCCAGTAGCGTGAGCTATTTCGAACAAATTCTAGGGGCACGCCAAGGTAAGCAGTTGGAAAGCCAAACCACGCCATTCCTGCATAATCCGAGGGAGTTGTCCCCCAAGTCCCATAGCAAAGTCCACAGCATTTGGAGGTATTAACCAGCGCTCCAGCTGCCTTACAAAATTGCTGGGTTAATTGTAATGCAATGTCGATATTTTGCTTATCAACACAGAAAAAAGAGCCACATCATCGGCATAAGCCAGAACTTTCACTTCATGAGATAACAATTTATAAACTTTTACGTCTGTACTTTTCAGTATACTTAGACACAGAGGCTCCAAATATAATGCAAACAGAAGGGGAGACAGGGGACATCCTTGTTTTACAGATGAATGAAGGTGAATTGGTGTGGAAAAAGCCCCGTTTACAATTAATCGAGTTATTGCTTCGGAATTACATATTTTTATACCGTTAAGGAGGACCTTTCCTACGTTTATGTCTTCTAAAAGAGCAAACAAAAAGAAACGGCTAGCGCGGTCGAAAGTTTTTGCTAGGTCAATTTGAAGCATGGCTACTTTATCTTGTAAACCGTCACAGCAATGAAGAACAGATCGCGCTATGTGAATGTTTGTCTGGATTGTGCGGCCCTTGATCCCGCATATTTGATGAGTTCCAACCACTCTTGAAATGGCACATTGTAAGCGTTTAGTAAGAATTTTGGCAAATATTTTGTAATCGACATTGCAGAGCGCTATTGGGCGATACCCTTCAACAGTCCTGAACTTGTCAGAGTCGGAGCTTTTTGGTATTAACACGGTGTGACTCTGATAAAACGATGGAGGTAGCCTGCCATACTGGAGTGAAGCTGTAAAAAGTTCAAGGAGGAATGGACATATCATGTCTATGTTTTGCCTATAAAATTCTGCTGAAAGGCCGTCCGGTCCAGGTGTCTTCCAGCTAGAAACGGACCCCACAGCCTGGCATATCTCTTTGAGAGAAAACGGTCTAGTAAATAGTGCGGAGTCCTTGTCACTCAAGCTGGGCAGCAGCGAAGCGAGAGGCAGGTACTCTTTGTTTGATGAGGGGGAGACCTGTCCAAATAAGTTTTGATAGTGCCGTGTGAATGAGGTCATAATGCTGTCGGTATTTCTTTTGCTAAGGCGTGTTTACGCTCGTCGTCTGAAGTCTTTTTAGTAGGTTGTTCGGCCGATACAAGGCGTTGACATCTTGATCACACGGCCGCTCCTCGGTAACACTGATGCTCGTGGCGTTGCAGCTCAGATTTCAGAAAGCAATTTTCTTCATAAAAACTACCTGGTTTTTCGCATTCCAGCCCATACAGTTCGTGGAGGCTATGTGTAAGTGCACGCCTGTCGTCTTTCTCGTGATATGCCTGAATACACGCACACTCAATTGCGATGTTTTTAGCTTCTTGCTTAAAACTATCCCACTGTGCAAAAATTGAAAGATCGGTATTACTACGAATGGCCATAAAACAGGTAATTAGTCTTTCATTAAAGTCATTGTTTTTAAGAAGATTGTTGTTTAACTTCCACAGCGCCCATTTGGGTCTAGACATTTGTTTACGTTTCTCACCTAGCCTTACAGTTTCAACACAATGGTGAGAGAAGGATACCGGCATTACCAAATATTCAAATGTGTGTTCCAAAAGACAACTAGACACGTATATTCTACAAGGCGTGCGTGGCCAGAACTTTGCAAGTGCGTGAAGCGATTGATGGACGTTCGAGAGGCACCGACGTCACATAGGCAGTGTTGGCGCACAAGATTCTCGATAGCAATACTACTGTTGTCGCGTCTCAGACTGATCCTCGAGCGGTCGTGGGCTTCGCATACACAGTTAAAGTCGCCAAACACAACAATACATTTGTCGGTGTCAAAAAAAGCATCTAAATTTAGGAAAAATGAAAGTCGACTTGAAGAGTCATTATAGGCATAAACGCAAATCAGCCGCCAGTGAATTCCCTCTAAGTAAATGTCACAACAGATAAAACGACCTTCAGTGTCAACCTTGTACGAGAGCGAGGTGTAGTTCAAGTCTTTGCGGAGAAACAAAAAACAACCAGCCGATAGCCCCACAGTGTGACTCACACAAACTTCATACCTGTGTAGAAAAGGCTCGAGCGCACTTGTTGTGGCCTCCTCCGACTCTATCTTTGTCTCCTGAATCGCAACAATGTCCAGCCGCTCACGTTGCAAGAGCCGACAAAGTTGCACCTGCCTCGCACGAGATCTTAGACCTCGGACGTTTAGTGTTCTGAAATTTAGGGGAATGTTCTTATCTTCTATCCGTCCTCATAGAGGCCGCATTTCAGCGTTGAACGCCACTCGCCACACTTTAGGTAGCTCCTGGCTTCGCGTTTGGCTTGGCACGGATCCCCGATGCTTTATTTTTGGTGACGTCTCCGTCGCCAACATGGTTGCGTAGTGTTGGGGACTCGCTTGAACACGAAGGTGCCTCTGTGTCAACCGGTGCCGGTCACTTAAGTGGTTGACTGCTGCTCGGAGGTGGGCCGTCCTCGCTGACTGCGTGCTGAGGTGTTGTCGGAGCTTTGGAGACAGTCGGTGCGGGGGTCGCATCAGGTTCCACGTGTGCATCCTGTGTGGTGCTGGTGTTTGGGGATGCTGCAGATTCCAACACTGGAAATTCTTCATTCTTGTCGATGTTTTGTGATGACTGGGTATCTGTACTGTCCCCGGGCCGAGCATCTTCTGAAGGATGGGCCGAGTCGACGGGTGGCAATTCCCCGGTGACATCAGCCACCTCACTGACGTCCATTAAGAGTTCCGCCGCTGTGTTATCTTCGTGTGTTTGACTGTCGTAACACGTCAGCACAGGTGGCGCCGTTGACACATTCCTCAGTTAGATGACCATACCACCGACAGTTGGAGCACCTCGGTGTTCTACAGTAGCGTCGAATATGTCCCACTTTGTTGCAGCGCAAGCACAATGGAGGTCGCCCAGGAACAAGGACAAGGCTCTGGCATCCGTAGACTTGAAGGAGATGTGGTATCTGACTGGCATTGACACCATCTCCTAGTACCAGTACTACCTCTCGATTTAGAGTCCCCATGTGCTCGAGCTCGCTGCACCTCCATTTGTCTCTCTTGATCGATCTCACTTTGCCAAACGGGGCGAGTGCTTTGATAACTCGTCGATCCTCTAGATGCTGTGGAAGCCAAAGAAGCTTTAAGTTTACTTCTTGCTTGTCCGGGTCAATGATGAGTCAATTTCGGCCTTTCACGCGAAGCTCTCGTTGAGCGACCAGCTTTGCCTTCGTAACGGCGTTGACACACGTCAGCATCCAGACGTGAGGCATCTGAAACTGTCCGAGGCTCACAACGTCCTTCATTTCGACGATGCCACGTAGGGCGTCTCGAAAATCAGGAGCTCTATACGGGCGAGCCGAGAGGTCCCCATGCAGGAAAACGGATTTCAGGCTCAGGTCACCTGATGTAAGACGTGGCAGGATTATCCGGTAGTCTTCTGTAACGTTAGCAGACGTCACAACGTTTCCTCTGCCAGCGGCCGATAAATTTTTTCCGGAGAACATGGAAAACGTGGCCGTTCAAAACGGCGTCTTCTTTCTCCCCCGGCCACCGATCACCCGGGGGTATGACTAAGGATTTGGAGGGGCACTGGGATTTACAAACATGGATGGACGATTGAATAGGAAAAAAATTGCGGTAACCAAGAGGAGATTAGAAGATTAGTGGAAAAGACCTAGAGAGGGGTAAATATGCAGAGAAAAATCAGCAATGGGAACATTTTAAAGGGGGTGGGTTTGTGTTGAAACAAAATTTACGCAAATATGAAAAGAAGAATTTATGACGAATTGTCAGGCTAGGTGGCGCAAGCTCCTGCCCGTTATAAGGGGTATAGCCATTACCATCTATCCATCCATCCATCCAACCAACCTCCACCCCCGCTTCCATTAGTCGCATCATGGAATCCTTAGGTCACGTGATGCTGCCTCAGGCTCGCCACGCTCGGCGACTCTCTTCGCTGGGCACTCTTGCGAGCACAGAGTCTGCCGCCCTGCCGCCGTCTAGCACCTGCTCCTCTCGCCCTACCTGGAAGGTGGCCGGAGTCGCCGGAGTACGGTGGCGATAGGGGGGAGGTGTGCCGAGGAGAGGCTCAAATGCGCGCCACTTCTTCATGACGCCACGTAATAAAGCCACACACCAGGGTCCCGGTCATGCGGTGGAGGATGCGGTAAAAACGCGCTGCGTGCGTGCACATCTCGGGATAACCCTCATAATACAAAAAGATTTTTTTATATATATAAACGTGATTTACAAGTTTAGACAGCGTACCAATATTTGAAGAAACACTAGGGTGCATAAAAATTCGAAATAAAAACCAACTTTCCACCTTTCTGCAAGCGCAGTGGGCATTTCTGTACATATTTATTTTCTAAAGTTAGACTGTGTTTTATATTTGAAAATTCCACCCAAACCAGCAAACTTTGTCTTATTAAATATTAGCAACCAACCCCTGCCTGTAAAGTAAAACAAAAACTATTGACTGCAGTAACGGAATTCATTTGATTTGAACTTCCCCTCAATATTTTCACATCTTAAAAAAGAAAGTCATTCACAGCAATCAAAACAGCACAGTTTCTCTAAAAAAAGTATCTAAGACCCCCTTCAGAGTTTTCGAAGCACATGCCGCATTTTCAAATGACTTTTTTGCCTGTCTCGCACTTTCTCTGAGTGCATTTTTTCCCTTGACAAGGAAGTGGAGGCGAGTGATTGAGTAGAACTTCATGATGTGGTTTGCTAGGTAAACCTTGTGCTGCTTACAGCCTATAAGGGCAGGAGGCCTTAGCTGTAGGAATGAAGCTAAGTCAGTAAGGCTGTTTTTCCTCAACTGTTTCACGCTAAAGCAGTACGTGAAAGTGTCCTCCAAAGATGAGACCAGCTTGTTGAGTGCTTGTGAGGGGTGAAGTAGACAGCCCATGGTCGCGTGGCTTGTCAATGAAGCTTCAGCCGGATGGGGAGCTCCTTTCGGCATCAGCAAGCGGCTGAGGCACTCGTCGGATCTGCATTTTGCTAGGAACTTCCTGGCGACGTACCCAGCAACATAAAAAATATGCCTGGAGTCACTATTTTCTGTTGCCAAGGGGCCGTGGTCGAGGTCACAACCATTTAGCGCATCGTGTGCCGCAACAAGGTCTCCAACGTCTAGCAGCTGATTCGCTTCGCTCTGTGCGGTCTTCTCTCGCATACAGGGATCCTCAATCTGCAAGAGAGTGCTCAGCAGCCCAGGCGAGATGTTCGCAGACTTAGGAAACTTCGCCAGGTTCGTGAAGCTCAGAGTGTTGAGGGACAGCAGGCACTGAACAGGTGTCGGGTGATCATTGCTTCCCGACATTTGTCGCGCGACCCCGAAGAGTTGCTCAAGAGTGTCTCGGCTTATTCTTGCTGTCCATGAGGAATCTGAAGCCCACTTTTGTTGTTAAATACTCTAACAAAGCCAGGGTTCTTAAAAGTGTAACCCTCAGCCCTTCGGCTGTGCTTGCAGACAAAAATCCCTTATTGTCTGCGGTCGTCTCCCAATCATCCAGATATTGTAGAAAGAGAGCAATCTTTTGAGCTTTCAGTCTGTTGGGGCGTAGGGCGGCAGCTGAAAACCTCGACGTCATGAAGCTGATTAGTTCCTTGAGCATTGTCACAAAAGCAGACGTTGCCTCAACAGAACCATGCTCAGGTTCAATGTCATCTTTGTGTAGGAAAAGTCCGCGTCGAACTTCGTCTGAAAAGTAGCGGAATGCGTAATTCACGCGCATCTTCTCAAACCCATTCGGCTTGACCACCGCCTTGGTTATGTACGGTATAAATTGCAATGCAACCTTAATTCGCTGGTCACACTCCCACGCTGACTCGACATGCCGAGCCGATACTTCCCCCTCAGATGTCTTGAACGTGTGTTGCAGGACGTTATTCCTCACATTTTTGATCAAGTGGGGGAAGTCTGAGACAAAGTGTAGGTGGTGTGCAGGGTCAGTTGGGTGGACAGTCTTGCAAACAACCTTCTTTGCTGTCCCAGAGATCCCAAAAATGCGCCACATACTGCAATTCCAGCTTGCTGCATCAGTTGTCACGAAGTCCACGAGGATGGGAGCATTTTCAGCCAGGACAATCGCTTCAACGATGATCCGTGTAAGCTTCTCAGCCTTCACGTTGCCTCTTGATGCAAAAACACCAAGCACCTGATGCCACTTTCCCTTGAAAGGTTGAAACAAGACAACGAGACCATGATCAGCTGGCATGGAGCTGATGTCACTCGACGTAAAGTCGCCCAGGTCAACAAATCTTACCACCTTTCCATTGTGGTCGACTTCCAAGTTTTCTGATAACTTGATTTCGTCAATCAGAATCCCACCGTGTTGCAGCTACTCATCCATTGCCCTGCACTTTTCACGTATGGCCGCAAACAGATTTTTACTGAATCCAAAGCCGCTTCGAAAGGAGCGAATGTATCTCTGGAAGCAGGTGCGTCCGGCAAGCAGCATTACCTTGCGAATGTGCTCGTAAAGCTTCTTGCTTTTCATCCGCGTGATCAAGCATTCAAGGATCCACTCACTTCGGTACTTGAAACCCCTGGAATTCTTTCGCTTTGAAGCTGCAAAACATGCCGTGACCTGAAGCTGCTGTTTCGGTGAGAGATCTTTTATTTGAAGTTCCAGCACAGACGCATCCACTTCCGAGTTCTTCTTTCTCATTTTCTCGGGCTTGGTTTCAAGCTTCGTCAGCTTTTGTTGGCGTCGTTTTAGTCTTGCTGCCTTGAGCTTGATCTTGTACGAGTGTTTAGCAGTGTTAGATAGAGTGAGCTTTCTTCGCTGATATGAAAGCTGGTTCAGAAGGAGCTTTCTCACATAGCGGCACTGCACACAGGACTTGAGCTCGAAACGGCGGTAGCCATTTCGAGCTGAAATGGTTACCGCCGTGGGCCTTGTAAGTCATCTTGTTGATGAGCAGACGGTACCGTTGTTCAACTGCGATACCTTCGCAGGGGACCAACATATCCGCTTTTTTGAGGATGGAGCTGGCTTCGGCACCAGTATGCAATGTCGACTGCTGCAAAACAGTTTTTTGGATGGAAACAGTGCCGTGCATAGTGAAGCTGCACACCTCGAACACAACGACTTTGGGGAGAGCAATACTCTGGCCATCTCTAGAGCAGACGGAAAAGGCAACAGTGGTATCTGAATCTGGCAGAAACTGCACTGCCCAGAAGACACTTGGCAAGTTGCACTGTTTCAGAATTGCGACTAATTTGCGCTCTGTCTCCGAGCTTGTAGAGGACGATGTCTCCTCAAGAGCAGAACCGCTTTCAGAAGAGCATTGCGGCAAGGACGTACCTACATCGTGCGATGCGTCGACAGCCTTGGCGTGTTTAGACGGGAGATCGCCTGTGGAATTCCGACTCTTTCTTTTAGCGGGGAGTCTCTTTGTGAGGTACGAAGGGGAGTTCGGTAGGATGGAGAGAACAGCATCTTCGGTGAGGCACGGGCGATCCCTGGCCAGTTGGACAATCTCTCCGTTGATCACATGTGTGAACTTCCGCACGATGGATTTGTCTTCAAAGTGGCGTTCACACACCACTGAATGTGGTTGAAGTTATTAGAGAGTTTTAGTAGACCGTTTTCGGTTTCCCGCTCCGCTCTATGGAAAGCGGAGTCGCCATCGCGCATGCGCGACCCGCTCTGGGATTTGAGCGTGGAGCGTCAGCTCCGCTATCGTCGCCATTTTGAGAAGTACGTTCCACTCTCAGTGAAGGTTCACTAGATGGTGCTTTTCTGGAAAGGTGGGTGCTCGCTATTTGAAATCATGCTTGGGAGCGCGCTTGACCCTTATGAACCTCGCTGCACTAAGAAGCTCCGAGGACTTTGTTTGAAAAGGCGTCCCCCAGAAAACGTTTCACGGTAGTCAAGAACCTCTGGCTGCTTCGAGAAATCGCTGGCCGCAATCCTTTTACGGCCCCTGAACGGTGGGAACAGGTGCTGCCTTGTCTAAGCCAGCGGGCTCGATTTTTCTATGCGAGATGACGACGACGACGTTGAGAGGATGACACACCGGGCGACGGCGGTGTCTCAATCTGAGCCCTGGGGTGCTATGTTGCGCTTTTTGGACTCCCAGGAGACTTGGAAGAGGGAAGTGACGTCAACGACTAAAGCAAACGCAGATTGGATGTTGACAGAAGAAAACGAAATCAACACCCAATCTGCGCTTGCTGTGTCGTTGACGTCACTTCCCTCTCCCTAGTCTCCTGGGAGACCAAAAAGCGCAACATAGCACCCCTGGGCCTCGGTTCCTCGGAGGCGGCAGCTTCTACTTCGGCTGGACTACCTCCTTGGAGCATGATTCTTTGACCCCAGTGGACCCCAGTGAGCAATAGCGCCATTATGTTCCTGGTGCTCCTTCATGCACTGATCGAACGGCGTGCAAGATCATAGCTCGCTGCTCACCCGCCCAGCCCGCCTCCACGAAGTCTGGACTTCTGCGAATCGGACTGCCACCCTCCCCAATACCAACAATCCATGTCGTCGTCATCTTGCACGTATATACTCATCACATTGCCATGTTCCCTAGACGCGGCACCGCGGGCCTCGGTGTTACGGGCTGGTGCTTTCCGCGGTGCCGCAGCTCTCCAGAGCCAAAAATTAAAGGTTAAAGACCAAAGACTAAAGCAGTCGGCAAACGGACAGATATTTTGTTTGGTTACTTCAGGCAGCAAGACAGTGAAAATTAGCGAAAGCGAGTGCTCCATTTATATCTCTACTTTTTTTTTTCCCAATGAAATGAGTCTTTTCTTCTTCGTATGCTTCGGTTTGTGATATGGTGCCTTAGTGTTTATGTACACTGCGCGACACTGTTAGCGGGAGCATTCAATATCCTGTTTTCATTTTTCACCTTAAATTCGAGGGGCTGACATTTGCCTATTGGTGTGGAATAAAGCGCTCGTTTGGGGCACTAATCTGAGCGACAAATTTTCAGCTTTTTCAATAGCTGTCAAAGAAATAAACTGCAAATAAAAGCGATTTTTTTTTCGTGTTCGTATTAACAGTGGAGCGCAGTGCATGTATCTGCCTTGGGGGGTGACATGAAACCATTTTGCTTCACTATACACTTCTTTTTATTTCTTTTGTGTGTTTATGAAAGTGCGTTTTTCAGCTTAAGCTCCTGACCAGTTTCTGCCTCACTTGTGCTACGGTCTTTTCTTGCAATAGAAGGCCACGCAACATAGTCTACTATTACAATGCTGAATTCAACAGTAACACTGTAATTTGGTTAGATGCAATATTCACGCGCACATCTGAGAAGTAAAATGGGAGTCGTTAGTAAACGTTTTTTATTAAAATATTTCTAGATGCCTTTCAGCCCAGTTGGACAGGTATTTCGCTCAGTACAAAAGCTTGAAGATGATTTACTGTGATAATTTTATGCATTCTAATATTAAACAAACAAAAAAATGCCCATGGTCTTTGTAGGTTTCGTCCAGCCGTCAAATTATGCCGTCTGCGCACATCACTGCCTGGTGCTTCACGACGAGCACCCTCTTGTGGTCTTCTTCTAATTTTTTTGATGGACGGCATATGGGTATGCTGTGCGGTCAACAAAACCCTTGTCCTTGACGTTCCCTTGTCCTTGACGGCCTAATAAAAAAGACAAAGAAAAACACTCTTACAACACGGCAGTATTTAAACACTACCAAAACATGTGATATGGGACTTGTTACTCCTCTAAGATAAAGCGTATTTCCCTTGTAGGGTTGTAAAAAACTGGGTATCGTAAATTAATATATATATATATATATATATATAGTTGTTTCTTAATTCTGCTAAGGTTTGAGGCCGTCAAACAGTGCATGCGAGGCCCGCTACGCCGGAATTCAAAACGAAACTTCTGAAAACTGTTCTAATCTACCACTATTGCTTAGAAGTCCAGGGTTGTGTTTACTAAATTTTGCATTGTTTATGCCTGTCTGGTTTTCACCAGACAAAAAATTGACGTGGAATATTCTTTCGACCGTTATTGGTAACTCTTTTCAAAACACCACCGGGTAACATATTCGGCCGCCATATTTTGGGCATCGCTTTTAGTGCGAGACTTGTGACTAGAACCCATTTCATATTCAGTATTGACGCAGCATTCGTGTCTAATACATTTAGACTCGCATCCGCGACAAACAATGACGTAGCTCTCTTGCCCCCTAGACACTTGGCCAAAATAAGGCGGCCTCGAAGACTAGCGGCACCATGGGTTGCACTTTTAAAAAGGCTGCATTCAAGTTTCTATTATTTTCTAAATCTACCAAGAAAATCCAACGTAAACATTTCTTGAGGAAAGTTAAAAAATTCAAAAGTTGCGAGCGAGTGTGAATAAATAAAGCTGAGAGGAATGGTTTCTTTGGTGCAGCTTGCGAGTGCTATGCTCGTGGTCAGCTTTCAGTGGCATTTTCGACAGGAGGGCGCATGCACAGATATAATCGTCGTTCAAGCACGCGCACCCGTACATCTGACTGCATAGCCGTAGGCCGTCCACAAAACACGACGACTTTACCGACGCCGTGCTGGTTGCAAAGTGATACTCGTTCACTTCGTTTGATTATGCTGTTTTGTGTTACATAGAACTCAAATCGAATGGTTTACTTTTTACGCGCGGGGCGTACGCTTTACTTCTTGATTCGACCTCTTTCAAGCTGAGGTCACGGTCAAAAACATCGACGCGTATTGAGTAAGTGCAGCCATCTTGAGATCTAAGCGATCACGCTAAGGACGCTGAGGGCAGTCCGCTCTACAACTTGTGAAGCGGAGCGCACGCTCACTCCGCTAACTTTACGCTCCAACTCAGAGCGGGCCACGCATGCGCGGTGGGGACGATGCTTCTCGCAGAGCGTAAAGTAGAGCAAAGAGGGCTCATAAAAGTGGCCTACTAATACTCATAGATTACGAACGCGCTCGTCCTGACTTCTCCTGACACTGCCGATGTACACCTTTGGCGTATAGAAAAAAGTAACTTTTCACCAGACGGAGCAGCTGTGCTAGAAACAATGGAAACGCGAAATTTACACAAACCATGCAGGGTCTCACCTGTGAGCACAGCTCTAGTTTCGCCAGGGTCAACCACCTATGTTTGTTCATGTCAGCGAGCAGGTGGCCGAACCTCTCGTTGATGTGACCCACGATGAGGTTCACAGAACTGAAGAACACCGACAAGTTCCGTCCAAACGCTCATCCAAGTACGAACAGACGGTTGGGATAGGCCAGTCGAGGAAGAACCATGCAAAGCGTCTCGCCAGATTGGCAACACCCTGCGCCGATCTGTCGGGTGTTGGTATTTGGAGGCCCGCATGCAGAACAGCCAGGTCCTTCTTTAAGCAGGATAGCTTCCTAAAGGGTTTCTTTTCTACGTTGGAAATATCCAGCAAACCGCGTTCGGAAAGGAAGCTTCGGCGCTTGATGGCACGAGGGATACGAATCATAGATTCGATGTCTCGCCATCTTAATCTCGTTAGTAGAAGTCTCCTTCCTTGAGAACAGCGGGGATTCATCGTGCAGTTGCCTTGGTAGCCTTGAGCAACACTGTACTCGTACTACGCAAAAGGATGTACTCTCAATGCGCTAACTTCGTCCTTTTCTCTTATTTTTCTACTTCGAATAAGTAAATCTGTTTCAGTTTTAATTCGAGTGGAGCAGAAGCTACAAGAGCGAGTGCCGGCCTTTCAGCGTCCTTGATAAGCACGCGCGCTCGTGCAGTCCAAGCACTGTTTAGAGCAACATGCTTATGCTTATACCTTCGGCTTCACTCGCACACAAGGTGGAACGATTATATTTATATTTTATAGCTTAATATTTCTTCAGGTGTGTGCCTACTCTTTTGTGCTCAATATTGTCACCTTCGTTTTTACAACCTCTACAATCACGCTCCCTTTTACTCTTTTGGTGTTAACGCTTAGGTTTTTTGTCTTACTAGTACTATAAACGTCCACTTGTGGGGCTACGCAAGCAAATTTTTCGAACCCGCTCAAAACGCTCTCACGCTGAAGAAAAACGCTCTACTAAAACGCGTTTTTGGACCTCCGCTTTCCATTCCGGCGAAGCGGGCCGCGCATGCGCAGTTTGGCACCCTCAGAGCGGAGCGGAAGATGAAAACGGTATACTAAAACTCTCTATTGTCTCCACGACGAAGAGCGAGCTCCCATTGACGAAAGCGATCGCGATCTTTGGGCACGGAAAACAACGATACTTTGGGTCCTTGCCTCACATATTTGTAGCCAGTCTTGCATTGCTTCGCGAAGCAGCTGGTGTACTTCTTAATCTTCATTTTAAACGAAAAAGCACCGCCGATCGCAGCGGTGAGCTACCGATTTGAAGGAACACGAGAAGCTCCTCCGCTTCACGTCATGCCACTCACGTCACTTTCAACGGGAAGGAACTGACACAACCAGTCTAGAGAACCGGTGCCCCGACCGCAGCGATACTTTAGTCGTCATGAAGCGGCGGCGCGAGTTTCTCCCAAAAACCGCCGGGCGCCCGCTACCCCCCCCCCCCCCCCCTCCCCCTATAGACCTTTTCCGCTTACTCTCGCCCCTGACCGCCAAGTAGGCATATCCGGTATGGGCGACAAAAGAATATTAAAACGTTTCAACCTGCAAATAGTAGAAAAATAGAGGGGAGACCAAACGAAAATGGGTGACGGTTACGATTATGGCCTAAATGCATTGTATTGGCGTGGCGACGGCAGAACAATGTTTTCGCCCATACTGGATGTGACGATATTTCAAGATGGCGGCGCCCTTGTGAAAAAGGTCTATACACCTTTCCAAAAAACACTCGACCCCAGGGGCAACAAACCGTTTTCGAGCGCAGTAACTGAGTTTGAGGCTATACTCTCACCGGCGTCCCTCCTAACCCTAACCGAGTGGACTGTGATTTCAATAGACGCAGCCTGCGTAGGCGCAGTTTCAAACGCTGCTGGCGGCTAAATTCTTGTCTTTTCCCGCTATATTTTGTTTCGTGGTACATGCATTTTCCCGAAAACATTGAAAAAGCATTGTACCATATTTGAAGAAACAAAAAGAAAAAAATCTGTGAACTATTTTTGTTGGGTACGCGCGCGACAGATCGAATGCGATTGGAATGTATAGTTCTAGTTATTTGTGTTTTTTTCTTATGATAAGTTTTGACGGCGCCGCGGGATCCGCCGCATGTGAAACGACAAAGCGCTTTGCTGTCAAAAATTAATTGCAACAGAAGAGGTCCGAAAAGCATGCCTTTTTTACGCTCACAAATAACAGGACACGGACATACAATTGAGGAAGCGTCAACATTCGAACAACGCGTCGAGGGTCGTTTGACGTCCTTTACCTCCTTCGTTTCCCGTGAATGCAAAGCAGAAAAGCTCGAATGGAAGGCACTTACCAGCCCTATTTCTCACAGTGGAAGATAACACAGAGAGGGTACGCAGTATGCGTCAGAAAAAGTAAGCGGAAACTTTCAAGAGGGGCCAAAAAACGTCGAATGCAAAACCGCAAAAACGTAGGTAGGGAACCGCGCTGAGCGGGTCTTCACAGTCCAAGAGAGCGGCAGAAAATTTCTAGCTGATAGAGGGCGCGGGAGCCGCACCAGCCGCATCAGCATCACCAACGTGGCGGCGGTTTAGGAGCGTTTTTTGGAAAGGTGAATATAGCGGCGAGATGTTTTGGTGGCGCCCTCCTATGGTTCCCCCTTGTTACGTCATTACCTTGCAAACAACAAGTTCGATGGTGTTCGTAATTAGCACGGTGGAAGCTTGACATCATTGAGCTCTTAAAGCAACACTGCCAACACCGTCAAAATTAAAGTTCTTTCATTCCTCTTATTTCCGTCGATGATAAATCCCCTTTCCTACGTCATAGTCAGCGTTTGTCCAATCGTGGAAGCCCGACCACAGCGACGCTTTCGGTCGTGCACGGGGCTAATACCCGGAGGGACGTGGTGGCCGCCTCCATTGAGGCCAGCGCCTTCGAGCGCGAGGAACGTCCCGAAGATATATACCCGAGACGATCGCGTTCACGTGCAGTCTGAAGAGCATACTACATGACAGCGTGCTGCCACGGCCACTCGATTAGGACTCCCCCTGGGAGCGGCCTGCCGTATGCCTCACTCCGTTGGTGAGCGCGATAGTTCTACTTTACCCCGCAGCGCCAGACGTGGCGCTCCTTATCGGTGAAAGATAGAGTGCCTTCATACACACGCGCGCTTTTGCTTGAGTGGTGACATCTCAGCCATCTTTCCGCCCAATCGTTTGTTTATGCATTTTGAAGTGCGTGCAATCCGGTGTCACTCAGCTCGAGCGCTTAGCTTTGTCTAATGCATAGACGCCATTTTACCGCCCTAGTCACGCACCGGGAGCGTGAGAGCGTCACGCGCTGGCAGATTCAGGGCAACAATGGATGTCTTCACCCTGAGACAGACAGACATGTAGGCACCCTAGTGAAAGATAGAGTTCCTTTCGGGGGAGCATATCCAGAGCCGTATATGTAGAGAGTTTGGCCATTCGTTGGGAAGTATAGGAGACAAATGAAGCGGCGCCATTGGCTGAAAGCGGGCTGGGCGTGTTCCAGGGCGTCTTCAGAAATTCGAATGTGACCAACCAGAAGCCGGAAATAACACCCTGGCGGTGGTCGCGAGAAACAAACCTGATAACTGCATTGGAGTAACTCTTGATGGCTGAAAATATGGTACACGTGATGTTTCAATCACACTCATCTAAAATGATGGTGGAAGAGGGCGACTAGCAGAAAGATCGACATAATCCTTACGCCAAACGCCGAGCGCCGGGAATCTGCCGTCAGAGCGGTCACACTCTGTCCGCGCAAAACAGAGTTGAGCGGCGCATTCGTTTCTTACATCTTTCTGCATGATCATGATGAAACAACACGTGAACCCTATTTTCAACCACAAAGAGTTACTACACTTCACTCTTAAGCACTTATTAAAACCATATACCAACATAGACCTTCGATGATCGATCGGCTCAGAAAAGTTTCTCGCTACCACCGCTAGGGGATTCTTTTCGGCTTCTGGTTGGTCAAGAGAGCAAGCCAAGCCCTCTTTCTGAGTCTGCCGCACGCCCTGGCTCTGCCCGCGCCTCCCATTGACCAAACTCTCTACATATACGGCTCTGAGCATATCGAGGAGCTCTATGCTTCGTTTCATGTTAGTATGTACTTGTTAGCCGCGCGTGCTAAAAGCGCGAGATAGTTGCTTCGAAGTAAGCCTCGGCGGCTGCATGAACGCTCGTGCAGCGAGTGCCCCTGTCAAGGCAGTAAAGGCTAGCCGCTCGCGCAAGCACAGCGTTCGCGGTTAGTCCACGCTAAGGTAAGACGAAATATAGTGAGAGAGGAGCAGTACGCCCGGCCCGGCCCGGTGTGGCTATTTAGATTTTTTTTTTCGTGAAGCCGCAAGTCTCAATTGAAACGAGTGCCAGATTGCATGAATGGTGTGACAAATCTGTGTAAAATAAAACCACATGATTCTTTCTGCGAAAAGCTCACTCAGCTGCAGGCTGCGCGTTAAAGCTCCTTTCTGCTGGCAGTATGAGCGAATTGTCGTTTTCTTGTTCCCGTAACTGTTGCCCCGTTTCTATTACCACTGTAATATAGGAGTTATAGTTGGATATAGCTAGGCCGTATGATTTCTGGTTTTAACCGACGCTCGAGCACGCGCGAGCTGTGCCATTTATTCATCTGTGAAGGACAATATAAAATCGGATTCCGCGTGCATAACTTCAGCAATATAAACTTCATTGTTCACAAAAAACAGACCAAGGGAGTCATATAGTTCACAAGCGGAGTACCTTTAGGGAAAGAGCCTTCCGCGAAAGCCTCAATATATTCTCTAGTGGGCTGATTAGGTCACCAGCCCAGTTTGACAAAAAAGGTGTGAGGAGTTTTCTGAGAAAGAGCTCGCAGAGCTCTTCGCTGTGGTAGGGATCTCGGCATTTAACACATGACATCAGCGGGCAGTCCATAAGGTGTGGAAGCACAGCGCTCGAGAGGACGTTGCAAGTCCTTGCACAACCACGAATCTCTGCCGACTGTAGAGTTCTCTCGACAAAAGTGCAGACGAGCTGGCACAGCCAGACAGCTTCAGGTCGTGGATAGCTGAGTCCTCCTTGGTCAAGGCAAAACATGGACTGATATGCTCCGTCATGTGATCCGTTGCCCTTAAGTTGCGCTTGCATTCAGGACACGTCACCTTCAAAGTTTAGCGGGTTCTACACATTAGCCTTCCTTGCTTTCACTGAGAAATTCTTATTGCTTTGCTAGGTTGAATGTTTCAACTAATTACTTTGAAATTACGACAATTTCTAAAAATAAAAATGGTCACCTTTTGTTCGCAAACGAAGGCCAAGTAGCCAGCCATGTAAGTCAGTGGTGCGAACTCAAGTTCGGAAGAGACTTTATTGTACTTCATCAACTGCAGGATTTCCTCTTTCACGAGTGGAGTTGGCACAATTCATCGCCGTCTGGCACTCAGAACTAGAACGCGCATTTACATTTCCGGCAGCTTCCAAAATGCCAACACAAACCACACACGCGAGCGCAGAGTGACACTACGATATTTTCGCCGAGCACAGCGGTGCATAGGTGGGGCAAAAGCGAGTTTTGCTGCCTTCTGCAACCACGGCAGCGCCTGGGTATCGGCGAAGCCAATGACAGGCAGATATTTTATCTGTAGCGGAGCAAGAGCGCGTTAAGCGCCTTCTCTATACTCCGTTTCACCTAAAGTTGTACTGCAGCGAAGGCTGGAAGCGCGAGCACATAGCGTTGACAGCTGTTCTTACTGCACGAGAGCTTGTGCCGCCGAGATCTGCCCCAGAGGAAGGAGCTCGCGCTTACAGCCTTTCCTACGGTACAGCATAAGGTGAAACAGAGTACTTTCAGCTCACAAGACCGCTCACCAGAGCCGTTTATACTGAGAGAGTTTGGCCTTCTTAAGGAGATTTTGACAGTCTGACAACCACAGCAGCGTAGTCTGACAACCGGGGGATGACTACTTCCGTCCGCCATATTGTGGATCTGACTCATAGGAACTCTACGCGATTTCTCAGGAATGAACAAGACAAAGAAGTAACGCCATATTGTGTTATCGCGAAATCCGCTTGTTCTAGCGGCCAACAAGCTCCGCCCATCGGCCAAACTCTCTCAGTATAAACGGCTATGCCGCTCACCGATGTGCAGCGCCCCCGCGGAAAATGGGAGAAGTTCTCCTCTCACGCGCGCTCTTTTGCTTTCGGAAAGACATCGGCAGGCCGCACCAACAGGGGGGATCGAGTGGCCGTGGTGCTGCCAACGATGTCACCGCCTGACCACCACGTTGCTCGCGCTACTCAATAAGTGAATAATTAAAAAAAAAAAAAAAAAAAACGAGTTCTGATTGGTGCTGTGTGTTGATTCAATATACCTTTCAAAGCTCGAGAGGTTCTTCAGGGGGACCTATCTAAAGTCTATAGTTTTTTCACCTCTCAACCTTCGCTCGTTTTTGATATATAGACGCTTTACACACGCGCCAAATTGCAGCAACCATTGCTGACCTTCTCTTGACTTACCGAGATGCCGAGCAACTGAAACGGTAGTTGACGATCCTCTACAAATGCCGATGCTTTAGAAAAGGACATAGTTGAATCTAATATTGCAGTAACCTGTCCTGCTATGGTAATGATGAAGTGAAATAAACGGAATAAAAGGAAACAAAAACTGAAGGTCAGTTATGGCGGCGTCCATGCACAACCGCTTCAAAGCCTCTATAGGGTGGTCCAAGTTACAAGGCTCGATCTAAAACGGACCGTAAAAATCGACGCCTGTACGTAGCAATCTAAACTTTTCGTCAAAGGCGTATTTCACAGGTCGTTTTTTTTTTCTTTTTCTTGTAAAATTACAAAACGTAGTTCTCTTTCTTTAAAAAATAAAGCCAAGAAACTTGCCAGGGTCTACGGCGGGCAGCGACGCAGACGACAGGGGTTCAGTAGCGGGGTGTCTTTGGCGTTCGTATTGATAGATGGCGCTACCTCCTTATTGCGACTAAGGCCCCTCAATATGTTTTCGTTTGTCTTTGCAAGTAGCGCCAAATGCGCGAGCGCACGTGGCCCAGGTCTCGAGCAGCCCTTGGAAGCAATTGGCGGCGCAGCACTGAAATGAGCGGCCCTTGGAAGCGAATGGCGGCGGAGCAACCGCTCGTGGCACGTGTCTTGCGCATTTCCACAACAATGGTTGGCGGTACTTGTGAAAACACCTTTATCAAGGGGCCTTAATTGCGACGGCTGGCGACCACGGTGATTTATTAAAATGAACAAAATCTTTTTTTAAAATCCAGCTTCGGTTAAGAAAGAAATGCAAACAATAAAAGCAAAACTTAAAGTAAAAAAACGCATCTGCATGAAGGCGGCGCTTTTGCTGCCAACGGATTTCGCCTGCGTGTCGTCTGCCTTCTTTCGCTGGTCGGCTGCACCTTCGGGCGCTGCCTCCCGACGCTATCTATCATTACGAACGACAAACACACCCCGCTACTGAACCCCTGTCGTCTGCGTCGCTGCCCGCAGTAGACCCTGGCAAGTTTCTTGACCTTATATTTTACAGAAAGAGAACTACGCCTTGTAATTTTACAAGAAAAAACGGACTTGTGAAATACACCTTTGACGAAAAGCTTAGATTGCTACGTGCAGGCGTCGATTTTTGCGGTCCATTTTAGAGCGAGCCCGGTGACTTGGACCACCCTATAGTATAGGCTCGGCATCGTATTCCGTTATCCAAGTTTCCGAGCCTTTGTTTAGTTTCAAGATTCTTAAGAGTTTCAAGAATTTTTTTAAAGCATAAAAGGCGATATTTTGTAATTATTTGTGGCCCTTTGCTTTCTGTTTCTTCGGCGTCATGCTCCCTGCCGTTACCCCACTCGCCATTCTCATGCTTATTCTTATCTTCAAAATTCGTTTCTTGTGCGTACGCAAATGTTTGAACCCACTTTCGATATCGGTATTTTCATATAATCCCGTTTGAGATTTTATAGCTACCTTGACACATGTAAAATTTCAATCAAAATATATTAAGACTCACTCTTTAAAGCCATAGACGATGCCATCCAGACGAAGAGATAATTGAGGAATACTTTTTTTGTGATGGATGCCTCCCTGCGCGATCATCGTCGGTGGCGTTGGCTCGACGTCGCCGGTTGAATTGACGCTGTTGCTCGCGTCGGCACTCGACGTGGGTGAGGTCTTCGTCGGAGGGAGCTTGGTCGGCACTCCAACTTGCTGTCGGGCTGGGAGCAGCGGCAACGCCGGTTTCACGTTGGCGGCGTGCCCATTCTTGCTTCTGGGTGCGCCGACGCTCCTCTTACTCCCGCTGCTCCTCTTCGGAACGTGCAACATTGGTGCGACCTATCTGAAGTCTGAAGTCCAAAAAATAAGAAGAGTGGCACGATCTCTACGTCACAGACAGAGGACAGACATGATTCGTGGTTTGGTCAATGACGTTTTATTATAGCATGGCTACGCGAATCGCGGTCAGGCTCTACACTCTTAGAAAAAAGGGTCAGTATAGTCCTCCCTAAAGGGAGGAACGCTCTTGACACATATGTTCCTTCAGAAAGGGAGAAACTTTCGTCCCTTAAGCAGGGGAGGAAAAGTTCCTCCGTCGACTGCATCTCATTATGGCGGCCATGAATCGAGCAAATCGAGCTCGGTAAGGCTTAACGAGAACACTAAGTCTATTCCACGAAGCGAGAGGAGCAGGAAATAAAAACGTAACACGAGCTTTCCGCGAACTTTATTCATTTCCGAAGTTTCTTTACCCCTGCAGGTAAAGAAACTTACGTTTCGAAAGCATGCAGTCACTCAGTCTTCTCATCGTCAGCACTGCGATGTTCAACGGAGACAACCGGCACTCAGTTCGCGCACTTTATGTCCTACCTTTGCTATTCCTCGAGCCACAATTCCTTCGTCAACCGTTGCGTCAACCGCACATCACGGAGGAGTGAAAATCATTCGCCCGCAAAACCAAAAGCCGCTCTCAAAAAAAAAAGCAAATCCGAAGCAACCTCTTGGCTTATCTCAGCACGGTAACACGAAATTATGGCGTAGCCGCGTAGCGTAAAAGGATGTTAAATCGCTTGCCACCAGATGGCAGGGTCAAGCAGAGTAGTCGCACGTAGCTAGGCTAGGTGGCGCTAGGTACCGCCCAATTCATGTTTTACAAAAAAATATTTTTATTTTCTTACGCCACAATTGCGTTTCCTTTTCTTCGGAATCTCTACCACATGTAGACACGTTGCGCACACTACAAGCATCAGGTCAACATATATTGAACGCATACACAGGCATCGCACATACAAACATCAATACAACAGCACACTACCCCGATCACTACTACCGAGCCCTGCGTTTCCGTCTTTTATAGTGGTCGTTTTGAACGTACGGAATTTTTCGGTGACTCCCTAAGCAAAAACAAATATTCCGAACATGTTCATTTTTTTTCCAGCAATGTCATACATCTGAGGCTATCTTTAATGGCTACGGGGATGAATCTCTTATTAAAAAGAAGACGCTCGATCATGCCATAATTATTTGAAAGCCAATAAATCGAGCCGCTCTAATGTGGTTCCAAGCCATGAGTTTGTTTTCCCGCATGGCCCTTCGTAGCCAGTATTTATATTGTGGTGTTCGTTTTTCTATTTGTGCTGTTCGCGCAAAGCTGCAATTGCCGTCTTGAATTAATCTCTGTAGAGCGGATATCCACTCAGCTGGAAGTGATGCTTCACGGGCACAGAAATCGCTTTTCGATCAACTTGAATGCAGTCAAAGCCGCGACTTGCGACAACTGTTAAGTGTACGGAGCTGCGCCATTGCGAGCTCGAAAACTTCTAGCGCTCATCCCAGCGCGCCACTTAGAGGGCAGTTTCTACAGGAACCGTAATATATTTAAACAGTTAAATAAAGGATAGCGTTTTTTTGTTTGTTTTTCGATTTTGCCTGTCTTTTTTTTTTATGCTAAACTTCCATTATAAATATACGTACTTTCCGTCATACTTTCGTAGTGTTGTCTTTTCCCCAGAGCGCAATCGCTCTCGGGGACCGACAGTCACATTGGCCACTGTACGATAGGAGCTTACCGTTCAGACCAGCGTTCCAACATGACTATCCACACGTCGATCGACTGCACCTAATCCCTCAAGTGGTTTTAAACTCTTTAATGTAAAGCGGAATGTCATCCTGCGACACCCCGGCCCCTCCGATAACGGCCCGACCAGCGGCATCAATGCCCGACAGTTTACGTCATCTTATCTTGTTGTTACACCACTGATACGCGAACACACGGTCACATCGGCGATAATTCCAGTCTTCTGTTCACAACCCACAACACTGCCATCACGATGTCGCTGACACGAAGAAATACAGAACCACGTTGACGATGTTGCTGACACGCAGAGGAATCACGTTGAACGCCGGTTGGCACTCGGCACGGGACAACGGAACCGAACTCAGCACGGAAGGCACCCAGGCAGCCGGCAGGAAAACCTGCCTTCCTTGGACGCAGTTCTCGCGATTTCCATAACGTCGAAAACGTCGACACAGGTCCTCGTGGTTTCGCTGCTGTAGCAGCTGTAGCTGTAGTTCCGCGTGTGTCCCGCAAATTGGAGACGGCCGTCTTACCCAGTGTATGTAGCGCTGCTGGCACTGCTCCGGAACTTCGCTGTTTCTAGCGACTTCGTTAGCTCGTTTGATAAAATTAGTGGTAAAAACGTCAATGCAACCGAAATGTTCTGCACGTTTGGACTAGAAGACGGAATTAGAGGCGGCCTTCGCTGCCGCTGAAGCTCAATCAACTCAACATTAATTTACTAAACAACGTGCGCGATGTGCTCGAAAAACGAAACCGAAAGAAGATGGGTCGGGAGGGTGAAAGCTTTCTCCGGTCTGCCTGGAGGAGGAAAACGTCTCGGAGCATAATAAGGACTTTAATTTTCCTTTCATCGGTCTGGGTTTGTTTATGTGTGTTTTGGTAAACAAAAAAAAAAAAAAAACTTTACAAAAAAAAAACAAAAAAAAACACTTTTCTGGGGATCGAACCGTTGACCACTTGGTCAGTAGCGCGATGTTCTACCCCTGCGCCAACTGAACAAGGAGGAACTCGCCCTCCTCCTTTCATCTGAACTGCCGTTCCTCCCTTCTCTGGGCAACTTGTCCGCAACAAGGAGGAACAGTCGCTTTTGCTACCTTTCTCCTCCCTTTTTTCTTAGAGTGTAGTGCGCCGCACAGGTGGCCGCTGAAGAGCGCGCGGCGTTGCGCAATGCCAGGGGAAAGAGATATGCAGCGCGTGGCGTGGAGTATACACGGCTCGGTAGAGAGGAGTATAAAGTGGCGCATACATCGTGGTGTTTTAAAATTGTTGGGCTACGCTCAATCAGTCGCCGGAAACGATCCGCCAGAACCTAGCTAAAAGCACTCGGATCCAGTCAGGCACTCTGTGCCCAAAAAATGGCGGCCACCAATGTTGCAACGACATGGTCAGTTGGGCCAATGTTGCTCGATGTTTATTTAAGGGTCTATTACGTTTCCACGTGCCGCGTGGTTTGATTAGCTTTGAAATTCTTCTTGTTTTTTTTTTATATTACTATCTCCCTTATTGCCCTCGTCTTCCAACACTCACTTTGTCGGAGTTTTTTTTTTGCCAGTCTTTAAAAACGTTATTATATATTCTCACCAACCCAAGCATACTACCTATTTATGGTTTGTAGAAACAATCAAAATGCAACAGTTGATAAAAACGATGCACCTTTTAGGACGACGGAAAAGCTTCCACATTGCCGAAAGCGGAACGTCAAGGCAGGCCTTGCCTAGACTGGAATTAAACCAGAAGCTTCACTTTTTGGCATTTAATAGTTGGGTCAAAACCAAACATTTTCTAACTTACTCATTTGCGTTCGATGATACGAAACCCGCTAATAACATTTTGGGGAAACGATCTATATAAATGCATGCATGCTTGTCTCGTTAGCATTCAAAACTTACGTTATGGAGAAGGGGGAGAAGAGGTGATCATAAAAACGAGAACTCACTTTACGATCTTGAAATATAGATATATGGGAGAGTTCTAACTTTCACTAGCCATTTACTGCAGGTTTTTTTTAAATTTCTTGCAAATACATGCGTGTGGCGTTGAAGCGGCGTTTTCGACGCTTTTCGACTCCGGACTCCTTGAGTTGGCATGATCACCTCGGTCAAAAATCTTTTATTCTCGTTGTTTAAATGACTACAAGCACTGATGCCAGTATCAGGACGTGAAACTGGATGATGGACCATGCAATTCATTATTCGTCGAAGATGGAAGTGATTTAATCTGATTTTCTGTAAGACGGGAGTCCACTCAAAGGGAGGCGTAGTATTCTCTCCGGGCCACCATCTGCGGCTGAAGATCGGCCAAGGTGGGGCACC
The DNA here is from genome assembly GCF_016920785.2 of Ixodes scapularis. Classification (NCBI taxonomy): domain Eukaryota; kingdom Metazoa; phylum Arthropoda; class Arachnida; order Ixodida; family Ixodidae; genus Ixodes; species Ixodes scapularis. Next base: position 86,454,909 of record NW_024609879.1, read on the forward strand.
CTGTGAGGTTAATGAATCGATAATGTAACACAATGTCTGCAGACTCACACAACAAAAGCTGCACAAGTGTGGTCATTGGACACACGCAGCGACATATTTTGTAGGCATTTTCTCGCTTATAACCGCCTCGGATAATGTCACAGCGCACGCACTCGTTCAACAAGACACTTTTATATGTTGACTGTTATCGCCGCGCAGCGACCCAGAAGCTCCCCCCCCCCCCCCCCCCGCCCCGCACAAACCTGCACCGTTTTTTTTTTTTTTTTTTTTTTTTTTTAGTGGCGGTTTGCCATTTACTAGAGTCTTTAGATAAGACCTTTCTACAAGTAGCCACATTCTTCAAAGCGCCGACCGCGTGGCGGTGCAGGTTTAAGGATGCGAATGGCGGCACACAGCAGAGGTTTGAACTTAATTCCTCCATTTCGTTCCAGCGAAATGTGCCTTGTCTTTTGTATTTGTTGTCGTTACTTGAAAAAGAAGTATCAAGATGCTCTCGCGTGGCCCATTGGACTTGGCCACCTTGCTGTGGAAACTGTCAGAGACGATTTACGTGCGGGCAGCATTCTCGTGCGCTTGCGATTACCAGATTGCCCAGAACGTTTAGAACGAAGACTGTCTACACTCGTGCCAGTCATGTGGTAATGTACAAAAACAACAACAACAAGGGTTTTGATTAATTTCTTACTAAGTTTAACAATCCAGAGTTCTTCACGCACCCGTGTGCGGGATGTTATAGACAGGCCTCTTGCGTTCCCCAGTGGTCGTATAATAAAGAGTCGTGTTTTTTTTCTTTATTGCGTAGTACAAGCCTGCGAATTAAAAACTGTGATGCGTGTAGAAGCCTACGTCACGCTCTGGTGCCGTACGCAGTCAGAAAACAAAATAATACAATAGCTATCGTAGTAAATGTCAAACATAAGACGTTATGAGCTTAAGTTGCTACACACAAAATGTTTTGATGTGATCCCGATGTTTTGACGCTGAAATCAAAGAAGCAAGGCGGGGGAATATATCCCGCCTTTCTAATGCTTTGAGGCATGGAATCTAGCTGATTTTAGGCGTAGAATAATGTTTTGTTTTGTTTTTTTTCTCGTACTTTGACCATACACTTCGAAATAAATAAAAGTCCGTGACTTCACTTTTCGGCAGTACAGAAGGCGGCAAATCAGGGCGAACAGCAGAAGTGTCTCAACCACTGACGACATGATTAGATCTTAAACAAATTCCATTGAACATGACGTTTCACTTGCTGATTGTCCCTGCGGACTTTGCAGTTTGGAGAATTGTATTCGGGGCTTCGACATTCCCTGCCGTGTACGTCTTTTGTTTTCCGTGAATGGTCGTTACTATGTTCAGCCGGAAAGTAAACTTTCAGATTGTTTTTAGAGGGCGTAAAGAAGAAAGAATCGGAACGCTGAGGTCGCTATGCGACGACCCTCTGGTACCCAGTGAGCTGAACTTGTGCTGCTCAAAGAGATGTCGCCCCAAGCAGTGCAAAGCAAAACGGGGTAAGAATTGTGCTATCCCAAAAAAAAAGGGCGCCACGGTTAGTTTAAAGCTTCAGCGTAGAAGGCTTATTGACAAAAATAAAGCGGAAACACTTCCCTCTTAAAATATGCATGTTCCTGTCAACGCACAAAAAACAGGTTGCACTCTTTGACAAAAAAAAAATGCTTTACTTAAAAGACAACTTTGGATACCCTACAGTGACGATCAAAACTGGGATTCTAGGTTATTTGGTTATTTCCGCGAGTGTCGACTTTCATACGTTACGCGAGTACAAAAAGATTGAGTTCACCAGAACATTTTAGACGTGCAAACTCTTTCCACAATACCCTAGGTCATATTATAAGACGTCCACATTACGTCGAATACAATGAGCAGGGTGGAGAACGATAACTTTATAACATCATAGTGGAGAACGACCTTGTGTAGTCGCTGAGAAAATTAGATCGGCAAAGCGTGTCTCTCCAACGCCCAGCCTTTAAAGCGCGCGTTATGCCTTCCACTGTGCTTTGGCTGCACGAGCGCGTTCGATATGCACGAGCATAGCCTCCTATATACTGAAAAAGTCTGGCACACATGGCCTGGCAGATCGCCACGAGAAGTGGCCGCCGAAACGGAAAAGGCGGAGCGACAGACAACGGACGAGAGGAGAGCCACGTGACTGGTGCCCCACTGCGACGAGACGCTGAAACACCCTTCTCACGAGCAAACGAGTGTGTTTTGGGTCCTCGCCGCTGTAAAAGCTGTGCGCTGACGTCCAGCTTCCCCGAAAAATGGCTCTTAATGCTCTAGTCCTACCAGATCCTCGAGCTCCAAATCTGCGACCTGGCACTCCACGGCTCCGTCGTCGAACTGCCAGGCTTTGTAAGTATAGAGGAGGCTATGGTCAAAGGTAGGAAGCTCGCGCCGGAAGAGGGACAACGGAGCTCCTCCCTGCCGTTCTCACATCGCCAGTGACTATAGCAGTTGATATCATATTATTGTTTACTTGAGTAGTGCAGTCTTCAATTACGTGCCACAGCACTGCGATAGTACGATGTTTCGCACATGGAGGGCACGCCCCCAAAACAAAACCTATTTATCACTGTGATGATGTAACTTAGTGTGCAAAAGAGGAAGGGTTTGTCAACCCATGGATCGGCTAGGAGGGACAAGGGAAGGCGATGAAGAAGAGAAGAGTTGAGTGCGTGCACAGATTGCGTGCGAGGGACTGGCCAGGATAACGTGCTGGGTCCGAAAAACGTCATCGGCCAGGGTCGCTAAACTCGTCAAACACAAATATTTTTTTGTGTTATGACACAGTGTGGGGAGCAGCCGAAAGGCTGCAGCAAAGTTTTCTTTTACCACAAACCCGCAGATCCGTGTATCTTCGGGACGCTTTTCATTGAAGGGGCGAAAAATTCCTACCCCTCCCAAGGCGCCGAACAAGAGCAGCACGAGAGAGAGCGTGCGGAGACGACCGTGGTCACGGTGTGACCTTGGTTCATGCGTGTGACGTCACGACAAAGATTACCTGCTGCGACTGACATGATTGATGGTCTCTAGAAAGCATGATGGAGGCTTTGGTTATTGCATTCTAAAATCAACACCGTCGAAGTTTGTGGTCGGATATGGTTCTTATTTCTGCCGATAAAGCAGAATTTAGTAAAAAGCATCCCTGCCACTCCTTTTATTTGCCTCGGCCTTATCGAAGTGTAGCCCGACGTGGCTAGGTCACAATCAGCCATGTGGTGTTGTCCACTTTCGGGCGGTTTTCGCCTCCGGCGGGATAAAATCATTTATAGTAGACTTTCGAAGATTAGCGGAACTGGGATTAATAGACCGATCTCACCTGCCAGTTTGACTACGCCACCACTGCCGCAATACATCGAGGGAGTTTCAGTCTTTCTGCACGTGCGACAAGCTCGCTAGAGCTCTGCGCGTGTGGAGCATGAGGCGGCACGAGCCGTCTTGTGCACTGCTGCCTGCCTCCTGTGAACTAAAGTTATGCCGGCGTCACGCATGCGCCGAACGCTTGGTGAGATCGGTCTATTCTGCGTTCATCAACGGAAACAAGAGTAACATCAGGTTATCAATATTGACGGTGATGTTTCGAGAATGCGAGGACACCAAGCTTCCATCGTATACATTCAGACTTGTCACCGTCGATTCGAACACGCACTATCGAATTTGCCGTTCAGAATCGATAATTCTGAACCTGGCGTCAAAGGTAGGAACTATAAAACGACGTCACTGAACGCACCTGCACACTACGAGCCCTAGCACGAGCCCACGGTGTAGGAAGGCTCTCGTGCACGAGCCTCTCGCTTGAAAGTCTGTGATGGCCGCTCGTGAGCTCATGGAACTCGAACCGTTTTAACTCCAGAATCTCTGGAACCATTATTTCGAAAATTGCGCGCTGTGCAGTTCCTCGTCCTCGCTCAGTTGGAACGCCTCCATGCAGGGTCGTCAAAACAGGAAGGCGGGGAGGGGGGCGCTGCGCCCCCCCCCCCTTTCCAGTGGCGTCAAAAGAGGAGGCAAAGGGCATAAAGCTGTAAAAGGGGGGGGGGGGGGGGCGCATTGCCCCAGCCCCGAGCCATAGCATTTTAGAGTTATAATAAAAAAATCGCGAGAGGGGATATCTTCTTTCTTCACTACCATCACCCCACCCCCTCTCTCTTTGCCTCTCCTGAACAATTTTTACGGCCCTTCCTGACTCCTATTTTATTTGTAAGTTTGTCTGTTGGTCATACTTTTTGTTTTTCCTTTCCCGGGTTTTTTTCACCATCCCCCGTCACCCCTTCATCTCTCAGAAATTACCGACGTCTCTACACACACCGCCTGTGGGTGACCCAGGCCAGGAGGCGTTGTTCACAGTGGCGGTTGTGTTAAAAAAACGCGTACACCGCTCACGGCTCCACATCACAAAGTTCAATCTTCGCTTCGATTTCGAAGCGAAGATTTTTGCCTCAAATACCTCCTTCTGAAAGTTGTGAAACGTCCCTTTGTCGCCACCGATAACTTTGACAAACGATGATCTTGCGGCGAAAAAGTTAAGAGCACTTAAAGCCCGCCTAGGTACAATCTACGCATCCTTTTACTTTAACGTGACGTAGGGATGTAGGAACACGAAGGCGCGACGTCATCAGTGCAGCCGTTCAATCGGCTGGCCTCACGGTGTTCCTCGCGCGCGTTCCGATGAAGCTCGCTGCGACTTGGTGTTTCAGACTCCCGCTGGAATTTGAGCACCGAGTGAGTTTGGATAATTGACATCTCGTCCCGCGTGACGCCCCCGTCGCGAGAGTCCAATCAGCACGCTTTGCGAACTTCGGCCCCAAATTTCTGTTTGACGAGTTTAGCGACCCAGGGCGATCAGCTGCTCGCTCCTGTTGTCTGACCAGCAGCCTTGTCCTAGCAAGGGCAGGGCATAGAAATCTGCGCTGCCCGGTTTCCTACTGCGAGAGCTCTTGGTACGGTGACTCTTGGGTCATCGACGGAAGCCAACCGCTCCCACTCCTGCCTGCCAGCCACAACCGTGGCCCGACAACGACAGCTCCAGACACGAGACCTGCTGTTGCGCAAGGTTGTTCCAAGACATGATGTCTGTTGCGGTCCCCTTTCTTTCATTTATTTAACTATGTTTTCTTTTTTTCTTTTAGTATTAGTATATGAACTCTTGGTTTCTTTTGTAAATACATGTTTCAAGAAAAACGAAGGACGCGTGCATCTTGTCTATATTTAACCCTAAAGAACCTTGCTACAATCATTTTTTCGCATAGGTGACAACGCGTTCGACTTGCTAATACGGTTGCGAAGAGGCAAATCACCCACCCATCAGCGCCATTGCTCTGTCAATCTCTTCCCTGAACATTCGCAGCATATCCTCCACGCCTTGCTGACCCTGTAAAAAAAACCACAGCGGTTCATTAATTCATTCATAGATTGTCTGAGAAACGATATCAAGCTTCCAGTTCGACAATTCAATACGAATATCTACAAATTTCAAAAAACACAAAAACAAAAGGAAAACGTCATGCACGTCGAGCTCCTGCTTTTTAGCGTTTTTCGCCACTTATCGGTGTTTGTTTACTTTGCATTCGCGCTACTGCAGTGCGTCGAATCTCGGACAGTTGGGCGCAAACACCCGAAAAAGACTGCACCAAAGCATGCAGAACGGTAGTGGTATGATCAATATGAAACACTAATTTCCTTTCGTAAACTATATGCTCGCATATGTCCTCAAAAGGGCAGCACCACCATAAGAACAGTGCTTACGTTAAAAATAGATTATATTCGCACTTGATTACCAATTAAAAAAACTCACACACATAAAAACACAAGCTGATGGGATAAATCAGCGTCAAATGCGCACCATCATGGTGCTCGTCATGTTTCCCAACATTCTCTACCGTTGCTGAAGAAATCATAACCAAAAACACCTAGTGACCCTTCAACGTTGTGAAACCCGAGTTCACCAGCTCGCTTGCATCTTCTCTGTAATTTCTATACACGTAGTGACTTGCGCTTTTGGCGCTCCTTGATTGTTACCCTTACCGAGTAGTGGCGGCTGCCTCTGGACTTAAGCTGAAACAAAGTTTAGGGCCATTGCACGCTAAGCCTTAGAGGCCCAAAAAGATCATCACAAATTTGGCCAAAACAAATAGTATGGCTTCTTGGCAATTTAAACTCACCTTTCCAATTATATCCTTATTAAATAGTTATTTATTTATTTGATACTACCTTTATAGTAAAAAAAAAAGAAACCTTACAGTTAAAAGGCTTAGTATTACTAATACAATTTTAAATATATATTATAAAATAAACAGTGATTGCATTATTTAAAGGGTGTGTCCACAATGTTTGAGTAGTTTTGTAACAAATGATAGTTTTCCGCCAGGGATGTGGCATCAAAAAGTACCTAAAACGAGTATTCTGGTCATTTTTTTTTTAACAACGCTCAAAACACGAGGCATTATAGTTGTTTGTGTTAGTGGCGGTTGGGAAGCAGCGCATCTGAACAAAAATGATTAGATATGAAGCATCAAGTACCTGTGTTCTAAGAAAAATGTCGACACTATACTGGAAGTCGATTTAATAATAGTTACTTTATCGTTCTTTGGAGCATAGATGCCCTTGCAACAAGTATTCAAATTTAGCCAGAATATGATATAAGGCAAAAAAATGCAATGTTGCAGAAAAAAAAACATACGTTTTTTTGGGGAAAGTAATTTTATATCATCATTAACACATGTGCATTTCTTTAGGTCGAATAGCGAATGCTCGTGTTGGATGAGACCTTGATAGTTTGGCGCAAATTTGCCCAAGATTTACCGATTGATCGATCCGATTACCCGATCGTTTTTGTTTTAGCGAGAGATTCCCGGGGAAACAATACTCAACAATAATGTATTGAAGTTTGTTTTCTGTAAAACATAAAGAAACATCGTGCATCGCTCGTGACTCCGAAGAAGCCGTTGTGATGCTCATCTATCATTTAACAGAACTAAGGGCTGATGTGACAAGGAGTTCATTCATCCGCGTTATGCAAAAAACCTCGTGCTTACAGACGTTCCCGAGAATAGGCTTGACCCTGACATTAAACTAAGAACATGTTAATTGTAAGCGAGGTTTACAGGCGCGAGCTTCTGTTAATATATTGGAACACTCTTTCAACTGGATAAACCACCAAAGCCGGCTCTCGCTCATAGCGTTTGGTGAAGTCGACAAGAAGACATGTGTGCCCACCTTGTACGCCAGCCCCCAGAGGGCGGGACGACCAACAAAGACCATCTTTGCTCCGAGAGCTAGTGCCTTTACGACGTCTGTACCCTGACGGACACCGCCATCCAAGTACACATCGATGTGTCCATGGACAGCACGCATAATCTTCGGCAGAATTTCTATCTGCAGAAAACACAACCACGTTTAATTGTAATTAAAAACACTATTTCGTGTCAATTATAAGTGCCGGAAAACATGACTCTGCACTCAAGTTACCGTGGAGGGGACTAAAAGCTCAGTCTTGTCTTGCTTGTTGCCAAGAGTTACCTAAGACTGAAACCATGAAAAGCACTGACAGAATTTTTCTTTTTTTTACATTAGTGTATTCGTGGTAAACTGATATCTGTAAAAGCTTTACAGTTAATATGTGTAACAGACAGCTGCGACCAATATCATGGGCGCCATCACCCTGTGTACACTCTCTCACCGAATATACCTACACCGTACATTATTAAAACAGTTCTCGCTTATATAAATAGTTTGCAAGAATAAGGAGTATCAGAAAAAGAATTCCAGGAGGCCCTAGAGACATTTTTTTTGCCTCACAAGCTCCTGCTAGTGCTATGGTTTCACCAGATCTGTTGCTCAAACTCCACTCTAATAAGAGCTCCTATATTATTGTGAGATTTTGCATTATTCTTTTTGTCTTTTAAAAAAATATCTGCAACGTGATGAGGGTTGGAATACACTTACCGTTGACGCTACTCCGTCAAGTTGTCTGCCACCATGATTGGAGACAATGATAGCAGGAATACCACTGCGCACAGCAAGGACAGCGTCCTCGGCTGAAATGAACTTTATCAGATAAATTATGAAACGCACCCAGCGAGATAAACAAAAACAAACCACCCGACGGTAGTGTGTCATAAGTTCAAAACATACGCAGCTTTTACGAAGGTAGTGCACAATGTCAAATGAGGGGTTATGTTTTCCGGGCTCGGAACTAGTAAAATATGCAAACAGACGAGCTGGTGGCAATTTAACTTTGACCACATCCTGTACCTCATCTCCCCTTGCTCACTTTTTTTATTCACATCGTTTTTTTATGCTGCGTCTCGATCATCACTTCCTGTTTATATTTCCCTTTTTATTCGCACTCATACGCCGCCTTGTAGCAAACGCAGTTTCAAGAAGACTGTGTTTATCACACCTGATAATAATGAAACTTTCCACGGCCTTTAAGATACAATGCAAGATGTTGTGTCTTCTTTATCAAAATCATTGGCATGGGAACAAGTGGTGTGAGCTCCTGCTAGGATTTATTAGCCAAAACACTTCATACGCATTGCTCCGCATACACCCAAAGCGTCAAGTGAGAGGCAATATGGCGGCTTCACTAAACTTTGTTTCACCTTAAGTCCAGACGCAGCCGACTCTACAAGCTGATGCGCCCAATCGGACAGCGTCAAACGTGCACCAGCATCGTGTTCAGCGCGCCAGCATCGCTGAACCAATCATGTAGAGGGAAGGCCTAGTGACTTGCACTTTTCACGCTGTTTCGTTAGTTTGACTAGCTTGTAGCGTCGCATGCGGCTGTACTTAAACTGAAACGAAGTATAACAGACGATACAGCTATCCCAAGGTACACGTTAACTTGGAGGTACGCTAAATGCGCAGTCGTTCGCTGCATTTCACAGTTGTTACTTCACCAGCAGTACAAATACGGACAGAACAAAGACGTGTTCCAGCAGCACTTTCTAGATGAGAATGCCGTTGTGCTGATTTAGTTTGCTGAGCTGAGTGCTAAGGAGGCGAACGCGGGACACGAATTTAACTCGAGTTCCGCTTCAGCGCTCGACCGAGATTCCTGTTCATTCGATGGGTGTACGAATCTCAGACGAATGATGATGCAGATCTCGACTTCAATCTAAACCCCGTGTTTTCCTCTTTTGGGGACGATGAAAATTTAGTCCTCTGGCCTTGCTAGCAAGGAGGCGTTCGATTCAGGCACAACGAGGGTGGTATCTCCTCGGGAATAAAATGTATGGCAAATTGCTAGGCAATAGACGCCCTTTTCGAAAGTCACCTGACGATTATTAGAAGGGCGAAACTACAGCACAATGGCAGAACGACTGACATCGTGAAGGTGCAAGTCATTCTATGAGATAGCGAACATCGTCGCCCGGCCAAAGTTAGGGGCCGACGAGCCAAACGAACAGCGTCGAAAGCGCAACGTCACTACGCTCATCACCTTTTCTATAGGTGCGTTTTTGCTTTCTAATCTCTCTAAACGCATAAGTGTGCCGGGACATGGCGGTTTTCGTTCGCTATTTTGCAGGGGCGCCACAGCTGCCAATAGAGGGCACTCTTTCGAAAAGGGTCTATTGGTTCAATTGTGTTGCATACGTGGTTTTGTTATAGGATCACAAACGTTTACCGATACGCTGAGTTCCCAGACGCTCTTCATCTGATAGTTGAAAGCGTACCATGTGTACGTTTGATAGTTGTTCCTAGAATGAAGCGATACTACCTCGAATCAGATTGTTATACCTGACGATCTACCAGAGCCTTATATGGGGAGGGCAAGTCCGTCTGCTTCTTGCGCGGGGGGTAGCGGTGACGTCGGAACGCCGAGCCCTGATTCGCTGATCGCGACCCCCTATCTGAGCGTCGTCTGCTCCTTTGCAACGTCGTCTGCTCGCAACGTCGTCTGCGTCTGTCTTACCTTTCCTGCGACTTTCGGAAGTCATGTTCATCGCTATGTTAAAACGTTTAGTTGCACGAGTTTCGTGAAAAGTACCTCGCGTTTAATGAGTTGTTCAAAGATAATCAGCCAAAGACAGATGACAGCCGATGTAGTGACTGTAAATAAACAAATGCGGCTGTGCGATCGGTGCTGTGAGCACATCATAGCCCAAAAGTGCTCGATCGCTGCTTGTTGTCACAACTTTCTCGCTCAACTAAAAGGCTGTTGTCACTTAGCGTATTGGGGTATCTATGTGTAACGTAAACCCAAATGGCAAAAGTTTGAAAACCTGTGTTAATCTGTGGAAGAGAATCCGAGCAAGATCAATCGAGCTACCCGAGCGGCGTCGAACGTATCGCGGAAGTTATGTCATACACTCGTTGACACCAAGAAGCAATTATTGTTATAATGCAATTAAATGCAAAGGTGCAAGCGAGCTGGACAAGAATGACGAAAATAATCCCTGGAGTAAGACAGTAACGCAAGACAGACGCAGACGGACGTTGCGAGCAGACGACGCTCAGATAGGGGGTCGCGATCAGCCAATCAGGGCTCGGCGTTCTGACGTCACCGATACCCTCTGTGCAAGAAGCAGACGAACTTGCCAACCGCATACTCTCGAGCTCCTCTCCATCAGAGAGCACAGGTGGTCGAGCTCCTGCTAACCTATCTCACTCCTCTTCGCCTACCCCTCTGGTCAAATGACCTCTCTGTTAACCAATCAGCGTCGAGCAACCCCCTCCTCCTCTCCAAAAACGTCAACAAATCAATGTCGTGCCTCACGACCGCGCTTTTATCTGGGTTTCACGAAATGCCGAACACTTAGCTAGAGAACGCCTCACGTTAATAATTACCGAAAATAATGACTTGCCGGTTAGGATTCCCTTGAGAATGATCGGAAGGTGGGTTATGTTCTTTAGCCATTGAACGTCGGTCCAAGTCAGGGACGGGTCGAGGAGCGAGTTACCGAACACATGCAGGTCCGAACCGCAGAGAGTCAGAGTGGCCTGCTCCTTCGCATTAAAGTTGGCCAACCTGCACGAAGTTGCAGAAAACAGCGAAGTAAGGGGAAACAAACACTTTTGTTTCCATAAAAAACTACAAATTCTTCCCCTCCTTCCCCTTAAAAGGGATGCTGAACCAAACGTTTCAGTGTCCATAGCAAGTGGCACACTATCTTTCAACGAGCCAGCAACCTCGGGTGTGCGCGAGCACACGCAACACAATTGACGTCCTGATTCTCCTTTCACGCTTAAGATGACAGTGAAATGTGTGTTCTCCGGGGAAATGAAGAGTAAAGACTGGCTTTTTATCTCTGCAGTGGAGTCTGGTGTAAACGGTAGACGATTAATTGGTGTAACAAACACGTAGGTTTCACTTGTGGAGATGAAAGCGTCTCAAAAAGTTTGTTAGTATGATTTCTTACAGATCTTTTCTTCAGTAAGAATGGTTTTAAAGATTAACCTTTTGTTGTCGTACAACCCAGACTGCATTTGAGTAGTTCAGATGGGAGGCGAATAATGAGTTATATAAAAGCAACTTAATTCCAGCTGGAAGGACATCACGAGGTATTTGTAATATGCCGCTGATACACGCAAGCATGGAAATGATATAGTCAGCATATCCAGTCCAAGTCACGTTCGTCGTGAAAATAACCCCCAAAGTTTTAAATGTCCTCTTTCAATAAGCGAGGAGTCTAAATAAATATCACTTAGAAGTTACACATTCCCACTTTTAAAGCTAAAAAAAAAAGAAAGAAGTTTTAATTTAATATAAGCATATTTGCACTAGCCCATATTTTGAGGTGTTTTATGGTATCATTCGCTACATTCGAACGCTAATTACAAGTTTTAGCAGAAAAAAAGGCTGGTGTCCTCTGCGTACATCGAGTTACTTGCTATGCAATGTTGAAAATGTCGTTAAGATGTATGCGAAAGAGTAACAGCCCAGTACGGTGCCTTATGGTACTCCAGATTTAATTGGGTTAACAATATCAGAGGAGTGGTTGTGGTTATTAACAAATTGCTGCCGATTTTCTAAACACAATTTTATAAGAGGAGCAGCATGCCCTCCAGTACCATGAATTTTAAGTTTTCGCATGAGCACTTTATGATTAATGTAGTCGAATGCCTTGTGTAAATCTAAGTAGTCTACTCTGCCGCAAAAGCTGCCAAAAGCTGTAGTCAATGGGGGAACATGACAAATAACGAAGCTGATATTACGTTTGGATCTAAAAAAAACTGTCGTCGCTGGGGCAATGAGTTATGGTAAAACGCTACAGCCCAGACCTTTTTTTTTTACATCTTAACATATTATTAGCATGAAAGAAACCCTGAGACACAGACAAATTAAATTAAGGACAAGACTACCCAAGCTCACATTTCATTTAGAGTTTGCGTCGTCTTTTTCGTTGTTTGATTTCTCCCTGTTTCAGAGTTCAGGTTATGCTTCTTACGCCAGCTCACACAGATACTTCCGCATCTCGAAATATCACCAGAGCGCAGCAATTGGCTTTCGTTCGGTGCTTCGGGGAAAAGAAGACGCTCCGGGTTTGTTAGGGCGGTACAGCTCTTGACAACTCAATAAATGAGGGGTGCGTCCCGTTGTGCTCACGCTTATTGGTTAGTAATTCGTTCTTGGACATTACCATAGACACGTTTCGCAATTCAGTCTGGCGACTTTGATCACTACTGTCAACTCAGTGGATGGCATTTGTTAGTGACCCTAGTATGTTGTAAACTGATGCCGGCCTTCTTGAAGCTGACGATGAAAGAGGTTGTAGATACCATCAAGCAGAGGATATATGTAGCATGGACGTTCGAGACGTCAGTACAACACGGCACACAAACAAGATGCAACGGCTGTGTAAGCCGTTATTTCACAGTGTGGTCTAATCAATTTCTTGGTACAAATTTGGCTCTAAAGCCTTTAGGTGGTTGAACGTTAATCAAGGTGTTTATCGGACGCTTCTTTATACTGGTCATTTCTTATGCTTATACCATCGAGAGAGAGAGAGAGAGTAGAACGAACCAAGAAAAAAATTATGAAGTGATCGAAGAACCAATTTTTATCTGTTATTGAGTTGCAAAATTGACGATGTCCCAAGAATTACGGTTTTATGACTGCCATTAGTTCTTCGAAAGTGAAACTGCGACTTTGGCCATTAGGTGGCACAGTGGCAGTGTGTGTGAACCAGACTTCAGAAGAGTCGAAGCATGGTTACAAAGTTACGTACTTGAGGTGGCTGGGCAAGCGGAAACGCCCCCGGACGTCGGAGAACTTTCGGCCCAAGGTGGGCGAATCCACAGTGAGGACGATGGCGCTGTAGCCGGCCCGCTCGGCCCTTTTGACGAGTCTCCTGCTCAGCTCCCGGTCCCGGATTATGTAGAGCTGGTACCAGAGGACGGCGTGGGGAGCCGCTTTCCGCACGTCCTCCAGAGACGCGGTGGTGAGCGTGCTGAGGATCATCACAGTGCCGGCCTTCTCGGCAGCTGAATTATATATAAAAATAACGCGGAAAGTTAAACACCGGTTTGTACATGCAATGATGCGCTATCTCCAGCGCTAGTCAACACTACATAGAAACATCGCAGTTGCAGTGAGATGTTCAAGACATCGCTGCATCCACCAGTGATGTCTTGAACATTTCGGCGTCGTGTTGAATATAATGGGCAGTGGTTTATGCTGGATCACCTTTGTGTACCGGCACACCGCTAAGTCAGCGCTGCAACCGCTCTAGGATCAGCAACATTTCCAGCAATGACTGGGCGCTTCGCTGTATATGTGAACGAGCTTTAAAAATCGAAAATGTTCCGTTTCATATTTTGCAAGTCTATTCAAAACTTTATTAACATAAAATGTGTTTTTCGGCCGATTTCTGTGGAGTTCTGTAACGTTTTACCGGAACGTGTGGCTGGCTTTACAGGCGGCTTGAAAGGAAAAATGTCAGCGAAAATCTTTACACCCATAGCGACTTTAGGAGAATTCGACCATCGGCAGGATTTGACCTCATCACCTTGAGATTATGAGACAAGTGCTTTGCGGACTAAGGTATCAAGGGTCGGTCTCCAGAACGCACAGAAGTAAAGTCCTCGTCGCGAAGGCGCGGGCGCGGTCGCGCGCTTCATTGTTGAAACGTTTTATTTACAAGAATATTATACAAGCTTTATCATGCGGACAAAAACTGGTAAGCACAGAATGTGTCATAGGCTTTCCAGGTAGGAAAAGTGGGCCATCTGAACGGCAGCGCCTAACGAACATTCGCTCTCATTTCTGACATATGCCATTAGTTGGCCTGGCATGACAGGAAAGGCCGTGACCGATGATGATGATGATGATGATGATGACGATGGTGATGGTAGTAGTGGTACTGCTGCGGATGATGACGATGAGAATGGTAGTAGTGGTACTGCTGCTGATGATGATAACCACGACGATGATGGTGGTGATGGTGGTGGTGGTGTAGGTGATGATGATGATGATGATGCTAATATGACTTTCTTTGGTTTTGGTTAATCGGGCGGTTCTGAAAAAAGGTCATACCCAGCCAAGAGTTCAACCGACACGTAGCGCCATCTATTTGTGGTCAGTGAAATCAGGGACACTCCCTCCAAAAGGTTTGTACGATTTCGCACGAACGTTTCCTACCCGCGTGGCGTAAGCGTCTTTTTTTTTTCTTTTTTTTTTCTTGAAGGACGATTATGACGCTTTTCACCCGATTCAGTTCCCTCTGAAAATTTGGGCGCCGTCATGGGGCTAACATCTCGCGACCTTCCTTACAATTCGTTTGCTTGGTCAACAGTAGATTTCTCCAAAACCTTGAAGGTTAGAAAGCGTTTGGAAAGAACAATTCACATGCTTCTCCCCCCCCCCCCCCCAAAAAAAAAAAAAAAAAAAAGCAGATGTACGCAACGCGGACGTCTCAGTGGACAGGCATTCGAAGGCAATATAAGGGTATTCACTTGGGCTAGTTGGTGATACATTGTAACAATTAAAAGCGCTAAAAAACACAACGACCAATAGAAGAAGAAACAGGCCAAGAGAGCACTTGCAACTAAAGCTTAGTCTGAATTGAGCAAACCAAAAAGAAACATATACGCCTTATCAACAAAGCACCTATGTCATGTAAGCACATTGTCCTACCAATCTACGTTTATTCTTACTAGCTTGGCCTATTAAATGACTGTAAATATGCCATCTCCAAATCGTAGAGTGCAATCGATGGGGCGCAAACGCAGATTTCGTGACTGCACTTTATAAAATACTTTGGCACGCACTGGCAATGAGGTCGTCGCCCGCGGGTAATCTTGCGGTACATTGCAATAGATGTGATTCTCTCCCCAAGTTTCAGGACACAATTATCTAGAGCCGGAACCAAAACAAAATGACAAAGGAAATTTCAGAAGCGTATTTTATAAAAAAAAGTGCGGTCACTATACGTGCGTTATCGCCCCATCGATTCGGAAATGGCATACTAAGGAGAAAGCCTCATATGTCTCATCGTTCAGTCTAACTTCAAAGTCTTTGAGCGAAAACACGTGGCCGGCACAAAAGGTTTTAATGAAATGGCGCCAAAAGTGCGTCGTCAGAGAGACCACTGTCGTAGGAGGTTCGCTATCGCCCTTACATCGGCGCTATGGCTTTCGCCTCCAAGTCGTCTTAGGGATAATATTAGAAACCCTGTGGTTTTTTTAGGGTCCTTTGATAGGTCAAGCTAGTAATAATAAATGTATACTAGTAGGACGATTTTCGTACATGACACGGGTGTTTTAGATGCGGAGTATCTCTTGCTCAAGTCTATGTCCCGCGGCGTCGTAGTCCGCACTTACACTACGCATGCGCAACTCTCCTCCTTCCCTCTCTCCAACAGCTGCGCGTTACTCTCTCCGCTCTCTCTCTCTCTCTACCAGCTGCGTGCACTTCGCGTGCGTTCGCTTCTACTCACACCGCGCGCGCATGCGCAACTCTCCTCCTCTAGTCTCCTCTCCAAGTGTGAATATAAGCAGCGGTAGCGCGCTGCGCGCGTTCAGTTCACCCGCTGTTGACTCCACTTCACTCCGTTCCTCAGATGAAGTGTGATGGAAGCAACAGTCCCGTCTGTTAGTGGGTTGGTGCAAGCAAGCGTCAGCACCACCCCACAAACTAACAGCAACGCTACGTCCACTGAAGACAAAGCTGTGCAGCGAAGGGCACGCGACGCTGAGCGCAAACACTTGAAGCGACCGGCAGACCCTGAACTACGGCAACGAGAAGCGGCGTCCATTCGTCAACGTCGAGCGGCGGATGCTGAACTACGACAACGTGAAGCAGCGGCGGTTCGAGAACGTCGAGCAGCAGAACCTGAGGTTCGGGACCGTGAAGTTCAACGTAAACGTGCAAAGGAGCGGCGGAACCCGACCTTCGAGAACGGGAAGCCGCGTTGGTTCGTGAACGTCGAGCAGCAGAACCTGAGGTTCGGGACCGTGAAGTTCAACGTAAACGTGCGAAGGAGCGGCGCAACCCGACCTTCGAGAACGGGAAGCCGCGTTGGTTCGTGAACGTCGAGCAGCAGAACCTGAGGTTCGGGACCGTGAAGTTCAACGTAAACGTGCGAAGGAGCGGCGCAACCCGACCTTCGAGAACGGGAAGCCGTGTGTTAACACCGTTAATAACGATCCGCGATGCTCCTCATCACCCCATGGTTCCCCTCGGGAAGATGGTGTAATTTTTTTTGTTGATAAGACAGGTATTCGTTTTTTTTTTTGTTTTTTTTTTATCCTGTTTGATGAATTCTTCTTAAACTTATGTTGCAAGCGTGCTCTTGGTGTGTGTGTCTTCTTTTACTAGTCCTCGTCTTTTTTTAGAGCTTTTATTCGTCACAACTTCGAAGACACGAGTTCGAAGCAGTCACAAAAAGGGTCGTTGATATAGATGCCGTTCGGCTACTTGCAACAAGAGGCCTGATGGCGAACACGTTGCAAAGTGAAGTTCAGTCAGGTGGTATTAGACTTTAACTTAGATAGATTTATTTAACATTGTACGTTCACAGTGCTGCGCGCAACCAGACGTCGCCACCCGGCAGTGACCGTCCTCCAATACCCGAACCAGGAACCCAACCGAAACCCAGTTCGATCCGTTTCAAAAAGCCCCTCCTCATCCTTGCCCCGCCTTTTGACCGTCGGAGTCAAGTTCCCTCTCCCAAACGTCCGAACCAATCGCCCAAATTCCCACGCTCTTTTCTTTCTGGTAGACGCATCACAAGGAAGCGCCGTGAAGATTGCTGCTCCCACGAATCCGGCCCTCTCGCGCATTGAACGCAAAGCCGACATGTTCGGCAAAATTTACGACTCCAGAAACCACATCCGGCAGCCACCCATGGGAGCCAGTGCGTCCCGTTGTCCCGGCTCCCCAATTAGGCAGACGCCCGCTCGAGGCGCTCCTGAGAGCGACATTCCCACGACACCTTCCCCAATTCCTGGTCAGGCGTCGTGGGTCGTGGTTGTCTCCCTCTGCCGCCTGGGGCGATTCTTCCGACGACACGACTGCACTTCGACCCAAACCGACCAAAAAAAAAAGAATGAATAATATGCCTGTACCTAGCTGAAGCCAACAAAATGGCCATAGCCAACGAGAGTTTAAGAAACGGAAGGCGTGGTGAGTTCCAGTCTCAAAATAACAGCGCAACTATAAAGAACACACCAACACAAGTCACCACAGGCCACAAAAACTATCACACATAGTGACACAATCACAATAGACAAAAGACTCACACAGCGCTGACTCACAACTCAATCTACAGGGTGTCACAACAAAATACAGGTTTTTGTTTTTCTTTTTACCGCAAAAATAAACTAAGCATCGCCGAACGCTCAATCTCCTCCTAAAGGTAGCGCTAAAGGTAACAACCAGGTGACAAAGTTTCAGCCAGATTCGATACCTTATTCAAAAGTTATAAATGATTTTCTGGAAATTTCAAGGGGAAAATGGCGGCCGACGGAGTTTTCGAACACATGGGGCTCTATTGCGCCAGAAACCGAATACGGGCAAAAATGGGCCCCATTTTTCCATAGAAATTTTCAGAAAATCACTTATAACTTTTGAATGAGGTGTGCGTTCGGGCTGAAACTTTGGCATCTGGTTGTGACCTCTATAGCGTTACCTGTGGGCGGAGAATGAGCGTTCGGCGATGCCTAGTTTATTTTTTCGGTTAAAAAAAAACCCTGTAAATTATTATTTTTGTGTGTGTGTGTGTGTGACACTCTGTATATTTTCGCTTCTTTTTCTTCTACGCCTTTTCGATAGAGAGAGAGAGAATAAATATTTATTACAATAAAACGCTCAAAGTGGATTTTTTAGCAGATGCAGGAGCAACGCCGACTACTAAAGCCCATTGATTGAAATTATAAGCAGCATATAAACTTGACAAAAAAAGAATATGTACGTATAAATACAATAAAATAATCATTTACATGTGTACAGTTTCCAAGAAACCCGACGTCACAATACGTCCGCCCATCGGTGGTGGGAGGCACCGTCGACCGGACTAAGCACCCATCTCCAGTTTGAGGAGGTACTCACACTACCTGGTTCTCGGGCCGACAGTTTCCAAAGCGGTGTCCTGTCCCTTCCAAAAATAGGCCGCAGCACAGCGACGGCGGCGGGATTCGGACGTTTTGGTGTAGGACGTTTCGATGTAGGGTGTTTCGGTGTGTTTTTTTCGGTGCACGGACTTTTCGGTACACGGACATTTCAGGGCACGGACTTTTCGGTGTGGGACTTTTCGGTGCGCGGATATTTTGGTACACGGACTTTTTGGTGCACGGACATTTCGATGAATGGACACTCAATTCAATATCTCGAGAGGGTTTTTTTTTCTTTTTTTTATCTGAAGGTAAGAAGCACTATTTTAAACAGAAGCTTTTTTTTTTTTTTTTTTTGCATTTCATAAATTTGCAGGCTGGGTCATCCATTTACGGTCACTGACTCATATACGACCTAAGTGAGTTTGTTAGGTGCAGCAGCATCCTGCGGGAGGACGGGGTACGTTGGATGT
The DNA here is from genome assembly GCF_016920785.2 of Ixodes scapularis. Taxonomy (NCBI): domain Eukaryota; kingdom Metazoa; phylum Arthropoda; class Arachnida; order Ixodida; family Ixodidae; genus Ixodes; species Ixodes scapularis. The sequence goes on from NW_024609879.1 coordinate 86,473,892, forward strand.
TACGTTTAATTTACCGGTATCTCCTTTTAAAGAGTGGGCAAGTGGAACAGCCAGTCATGCAGTCAGCTAACGCTTTCTGCTTTTTCTTCGTACAGTTCACGGCGATGTTTCGCGGCTGTCCGGCCCTATCAAGCCCGTGGTATGCCTTGGAGGGAGCGCGCTTGCCGCAAGTTTCCGTGCTGCCAGAACCAGACATCTACTCCTCCCCGCAACCTTGGGTTTCTGCTGCACTCCCAATCGTCGCGTCGCCTCAGCACAGCAGTCCAACGGCATCGACATTGACATCGTCACTGGATTTAAACTGCCGGCACGCCCCTGGGCCCTTCAGTGGGCATGTGGAACAGCCAGTCATGCAGTCAGCTAACGCTTTCTGCTTTTTCTTCGTACAGTTCACGGCGATGTTTCGCGGCTGTCCGGCCCTATCAAGCCCGTGGTATGCCTTGGAGGGAGCGCGCTTGCGGCAAGTTTCCGTGCTGCCAGAACCAGACATCTACTCCTCCCGGCAATCTTGGGTTTCTGCTGCACTCCCAATCGTCGCGTCGCCTCAGCACAGCAGTCCAACGGCATCGACATTGACATCGTCACTGGATTTAAACTGCCGGCACGCCCCTCGGCCCTTCAGTGGGCATGTGGAACAGCCAGTCATGCAGTCAGCTAACGCTTTCTGCTTTTTCTTCGTACAGGTAGGTCCGTTTCCCTCTTTGCATTGTAAAAAGTCCAACAACCTCTGTCTGCTGGTGTTCCCATGCCCACAAGTGCTCTTTTTATGTTCTTGCGAATGTATTTCGGGTCTGAAGCTTCTCCTGTCTGGTGATATTGAACTTAATCCTGGCCCAGATAAGAAAGAAGTTCAGACAAAAGAGATGAGTGAGATGCTTGTTTTACTGAGAGGCTTAAACGCTCGTCAGGCAAATTTTGAAGCTGGACAGAACCGAATCATGGGGGATATTCAAGCTATCAAGACTGGGCAAGAGTCAATTGAATTAATGGTAACCGATATTCAAGGGAGGCTTAGTACTGTGGAAGCAAAGATAGCCAGTTTAGACATTTTGGAGCGTGAGTTGACAGATGTAAAAGAAACTGTAACCTTCCTGTCACGCGAGAACGCCAGTCTGCGAACACGTCTTGATGAATTTGAGGACAGGTCTCGAAGAGATAATCTAATATTTTACGGTGTTCCCGACTCAAACTCTGAGACCTGGGCTGTATCTGAAAGCAAAGTGCGTGACATCATTGCAAACGAAATGAAGATCATCGTTCCCCCTGAGGGTATCATCCGTGCACATAGGCTCGGTCGTGTTTTTAACCCCAGTAAATGTCGGCCAATTTTAGTGAAATTCTCATTATTCAAAACGAAAGACCATGTTTTTTCCTCCAGAGGCAAACTGCGCGGTAGTGCCACTTCCGTCGCAGAGGATTTTTCCCCTGCCACTCGTCTTGCTAGAAGAAAGCTGCTCGAATTTGCTAAGGCTCACACACAGTCTTTTAGTCTACGCTATAACAAAGTGTTTTTTGATGACAAATGTTTTTCTTACTGCGCGGCCAGCGATGCCGTTTGTGAGGTCCGCGATTTTATCACGCCGAGCACGAGTTCCATTCGTGTTAATGCTGACCCTGTGGTTGATTTGTCAACGTCATCACAATAACATAACCTGATACGGAACAATCCTAGTCCTTATCTTTCAGTGCTTTTCACCAACATTCGAAGTGTTCTTCGCAATCGGGATGACTTGTCTTCAGCCATCGATTCTTCACTCGCCGACATTGTTGTACTCACTGAAACTTGGCTATCTAGTGTTGTACGCGACAGCGAAATTTTTTGTTGCGACAAGCGTTTCTCTTTTTATCGATGCGATAGGCTATCTAGGCGTGGTGGTGGTGTCATAATCGCGGTAAATGATTGCATTGAGTCTTGTCTTATCAACATTGTTACATCTCTTGAGTTTATTGGCGTGCGCTTGCGTTTTAGCCATAAACAGGTTATTTTGTGCGCGTGCTACCGTCCTCCCAATGCCACAGCAAACTTTTTTATAGATTTACACGATGCTCTGAATACAATTCGTACAAGGTTTCCTGCCTTGCCTTTGTTTCTTTTGGGCGATTTTAATCTCCCCGGCATTGACTGGTCTGGTCTATATCCTACCATATCTTCAAATTCTGCTGCGTGTTCCGAGTTTTTAAGTCTCTGCTCCGATTTTTCGTTAACGCAGATAGTTACTAGGCCGACTCGTGTTACGGCAACTTCTCAGAACGTGCTGGACCTTATTCTTTCTACCGCGCCTGATCTTGCATCTTCTCTTACGTATCTACCTGCCATCAGCGATCACTGTTTACTTCACTTTCACCTAAGCGCTCCTGTATCTGCCTTTGCAAAAGCGAAGAATAACTCTTTTCTTGATTATGGCAAAGCTGATTTTGAGGGTATAAACCGCGAGTTAGCGCAATTTCTTGACTTCTTCCTATCCAATTTTTCCGAACGCTCTGTCGAGGTTAATTGGACAATGTTCAAAAATAAAGTCAATTCCCTTATCAATTCTTTCGTCCCACGTCGCTTTCTTACTAATAGCTCCACGTCCCCATGGTTTAATAATGCCTTGAAAAGACTTTCAAATAAAAAGAAACGCCTGTTCCGCACTGCTAAGCGTGCAGACACTGTTGAGGGCTGGACGGTTTACCACAACGCAGAAAATCTATACAAAATGCAATTAAGGACGCCAAACAAACTTTCTTCAGCCAAACCTTGCCCCGTCTGTTATCAACTAGTGTCAAAATGTTTTGGAGTGTTATTAATGGCAAGAAAGACAAGGCTATTTTGCTTTATGACTCTGATGGCATTGTTATGTCTGACGATGACTCTGCGAAAATCCTTAATGAGGTGTTTGTTCAATCGTTTTCTAGAGATGTAAACGGTTCTATTGTTACTTACCCTAATCATGATTTCTTTCCAATGGACCCGCTTGTGTTTGATTTTGATGGCATTGTTAAGCTGATTGACAACCTCAAAGTGTCTTTATCATGTGGTATTGATAATATTAACACTAAGTTTCTAAAGCATACTAAAATTTACAGTGCAATTTTTCTTACCAAGATTTTTGAGCAATCCATTCTTACTGGTGTCCTTCCTGAAGATTGGAAAACTGGCAAGGTGGTTCCACTTCATAAATCAGGCGACAAACACTGCCCCGACAATTATAGACCCATTTCCATAACCAGTACTCCTTGTAAAATGTTAGAGCATATTATTTATTCACATCTTGTTAAATATCTCGAATCCAACTCTTTTTTCTCGTCCTCACAGCATGGCTTTCGTAAATTTCTTTCTTGCGAAACACAACTTCTCGTCTTTACTAATGATTTATTTTCATTACTTGATCATGGATCCCAGGTTGACTGTATTTTTCTTGATTTCAGCAAAGCATTTGATAAAGTTTCTCACCAACTACTACTCTTCAAGCTTAGCAAACTCAACCTCGACCCTCAGATACTAACTTGGATTGAGTGTTTTCTTACAAATCGTTCGCAGTTTGTTCATGTAAATAACTCTAATTCTTCAGTGTCTTCTGTTACTTCTGGCGTACCTCAAGGCTCCGTTCTCGGTCCTTTGTTATTCCTCATATACATCAATGACTTGCCGTTGTGTGTCTCATCATCGCTTAGTTTATTCGCGGATGACTGCGTTATTTATCGTAAGATTACTAATGATTCTGACTCTCTCCTTCTTCAAAACGACTTAAATGCTGTTCTTGATTGGTGCAAGCTGTGGTCCATGACACTTAATACTAAAAAATGTAAAACAATGAAAGTGTCTCGCCGTAACACTACGCCTTTTATCTATCATTTTGATAACGTTTCTTTAGAATGTGTGACCTCATATAAATACCTCGGTGTGCATATTACTTCTAACCTCTCCTGGCATATTCATATTAACCACATCATTGCTAATGCCAATTCTATGTTAGGCTACCTAAAACGTAACTTTTCTCTAGCACCAGTTTCTCTCAAACTAATATTATTCAAATCTTTGGTTCGCTCAAAATTAAAGTATGCAGCTTCAATCTGGGATCCTGGTCAGACGACGCTCACTTCTCATCTCGAGTCAGTTCAGAACCGCGGCGCTCGTTTCATACTTAACAATTATAACCGTACAGCTAGTGTATCATCCATGAAATCTCTTCTCTCCTTGCCACTGCTTTCTTTGCGCCGTAAGTGTTCTCGTCTATGTCTTTTCTATAAAATATATAATTCTAACCCCATTCTTAAAGAAAAGCTCTTCCTCGTCCCACCTTACGTTTCTCCACGCATTGATCATCAGTACAAAGTCGGCATTCCTCATTCTCGAACCTCAGCCTATCACGAATCTTTCATTCCTAGGACATCACCAGAGTGGAACCACCTTCCGGCGTCATTAATATTATTACCCTCGTTAGATGTGTTTAAAAGTGCTGTTACTAATTATTTTTGCGAAAGTGACCCGTGACCTATTCCATGTCTTCTATTACTGTTTGTTGTTGTTTTTTCACTCACTCCCCTCTGTAACGCCCCCAGGGCCTTGAGGGTATGTAAATAAATAAATAAATAAATAAAATAAAAACGTAACTAGACGCATCACGCAGTGTTTAAGCGTTGAGCCGATACAGGCATTCTCGGCGCCTTTTGTTAAGGTGTGGGCTTTATTATTGGTAATGTGTGTAGGAAAATCTCAACAGCGAGAAGCTTGAGATTATTGAAAATTACTCGAGGCGTGTGATGCGACTAGTGCGTACGTTGGAAAAGAGACACCGACAAACGAACCATAACGTCCAACGTCTCCAATTCTCACGCAGGATGGTACTGTGCCTAACAAAGTCGCTTAGGTGGTATATCAGTAAGTTGCCGTAAATGAATAACCAAGTCTAAAAAACTATAAATTGCAAAAAAAAAATAATTTCTAGCTAAAAGAGTGTTTATTAGTTTACAGAAAAAAACTAAAAAATCTCGTGATTTTGATTTCTCTTGCACCGAAATGTCCGTGCACCGAAACGTCCGTGCAGCGAAAAGTCCGCACCGAAACGTCCTACACCGAAACGTCCTACACCGAAAAGTCCTAGACCCATGCTTCAGAAGCTCTTGAAATGTGTCTTGGCATCCAAAATTTTAAGTTAGGGACAATCCGTACGAGATGGGAGTTCCGAGGAGCGTCTCTAAAACAAGTAGCCTGGGATCTTTGACTTGATGTCCTTCTGAGCAGGTCTAATGTGCACCCTTTCGTGAAAGTAATTGCTGTCTTGGCTGCCAGATCGGCCGCTTCATTTCCTTGAATGCCGCAGTGTTCAGGGATTCGTTGAAAATTAATTTTATGTCCAGTTTCAATAGCTCTCGAAAGCTGGAAACAAATATTAATGGCAGTATATGAACTTCTCGGTGATACGTGTTTTATCATGTTCGGAGCGCTGATTGAATCCGTGCAGAGAGTACAACTGGTAATATTTGTTTTTTGAGTAAAGTAGACAACTGCTTGCAAAATAGCAAAAGGTTCTGTGTTAGTTGAGCTTGTATTGTGTGAAAGTAAGATGCTGTTTTCTATATTTAATTACGGAATTATAAAGGCTGCTGTAGATGTCAAATCGCTTGTTGACCCATCAGTGTAGACCGCAGTAACGTCATCTGGGGCTTTAGAAAACAGTGAAAGTGTCATTTGCTTCAACGTGGTTTGGTGTAAGGTCAATATTTTCACAATTCCAGGTACTGATGTAGAAATGTTTGCAGAGTAGAGTGTCCAAAGCGCAGAAGAGAGAGAGAGAAAATCACTTTAATTAGAGCACAGATTAAGTACCCAAGATATCCTCCGCCTGAAGTACCAGGGCGAGCTGATCTTCCAGTTGCGGCGACGCCAACCATGCACTCCAGGAGGGTGGTGGGGGGTTAGGAAGAAATGAGGTGGTGTAGGCGACCGGGCAATGAAGGAGACAATGTTCTTGATTGGCATAGGGAGCTGGGCAGTTGGGACAGGAAGGGTCTGATCGATAGCGGAAGAGGTAAAGGCGAGCAGGTGTGAGAGGGTGTTTGTCTGGATTTTACGGAGAATGTGGGTCTGCGCGACACTAAGCTGTGGATGTGGTCGAGGTAGAAGTTCATGAGATATACGGATCTGTTTGTAATGTAACTTGAGTGTCTTTTTGTACTCTGCTGCCTCGTCATTGGTCGGGGGGCTTAGCCAGGGGATTGCAGGTGCCCGGCTGTGAAATTCGCGGGCGAGCTGATGTACCAGCTCATTACCTGCTATCCCTGCATGACCAGGGACCCATCGAATCGTGACCGAGGATGAGGAGAGAGAGTGTAGGGCCATTTCAAGGTCCTCTCGAAGATCGGCAGGAATTTGTCTCTGTTGCAAGGAGCGTATAGCAGCCATAGAATCAGAGTAGACAGTGTAAGCGGACGTGCGCGGCAATTGGGAGAATGATATGATGGCATGGATAATGGGGACAAGTTCTAACGTGGTGATTGACGGGGGGTCGCTGTATGGACCGCACGTGTGAAGAATAGGTAAGGAATGTTTAGGTATGTAGATTGCGTACGCAGCCGTGCCGGTGTCCAAGATGGAAGCGTCGGTATAGGCTACCGTCTGTGTCTGAAATGGTGGATTATGATGCAAGGCCTGAGCATCTCTGCGACCGTCGTCCAGGCCCGGAGCCATGCGGCGGGGCAGAAGAGCGAAACGCAGATTAGAGGGCAATGGCGAAGCGGGTAAGTGCAAGTAAAAATCAATTGGTGAGAGTCCAGCTTGTTCTAGGATCCAGCGCCCTTGATGTGACCCCGAGAGGCGGGCTAGCTGTCGGTCACGATGGAGGTGTAGGAGTGAGGAGAGGGGAAGGAATAGGCCGGTCTCGTAGAGTCTTTGCGTTGAGGTATGGATTGGAAGGTTAAGGGAGGCCTTGTACAGAGTGCTTAATGCAGAGCTGAGTTTATTAAGTTGCTGTCGTGTGAGCGTGAAATATGGAACCGAATAAAGAATTTTACTAAGAGCCAATGCATGAACCAATTGACTCGCTTGTTTTTCATTGAGGCCCGCACGTCTTTGCACGACTCTGCGGACAAGATGTGTTACCGAGTGGCACGTGTTTATCGCCGGAGTGATGTTAGCCTGATTTGATCGATCGTGGAGATGGATGCCGAGGACCTTGCATAAGGATACTCGCGGGATGGTCTGATGGTCTAAATAGAGAGAAATGAGATGGTTTACAGAGCGCTGATACTGAGTTTGAGACAGCAGGAGTAATTCCGATTTTTCTGGGGCCGGTTTCAGCCCTGCTTGGGTTAGGAACGCAGTTATGGTGTCTAGACCTTTCTGAAGAGTAGATTCAACTTCCCCTGGTGATCCGTGAGTGCACCAGAGGGTGAGGTCATCAGCATAAAATATGTGGGAAAGGTGGGGTATCTGCTGCAGGCAGCGAGCTAGCTGGGCCATACCCAGATTGAAAAGAGTAGGGGAGAGGACAGCCCCTTGAGGTGTACCTCGTGTGAGTGAGAGTGGTTGGGACAACTCGCCCCCTATACGAAAGCATGCAGTGCGGTCCTTAAGGAAGTTTTGGATGTAGGTATACAAATTTTGTCCGCATTCTGTTTCTCGAACTGAAGCGAGTATGTGATCATGACTTATGTTGTCAAATGCTTTGCGAACGCCTACTGTGACGAGCGCATGCACCTGACAGGAAGATGGGGAGAGGAATGTGTGCTGGACTAAAAGGAATAGGTCTTGAGTGGAAACATGGGAACGAAAGCCGATTTGGGTGTGTGGCAGGAATGCAGTGGCTTCAAGATGTTCTTGAAAACGATCGAGGACCATCCGCTCCATCGTCTTGCCCACGCAAGAGGTTAAGGAAATGGGACGGAGGTTATTAAGTGATGGGGGTTTTTCAGGTTTGGGGATCATGATAATAGTAGAAGATTTCCATTCCTTTGGGTATGTACCCTCCGACCAATGTTCATTTATGTAGGTCAGGAGCTGTTTTTTATTCGCTTCTGGAAGGTTACGGAGGAGGCAGTACGTGATGGTATCTTCTCCTGGGGCTGATTTTCGTGAGTTTTTTGCTAGGGCCAAGTCTAAGTCTGCTAGTGTGAAAGGGCTGTCTAAAGTCGGGTTTTCAGGGCCCGAGTAGGAGGGGTAGTTTGAGGTCAATGCTGGAGGGATGTATAGGTTCTGTAAGGCTTGGATAAGGTCTGTGCTACCTTGTAAAGCTAAGTGTTTGTCTAGCGTGGGAGCGGGAGGTGGCTGAGGCCCTAGAAGTGAACGGAGGAGATGCCATGCGGTCTTTTGGTGGAGGGTACCGTTTATCTGATCACATACTCTGTTCCAGTTCGAGATGTAGAGAGTGCTGCAATGTGTAGTAATGTCTGCATCTAGGTGTTGTAAACGTTCTCGGAGTTGTTGATTGTGGGGTTGCTGGCTATGCATCTTAAGATACGCTTACGACGTCTCCAGAGGCGCACTAGATGCGGGTCTGGCCGTATCGCCAGGGCTGTGGTGTTTTCTATTTTTGTGGCTTGTGTTCGGGCTTGTTTGATGGCGCATATCCAGGTCTCGTAAGAGCCTGATTGCTGCCCGGGTGAAACAAGGATGCTGCGAAATTTATCCCAGTTTGTATTTTTGACTGATATTTTCCGTGAGCGGCTAGAGATGCTGAGTGATATTGAGAGAATGAAGTGGTCACTTAGAAGTCTCTCTTGAGTATGAACCCAGACACTCGAGTTTCTGCCGTGGTATAGTGTGAGATCTGGGGTGGTACAGTGTTGCTGGCGTGTGCCTTGTCGGGTTGGCATGTCGGGAGTATTTAAGACAGTGAACTGGCGCTGTGAAATGTACGATTGCAGAAGTCGCCCTGGGCGAAGTGTGGATAGGTAACCCCAGCTGACATTTGGGGCATTAAAATCACCGCCCAGGAGTACCTCGTAATTAGGTGTCAACTCTGCAGCAAAGTCGAAAAGTGATTTGAATAGGCGGTGCTCTGTGGGGGGATTATATAGGTTGAGGAAGCATATAGGTCTGTGTTTAGGGAAGGGATAGTAAGCATATGCCACTACATTTTGTCTGAGAGATGTAGGGATGATCAGTGGTTCATACTGGATATCCCGTCTTATGAATGTGGAAACTAAAGGGGCCTCGTTTGGATGGCCATGCAAAGCTCGGCATCCTGGTATGTTAACTGCATAGCGTGTCTCCTGGAGTAGTAGAATATGGGGAAGAGAATCTAGGGTAAGGAGCCATTGATGAAGGGGAGTGCGGTTTGTTTTGATGTTCCGGCAGTTCCACTGGATGACTTGGAACTGGGAATTTTCTACCATTATGAGGTCGTGACTGAGGAGGGGGCAGGAGGGTGTGCCCTTTGAAGGGAACAGGGGTGTTCAGTGGATTCAGGAGAAAGGGGTCTTTTAAGAGATTGGGATGTTGCTTCCATGGGTATGGGTGATGCAGAGAGCATACCGACAGCTTTTTCGAGGGATGCTACTGCCTTTGTTAGTTCTTCAATGCGGGATACGAGAGGGTTTACTGTGCCTAATATGTTGGACACTAGTGTTTCGATGTTGGCTATGCGTTCTGTGAGTTGGGCGATTTGTTCTTCACATGGGGTTAGTCGTTCTTTTAACATTATGAGTTCATGCTCCATGTGTCGTTGGTAGTTAGGAGAATCATAGACGGGGGGAGTAAGCGAAGTGAGTGCAGGTGAACGCTTGCAGGGAGAGGGAGTAAGTGATGGAGCAGGAGCACCTATCGATGGCGGCGATGGTGCTGGTTCTGTGAGGTTTGCTCGTGTGGTCTTCGGTTCTTGGGAGACTATGTCAGACTTTGGTTGAGATGTTGTTAGGTCGGCAGGGTGCAGAAGTGACCGTTGTTGTGGTAAGTCTTCAGTCTGGGATGACGGTGAACGTGGAGTCGTTGAGAAGCCCGCAGAGGCGTGCCCCCAGGTGGCCGTTGCAGGTAACATTCCCTTACGGGTTTGCGGTTCTGTCGGTTTTTGCGCGTTGCGGAGTGATGCTTTCAGTTGCGCTTGTGCCTCTAGATGGTACTTGTTTAAGGATGGTGGTTGATATGAGTTTGAGGAACTCAGCTCCGTCTTGTGTTGAGCCGCCGATTGCTTTTTGTTCGCAGTCTGCACGGGGTAAGCTGGGGGCTTTTGCATATTACGTGGAAGGGTTTTTCGGAGATGCACACGATGTTCGTATGCCGCCTTCATGCTGGCTTGATCTTTTTGGCGCTGGACCGGGCAAGTCGAGTCGAAGGAAGAGTGTTCACCCCCGCAGTGGTAGCACCGAGGGGAGCAAGCGTGAGAGGCTTGTTGGTGAGGTATTTGCGCGGCGCATGTGGGGCATCTCCAAAATGTTGGGCTCTCTGGGCAATTAAAGGTCCGGTGGCCGTACATACGGCACTTCTCACATCTCAGGGCACGTGGGCGGTGTGGGTGACACCGGTAGGTTGCCCGGCGAAAGAGGATGGTGCGGGGGACGTTGGCTCCTTCGAACGTGATAAGGACTGACTCAGTGTCCCCCATCATGCGTGCGGTGATAATGGTGGTTTGAAAGCTTTCAAGAGAGTGCATGAGGTCATTGGTTGTGAGTCCCGCTTCTACACCGTAGATGACCCCTTTGCAGGAATTTATCGGGGCGGCTAGGTAGGGGCTGATTTCATGGAGCTGATTCCTGACACGAATGCGTTTAGTTTGGCTGAGGCGACGTGCTGAACTTTCAAAGGCGGTTTTAAGGAGTATGACTCTTTGTTGGAGGCGGACGTCGATATTTACCTCTTCACTAGCGTGAGGTGGCAGGGAGGCTGCGGCCAGGAAGAAAGGGAGGAGATCGTACCGTTTGATGTCTTGGAGTTGCAGGCTATGCGGAATTGGCACCACCACCGTATGGAGCTCATTTACCTGGCGCGGCAGGGTGCGTTGGTTCCTGGACTTGCGGGGCGTGATCCACCCCTCGTTCGGGTCTTCTGCCTGGTGAAATTCGTCGGAGTAGTGCATCGACTCGGTGTCGAAGGTAGCTTCAGCAGCCGACGTGCCTACATATGTCGAGGCCGTCGGTTCCAGTTCGGTGGCATCCATTGCTGGGCGGGTTTCTGAAGTCAGGCGTCAGGCGCTGACGACGCAAGGCTTAACGGGGCTACCGAAGCCTTGGAACTGTAGATCGCTGGTAATCCGAAAAATTAAGACATACAACCGATGATATGATGTGAAACGGGAGCTGGAAGCCTCAAAACCACGGTCTGCACGAATATTTCAATGGGTGAAACTCGAAAGCCGCGCAGAAGGAGATTCACATGGGAGTGCGAAGTGTGCGGGAATTATATCTGTATTAGCCATTGTTACCTTCTGCACAGTATAAAATGTCCTACGACGGATAGTTTCAACGCGTAGGTGATCATCATGTCGTGTAAGAACGCGAATGAAATGTCGGAGAGTTTCCTGTTCACGTAGAATCGGTATTCTGAGGGCGCGAGCTTCTGTAACCACCAAGGAACTTGCTGGAACTCTTGGTACTCCCAAGCAGATTCGTAGGCTGCGTGCTACCAGACGTTTGAGCCGCGTTTCAAGAGTCTGGGAGAGCCCACATAAAGCTGGAAGTGAATACTAAAGGGACCGTGTAACGAGTGCTAAATGGAGAGTTAAAAGTGCTTTCGAAGAAGCACCTCATCTGGTTCCAGAGCAGCAGCGTAAGATATTGACGAATGGCGCTATCTTTCTTTCTAAATATTTTACATAGGCTGTCCAAGACAGCTTTCGGTAAACGTACACCCCAAGGAAACGATGAACTTTCACCAAAGGAAAAAATTTCCCGCCAAGCGTGAGTTCAAAGTTATTGAGCCTTCGTCGTGTAAATGGAAGGACCTCAGAATTCTCAGCCGAGATCGACATACCTGGTTCAATGAGAAATTGTTCAATTATTAAAAGTAAAGTCTGGAGACGAGTCTGAATTGCACTGGGATTAGCATCTGATGTCCAAATAGATATGTCATCAGCATACATGGAAATTGATACATTATTTGGTAATGGAACAGGGGGTTCTGTCCACACAAGGTTAAATATAATGTGGGACTTAATACCCTTCCTTAAGAAACTCCTTGTGAAACACAGTGTTTTATGTAAAACCATTGGGTGTCCGTGAGTACACCGATCGATCATGGAGGAAATCACTCATCAAGTCCACTAGGTGGTAACCTACTTCTAGTCGGTGAAGCTGTTCGATAACATGGCAGTGACTAACAATGTCAAATGCTCGCTGAATGTCTAGAAACACTGCTACTGTGATTTTATGAATGCTGCGCTCGTGTTCTACACAGGTCACGAGATCGAGCACAAAATTTATAGCTGACATATTCCTCCTAAAACCGATCATTTGCAAAGGGAATATTCCACTGGAACCTAACCACCAATATAGTCGCTGTAAGACCATATGTTCCATCCTCTTCATCAGCCCGCTGGTGAGGCTCTCCGGACGAAAAGATGAGATGCTTAGACGGGATTTTCTAGGTTTTAAAATAGGCACTAAAATTGCTTTTTTCCAGACAAGGGATACACAGCCACTACCCCTACATTGGTTCTACATATCCAGTAAAAAGGACATAGCGTGCTTCCCAATATTCGTTAGTGCAGCCGGAGTTATACCATCAGGTCCTGAGGCACTTTTCCGCCTGAGCTTTCTCAATTCCAATTTCAGTTCACTTTTGTTAAATGGCAGATTCATGATATGGTGGTAAGCTGTTGATAGCCGCGGGAATGGGGTTTTCATATCCGTGTTTGCTATGGCTGTATAAACATGTTGCGTCACTGCTGTGCAAAATTCTTCGGCTATACTCATATCGCTGACACCTCGATATGGTGCCAGCGCGAGCAATGGTTGGCGTTGCAACACCGACGATTTTAATAAGCGAACTATGCGCCATGCTTGTATTGTTGGGGTGTTCTGTAATATTGAATGCCAACGACTCTTCCATCGGCGTTTTCCCAAATTTTCGAGCTCGTGTTCTGTTTTCCTTTCAATTCGTCTGGCTTTCATTTGATCTTCAAGTATTCCGCTCTCGTTCTGTGCGTCGGCGTTGAGCACGCAATTTCTGGTATTCAGGATCGACCCCTAGATGTTTTGGGGGGACTTTTAATGTTTGTGATAATTTCTCAAGGTTAATTTTTATGCCAGAAACGAAATCACCTAGTGTCTTCAAATTTATCATTGTATCAGCATTCAGTGCCTGAAACTTGGACCAGAAAGTTAAAACTGTATGTCTATGTTTCACAAAGGAATGTAATTTGGTGTGACTTATATAGATAGGTAGATGATCGCTTCACCTGGTGTACCAGTCTTTATACCAATTGGCCTGAGCTACCAAACCTGCAGAGCAAATGGTCAAGTCTAAGCAACTCGTGTAACCGTCTTCTTTAAAGGGGAGGTGCAACGACATTCGTTTTGAGCGTTTTTGTTTTTGTATGAGCTTACCGGCACTAGTGGCACCCAAGTACACTCGCACGCAACGCCACTGACCAAGAAACCTCTATGCTGCGGTGTACTTTCAAGGAGAAAAGCGAGCGTTTTCTTTCAATCTCTCCTTCGCAAATTTTGATGACGTACCCTGGTGGTAGCAGCATGCTGCAGGGACGATATTTGAATGCGGCTTATAGATTGGACTCGAGCATTGCGTGAGCACTCGATTTGGGCTCGTGATAATTCATAGCTCGAGAAGCATTCGGGTAGTGGCCCGTTTCCAATCACTGCGATGACGACAATAGCGAAGGCATACAATGTCTGGAACTCAGCGCGTGTCCTGTGGCTTGCCAACCTCAGCGCGTGGCTACGATTAACATTGGCGGCATATAATCGGCTCCAGATCAGCTGGCCCCTTGTTCTGGCTGCGAGTTTAGGAGGTGAACGCTGCTCGTTTTTCTTTAATTTTTTCTGCGACTGATACTGTGCGTGGTGAAAAACGATCGCATGTTGCATAGTTCATTGGCGTCAGGGATTCGTCCTGAGCGTGATTTGCGCAAAGTACAAAAATCGTTGCATTGCCCCTTTAAGGAATGTCGGCGATCCATCGTTTAGAACGCAAAGGTTGTTTGAAGTGAGCATAGAGTCTAACATTGATCATTTTCTAATCTATGAGAGCTGCCCCAGTTTGGACTATGCGCATTGAAGTCTCCACAGAGTATGTAAGGTGCATGCAGAGAAGCAATGAGGCCTTCTAGGCGTTGCAAGTCTGTTGTGCTTCCTGCTGGTATATATACGCAAGCAATATTAAGTACCAGGCCACAAATACGTACCTTACAAGCAACAAATTCTCCGGAACTATCAATGTCGCTCACATCTTCTATTGATGAAAGATCGGATCTTATACATAACATTAGTCTTAAGGAACGGAGCTCAGCGTTTTAGGGATATAACACGCGTAATCAGGCAGTCGAAATTGTTCAGATACGTGGCTTTCACAGATAGCTAAAACCGGGAATTTGTAGCGACTGACAAAATCCTTGAAATCGCTGCGTTTCGGCATTAGTTGGCGTGCATTCCATTGTAATAAAAAGAAAGTGGCGTATACCTCAGCTAGATGAGCCATTGAATGCCGTTGAGAAGTGGTTCCATGGCCAACAGAGCTTTGATGGGTGACTTGGAACCGATTTTTGGGTATTCTTTGATAATTACTTTTATGACTTCCATCATGAGAGGTAGGCTGATGTGAAGGATGCCTTTCGCACTGCTTTCTTGATCTGGACGGGCAGACTCAACATGATGCGCGGCTTTAGAACTAGTACGGCGCAGAGGTCGGCATTTTAGGTCGCCCTCACTCACCCTCACCCTCACAGCCACACTCGCCTAAGCCCCTCACTCACCCTCACCCTCACAGCTACACTCACCTTCAGCCCCTCACTCACCCTCACCTTCACAGTCACACTCACCTTCAGCCCTTCACTCACCCTCACTGAACCTCACGGCCCTCACGCGCTCACCGCCCTTACAGCCCTCACGCCCCTCACCACTCTCACGGCCCTCACTCACTCATGGCCCTCACGAAACGCACCGCCCTCGCGAAACTCACCGCCCTCACGCTACTCACCGCCCTCATGGCCCTCACCGCCCTCACGGCCCTCACGCACTCATAGCCCTCACGCCCCTCACCGCCCTCACGGCCCTCACCGCCCCCACGGCCCTCACGCCACTCACGGCCGTCACGCCACTCACCGCCCTCACGCCACTCACCGCCCTCACGCCCCTCACCGCCCTTGCGGCCCTCACACCCATCACGCCCCTCACGCACTGATGGCCCTCACGCCACTCAGGCCAGCTTCAGATGGGGCAATTTCGCCCAGAAACTTTACGTCGCAACACCAGCAACACGGGCCGCCCGCAATCACACGCAGCAACCAATTGCTGCCATTTGCCTTCGTCATCGTAAAATTGTATTTTTCTTGCACTATTTAGACGCAATTACGCGTTATAAACGTGTTTTTATGCATTTAAATCTCGTTAAGAATACTAATGCACCTTTCTGAAACAGTTTATTTCCAAAAAACGATCGATTTCAAACCAGAACCAAGTTTTTCGGTGTCATCATCACCGGCACGAGGTATCACGTGAAAATTTTGCGTCCCTGATTGGATGCAGCCGCTTCAAACGTATTCGAATTGCTCCGAGTTGCTTGCTTATTTCGAGCCGGACCCGATCTCAGCAATTCGTGTCGATCTAGGGAAAGCTAGAGAACAACCCGTCTTTAACACCAAAATTGCTGAGAAAGATGCTCGATCTGGAGGGGGCCTCACGCACTCACCGCCCTCACGCACTCATGGCCCTTACACACCTCATGCACTCACCACCCTCACGGCCCTCACGCCTCTCATGCCACTCACTGCCCTCACGCACTCATGGCCCTCACACCTCTCACGCACTCACCGCCCTCACACCACTCACGCGCTCATGGCCCTCACGCCACTCACCGCCCTCACGCCCCTCACGCACTCATGGCCCTCATCGCCCTCACGGCCCTCACCGCCCTCACGGCCCTCACCGCCCTCACGGCCCTCACGGCCCTCACTCACCCTCACCTCACCTGTGAGGACGAGGGTGAGTGAGGGTGAGTGAGGGCCCTCATGAGTGAGGTTTGCCGAGGTGTGGTACGGCGTCGATTATCCACATAGGAAGGTACTTCCTCTTCGGTATCTGCAGTTGCGTTTGTGTTGTGTGATATGACGTCGGAAGTTCCTTGTCCCGTCTTGTGATATGTCAGTGTTGTGTTTCTGCCGCTTGGAATTCCTTGCAGAACATCGGAAAACGTAGGCCATGATGTTTCATTTTGCTTGGTCATTCTGTCGCTTGCCTTGACAACATCCACATTAGGAGCTGGAGGTTTCCGTGGAGTAGGTTTGCCCTAGAAAAGCTCATTTTTCTTAGCAGCATGCGCCGCCTGTTTTCGTATACAGCCCGCATAGGTTGATACATGGCGCAAGACGCAGTTTGCGCATTGCAGTTCAGATGGTGTCGGGCATTCTTTGTGGTGATGAGGACCTGCGCATATCTTGCCTCGACGGGAGCTGCGGCAGTCGCGAGTCATATGGCCATATCACTGGCAGTTGTAACATTGAGTTGGTGCCTCGCAGTGTTTTTGCACGGGGAAACTGGAATCCTAATTTGATTCGTAAAGCTAGTTGTAGGTCTTTACTGAATTTAAGGATTACTGTTGTCAGTGGATGTTTTGTTACAGGACCATCTTCCCGTCGTGTGAACTTCATTTGTCCTTGTGCAGAAATGACTCCGTCGTCTCGTAGGTGTTCACTGAGTTTATCATCACGGAATTCGAGTGGCACACCACAAATTTTCCCTGGATGTTTCGAGTGCGACTGTGGTACAGTGAAATCCACGCTGATTCCCGCGAGGACATTTAGTTCTAGCAAATTATTCGCTGCTTCAACCGACGCCACAGTGACAGTTAGTCCTCCATTTTTGTCAATGCGTTAAGGCAGGACTTTTCCATGTGATGTTGCGACGATTTCTTGCGCCGATCTATTAGGTATTACCTTCCAGAATGACTGGAATGAATCATTGAGTTTGAACACTGGAATGCCAGCCTTGCGAGTCTTCTTGTAAATCACCTCAGTGAATGGTGCCTCCTCATCGGTTTCATAGTTTGAGCGGATGGCTCTTGATATTCACCAGCGCGCCGTTTTGTCGGAGGTATGTCACTTATTTAGGCAAGGCTTGAACCCGAGTCATGGGATACTGCGGTTGGTATTACCACAAGTTGGGAGGTGCGTAGAATTGCTGAAGAGGCATGTTCATGCGGTACAGGGCCAGCGGGGCTAATGACAGATGTCATCCACAGCGGCCGATAGTGGTATACCGAGTAACTGTCACTAATGGGTATAAATACTGAAAAACTTGCAGAATAGATGAAAAAACAGGTTGCTTCGATCGCACTTCTTCCCCATTCGGATAGATTCGGGAGAATAGGCTTCTTTTTCTTTAACGTAACATGAAATGACGATCAGGTGCATTTGTTCTATAGTAAAACAATAAGCTAATTCATTTCCTGATAAAGTGAGCGATGGAGTGGTAATACATTTATCGTCATGCTTGGCCATGTGTTCTGCTTCCAACATCTCTCTAGTCAGTTGGCTACCGCTTCTGCCCAGCACTGTACACCTATCTAGATGTGCCGCACATCCGCAATCACAGCAATGTAGACCTAAATGCCCTGAGTTTGCTCTAGTTATGTTGTTGTCGTGCTCATTGAGTCGATCATTTAAACATCTCCCAGTCTGGCCAATATATTTTTAGCCACAGGAGAGGGGAAAGGAATATACTACTCCTCCTGTCCACGAAACAAAACTAGTCTTGTGCTTTTTTGTGTACACATTGCCATGATTGCAAATGTGCGGAACATCTGGATAGGTCTACATGCCGTGATTGCGAATGTGTGGAACATCTGGGTAGGTGTACGGTGCAGGCCAGAAGCGGTAGCCAACTGGCTAGAAAGCTAGTGGAAGCGAAACATATGGCCAGGTATGACGATAAATGTGTTAGCACTCAATCACTCACTTTATTAGAAAAATAATTAGCTTATCTTTCTGCTACATGGTAAACGCACATGATCGTCATTTCATGGGACGTTGAAGAAAAGGAAGCCAATTTTTACTACTCTATTGAAAAGGCGTAGAAGAAAAAGAAGTGCAAATATAGGTTGAGTTGTGAGTCAGCGCTGTGGTGATTGTTTGTCGTGCTCTGCACAGAGCGCTAACAATGTCGCGCTCTGTACAGAGAGCGACACTGTTAGCGCGAACAAGCAATCGCCAGTTTTTTTTGTTTTTTTTTCTTGGAACAGAAAGGCTGTCATAAAATATATCATTGTTATAGAAAGAGCTCATCTATAGGGCTCTGATATAAGGGGTAAAATTGTGTGCCCACTAATGCCCTTTTCTAATAAAATGCGAAAAAGCGCTGATG
Organism: Ixodes scapularis; assembly: GCF_016920785.2. Classification (NCBI taxonomy): domain Eukaryota; kingdom Metazoa; phylum Arthropoda; class Arachnida; order Ixodida; family Ixodidae; genus Ixodes; species Ixodes scapularis. The sequence continues at coordinate 86,492,342 of NW_024609879.1, forward strand.
TCTTGTTTGCGCTAACAGTGTCGCGATGTGTACTATATTATTATGGCTGTACTTGTCAATCATCACTCATTAATATATATATATATGGGCTTTAAATCAGCAACGGCTGTCGTCTACCCAGTTAGAACGCATTCTATATTAACATTACACACAGAGAGCTGGCCGAAAATTGAGTCCGCCGAGACCAGTGGCTGGGATGGTCTAATCGGTTAAGGCGACGTCCCGGACAGGCGAAGGATGCCGACTCGATCCTCGCTCCTGGCCTCACCAGCTCTCTTTCCCTTTCCCTAAATTTAATGCATTAAGTGCAATAATCACTTTCTCCTTTTGTCGTTTACAATATTACTACGGCTGCACTTGTCAATTTTCACTCATATATATATATATATATATGGGTGGTTTCATCTCAAATCGTGCAGGCAAAAAGGGTCGAATTTTTAATTTCGATGAAAAAAATATATATTATGGCGCCGTTTCTAAAACCGCAGTCGACACAAACCGCAAGTTCGTCGGATTTTTTGTTCTCGACCTATGAATTTTTAAAGAGGCCTCGGCGAAAAGCAGTGTTTTTCACACCCGTCGTGGGTCGGATGTTTCGCTTGATCTCCCGCCATGGATTTTCAGTACACATTACATTAACTTTTTTCAAGCACTCTGTGAATATATTTAAAAGGCTCCAATACCATGAAATAATTTTAGGCCTTTTGCTTTTTTTCTGTAAAAATGTCAAAAACACCTCCTCGGTCAATTGTTGACGAACTTTGACAATTAATTACTGGCGATCTACTTGGGTTACACCGATATTTTTTATGTCCACGGAGAGCCCAAAACACGTTCTTTATATTTATTATAAAATACCTTGGCTGTATAAAATATGCTTTGCGGTACGTTTACGTTAATATTATGCAAAAACCAAAAAGTACTATTTTTGAAATTGATTTTCTCAAAAAACCCATTTTTTATTTTTTTTTTTTTTTGTTCAAATGTAGATATGACAGTTGTCTACACGAAAATTAAGCCTAGAAAGTGTATATTTTGTTTGCATGTTTTATATTTAGGCCTCAATATCGGAAAAAAGACGTCTTTGTTTTACCAGACCTAGGTCAGACATAGCGACCCATGCGACTCTATGAATTGTGAAAAAGTTTTCTTGGATTTTCTTCTGAATTTTGTAATCAATTATAAACGGATTTTGTGGTATTGAATATTTATGTATGTTTTGATAAGAGCGGGAACCATGAGATACATATCTAACCAAATCAGCAGGCCTAGTAGACTTTCAATAACCGAAAGGCACAGACGTTGTATTGTTTCGATTTATAAACCTTTCAAAGTAAACTAGCACGACTAGCTATTAGCTGTCATATTACTAAGACAGAGAAAGTCACCACATCGTCGATATATTATATACAATTCTTTACGAAACCAAACACTGGGGCTTGTTCACCGCACATCGCACAGGTCACCAGGGATTGTCCTTTCACTTACGTAATACCCAAAAGTGGTGACACAGAAACGGTCCGAAACACACAGAGAGTGTGTCATGGAGAGGGGTAGGAAATAAAAATAAATAAATAGGAATTAAATTGCCCAACTCCGATTTTAACGAAAATTGCGTTAAAAAAAAAATAAAGTATTTAGGTCCGAGCGGGAGGCAAGGCAATAGGTCCACGCCTGGTGGAGAGTCAGACAAAGAAGTCGACGGCACTTAAAGGTAAATAAAAAAAATCAATAATTTAGTAAAGACGGGAAAACTCAGCCGCACATGGCAAGAACAAAAACCAACTCCCTTGGGCATTCCCTAAACGGGACGCAACCAAATGCGTGCGAACACGCTCTCTACATCACCGCCAGGCCGCTACGCTATGACGAAATAAACCCAACAACTGAACAGCGCTAACAAACAATTAGTAAGAAAACATTGAAAAAAAAAAAAGTTCAGAAAAAACCGCACCCGAGAAACAAAGTTCAGCGGGGCGAAGAAACACACACGAGTCGGCCCCACGGCATTGAAGTCTGGCAGGATGACGGCGTCCAGGTGATGCTCGAATCTGTTCTTCCCCCTATTACGCACATCCACGACGGCTGTGCGGAACAGTGGCTGTACGAAAGAAAGTGAAGAATAGATTCGAGCAGGTGATGCGCGAGAAGGTAACCGAGACTATGCTTCAAGCTTCATATCGGGAGAGGAGCTTTCGAGGTAGTTTCTGCAGTTACTCAAACTTTCTCTTTCCCCTTCCCTTTTTCAAAAGAACACGTCAGTCGGCGCTAACGTTTCATCTCGGGAGAAGCCCACTCTTCACAAACGGTTATAGTTGACAAGGAGGCTGACTTCAACCCAACTAGTCTCCGGGCAGAATACAAACACAAGTATATTTACCAACACGCTCGTTTTAATATCAGTATCCGGGCTTTGCTGTTTCCAAAAGAGATAACCCTTTATAAGGACAGAACGAGCGGGTTGGTTGGGATAATTAAACTTAAACACTCCCTTCTCGTTTTCTTCCTCAAGTTTCATAGATAACCCTTCGGTGCTATCGGATCTCCCCGGAGAGGGAGAGAGAGCACGGCCGTTTCAAGGTAAGGATAGGGCGCTCGAAGCTAGGGCAAACAGGCGGTATCGTTTCACGCATGCACGGATGGCTGGTCTCAAATTGGCCCATCATCGTGTGTGCGTCTGCGGGATTTCTGTCCCGCGCCGCCGGTTTTAGCGCGCACGCGGAGTTGTTTTGGCTGGCAGAACAGTTGTTGACCATCGACATTGTAAGGCCGTGGTGTCCTCATCCTTTCAGGCAACGATTCCTTTGCTTTCCCTTGTGCAATACTCTGACAGACTCCTCCTGGGTGGCTGTCACTGTTCGCCGCGTCAACGACACAATCGTACCATTTCACTCCTCGTGACACAGGGTGCGCTGCTCGCTTTACTCTCACGGGCCGTCCCATCTAACACAACGAGCGCGAAAGGTCGTGGTCATCTGCTGGCTCCGAAAGGGCGGGACGTTCATGCAGGCCAATGAGGGCCCCGAATCAATAAGACGTCTGCCGACTGCTACACGTTAAAAATTTACGACACCTGCTGGTCTGTTAAGAAGTGTTGCTTTCTCTTTTTGGAACTCCTCCGATGTAGCTTGCCGCCTATAATAAAATTTAAATAATCAATAAATATATCAGGGTGGAAAAAATGTATTTCATTTTTATGTGGGAACGTTGAAAAAAAGAAAAAACTATTTCCAAGCTTGTGAAGACGCGCAATTCGCAAGTCCATTTCGAGCCGTAAAAACACGTTTTTGTACAATATTGATGTTTAAATGTAGAACATACAAACAAAATATACACTTTCTAGGCTTGATTTTCGTGTAGACAACTATCATATCTACATTTGAACAAAAAATAAAAAAAATAAAAAATGGATTTTTTGAGAAAATCAATTTCAAAAATGGTACTTTTTGGTTTTTGCATAATATTAACGTAAACGTACCGCAAAGGATATTTTATACAGCCAAGGCATTTTATAATAAATATAAAGAGCGTGTTTTGGGCTCTCCGTGGACATAAAAAATATCGGTGTAACCCAAGTAGATCGCCAGTAATTAATTGTCAAAATTCGTCAACAATTGACTGAGGAGGCGTTTTTGACATTTTTACAGAAAAAAAGCAAAAGGCCTAAATTTATTTCATGGTATTGGCGCCTTTTAAATGTGTCCACAGAGTGATTGAAAAAAGTTAATATAATTTGGACTGAAAATCCATGGCGGGAGATCAAGCGAAACATCCGACCCACGACGGGTGTGAAAAACACTGTTTTTCGCCGCGGCCTCTTTAAAAATTCATAAGTCGAGAACGAAAAATCCGACGAACTTGCGGTTTGTGTCGACTGCGGTTTTAGAAACGGCGCCATAACATATATTTTTTTCATCGAAATTAAAAATTCGACC